>NC_089652.1:33618750-34937500 GCF_037042795.1 Molothrus aeneus | reverse complement strand
ACCCACTACCATACTTCTCATAATGGACCTGTGTGCTCTACAGCTGGTGTTCTTCCCATGGTACCAATTCTTACTTTATCTTTTAAGCACTTTGCTGCTAAGATCTCATGCAGAGTGCTTATGTTTTGTTAAGAGCTTCATTCTTAGAGAAATAGCTTAACACATGTTCTAAAAATGTTGTACAACTTATTGCTTAAAACACATTTAGAAAATGTATAAGTACTGTAGCTTTGGCACAGAACTTTAAGTAGAAACCTTAAAAAAAAAAAAAAAAGAAACACAACTTGTTTTTGCCATGCATTTGTCTTAAATGTCTAAAGTGGAATGCTTGACTTCTAAGGCTTTATAGAGACTTATCTTACCAGATTTTTGCACCATTTCCAGCTCTTCAAGGAAACGTGTTAGGAATGTATCATCGTGAAAGCAAAGGGTGTCAATTTTCCCTCTAGCAATAAGAGAGTTTTTAAAAATGTTTGCTAGAAGGAACAAATGCCAAGTCAAAAAAAAAAAAAAAAAAAAAAAGAAAAAAAAAGGAAAAAAAAAAGGAAAAGAAAATAGAAGTCCATTCAGTGTAAGACTCTCATTTGGTTCCCACTGGTTGGAATCTCTCATGCCATGGCAAAAGGGCCATAAGCAAACACACACACACATTTCAGGCTGGGTTTAAGGGGAGGACCTGGCTTTTTGGCTTTACTCAGACATATTTCTTACTGGGGTATTTTGCTTACATAAAGATTAAGTCCCAAATCTGGTATTTAAACTTGACAGTCAAGGACTGCTTTCAGTCAGGAGATACTGTATCTGGGAAGATGCTCAAAATCTCACAGTCCTAAAAATTTGCTTTAACTTGTCAGTAGTATTTGATTAGTTCAACCATCACTGCCAGTTGATATCATATATCTTAGATACAGACACAAATATGCCCAGAAAATCCCATAAAATTTATGCTAATACCCAGGCTGAAAATATAAAGACCACATTAAGGGGAAAAAAATAGTGTGGGCACTTGTCAAGGTTATTAGTTTAAAAAAAATCGATACACAATACATTTGTGAAGGGAACGTGTGTTTCACTGTGTTATTATTCAGCCTTTTCAACAATTCACATTTTTAATGGCACTTGTAATGTCTGCAGTGGAACCAAACAGGAGATCAGCTTTGGTTTAAGGGTGCTGTTCTGAGGTTCAGAAAGGAAGAAGGTAATCTATGGAAAGATCAGCTAAAGACAGGGTGAAAAAAATAAAAAATATGAAAATCAACCAAAGCTGTAGAGAGAGCTGAGTTTTGAAAGAAAATGGATGTGGCTCCTCTAACCACATGCCCTGCCTGGTATGTAGACTAATCTCTAGGAGCAAAATGCAGTCATTTGAGAGCCCTGCTCCTTCACTTGTCTTTTCAGATAATTCATAGCTTGTATTTTCCCAGCTTTAAGCTGTCTCCTGCCCATGCTGCCATCACATGCCAGAGCTCCACCTTCAGAGGTTTTTGCCCCCTTTGAGCAGTCCACATTCCTGCAGCTCATGGATGACCACAAATCATGTGGGAAGCAAGTCCTGCAAACCCAGCTGGCAACGCCTGGTCTGCTGTGGGGGCTGTGCCCTCAAAAAACTTCCTAAAACCATTGGAGATTCAGGGTCTTTTTGGGTCTCATACTGTGATCCATTTGCTGGTGTTGCTGACTTTTCCATCATTTCCCTGCTGGTGGCTGCTACACAGCAGTACTGGGATGAAAATTTGGCATTTGGGTAAATCAACCCCCAGCTCCAGTGTGGGAAACCTCCAAGCACTGGGTTTTTATCCCAGTGTATACGCTGAGGGAGATCTCCCCTGGAGAAAGTCTTCCATGGCACTGTTAAATAATCCCTACCATCTCCCTCACAACAAAATCATTGCAGAAGAGCTGGATGTGCACAAAGAATTCCCAGTTGGCTTGAATCCTGGGAAATTTTTTGGACTCACTCATCCAATAGGAATTTTACTACTGAGAGATCCAAAACAGAGTCCTGCGGTTGAAAGAGGAAAAGAAAATTCCTCATGCAAACACCAGGAAAAGACCAACTGACCAGTGTCAATATGCTTTTTTCAACTTGAAGAACCTTGTGTGAAATTTGAAGACACCTCTTTTTCCTTTTTTTTTCTTAATAGCTATATTCATCAAAAATATTTTCCTGATCATTCACGGTCTTCACTAGGAAAAAAAGGAAAGAACAGACTCAAGCAGAAGTTCTCCATGTGCACCAGCACAGATCTTCATCACAAAATCCCTTTTTAAGGGCTGTTCTCATGACTGACAGCACAAACACAAATTTGTACACTGGAAGGGGTGTGTGTTCCATTGCTGTACCTGCATTTTCCAAGCCGCAGCCTTTCTGATCACCAGCGCACAGACAGAGCAGCATTCTTGGGACAGACAGCTTCTTTCAAACACTCAATTTAGAGCAGAAATTGAGCACAGAGATGTCCAGACATGACAACAATGGGATGATGAGAGGTGGTGAAGATTGTTTCTTACGCTATGGCCAAAAGCTGAATCCTTTGGTGAAACAGCACAAGATGCTGAGCTTCCTCCCCTGAAGTAAATCCTGCCCTGACATTGCAGTCTATATACACTCTCCAAAGTACATAAAGCCCTGAAACTTCTATAAAATAGCACAACTCTTGTCAAGCAATAATTCCCTCATTCAGGTGGATTTTTTTGAGTTCCTGTCTCCTTTGCTAGGTTTGGGAGATCCATTGTCCTGCCTGAACTCAATGCACAGCCCTTCACCTCCAAGAGTGTTTAAACAAATCAAGGAAAATGCCAGCTAAGCAAATCATTACATTTTGTCTGCAATGGATTTCTAAACAGCCTTGTCTGAATCCATCCAATGCTAGCACTGATGACTTACAAGGGATATAGTCAGCAAAAGAAAGCTGTGTGCTTTTCTCCTCCTCTGCTAGAGGAACCTGGCATGCCCTCTCAACAAAAAATTTAAGCTGTGATGTTACAGTGCCCGAACATGTGTTTATTATTGGAGTGCCCATTTCCATGAAGTCCAAGCACAAATTACTGAGCAACTTCAGATAAAATGCAGAACATCTCTGTGTGCACCCAGAG
Source organism: Molothrus aeneus (assembly GCF_037042795.1). Lineage (NCBI taxonomy): Eukaryota > Metazoa > Chordata > Aves > Passeriformes > Icteridae > Molothrus > Molothrus aeneus. The sequence goes on along the minus strand of NC_089652.1, from coordinate 34,934,404 downwards.
TGCTGCTTATTCCAGTCCTCCCAAATGACAGTTCTCTGACCTGGGGGCATGCTGGAACAACCAAGTCCTGCTAACTTAAACCTCAGCCTATGCCAGAAAAAGAAAAGGTTTCTGTACTTGGGCACACTGGCTCATATTCATCCTCATATATTTCCACAAAGCCCAAATAGTAAGAGAGGGATGAACTGTCTCATTGTTTCTGTGGAAAAGATCCAGTACATTTGAGGAGTTCAGGGGTGGTATGTGATGAAGGCACTCAGAGGAGTTCAAAGGTTTGGAAAAGTGGTCAGCCAGTGATGCCACAGTGCCAGGGAAATTTCTACACTATCACTTGCTGTTTAGAACTGAAAGTATAAAAATATGCAGTGGTATTGAAAGAACAATACTTTTGGCAGCCAGAAACAGGTATCATCACCAAGGTACTCACATGCTATTCACTGCCAATACCTGCTACAAGCTTCAATGACAGATATTAGTTTTGACTTAGCATATTCTATCATCGTGATCTGAAGCAATAATTACTGTGATGGGATTATAATTACAAGTACTTTTAAAATTCATTAAATTTAGCTGAATCAACTATTCTGTATGGGAAAGGGAATGATTTTAAAGAGAGGTTATTTCCCCTCAGAATACAGCTGAAAGCTCCCTAAGAATAAACAGACCACCTGTTTACAGATCAACATACTCCTGCCAGACTCTCTTGGAGGTGACTTGTAAACAAAGAGTAGAAGCAGGCAGACACAGCCTAAGCATGGGGACCTGCAGGGCCTGATCACTCCTTCTTTTGGGGCCAGAAACAGTCAGGTACTGCCCAGGGTTTAAAAAAAGGGACAAGAAAGGAGCATGGAGGAATTCCCACCCAGCCCTTACCCTCCCACAGAGCACCAAGGCTGCCCGAACACCAGGAAGGGGCCTGGCAGACTTTCTGCAACTCACAGGAATTAAATGTCTGCGCTGAGGGGAAATTACATTTGTTTTACAGTGCTGAGATTCTGTCCTCTATCTAATTCTCTCTCCTTACTTATTGCACAGTAACTTCAGCTCCTTCTTAATAGTTAAAGCACACTTTATTTTTTCTGTTTATTCTTCCCTCTTTATCTTGAGCTGGGCTAATGTCTACATAACAAAAAATATCAAATGCAGAGCAAAATACCAAAATACTGGTCTAATACTTGCTTAGACCAGTAACTTATTCTCCAGGATACATTTTGCTGTTCAAAGGGAAAAGTCCATTCTAAATTCTGCTTTTGACTTGATTGATCTTCCCCTCTTTGCTGTGCATTGTGTATACATACATTAGTCAAGGTAAATATCTGCCTTCCAACTTCAAATCTGTTATTAACATTTTTTTTTTATTGTGTAATTGCTCTCCAGTAAGCTTCTTTGCAATCTAATTTTAGGAGTTTTATCTTTTTTTTCTTCCCCATTTACAGTCTGATCTTTTATCAGATTTATGTGTATCAGTGTCCGCAAATCTACATTTTAAATAAATTGAAGGCTCTGAAGATCTAATACAGAAAGGAATTGGACAATGACTCTCTGTCCCATTTTCATACTTCAAAAATATGTTCATATTCATATCTTTTTAATTGTGCTACTAACTCAAAGTGCTTTAGGATTCTGTCATATAGCTGCTCTGTTCTTCCCCTTCTTGCTGTTTCTAACACTGCTTCTATTTCCATTCTTGTCAAAAGCCTTTTCATAGTCCAAAAATCTGTACACAATGTTTTGTAATATTTGGCAGACTTATCTGAAACCTAATTCACTGCCTTCTTGTGATTCATGGGTCATAAATTATTTCATATGTAATGTACCCCAAAGGGTAAAAAAGTCTTTGTATTAAATTTCAACCAGACACTTTAAGGGAGAGGAAAAAATAAAGGGAAAAGAGTATTTTTGAGAGAGTCTGCAAAGATCTGACCTCAATATATTGTCTAGTGTGTTGTCTTCCACAAATGGCATCTCAGTATCCTTTAGTAAATATAAGATTTCAACATGCTACAAGCAAAAACACTCTGCTGTAGTGTGGGTTTGCTATGGACAACTTTAAAGGAAAGGAGAAATACAAAATATGAAGCACTGGATCAGACGAGTGATGCATTAAATCAGTCCTGTCTCCAGTGATTGTTAAACTGAAGGGGTCTGCATGAAAACAATTCAAAAAACAAGAATACCACCCAATCCTGACTTGTTGCACACAGCCAAATATATTATTGTGACTGACCCCAGTAACAATGAGCTTGTGCCTCAGTGAGTGAGTTTCAATAATCAAAGGAAATAATTAACAAAACAATAAAGATCATTATAACTTCCTCTATGTAAATGACTTCCAAATGTAAGTAGATCAAAGCTCAGGCTAAAATTAAGCAATTCCCCTAGTCCTCCTACAATACTAGAAGGGAACAAACATATACAGTTTGTTTACAGCTATAAGGATTATCAATGAAACATTATTTGTTGTTTTATTAGAAAAATAGAAATCTAAACATGTCTCAAAGTGCTATTCACATATTCCTCATTTCTGTAACCTCATTTATTTTGATGGGAATATTTCCAGGGATACAGGTTACCCACACATGTGAATCTCTGTTCTCACACCTTGTTGTTTTTAGGATGTCCAGACAATAAATTTGACATTTTTATTTTTTAATGAACGGGCTCTTTGAAGCAGAGCATCTGAAAGAAGTATTCTTACATGAAATCAGGTGCACACAAGCTCTGTAGATGTCAAGGACAAAACACTTTATTTTGTATAGAATTCATCTTTTGGTTTGCTAAAGTCAAAACACTTCTGTTCATCAGAACTTTTATAAAGGACTGTTTCATAATATGAATCCATTTGGATTATCTGACCAAAGATAAGACTTCAATGGACTTACTATATCATTCACCACTGTACCAGTGCCACAAAAGGGAATTACAATTAATTGGATTATGTTGGTCTCCACCCGCTGATTGTAGAAGAGAAAGTCTGAAACTGTAACTATTTCAAACAGACCATATCTCTCATCAACCATGGGATTTGGGCTTTAATTTACCAATAAAGCTTAATTTCTTCTCTATATTCTCTTCTGGTTAGGAAGAGGTCATTTAAACACTTTATTCAAGTTATTCAAAAAGAAAGGACAATTTGTTCAATACTTTCAAACTAGCGCTTTAATGCTTGCACCTTGCCTTTAGGAATTCCTTGTTTTTTTTCCATGAGCAATAAAGTAAGTTGCCTTGAAAAACCCAAGACCAAAATCCAGGACTGCATTTGGGTAATAAGAATAATTCAGCCTTCACCTCCCTTGGTTCAGTTCATGAAAACTTGGCTGAGATTGTTACCTAACAATTTGTTAAGTTTTACAGTGAACAGAGAATATCACTTCACCTCATGGACAGACATGAGGCAGTGGGAGTTTTCCATAGCAGAGCACTATGTTAGATGTAGGTTTGTCTGTATGGAAAGTTACAAGTTACACCAGGAAAGGTAAAGGTATGAATATATACATTTGATAAAATTTTATAAATATAAATTATAAATTATATGAGCTTGGAAATAATCATGTTTCACAATGCAGGTAACTTCAACTACATTAATTAATATCACTTACATGCCAAAACCCAACAAAAATACCACTCTTGTATGTTCACAAGTATGTATAAATATATATATACATATTTGTATGTATGAACATATTTATATTTGCTAATATATTATATTTTTGCTGATGGCTCTGCCTCAAAGCCATTAACATTTTTTTTCACTACCCTTACTGGAAGGTTATTTCAGTGCCTAATTCCTTCAAGTTGCCAGACTAAATTATTCAACTTTATATACTTTAAAAATAATTATTAATATCAGTAATGCTCGCTTTGATTTTTTTTTTAATTTTTTGTCAAACTTTCGCATTCGGTTTAAGGAATAAAAAGTCTTCAGTCAACTTACTTCAAAACCATGTTGCTTAATTCACATTTGCATTACTTTTTGCTAATATCTGAAGCTCTAATTCCGTTCCCTGGATATTAGCTGGGACTAGCTATGCTGTTAAAGATAGGAATGCTTCTGAGTACTTACTGAATCAGGGCATATGAGATGATAATTGTATGTGTTTAAAACAAAACTTTAAACAGGAGGGGATTATATAAGTTGCTAAAACAAATATATCTTCAAGTGCACTGAAGGACTTTTAAATGTTAACGAAATGTCCTTTGATAATAATAGTGCTAATAATAACATAAATTTTCAAATATTTTTATGCGTTTTGAGAATCACATGTTACCCTGAATGTGGAAGGCTCTTGGTAAGTGCACTTTTTTCATACAAACTCATCAGCTTCGGGGTTCCATCCACTCTGAAGTCACATCAGTGTATCCTGTCCTGATCCAGGCAGGGGTTATCCTGCCCATTTCAGCTTCTTTTGCACAGAGCTGGCTTACAAACATTAACGTTTTTGTGTAATGCATTTTTGTGACAGCAAAAATAACTTTTGTTGGAGGAATAGGATGACTCTGCAAATGTGGAAGCCCGAAGTGTCTGAACAAACCTGTGTCCATGAAACCCATGGAATCACATGACTGGTGGGATACAGAGCTGCATACACAGCAACACTTGAGACCTTGCCCGGGTAATTTTGAACTGGAATTTTGGGCTTAAATAATCTCCACCCACCTTTCCACGTGCAATTCCACGTGTCATTCCATAGCTTCTCCCACTGAGCCTCAGGAGATGCAGGAACACCCTGGGGCACAGGCAAACACGCCTGGCAGTGCCTGCGGTTCCTGCTTGGCAGGGAAGGGGTGCGATGAAATTCAGGTGACTCACGTCACAGTGCTTTCCATTTCCCACACAGCCTCCCGTGGGGAGGAGACAGCGGCGCCTCCTGCATCCACCAAATCCTTGCTCACCTCACACCCTTCCCTTTACCTCACGTACACGTTGGCATTTTGCGTTTTCATTTTCTCCGTGGTAGAGCCCAGAGCAGATTTGCCACATTGCCCCTTGATTCGTGCCTCCCCTTCTCTTTTCCAGGGTTTATCTGGATGCGTATCCTAATTGTTAATGCTTCCAGTTCCTCTCATTCCACCTCAACTTACAGGCATATATTACAGGAGGGCAAGGGTATGTTTCAAAACAGTTTTAGAACTTCACAGTACATGGATTTTTCCTGTTCTACAAATTAGTCTTGTGAATGGACTTGTAATAACGAGGATTTCAACATAAAATAAGAGATTTTCATGTCTTTGGTTCCTTGAGACGCATTCAGGTCCCTCCCGTGAGAAATATATTAAAATATTGATTAGATTAGAGCAACATTTCAAATAAATGGAGATTTATACTTCCTTTTGGAGACGGAATCTTATAAAAAAGTTTCAAGGCATCACACAACAAAGAAGTTGACAAGAAAGATAGCATCTGCTTTCCTGGCTATTCAAGCTGAAGTTTTTCATTCTAAATGCAGGCAATGTTTCCAAAGTTAACATAATTAACTCACGACAATCCTGAAACATCATAATATAAGATACAGATGGAAATTCAAAGCTTTAAAAATGTCATATAACTGCAAGAGGATTACCATTTTTTAACAGCATGAATCTGAATACTAATTAAAACAGGTGGTTTTATTTCAAACACTTTTGCCCACTGTGGCACTACCGGGTGGGTTATTTATGTATTAATCTATTAGGAGGCATATATTGCTGGAAAATTGTGATATGCGATAATAACGAATTTAAGAGATAAAGGAATGACACTCTGTCCTGCTTCCTGAAACAATAAAAGACCAATAGTTCAATTAGTTAGTAATTTCTGTGTGACTATTTGACAGATTCTGCTAATTGTTAAGCTCCCACTAACTATTGCTTTACATAATTAATTATATTCAAACGTGAACAACAAAGACATGTGGGCCAGTTGCCCTTTTGACAATGTTTTTCGCAAACTGATTTGCTTACCAAAAATATTTTTAGAAAGAAAAGATACTAATCTGAAGTGGAAATACACATCAAAAAACGTTGAAACAGCTCTGCATTTTACCATGGTTATGAGAAAAAAATTTGGATTGTTTAACATATCATTTATGCTGCATGCATAATAGCTGAAGTCTTCTAGCAGAGATCTTTCATATTAATTTAGCATTGCATAAAATTCATAGTAACAGGTCCAAGGGTCAAGCATCATTCATCATTAGTTGAAGTGACATTTGCAACCCTTCATATAGCAGCTGCTTGAAAGGGGAAAAAAGGTATTCTTTGGGAGAATGGGGGGTAGCACACAATCCCCGCTCTATCCGCGGAAGGGAAAACAAGGTGCCACTATGTCAGCGTGGTAATGTGCTTAAATTTGGTGATGTCATTCTTCCCTAACCCCCACGAGTCACAAGGCACAAGGCAGCTGCATTCCTGAACTTCGGAGTTCGGGTGGAGATAAGTAATAACTAGATGTAAATGAATTACATTACTGCGGTTGTGAACATAGCTCTGTGCATCTAAATTATGATTTATATCAGGATCCTATCTTGTTTTTGAGAGTTTTCTACTTGTTAACAAGGCAGCCCTTGTTCTCATGGCATCCTCCAGGCATAATAGTTTCTGGGAAGCCAAATAAGATCACTTTTGAAACTGCAAGACAGCATTCCAAGACTTTGCAGCAGAACACATTGGCCAAATTAGGACTTCTGAAGACTGTTAACTAACAAATAAAATCTTTTTTTTTCTTTCTTTCTTTGTGGTATGTCTTCACTACCATAAAACATTAAGATCAGAACCGAAAATGTGAGCAATTAAAATGAAAATGTAATCATCTGCAAGAAAAGATAAATTTGTATTAAATGGCTAATACTTCACAGTCCTTTTGATATTACAAGTACTTTTTAAGAAAATATATATTTTATGTCACAGTAATTTTTATTATGTGAAACATGTGATCTCTTTGGAATTATGCACATTTATAAACCACAGTCATTAAAAGAGCATGCAACACAAAGTAGTTTGATTTTGGAGCTTTGCTAATATTTGGTGATTTTCCTCAACTTTATACCTGAAATATATTTAATTTATTTGTGTCACTAATTATCCACTAGTATTTAAAGCAGTGGAATGACTACCAACCCGGACTATTGCTTCTTCCTTAATAAGTTTAATGATTTTTACAAGGGAAACCAATGTTTTTTAAAGAGTCACTTAGAAGCACATGAAAAATGTTCAAGGACATTGCTTATTACACACTGCAATTCTATGAGCTGCTATAAATTAAACTCCCTGTCAAAACACTTCTACCAGTGAGAATTCACTTTTCTGTACTCTCCACAAGCGTTAGGGAGGAGAAGATGCACTGATCTGGCGTCAAAATAAGGTGCAAAATAGGGATTTAATGGTGACATTTCGTTATAGCCAATATCAATACTGGCCCTTCACATTGCACAGCAGCTGTGAGCCTCAGACCAAGTCCCAGAATGGTTTGCAGACCAGGTTGCTCATATAATATGTTATTTAAAATACAAGGTGGTGAGAAATACATCCCTGAATCAGACCAAAAAAACATTTTCACATAGCACCAGTGCTGCCAGTCCATTACTCCCATGTCCTCTCCATTTCCCCTGGGTTTTAATCAGTGCAGCCATTAAACACGTATGTAAAGATGTTATAGATACCAGCCAGGCAGAATGGCTGTAAAAGGAATAGAACAGCAGAGGCAAGATGACTGGCAGATAGGGTTGCCACATCCCCCTTAAAGAGACTGCTCCTTTTCCACACCTTATGTCTCTTGTACCATAAAAATATGCATAGATGTATGTGGGAGCATCATAGCAGATTTCTTGGGATGCGTGCCATGCATCTGAGCTCCGAAGCTGGCTCAACGTTGTCACCATTAAGTCTCAGTGTACACAGCAACACTTCAATCTAATTTCAATTAGGGAAAAGTTACACAGAAACTTCTCTGAGAGTACCCATGACCCTACACATAAATACCAATTAAATTCAGTATCATCAGTGTCTTTGCAGCGAACATTGATATCACCAGTGAGAGGAAGGAATTTAAAATGAGGCAAGGCTTGATGACATTACCTCCATCTACAAGCTCTGCCTGTGTTAACTAGTACGTCAACGATTAGTAAAACAGTGGGATTCATCTGTGAAGAAATGGGGTGAAAAGTAGAAATGACACGAAATTTTCATTGCAGGCAGTTTTTATGTGACATAAGGTAGAATATTGCATTGCTATGCAACAAAATGCTACCTGGTAAATGAGTAAAAGCTTTATCTGCTGAGAAGTTAGAGACACCAGCAGTGTTGGCAGTTGCAGCTGAGATAGCAGGAGAGCTAACTAAACTAACTAAAACTACTTCTCATACCAAAGACATATAATCTCAAACCAGCTGTTTACATGCTTTACTATCCCTCTGTCCTAAACTCAGAAAAATCTGTAGGAAAAAGGACTTTCAGTGTCATTAGGTAAGATCAGTGAGGTTGTGCCTGTTTATATGTGGATACTCAGGATACACAGGCACTGCATTTAGACTTGAGCCATTTCCTTTTGTTTGCCCATCTTTTATTTAGAAACAATGGAACAAAAAGTGTGGCAAGTTAAGGCTTTACTTCTTAACAACCACTTTTCCATTCCGAACCTAGGAGACTTCCCAAACATGCAGATTACTTGAGGGAGATAAAAATGTGCCCTTTAAGCCCTTTCCACAAAGACAACACCTCCAAAACCTGCAAGACCAGGAGGAAAAGTCATCCTGAAAGTATTTAGGCTCCTTGCACACCATCGCTCATTGGTGACTGGGAGATTTTACAGTCTTTCAAATCTTCTTTCAATCACAAGATGCCTTAAATGGACAGAAGGTCTTAAAATGTGCTCTCCATCTCCCCAGTTGAGAAAGATACATTGAAGGGGGAGGGAGGGGGATTCAGGCCTCAACACAAAAAGCATTAATGCAAAGAACAGTGGGGTCTCTCCCTAATTTGACTTTCTCTACAGGTGGTCTGCAGCTGCATCCAAACAGGTTACACTACCGCCTTCCCATGGGCATTACAACAAAGTAGGATCTGTATTCACAAGAATACATTTGCTGGCATGGGCTGATTCAGGTCTAAAAATAAGAAAAAAGCATTTTTCAGTATAGCCTGAGGTAACTCTCCGCGCCAGCAGAAGACAGTAGCACTCTTGTTTCACTGGCTGTGCGTGATGATAAAGGATATCAGAAACCTACTTCATGTGACTCACCGAGGTCCACAGCCAGATTCCAATTGATTCATTTTATTTGTATTAGTTTGTTCTCCATCGACCACACAACAGGCTAGACCAAATCAATAAGCAATATTCTGTTTTCTATTGACTTGGGGAGTAATTCGCACCGGGCCCTGCGACTACTGATTTTATAGTATCTGATTTTATAGTTCTGTATATCATCATGGAAACGGCGGGGCTCAGAGACCACTGGGAGCAGGAAGAAATGGGAAAAAATTGCAAAGGCAAGGTGAGATATTGGCTTTTAAACTATTGCACCAGCCAGAGAAGAGGTCTGTGCTGTGGGTGCAGAGGGTATTTCACCTTGTGCCTAAGGAGTTCTAAAGTGCGAACGTGCCTTTGACAGTGTGCAGAAGAGTTGCAGGGATGAGATGAACATGTAACTGTTGTGCCACACATCCAACCCTAGGACAAGTTTGTGAGGTGGTGCCAGCAGCAGCTGGTTGGGTTTGGAGAGACAGAGCTGTGACCCATGGGTTTGGCACTGCCAAAATCCCTGCTGCCAACACCAGCACAGGCAGTGGAACCTGTGTAAGTGTGAAATGGCCTCGGCAGGGTTTTTTTTTCTTAAATAGATAGTTCATGTCTGCTTATGTGGATTCCAGTACAATTCAGATAAAACACACACAGACCCTTAACCATTTTCCCTGTTTTGATTTTTTTTTCATTCCCTAGCTTGTTCACAGTACCCTGGGAGAGATATCTGCTCACGAGAAGCCTCCAAATAACTCATTTATGCGTGCCTCAATTTTTATTTTGTACTTTTTAAGGATTCCTCTTCTTGCAAGTAGTGGACCAGTTTAAATAAAAGAGCTTTTGCCCAAAACTGTCCCACACCACTTCTTCCCAATGATTTTGCTGAAATACTCAACATTAGAGCAGGACAGCTCTCCTTACCGCTGCACAGACAGAGACAACTGGCTGTATTGTAATATCTCTCTTCCCTTAAAACTTTCCTTCTGCCCCAGGTCTCAGATTCTTTGAGCTTCTGTACCAAAGCAGAGAGCTGGCTTTTCAGTGTCTCCCATAATCTTGGCTTTTCTACGAGACAGAAAAAGCAGGCTGGGTACTGGGGTGGGTGTATGTAAGGGGTGGCAGAATACAGCCCAGTGTGTTCTTCCTATCAAATACACTTGACAAACTTTAATGAAAAGTCTTCTCTACTTCCTACTAACAGATGTTTCCAATTTTTTCTCTCTCAGCACTTTAAACCACCATCTTTAGTTTTCATGTCTAAGAGACATTATTATAGGATACATCATAATGATATACTGTACATTCATATACAGTATCCCATACAATGACTAGTTGATTTATAATTCAGATCCAATAAAGGGAAAAAATTGATTTAACTGATGACTAGTGAAATACTAAATGCATTACAATGTTTGAAAAGAACATCCTTTTCTTGCAATGCGAGTGACATAATAAAATTAAATATGGATATAAGATAATGCCCATTATTATTAGGCAAGTGGAATCAAAGGGAAGAAAAGGAAGAAAAGCAATCTCTATGGATCAAGGAATGCCTAAACTTCTTCTTCAAATGTACAAAAGCACGAAGACAAATGGAAAGATTTCACAAATAAAGTAAATTCAAATAATCTTGAATTACAGCATAAAGTTTGTTTTCCATTTACTGGTCTTTGTCCATCAGGACTTGCAGCAGTGCTGTCACATTTGGGTACCGTATTGGGGGTAAATGTGAATCCCATGGGTCATTAACCTTTGGGTTTCTAAGCTCTGGAATAAATGTTTGTTTCCCTAAACCCATGCAGCAGCACAAAGCCACGATTTAGCCCCACATCCAAGAAATTCATACCCTTGTCCTACATCTCACCCTTTCACCCTGCAAAGCCCCAGTCAAGGCTCATCCCCATTTCTCACCCCATCCCAGAATACTCACACAATCAATACCGAGGCGATGCAGCCACTAATTTCCACGTCTCATTCCAGAAGCTTCACGACTGCTCCCCTTTTCCCTGTGCAGCTGTGTGGGCAAGGAGCCTGGCCAGGGGTGGTGGGGAGAGCACCAGCAAATAGGGAGCACAAAGCCAAGGTACCAGAGAGCTGCCCCAGCATTCAGAAGGGCTCCTCAACATATTGAACATTTCCAGGTCAGAAATCGAGGCCAGGCACCCCAGAAGTAGTTGGGATTTTAACTTTCTTTAAGCATCTGCTGGAAGTCAGTCACTCCAGCATTTGCACATATCTTTGTTCTTCCAGATGGGTAAATTGCTTCTAATACAAAATAACTCCAAAAGCGGCTGTGATTGCTCATACAGACTTAGATTGATGGTCAATTTTTTATAATCCTAGTGCAGTGGTTTCTCCCTGTAGGAATATGTGCATTTTGCTTCTGGAGAAGCAGTGGCAGGCAGTAATCGCTGCTGGAGCCAATGGAGTTTATTTTATTGAAAGAATCATACAGTCGTTATAACCAAAATGACACCCAAGTACTGGCACTGAGCTACACCTCATTTCACTGTTGCATCAGAAACATTTTTTAAAAGACTTCTTTAAGATATCTGAAATCACTGAAAAGTTACTGTATCTAAAAATCTTTCTGGGGTTTTAACCTATATTATGGAATTCAACAATACAGTATTAACCAGCTCAGAGAAATGCACCAGCAGAATCTGGGGGTCAGCTAATTTGTGCTTAAACACCTCCATTTGCATGTGCAAAAGTGGATAATTTTTATGCTCCTAGTTGCCCATTCATGTGTACAGATGGGTGCACCCACACATTTTTGTGGCATAATTTTTGGAAGCCTATAGAAAATATGGTCTTTAAAGATTTTAATAAGGTTGGCAAAACATACTTTTTCTGCATAAAATTATGTAGTTCCCAAGTCTAAAATTACTTTGATTTAAAAATGAAAATTGGCAAGGGATTAATCCATAATATGGTCTAATTACTTTTTTCTTAAAAATTAAATGGTCAAGATCTTAACTCAGAATAGTGGTTACAGTTCGTGAACTGAAACTAAGAAACAGAACTGAATAAAGGATTTTATTAGGTGTCTAAATATGTGTTTAGCTAATAGAATCCTCTTACCTTTGGCTGAATAGCAGGTATAATAATTCGGAAAGCATATTGAATTTATACATCTGAAGCATAAAGCCCTACTAATTATATTTTTATGACATTGAAATGCAAACTGGCCAAAGCTTGGAATAAAAAGTAGATCTGACTTGCTGTCATTAGCTTGCAAAAACACATACATTAATGAACACACACAACAAATAAAGGGAGAGAAATAGAGACAGGCACAGAGGATGTCGGAAACAGATCATTAGCACATCTTTTGGCCCTTACCGATGGTATTCTTAGCTTTTATTTAACCTTTGCATTGTTTAGAATGCTGAAAGTTTAATTTTATTTAGCCAAGTGGACTCAGCTACATTCAAAGGGTGTTTGCCAGCCTGTAACATATAGGGCTTGCTGAGCACTGCTCGATAAACAGATCAGGTTTTCAGCGAGGACTGAATTTTCCCTGTCATGTTCAGCAGGAAAAAAAACAATATTAAAGCAAGGATACTTTTTTCATGCTCTCTGCTATTTTATTATTTCTTTGTTTGCAGAGGTTACTTCTACAAGTAAGTAAATATCCCTGCGAATTTCTCTTTGTCCTTCATCAATCAGAACCGGTCAATTATCAGACTAGTGCAACTAGATCAAAACTCCAGGCTGTGCAGTCATATTACCACTCATATTATTACTAAAAGCGCATCTATATTCCAAACTGGAATACCATAACCCCTTTGTCATTTTCCAATAAAAAAGACCATACCAAATAGGCAGAGCACACCGTAATTAGCAGCTGGCAGAGAAAGCTGTAAATCTGTATGAGTTCTGAACGATTTGCTTACATTGTTGCTTTGTTGACAAATGATGCTGTACATGTTAATGTTCCTGAAATGTCCCCATTGCACCTGACGTGCCAATAAATGCCAGCCAGCTGTATGAATTATGGAAATAAGATTTTTGTTTATGAAGGTATCCCAGACATTTATTTTACTGCATGCCTCTTGACAGATTTAATGTCTGGAGTTACATTGAGAAGATATTTGCTACCTGACATAATGGATAATGGAAACTTTAAAGGCTTTTTTTAATGATGAGACTAATATATTTTTTTTTTAATTTTACCTTGTGGCTACACATTTATTCTCGATATAAAGCTTGCATATTTTAAATGAAATGATACTAAATTGTTCCTAATGTACCATGAGTTGGTTGAAGCCAGTGCTGCAGCGTATGAGAAAACAGAGGAAAAGTAGCTCAGAGAGCTACTAAAACAAGAGCACTGCATCCAAGTTTCTCTATTTCTCTGGGTTTATTTTATCTCCTGTGCACATTCACTAGTATATCATTAGTGCACAAAGGTAGAAGTTAAATCTCAGGCATTTCAAAGTATGATAAAAATCTTTTAACAGATGTATTTATAGCAGACTCCATAAAACATTCATTTAATATGCTAAGGCAAGGCACAGAGAACATAGAAATTTGTACAGCTACTGCCTATATTTAACTATATTTAACTGGATTCAGAACCAAAAAATCTGTTCCTGAACTCTGAATATTTAAAAACAAGGTGTGTGTTCTTAAGTAAGACACACAAAAAATCCCTGTAAGTATGAGAAGTCATGAAAACTCTTATTCCAACCCTGCATTTAGCAAGCATCCTTGTTCAAGCCAGGGAAAAAATGATCCCAGTTACCCCATCTCTGAAACAAACTCTGATCAGACTTGTCTGGGGACAGGTTTGCAGGTTACTCTGATTTCCCCCAGAGCTCGTTCTGCTCTGGAAGGGCCCTGAAGCTCTCTCAGCACTGGGGTGAGCAGCAGGTGCTGCCTCCTGGGAATCCCATCCCCACATTTTCCCTGCCCTGCGAGTTAGGGAACCTGATTCCTGCTCCAAAGTGGAAAAATTTCGCCTGGCAGAGGAGACTCTACTACGCAAGCTCTTCAATTCTTCCTTTATTAGCACATGTTAGTGTATTGTCAAGAGGAACAATAGCAACCCCACAAACTATTTATTCCATCAAGAACAATTTATTGTCTTTTGTAAGTTCGTTTCCAGCTTCTGAAGCTCAAGAGAGAAAAATCTGCTGGTTCTTTAAAACTTCAGATGTTAGGGACTATTTGTAGTCATCATATAAATGGGGGTGGTAACCAAATTAACCAAATTCATTTTGTAACCACAAATCATTCCTATTAAAATACTCCCTTCTCACCCCACCTCAAAAGAAGAATAAGAATAATAAGAAAAAAAGGAGTCCAGATGGTTAAAATTATTTTTAAGCAAATATTTAGTGGTTACAGTTGAATTCTTCTGGCACACATTCTCCACTACAAAAATGACACCCCACATTCACTGTGTTAACCATTTTCCAATGTGCCAGCCAAATGAATGCCTCAGAGAACACACACACACACACACGTTATGGAAGCATTATCAGAAATGTTATAGTTAAGGTTCCTTTGCAATTTGGGCAGAAAGTGAGGCTATTTTACACTGTGTGGTAGAATTTTGTCTCCAGGTATGACAGGCAACTCCTCAACAGAGAGCTGAGCTTTCTACAGAAATCCCCTTCTTGAAGCACAACTGGTTTTCAGCATATTCCCTTATTGCAAAATGTCACTGGAAATTCTACTTGGGAAGCAGGGGGAAAAGGCTTGCAACTCTATATTCACAGCAACTGCCATCTCCATATTTTGCACAGTTTAGGAATGTTTCACTAAAAGACAAAAAAAAAAAAAAAGCCTTCTTTTATTTGCCATACCCTAATTTTAGTCTGTGTAAGAAGCAGCCCAAGGAACTCCCTTTGTTGCTGTGACAGTTGCTTTAATTCCCCCGTGTTTTTCCTCGGGCTCGTTCACACACTGACCCACACTGCTTGGAGCACACCGAGGGTGCATCCCTGCCTTTCCAAGAGATTTAGCAGCCACCACCTCTGCACACACGCGCGGCCCTGTGCGCTCCCAGTTGGGAGCCCAGAGCAGACTGGTGGGAGGCTGATGGGTGGGAGCGCAGCGCTGGCACCGGCGCGGCGCTGGCTGCGCTGATGGACGGCCGGGGAAGGTGTCCCCCCGTGCAGCTCCTGCAAACTGGTTGCTCCAGTCTGGCATCCCAGGAGGCTTGCCAGATGGAGGAACCTTCTCCGCAGCAGAACTGCAAGCTGTGCTTCTCGGGAAACTCGAGGCTGTAACCCTTTCCCTCTTCCTCCACATACCCTGTTGCTTCCAGATTTCCTTCGATGCCTACACATAAACAACCGAGACGAAATCTTCATTTCTCAGAGACACAAACTTAACTCGTTTCTAATCCTTTTTCCAGCAAATTAACCCCAGATAACTTAACACTGTATATATAGCTTTGGGAATAGAAGCTAATTCATTCTAGGTCAGAGCTAAAACTGTGCATGTGATCCCCATGAAATGGATGAGAGTATTGTGGATGCTCACATTTTTTTAAGCAGAAGAGAAGCTTGCTGTGGAGTTGCAGTGCTTGGATATCATATTTGCATGGGCTGACTAAGGAGCTGTTTTGGGGAAAAATTAAGGTTGGTTATCCAGTGGTCTTCACATTTAGTTGATGAGACCCTGCCAGTAAAACCTCTGATGGAAGCTAACAAAGACTTATTTTGGCAGAGGTTAAGGTCTGAATTTTTTCTTTTTTTTTTAAAGAAAAGAAATACACATCTCTGTCTCTGTGTATGTGCATATGCACACCTGTTTTACATTGGTGTAACTCCTCTGATCTCAGTGTTTTACATCAGGATACTGAAAGGTAAATCTGACCCATACCATAAAGCACCAAAGGGCTAGCTCTCATTATTTTTTTTTTTTTTTTACAAAAGCCTATATTTTGCTCAGTGGAAGATTAAAACTAATGTATAGCAGAAGAGCAATGTAAGGAATCCCAGGGTAAGCCTCCATCCTCCTCTGAGTACCTGCACAGTGGGGTAGTGCAGGAACTCAGGCTCCACTACCCATTTTCTCTCTCACGTGCATGGAATTCATTGAAAGTAGTGGGGAGGAAATTATAGCAGCCTCACAGGTCTCTAACAAGAGATCACTGTGTGGAAAAATGTGACTTGTCAAGAGCTACTTTCTTTGTATTGATTCATCAGAAAAATATACCATGAAGAATAGCTGAAACCTAAAAGCTTTGCATTCCTCCTCCAGTACTAAATCAAACCAGATATTGGTAAAAGGTGCAATTTCACTGCAGACATACCAAAAGGTGATAATATTCCTATTGACCGAGGCCAGTGGATGGCATAAAACATATACTCCTTTTCCAGTACTTTATCCCATGATTATTTGTATTTTCCCTCTGCAGTTCACTGTTTAAGCAGTCTGTTTACAACCAAGAAAATAAACACAAAAATATCAAATAAACAAAGGGAAGGGATCTAATTAAAGGCTAAATTTACTTACTTTGGGGGAGTAATTACTCTCAAACATTCCTGCTCTTTCATCATATAGGTAAAAGCTCACTCCCAAGGAAGAATATCTCAACCAAGCATAGATAATTTGTATTTGTGAAGGAATAAAACAAAATTATTCAAAGTTTTACACACGTTCCTGCAGAAAAGAGGAGCAAACACCCCCTGAAATGGCAATGGGGAGTAGAAGAAGTGGCCACCAAGGGCAGGCTTCTGTTGAGTTGTACTTTCTGCTGGAAGAGCAAACCCCAGGAAGGTTTCTCTGTGCAAGGAGAGTTTTCAGGGCACGGCTCTGCCAGGGGCTGGTTGTACAAAACGTTACCTGTCTCACTCCCTGTTACTTATGCTTTGTGCTGAAGAGTGGCACGTTGATTAATTACTACTCTAAAGTGCTTATAAAGCATCAGTCCAAGGCAGGTTTACTAGGTTGGGGCCTCCTGTGATTTATTGACTAAAGGAGAAAAGCAAAGGCCATTTGTGAAGGGGCATTTTATGCTGGATGGAGGACAAAAAAAAAAAAGTAATTTAAATTACTCATCCTCTGCTCCCCCCAAATTAAAGTGTCTGACACTGCAAAGCAAAGCCAAAGACTTTCTTCCACTGAAATTTATGCAAAAAGATAAACAGCAACAGAGTTTTATTCCATTTCTCTTTAAAGAGCACCCTACAAACGGTAAGAAAAGGAACAGCCTGAATCCACTGGCAAAAAAGGTCTGAAATGTTTTCTTTTGCTGATATATGGAGCTGATCAGAGAACTTCAAAATAATTACAGCAGAAATTCTCTAATAATTTTTTGCTTTTTCAAGACTGTTGTTGGAAAGGAAGAGGAGAAAGCAAAGGGCAGGCACAGCCACACACACACAAGGCATATCCACAGGAAGGATTCATTTGGTTCTGGTTTGTTTCTGCTGCTACTTGGCTTTTTTTTCTTTTTTTTTTTTTTCCACCAGCAGTAAACTGGCACTTTGGGTTTACTTTGCTTCACTTACTAAAGCCCTTTAATAGTATATAGTGCAGGAATGCGAGAGAAAAAGATTCCCATATGACAGAGACCCTTTGATACCGTTACTTCAACCAAAACTTTGAAATACAGTAGCTGGTTTTGTGTGCTGCATATGACAATTTTTCCCCGAGTCTTAAAAACTTTGATTTACTTAACTGCTGTCGCTGATGTGACTCACAGAAAAGAAAGAATGAAAAGACTCAGAGAGAGGAATGGCTCATGTGTTAGTCTATTTGATGGCACAGGATTATACAGGAAAATAATTAGTGCAGTCTGCAAAAAGAGTCTACAAAAAATATTGGTAGCAAAGAAAAAAAGCAGATAATGTCAAATACTTTCAATAATTTTACTGCTGTCTCAATACAATAAAATGTAGATTTTCCATTACAATTTATTTCTGTAGTTACACTAAGCAGGGGAGTAAGTAAACACACAACCTACATCTCAGCAGAGTTTTAAAGTGTGAGAGCATCAAAGATACCCTTGAAAATTGCAAGTGGGGTTGTTAATTCTATAAGAAGAAATTAAGATTTCTCCTGGAGAGCAAAAAGGTGACTTGGGGATACCCACTCCACAACACCACTGGCAGCCTGTGCAGTGCCAACTGCTCCCTTGTAATCACCTCCAAGGCAGATTGCAGGGAGCTCTGGAAACAGCTTGGAGAAGGGCACCAAACAGGTGGGATCCAAATTTGGTGGGATCCATGCCCTAGAAATGACCCCCTGCAGCCACCACGCAGCCAGAACTTAAAGGTGAATATCAGAGAATCATAATCCCAGAACGGGATGGGTTTGAAGGGACCTTAAAAATCATCTTGTTCCAAACCCCTACCACAAGCAGGGACACCTTCCGCCAGACCAGCTTGCTCCAAGCTGGGTTTGAACAATTTCAGGGATGGGCTTTGAAGGTCTAACATGTGCATTGGGAGGCACTGGGGCCACAAAGCAGAAGGAGGGGAGCATTTCCTCCAGAACCTGCTGAGATGCCTTGCCCTTTGCTGGCTTGCTCTGCTCAGGGAAAAGGAATTGCCTCTTATACCTCTCTGTGGTACAGTTTACCTATATGTAAAATGAAGACAGTGCTTGCCCTCAAGGGGTGTAGAGAAGCTTAATTAAGCAGGAGATTCTTAGCCTTAATCAGACTTCTCTCACTTGCTAAGTACATGGGAAATCCTTCCGTTCAGGAACAAACTTGACACCATGACAAATGAATCAGCTTCCTTTCCATTTTGCCTTTGGGAAGTATTTTCCTTAGGAACAGATATTTATGAAGCAATAAAAAAAAAAAAAAGGAAAAAAATACCCAAAGCAAACAAACAAAAACAATAAAAAAACCCCAAAACCAAAAAATCTAAACCAAATCAAATCTCCACATTTCTATCATTGCTGACTTTTTTCCTTCATATTAAATGTTTCCTGCAATTTTATTTAACTGGGGATCCTGCCTCTGGGAATTAGGTAAGGACATGCATGACAGAAGAGGCGATAGGTGTGTGAGAGCTGTGAGGTGTTTGTGGGGAAATCCTGCCCATCCCATCCCTCAACCCCAACCCTGTCCCTCTATGGATATGATGATCTAGGAGAGGGGACCCCATCACCATCGCTGCCAGTTGAGTTGTCTGCCACAAAGAGCTGAGAATGGATCCTGCCAGGTGCTGGGCAGCTTTGGTGACATCCAGAGCCTTCTGGGAAAGGACTTCTAACACAGTTTGAGAAGCTCAGGAGCATTAAGGTGGCATCCAAAAGCACAGAGGATCACATCTGTTTTAAAGCCAGTGGGGTATTTCTAAATAGAGATGCCAAAGACAGGCAAGAGCATTTCAAAAAAGTCAAATCTCAGTGATTTCACTGAAATATTATCTATTTGTGGCATAAATAGATGCAGAGCCAAATAATTCTGAAGTATCTAAATTCCACCTTCCTTCTCCCACTCACAGAATCTGCTTTAAAGCAAAAATATCAAATTAATATGAGAATGATAGTTCTCACGGTATCCCCTGCCAGCCTAAGAAGGTACAGAGAATATCCTGAGAAACTCTGTTCTTAGGAAACATTAAGTTCACTTTTGAAAGCTATTAAGGGTTCACAAAATTAAGAGAAATATCCAAAGTTTTGGTATCTGACTAGAATAAAATTTGAACCCTGGCCCTCTGACAGTAAATCAACAGTGTGCATGTGAAATATGTTTTTTCCCCTCCTAAGCAAAGCACACGAGCAGACCTGGCAGAGACAGAAGAGGTTTCAAATATAGCACACTCCCTTTTACCAGTGGGCACTCTTGGACCCAGCTCCTCCTGCTCTGTGCCTGCCTGCTGGGAGGAGATCTGAGGCCAGGGCTTGACGCGAGATGAATCCGGGCCAAGTTTATTCATTTTCCAAATCGTGATCTCGGCGATGCCCTCCCATTCCCATTCCTCCTGTCACACCATTCCTCTGGAGTTTTGGCTCTTCCCCAGCCCCACCTCTCCTGGGACACTCCCAGACACGAGCCCTGGCTCCGTGGTGGCTTCCCCAAGGAGACCTGGCTGACAGGACTGAAACACAAGCTCAGCAGAGGAATGTCCCCACTGTTTGACTCTCCAGAAGCAGCAGAGCTGGGATTATTTACAAAATCTCCTGGGTACTCCTGTGCCCTTCTCAGCTCCTCTTCCTCCCTGCCTCCCAACAAGGCAGCACCTTCCTGCTTCTCACACCCAAAAATGGCTTTCCTACACCTACTGATGGAAAGTCCCTGCACACAGACTCTTCCCTGCTCCAGCCCATATCATTATCTGCCAGTGCTCCTCCACCACTGTTATCCTTCCCAGTTCCCACGTAGGGTCTATTTATTCCTCGGGGATGGGATGGTTAAGAAGGAGACAATTCCATTTAAGAGTCTCGGGCAGTTTTTTGGGTGGTTTCAGCACAGTGATGGACAAGCTGGTGCTCAATGCCTGTTAAAAAAGCCCTTGCCCAGCCTGACCCCCTCATTTTGAGCTGAGCATCACTGTCCCCTGGATTGCACCTACACAAGCCAGAAACTGGGTCACTGAACCAATCTGGGTTTAAAATATCCCAGATATTCTTTAATGAAGTGTCAACAACTATTCTCAGCCTGAAGAGCGACCGGAACATCTCCCAATAATCTTGCTTACATATGCAAAAAGTATGTCCTAATCTAAAATGTATTTATAATATAAAACGGAGTTCAACATTTGACCCGAGTGTATCCCACTCAGAAAGACAAAGGAAATAAAAATGTGTTGCTGTAATTTCCTTGACAGCAAAAAAACCAAAACAAACAAGAAACCTCACACATATATACGTCTAGGCCAATATATATGATAATGTGAGACAATGAGTTAGATTTTTCATGGCCATGTTGAAACTCATATTGTTAGTTCTAAAACTGCAGCCAACAAACACAATTGTTTTCCTTAATATGAAAAATCTAAATAAATATATTCTTAAAACCTCCTTGATTAAAACTTTTACTGAGTTTTTTTAATAGACTTTGGAAGAGGAAGATTTTACAGCCAGGGTTGTGAACACTCGTAGGAAAAATAACAATGATGATTATTATTGGTTTCTGTTGTTGTTGGTAGTTTATTATTATTACTACTATTATTATTATTATACTTTTGGTGGTGGTATCACCATCTGGATTATTATAACCACAGGAGTGACAAGATGCCCTCATCAGATCCGTTCTCCATTGTGTCAGGCATTATAAAAGCACATTGTGAGAGTGAGGAAAAAGTTTGTGATCGAAGCAGTTAAGGCAGACAAAAGGTGCAGCAAGAAACAGAGGCACAAAGAGAAGAACTGACACCAGAGCCCACAAAGAGACAACATTAAGGCTTCAATATCCAGAGTTAGCAACTATTTAAATACAGATTTGTGTGTCTAGACAAATATGTTTCTATTAATGCATATCACATTATGCATTTGAAGAAAGTATAGTAAGATTAACAGAGGGAAAAGGGGGGGGAAAAAGGGATGTGGTTATTTGTTTTATATAGGTAAAATATCTTAATCAAAACTGGACTGATTAAAAGTGAAGCAGCACAGAGAAAACATGAGATTGAGCATTGCTGGTGACTCACTTCAGTCAGAAGCACTGTTCAAACCACAACCCATTTAAAAAAATGAAATAAAATTCTGATAATTGTTGGTAGGATCTGACCATGATTTGCACAAGCCACGGCACTGTACTTCCTATTGGGATAAGGACAGCAAATAATGAAGTTGGTGCTATTCCAGCTGAGGAAGACTCTGGTTAAAAGCAGGCAGACTGTGTGCATTTTCTAGCACAGAGAAATTTCTTTCAGCTCTTACAACCAGCTATTAAGTTTCTGAGGTCAAAAACCCTCTCTTGTATTTTGCATATTTGATAACAATGAGTTAACAATGAAACAAAAAAGAATTATTTTTAATATATTTCTTCTATTTGATTTTGATTTGTATTATAAATGTAATAATTCAGAAATTTGGCATCATGTATTTCCTTTTACATTTACTTTGTTAGGTGCCTTACAAAAACTGTTTTATTGGTGAGGCTGATAAAATTAATTTCTTTAAAGAAAATATTTTTAGACTTGTTCCCGTTTAAATAGGCCAGATATTTCAGCTTCATTTACAGATGTGAACATGCCCAAAATATTTCAGCAGCTTAAGCCCTTTTTCCGCATTGCATTTAAACAGTCCATTTTTGAGAGCTGCTTTTTGTCTTAAAGTTATTTAAAGTCTCATCTTGTCATTAGGCTACACTATGAGTAATCTAGAGTTCAGGTTTGCACATGACAGTTAATAACTTTAAATTCTAGAACAGAAGAATTCAAAATTAAGCCTTACACTATCTAGAAAAAAATAATTTTTTAATAAATGGAAAATAATTTAGTCCTGAGTGGAACTGGTTTTTTTAGCAGACAAGTTTCTGCTATAGTGTTCAGCTCAAATTCATAAAAACAAATAGGCAAGATGACATTTAGCTGCAAGATCACATTTCTCTAAAGATAAACTGTAAGCTCTGCACAGCCATTGCTACCAAACGTTGTTTATCCAAGCTTTAAATTCTACTCCCAAATTTGAATAGACTGCAGAGCTAACAGTGCTTCTGAGGAGCAATATCAAAATATGTGCCTCCTGGGTCTAAAAACCACAAGTTATTTTAGCTTCTGCTAAGAATTGAGGGATTAAAATAAAAAATAAAAAAAAGGTGGAGTACAGTAAGTAAATAAATAAATACATTATCTACCTTCATGACCTTTCTGTTCCTGCAAGCAAACAGCGTCCATCATTTGTAACTTGACTTTCCATAAAAGTAACAGTTCATAAAAATCTGTGAAACTACTACCGGGAACAAACAAATTAAACAATGACAATGTAATAAAATAAAACTGCTGTTCTACTTCTATAGCAGAAGAATTGCTTCTTCGCTGGGATTAATACATCTTGCAGAAAACAATTTTAAATAATGTGTAACATATGGATTCGGCTTTTATTATTCTTCTAAAAGAAGACAATTATATTTATGTGATAAACTGTTCAGTGTTAGTAGCATAATGTTTATATTACTGGCCACTTAAATAGTCTTTGGCGTAGTTTTATAAGGAACAGAAGCCTCCAGATCTTTTGAAATCCATCTTATAAAGTAAGTCCTGTCTGTTACTTGGAATGCAATGATTTTACATAGTTTTCTTGCTGGGAAAAAAAACCCCGTGGTGTAGGTAATCTCGTTGTTAAACTGCATGCATGATAACTTTCTGATGTTCTAGCTACAATTCCTATGCATTTCAGGGCTTTCAAATGAAAAGTGTGACAGCCTGGAGCTGTCGGGTAAAAGGAGGGGAATTAAAGAAAAAAAAAAAAGAAAAAGCAGCAACTTTCAATTTTAACTTTTTAGAAAGGAATGGTCACGATACACTGTGGTCTGTACTAAACCTTTTCAAGGTGTTTTCGTTAATCTCCTCGCTCCTAGCAGCTCTGCTCTCTGATTATGCTGGGAGATTGCATTTAAGAAAAGAGTGAGTTTCGGGTAGTTTTCAAGGAGCTGCTTTTGTCCCCATTATATTCCAGATAATTTTCAAAGAGATTACACAGGAGCCACAGGAGTATTTATCTCGCTATCTCCCCGTGCTCCTGAGTCGAAGCTGCAGGAAAGGAAATTTCTAAAGGAAAAAGGAATGTGCTACCAAATAAATGTTTTCTGTGGCTGCTGTGTACATAGAATTTTGTTGTAAGCAACGCTGGCAGCAGCCTCTCTGCATTGCTGGGGTTCTGCTACCCTGTGTGTCAGTCATATAACAAGATCATTTGGAAAAAATTATGCAGGGTGAGTAAATATATTTATCTGGGCTTATATTGTAAAAAGAAAGAGAGGGGGAAAGAAATAATAACAACAACAGTTTTTACTGTCCTCCTTTTTCACTCCTGGAGTACCAGTTCGGTATTTTCAATTCCCCACTTCTCCACTGCTTTAAAAAGTTGGGGTTGTTAACAAAAGATAAAGAGTGTAACCTAATGGAAGTGAAATCTGCATATTCAGTTAATTTGGGATTTATTATCCCAGTAACTAGACTTGCAACTGTTCTAAAACCGTTTTGACTGAAGACTTGGGAACAGTACGAGTGGATGGCTGCCCCCACCCCCATCCTTAAAAGAAAACCTGTGCCTGCTGCTTCCAATTTAGTGCAATCATGCCTCTTACTGGCCAATACAAGATGCAGCATTAGCTGTCACATGCAAATGAGTATTCATGGGGACTTTGAAATGTGCAATAAAGAATAAAGACACGCATTCTGTGAATAATTGTTTTCTTTTATAAAACTGGATCCAAAAGGGAGTGCCATTTCACCCAGAGTCTATAGCCTTTCTATGGTTACAATCTGCTGTTGAAGCCAGATATTAGGAATGAAGTGTGGATAAATGGAGGACTCCAGTTTCCCGTGCTGTCAATCTTTCACAGTATTACATTTGCTTAACAAGAAATAATCCAACCCATGTTTGTGTTTCTTGCTATCTTGCGTTCTCTTCCAACTGAGGCTTTGAAATGCATAGGGATTTATAATAAAGTTGTCCACCTTGCATTAGCTTTTTTCATACAAAGCCCAACCTAAATTCTTCATTTTCAACAACACAGACAAACAGAATCACACAGCAGTATAAGCTCCACTGCAAACCCGAAGTCTTTGAAATCACTCACCAGGATAAGAGAGAAAGAATAACTTAGATTTTTTTTTTTAGGGTCCATTTACACACAGGTTGGGGAAAAAAAACCCCCAAACCCAACAAGCTGTGTGCAGATACAGATTGGTGGGGCTGTGAGCAGCCAAGCTGAGTTCAGACTCACACACCTATTCACCAAGCCTGCAGCCAGAGTGCCTCTTAGAGAACAAACAGCCATCAACTTGTATTGATATCAAATCATGGCGTGATGTGGCCTCATCTCCACAGGGAAGACCCCAAATCCTTAGTAAAGTAGTGGGAAGAAAGTAAGTAGGTGTCTGGACTGCAGCACCTTTGCAGTGAACTGCAGGATCAGAAGGTAGACTTGATGGTTCTTGTGGGTCCCTTCAACTCAGGATATTCCATTATCCTATGGCAATTGCAGGTAGCACCCCAGTAAATTCAGACTTGGCCAAGGTGGAGCAGAGATGAATAAAACTGGTTATCCAGCAGGAAGAAGGAAAGCTAAGGATAAATACTGCCTGTACCATGGGTGGGACTGACCAGTGCAGGCCAGCATGGAGGATCAGCAGAGGAAAAGGACCCCCTTGTAGGGGGGGGTCAGTGCCTGGGATTCTGTTTAATCCGATAATTAGAGGACTCCAGCTCATAGCTTCTCAGCAGGCAGGCTCTGTCCCAGCAGGAGTCCCAGGAAGGTGATCAGAGAGCTGGGAGGCATTGCATTTTCCTCTTCCTTTCACATTAATGATTCCTTGTTGCCTTGTTTACTATGAGGGACATCTCTTGAAACACAGGTACATACATGCAAACACACCAAAGAAATGAATCCCTGACATCATGATTCACAACTGATGGAATTACTGTAAACAGACGCATAAAAGTGTGAGGGGAAACAGCAGGGCTGTTTCACTACTGGGAGAAGGATTCTCACCTACAAGAGTAGGTGACCAAATGACCAAACCCATCCCTCAGCTGCATGCTTGCTCCTGTGATCTAGTCTGTCAGGAAGACAGCTGGTCCTTTTTAGCTTTTGATCCATATTTTACCTCCTAAGGAAAGTGAAGAGGAGGGTGACCCTGGGGCTAGGACAGAGGTTTGAAACAAGGAGACTTGGTTTGTATCCCTGAATCATCACAAACTTCTGTAGGCATGTTACTCAGCTCCTCATTTTCCTACTTACCAAACACAGCTAGCAATATTTTGGTATCTCACAGAGATGTTAGCACAAGCCCTTCAACATACATATCTGCTCATATATTATCTGGATGGAGTCATTTCCAAAACTGACTGCAAAATACTCACAAAATGCACACAGCTCCATGAGGCTTAGTCATGCCAAACACGATGCGTGGCAACACATCCCTGCAGCCACAGGAATGCAAACCAGGAGCTCATGCCCACATTAAACATACCTGGGGCTCCTCAAGGACTGGGTCCCTTTACTCTGCAGCCCCAGCACAGAGGAATTTCAATTATTCATGCATCTTTGCCCTGCTGCCTATGGCACAAGTGGCCCTGCACTTGGAGAAGCATCACAGGGGAGACCCACATTTGAAGACCTAATTTGGCTTTGCATTATCCAGAGCCCAAAATCCACATTTCAGAGGGTGGCTGCAGCCTTATCCACAGTCTCTGTACACAGTAGGGACTTGGCAAATGGAGTTTGGTGAAATGGCACGGCACACTACATAGGAGACCGACTATAAATCAGCAGATTTTGGCTCTGCTCCTGGCTCTGTCACTGATTTACCATGGAAACTTGGGCAAATCTTTCACTCTCCCTATCCTTCATTTTCCGTACCCATAATGTAAAGATAATGATGCTGCTTTGCAAGCTCTTTTGAGATCCCGAGATGTTAAGTGCTAAGTGCATTTTATTAACATTAATAGCACCCAACCGAGAGGATGCTGTACAGCACTAGCCTGGCTGTCCCCAGAAAACAGATTGGTGTGGGGAAAGTGTGCATTTGTTAAGCAGCTTAGACACTGCTCATTCCCATAATACTTCCACAACACATGGGAACAAGATCTGACCCACTAAAACAAAAGGGAAAAAAAAAAGAAAAAAAACACCATAAGGAGAAAATTTCTAATGTGACCTGTCATCTTATTTCCAGCACAGGAAAACTTGGGGATTTACTGGAGATTATCAGTGTTGCTCTGTGTGGTTTTTGTAGCCAGCCACAACCCCAGTGCTCACAACTTGTGGTGGAGACCACTTCCATTAGCAGGCATTAATCACCATTTTATACACTCCAGCCCAGCCATCACCGAGCAGACATCAAGTAGATGCACTCAGTTATATCCTATCACACTTTATATCTGATTCAATCTTAAAATAAGTTAATTGTACTGAATTATATCCCAGCTCTTGTATTTACAGGACCACAGCGTATTACAATGTATATTCTTTAAATGCTAACGGGCTTTGTTGCTTTACACTTCAATTTTCCATGTTTCTGCTCAAATATGTATCACAACATACACAGTGGAAAGAGCCATGAAAATTTTATTATTAATGCATGTTTTTTTCCTTTGCTGGAGATAGAACTTTGTTGTGCATGTTATAAAATGTTAAATATTAGAATTATTTAAAGTTAATAGCATGCCAAAGAAAATGACTAATAATACATTATACAATTAGATGCCTTTCACATGAGCGAATCCATTAACAAAATAAAATACATTCAAACAGAAGACTTCTGATTTGCAATTTTTAGCAAGGATTGCCCATGTGTAAAGCTAAATTATTTATTCTTTAAAAAAAAAAATAAAATGCTGGATACATCAGTTTGCAATTATTTGCATTATGTTTGGATGCTTTATCATGTGGCTCTGATTCAAAAATACGTATCTCTAAGTTGCCGTAGCATCTTCATATATGCAAAGAATTAAGCACGAAAAAGAAAAGTTTTCTTTCCTCCAATTCAGCTGATGATACCAGAAGCCCTTGGTATTGCACTTTTAGCTGTTTTGGGTGTCTTTTTGTTATCCCCCTTCAGCTCAGATGCCCTCACAGTTTCACAACTCCACTTTCCCCTCCCAAGTGCACACCTTGTTTTCTAGGCAGAATCAATTCCGTCCCATCCCACCCTTACAGATCTCAAGTTTGGCATCATGCAGCTCCACTTAAATTTATTCAGACGCTGTGTACTGATTTCCTACTTATTTGAAACTCGTTATCCCATCTCCTCAGCTGATGTCAACATTATCCTGGAACAAAACACTGAGCAAGCAGCTAAACTTTTCTTACAGCAAGGCACAGCTTTTAGCTCTGCAGTGATGTAATCTTCTTGCCATTTTCCTCCTGGATTTTCCTTTTCCATCAATGCCCTCTATCTAGAAAGGCACCCAATGCCAGCCAAAGGAAGATCCTGCAAAAGCAAATAATCTCCTCCCTCCTTACATCCATCTTCTCTTCACTGCTGCTATCTACTTAATTAAGTCGTTCTCAATCTTCTGTATCATAAGCACATAATGTTGGTTGATGGCAATGTGTTTTGAAATCCCTGTTTGTTTGTTTTTTAATTATCTGATTACACCAGGAAAAGAAAAAGAAAAAAAAAAGTGAAAAAAAAAATATATAAGAAAAGGAGATCTCTCTGGTGTACTACAAGAAGTACAAATCCAGCAAAGAACTCCATCTTATTCTCTTGCAAGAGATTTTTTTTCCCCCCACTTTCTAACAGTCTGTCCAATCCAGTCTTTATAAATCATGGGATTTAAGAGTGTGATGGAAACAGCTATGGCAAATTCTGGTAACAGCATGCAAACCTGCAAAATTCAGGTTAAAGATGCCTTTTATTATCACCTTTATTTAGCTAGGGAGAGGTGAGGAATGTCATACTTAGATTCTGCTGAGGTTTATGTCAGGATTTTGGCATAACCTAACTCCAGGCTACTGTCACCCCAAAATATCTCCTACCCATGTGTGTCCCAGTGTCAGCCCAGGTGCAAGCCAGAGATGAGCCAAGTCTCCCACATTATGTCAGCTGACAATAGGGGAAAAAGTGTGCAAAGAGGGACACAGAAAAGGAATATAAACTAGCAGAATTGGACACTTGCTCTGAAGAAAAAGGGGGAAAATAGTATAAAATATTTATTCCATTATAGTCAACTCCGCATACCCTGACTATTTCAAAATTTGACCATGCTATGTTGTATAAATAATAACAGTAATTACACAAAGAAGAGACAATGCGTTGAAATTGTAGCCATGGATTCATAGGATGATTTCAAAAGGCATCACTCTCCCAACTCACCCCGAGGTGTTTGTCCATGTGAAGGGCTTTGATTAGGCTGGGATTGTTACAGTAGAGTTGGGAAATGGGACCTTTGATCTCAAGAGATCTGAACAATCCCTGTTACTTGTACTGACAACAGGCGTGGTACAGGCTGAATGGTGTTAACATTCGGGTGAGAGCTGAAAACCCAAGTGAGAGCTGTGCTACATTCTCACTTTTAAGACTCTGGTATCATGCATAGCTTCAAAATTAAAATACAGCGTGACTACCTCTCCAAGTGTTTAAATTATTATGTTTAATAATCCTCAAAATAATAAATCTAAAGTGTAAATCAAGACTTGGAAGAGAAGGTGGAAGCAATGTTTTTTCTTTACTTTTGCATATATGATGTGTGTTAGTTCAGGACAATAGCTTGTGACACTTTATACACTATTTCTTAAAGCTTCTTCCTCTGAAAAGGTTTTCCCACCAAATATGTACGCAATATTTTTATGCGCCTATATATGACGGGATTTTAATTTTTTTTAAAGTGAAAAAACCAATGGTGTAGTCAAGAACAATTAATAACTTCTCTAAATACAGGCATCTAATGCTTCTTAAATGCTTTAAGACATCTCACTCAGCTTCTAGCACCCAATCTCCTGTAGACCCAACAGCCCTCTGAGAGCCACTCTGAAACAGCATCCTCTCAAGTGGCACTAAATAAGTGGTTAGGTAACTGAATCAACACTAAAATGCCCCAAGAATGTATTAAAGGAAGATGCTTTCCAGGACCCTGATAATTTGCTCATGCAAGAAATTCCACAGAATTTTTACACAATAACAAAAAAAAAAAAAAAAAAAAAAATGAATATTCAGTTCTAAATCCATAAAAAAGGATATTGTGAGCACTTGAAAATTCCTTAAGAACAGTGTTATATTTTTAGCAGTAATGTAATTCTAGGAAATATGTAAGCACAAATGAAACAGTCTATATAAGAACACAGGTTTCCTCATAAAAGTTTCCAATTTTCAGAGAAGTTATATTTTAGAGTTTCTCCTTTTCCTTTTTTTTTTTTTCCCCCTCCCTGAGTTTTTACATTTAACAGTTTTCAGTTTTGGACCCCATCACTCTTAACCCATGGAGCTCAACACTTAAATGCATTACCAAAGTCTCCTCCAATGAAAAAATAATTTGCTACTCACAACAGCTGCCCCTACCACAGCATTTATGGTTTCCCCAGTTCTCAACACACAGAACACCACAAATACCATGATAAAGCCAAATTCTCTGGTGCAACAACTTCTCATCCCATGCCACCCTGCAGAATATTATGGAATGCACATCCATATATAACACCATCCTTTTTTGTTGCAGGCTCATGTTTGTCAGCCACTTTTACACACAAACCACAGAATTACAGATATTTACCACAGGGGAGGAAACCACCCCAAATATTAGGCCACACCACAGTCTTGTTAGACATTGAGCATGACCAATTATAAGAAGGAGCTCTGCAGATTAATTCTCCAGGATGTCCATCTCCTCAAAGCACAAATATCCCATGCAAAATACCTTTGATACTCAGTTCAGTTTATGTACAAATGAGCCTGGCCATCCCCACACTCAGGAAATGATCCCATCATCCTAAAAATCACAGGTAGAAAGCTGTCCTTTTAATACTTTCACCAAACGACTCAATAATTTATTTCCTTTCCTTGCTTTTTTGGCGCTCTGTGGAATGGCATTTCCTGTAGCTCTTCCATCAGAACAACAAACCCAAACAAAGAGTCACCCATGACAACAATGAGCATCCCCCAAAAAAAGGCAATCCCTCAGTGCAGCCTGCAAAGCTCCAGTCCTTCTCAGCAACTAAACGACGCTCCTTGAGGGATTATCAAGAAGCTCTTCAACTCCTCCAAGTGTTACTGAGCAAGACGCTATTGTAACGCAAATGGTGCTGCGGGTAGGGAAGGAATAAAAGGCATGTCTGAAATGCTTCATCATACAACACATGCCATAAAATCCATGGTATGTTTGTGGCTGACCACACCAACCCAGACTGCTGCCTCTTCTGCCCCATTCCACTGGCTTATTCAGCACATGAAAAGGAAAACATGACAATACCACTCGTAAGTGAAATTTTACAGAGCTGCAGATTGGGCAACTAAGAATTCTGAATATTTTTCTGTCTGCCTTTTTTTTTTCCTTCACACTGAACACAAAATTAGTTATTTTTGAAATACATTAACATTCAAGCTCTATCTGTTTTTATTGTATGCATCATATATATATAATGTGCATATACATACATACATAATTTACAAAATAATTTGAAGCATTCATTGCAAAAATTAATATTTCCATTAGATTTTGTACCTAACTTATATTTACAAGTCATATTTGGAAGTACTATAGTTTCCCCCTTCCCCTCTGGAAAGAGAAGGGGAAGAAGATGTGGAAAACATACTTTCCTTTGAATAATACATAATAATAAACTTTCTGTAGCTTTAAACAGACAGAGAAAAAGAAGAACTCACATGAGTAACATGCACATATTAATTGATTCACCAAGTACTGTGGGCTCAATTAACGTATTCTGTTGTCAGAGTTTTAAAGCTTGAAAAAAAAATTAAAAAATGAAATTCTTGGCTACAGCTCGGCATATGCAGGTCTTAACCCAGAAGCAAGCTGTTTTATAATTATTTTTGAAAATTGCTTCAGTCCATTTTATTTTCTGTGCTTGCCTGGGAAGTGTGAAAAAGAAAGAAAAAACTATTTTTGACTCAAGGCTTTCAAGACATTTTGGTTCTCAGCTAGCAAGTAACCCAGTTTGAGCCTGATATTTCCATCGTGAACTTTGGATCACTCTTACTGATTTCTCAGTGAGACTGGTCACATGAAAAGCTGCTGGCAGACATGAGGAAGACTTTGCTGCCTGTGCTGTGCCTGATCACACCAGGAACATCACCAAGGCTGGAGGGTGGCTTTAAGGTTAGACCCCCACCAAGGCACACCCACATTTTTAGGGACAATCATACATGCCTAAAAAAATAAAATCAATAAACTAAAACATCTAAAAATATCTGAGATAGCCAGATATAAAGGGAAATCTCATCAAGGTATGCACACAAGAAATGAAGAAACCACAAACAAAAAGGAAAGTGACTGCAAGAGAGAACCATTCCTCTTTATTCCCCCTCTTTTATCCAGTGATCCTTGCTGCAATTTTAAAATGAAGCCCTCCATGTCTGTAGCTGCTCTCTGGTTGCTGGCAGCTGAGAGGGGACCTGCCCTCCTGTGCCCATGGAGCCTTTGTTAGGGGGAGGATCAGAGACCTGCCTGCCTTTAAAATGGATATGTTGGGGTCAATGGAACAATATAGCTATTTTTGAATGGGAAGTTTTTTTGGTTTGGGGTGGGACTTTTTTGTTGCTGTTGGTTTGGGTGGGGGCTTTTTTATGCCCCCTCCATTTTTTTTTCTTATTTTAAACAAATAAAGCTGTGAAAAGAAGACACATCTCTCTCTCTCTCTCTTTTTTTTTTTTTTTTAATCCAGCTGCTTCCTCCCTCTTTTTTCCCCCTCCTAAATGCTACTTTCACAACCAGCCAGCCCATTTGTGCTGACCTGCAGGCTCTGTTTCAGAGGCAGCTCCAGTCTCGTGCCTGCTGCACGGGCTGTGCCCGCTGAGGCAGAGCCAGCCAGGAAACCACTCTGGTTCCTGATAGCCCAGCTCACACAGACATATGGTCCCAGCAAGCTCGTAGAATCAGCAATATTAAAAAAAATTAAATAATTAAATTTTAAGAATCCTGAATATTTGTCCCTCTTCTCTCCCAGTTCATTGATAAAGAACGTGTCAGTGAGGTCGAAGAGTCCTGCTGGTTAAAGGTATCATCCTTAGCTGCTCATATGGTCAGAGCTCTTACTTGTCAATTAGACCAATCTGAGTCATTTTAGAACAATAAATATAAGTGCAGATGGAATACAAACATATTGAAGATTACTGTTTCTGACGGCTGTTGTTTATTAAATCAAAAATTATGTCGAAGTGAAGATTTTGTTGATATTTCAAATGGAAAGGAAAAGTAAATGGGAATTAGATATTTCTTAGGAAAGAAAGCAAAACAAAATAAACAAACCCCAAAATCCAACAAACTACCACACCACAACCTCCAAAAAAGCTTATGGGTAATAAAAAGCAGTGATTTTACCTAAAATGCCACCTATGAACAACCTTTAGAGAAGGGATATGGCACCTATAAACTCAAAACACTAGGTATGCTGAAATCCATAAAATTTCCAATTACTGCTTCAGAATTTATTGTGCACATATGGAAAATAATACTTGTAAAAGAGAAAGGGGTTTGTGCCTGGTGCTGTCAATACTGTGAAGGATGGGGTGATTATAAAGCAAATTAACAATACTTTTAAATGTGCATTCACTTATCTTTCCAATTAAATCCTTGTTAAACAACTGCACAGACAGTAATGGTGCTTCTGCAAAGCACTGATCAAGACAGTTTTATTGTAATTTTTACTCTGTAACAATTAATCAAGTAGGCATTTTCTTTATTATTAAATTATTTAGTTAATAAATATTCGCAATCAGTTCACGTATTTCTGGTTCAAACTTTACTCTTAATTTTTTCCTTAAACTGAATCATATCCTGCTAAATTCTCACAGAAGAAACAACATAAATATTCTAATTCTTTTTTTTTGTCCAAGTACTTTTTATGTTACTGCAAAAGTTAATGGAAGGAGGGGATTAAATTCACTTTTTTCCCCCTCAAAGCAGGAATATTTGGATATCTTTGGCTGTCCTTCTCCATGTTCCACAAGAAATACATCTTCTCCGCAATAGCATAATATTTAGCCTCTGTAAAAATGCCCATATTTGCCCCTGCTTTGGTACATAAGCAGAGTAACAGAGCTGTAAAAACACAATCATTGACCTTTGGATGGTCTGTGGTGCCTTGCAGTTAACACACAAGGTATTCCTAATGAAATAAAGAGATGCAAAGGTCATCTGCACAGCAAACACCCAGCATTTTGCAAACAAAGCTTTAGATATAAAGACAATTAGGAACTCTCTTGTATTATGCATGAACCAACCCTTGCTGAATGAACCAATAAGTACTGAAATCTGTATTTCCATGGTTAGTTTCCCTGAACGTGCATGCATTGAGATAGAATCCTAGTGTTTCAGAAACGTGTTATGAACTCCTTATAGCTCTATTTCTTTTTTAGCTAATTTAATACTCATGAAAATTGCTTGATTGACAGCCATAGAAAGTGAATGCCTTTCCAGCTACTGAGCAGATTAGCACAGGAAACATAAAGAAGGAAGGTTCCAGTTCCTCACCCAGGTGTCCCTGGTCTTCAGCAAGGAGGTAATTGAGGATTGATGGGAAGCAGGACACGGAACCTGGCTTAGCACAAAGAATGTCCTCACGTTCATAAAACATTAAAAATATCCTTCTAAATGTGTGTCACACACCCATACACGGGGCCAGATGGGGTTTGGAGCAACCTGGGCTGGTGAAAGGAATCCCTCCCTGGGGCAGGTTGTTGGAAAGAGAGGAGCTCTAAGGTCTCTTCCAACCCAAACCATTCTGGGGCTCTCTAATCAGCACAATGGCTTCAACCAAAGCAAACAAAAATTCACTTTTACTCACAAATTCTGATGGATGAAAAGCCTTCCCTTGTTCTTGTTTTTCTTTTTCAGGCCCTTTTTACCCCATCCCTGTTGTATTTTGCTGTTGAAAAACACCTCCCCTCTGTCCTCAGGTTCATGTAGTGGTACCATAATGACTCTGAGCAGCCCCACCTGGGGCCACCTCAGACCCTCCCAGGGGGTTTGGGCCAGAACAAGGGAGCTTTTCAGTAGTTCCTCGTACCCTGGAGCTGCCAGCACACCTTACATGGCTTAACAGACCCATAAATGTTATTTTATCACTTTTCCTACAGGTGTGAATTAAAAGAATATCCTAATAAATACATGTAAAGGATTTAACTTACTAAACCTTGTGTAAAATCAGCAGAATCCTCCAAGTCTGTTTCTGGTTTGTTGTTTGTTTTTTTAGCATTTCAACTTTTAGACTTGACCAATAATATGGAAATCATAAGAGGAATAGGTATCTCTAATATCTCCAGCTATTATAGATGCCTTTGCTGTAGGTGCTCAGCCAAAAATATTGGCTGCCTGGTGACTTTGTTTCTAAACCCCAAATTTTTCAGTGCTTATAGACTAAGAAAAGTACAAATTTCCTGATGTCAGTTTGGTACAAGGAAATTCTCCAGCCTTGATTCAGTGATTTGAAAAATGATGACTTAGAGTTTTGAAAGTGCTGAGAGATGTTATAGCCCAGTCCTCTTATGATCAACTGATCTTTTCAGCTCTTAATGGGAAAATAAATCATAGATAAAAGATAATCCTGTTGCACAGAAGCAAAAAAGGTGTGATATCAATAGACTTTTACAGGAAAAAGAAAACTCTGTAAGAAGGATAAAGTAAATAAGGTAGTTTGTTCTGCTGCTGCTCGTTTGGCAAGGCCAAAACCCTCTTCAGGAGCTGCCTACCTCAAGAATTGAGAGCAAAACACAAAGTATATGCAGAGAATTTAAAAAGATACCAGGTTTGGGGTTTTTTCATTTTAAACCCCTTTTCATCCCCAAAAATCTAGAATTTCAAGAGTCTTTTTATATTTTTACTGTTCTTATTTCTTCTTTAATGATAAAGCTGTCAACTGTTAGTTTCTTTTCCTTTCATATTCACCAGTTCTCTCATTTAATTTTTGATGCTGCAGATGACATTAACAGTATAAGAAGAGGAGCCAAATAAAGCTTTGCTATATTCTAATTAATGATTATTCTAATAAAAAATACTTTGATATGGCAGCCAGCCTAGAGTTCCTTCTATAATCCTCAGTGTGATACATATTATTTATATTCTCTAAATGTAGGTGTAACACAATGGCAAAGTATGCAGGAAGAAAGAGCCCAATGAGTATTTGGCCTGTAGAAGAACTGATTGCAGTCAGTCTCTGCAATGCAAATAGGCTTTGTCAGAACATTTGCTTGCATTTATAATTAAATTAAACTTTAACTAAAATTAAGGGGGGGAAAAAAAGTAGCTATGGTAAAATTGTATTTATAAATACTCCTTTCCTACTGTTAACTACCAAAAAAATGAAGGTACAGGGATTGACCTGCGGAGGTCACAATAATTACTGAGGGTTGGGGATGTGTGGACAGTGAGTTATTAACCATCATCCCACTGCAGAGCTTCGAGAGAATGGGAAAAAAGAAGGTGGGGAGCACACAGTAGTTTTCCTGGTAACTTTTTTTTCCCCTTCATGAACCCATCTGAAAGTGCTGCTGACCTCAGCACCTAATTGACAGGGAACACCAGGCTCTGGGACACATTGGAAGGAGAACGCTCTCCCAAGCACACCCAAATAAACCCTGTTTTCCCCATCTCCCCACAGAATTTCCAGGGACACCTTGACTCAGTGGGTTCTTTCCTGCCTGCAGGCTCCAACTTAGCACAGAAAAAGGTTGTTATTTACACTGTTGAATCAGTGGCTGCCTGTCCTTTGTGTCTGTGCTCCTTCTTGAATGTTATAATTAAAAATTTCTGGATTATTCTTTGGGAGCTACAGTACTCAGGTCTTCCACTTCCCTCACGTGGTGTTGGGGTCACCCCTGGGGACTGTTAGGTGGCACTAGAATTTACCTAAATCAGCATTTCTGCATGCATACACCTGAGGAAAAACCCAAGTACAGACCTGAAATTTTTTATAGACAGGATTTTAAAGGATGTGTAAAGGGGGTTTGGACAGATATTACCACTGCCCATCCAAAATCCACTCCATTGTGACATAAAACACATGAATGCCCTCATTTCATCAATAAAGAATAACATAAGAAACAGTGATTACCATAACTGATAAGATGATGACATAGTTCTCCAGGGGCATTAGTTTTCTTTGAATTTCCTGTGGTCACTCAGTAGGCAGATTCTTTTGCACATGCCTTAAGTAACCAGTGCCAGAGTGTCTTTAATGTACTATTAACTCCACCATTATATTTTCATTTTTCACAGTAGTATAAACCAGAAGGAAAAGGTGTCTGGTCCCTCTCTGCTGCAAAAAGCCAGCTTAGACTTCTGTCTAGCTTTACAGTATCGGCCCATCTGTTTTAGGTGAAAACTTGAGCAGTAATGTTAACCTCAAGTATGTTAACCTTTGGATGCCACGAGACATGATAGACAGGATCATTATTTTTATGGCACAGTTTTTTCCTGAGCAAAGAGCTCAGGCAGTGTAGAAGGATAGAAAATCCCATTTTTGCCTATGTGTCTCCAAACAAAATACAGCTTACAGTCATTTGAAAGCCAAGGCAGGCTTCATTATTGACACACAAATACCTAACAACCATAAATTTAAGAGAACCTAAGTAATGAATCAAAACTGTGAGGCTGATTGGTAGATGATGATTTATTCAGTCTTGCTGAATTTACTGGCATAAATACTGGTTCCTCATAAACCAGAGTTCACCCTCCAGTTTCAGCTGAAGACGAGACTAATCTGGAGCAGCTGAGGAGGTGGCAAACACCTACTGATCCCCTGAAACTTTCCCTAGAGATCTAAATGGAAGCTTGAAGGTGGCAATATTTTTACATCTCTCCTATCTCTCAATTTCATGAGAATTTCTGAGTCAAAGCTCTTAGTTTATGTATAGTACCAAGCTAATTGAGGGAGTTGTTCTCCAACAGCTATCACCCTCACACAGAATACACAGCATTTAGCAGTTCTGGTAATAGTTCCCCAGGTAACTTATAAAAAGATCATAAAAAGTAGGACGAAATGTTGCAGCAGCTTCACATTTATACTTGATTCATTCCAAAGTGTATAAGGTTTTTAATGTAATTTAAGATTTGGTATTTTTTCTAATTTCTGGGAAATTTGATTCTATTTTCTTGTTAAGTAGTATCATGAGGTTTGCTATCACTGATGATATTTGCTAAGCTTTTAAATGTGGAGAGAGTTAGTCTTTGGTAAGAGTAGTAAAGCATTTGGAGATAAATGTATTTGTCATTCATCCTTATTAGTTCCCAATATCAGCTTCCACACCTGTAACAGGACCTGCTGATCAATGTTAGATTTCTTTAGGCCACATCAGCGAAAAGCATGTTGTTGTATTTGTGGAAATATGTTTATTATACACAGAATCTTTGGAAATATGTTCAGTAAATACATACAGGATGATTCTAATTCTGGTTAGCAGGTCCCCAAAATGTTCATCTTTCCTCTTTCATTTTTTGGGGTCAAACCTTTGTGTTTTCAAAATCAGTGGTAAATCTTCCACTGACTTTGGCAGAGCCAGTACTCCGCTTTTAGTCTTTCCTTTTAAGTTCTTTTCAGCACCTTTTTCTCTTTCACTGGTTTCCTTTGGATCCCTGCTCTACTTTTGGTTTTGTTTAACTTTCAACATCCAAACAATCTGCTATTTTTCCTTTTAATCTTCTTCATTCCCCCTCACTTTGATTCCTTGGTTTCTACATATGCTTTGCTTTTTGCCACCTTATTTCACATCTCCATTTCCTCCCGTATTTTTAGATTTGTTTGTTGTTTGTTTCTCATCTCAAGTTTAACTACTATTTTCCTCTGCTTACTCTGCTCTTTTCTCCTCTCTCCTAGCTGACATTTCCCTCTGTGCAATATCTTTCTACCTTCCCTTTCCT
The DNA here is from genome assembly GCF_037042795.1 of Molothrus aeneus. Taxonomy (NCBI): domain Eukaryota; kingdom Metazoa; phylum Chordata; class Aves; order Passeriformes; family Icteridae; genus Molothrus; species Molothrus aeneus. Next base: position 34,895,562 of record NC_089652.1, on the reverse strand, counting down.
CTCTTTTCCAAAACAGGGCTCATCATTCTATGCCACTAATGTATAGCAGATTCTGAAATACTGTCATCTAAGACAGTTAAGTACTAAACAAAACATTACCAGGGTGGAAGAATCACTTACCCTGATTGACAACAAATCGTAACTTCTGTATTGTTGCCAGATTGCCGCTAACTCTGTATATTCCATCAACATCTAGACCTGAAAAAGAAACACATATTTCATTTTAGATCATAGAAGTATTTTTCTTTGTACGTCTGTCAGGAAGGCAGAAGCACCCTCGCAAGTATGAAGGAGAGCAGCGCAGCGAGCGACTGAGAAATAATCCACCTGACAACAACTGATGTGCCTCCTCACTGATTAAAGCAGCAATGAAAAATAAAAGTGGGAGATTAACTTAAGTGAATACAAAACACCTAGCTGTAATTATCTTGTAGTTCTGTCAGCAGAATACAGCTCTGCAAGGGCCTTTGAGTGTGGCAGGAGAGCGAGGGGTAATTGGCTCCGGTGCTCGTCGGGAAGGGCTGTTTGGGACGGGCATGGTGCTGTGCCAGCCCTGATTGAACGTGGGCTGTTTGCATCAATAGTGCCAGGAAACTTCTCTCTCTCTGGGCTCTGGGCTTCCAGACATGAATTTCTGAGGCTGTGACCTTTCTGAAAATAAATCACTGAGGTGCCCACCCCGGAATCACGACGTGTGTGAGACTCCACACAACTATCATTTCTCTACTATATTCTTCATAGTGGCTCAGACAGGTTTGAGGATTAAATTAAATATCCCAAGTAGCATATGCCCTGGAGTTCTTTTCTCCATTGATATAGGCCATTCTTTTCAAGGACAACATGACAGTCCTTGTTTCTCCCTGCATATCTACTCAAGGTTTATCTTCTAGGTGAAACTAGATGTCATACTCCCTTTTGTGACATATTATCTCCTACAGCAAGCTCTGTTGATATGAGTGTTTAAAATAGCACTTCCAGCCCCTGTTGCATAGCTGTAGGATTTCATAGCACATGGGAACTGCTCTGCTTTTCCAGGAGAATTCACTGCGGTGCAACACTGACCCAACCTGCGTCCTTAAAAATCAAACCCACTAAAACATACATTGTCATTTCACATTTAAAACTTGCAAGTACAAAAGAAGCCAAATGAATCTACACAAACCAGTTTTTTTTAAAGGCTACTTATCCCTCGGAACACAAGTTTTAATTAGGTTTTGGCAAGCAGTTTCAGAGAAAGCTTTTCTCCTGGAAAACGCTAATTTGTCAAACCCAAAAATTTTCAGGAAACACTCCCTGACAATGTATCTAGGGGGAATAGTTTTCCAATTTGATGTGGGGGAAAAGGAAATCTGAAAGTATAGGTAAGAGTAAAAACAAGTGGAAAAGCTCAGAAGCCCAGCTGTGATAACAGTTGAAGAAGAAGAAGCTGAGGTTCAAGTCTTTATTGACACTTGCACCATTCCTTGGCACACAAGTGCCATGGCCAGTGACTCAAGTCTTTGAAGGCATTTCTCCTCCAAACTAAAAAATATTTGAAAAAACATACTTTTCCTTTTGATGAAGACTGACACCAAATAAATTTTTTTGTGTGTTTTCATGTTTGTTTTGTCTCTTTACAAAATACATTTCTCATATTATATCTATGCTGCCAGGAACTTCCTGATTTGGTGTGCATTAAAAAACTTATTTGAGAAATTAGTAATTATTTCTGTTTTCTGATTATTGATAATAACTTTGTGCTTCTCTGTGTGTTTTATTAGATAGTTTTCTACCCGCACCTGTGGGTGTCCTGTAACATAATACTGAGAGCCATGTTTCATTTCAGGAAGATCTCCCCTTTGGATACAGAGGGATAAAGAAAAAGTTTATATAAGAGAAATCAAAAAGGATTTAGTAATCAAGAAATCTTGGAAATTATCCATCTGCTGGATATATAACATATGAGCAAATGGAAATTACTGAAATGTTTAAGTAATGCAATTTTAACCTAAATCTGAAGAGTTTAATTCTGTTTTAGTAAGGGGAGAGTGAAAGACTAACTCCCAGCATAGGATTGTGGGACTCTTGTGGTAGAGGATTAAGAATTGCATCATGTAAATTGAAGTCTAAACCAGAAATTAAAAAGGAAAAATAAATCAAACTAACAAACAGGCAATCCACCAGACAGAATGTTAACTTTTGTTTGGATCTAACTCAATTCAGTTCTTAACCTCATTGGTTATATGGAAGTGAAAACAATCCATGTCACTTTGGGTGAAATAGTCTCACATTAAGAGCATCAATTTGGATCCTGCATAAATCACCCAGATCAAGTGAAAATTAACAAGCTGTGTTGTAAATTGGTGGCTATTACATCTTGCAACATGGTCTGGAGTACACAAGAGCATTATTATTGTTAATAAATTAATTTTGGTCCAGAAATGAAGTTTGATTAGCATTTTATTTGGGCACCATACAATATGGCAGAGAAAAAAAAATAGAAAAAAAATTCAAGCTGATTATAACATTCACGTGCCATCAACTTTCTGCTCCAAGAACTTTGAAAGTTAAGCCAAACCAAACCAATGCAAATTGGTGGATTTGGACATCCTTTTCATGACCACATTATCTTAGCTGGACTGTTAACAACTTATTTTGGAAATCCAATTAGGCACAAAGGAGAAAGGCAGAGAAAGAGAGAGAAAAGTCTATTTCATAGTTCTTATATCCTGATTCTATGAACGATTTTCAAAGCAAATTCACTTTTAAGGGCACCTCTGTCAAGAATAAAAACATCACTGCACTGCTGTAAGTGTTTCTTCACGGCAGGCTATAAATACTTAGGGAACAAGATGAAACAAAAGCCTTGCCCAGTTTCCTATCTGGTGCTGGAGTTTAAGTATAGCGGCAAAGAAACTCTCAGGAAAAGATATTTGTTATAATAAAGTCAACTTTAGTTCACTCTAGGATGACCTGCTTGTGTTTTGTAGTGGGGTTTATCAGGGAAAAATCACTGGATTTTGCCCTAAAGGAGAACAAGTATTTTATTTGCTTTATATTCCAGTCTCTAACTCTGTTTCTGTTTGTTTTAATGAGGAACCTGAGAACAGGATGGACCCACAATTAGAAATTATAGCCAAAGGCATGATAATGATTTCCACACTAAATTTTGTAATGGTATAAGAAATGTAGGAAAAGGTCTTACACAAGAACTCATCAGTTCAGCTGCCAAACTATAGCAAATTTTAACTATTTTAGTTAAAAATAAATACACAGGTGCTTCTGATGAGAAAGTTAAAAGGCAACTGGACTCAGGCTTGGCTGAGATTCATGAGCAGTAATGAAAGTTAGTCATTCTGCACTGCACAGGAGATGTTAGAAGAATATTTATTTAAAACATTTCTTGCACTCACTCCTATCCAAAATAGAAGTAACAATGAATGCAGGCCAGTGTCAGATCTAGGACCAGTTTGAGCTGGAACCAGGTGCTGCATCAAAATATTAACAGACAAAAGAAAACCAGAGTTTAGGTGACATATTTTTTTTCAAAAAATGTTTTAAAATACTAGATTTCAATACTGATTGAGGTAGTCCAAGTGATTTATGAACTGTCTGCAGTTAAATGTTCTCACTCACTCATTTCTGTTGCATAGAAAAAAATATCCCTCTCCCAAATCACACTGGATTCTGTCTAATCTTAATCTCTACTTGATAATACCTTCAAACTGAATATAAAAAGAAATTCTCTATGTGCCAGTGAGAAAGGGGTGGTGGTACACAGAAATTTCTCTGGGTTTTAAGAGGATTTAGAATTTAAAACAGCACTAGGTAACTTCCTTCATGGAAACCCAGGGAACTTTCACAATTAATGTATCCTGAAATAGGTGTGGTCCCCAGGCCTGTTTTGTAAAAGAAACCATCGTGCTGGATTCAACAACAAAGTGAAGTACAAACTTGAAGAAAGGCATTCTTTAGTTAGTCCTTTCATTTAAAATCAGTTATGTTCAGGGCAAAACTATTGTATTTCAAAGGAGCCTATTATGCCTTCCCATAAACAGAAAGATCATACGTTTTAAAACTAAAGTATCATTATGCAATCAAGCTGTTGTATTATAAACTATTTTGTGGGCTCAGATGCCCAGGGCCATCTTTACAAATATTTAAGAGGTCATTATCAGGGTATGTTCTCCCTAAAACTATAATTCTTTCCTTGTGTTTTCATATGCATCTTACCATAAATATCTGATTTATAAACAAATTTTTTTTAAAGTTTACTAAGGGCAAAAAAGTGAGGCAAGAAATCATTTAAAGAAGCAGAAATTAGTGAATGCAGAAAATACATCCATGACAAAATAATGTGATGAGAAAAACAAAAAACAATGCACAACAGAAATAAAATTTCACAAAAGGACCAATATATGTATTCCAGTAGAAGGAAAATCATCAAAGCTAGCAAAGAATGAACCTAACACACTACAATTTGACATTAAAAAATGTAACTGCATAGGGTGACAAAATGAACCCAGAGTTTCAGGTGAATTTTTGAGCAGAAATAACATTTTTTCTCTGAAGCCATGGAAATCAGAGGTGAAAATGAAGAATACCATGAAGAAAACATAGGCTACGCCCCACAAAGTGTTGCTGACATCTCTGTCCTGCTTCTTGGTGTGGCAGAGGGTGGGGTTGTGTGTGCCCAAAGTTCCTGGAGCAGTGCTGGGGGCTGGCACTGGGGTTGCTCTGCTCTGATGGCACCAAGCTGCTGTTCTGACCACCAGAATTACCCCCTTCTTGTTCTTCCTCCCAGCAGATTATCACATTTGAGGCTTAAAACATCTCAGCAACATATCATCATTTAATAGGGGAACAGGTCCATTTCCTGTCCAGAGAGAGTACCTGGCTACCATGGAAATGGGTGCCACAAAAATGTCATGCTTGATACTTCTACCAGATAGAGCCTAAACAGGTCTAGGAGGTCAAGGAGTGGATGATACTGGAAGCCAATCTGAAGGATAAAAAGACAACCACTGTTGTAAAAAACATTCATTTCCATTGGTGGCCGTGATATGCTTGTGCCTCGCATTTGGAAATAAAGCACAGAGAAATATTTGGAAATGACTAAGGCTGAAGAGCTATTCTGATATTGTAAAAGCAATGAGAGCAATGTTCTTGGAGACTGGCTAGACTGACCTCAGTCACAGACAGACTACTTAAATAATTAATTCTGGGCACTATGAACAAATAATTCATAACAAAATATCATTAATCCCAACCAGCATGGTTTCATGGAAATCAGAGCTTTGTCTAGCAAACTTGTTGCATTTTTTGAAGGAACAGAATATTTGACAGGTCTGGTTGGTGAAGGCAATGGTGTTGAAATAGTGTTTGGCTTTCTGTGCCACCTTTGACTTAGTAGCACATGACATTTTGATCAAAGCACTTGCATTCTATAGAATTAACAGGGCATATATTACATGGATTAAAATCTGGCTCGGTGACAGACCTCAAAATGTGGCAGTTAATAGGAGATATCAGTTAGCAAGGTCAGAACTGGCTCAGCTCTCGAGAGCAGGGCTCTCATCCAGTGCCATCTAATACCTCTATCAGAGATGGGACAATGAGAGAAAAAAATTCCCTTGGCAAAATAAGCAGATGACACAAAGGTCAGGGAGATATTAAATAATGACAAGGACAGGTAAAGTTACAGAAGATCTGAGCTACTACCTTAAACAGCCACAGTCTGGCAAAATCAGGTTTAGTATGGAGAAACACAAGGTACATCCAACACTCTGGATTTAGGCTACAAAGGACTTGAAGTTTACTTTAAATAAAGATTTGATCTCTGAGCTCAGTGCTGCAACAAACAGGACTAATGTAATGCCTTGGATTGTAAAGGAGTATCAAAGAAGCAGGGATGAGATTGAACCTCTTCATGGGCTACAAACAGGATCTGTAGTAAAGCGCTGCACTTGATAGCGAAGCAAATAACATGAAATATAAAATAAAAGCTTTGTTGCTTCCTATTAAAGAGAGGACAGAGGAGCGTCCTCTTCATCTCTACACTTTATGTGATTTGAAGGTACTGGACTTCCTTCCATCACTGCCCACCTGCAGGACCTGTGACAGCAAGCCTGAATTCAAGGTAGCATCAAAAAGATTTTCTTTTTTCTATGATCAGTAGAAATCCAACACTGCTTTGGAATTTAGTAAAGGCAGAGATAGTGGAGGAAAGAAAGGAGAAGGAATATTGTAGTAGTTCTTAAAAGGCTATGAAACAGCTCTATTGGAGGTGTCTGACATGAGGTTTGGTGAATCTCTTTAGGAAATTAGCTGAAAAGAAATAATTCTATGTTTGACTGCAATAATATCAAGAAGATGAGGGGCATTCCTACATAAAAAGAGAATCTCATTTTTTCTCGCAGTAATAACTCCAAGATGCAATGAAAGGAGAAAAGCTTGACTAAGATCTTATTGTTTTCAAGACCCTAAAGAAACTGTTTAATGGAAGCAATTAAAACACTGAATATGAGCATTACATACTGAGAATGAGTAACAAGTGAATATGATGGAGGATATACTTCATTCTGTTTCATATCACTCGATGGTAGAATTTCCACTTAGATATTTATACACAAATAAATAAGGGCAGTGAGAGTACAAAGCAAGTGTAATTTAAATGAGCACACAGTTCACTGCTACGCGGGGCTGCTGTTTAATGCCCAAATCAAGCTTGCTCTGCCTCTGTCGTTTTCTCTATTGTGCTGTGCTTTGACATTCAAGAAGTTTATGGTTTAAAAGCCCCAGGAACAACAAGACTTCCTCAGGAGGCTGCCTGTAACAAGAAACTAAACTAAGCTTTGAGACTATTTGTTTTGAATGAAGCCGTCGAACATGCAGTGTGCTCACTGTAATTTTGCCCTTACCCCCAATATATACTTTTGCCATTCTGCTAGTCCCACTTCTTGCAGCTAAACAAAGTGACCTCATTGCTTTCCACTGTATTTTCTTTTAAACATTGGCTGGGATGATTGAGATTCAGGAATGTGGGAAAATGGATTCCCAAGCCACGTCCATCCCCTTTAATTCTGAGCTGTAATTTTTGGCTTGGCTTGAATCACAGTCATCACATTTCAGTCTGAATCTCTCTGTAAAGTGATCTTTCTTAAACATTTCTTTCACTCATCATGGGATCAGAAACAAAGCCATTCTAGTCTTTCAGCGAAACACTTACAAACGTCTTTTTACAGCGACTCACAAGAGCTGAATTTCCTTTAAAAAATGTTTGAAAAAGAGGAGGTTTTCATTGCCTGATTGTCCTCTTTGTGAATCTTGTCATCTGTATGCCATGAGCTACAGCTATTTTAATCTGTTTTTGTTTGCAATCCATTTGGTGTCCGCCCAAGAAAATGCAGGTGATTCTAATTAACTTACTGCTGAAGATGTGGAAAAATCTCAATTGTGCGACAGAGAATTATACACTTAAAACCTTCCCTCTATTATTTATAACAGCTTATTAATGAAAATGATTACATGAATACATTTACCACCTGATTCATCTTTGTTCACTTTTTAAATCAACAAGGTTTATGCTAAAGGGGAAAAAATGCCTACCAAATACAGACCTCAAGTACACACATCAGCTTGCTGGTTTAAATGGAATGGCAGTTTAAAAGGAAATAACATTGTCTTCATGCAACACAGTATAATATCTGAAATTGCCAAATGTTTGGAAGTAGCTGTTCTCTCTCTGTAACACATTAGTGTTTAATTTTGGGAATGCTTATTTCTGTTTTGTTCACGTGTTTGTTTTCTCTTGTAATACCTCCTTCACCACTCCTATTCCCTTTCATCTGCTACAGTTACTGCTTCTCACCTACGGGTTAGGAGGTCCACTTTGGCCAATCCTTAATTCATCTGAAATAAAATAACATTTCTTTGGTTTTTTCCTGCTTTATCAAGTACAATTTTTTCCATGCTAGCCAAGAGTGATCAAGGGTGGTGAGGAACTGGAAAGGGTTGCTCAGAGAATCTGTGGATGCCCCATCCCTGGAAATGGCCAAGAACAGGTTGGACGTGGCTTGAAGCAACAGGAGAGTGGAAGGTGCTCCTGCCCGTGACAAGGGTGGAATGAGATGAGTTTTAAGGTCCCTTCCAATGCAAATCATTCTATGATTTTATATTAAAATCAATGGATGTTACCTGAATTGAGAATTTTCTGCTAGGTACAGCAACCAACAGGCAGTTTACCACCTTCCATTTCTACTATTCCTTGCCACACTCTGATAGACTAACTTGAATGTGATGACAATATGGATAATGCTGTTTATTTTGGGAAGGATGAAAGCCTGAATAAAGGTTATCATTTTAGGAGAAGCTGACGATGGAAAAACTCATCCACTGTGTGACATGATCAGAACAGCTGGGGATGTAGTGTGGAGGGTGGGGGAGAAGAGAGCCAAGGTATTTTGTATGTTCAAGAAATATATACAACATTGCCATTTCTTATATCCCAGCTGTGCCTGTTAACTTCTGGAAACATGTAGAGCTCAGCAATAAAGCATACTTGACTGATATTTACTGCAATGTGCATTATAAGACATTTTCTGTCACACATTATGTTCTGAAAGAGTTAAGTAACATGAAAAATACAGGCTCGAGATTATATCTGTCATGGATGAAAATACTACATTTATGCCTCATTGTAATCCATTCATTGGTTTATGTACCCCAGCCCTCCAGGGAGTGTCACAACTCCACATGATACTGCTGAGAGCTGTATTTTGCTTTTGGATTTCTGATTTAGCTGAAAGAAGTTTAAAAACACATGTAGCCTGACAACTCCCTATTGGCTATACAGCCGAGGAGGGTCAAGAGCATAAACCATTCCAGAAAAAGCCAGCTGTGACTTAGGCTCACTGTAAAGATCTGCCTCTTACAGACAGTAGCAGACAAGAAATTTATGCATTTTGCTAAACCCTCCCGCTTTAGTTGAACTGTGCTTCATTTGGGGATCCATCATCACCGACATCGTGCCTGTGTTTTTTGAGCAACAGGAAACTGCACTTTGGGGGAGTCCAATGTCCTTTTAGGAGTGTGCAGAACTTCCAGTCAGGTCCACTGACACCACCAGTAGGAACTGTGGTTAAAGCTAAGGGACAGCTACAATTCTCCAAACATCCCTTGCTCTCAATGCTGATTTTAAAGAGAATTTAGTGCACAGTAGGAACAAATCTTTTCCCCTCTTTCACAATAGTGAGAGATTAAATTAGACCTCAGCAATGTCACCTCCCCATCCTGACTAGTGCTGCTTCTTGTTGGAGTCTGAACAGTTGGAAGTGGAAGACCTTCCAGCTCTGGGCAAACAAAACCTTCAACCAAAATGGGTAAGGATCGCATTTTCTAGTCTGCAGCACCTTTGCTTGGCAAAGAGATTTTTCATTCAATTTTTCTTTTTTTTTTTTAATGGTAATGACTGGGATAGGAAGTTTAAAGTAGAATAGGGATATTTAGGAAGCAAATTGAAAGTCACAGAACTGCTTCTTTCATAACTTTTTGGTTTTAGAGATAGCTGAGGGGTCCAGATAGGCCAAACACTCTTTATAACAGATCCATTACTTGATGACCTGACACTGTGTTCTGCCCAGCCTTAGATGTCTCAAGGCTATCTCTGTTATCTCCAGGATCAGGTCCTACTCAACTTTCCATGGACACATCCTCCAGCTCCTGAGCTTTACTGGGGAGGGATGCCAAGGCAGAATTTAACTGTTACAGTTCAACAGCAGCTAAAAAATATCAGTGGGGCACTTGATAGCAGCACTTATCTTGTTGCATAGCACAGAAGGCTGGGTATGGGTCCTGCAGTTAGAAATCAAACCTGTTTGGGGACAGGAAACACAGAGGTTCTGAGTTTCTAACAGAGGAATGTGCAGAACCCTGCTCTAAAATCTGAGCTGGGGCTCTAGTGCAGTTGGTAGTTATTCACATTGTATTGTAGGCATCTATCTTTGTGTTTGGTTTTTATCTTTAAGAGGGAGTAAACATTTAAAAAGTAGATTCTTTAGTCTAAGGCACACTATCAGACATCTTTGGGTGTTGCAGGAAAACCCAGAGGCTCTCCTGGAAGATAAGTATTCACACAGCTCTCCAACACCAACTCAGTGAATTCTTAGCATTGCATATCTGCCCAACATATAAATGTGACAACACAAAGGTGTGTGTGCATGGGCACATGGAGATAACTTCTGCTTTAACAGAGTCACTCTCAGTGTACTCTGCTCACATTGCAAGACCCAATAATAGTGAAAACCATGGGATTCCACTGAATGCCCTGCCACCTTTTTTAGTGTGATAAATCTCTGTCTAAGAAGTGAGTAAAACTTTCTTGGTTTTGCGAAATTCATATTTAGTGTTATGAAACAGTGACATTAAGCAGTACTACGGAAAACAACAGAGACATTAATTTTAATATGACACAAACCTATTGTTCTTACATATTTTTCCACTTTAGTTTGCCATCTCAGCTGCAAGACTCTGCAGCTATATATATAGGTTATTTTTCCTGTCATTTCCACTGTGTTTTCTGTCACCAAACAGATTCAAGTAACTTAAAAACATTTTTTTCCCTCCATTTATTTCGGGAAAAATCTAATCACCAAAGCAACACTCAGCAAAAGATGTAGTCAAGGTGTCTGCAGAAAAAATAAAACTTCTGAACTGGATTACAAAGAGTCATAAGTACCAAAACTTAAGAAACTGATGCATCCCTCATTACTTTGGCAGAAGCAGCTTCATAGTTTCCATGCCATGGTTTGACATGCATTCCAGGATAGACTACACCAAAATAGCACAAAACTTGTAATGAATTGCTCAGGGACTCCTCAAAAAACGTTTTTTAAGTATAGTCTGAAAAGGAACTAATTGCTTTCTGCTTTGAAATATGCAAATAAAAAAAAAAAACTCAATGAAATACAAATTATATAAATAAATAAAACATAGCTGAGACATGCAAGAAATACATAAAAACACTGACTTCTGATAAGAAAACAACCCTAGTTGCTGGCAATAAAATGCACTGGATATCTGTTAGCTGAATTTTGGGTGAAGTAAATGCATAAATATGAATATCATTTGATATTTTCATGGAAGATAATTATTTTGTAATTTAAAGCTACAGGAAGAAATTTGATTTGAATCGTTGTCTTTGTGTCTTAAAGCTGACTGTGGCATGGAATGATGTAAGGAAGGTAGAAATCCAATCTCATCCCTTTTACTAGGGCTCACATAGGCCCTCTGGTATTTCTGAAGGCTTGGAAAGATGAAGTTGGCATAAAGTGCTTTCCATATCTAATTTCCTTCTTTGGTGAAAATTCCAGTAATTAATAATGACATTTACTCTACAGACATCCAAGGCAGTTGTAGGGTTTCTAACAGAAACCTCTTGCTCTAAGCTGTGGCCTTTGTGTTTTTAACGTAGGGCATATCAGAACACAAAAATGCAGCTGAGACAGAGATAATAAAAGGCACCATTGTGAACCCTTTATAGTGTGCAAATTCAGATATTTTTCAGGCATCCACATCATGAGAGTTTGAAAAGTATTAAAAAATATCATGTCTTTGCATCCACTGCTGTGCGGACAGTCCTGGAGGTCACAGATCAGGGCATTAAATAAAATGTTTTGATGCTGCTCTGGTTTAGTGTCAAAGTAGGAAAACCTGCCTGCATAAACAGCACCCTTCCAGAACCTTCCACCTCTTTGTTTGGATTCAAGTCTGGCTTGCAATTTGTTTGGGCTGGAGAATTTGAATGGTTTTGTTTTCAGTGGTTAGAGGAGATGCTCTGCTGGTTCAAAGTCAAGTTTACAGTCTAAGTGAAAGCAATTTTCAATGGTAGAGGATGTATCTTATCTTTCTACTAAGGTTTATTAAAAATATGTAGCACCTGATAATTTAACACTGAATGAGTGGCTGCTAAATTTCCCCCTCTCTTTGTCCCTCTGTCTCACACACACAAACACAGGAATGCTTCTTGCCTGCCAAGCTATGTGCCAAGATTTTGTTCACTTTAATCTCGATCATATGAGTTAGAGAACCATGAAACAAAGTTCCTACCAAGTATGCTGACAGATTTTTAGTTCTCGTGGCTCCACAGGGCATCACTACAAGCACATGAAGGAACTTTTCTTATTAAAGGTTTCTGAGCTGATCCGTTTTTCCATTTAAGTCAACATGAGCAGTATCACCATGAGGAACTCAACACTTGCTAACTGATACCATACACTCATCAAAATTATTTCATTTCTAAGTAAACAAAAAGCTGTGGTACCTCCAGCAGCATTGTGTGGTTAAGGCTGGCACAGGGAAGGCATTTGGTGGCAGCTACTTTGATGTGCTCTGTCACATAACACCATGGCAGCTCAGGACTGACAAATCAAAGCATATGGTTTCAAATACTGGGGGGAATTTTTCCTGGGGAGGTGAAGAAAAGAGGCATAGAACAACCTCTTTCTGCCTTTTGGGGACTTTCTTATCTTAGTGAAGATATTTCAGAGGTATCACCTTACCCTTCATTTTGAGGAGTCCATGGTGATTTTAAGAGCCACAGTATCCCCTGTTAATGGCCCATAACCTTGGCAATTAAACAAGCTCCTGTCCTTTGTTTTTAAATCTTGAACTAAAATCTGGGTATTTTTTTTTTTCAAATAGATAGAGCTTAAAGCCCTGAAACAACAAAACTCTGACCCATTTCCTTAACTGTAAGGCACAACTATTGACCACAGAATAGATCTATTCAGGTCCCTCAAGTCTCCATCTGTCTTGGTGGACAGGCTTATATTAATAAGGCAGGAATTATAGGAAGAAATGACCTATATCCATTTCAAAGCAGAATAAGCATGAGAAAGCAGTTTCTGACTGCAATATCTGTTTCCCAAAAATTTCAGTTGTTTGAAAGGCATCGTCTCTGACACCACAAAAGATGCGTGAAGGAACCACAAGGAGAGAGCTGGAGGATCCAGGAGGTCTGTTGTGTTATGAAACAAAATGCTCACATTTTGCTCTCATTTACATCTATGCCATTCCTACCAAACCATTGTTTGAGTGAAAACAAAAGAAGTTGATTTGCTATAAAATTGCATCCATGATCTGTGTGGATCCTGATCATAATGCAACAATCTGCTGAGCCAACAGACAACTGGAGATCTTTGAAAAACTTGTTAGTTCCTTGGGGGTTATCATGCAGTAGCCAATTTAGGGACAATTCTGTTACTAGATTGCTAATAATATCAGTTTCATAATTTCAGGGAAGTAAAACAAGCTGAGGAAATCTTCTCTTAAAGAAGTGAAAACCTTCACATAAAGCCTCCTTTTTAATCTTTCCTCCCCCTTTGCCCTCTGCCTTCCTTCTGAATCTCTCTGTTGGTACAATTTCTCTCACTTAGGTATCAATCCCATTAGACTGCGGTATTATACGATTAAAACATTGATGTAACACAAGCTGCTACAGCAAATAATTGAAGTAATAAAATACAACTGCAGTTATTTGCTCTCTTGAATTGCAGGCAGAAAAAAAAAGGAGACGGATTTTTTTTTTAAACTGACCCCACAGTGTGGCATATGGACAGTAAAACTTCTTTTTTAGTGTGTTTTCTTTTATTGCTGTAAAACTTTTTTGAAAAAATTATAGTGTAGTTGTAGTAGCTTTTTTTTTTTCCCATAGGAAAAGTGATTAGTTTGCATTGTGGAATTATGTTTTCATAATATTTTAAAAAAATACAACTTTCTATTTAAGCCGAGAGATATTGAAAGGATCTGAAATTACACCTCTTTTCCTTTTAAAGGAACTTAATGGACTTAACTTCTATTTTTGTGTGTGTTTGTGTGTGAGTGAACATCTCTTCCAGGCCAAGATTCATTTTGTCAAGTGTTAGCCCAAAGTGTTCTATTAATGGCTGAACTGCAAAGTCTGACTAAATGGGGTTTGCAGTGGAAATCCTGCCAACTCCTAGTCTGTGATGGCATGTGTACTGTACCAGGGCATGGTGCCTCACAGCCTCAGCTTATTCAGGGGGAAAAGAGAGGAGTTCTGTGCCTCTCCTTTTACCTTTTTCATGGCTGGGAGGTGAATACCCTCATGTGTCAGCTTCCCTGAATCTGCCTTTGACCAGGGGGTGAGTCAGGACCTTCATTACCTCCTTGGCACAGAGCAAGCAACACAAACACACACACAGAGTCAGCTGGCTTTAAATTTCTCTGGACGCTTTTTGTTTCAGTGCATGCAAGTGTCAGCTCCTTGATTTACAAAGTGTATTAACATTATTTTAATATCTAGAAAACGTTGTTTGATTCTTTTTTATTTCGTAGGTTAAGTGGTTTGTTTTATTTATTATGCCTATTGAACAGGATTTTATGGAAAATTCGGACGACAAAATGCCCTGATTCCTTCTACATGTTCACAAATAGATATATTATACAATGCTAGAAAAAGGCAAAAGGCCAAACTCATCTCTGGTGTAATTCCAGTAAAAGCAATAAAATTACACAAGGCATGAATTTGGCCCAGGCATTGTAAATGTTACTCTGGTGAACACTGAGTGTCTGCTTGTTGTTACTGGCATGGCTTAAAATACAAATCCCCCCTTTTTTTCATAGAAATGGATACATTCCTCTGGAACAGATTAATCAATGAACCAGGTATCAGGTAACTATGACAAAGACAACAACTGGTTCAAATACCTGCCTGTTTTATGGCTTTTTTCCTCTTCTAACCAACTTAGAGTCTCTTCTTTCAAATTTGTAAATAATTATATATTTATTCTCTTTTGTGCCTCGTCATTACAAGGCTTTTATTCCTTTTTTCAATTTTTTTCTTTTTTTGTCTGTTGTCTCCTTTTCTCTAATTTGTCTTGTATGCCCTTCCGTGATGTTTCCTGTTGACACTTCTTGATATTTTTTTCTAACTCAGAATGTGGCTTTCTAGCAGACACAGAGGCCCCAGAGTGAATACCCTTCAGAGCCAACTCTGACTTGGACCTTGCACAACACTATTAACTGGCTCTTACTCTAAGAAAGGTGGCTATAGTGGGATTGCCTGAGCCTGAAGACAGAAATGGCTGAGGAAATCTTGCCAATATGTTTGCACTAAATTCAACCGCTCTTAATTTCTACTCAAAAGAAGAGTCTATTAAAAAACAAAAATAATAATAATAATAATAAAAAGCACCAAACATTTTAAATCACAAACTTGCAAGGGCTTTTCTCAGAACTTTGTTGTTTTATATTGCATTCATCTGAACGTTCGAGTTTATGCTCGTTGGCCAGTTTAAAGTAAACACAGTTCAATGCCCTCAGAAACAGATTTCTTCTGCACACAGGAATTCCCTGGAAAAAGGCGTTATCTGCTGAACTGCTGGATATTTTTGTGTGCATACAATTTTTTTTTCCTATCAGTTTGTTTTGTTTCCCCTTTTATTTTTTTTTTCTCTTTTCTTTTACATTCAGTGCATATAAAAGTTGGGAGCAGAAGCCTCCTTGGAACAAGATAGAATCATAAAAGGAATCTCATCACAAGCTAAACAGTGCAAATTGCACATTCTTCATGGAAGTATTAGCTTTTAGTGCGTGCCTGGATCCAAGCATAATAGATTATCCCAAAGTGGGAAAGAATGAACAGTACAAAATTAGCAGAACTGGGGGCTCAGATCAGTTGGTGGAGCAACATGATCTCTGTACTTTCAGGGTACTGAATTCTAAAGCCACTGGAAACAGAATGTAAAATTATATCAGAGTGAGCAAGGAAGCATGTGTAGGCCTGGGAGAATCAAACAAGAGCTTGGAAAATACATTTCCAGAGAATAAGTACTGAAAATTAGTGAATGAACTTGTAGGAAGCAAACTGCTATTCATGAAGAATTTCTTGCTCTGAGGATAGAAAGATATGAGAGTGAAAAAACACAGAATACATTTCAGTGGTTGTTCGGGGGCCAAGTGCTGTTGGAGAATAATCCTGCATTCAGACAGAAATATAAAATGGGACAGGATAGGTCAGTCTCCTGAGGTTTCCCTTCTCAGGGAAGCCTTGCCAGAACAAATCCTTTATGCCACTGGCTGATGGGTTTGGTCTAACTGTGCTGGGAAGTGTCCCAGGAGCTCTGTGCAGTTACTGGGAGCCCAAGATGGTGGTGAGCACACCCTGGCAGAACTACCCTGTACTTTCCTACTGCCTCCCTCAGGTCCTCAGGGATGGCAATGAACTATTTTTGAGTACCAAATAAAATTTAAAATTTTGCTTAAGCTAAATAAATCCTGAGGAACATGCTGTTGAACTTAAACCTGTTAATGAGAATTATAATACATACAGAGGTGGGGATGGGTGGTTGAATCATAATCATGGCAGAGTTTCAATCATTCCCCATCCCTGGAGTGATTTAAAAGCTGTGTGGATGTGGCACTGGGGACATGGTTCAGTGGTGGCCATGACAGCTCTGGGGGAATGGTTGGACTCAATGATCTTAGAGGGTTTTTCCCACCTAAAAAAATTCTGTAAATTTCTGGCTTTATTCAATGGCTGTGAATCCTTCCCTTGGCTGCACAAGCTTTATGTCTCCTGTCATCCTCACTGGTTTATAATCCACTCACTCCACCATACCAAAGCCAACAATCCCAGCATGGGAATCCTCAGCTTTAGGAGGTGTTTGGGATTTTTTTTTCTTTAAAAATTCTTCTGCAGTGCTTTCTTCCATTAGAAAATGAGATAGCATTAGACTCTTTTAAAAACTCATTTTTTTCCTAGCAACATAAATATATTCACAATACTTTATATTTTTTAAAACTCATTTCCTCTTTGCTTAACTCCCTGAGATAAGTGAACTCTCCTCTGTGTAAACATTCTACCAGAATACTGACTACCTTTTAAGCAATATATGATTTAGAAGGTAATGAAATATCACTTTCTTTTTTTTTTTCTTTTTATAAATAGGTTTTAAAGTGCTTTTAGCTGCACTTTAGCTTTTAGATTAACAGATAAAACTGATGAAAGAGACACAACCTTCTGTCACAGGGCAGCATGGCATTTGGGAGGTGAGGTAGTTTAAAATACTGTTTTTATCTTCATTTCTCTCTATTGGGATGACTGTATTTCTTTACTACATCCCATAAGCTACTTTATCTTTGCCCATAAAGTAATTTTCTCCCTTAAACCCTGAATATTCTGCATCATGAGACTGTGTGTCTGCATGTCTGCAATGATCCTGTGCAAAATCAAGCACAGCTATTGACATTAAGTTAATTAAAGCCAAAATGAGTATCAGTTTTAGGCACTTTGGAGTGTCAGACCTTGGAGCTTGTGAGAAATCTGAATTTTGGACAGCAAGAAGTTAATTTTTTTTTTTCAAAACCATGCCTTCTTAAAATTGCACTTCCAGCTTTTAAGTGCCTAATGGTGCCCTCTGAAGTCTCACTGGTGCTACCCCAGATTGCCCCCCAAGCCAAGAGCCCCACACTCAGAGGGGTTTTTGTCACTGCTCTTATTTAGCATGATTTGTTCCCTGGGTCTCAGTGCAATGAAACCCAGTAAATAATACACTGGACACACAGAGAAGATAATAAAAGGAAATAGTTAAGGTACTATAATAATTTTAGCCATTCTTTTTTCAGGTCACTATAATCTGCCCAAAGATAACTAATTGTTCAAAGTAAACATTCCACTCCGACCACAAAAGGAATCCATTACACAAACATATAATTCACAGTCATTTTTAGTGGGTTGTAAACAGTTTGGAATGAGCATAAAATGGGACAAAAATCAAAGTGAGCATTTAGAAATGAAAAAGTGTTTGCTACAAAAGGTCAGTCCCTTTACTTGGCAAACTATGTAGAAAAGCCTGGGAAAATGTTGAACACACAAGCAGTAAGGGAATTTTAAAGCCAACAACCTCCCTGTTTCTTTAAACAGACATCGGAACCTATAACTGGATCCTGTCAAACAAACGACTGCAAAAAAACATAACAGCTGCTAAGAAGTAAAGTTGAAAGATAAAGTTTTCTAAGCTAAGAACCTTCTCAGAAGTGGACTAAAGGTCTTTCTTAAATCTTTAAGCAAGGTTATGGATCCCAGGGTGGCTTTTAGGCATTGAATCAAATATGTAATTTTGTGTATCATTCCTGTCAGAGCATCCTGTGCTCCAAGAAAAGCAACAGAAAACAATATCTGCAACGTCCAGCTCAGCATGGAAACAGTACCTGTAATCACCAGCTTTGCTGCCTGCAGTGTCGTTTTTCAAGTCATTTAGGCTGATTTGAGAACCCTAACTTGGATTTGGGAATGGAGGGAGAAAATGAAGGATGTTTCAAAAGAGAGATGAAAGTTAAATTATATTTCCCTCGAGCATTAGGACTGTATTTCTTTACAAAACCCAAGCCACACTGGATGCCCTGGGTAGGTTTAGGATGCAGACTGCTAGGGGTGTTCATTTACTCTGTCATTAGACACACAGACAAATGATCTTCCCTGGAAAAGAGTTTAGTATCAGACTGTTTTCACATGATAAAACACTACTATGAGAAGTATTGGATGGCACGTTGTTGAGGTACAGCACAGACTGATATTTTTATTTTTTTAATGCGTTCTACTCATGCCTTTCACAAATTTAAAAAAAAAAAAAAAAGCCAGGACTTCTAAAGGGTCATGGATAACAAAACAAATAGGCGACTCCAGAATTGACTGGAAATGATATCTGGCCTAGAAACACCAAAAAGTCTTGCAATGGGCCCCACCCTTGGCAGAAGTGAGCACTGTGTGAGTTACAGGGCTCTGGGAGGATTGTCCCAGGCTCTCCTCCCTGCACTGCTCAGCTCCAGGCTGGTGCTACCTGTCAGACACTTCCCAGGGAGAAGAAAGAAGCAGATTGAAGAACAGATTGAGAAACAAGAGTACAGATTGAAAAGGCCAGGTCGATAGATAGCCCCAGAAAAGCCTGAGGTCCATCCAAGGTAGGTGTGGATGGCAAAGTAAAAGAAAAAACAGAAAAAACCCACAGAATGTGCTGTTCCATCAAAAACTTTACCCTGAAGTCCCTGAGAAGACAGAAAACGAAGAAATGCTGGACATCTTTGAGTAGTCCCTGTATTCCTTCAATCTGGTTGCTGCATGGTATAGAATTATTCTCTTATCCTCACCAGGTCACACCACAGACATGGAGGTTTTTCTATTTAGGATATTACATTACATACAAAGGGTACAATACATTTTCCCAAGATAGTTTTGACTTTAGAGGCAGTGGTCTGGATAGCTCAATAATCAGGACTAGAAGTTCATCAAAAATTATGAATGAATAATTCAGTAATTATTATAAGTAATTCATAAGTACAGGAAGAATGAAGAGAAAAACTGAGCTTCCTTGAAAAAAAAATTAAATATGACAATTTCCTTGCAAGTATCCAAGAATGGGCACAGTTTTATTGCCTTTCTTTATTAAATTCCACTACCAGCTCTGCAAGATGGCTGAGAAAATGGAGAAAGACCTTCTGCTTCACAGTTCTACTTCAATGACAAAAAATACAAAAAGAGGCTGAAAAAGTGGAATTCATTCCATTTTTGTCACATTCACAAGTGAATCCTTGTTGGATAGATAAATATGCATTATGGTGTGAGATTTTTTAGATCAGATCTTAGAAAGCACCCCTGTTCTGAAATGGTAAAGAAGCAAACTAGGGGACAAATGATCAAACTTTGATTTAAGTTAGAGCAGAATATATTCAGAATGAACATCCTTTTGAGATTAATTTTAAAATAGTGTAACTAAACAGGAAATATTGCCAATGGTTAATGACAACCTGTACATTTTTAATCTGTGGGAGAATATTGCTACATTTGGCTATTGTGTGTAACCTCATCTACACAGGAACATGTACTAATTAATATCATTTATTCAGATCATTGTTAGACTTTCTGTGCACAGTGATTTTGCTTTAAAATTCAGAAAAACAACTAGAAAACCAGTAGGTGGATAAAAACTAAATCCATGAGCTGATAGCTAAGAACACAACCATTCAGTGGAGACCAAATGGTTTGAAAGTAACATTTAGGGATGGTCTCCTAAGGTCTTTTCTCCTAATAATGCTTTATCTGAAGCGAAGCACGCACGTAACATTTTTGGTACAGTTACAGTATGTGGATGATATATTCTCTAAATAGGAAAAGAGAGCTTTTCTACCACAGCCAATATGCCAGCTGTACCGAGTATCTAGGCCATCTTACTAAGACTATGAAAGTAAACATACAGTTTTCATTAAATGTGCCTTTCCCATAATTGGTACATAAGTATTTCCCATGACTCTGCAGTTGAGTGTCTTGGCTGGAGGCATATCTGGCCATTAAGAGGAGGGTTTCAGATCTGTTGAGTCTCAGCCATGCCGGGAGACTTGGCACCTCCACACACTGCTTCCTAATACCAACCCCGGCACAAAATGTCATCAGAAGCTTGCATAAACATTGGACTTAGCTTCACATAAATTACTGCTGTCCTGAGATAGTTTATGCCAGAACTCAGTAAAAACAACACTTTGAGTAAATAGAATGTGAGTAAATGGAAGCATCTTAATCCAAGAAAACGATAATAGAAAAAAAAAACCTGCATATCAAATATAAACTCATAAATATAGTGATAACATGAAATTTTTATCTCATGCCATGTGATTAGCTTTTATTTACATGTTAGGCTAACCAAAAGGGGTGAGCTTCTCTAAGTCACAGCAAGCTTGAAGGAAACACAAGAGCTATAGTGCAGTACTCAGAAGGATGGTCGCCTTTGAAGGAACAGTGATACATCCAGTTTCTAATATGAACATTTTTTGGATAATCTCAGACAGTAAACATCTAATTACGTTCCTTGAATTTTTCTATTACAGTTCAGCAGTGCAGAGACCTCTGGCCTCACTTCTACTTGGAGGAGTGAGTGGTCAGATACTCCAAAACATCTATGAAATATCCAGCACATTCTTGAGGGAACTTGTGCTGAGGTTGTAACCAAGCAGTTTGTTAGACGTGTTCTGCATGGAGTGGCATTTTTGCAATCTAATCTCTGCCTTTCCTTTTCATGTTCTGAATTTCACCTCACAATTCCTCCTCTATTAATAGTCACTTCACACATTTTTCCCCTTTTTTTATCCAGCCTCCAGCCTTCCTCCACAAAAATCCAATGCTACTATCTCCCCCTGCTGAACGATCTCCAGTTTGTTTCAGTCTCTGACTTCCTGCCAATCATTCTGGGAATAATAATATCCCAGTGCTCTCTTTGATGTATAATTAAAGCATGAATTTCCCTGAGTTTGAAACTCCAGGGTAGTTTTATTGCACCTTTCACTATAAAACCAGGTAGCAATGGCAGAATTAAAATAGCTTTTGCCTTTGTGGGTAACGCTCTAAGTATCTTTTTATTTTTCATGGATTCTCTTGTTCTGAGACTCCAGTATATGGCAGTGACAATGGGTTCACCCAGCCTTATTCTGAAAATAAATTTTCTATCTTTTGCAAGATATATGTTTCCCCAGATCCCTGGAACAAGTTGTAAACTTGTAACAGATGGTGATGAAGCCTCACATTTTTATACAATACATTTTAAGATTCTGCATCTACCGCATGCACCTTCCAAAGAAAATGACCTTCAGTGAGAGAAGATACACACTGCAGAAAAGAAGGCAGGCAATAGTGTTAAGTACATCTTTTTTACACTATGAAAATCCTTCTTATTAATCAAAACTTTTAATGAGGATGGATACTCATTTCGGTATTTTTGCAATATCATGACTTTTAAAATAACTGTAAAAATGAGAAACCTGCACTCATTAAGAAAAAAAAATATGCCCATGCTAGAATAACATTTATTTTTGTTAAATACAATTCAAGACTTAGGAAAAAGTATTGGCCTTACATTCACCAGGGACTTTAGTATGAAATTACTGACATTTTATTGATGGCTAACATTTGCTTAGCCAGAGAAAGACTAAACCAACAACATGTCAAAAAAAACCCCCGAATAATCAGCATGAATGAGTTCTATTAATGTCTTATCATATAAAGCAAATGAAGATACGCAGAATGTGATACAATTCCATTCATAACTATGTTATAGAGTGTACTGTCTGCCTACCCGGGCAATCCAAGCAGAGTTACAAGGTTAAAGTTTTGATTACAGTTAGAGAAAAAAAAAAAAGTATCAAATAATAAGGTACTCACCTCTTTTTTCAACCGCTTCTATGCAGAGTCTTACAAACTGGGGAACTGTAGATTTCTCATGCTCACAAACCGAGTGCAAATGGGAGCCAAAAATTTGATCTACATTTGGAAGAAAAGAGGAAAATACATTAAGGCATATTATTATTGGTGAGATTTTTCTGTCCTCTCAGCTTGCCTATTAATTTAAAACTCAGATATTGAAGATGCATAGACAAAACTGGAACCAAATTCTTTTTAAGTCCTAGTGGTCATTAGCTTTTGCCCCAGAACCAAATCCCTCCACATCTGCTGCTCATGGTGCTTGATGCATGGATTCAATTTCAATTGCCACTTGCACCTTAATTTTGACTTTTCTAAGGCTTAGAGGTCTCCAGAGTTTGGTTGGACATGCCATAGAAAATGCGCAGGCGGTTCCAGAGGTACAGCTCCCTAAGTCATTGAATACAAATTTCTACATGATGCATTTGGTCCAACCTAGAAACTCATCTGGTTGGGTGACCTGTCCCTTCCATGCATTTGGAAGTTTTACTCTTTCATGGAGCACTGTATGAGGGCAAGGACTTCATAACTTTGCATCATCAGGACTCAGTACAATTTCATCTCAACTTCACAAAATCTTTTTCTTTACTGATCGAATTGCCTGCTCAGAACAACAGAAGATACTAGATGTCTTTTGATGAGGATTTCATCTTACACCGTGTTTAACTAATGATTAGTCTCACTTCCTTCACAAGCAATCCTTTAACTAGATAATGCCAACTTTTAGTTTTTGGGATTTCAAAGTTTTGACCAACTTTGACTGTTGATCTTGAAACATATTTGTATTAGCAGGTTCAATCCGTCAGATTACTAATTAGCTTCCTCCACCTCATTTCCACTCTGTGTGTTTGAGAGATTATGAAAAGAGCAATCAGTAACAGGGACGTTGTCAGCTAAAATCAGAATGAATCAAACAGATGAGAGGAACTATTCAATAGGAGCCAGTTAAATGCTGAAACAATAGGAGTGTACTGTCATCATTTATCCAAAGAGACAGTCTCCATATAGCATTTCAACAGAGCACTACGGTTTGTAAATTGGTGTGGAGGCTTTGGAAATTATTATATAGATAGCTGAAAGGTGATAGCACCAGTCTGGACTTTGCACAGAAAACCCAGCAGCTCCCATGGAATTGGATGTTTCCTCCGTGGACAGTGCCACCATACTGGACCATAACCAATTGGAGTGCTCTTTGCTCTAAAACCAACTTATCCTCACTAACAAGCAAAACCCCATTAAAAAAAAAAATCTGTGCTGCAATAAGCTTCATTTTCATTAATCATCACTATTTCATACTCAGCTCAGATTTCAAGAGTGACTCAATTGCCTTTTCTTTCCTGACACCCAGAGCAGGGAGCACAGTGACAGAACCAGGGTGCGGGGCAGGGGTCGCTTTTGACTCCTCGAGATGCACCAGGGCAGTTTATACCAGCACCTCCCAAAGTGTGTGATCTGCATTCTGGGAGAGTACATCAGAGCTTGAATTGAAGTTAGTTGGAGTTTGGGCTGCAGAAGGGATGGAGGACTGGGTTCACAGCACTGCTCTGAGGAAGGTTGTGTGCATGTGTGGCGTTAAGCATTAGCGAACAGTCTGTTACATGTTTTGGGGTTATGTTTCTGACAAAGCACAGTCTGGTTACATTTTCTTCATAAAACATTTATAGCTGCCTTCAGTGGTAATTATACATACAGAGATTTATGATTAAAATGTACTAGCACTTCCTCTTTTGACATCTTAATTGTTTTTTAGAATTTTAGCAAAGACCTGTCAAATTCTTTGCATAATATGGAATGGTCTCCAATGTAAATTATGTTAAAAAAGAAGTAAAAACATGTCTTATTTGGTGGACAAAGACACTTGTAAACAATTTCAGAAGCAAAACAGGCAAAGAACTGCACTGTGTTTAGATGGCAACACACGAGGAACTGAAATGAAATTAGTGTGTTGCTGTTCAGCAGTTTCTCTTCTGTGTTATAACCACTTTATAATCAACTTCTAGGATTATTTCACAGTTACTCTTTCAATCTCCAACATGAACACAAAGTTTTTGATATTCCTGGGAGGAAATTTTGAACAGGCTGAAAAGAGTTTTACAATTCTCACCTAGTCTGTTACTTCATTTCTTGGTTCAGATTCTATATATTCAGCAAAATACTTAACCTCATTTTTTATACTTTTCCCTGTATGGATACAGTCACATTTTGTACCCTACAGTTAAGTTTTAAATCACCTCTTCTTTAGAACACAGGCACTCAGGATTTTTATCTTGGATGGAAGGGCAGCAAAATAGCATTAATGCTCCCTGGGCATCAAAATTGACTATGGTAAAACAACAGCACACAACTGCTTTGGAGGGTTTTTTTCCCCCTTCTAGAAATTCATGAGTATTTACAAGTACACGATCCCATGAGTCATCCAAATAACCTCAATTCTGAGTACTCCTGGACCACAAATTCTGTGATTCTCTCTAATCAATTGATTTTTTGCTGGATCTGTTCCTGCACATAAACATGGGAATGGTAGCAGTTCCACTGCCATATTTATATTTGTGGAGGTCACAGGGATACTTGAGGAAAACTCTGCTAAGATTTGTTTGTGCATATTTCAACACACAAGGAATGGTGAATTTCTCACTTTTATAGGCAAGATTTGTATGTAACTAAAATTAAAATATTTTTTTCTTATTCTTTTATAAGTATAGAGGTATACATATTTTAAAACCAGTTTAAGGGAAAGCTCTCAAGAACATTTTTTCAAAAAAATAAAAGAACTGCTCCCAAAGGGACAAGGAAAGCAAAAACCCCCTTTGTTTGATTTATTTGTGATAAGGTCCTCCAAAACCTCATCTTTTATGACTTGAAAAAAAGAGATGTACACAACACTCCTAACCTCCTGTTATGACAGTTTATGTTTCCTATCCAGCTTATTTAACTCAAATGCCTGGGAAATAGACACAATTACCACCTTATGGAATGCTACTTAACTTTAAATGCTCCCCTCTGAATACAAATCCACTTTATCTTCTCAGAGTTATTCCAGTTTCTCAGGAATTATTTCCTCTATAGGCTCCTGAAATGCTCTTGTTTCATCATTTAAAAATTTAAACTAACAATTGTTCAGAAATATCTTTTATTAGAACAAAGGCAATTCCCATGCAGTGGATTCTGTTCACAAGGGCTCGTACAAAGGAGCTGCATACTATGCCCATATACAGCTTTAATCATTCACTCTTTCAGCTGTTATCAATTTAAAACCAATGAAACTCCCACACTGAGTCCATTTGAGCAGTCAATTTTAATATCTTGGGGCATCTGTAGTTATTCTGAATTGGCTGCAAAAGCAGAACTAACAAGTTAAGCTCTAACCATAAGTCTACATCAGGCTGGTAAACCATACATCAAACACCGACAGTTAGTCAATATTGTAGTATGAAAAACCAACAAGCATTTTTAAGAAGAGCAATATATTCATAATATGTTTGGTGGTATGGTTTACATTACACATCCCTGCTATCTGCACGTTAAGAATTCTGCTGGAGATGGTGGGGTGTGTGACAGCTTCACACAAGGATATAAAACCAGACACCAGAAGAGAAGGGAATGGACATTCACAAGTTGTATAATATAAAATGATGATTATGGCTGCAATGAATTGCTCATTCTGGGGAGCTTCAAGTTTTCCCTGAGTTTGACAGGGCTACTTTTTTTTTCTTTTGAGTAGCTCTTTCCAGCTGCAGCAAAGCCGCTAACCCAGGGCTGCAGAAATCTCGACTATGGGAGACAATTCTTCTGGAAAAGAAACAATTAAAACAAAATCACTAAAGCCACATCCTCACTGAGAATGTCATTGTTTAACTGTTTTGGGTGTACATGGATGAGATGTGGCCACACTTGGAAGGAACTCATACTTCAGTGTTTTTTATTAGAAAAAACAGGGAAGGGCATGTCCAACACTTGCAGTCTCAGGAAGAAGCTTAAATTCTGGCATGAGAGGAGATGGTATAATGGTACAATTCCCAAGTTTTTAGAAATGTGAGTTTTATCCATGTAATCCTGTGCCTTTCAGAACAGAATTAACTGTGCAACATCTGGATTTGAGCTGCTGGACTAGCATAGCTTTGTACCAACATCCAAAGAGTTTGTTTTCTTTGTATCTGCTTGAATGTCGGGAGAGGGAAGGAGAATGAAAAGAGAAAATCAGAGATGAATGTACAAGGAGAGGGATAGGACAGTAGGCACCAGAGCTGTCAACTTTTGCAGAGGGAAGTCATGCATTTGGAGCCATATTCTTAAAGGTGACTTTTTCTAGCTGCTCTATCTGTAGTCAGACACATTAAGTCAGACATTAAAGTGATGCTGATTCCAGACTGGGGCTCCAAATAATGCCATGACACTTTTACAATACGTGGGGCAGGTCCTCAGCTGACTGAAGTCGGCGAGGTTGTCAACGGAGCTCCCCTGATTTATGCAAGCTGGGAATCTTGCCAGTCCTTTTAATGTGGAGATTTACTATATACCGTTGATCCGTGGTGGTCATCAATTAAAAAAAAAATTACATTTGTGAACAGTTACTATTAAGTGGCATATGAGCTGCCAGATTTGTTGCACATTCTCAGAAAAAGGGAAAATAGTACCACAGACACAGGTCTCTCTTAAGAAATTCTGGTGTTTTACTGGGGACAAGAGCTTATTTGAATTCCAAGAGAGGGTGTCTGCTGTACTACTCAAAACACTTCTCCCAACATGAGATATTTAAAAATTCTCTGAATCATTTTTTAGCATCATGTCAAAGGAACAAATAACTTTGTTCAGTGTCTGGCCATCCACAAGGTTTAGGAAAATTGCTTCCAAATGTCCATATCAAAGAAAGAAATACCCTTGTGACCCATTGTCCCTGCAAGTCAAAGGAAACATTTCCCAACTTTCCCTAAGCTCTGATGTGCACCAGAACACTTGCAAAATTCCTTCATAATCTGCAAGAATTACAGAATACACCAAAGATGGGCCTTAATCTGCTCTTTTGGACTTCTCATGAACATTCTGCTCATTACAGTGAACTCCTCCAAGGTCCAGTGAAACATATGATAGAATAGAGACATTTTCCCTTGCCTGGAAATGCAATGGTTGGTGATCTCTGTGCTGTGATCTGCACAACCACCAACATATGCTGAGCCCTGCTCTATAGGCTATCAAGCCAAATCACAGCTAGTTCCTTTCACTAGCAATTGAGTGGCTTTTATTTTCATCTTGAAATAGTTGTAACCGTTCCAAATTTTATGCTGTTTTGGTTTTTGCCTTAGCTTATGAAATACATTCTATGGAGTTCCTTCGGTGTCTAGCTTTTGGGAAAGAAAGATCCACCCTAGAAGAAAAGGAACCTAAATAAATTCCTTGCCAGCTGCATAGCTTCATTTTCCTCATTTCCCACAGTGTCATTTATATGAGGTTGCTGCTCATGTTTTTTTACTCTTTGCTGAGAGTGTATTTTGTGATAGTGTATTACCAACACAACCATCATAGCTTTAAAATCACAGTTTCACAGAAGTTTCTTTTCCTTTGTTGGTCTAGAAAGTCTCAGAAATCAGGATGCTAGGAGGCCAACATCAAGTTGGAGGTTGGCAATTCATTCTGGGTAATACTAAATCATGACAAAGCTCAAACATAAAGATCAAAGTTCAATTATAGACTATAAAGTCGTTTTAAAAGAGAAGATTTATATATTATTTTTCTAGCATATTAGTGCAGATTCTGTAAATTCTGAGAATATTTCAATGCCGAGGAACCAAGGACCCCTGCCCTAGCATATAAATTTTGACAGTTATTCTCAAAATAACACTGCTCAAATGGCAGACATGGGACATGCCTCTTATTTACTATTTCTAGGTTGTGTGCACGTGTACATCTAAGAACAGAATTGTGCTTAGAGACACAAGCACATTCCACAACGTCCCTGCATTGCACATCATCTCAGAAATGCTTCAAAAAGCTTCGAGTCCAAGGATATTTTGTGTAAGCATGGGTGAGATGGAACAAGGACAGATGATCTTCATTAGGGCTCTGGCTGGAGCATGAAGAGCCCCAGCCACCAGCCCATTGCAATGAATGGAGCCAACGTGCTGTTCCCATCCTGGCTTCTTTTCTGCACAGGACTAGAAAGCAAATGGGACAATGATAACAAAAATAACTTTTTTGTCATGCAAAGTGTTGGTCCATCTTCATTTTCAGATCAACATGTAGCTAACGTTTAACCATCAGTCTTCTACATTCCCTGCCCTGACTGTCATCCTCCTTACTATTTTCATTTAACTCCCTACTTTACTTTCTACATGGATATCTGCTACACTCTACACAAGCAAAGTTTGGGTAAGAGTTAAATGACAATCACATAATTTCTAGATTTCCTGATAACAGTGTTGGCAGAACAAAGTACCCCAGGAGATCAAACTGCTATTTAATTTTGAAGCCTGTATTCCCAAATTTGGTTAATGTGGAGAAATGTGTGGAGTCTCCTGGCCAAGTGTGCACGCATCAGTGACTCACTGAGCACAGGACTATGTTTAAGTGAACTTACCACCTTAAAATGTATTTACTCATGACTATAATTTACGTGTTAAATTTATTGGAGTTTTGGTTCCAGTGTGACATACAATGTAAAAAATCAATATAGATTTGAGAGCTTTATAGTGCCCCTGGCAAATATGAATAGCACTTGATGAAAAGTGAAGGTTTTCACAGCACCTACAGTGCCACTGCATTGGGGTAATTAACACCACACGCTTCACAGATATTTATATCAATTCTTCACCAGCACACAGAACAGCTCTTTGTCAGGAATTTGGTACCAAGATGTCCTGCAAGGCTTTATACACACTTTTATTACAAGCCCCTATTTTAAGGGATTTACAATTCTGACAGAAGTATTTCCCTATGGAATAAAAGGTCGTAGGCATGTTCTGAGAGCTGGAGGAATTTTTCTTGTAAAAATTGGTTAACATTTTTTTCCCTTAAGAATCAAGCAAATAAATAGTTCTGAGGGGTTTCTGCAACCATTTAAGTCACCTTTAGAAAAATAAATAGATGCATCTTATAATACAAAAATTTGGCAAGCTTTCCATTGGTAATCTGGGTGGTTGAATTTTGTGATTTAAAAATATTCTAATATGAGACTAAAAATTAACATTTAAAAGTGGTCTCTGCATAAGCACCGCAACTGCATTTTCATAACATTTTAACAGATTAAGGGGATAAACTGTGGTGAAGACAATGAAGGAACCTTATCAAATGAGCATTTCACATAGACTTACTGTAGATTGGAATTAAGCCATGCTAACGAACCCTGCCTCATTTGCATGGCCAAAACCTAATCCTAATGAAACTTCATGGTAGATAACTAATGTGCTTTCTTCATGGCAACATTAGTTTGGCAATAAAACTGCACTGGGTACGGATTCTGAGTTACTGTGCCACCAATCAACAACACCTCTGTAATCCATGGAAAAGTATCCCAGGTAGAACCAAGTTATGTTTATGAATCAAGAGTTTAATGCAACTCTAGCCAAACCCAAATTCATCTGGCTTTCCTAGAGAGATATATTAGAGGGTGGATTTCAGTTATGCTAACAAATCTGGATCTGTTAGCAGGGATCACATCTGATCCCTATGCAACACTGCAGGAGATTCATCAGCCACTCTTTATTAAGCAAAAAAACCCCAACCCTTAAATCCAGAAATTAAAATACTATAAATCTTTTACTGTAATAACTGAAACAACCTAACATGATGCATTCAGATCCCACCCTCAGCTCACAAAGTACTTCAAAAAGGCAAAACCCACTGAAGTATTGAAATCAGTTACTACAAATGTATAAGGACAAATCCTGAAAGTTTGGTGTGCAGGTGTGCACACCTCACACACACATATTGACATATATATGACATTTTTTCAAAGTTCCTGTGTCAGCTGGAAGCAGAACCCCAAAACTGAGGCACATTGTGGTTTCATATAATGAAGATTTCCTTACAGTAAACAACACTGCACTGAGCATCTCTGCATATATCTAAAACATAAGAACTTAATTCATCAAATCTTCTTCTCTCCAGACATGGGCCCAGCTGGTGTTGAACTCTTGTAGCTGCTTTAGCTTATTCTGGCTGGGGTCAATCTATTGGCTCAGGACAGACAAGTTTAATACACACTAGGAACACCCCTTGCCATTTTTGACACACCACTGGAAAACTCACACTCCAGAGATTGACAGGGGTGGCTGGCAAAATGCCTCTTTCTAGTCAATTTGCATGTACAGTTGTGGGTTTCACACATAATAATTTGGGAGTGCGTAAATTTTTCAAGCATTATTCCAGACAATATTTAAAAACACAGCTTTACTTGGATGTTAGTGGTCAGAATGCTACTGCCTTCAAGTTAACTACCAGCTTCTCAGTGAAACAGTTCTTGGATAAACTAACAAACACATTTTATCAAAGAAACAATTTTTTAAGAATATGCGAAAGTGACGGCTGACCAGCTTCGCAAGCAATTGGAACAGGAAAAAAAACCACACAGATTCAAAGCATTTCTTATCCATTGACATGTATTTCAAATTGTTAAAAATGGATTTTGTTGGTGAGATAGAAAAATAATGAGAGAAGACAGCAGAAAGTCTTTCAACAAATTAGTCAGCACAGCATCTGAGCGTCCTATTTTGGGTTCTAAAACATAAAACTGTATTGATATTCTTTTCTTAAAAAGAAATGGTGTAGTGCAGCATCTTGATTTGCATTGTTCATGGTGTTAAATTGAGGGGCTTCTACCAGTTGCACACCAAGCAGAAAAACTGCAGGAGCAGTCAGATATCACAGAGGTAGATGAACCATACATTGATTCTTTTTTTCTTTATAGTTCTCCACTGTGTTATGAGACACAGCAACAAAACTGTGTTTAAGAAGTGCTTGTCCAATGTACTGAGTCAAATATTCATTTGTGATTTTTAAATTTTTACACCAAAAAGAAGAATAGAAGACTGAACACACCTTTAATAAGTCCCTTTTCTTGCAATGTTTTCAAGGAGGGTCTTCGGGAGATGAACTTCTTTAATCTGCTTTTAATTCGGTTTCTGTCATTTGTGTCAGAGGCACTGTAGTTCAGCCTGAAAACTGAAGGAAATCAAGAGAGAAATTTTTAGTGAAATGATATTTCCAAATTAACAGTAGGTTTCTGAGATGTCCTGAGAAAAGCGTGGCCACAACCACCCTGGTAAGACCCCAGTCATGCGGTAGGTCAGCAGCGTGGCTGGTTGGACACTACAAACCATCTGATGAATACTTTTGTGAATAAACACGACGAGTTCACCCTGTGGGTTACGCACAGAGCTCGGTTATTTATTGCCCATAAGTATTTGGATGGCGACCAGTTTGCTCATGAAGTGTTCACGGATCCCTCAAGTTTCACATGGGTGATTTTTCAGCTCCAACTCCAGGCTCTGAGTGTGCTACGCACTATTAGCTGTGCACTCCTAGCAATGGGAGAGGATGGATGGTCACACCACCAGAGAAGGACTGGAGTCTCTTGCCAAGATGGATTAAGCGTTATATATATATTTAATGCAGTTATAGAAAACATGGCCGCGTGCCACGAAATGTGTGCAAGACGCATTAATTTCTGGAAAGAAAAGTATTCCTGTCCTAATGATTATATTTTATTATATTTAAGCATTTACCAAACTGAGAAACAATTTGAGCGCAATTTATTCCTGCTCTGTGTCAAAAAGACATAGAATCCAGCTGCAGAAAATCCCCTGGAGGAGGTTTCAAAGGCATAAATTTAACTTTTTCTCTGCTGAGGTGCTTACAGGGCACCGTGATGGCTATCAAAATAGTAAGGAGAAGTTCAGCATGTTCCAGAAGCAGCAGAGATGCCATGGGGAGACCTTTCCTAGAGTTTTTCCTGAACCAGCTGGTTTTTAAAGATTTTTAACAAATCACCTGAGACTTGCCACCCTTGAATAACTCTTGCTCAGTGTCCTGAGCTCTGTCACTGTGCCCATTTCTGACTAGTTTGATGGGGCAGCCAGAGTGGTGCAGCCCACCCTGGCAAAGGCCTCCAGCTCAGAGAGGGGTGGCTTCTTCTTTCTAAGGAAAGAACAGCCTCCCATCTTCTCTTGAAAATCAATTAACTAATTAATCAATCAATCAATCCACCGAAATACAATATTCTCCACAAGGTGCATTGGCAGGAGCCTGGTCCATTGTCCCTTTGACAGAATCTCTAAAAAGATAATTTAGCTGCAGTTCCAGACATGCTCCCTTCTCTCCCCATGCAGACTGAACCTCTCTATAATGCAGCAATCTTCAGGCAGAGGATCCAAGCAAAAAGAGAGCAAAATTAAAGGTATGTTTGTTATTATCAGTCCTTTTTTTATTAATCAAGGCATTTTGCATTAGTTTTAAACAGAAACAGAAAACTTAAAGGTGCACAATTATAAAACAATGGCAAGTTAAAATAACTGGTTAAGCAACAGCAACAACCCTGGAATATTGTGGTTTACATTACAAATCTGATTTTAACAGCCAAACTTATAAAATGGTTTATGCTTTGCTGTTGTCAAGGGAGAAAAACTTGCCAAATTGTTCATTTTAAGTAAATAGAACATAGCCAATTAAGGAAAGCAATATTTAAACACATGCCTACAATGATCGGAGCATAGTTTGCTTCTGATTTCACTACTGATTTTAACAGAAGAGTGTTCCATTTTCCCACAGCACTAAAATGACCCCACACATACTTCCACAAACTAGTAATCACACAGGACAAATAAAAGGACACTTTACTGGAAAATACATGGTTTGGTACAACAATCCATCACTTATGAAAACTGAAATTCACATTTTTTAATGGTAGCATTCCTGGAGAGATGTATCATAGAACATAAAGATTAGCATTCAATTGATGGTTGGTGCTTTTTTAACATTATAGCAGAGGACTTTTTGTTCGAAATTGAGCAATCCTTGGCAGGGACAAGCTAAAATTCCAAGTCACTTGGCTGTGCTATAAAAAGAACAACAAATGGATGTTTCTAATTCTGCATCTTAGTGGTACTTTGAAACAGTGAAGTGAGTTGTATTTAGTTTGGGGTCTCTTTTGTTGCTCAGTGTCACTTTGTCCATACCAATTCACAACTAGGTTGGCTTCATCCTGAAGCTTCCCCAAGTGGTGTAAATGATGCAGGAGTGAAAATATACTTTAAGTCCATCATTTGCCTGCCACTTTTCCCATTCTGAGGGCTCTGAAGTGTTTTATGTCCACTTTAACTATTCAAGGTGTTCCAAGTGAAGTACATGTGGTCATCCTGTGAAGGATAGAATAGCAGAGTGAACGTCCCTCTCTTCAGAAAGACAATTACCTCAGCTGGAAGTTTTATACCTGAAACAGCAATTATGGTGTTGAAACTACATCTAGAGGTAGGAATAATTATTGTCATGGATATCTTTGCATGTACCACATTTTGCTGTATGGCACACAGTTCAAAACAACAGTTGATGAATTTCTCATTTTATTCTATTAAATACGTGTGAGTCACCAGAAAAAAACTCCAAGACTCACAGAAACTTAAGGGTTTAGATAGCCTGTTCCAAAACCAAGCTTAGGCAGAAATATTCATGTTGGGATCTCACTTAGAAATATTCTTTCTCTTGCCAAACAATTCTTTTCGCGATGTCGCCACATTAAAATGGCTGTGCTATACCAAATATTAAAAAAAACAAATAAAAAAAAAAAAACAAACCAAAACAAAACCCCCACAATAGTTATAAAAGTCAAAAAGCACAATAAATACTTTTTTAACACTTTCGTTTTTAAATTTCAGGTTATGGATTTGGCCAGGAGTATCCTACCTGAAAGAGAGCTGGCAAATATCAAACAACATAAAAAAGGAGAAGTCAGTTCTATACAGAAGCAAAAATAAGACTCTTAAGGACTGAAGTATGAAATAATAATAATTTTTTCTGCTAATGCAAGTGTATGCAAGGACACTTCATCAGCAAAATTGTAAGCTGAATATTGTCTGATTTTCATGTTTGGCTGGTAATAAGTCAAATTCTTAGATCTAGAAAAGCATTTGTGATTATTTTGATACTTTATTAGACCTCCATTATTCCAAGGTTGAAAAGGTATAAAAGGACAAAACAAATAATGGCAAGATCTTTTCCTCAATTCTCAAGATGTATGAAGTCAAACTAGCTAATCACAATAGGGAAGTGCCATTCAGATTGGGTACAAAAAATAAAATATTATAAACAGATTTTTAGGACTAAAAGAAAGAACACATCTTTGGCCCTTATCATTGGATAGCACTGTAATAACATTGGCTGAATTAGAGGGGATAAGTACAAGTTAAATGCTCAGAGAAAAAAACCAAACCAAACAAACAAAAAACCACCACCAAAAAGCAAAAACTGATCAAAAACTGACCTGTACTTTTCTGGCTTGTAAAAATTGTCCGAGTCCTTATTCAAATCTGGCCTTAATAATAGCATATAAATTACAGAATCATGGAAAGCAAGAATGAATGCAACATCTCCCAGTGACACAGTTCCACAGAAAACAAAGTTTTGAGATGTAAAGATGAATAATTAATTTTTAACATCCTGGATTGCAACCATGATGCAATGAGAATAAATTTACTATAGTTTAATCAGGATTAAGCAGTGACCAACAAACTGCAGGGCAAAGCTACAAAAGCCTTGCTCCAAGATTTTGGTATGGTGACCACTCACAGAGGTAAGCAAGGCTCTGGACTCCTCAGGGATAGGATAAAAATGCTTATGAGATTATTTCCTGTGAATTTAATAATGCTTATAGAAAATGTATTTCTAGCAGAACCTTTTTCCTGGGTGTGATGTTCTGAGCAAAGAACATCACACCCAGGAAAAACATCACCCATGTTTCCTGGGTGATTCAGAGTGTAAAATTTTCTAATATGTCCTAAACTCCATATTTTATTGGCAAGACTTTGTAACTCCCTATAACACGGTCTCAAATTCCTTCCAATGACTTTTATTTCACTCCTAATTTACTCTGCATTTGTACATAATCTCAGGGGTTTACCTATGATTAATTCCTGCCAGGTACAGTGTATCTGAACACTTCCAATGTGTTGAAAGCATTGGTTTTTGAAGAACTATCCATTAATGACTTTCTGAACTGTGACAATGGATATTGACAGTGCTTGTCAGACTAAAGCACTATTGATTGTCTCACATCATGTGTATTGCAAAACCAATTTCTTTCAAGTACCTCTTCCTAACTGAAATACATTATTATGATGCCTATCTGTTTATTATAACACCCAAAATTACCGTATGTAATTCATTTGGATGGAAAGAGCAGAATGAAGAGCAGCAGTGGGAATGGATAAGAGATTTAAATATCTTTGCATTCCTACCTTCTCTTCCATTAGCCTTGATCTCCAGGAAAAAAATAACAAAACAATTAGTCTGGACCATCCATATTTTTTTAGTACTCTTCAAAGACATTAAAATTTTGTGAAGTTCTTAGAAAGAGATGAGTTGTAGTGTAATGATATATGTAACACCCATAAACGGAGTTAAAGTAATTCTTTCCCAAGGAATACTAAAAATGGACAGGCTTGACCATTCAAAACACAGAATACACTGACCAAAATCCTATCTGGAACATTCTTAAAATATATATGAACAGATCCTTGAGCTTAGCTCTCATGTCTGTTGTCTTAAAATAATAATTTTATAAAGTCCTTTACAGACTCATAACCAGAGTCCTCAGCAACACCTTGCAGGTCTGAAACAATGCTGAGATGACAAAAGAGAGATGTAGAAACAGGTCTCTCTGACTATGGAGAAAAGAAAGTGCCAGTCTAACAGCAGTGCTACCACATATGTGTGAAAATATTAATTGGAAGGAATTAATTAGTTAATTAATTAATTTCAAGCAATGGGGATGCTTAATTGCTGAGTGTCTTATATTTCTGAAGAAGCATATCTTAATGTGCAGAGGTGTATGATTATGCTTACATTTTAATTTAATATATTGACTCATAACTTCAAGTTTTATTGGATACCACTGGAATTGAGAATTCAACATTTCATCAAAATTTTTTGCCTGCAGCAGATGTAAAACTACTGTTAGTCCTTTAAGGAAGGAGCATGCATCATTGCCTGTAAAAATAGACAGGTTTTCAACCAGCACCAGAGTTTTGAAAGTGACAAACCCAAGTCCTTCTTCCTTCCTTTTCTTTGTGATGCTCTGAGATGGAGCGAATAAAATCTGCTCTCTAAGGATAAAGAATTCACCTCCCCTTCTTTATTGAGTGAAGGACTTTTGCCAGTCATCCTGTTTTATCCCTTGGTGAAATCCCTGGGCATGTCTCTGAATTATACACACTAAAATGAATAATTTTTTTTTTTTTTTTGGTAAAGAGTAGAATGAGGGACAGGTACACAGTCAGCTTAAAAGCACTAGAAAAACAACTGATGGGGAAAAATCAGGACTTAGGCATTGCCTCTGATCATTATTCTTATAAGCTTCAAAATTACAGATTATATACCTACAGAGCATAGACTCAAAAATGTGCAGCATCAGAATGGGTATCACCTTCCAGGAGAGGCTCAGAAGATTTTGCTTGATTTGACACCAAAGGACCTGAAGTGATTCAGGTTTATGGTGCAATAATAGATATTTGCCACAGCAAGTACATCTACATTTACAGATGTTTATGAAGTAAGCTCAGAAATAAACAATAGGAAAAAGAAAACAGTGATTATATAGCACAAATAATTTTTCTGTAATATGACAGCCTAACAACTTAAGTGCTCAGTAGTGTCATTACACTTTGTGAAATTTGCGTACATTAGCAGTAAAGATTCAATAAAATGGCTGTATAATTCATATTTTGCATCATGCACTTATGCTTAAAAAATAAAAAAAAATTCCCCCCTCTAATAATAAATGGAAATAAATTAATAGCATGTTAAACATCACTACACATTTACATTGTAAAATAAAAATGCCATTCCCCACACAGCTTTTCTTAGTGATATTTCCACCATAAATATTTAGAAATGTAAGCAATATTTCTGAGTATATACTGGATTTATAAACACAGATCATACCTTCCTTTAATAAAATAAATAATGTTTTTTTAGAAAATGAAAACGTAATGGGCCAAATCTATCTGGATTTCAGTTGTGCATTTGATATGATGCCAAATAGGAAATGATTAGTTAAACTAGAGAAGATGTAGAGAACTAAAACAATAACTGTGAAGTGACTAAATAAGGTATTAAAATGAGCTTTGTTGAAAGATCTACTGAATTGCAGGGAAGTTACCAGTGGAAGTCCTGAAATATTCTTGGAACTGGTCTTTGAGTTTTCATTAAAGATTTCAGCAGGAAAAGTAGAAGCATTCAAAAAATTGCTTGTTGACTCAAGACTGGAAGCATCATCAGCTGAGACAAGAATTTAGGATATCAGGCAAAAAACTTGGTGAATTTGAGACTGGAAACAGGGGGAACTGGATAAGAACTATGCACAGCATGGTTAGAGAAGGATTGGAATTATGGACTCATGGAGTCATGAAGGTGGGAGAAGACCTCTAAGAACATCAAGTCCAACTCTTCCTCAGCACTTCCAGGCCCACCACTAACCCAGGCCCTCAAGTACCATATCTACACATCTTTTCAACATTTCCAGGGATCATGACTCAACCACTACCCTGGGCAGCCTATTTCAGTACCCAACCAACAAATCCAAAATATTTAATTTTAATTAATAAAAAGTAATCCTCTCTCATGAGTGTATAACCATGGACACATATGTGAGGTGGAAATTCCTGGCAGAAGAGGTGCAAGCAGCAGCAGTGAGAAGCACCAGGAGAAAGAGTCTGCTGAGATTTTGGAAGGAGCCAGGGAGCTTGGCATGTTTGGCCAGCTGGGAAAATGGCTGGGAAGAGCTGGGATTGTTCTCTATGAATTTGCTGGTGGGGGTGGGAAAAGGAGCAGCAGAGGAGAAGAGGACAGCAGGGAGGGAGAAGAGCTGTTTTAACTGAAGAACAATGTTGGCATGAGAATAGATGAGTATAAACTGGCCATAATATGAAGTTCTAAACCACCCTTTTAAAGACGTCGTGGTGGCAAATAAAACTAAAAGAATTTAAGATGCAGCTTAATAAATTTATGTATGAGGACACAGAACACTGTACCTTGTGACAGGAGAGACTGGACTAGATCACTCAGGACTTGCCAAGCCCTTTCTTTCCACAATTTTTTTTTAGTATTGTCACAATATTAGAAACACTGTTATACAAACTTAACTCGAATATAAAAACCACAATGCCAGAAATCAATGAATTCATTTTATTCATACAGTATGACCAGTTTATATTCATCTAATGTAAAACATGTGGGGCTTGGATGAAATCTGCTACAGTACACAAAGTCAGAGTACTTAAGAGTTTAGGAAGAAAGCAAAGTGTACTTGGGAAGGGGAAACTGGTCTGCCCAAGCTCATCTCAGGGATTAGGACTCTTGACACAGCCTCTTTGCAAAAAGATTCCCAGGAGAATGCTCAATGGATGGAACACATAGGAATTGGAGAGGGGGCCTTGCCCTTACCTAACTGGGTGAATCAGAGTTTGCAGCCACACAGCCTCATCCCACTCATAAAATGGGACAGTTACTGAGAAAAAGAACTGCAATATTTGAGTTAATGACTTTTGAAGCTGACATATATTGTATAAAATATTATTTAAGAAGACTTCATAAAACAAAAAAGGAATCCCATGCAGTTGGAGGTTGAGGAAGACAGAGCAAGATACTGTAGACAATTTTCAGATTAAGTTGAACAAGTAATTTACAATAAATAATGCATTCAGGAGCTTATAGAATATGGAGTTCTGTTTGCTTTCTTCTGTTGTGAAATATATGCAAATAACTTTCAAGTCTTTAAACTTGCCTCCTGAGTTAATCTAAAAAAAAACCTTTTCAACCTTTTGCAAATATTATGAATAGTCATCACTTCCACTAAACTGCTCAGGCAAAAGGACAAGAAAATGATATGGTTCCATTTTCTACCAGGAGCACTGGACAGATTTACACCAAAAGAAAACCCTCTTGGGGGGCTCGGTGCTAGTAGCCATGGGACAATTTTACCTTAAAAACCTACATATAATTCTGCCTTATGCATTTGGAAGCAAATTAATTATCTGTAGAGAACAAGGGAGTCTTGTATTTATATTCTTGTTAAGAATTGTACAAATGTTTCATATACTGAAATTTTGACATGTGCTTGGATACCGTGTTGAGCCTCTAATTCAGATCCAGTTTTTGGGACCCTTCCAGAAAGAATATCCTACCAAGGAATTTACTTTTTCTTGAAACTTTTATCAATTATGTTTCATTCTTCTAAATTTTAGAAGTAAATTAATTTAATATTTAATTATATTCCCATTGTACTCAGTCTTTGATTATACTCATAACCCTATATTTTTTGACCCACAATGAACTTCTAGTGTTTCTTATACAATAAAGGACAGAATTAATTCACAGTGCCTCAGTTATGAAACCAACATGCTAAAACTGTTTATTTCCAATGAGAACCAGTAGTGACATTCAGCTCTATATTTGCTCTTTCAAACCACAAGTTCCAGCACATTTTTCTCTTTTAAACAGCAAGTTTAGTACTTTCCAGTGACTGTAGATGTGGTAGTTTATGAAGGAAAAAGGCACACCCATTATCTTTAAAGTAATCAGAAAATATCTAGCCAGAGATCTGAAATCCATTTGCTGTACTCTGTCAACTATACCTTATCAAATTATCCCTACCTCAATTATATCATTAGAGTAAGAACAACAACAAAAGATCATCCATGAGCTCATTTGTAAAAGGAGCACGTTGTCAGATTTCAGAACTCCTTTCACTTCTTATCTCAAGTGAAATTTCTGGTAAGAATCTCCAATAGATATGTTCACATGAATATAAACCTTAGATAGTCACTCTCATGCCATCAACTAAATTTTATTTTTAACCGGAAATTATTTCCATTTGCTGAAACACAATTGACCTTCAGACTTTTGAGCAGTTGCCACCCTTTGCTCAGGTAGTGTCCGTGTGAGGACACTGGAAAAGCTTCCTTAAAGGTGATTTAGGATCTGAATGAAATAAACAAACCCAAAAAGAGGACCAAAAGCAGGCTACAGGTTTTTGTGAGGCTACAGCTTTTTTTTGGTGAGGCTACCTTACAGAGGCTGTGAGTGGAGAAGGTGCCTTGTGAGATGTGCTGTGGGTCATCCTCCTGTTGGACTGAGACAGGGGAATTACAGGAGGAAAAGGAAAGTCCAGAAAGGAGCTTTTGGGTTATTTAGCCATGTATTTTGTGGCTGGGACCCCAAGTCTGCCTGGCCCTTGTGCAGGGGCTCAGAGAGGGACACCTCCAGAGATACTGCTGGGCATGTGGTGACATTTAGTCCTTTATCCAGTCTCCAGAACAGCTGCACTGGAACAAGCTGCTTGAGCAGGCAAATAGTTACTAATTATCAGGCTATTTTCCTGAAATAAAATCAGGCCAGCCATCACAACAACTCTGAGACTCTTCAATCAGCTACTTGTGGGGTTTTCATGGGTGCACTGACTCTCTGTTTGACCAGCCATGGTCAAAATTCAGACAAAATGTTAAAAAGAGCCAATAGAAGACTGTTTTAGCTTTAAAATTAATGTTCCAGCTGACAAACTGGGCAGGGGTTTAACCTACTTTAGAACATATTTAATAGCATAATTTAGCCTCAAAAAAGAAAAGCAAAATAACTAATGATGGACAAATTTAGGGGTCGAATCTAGTTCAGATAAACATTCAAAAGTTCAGATGTTTAACCAAACCTTATCTTGTCCATGAAAAGCCTCAAACTGAAGGGCCATATCAAATATAAGCAAAGTACAGGAGGTTGTGGAAACTTTTCCTCACAGAAGGAAAACTATTATCAGAAACCTGCACCTTATTGCAGCACTCACGTGTAAAGCAGTTAAGCATCAAAGTGAAAGCAAAACATTTCAGAAAACTGCTTCATAGTCACAGTAATATTTGGATGAAATCCAATACAGAGAAAAGAAAATAATATTAAGGGGAAAGATAATACAAATGCAATTAGACTATCAACCAATAAAACTTGATAGCTGAAACCTTCCAAGCTTAGAGAGAATAAGGAAACTGGAGATCAGAGGACTCTGCCTTTTGAAGTCTTGCTGTCCAGATCCTGGGGACTATTATCCAGCTGAGTATTTTAAAGACATTATGAATATTCTGTCACAGAATTAGAAAGCTTTATTACTGTGAATGACCCGTAACTTGAGCAGGGACGGCTACAAATGAATTCCAAATAAACAATTGTTTGGAAAAGGTGAATTCTGCTAACTTAGCTTTCTGGGTTACAACTCACCAGTTATAAAACTTGCTTTCAAACAGCATTCTCCTTGTGGGTCATTGATAACAGAAGTACAATTCTAATGGATCCTCTCCATTCTCACATTCTCCAAATACAAACAATTTTTTAAAAACTCAGTTAGAAAAGATGAGACTGCTGCTTTGCCTTGCCTGGCTCTGTTTCCCACTCAGCAGGCAATATCTGCTACAGTACCCCAAAAGAAACCAAATTCAGACAAGAGAGGCAGCAAACTACAGTGTTTCAGGATCCTTTCTTTCCTTTTCTCCATGTCACCATGTTTCAATCATCCACTTTTCCTAAGCCTCTCCCTCACTTCTTCTGCCTCCATCCCTACAACTACCTGTGAAAATAGAAAAATTTGCTTCTCTCATATTTGAACCCCTATTTCAAACCACCAGGTGCCAAAACAAAAGATATTTTAAACCAGACATCAAATATCAGTTCAGAAATGACTGTGTGCCTTGCATTAAGAGCAAAGTTAAAACAATAAATCAAGTATTCCACTGCTTGTAATTGTGCCTTAATATCAGTTTTACCCTTGATCCATCATATTGAGTGATCAGATAACACAGTATAATAATCCAGGTGTTACAGTGTTTTCATTATTTATTCATTAATTTTTAGTGCTATCATTCAAACACATCAACTGAAATACTTTCAAAAGAAGAAAGGAAGGTAGGAGCATTATAGCACCCTAAAATAATCATCTTTAATTTTAAATAGAAGGGAAAGAGGTTATTACATGTGTTTTCACACACATATATATAAGAGTTTGGCTTAATTGAATGCATCTATGGCTTGGATATAAGACAGTCAGTGATCTTGAGGTCACCACATGCACTGCATAATTTTTTGTCACCTTTCTGGTTCTTCTAGTATCATTTATCAAGGGAAATACCTGTGCTGCTCAGGAGCCAGTTGACTCCTGAGAAAAATAGAATAAAAAGGCCTTTTCTGAATAGGTCACAGCTATTCTGTCCTAGAAAGAGGGAGCATGAAGTGATGTGGAGCATGAGTTCCCACACCTTGAATAAATCTTTCCTTATAGAAACCCACCAAGACAAAGGCTGTCTTTCCCTGATTTATAAGTTTATGCCCCAAATTCTGTTAAATGGCA
Source organism: Molothrus aeneus (assembly GCF_037042795.1). Taxonomy (NCBI): domain Eukaryota; kingdom Metazoa; phylum Chordata; class Aves; order Passeriformes; family Icteridae; genus Molothrus; species Molothrus aeneus. The sequence goes on along the minus strand of NC_089652.1, from coordinate 34,852,735 downwards.
AATGATCCAATTTGCATCTGGCTGCCCTCCTGTTCTGCCCTGTCCACATCTGGCCACCTTCCCTTGGGCCTGAGTCCTTGGACTGAAGAATAACCTTCCTCAGCAAAAGTGACTATAAAATGTACTGTCACTATGTCATTGCAAAATATATTAACTGTAAAGCTTTCTCTAGTAGGGATTCATACCTGTATGCTTTTAAAATTATTTCTGTGTTCTGTACCAAGCGTCTTCATGAATTTCAGGATAAGTGCATTAAAAACCTTTTTTTGTCTCCAAAGGGCTTTTTTTCAAATGTATTGGCACTGGGGTAATTTTAAATGTTTTAATTTTGTGTATTTTAAATGTGTTGTTTGCAAAGAGTTTTTCAGTTTTATAAAAAAGCTGAGTTTTACTTCTTTGTTTAAATTGAACACCTTAAAAATTAATTACAAAAACTGTTATCACATGTAGGCACATATTTTATGTGCTATGAAAAGCCTTAAGGCAAGTTTGCTCCTTAGTTTTCATAATGAATGCACTGGATGCAAGAGATTAAAGGACAGCAAAATCTACCTGTCCTGGTTGTTTACTTTAAATGTCTAAAAAAGTGGCAATGGAAGAGATAAATACAATCCCTATGCTGTATCAGGTGAACCATTTCCACACGTGAGACTGCATTCTGCTTTCCAAGTCTGTGGGAAGACCTAAACTTGAATATCAATGCAAAAAACACTGACTGAAAGGGACAGAGATTCAGAAAAGAGTTCTTTGAGATGGTAAGAAATAGAAAGGCAGCACCCTATCGTAGGAAAGACTACAAAATCTTGGCTGGCCTAGTTATCAGCCCAAGCAGGGGGTGGTACACCTGAGGCAGAACTGCTGAAAATGAGGAGCAGGCTAAATGTTGCCGCAAGAACACAATTGCACCACAAGTCCATTTAGGCTGAAAATTAGAGTGCTTTCAGCTTGAAAACTGAAGTTTTGGAACATTTTTCCAGCCTGAGCTGAGGGGCAAAAGCATTACTACTGAATTTCATTAATTATGAAAGGAATCAAATGAGGTAGTTGTTTTCAAGAGCTGGGGAATTGATTCAATGCTACAAAAAGTCTGTCTGAGGCAGATAATGCTGTGTTACACTTTTCAATAACAGCAACGCAAGTGAATTCCTCTTGGGTGAATCCTGGGCGCACTTAAGACAATGGCCAATGGAATTAATTAAATGGAGCCAAATATCCTCGGTGGTGAGGGGAGCTGCTCATATGTCATAGCTCTCTCTTCAGCATCAATATTTAAAGCCAGCTAGTTGGAACCTTTTACTTAATTGAGAAACAATACAGCATTTAACCCTTCAGTGATGTTCCACCCCTCGGATTTTAGAGGCTGGATCTGTTTACCCGGCTCGTCAGCAGGCAGCTGGTGGAGCAAAGAGGAGACCCTACAAAACACATTCTTTTTAAATTCCATTAATATGCCCTGTCCAGGAGAGAGTACCATCAAGTTGTTGTTTAAATATTTGGGATTTACTGTCGCAATTTAAATTAAATAGAAACTTCTAGCTAGAAGGTCCAAATATATAAGTGATTTCACCACTTAACAGGGAAAAAGGTGAGTCTGGAAAGTAGGTATTCCTGTCTAGAGCCTGACGTACAGTCTCTCTAACTGAGCTTAATTTAGACTTTTATAACCTAAAAACCTCCTTATTTCTGTCACATTCCTCCCAAAATACCATGAGGATTGCATCTAGATTAGTTAGAAATAATAGTGAAACCTCAGGATACAGTACAGTGTAAGAATCATTTTTCTGGCTACACCCTTCCAATAGGGGCACTTATTTCAAGAAATATCATGAAAGGTTCAAAATTATGTTTAAAGGAGTGATGGACTGGACTGGCTTATCCTGAATAACAAAGTTCAGCAAGTCCTGCTCACTTGCTCTCATTCTGACCTCTCTCCAAAGACTGCGGTCTAAAATATTCCCTGTTGCAGCGAGAACGCCTCCATCTATTTAGGTGTTATCTGTTGTCAGCCTCTTATTCCTTCCCCGTGGAGGAAAAGTTATGGAGATGCAAAGACTGGAGATCTACTGACACATGGTGATGGAAGGTCGAGCAGAGGTAGCTGTCTGCATAGTGGGCTGTTTTCAACTATAAAAATGTGGCATTTTGTACAATCTACATCGAACCTTAGTTTTGCTACTCAGTGTAAGGGGAGATCTAGTGGTTATGGAAATAAGAGACCAAAGCAGTGGAAGACAAGTTGGGTAGTTAGACTTGGAAGTGGCAGAGTCAGAGTAGATTCCTCATTGCAGGAATCTACCTCACTTCTAGTGCATGGAAAAAAAGCCCAACTGCTTGGCTCCTATAATGCCTAAAATCTCATGATTTTTTTGTGATTGCTTTTTCTGAAGCAAGTGTGTGTCTGAAAAAAAAAAAAAAAAAAACACTCTAATTTTTCCAAAATGATGCTTTCTTAAGGGCTGTGTCAGTATCTGTGGTTCAGTAAGAAAAGACTTAAAGCAATCATGATACCCAGTCTCTACTTGCCTCCATATCAAATCCATCTAGAGTGCACATGCAGGAGTTTATTTTGTTAAGAAAAATATGTGGTGTCTCTCTCTTCTTTGGAACAAAGAAGAAATATGGATTTGTAACCTTTTCCTTTTCTTTCTTTAAAATTAAGTCCTTCAATAGTGTTTTGAACAAACCTGAAGAGATTTTAAGACAGACATTTTGTATTATAACATTCCCCTGGGTCGTATGTATGATCGTCTTTACTAAAGCTCCTTTCAGTCCCAGTTGAATAAATATGCATTTTGTTTCACTAATCTTGAAACAACAGGAATAAAGTTTACCCAGGTCTTTTATACCTCAGAGAACAAAACAAATACTACAAATCTTTAGAGAGAAAGGATATACAAAAGGGCTTGAGGTGAATGTTTCAAAGCAAATACTCTTTAAACGATGTGCAAATTATTTCAGCACTTGAACATGATTTATGAAAGGGGATTAGTCCACTGAAACAAGAACCGAGTTTAAACTGTTGGGTTTCAAAGTCAAGGATGAGAAGTGCTAGCTGGAAAAGGCAGAAGAAACTGGATAGTAATCTATAGCGAGGATTTCTGATTGATTTTCTTTAACTAACTCAATCCTACATTAGCTATCGCTGTCATTCATACTTAACTGTGGTGGGCAGCATAAAATACCTTCTTTTATGATATAATTCCCCATAAAAATGAAGTATGCAATGGTGATAATTAAGTAATAATGAGGTAATTAATAACTCAGTGACTAGCTCTCTATTTACTAGTATGCCCCATAAATGAGCACGAGAAGTGTGAAACAATTAAAGATTATCCAAGCTCAAACAGATAACTTTTCCAGGGAGTTGTGTGTCAGTGAGCAGACCAATGAGTCACAGGTCACATCTATAATAATACATTATATTATATTATAATATTCCCACATACTCTTCACATAATGGGTTAGAGCTACTCTTAAATACTATAAAAATGATCACTTTTATGTAATTGTAAAGATTAATAAGTGAGCTAACTTCTCATGGTTCTATAATGACCCTGCTGTTCTAGTAGGTAAAGGAAAATTTAATGATCCTGCTCAGATATGATTAATATCTAACTTTTTCCTGGCTAAAAATCTGGACTTGGTTCAATAAAAATGAATTAAGTGAACATGCATGGGTTTCCCTGCCAAATGTTTATATGGAAGTTGGATATGCCCAATTTAAAAATATGCTTTTTCAACCCAAATAGTAAACTCTGGAAGGATTTTGGAGAGTGAAGTAGAAATAAAACAAAGGATTAAGGAAACATTATATTATAATTGATGGAAACAGGATATTCAAATTCAGGAAAAAATGTAATTTTTTTAGGACTAGTCACAGCCAGTTGTGATTTTGCGTGCAACATAATCTTCTATTATCAGTAGAAGTGACATAATTTGTTTCTCAATTTGGCATGTTTTGTTTCCCACGTGCCAATATTATTACTTCTTTGTTGCTGAATCAGTATTTTCCTAAGCTTTAGGAAGAGAGCATACCTATACTTAATGTAGAAGAGAAACATAAGACTACAAATATGTAAAAAAATGTTTAGTCCCTGTAGTCCAGATGAGTGATTCCACTCTGCAAACCCAGCATGTAGCATTTTCTTTTCCTGCTTTTTTTTAGTGCCTGAAGCTAAGTGCATTCCTCTTGATGCAATAAAAATAAATGCCACAAACATACAAGATGCAGAGTGACAAAATTAACATTGCAGTAGGAAACTGTATATTTGCAGCTAGTTTTCATTTTGCTTTCTGTTTTAATTGTTGCCATTGGTAATGCTGCACTAATATACATTATTGCTTTATGTTTCTTGGCTTTATTAAAAGTAATAAAACTGACCTATACATAACGCTAACATTGTAATATAATAATAGTCCCTAAATAAGATCATTTGGCTTTGAACTTCACATTTAGCTGAAATAAATGGGCCAGGAAGGGGAAAGAATTCAGACCTCATCAGAAATAACAAAGAAATGGAGTGATTTCCAACTTCTGTGGCTCTAATTAGAATCATGAAGGTTGGAAAAGACCTCTAAGATCATCGAGTCCAACTGTCAGCCCAGTGCCACCATCATGTTCACCACCAAACCATGTCCTCAAAGGCCATATCCACACCTTTTTGGTGCCCTGTTAATGAACCCCCTTTTCAAATAGGTGACTCTGTGTGGATGAATGACTACATGAGCTACCCCAGAATCCAGCCCTTGATAAGCTTGGATGGGCCAGTGAAACCTCTCTCTGCATCCCAAGATATGGTCTCCAAACCTTCCATCCCCTTCATGTGTTAGAGAAGAAAACAGAAAACTCCCACAGGTTCCTCTCAGCACTGCCTGTAATTGCAGTGCCTTTTTCTAGAACATATAATGATGTTTTCAAGAAATTAATTTCTGGATTTTTTTTTTCCTCCTTCTGTTATTACACAGCCAAAACCATGTAAATCCATGTGTTCATGCCCTGGTGCCTATCCTTTCCTTCCTCAGAGAAACAACAGCCTCAGACAGGAGGTCTTTGCCACAGAAATTCTCAGTCCTGTGCAGGGACAAACCTTAAACCCTCAGACAAGTCCTTGGAGGAAGATTTAGCTAGGGAAGGACCAAGTGGAGCATGTGAAGCCAGGAAATTTTCAAGCTCCACCAAATTCCCCATTTCTTCCACCCTGTCCATGAAATGACCAAAGGGGGTTTCTGCTGCTGTTATTTCCCCTCACACTCATTGTACAGACGTGGTTATCTAACAAACTGCCTTCAGAAAGGATTCCAGATGCTTTAGTAATTAACGAGGGATAAATACACACCATGCTCAAGTTTCAAAATTCAGTCTTCTGGAGAAAAGTGAATGAAACAAGAAAAGCAATTTTGGGCAATTTTAAATCACACAGTCCATGGTTCAATTCTAAGGACTATAAACTCCTGAATTTAACTGTCTTTTAAGAAACTAAAACAGACTTCAATGCCCAGATGACTTTGTAGCAAATACCTATGAAGGCAAATTGAAATTAAGATCCAGAAGTTTTGGGGTTTTTTTCCCTTGATTTAAAAGATGCTAGAAGGTATATTCCCAGACACTGCCACAAGGCCATTCCCTAGGGAAGCATGCAAAGGCTGTGGCATCCCAAGGGTAAAGCATCACCCTTTTGGACTTAAAGACTCATCACTCCCTGTTCAGAGTCCAGGAGGAATTTAGGTAAGGAAAGTATCATTATTTGAGTTGGCTGGTGGCCAGGGTGCTGGGTCTAAAACCCAGATCCTTACGGAGAGCGGAAAGGAATCCCAAGCCTGCTGTTTAATATGCATGACATGTTGGCTTTGCTGTCAACTTTTCCTTCCACCCCCTGCCTTTGTCCACTTTTTTCCACCTGTTGCAACTTGTCCTTTTTGGGGCTGAGAGCTGGAATTGTCTTACTTCGGTATCACATTGTGTGTGGCACAGTGACGCCTGGGGTCTCTGGCTGCTCTTAGTGAGACACTGAGATGACCATGAATAGCAACAACGCTGCCACAACTCACCAACATGTTCCTTTCCACACATATATATTTTTTAAAATTCTTAAGGCTGGAGTTGTGGCACCTCCAGCTAGAATTCAAACATGGAGGAGATTTTCCAGGCTGCATGAGTAACCACTGGGTTTCCAGTGAAATGTTCTTGAAGATAAGGAAAAAATATGCGAGTAGAAACAATAAAAATAATGCAATTCAATCTTATCAATTCAGGCAGTTCCAGCTTTTATGTGGCAAACAAGGAGATCAAATTGCATTTATCTAATATCACAGATTTTTTTTAAATGTCTAAAATATTTCATTATTTTGCTTTGGCAACCTAAAGCTGAGGAACAGATTACTGTTCCCACTACATAAGGAAATAACTGACAACAATTAGTATTTATTCTTGTTGCTTTTGTAATAAAAATAGAATTCCATCACTTTCAAGGAAACCTAAAATATTAATAAGAATGTGATGAACTGAGTAAATGTGACGCCATAAGGAAATGATGGAGAACAGGTTGGAAATATAGTGCTTTGGGAATGGATTGCATTATCAAGCTTGTGATTGTGCATTTTGACAAGAGCAGCCCTCAGATTGATACGGTAGCCAAAGGGCACTCTTCCTACTGCAGAGCTGTTTGTTTCCATCCTGGAGAGGGGGAGCAGGAGGGGAATTGATCCCCTCCGACAATCAATAGCAACTCCAGCCCAGGCTCTTCCACAAGAGGTCACTCCTGGGGGACAGAATTCCCAGATGATGGCCACAAATGGCCCAGAGGACGCAAACCACACGATGGGTGCATGGGCAGGAAAAGAAGGGCAGAACTTAGCTGAGAGCATCAGCTTGGTTTCAGTGCCCAAAATGCAAGAGCTGTCCTGACACACCGTAAGGTCCCTTGGGGTTGGGAGAAAAGAACAATTCCTGGGAACCTTGTGGTGCACAGACCCTTTCCCTACATCCCAGATTCTTTCCCTACTTCCCATACACCACAACAGCATCTCTACTTGCAGAGTAACCCAGGTGCGTGGTTCCCTGGGATTTAAAATTAACATAGCAGACCACCTACCAGTGAACCCAGTTAAAATTGGTACTAACTGGGAGGACTTTTTGATAACCTTACAAAAAAAAAAAAAAACCAACAAAAAACCCCAAAACACCCCTATGGTCTGAATGATAACTAAATTACTTGGAAATTATGAAGTTTGACATTAATTTTTTAAATGATCTGTTTAGAACAACACTTCTTTGCACTGAAAGAAGTGGTGCTGCAAGGCAATTTTCTTGCACAAAATGCATCCTTCTTCTAATGGAGGAGGTTTCTGGGGTGAAAACTGTGCTATTTCTGACCAGCATCAGCTGCAGAAATTATATCAGTGAAATAGATGACATCATAAAATAAAAAGTCACCTCCTTCCATGTATTTGAGAACAAGATCACAGTTTTACATATTTTGGTAACACTCCCCAAGGCCATTCTTGGTTTCTTCATAGCTCAAGAAAACTTCAATTAGAACATGAGTTGAAACCAAACTGGATGAGAAGCCACTGAAAAGCTGCACGACCAAGAGAACAGCCACTCTCTGAACTTTGGAAATTGAGCCTGGCAGTTTGAGCCCAATTTTCAATGAAAGCAGTGTCTACAGCTCAAAAAGCATAACAGAGAATTACCATTTGTCCTTGTAGTGCAAGCAGAAGCAATTAGGATTAGACATAAAAACCAAATTCCAGCTACTAAATCTCCAGGGACAGTCTCCCCAGTCTTAAATTAAAGAGTAAATTACTGAAATGCTTTGGTACCTGTCCTTTATATACTTGTACTGCTGAAAATAAAAATAATTTAAAAAAAGCAATGATGCAGCAGTATCAAGGATATTTTTGCAACACCTACAATGTAGATAAGGTAAATACAAATGAATCTGAGCTGTCTGAATATTTCATTAAAGGTTATCAAAGTGGGAGGGGGTGGGCTGCTAAAACATCAGTTGCTCATCTTTGTTAAACTGGAGGAGTTCTAAGGCATCATTAAAAAATCTCCTTTGTTTGGATTTGGCACTGGCAATAGTCAATAACGTAAAAGCACTATAAAATTATAAAATCGTTAAACTTTGCAAGAACTTTATAAATACACTTGCAGATATTGCACATATCTTTGTGCTCTGCAGTCAAACTGGACAATGAAACGACCACCTGTTAACTGCTAACAATGTGTCATTACCAGTTCTCATGCCTTTTTAAAGCAATTTTGGCTCTAGCTGCCGATAATTCTGGCTACGATACTTGTGTGAACATTAAGGGCACAGAAAGCCAAAGGCAGAAAACTGACAATACAGTTTGTGCTCAGACTACTAATAAGTAAGTGAATAATATGATTTTTCTAATTCCACATAATTGCTTGATCTCAAGGGGCCAAAAAAAAAAAAGTTCTGAATACATATTTTAGAAGCAATCCAATCTACGGTATTTAAATGCAAGCTTCGATTCAGTGAGATTTCACAGCAGATATTTTCACATTTTTTTAATAGTTTAAATAGCCTTTAACAAAACGGAGGTTATTCAGGATTCTCTAAGGTTTGAAAAGAAACATAGACTAAGTCTCTGTCACTGCTCATAGTCACTTTTTCTGTTTTGTCTGACAAATTATCATTTAAAGATATGTGAGAAGTCTAAATAAATAAATAAAAATTCCCTGAGTGCTGAGACAGTTTATGGGCATTTTGCTATTAGCTACAATAAGAGCAGAATCAGACCCTCAGAACTCACTGTGTTCTCAGTCTTATTTTTCTTCCTCTGAGAAATGCAACGTAACACCCAGTGCAAAGATATTGGGTCAATTTTTCACAAGCCACGTTCAGGCTACTTTATATTTTATAACACAAAGAAAAAAAAAACAAAACCACAAAACCCTTAAAAAATAATAAAAAAAAAAGAAACATCTTCAAGATAATAAGCAAACAAACCCCAAAATCCTGTGGTCTGCAAAAAGAGACTATTTAATGAGTCTCTATTTGTGTGTACGCGCACGCATGTGTGCATATATTTATGATTGTGTGGATAATTATCATTAAAAATAGCTATGTTGGGTCTTTTTAATGCAGCCCTTTTCTTAACATCTCAGGCTTTGATCCTGCACTGAAATGCGTGCAGGCAAATTCCTACAGAGCCCTTTGGTACCTAAAGGCACCTCGAACCAGCCTGCCAGTCTGGGGCTGTCACCGTGAGCAGGATGTGAACCTCCCACCAAACAAAGGAGGAAAACAAAATTCAGGGGAGAGGCTGAAGTTAAAAAAATTTCGAGTGAGGGATTCAGGGTCAGCAGCAGCTCCTGCTCCCCACGATCTCACGAGGATCTCGGCACAAACTGGGAGAGTCTTTTCAGAGGAGTAAAGCACAGCCCTGTTGGTTTTAGATCACTTTCTTTTCTAATCACACTGACAAACAATCAACGCCAAACCCTGGAATTTATCTTCTATAAAATTATAGATACATCACTGATTGTTGGCTGCAAAGGATATGTCAATTCCTTCAGCAATTCAGTGTATAAATACACAACACACAAAATTACTCTGGCAATTTGAGGTATTTTACCAAAATGGAAACAAAGCAACTGCAACAGACCATTAACGTAGGGCTCATGTTGCTTATTTTAAAAAATAAATGGCTTAAATAAATGTCTTTGCTCCTAAACAAATTTATTTTGCTTAGGAGAGAGTGTCACCCTTTAAAAGTGTGGAGCTAGTAACTGTCTTTACTTAAATGCAAGTTATGTATATCAGTGCAGAACATATTCAGCTTTAAAATTCTCAGTGATCTTCCTTACATTCTGTATGTAATAAAAATTATCTTGTCCTGTAATGGCATAGTTATTTAAAAAGGAAAGGAAAAAAAAAAAGGAAAGAAAAATGAGGAAAGAAAAAAGCCTTACTTAAAGATTTTCTGTGTTCAGGCTTTGGCTCTTTGGATTCAGTGTCTAAGTTATTCAGTAATTCGATGCTGGAGGATCTTCTGAGTTTGAACTCCAAATTTCTCGATGTAATTCTCTGTTCTTTTGGCTGGGAAAAGAATATATATAAATGTATATACATATGTGTATGCTTTTAATAAAATTATTATTTGTAGGAATGCAGCAAGAGATTCCAGAATGCCAGTACAGAAGCTAACAGACACACACAGAGCAAGTGTGCAGGGAGTATATAATTTAAGGAAAGTGTAATGCAAAATTTGTCATATGGCAAAGCTTTTATGGCCCTGACAGACTGATCCTAATTTCTGAGATAAATTCCCATTTAAGTGAGGAAAACAAAAGGCCTGCTTCTTTAGGCTTTAGGGACCAAAATTATTTCCACATTGCAGGCTACTTTCAAATGCTGGCAAAGAGGAAGAGTGTTTAAATTGCTTTTCTGTTTTAGATAGTTACAGTAAATATTCTTGCAAACACAATTACTTCAAACATCATCGCAAATTTGGGGTTGAATTCTGCTGGTTTAAGCTTAAGAAGTAGTCGGGGGGCTTTTCTCTTATTCTAATTTACTGGCAGACAAAGTGAAAATGAGCAGGGGAAAACAAGCAAAAAAACCAAAAAGAACGAAAAAAAGGCGACGTTGTTTCGGCTGAAGCCACGTCTCCTCCCGTGGCATTTGGTCAGGTGAGACTCAGCCATCCCAAGAGGCTGGAAAGCTGCCAGGCTCTTCACACTCGTTCAGAGTTTCAGGAGTGACATGGCTGGCAGGGATGGAGTGGCCAGGAGTGCTGCGTGGGGACATCCTGTCCTGCGCACTCGGACCTTGGCCACCACCAGCCAACCAGGGGCCACTCGTGCCCCACCAGCTGCTGCTGCTGTGGCTCTCTCTGCATGCTCAGGGCTGCTGGTGCCACAATATTACTTCAGCTACACTAAAAAAAAATTACATATATATATATATATATATATATATATAAAATCAGGTTTATTAGATGTTTAGTTGAATAATATGCCAAAAAAGATTTTTTTTCCCCCGAGTCTCCGTGGAAAACTCCACCCCAAAATCTTTAGTTGGATATCAATATCCTCACACACCCAATGAAATGCACAATATGAAGACATACATCATCAGATCAAACTTTCCTTGGCTGATTATAGCCTCAGGGTAATAGAATGTTTGTAGCTCTTTAAGGAAACAGTAGCTGTGTTCAAATTAACCCTTTCAAAGAGGCTGCAGATTCCACCGCTCTGAAAACCTCTGAAAAATGCAAGAAATGGGGATATTTTTCTCTCAACAGATTCTTCAGTGAACAAGGAAAGTCAGTCCCCTCAAAAAAAGAAAAAAAGAAAAAAAAAGAAAATGTTCTTGGATCAGGCAGGGATAGGAGGAAGATGTTTGGAATTTGTACTGAGAGTGGCAAAAAAGAAAGAAAAAGCTACAGCTGAAGCTGGTTTGGTAATTAAAAACTGTTTTAATAAAATGCAACCCTGCTTACTTCTAGTAGAAAACCCCCAGCCTTCCTGGGAGAATACCAGCAATCAGTTACAAAGGAATATTATTTGCTAGCGTTATTCTTGTGAATAAGTAATACAAAAATTCATAAAAGGCTCAAATGTATTAATAGTTCTATTGAAGATTATATACTGTAGGCTGCATAAACAGAAAATGCAAAAATTCATTAGTTATTAAGTGCTTGTGTGCTTTTACAACCCTCAGCAAGCCAGCGTCCTTGTTATTTCAGAGAAATAAATGTAGCGTTCCGTTTCGAGGCAAGAATCAAATGACATTTTTGTGCAACAACCTTGTTTATCTGACATTTTTTTGTAGATTTGCATACATATTTTTATATCCTTCAGAGAAAGGAACGTCTAGCTAGCTGCTGACTGCCTAAAACCTGTAGAGATGCCTGAGCAAATGAAGTTGAAATTGCTACATCTTAATTAATAAAGGTAACAGCCAAAACAAATACATACCAATCTGTCAATTGCATTTTTGATAGCGTGGAACCAATCCAATATGAGAAAGTCGATATCCGACTGGAAGAGGAACTCATTTCCTGACACTGTGGTGATCTGGGGAGGGCATGGGCACACACAGGTGAGTAAAGCACACACCAGGCAGAAGATTTTCCTCTATTTTCCCTCCCGTTCCCCCCAAATGCTTGTTCTTTTTACTGAGATTTGTCTGCTGGAGTGCTGAGTTACCGAGGAGTTCTGAACCTCTGTCTGAAAACTGTTTTGAATATGTCAAAACAAATGAGATATTGTCTCAGCAATGCAACCACAGAACACAAATAGTACAGAAATAATGGGTATGTGACAAAAGTTAAGAAAAGCCAGGAAACTCGGTGTAACGAGACACAGTTCAAGGGAAATCAAAGCACCCTGAAAAGAACTGAATGCATCAGAAAAATTATTTCCTGCCATTTGCAGTTTCCATTTCTATTTTACTAATATTGTTTTTTGTCTCTGGTACCTCCATTCCTGAATTTGCACATTTATTATTTACCTATGATTCCTCACTTCCAAACATTTTTGGTAAAACTGATAATGTCACTCTTTCACATTAAAAAAAGAAGTTATCATCAAAGATGGCTGCAGCAGAGTAATTAGGAGCCCATTTATCATGAAAAAAAAAATCCCCAGTTTGTCTGAATAGAAGTCAATTTACATTTTTGATCCACTCACTGGGAATATTTATCAAAAGAATATTCAATCCCCTGATAATGCTGTTTCACTGCCTAACCTAATATTTGGTGGAAATATGTATGTATATGCTGTTGGTCTGAACTTCTGTAAACCACTGGGATAATAATGATACATAATTTTTTATTTTACACACACACACACACACACATATATATATATATATATATATATATATTTATATTTATATTTATATTTATATATATTTCACCAGAGGAAATCTCCAGGTATTTCACACAACAGGTTGAAGCAACCATTTCACAGATGGCAAAACTGAGGCCCAGAGCTGTGCAGTATTTTGTCCCAGGATTATTCTACAAAATTCCTGGTGCCCGTGGCCATGGAGCATCATCTGGGCACAGCATCTTTGTTTGCAGACAAGTCAACCAAGGGCTACATCACCAGCACATTTTGGAAGGGGCAGGAGCTCATTCTGCCCATGCTCCAAGATAGCTCAGCTCCTGCCAGCTCTGGAACCAAAGTTTTATTCGTATTTTGGTGCTGCTAAAAGCTGCTGGTGCAAAATTTGGTGGTATCCACATGTGGAAATTGAACATTTGGGTCTTGGTGTATAGGGGATGCAGGTTTAGTCTGAATGCTGGAATGTTCACCGGAACATGGATTATTTAGCACCAAATAGGGATTTCCTTCTGATCATCTCTGGGAAAAGGCAAAGTTGTTATGACCTGGCACAGTTTGTTTGTGTAAATACATTGACCTGAAGAGCTGCTGTTTCCCTGCATCTCCCCCCGTCAAGAGTTTTTACTGAAGCTAAAAAGAAACACCAGATCCACACCAGCCTGGGTACTCCCAGCATCTCCCTTAAAACTGAAATAATACCAGGAAAAAGAAAACCCAAACCAAAAAACAACAGCCTAATGTCACATTAATTGTCCTATAACCCTCCCTTTATTGAGGAAATGCCTGTAAGGAAGGTTTCCAAAGTCATCAGCATTAAGGAAAATCCCGTCAGCGCAGCTCCAGCGGAGACATCCTGTGGGAGTGCTGCTGAGAATGTGGGAACGCTCCCCTGGTGTGGGCTCGGGGCTGCAGGGCTGCAGATGTTCACCCCATCCCCTCTGCACCCATCGGGGGCCAACTCCAGCAGCCACCCCACTGCTCCCCAAGCACCAGGGAGAGTTATTTATTGGGGAAATCTCAATTCCCTCATTAGTCCGGGGCCATAACGTTAACACCACTTGCACACTCACCCCTCCCTTCACCAAAAGGAAATAAAACTCCAAATGCAGCTTAAGGTGAGCAGCAGAAAAGAGCTGACCTCCATTTGGGTTCAAAATGTATGATATGATATCACAATTCATTAATGTATACATGCAGATATGAATTAGACTAAACACAGGCAACAATTCAATCTAATGCCTCCCTCCCAGTATAAACAAATCATTATTAAAATTATAAAATGGAATAACATTTTCAAAGTAAGAGCAACATATGTAATTAGATTTACTGTATTTTGAAGGCTTAAAAAGGACACAACATAGTTCAGCCTTCCGTTCAGTAAATTCAAGCTTTATTAAAATACAAGTATTCAGCACTGCATAAATATTTGCACTGTATGATATGCAAAAGAGATACTCCATTGCTAACAAGACCAAAGCAAAATACATGTTGAAAGTTTCTTTGTCTTGAATGTGTTATTTTGATAATCATATATTATCAGTGTTTTATGAGCAAATCTGTAAAAACAGATCATAGAATGGAGGGAAGAGAATTCATTTAAAATATACTTTCTGTAAGATATAGTTCAAGTCCTTTTCTTTCTTTCCTCAGACTAATCTTCAGAGTAACAAGACAGTTTCAAGAAGACTGCTACTGCTCTCTACAGTTTAAATGCATCCACTCCTTAATTACAGTCAGTAATTGACTTTGTTCTGCTCCATTCCAGTCATTCACAGGCAAGCAGTTCCAAAGGCTTTGGCTGGTAAATCCCATTTAATGTGCAGGTTTTCTATCCCACTTTTATATATTACCTCCTTAGGATTTCTGATAAATTACTCTTGGAAAGGATTGCTAAACCATATTTGCACTTTGAACAATCAAATTTTCAACACCCTTGGGAAAAGACATCAGTAAAGAATGCTGGTTTTGACTAAACCTTGTGATTGAACAATTTATGATCACAGCCCTAAATGATGTATAACTAACAACAACCAGAAATTGTTCAATATTAAGGCCTGTTAACACACCATCCCCGTGTCAGGCACTGCTGAAATAAACAGAGGGTCCGGGGAAACAAATGAAAGACAAATCTGGGGGGGGAAAAAAAAAGAAAATTAAGCGTTCTATCCAGAGCTGCCAGACTCCATTGTGCCAGGTACTTCACTTATTTAAATACCTCCCAAAATCCCTCTCTCTGTGCCATCATTTTTGCAAAGGCTACAGTCTAGAATTAGCACTACCTTACCAGGCAGAATGCTGCTGCTGCTGCTGTCAGCAATAAACACCCACGAGGATTGACAACTGGCATTAACCCTCTGGTTTGCCATGCCCTTCAGGATGGGGATAGGAGACCCAGGGTGCCTAAATTCCTTCTTTCTCTCTACAGCACCAAGGGAAAAAAATGACTTCAAAGCCTGAATCAACTCGCATGGCAGTTTTGCAGTGAGCTGTAGCACAGCCCTGCTGCTAAGCATTGATCCTCAGAAAATATCGGCTCACCACAGGTAAATGTGTGCTAAATTCAATGCACTGCTGGGCTGCCAACACTGTGTGGGAAGTGGGGAGGGAGGCAGGTGTGAAACACTTCCTGATATTCTATTTGTGGCTTATTAAGGGTTTCTCTTGTCACCTTATAGAGCTGCAAATGGAGGGTTGAGCTTCTTTTTGCGTGTGTCACCATAATGATGCACCAAGGTGGTGTTCAACAAGATCCTATGTTATTAAACAGAAATGTACCCTTTTAGCTCCACAAAATACAGGACCCTGCGTCTAATTAATGCCATTACCATTTTATAATATACAAATATACCTCGGAGGCTACCCAGGATCAACGGATTTTAAAAATTTTACAAATTTTGTGTTTTTCCTGTGCTAGGTTGTGCTCTGGGATATACTGCTGTGCCAGGACTTCCAAACCCTTACAGATCACCCCTCAGAGCTTGTCTCACAGACTTTCCTTTCACAGTATATCCATACCAATGGAAAATAGGAGGTAAAAGAGCCATGGAAGAAGACCAGGGTCTTCTGTCCATGGTTTTCCTGCAAAGTTTGGTCTGGGGACCACGGCACCACTGTGAAAAGCATCTCATTCCTGGTATCCCTCTAGTTCTTTACCAGTATACACTTCTACAGATGTTCTTGCATTTATTTTAGCTTCAGAACAAGGATGGAGGCAATTTCAGCAATCCTACTGATAGACACTCTGTGGAGATATGGGAAAGGGTGATAAAGTCACACAGCTAAACAAAAATCCAAACCCATCTTATTGATTCACCCACTTCAAAGTGTACTTATGCATCTCTGGTGGCCACAACTATTATTTGCAGTGATGAACTATTTTTAGACAGTGCCAAGAACAAACCTTCATACAGGAAGTGAAGAATTCTGTGGGGAAGGAGAAACGCAGCAAGAAAATTTAGTGCATACTGCACAACAAGGAAAAGGAAGAGAGCGAGCAGCCAAAGAAGTGCATGGTTCATGTATAGCTCAAGTATGAACACCAAAAATCCATGTCACAGTTCTTAATTCAGTCAAATACTGAAACAAGCCAATGCTCAACTCCCCCTGAAACCGGGAAATCCAGAAAAATTGCTGGACTATTGAGGTGAGACTTCATATAACCAACTCCAACGGTTCAGTGTTGGATTATTGGATGCTTTTGGACCGTGGAAACTTCAGCAGTTGCTAATCCAGTGCAAGATTCAGTGCAGAAAACAGAAATTTTTATGCCACCTGGGACTCACACAGCTTGTGGTGAACACTAAGTGATTTAAACTTGGATTGACAGATACCTCTGCGTGCAGAAATTCAATAAAATGTGTTCCTCTTGTTGCACTGTGCATTGGGATTGCTGCCCTTGATATGTGTAGGAAAAAAAAGGAAATGTGAGTTGCTGGAGCATTTCTAGCTCCAAAGTTAACACTCTTCCCCCTTCCCACTGCTCCCTTCATCTCACCTTGCTCGCTCACAAAGTTGTGGGTTTTTTTCTGATCATGCTAATCAACCTGATTCCCTATAATGAAGAGAAATCTGGCATTTTTCTTTCTGTTTTCCTAACAGATTTTTCAGGATGGGGTCCATCCATGGAATGCAGGACACTTCATTTACCATCTGCATGGCAGCCACCAGGGCTGGGCCAGGGAGGTTGTGAAAAGAGTCAAAAAGAAAGAAAAAAAATAAAAGAAAAAAAAAAGAAAGGATATTGGGAATTTTCTGTCTCTAAATATTCATTAAAAAAAACCCATTACAATATAATAAAACTTGAGAATAAATATATAAACCCTGGACACTCTTGTGTCCACACCCCCGGTAAAAGTAGAATTAATTAAAGATGGGAGACGCTATGCTCCTTAATTGTTTAATTAACTGGATTTCAATTAAACTGGGACAGAGCCATGCAAGTTTCTAAAAACACGTCAAAAGTCTAACTGCATTTCTGGAAGTTGATCTTAAATTCTTTCTCACAGATAATCCAGTCTCTTGGCCATGTTTATGCTGAATGAGTAAGCAGCCGAGAGGATAAATAAAATATCTCTCTGTGCTGTACCATAGTGAGCTGAGTCTAATATTAAAAAATGGCAACAAAAGAAAACAAAAGGCTCAGTCTTGAGCTGTGTTATACCCGTACAGCATCATGTATCCATTCCATGAGCCAGCCTATCAAACAGAGGTAGTCATGGTTATGCTGATAGTTAAATTACTTAAAGGACTCTAAGATGTTTATGACTACCACAGAAATTTCATTATCAAGCAGATTGTCTGTCTCATATTACAGTCTGGCTTCACCCATCTCACAGTCCTTTGGATGTCGAGCAAAGTTAACATTGAAGTGATGGGGAAATATCAGCTTGAGAGAAAAGGTCTTCAACCAATCTTTCAAAAAAAATGATATTTGTTAAAAAATTTGGTGAGAAAGTATCTGCCTTGTGTTCCCAATGTTGCTAGATGTTAAGTAAATATATGCTGATTGCAAAAAAGTTGCTTTGGCAACTCTCTTATTAAAATGCATTTGTAACCCCCATCTGTCATGAAAGTTTTGAAAAGTTTGTTTACTTTGGAGAGCCGCCTTATCCAGGGTTACCCCGGCATACAATGATAGCAGTCTTCAGAAGTTGTGTGAGGAACAAGCCACTAGGGATCCATTTTTGTTTTAATTGGCACACACAAACACTTTTCTGGTCTGTCAAAAAGATCAAGCTAATATGCATGGCGGGTGTTATATTCTCAGCTTTTGGGAGCAGTAAAGCTCCCTTTATTTAAGTAATTTAAATGATAGACTGCAAAAACTTTGCAAGTCAGAAAAATGTTTTATACTTTCTTTGGGAATATTTGTTTTAGGCAACAGAAAATGTTCTACATATCTAAAGATGTTGAACCTTATGTTTTAATTACCCTGTTTTTTCCTGATTCTGTAAAAATGACTGTGAAAACCAAGGATTTCAAAGAGGCAACAAACAGATCCTGTGTTTTCACAACTTCTGCAATATTACAATTTGTGAGACTGAATACTGCCAGATGTTTATAGGTTATGTCCTAAGCTGTGTTGCCTTGTGGTGTGACTGCTTCCACTCTCTGGGAACCCTTGTGGGGTCATCATAGCAATGCAACCTCCTCATATACAACGAGTTGCTTCTTAGTGAAAATAAACTGAGGTTGGCATTATACACATCAATGCCTCCAAAATGGATTGAGCTGTCTCAGATTTGGGGGTGAAACTTACAAGAAACAATAAATTTTAAAATAAAACTATATTGTTCAATGAAGATGAAATAATTCTTTTCATGGTGAATTCCTGGGATTGAACCCTTCAACATAATTCGGCCATAA
This sequence comes from Molothrus aeneus, assembly GCF_037042795.1. NCBI lineage: Eukaryota > Metazoa > Chordata > Aves > Passeriformes > Icteridae > Molothrus > Molothrus aeneus. The sequence continues at coordinate 34,834,041 of NC_089652.1, read as the reverse complement.
AATAATGAACTCTCAGATGGTTAAGAAGGAAAAATTTTTGAACCTAAAGTTTCCGTTCTTCTATGCCATAAACTCGTATGACATGCCAGTTTCTCTTGGAAAATTGCATTAATACTAACTAGGTAAGAATCTTCTCTCTGCATCATGAGACAAATTTTTTCCTTTCCTTCCTGGCTGTGATGAATCTCAGATGCAGAAGAACTGATTTTTATCACTTGTAAGGGAAATATTGAACCAAGAGGAGATCCCAATTGATGCTCATAAAGCCCTCAGAGACCAAAACTCCTCCTTGGATTGGAAGTGGAGCTTGGGCTGGGGGTCCAAGAGCTTCTCTGGACAGAAAGAAAGGTCCAGGGATGTTGGGATGCTGTCACTGATTTCAAGGAACAACTTGTCCTTCTCCTTTCTCCACCCACCACTCCAGGTCTGGTTTTTTGCAGCCTTGGAGGAGTGTGAGAAGAAAGCACATGACGTTTGAGCAAAGGGAAAGGTAAGAAAGAGCAAACAACCTCTGCTAAACATCCAGGGAATGTCCTGGGAAGTATTTCCTGCTGGATCCACTACGCTGGTAATATGCCCTGTGAGAGACAGTTGGAACACTGGGATCAGCCTCTGAGAAACAGGGGTTTCCTTCAGAGGATAAAGAGCAGGAAGGGAAATGTGAGACAGGCAGCAGATGACCCTCCTGGATGCCAGCCACTTGTGTGCAGCCTGCCGTGTCCCCCCTGCCCGAGCTGCCCTCTGCTCCAGCCCCTCACCGTGGAGCAGGAGGGGTGGAATTCTGACAGCCCTTCAGCCAAAGTCACAGGAGATGGGAGTCACCAGGCTGGGGGAGCGAGAAAGGAATACCCCCACAAGTGATAAAAGCAAGAGTTAATAATTAAGACACAATTCAGTCGTGTCTGTGCATAGTGGGAAGTCAGGGAATAGACAATTGCACATTTTGTCCGTGGATGAAGACTGAAGGCAGTGCATAAATACCTACTGCAAGCTACTTCTCTCCTTAGGGTAATATTTTACTGTTATTGCCTTTGCAATCTGAAGCCATACATTACACAGCCACACACAGAGATATTGGCAATGGTTTCTCAGAGAAGTCCTGTCTTTCTTAGCTTTACCAGCTGGACAATACCTAGTGATGAATGGTTCTCCTGTCCAATTTTATATACATATTATAACACTTTGTGATGAATGTGAGTGAGACTCAATGTGATAAGTCCTTGTAACAAACAAAAATATCAAAGGGAGAATGAATGCTCTGCTTTCAGTGCAGGCAAAGATATATATTTAAAATATATATCTGCTGGGTGTAAAGATTTCATTTTGTTGACTCTTATTTTAGCCAAAAAATTTATTCATCAGCAGCAGAGCATTTCACAGCTACATTATTTGCAAGAAGAAGCCAGTGCTGGCTCTTAGTATTTCATTTACTGGCACATATCTCCTATTAATGAATGCTGAGATAGCACAATAAGGAAAAAGAGATGTTGCTATAGGTGTCTTTATACTTACAGTAACGTATTTGTCTGTGATTATAAGTGTTTGTAAAACTTTCAAGAATCGTTCCTTGTCTACTTACACTAATGAGAACACCTGGTAAGTTTAGAGCTGCGCAGGCTTATTTGCATTGAATTCAGGTTTTTGCATACTGTACATCACTTTTTGAAACAATTAGATGTTTACAGAGAAATATAGCCAACAGAAGAACAGCAGCTTGAATGCCCTCCAGCCCAAGTCAGTGCTAATCCTGGTCTGTGTGAAAAGCAGAAACCTGCTGAATTATAATACTGACACAAATTCAGTGAGCAGTGAACAAAAGTGTACCTGCAAATCCTCTGATAGCAGATGTTTCTGGTGGGGATTGCTACCTGCTGTTGAATAAAGCATCTCTTAGAGATGAAACAGCACTTCTGAATGGGATTTTCATTGTTTATTTACCATTTTCTTTTCATTCTGATAGTTTCTTTTCCTTTTTTTTTCTTTTTTTTTTCCTGGTGATTCAGAACCTGTGTACTGAGCATGTAGAACATGCGGTCATTCTCCAAAATAGCTGCATATGTAATTTTACTAACTTGCCAAAAGCCAGTACAGAAACACAAGATTCCTCCTACTGCTCGAGATCCAAGACACTGTCTCTCCAGGAGAGGGTTTTGTGGCCTGGGGCAAGAACAGGAGGTTCCTTTCTATAGAAACAGGTCTGCTGAAGGGTAAGTGCAATATCCTGCAGTGCCACGGCCATGCCAGCTATTGTTTCATAACAAAGTAGAGCATCAAAGTTGGTCCATGATCTGCAGATACACTCCACCAGCTGTGTCAAGTCCCTGAGAGGGGCAGGCAGGAAAATATGCAGGTTATTATCTCCCCATGCATGCAGGGAGCAAACCACACAGAACATCTTGGGTTTTCCTCCTTCCATCTTTATTTGTATGTAGGTATTAGGAAAAGCTAAGCAGGATGAAAAATGAATAAGGCTATTGCATCCATTCAAGAAAACAACCAATTCCAACTACAACAACTGGAAAGATTTCTATTTTAATAAGATATTTAGTTCTTTAATAAAAATGATGCTGATAAGATTTAGGATAAAGATGGATGAATTTTGTACCCTAACTAACTTTTAGTTTCTCAGGAGTCACAACCTAGTTAGAAAGTTTTTATGGGTAATTCAGGTCTTTACTGAGCACAGGAGAATACGGATATTTCAAAACACAAAATCCTTGTATGGTCTGGGTTTGAAGGGAGATTAGAATCACTCTGTTTCAAACCCCTGCTATAAACAGGGACACCTTCCACTAGAGCAGGTTGCTCAGAGTTCCATCCAGCCTGGCTTTGAGCCCTTCCAGGGATGGGGTATCAATGGAGTTCCCAAAAGACCAGTAGGCTATGAACCTCTCTGACACAGTTTTGATATTTATTTCATCTGGGAATGATGTTATATTAAGTAATAAGCAGCATCACAATATAGATACTATGGAGACAATTTATTTCAAAGCATAATATCACCTAACTTTTCAAATCAGAGATTCTTGTATTCTGAAAACAAAAAAAAATCTTTTTATGTCTCCAAATCATTGTGATAGCCTCAGACCAGTTTACAAGCTTTGGAGGATCCTTGGATTTTTTATTTAGACATTCTGGAACTACACTGACAGCACTGGAACTGCACTGGCCTTTAAATTTATCAGCTGCTCTATGTGGTACTGTAGTAATGACAGCAGGTTACTCAAAATGTTATTTAAAAATATCACATAACCAAAATATTTAATATCTTTTCACAATAGGTGTCTAAAGGGAGCTTTTCTAGGAAGGGGGAATATAGGTCAGAACTTAGGGAATTTCTTACAATAACTGATTTTGGTCAGCCAGATGTCATTGGGTGAAAAACCACAGAAACATTTGACTATGTAGCTCACAAGCAAGAGAACCTACTTGGATCAATTCTGTAATTTAAAAAATTACAGCAAAATTAGGAAAAAAACATAAGAATCACATACCTTCTCTCTAGGTCTGAGTTTCTGGTGAGCATACACCAAACACCAAATATTAAAAGCAAATAAATTATTTTAAATAAACAGTTTTTGCAAGTATGGGATTCTTTTTAACCATGTAGGCATTTCTCATTATTAGAACATGATTTACACTTTGACATCTGTCAGTCAAGCTTCTGGCTATCACACTGGACAATCTGGAGGGGCACATCACAATGTGATGTGGCATGCAGAAAATCTGAAAAACTCCACTTTTCCAAAATAAAAATCCACCTTCTAGTTTTAAATAGAAAGAATGATTGCAAAATATTTGGCCATCAAGACTGTAAAGATTGAGGCTGGGTAATCAATAATATTTGTGGTTGAATTACCCACTGATAACAAGTAATTTCCTGCTATCCTTGAGGGGAATTGGGAAGTGGATTTGGGGAATTTGGCAGACTCTTTCTCTCTCTCTCTTTTCTAAATATGCTGTGTCTGAAAGCCTGATATTCTATTCTTTCTGTTGCAAGCTTTTGGATGGTGCAGTACAGGAGAATTCAGGTTTGGGGTGGCAACTCATTCAAGAACTTTGGGGTCTAAATATAAGGGAAGCTAAAATTGTCAAGGCCAGGAATGGCTGGGAATTTGGGGTTCAGCTCCTCTGTGACACAATCACAAGGCCATATTTATCTGAATCCCTTCAATACCATTATTTTTACTCCATGTCTTGTCATAATTAAATACACAGTACACGTGGCAAGGAAATTGAGAGGTTTAAAACACATTATGGCCTCCTTGTCCAACGTGTCACCTTTGCACATCAATTCAAGCACAGTGGATGGTGTGCCAAGAGACTCGTAGCTATCCAGCAACCCAAACTGCAGACCCAGAAATGCCATAACCAGGGCATCTCTCCACAGGCCCCTGACCCACATGCTCCTTGCCCTCCTCTCCAAGTTGTCAGAAATTCTGGGTCCATTATCTCTCTCTCCAAACTCAGCATCACACGACAATTCAAAAGCAACATCCAGCCAGTAATGTGGACATTAAACTGTGAGGCAAAAGAGAAAGTCTTAAGGAAACTGGAATTAAAGACCAGAGTTTCTACAAGTTTTATGTTTCCCTGTCTTATAAGTCGTGACCTAACCCTTGCACTGTTCTGCTGCCACTAAGATAATTAAGAATGCTATCAGATTCTTGGTTCTGACAAAGGAAACCCATAAGCTACTTCCCAGAGATTTGGGGTACTAACTCATTAAACCAGAGCTGGGAGAGCTGACTCTATTACTCGTGTCTATGAGCAGAGACATGTAAGTGAGTTTGAACTATAAACAGAACCAATTACATTAACATTTCCCAATGCTTTCAAGAATCAGACTTGAAGCTTTTATTTGTTTCGCGAAAACCGTGATCCGCTATGCTAATAAGTCTAAAAATTGATTAAAAGAAAAACATTCAAAGCAGAACCTGGCAGTAGAGCTTCTTATGTGCTTCCCTTTCATCTGCTGGAACACGGTAGCCCTGATTCAGCAAGGTACTTCATTAAGCAATAGGCAACGTGCAGAATCTGAGTGCTTGAGCTGTTTGCAGTCACAAGAGTGAAATGAGCAAATCAGCCCGAGCAAAAAATAGCAGAAAAGTTATATTTATTCACAGAGTGAATATTTCAGGGAACAAAAGATATGTTAGTGACAGTCAGTAAGAGCTGCATGTAAATTAACAGCAGAACCACAAGCAACAAAGTTAGCTGTCATTTGTAAGGGTAACAGCAAAAGAAAGCTGCACCTTCCAGCCCAACTGAGAGGAGACAATACTCATCAAGGAATTAGAGGGGGGAAAAAACCAAAAAATAATGACAAAAAAATCCCACCACCTATTGGCTCCTTCATTATTAGGAGCAAACTCACACAAGTAACCTTATATACCTACTTGGAGAACACAGTACCAGGAAAGAAAAACGATTTTTTTTTTCAACTTGGCTATATTAGTAAAAACACAGCCAGATTACCTTGAAAATAATGAGGGAAAAATAATAACTTGGTAAGAAATTGTACCTAGCTTTCAGCTAAACTCATATTGCCAACAATCCCCACAACTCACTCTTTTCTTTCTGAGAACAGATGAACTGATTCTCTATCACAGCCAAGCTCATAATGTCTGAGATTAACTGGAAGTCACTCACTTAGAGAATGACCTTACGAAGAATTAAGCCATAAATTAGATACTGCCAGAACTTGAGAAATAAAAGAAGAAAAAAGTGCTGAGAGTTTTTAGGTGTTGAGAAATTTAATTATACCATTTCATCTCTTATTGAAATGCAAACCCACAGGCTGAAAGCACAGAAACACACACCATAGCTAAACAAAGTAGTGGGAAATACTGAAATAGGTGAATATTTATCAAACCCCTCACTTAACAAAGAAGGAGCACTGATATCCATGTTATTTGGAAAGCTGCTTTTATCGAGGGAAGGGAACAGGATCTCAGTTTCACGCTTAACTCCGAACGATAACTCATTCCCGCTTCTCGCTGCTTTTGCTCGATGACAGGTCATTCACCTCACTACTGTCATGCGTTACAAAAATTAGCAACCAAGCAAATGAATCTAGATCAGATCCTATGTTTGAACTTGCTCATTTGCCTCCATGCTCTATTTCCTACTAGAAACCCATTTGCTGTATCACAGGACCAACTTCACAGCCGACACGGAGCAAGAGAGCCGGAGAACCTTGTGAATTTTCCCAATGTATCAGACTTACAGAAACACCTGTGCTAAATAACTTTCTGCTGAGCTACTGTGAAAAGCTGCAGTGTTAAATAGCAATCACAGTTTCTGATTTTTCACTGAGCTGGTTACTCTCCTGCTAGAGTCCTCTGAGCTGTCATGTGGGGCGTGAATGGTCCCCATTTTAATCTGATTGCCTTTCTCGTTATTCAAATCGTTAAAGTCATAAATTTCTTTATTTATCTTGAAGTATCATTATATCAATACAATGGGAGTTGAGCAGCAGCTGATAAAGTTGAAAAAAATCTGTTTATAAATGCCTTTCATTGCTGAATTGAGACTGTTCATTCACTGACTACTTCAAGATAAGAGGGGTTGAGAAAAATATGAGGCATTTGATTTGATACAGGTTTAAAAATGTTATTTCTCTTTAAAAATATCCCAAATACAGTATGTAAAGAGATGAATGCTTTAAAATTAAATAAACTTAGGAAGTTGCTGCTGATCCACCCCTAATTAAGAACTGAGGCATTTGTGTAAGGAACAGCTCTGATTTCCATTTTACAGGGAAACTATGCCCTTAAATCTATGCAAGCAGTTAAAAAAGATGCATTTGCATGGATACAGAGCTCATTATAGGCTTTAAGTGTGTTAATGATTAGATGGAAAACTTGTTCAAACAAATTATTGACTCCAGTACTGAAGATCCGAGAGATAATAAAGTTCTGCAAGTAGGCAGGGAAAGTTGCAATTAGGTTTATTCAAGGAATATCTCACCTGGTGCTTCCCAAAGTGGCAAATAACAACAGTCCCACATCTGGGAGCAAATATCAAATACCTGCACATCCCTTCACACCTCAGGGGGAGAAGAAGATAAAACTACTGTGCTGTCCCTCATGACAAGATTTAAAAAAAGGATTCACCTGTCCTATCTTTAACCCCTTCACACGTGTTTGCTGCCTACACAAACCACTCTGCAGCTCTTCAGTTGCAGAAAAGTCCAGGAAAGTGGGAGCTGAGCTGCTGCTAATATTGATTTGTCTTTAGTGAAATCACCATCACCATGAATAGAAGACTGGAGATAGGTGTAGATGCTCCACTCAAGATGGAGTGAGACTAAACCAGCCAAATCTTTGGAAACTGGGAGAGAATAAAACCTGAAAGTCGCAAAAAATTTACCGCTGCTGCTTTCAACCAAAATTTTAAGTAATTTCTCATTTTCCCCAGGCTCCAGGCAAGCGTGCACAGCGCACAGTATTTAAATGAAGCTCCCACAACATTTTGTGGCAACACGGTATTTTGTGGGAGCAAATGCAAAACACAGCAGCAGCACCACTGTAAACTTTGAAACATTTCAGAGAATATCAAGCCCCAACTGCGCTGCCAATACAGTTTTAAGTCAACGTAGCGAGTTAAATTATGCAAGCAACCGTTTCTCACACGAGTAGTTCCAATGGTTTCAGACAAGGGCGATGTCTGCAATCGAAAAAGGATGCTCAAAAAATATAAAAAAGAGTATTTTCCAGTGCAAAGGAGGTTGCAACATCCAGACTCGTGTTTAGGTAGGTTTGCCTGCGCTCTCACGATTCTCATTTCCTTCGTGAATTGTGTTTCAAATCTATAATTCATATAAAGCGAGAATTTCTGTGTTTTTCTTGCACTAAACAGCCTATTGTGAATGGCTCCAGGACAACTCCCCCAGCCAGGTAATTTAAACTGCAGAAAAGATAGGCAGAGACGTTATTTTCAACAAGGTCCCAAGGTGGCTTTCAATTCAGAAAAACAATTGACTGATGTTTCTCTGTTTGCTGCCAGGAAGCTCTATGTAGTATTTCTAGAGCTTTTTCTCTACTCTACCCAACATGTGGGCTCAGTGTCAAGCTGTGAGTTTGTAAATCTTTTTCAGCACTTACCAGAGCTCAACATGAATTATGGTATTGCCAAATCTGCTTTATGCAGCTTTTTTTACACGAGAAGAAAATGTATGATTTTATGGTCAAAGAGAAACATCTACATGCTTGCAGTGGGAAAATGAAGTCAGTTGGGATTGAACCCCAGGAAAAAAATATTTCCCCCTAAGCCTGCTTCTTTATTGCCTTCAAACTTTGGAAACTTCTGGGCTGTCAAGCTTTACTTGGTACACGTGGTTTTTCTCTGTACCTTTATTAACTATGTTAGCTAAGATTTTATTGATTAAGACTTTATTAACTAAGCTTTTATTAACTTAATGGCTACTGGAAAAATCCCTGCCAGTTTTGTGGATGACTCGCTCTAAAACATGCATTATTTTTTTAATAAAATACCTTCCTTTTTGTTGAGGAACAGTTAGCCCAGGAGGTAAATCAGCCCTTTTGTTGAGGGCTAATAAACTTTGTGCGTGTGCATGTGTGTGCGTGTCTGAGTGACTTAATACCATTATAATAATATTATATGGCAGGCAAAAATATAATGAAAATGATAATTTGCCAAAAAGATTTAAAAAACACTGAGGTGTTACCTATCAAAAGTTCTCCTTCTGTCTATGATACAGCACAGATTGCAATCGTGACAGTAAATCTGGTGCTATTGTTAATGCCATGGCACTTTGGTTTTTGGCTTGCTTCAGTCCAATCTGTGACATGCTTGTGAATATCTTTCTTCTGTTCTGTCTGTATGGCATATGGATTTCTGGGATACAACGTCAGACCTATCCACATAACAAGTGTTCAGAGCACCTTATCATTTTAAAAAGCCAATTACTCAAAAAGACAAATGTGAAATGTTTCACATTTAATGATGAGCAAATCTGCAAAACAAATGCAATTTTGCTTCATTTGAAAAAGTTTAGTTTAACTGTAAATATTGCAATGGAGTCCCTAGCAATACACACCACGGGTAGGGACAGGCTCATTTTATGCATATTGTACATCATCACTGTCACTTAAATCTGCAAGATTTTCCATGCTAAGTTGTTTTAAATAAATAGAAAGAAATGAGATACAAAAGAGTGAAATATATGCTTCTGAATAGACTGTAAAAATGTCACTGCTAGCACTGAGCATTGGACACTTAAAAAAAAAATATTTTGAAAGTCTCTCCCAAAAAAACGAAAACTGCATATGTCTACAGAGGTAAAGGTCAGTAATGAAACAATTAACAGCAAAAATACCAATCCATTTTTTAGAAATATTTGTCAATATATAAAGAATGTTTTGTACTGCACAGAAGTGCTCAATTAATCCTGGTTTAGTGGCCGTATGTCAAATTCCCAGACTGAAATGATGTCAGCTGAAGAACTTAAATACACACAGGTTCAAAAGCAAGATTGTGTATAGACTTCAGGATGGCAGAAATTGCTGATTTTTGTTGCAGTACTAATACAGCTCATGATTCAATTAAATTCTTAAAAATGTGCATAATGTACATGCTGGACCACTGCATTCAAAATACAGTGCAGTAGATTTTTTTTTTTTTAACAGGCTATAGGTGTATATTTATGCCTCCATGTCTGAAAATCTATAGGCACACACAGACCTGCCACTGTTACAGATAATTTAATGCTTGTCAGTTATCCAAATTGTAGGTACTGGGCACCAGAGGAAAAATTAAAATGGTTATTGTTAATATGGGAGCATATTGGGCTAAAAGGCAGGGAGAACAGTGATGTTAGTGGGAGTATTTGACTCAGCAAGACAAATGGATTTATATACAATATTTAAAATACATGGGAAACATATAAACAGATTTCTAATATTGGATATTTTTGTGAGTAATTTGATTTTTAAACCCCTTGCACTAAACTGAGAACATTAGTAACAAAATACTATACAACATGGGAAACTGAATGCAGCTGGCACTGGTAATTTTAGAAGAAACTAATCTTGATATTTATAACATCATGTAGCAAGCAGAACAGTTTTACCAGGCTGGGAATGTTGAAATACAAAAAAGTTCACCTTTCAGCTATTGTGCTTTAGTTCTACTGCACTGGGAAAAAAAAATCAGAAATCAGCTGCTGCAATGCAAATATTAAGAAAGTTTATTATGATATATTGCCATGGAGATACCTTTTTTAAACTGCCTGTACATGTATTGTATTGTATATTAAATCTTTGTAATACAGCTCAGGGACTTTATATGTACAGCTGAAAAATCAGTTCATAAATTATATTTAGAAAGCCAGAAAATATGCTGAGCTACAACATTAGATAAGAACCTTGTTTTAAGTACATTCCTTTTAGTGTTTTTTTATGCTTTTGATTTAGCTTTTGATGTTTTTACCTGTAGAATGCCAGATATAATGAACTAATAACTAAAACATAAAAAAGGGTATTTTCACCCTTAATCCTGGAAATAGTTGTAGTAAAAATTTCCCCAAATAATTTTTGCTATTTGTGCACATCAATGAGCATAAGTGTACATTTAAATCCGTAAGAGAATGTAATTCAGCTCTCAATTTCATTATAGTATTTAGTTTCTACAAATTTAGATTGTAAGGGGAAAATAAACATTCACAAAACATAACACACCAAGCCATTTCATAAATTAAGCTGTATAATATATTTAAATCTAAGTGATTTGCATCAGAGGTTAATTTTTACCGGTATCTTTAATGTTCAGGAGTGATGAAGACAGAGGAATAGATGGTTTTAAAATGTAGGACTTTACTGAGTGCAGAGATCTGAATTTGCAGGGAGCTGTGCAGGCTTTTAGCCTGCTTTTATAGTACATGTTTTTGTTTTTCTGCTTCTCCCTTGCACACCCACTCACCAACTTCAGCGCTGCGCTGCAGATTTGAATGAAGTGAAAAGCTCAATGGGTAATTGTCAAAATACTTTCATTTCCCCCACTTTCACACAAGAACCAAATAAAGCCAGGAGAGTCTCCTGCTTCCCACAAACACCCAGAAATCGGCAGCATTCCACCTGGAGCTACCGAAGAGCACAGCTGAACCTCCCAGATCACAATCTCCCTTTTTTTTTTTTTTTTTTTAATCCCAGAAATACACCTTGAAAGCAAACGCGTTTCTCTCGAGTTTCGGGAGCTGGTATCAGAACTGCGCACCACCTAGCTCATGCAAAAATCTGTTTATACACGTTCTCTCTCTCTCTCTCTCTGCACCGGTATTACAGAAAAGAAATGTCAGTAATAATCAAGCGAGGGTGCTGAATTAAAATCTGAAATCGCTAACAAACCGATCTGTACAAAAGTGTCAGTGTTAAGATTTCCAGACTGGGGGTTGTGCGACAGAACGAGGAGCTCAGACAGAAGAAAACAGCTCTCCACTCCAGTACTTTCACCCCGTTAATCTCACATGTGCTTTGCCACGGATTTCTTGCTATTTTATTTTTAACCTCTGCTACCTTGTGGAAAGTGGGCTATTCTGAGGGTGCTCGCAAGCAAAGCTCTGATTTTACAGATGGATGTAAAGCACTGTTAAATGAGAGCTTTAAGAAGGACTTTTTCAATTTACTTTGAGCTTAAGCTGAAGTGGTTTAATCACAGCTTGTACACATCTTCTTAAAAATTGTTCTAAGGCGGGGGAGAAGTAATAATCATGTAGGAAATCATTGCGACAGCTGCTGGCTCCCATGATCCCATTTACACTTTTAACATCACTAATGAAAACCTATCTGGGCAATACCTGTGTCAGAGAGGTGTCAGGTGGTCATTTGGCACAAGAGAATAGAAAGGAATTAGAGCAGCATTTTGAAAATGACTCACTTTTCTTTTTTTTTTTTTCTTGTGTGTAGAGGGGTTGGTGGGGGATTTTTTTGGTTTTCTTTTTTTTTTTTTTTTTTTTTTTTGCACCTGTTATTCTAAAATTTCTTTCAGTTACATTTCAAAACACTACAGTTGGGATCTCCTTGCCAACCTGAGATGGCATAAGCCTGGGTAACAGAACAAAATGTGAGAAGGTCCTTCTGTCTTTAACGCCTGTTCACCAATGAATCAGCCTCCAATTAATCTGTTTCTTCAGTAGGAGTTTAATAAAAGTCAAGCACACACATGTTCAGTCTTGTTTAGTATTAAAGCTGTGTTAACATTATCTGCCTAGCCAGGTCAAAAATCTTATATAATTAAATGCCAGAAACCATTTCAGAATTTTAAGGGCTTTAAAATTTTCTGTAAGTAATTGATTATGCAAGGCAGGGTAGTTTAAATTTAAAACAGGATAGTGATGAGTGTGATGTCACTTTTCATTAGATATTTCAGAAAAGTTTGTTTCATGGCCAAAGTACACTTAAAACCTTACTTATTAGAATTACTATTTTGCATTTTTATGAACTAGGAAAAAAAAAAATTCAGCAAGCCATATTTCCTTTCTACATCATGAAGTAGAAACTGAGTAGCTTGAGCACATCCTGAGTTTCCACATTGTCAGGCAGGCTATCCCTAAAATCACAGTCTAGGTTTTGCCCTATTCAGCTGCACCTCTAACTTGGTTTAGAAAAGCAAGGTATTATAGTACCAGGATTATACTGCATTGCCTCGTGGTGAAGTGAACCTGGCCATAAAAAGAGTTAAAATCCAGAGTTTTGGGTAAGAACATACCTATGGCCCAACATAGGCGAAGAATTTCCTTGGAGATATGTGAAGAAAGTCCAATCTCCAAATAAATATAAGCTCTCTCTATTGATTAAAGTTTTGCTTTTCACCATTTATGCATGGCTATGATTTCTGACTGACAAAAAGAAAAGGCTGAGAGAGAAATAAAAACTGGGGAAAAAAAGCCCCAACATATTAACAACAAACACGTTGCTATGAAAGTGTGGAGCACGTCTCAAACTCTGTCCATAAAATCCACTCTTCATATCCCAGTCAGCAGCACTGAAGACACTGTTTCCAAAGAAAGTTACAAGCAATTTAGTGCCTGCTGCCACCAAATGTTCAGCACAAAATGTGGTTCCAGGCACTGTGCAGCATCCTCAGTCCTCTCGCAGTCACTTTCTGTGCCCGAGAGCAGAGAGGTAATCCAAGCTTTTCCCCTGCTCCATCTCCCTTTGAAAGCTTCCCTTTCCCCCCTTTCCCTTCCCACAGCTGAAAACCAGATGCACTTCAGAGCTCTCCATACACCTCTCCATTGTCCCCCGGACCAAAAAATAAAAACGTGGCATACTTTAATGACAGAATGCAATGCATCACACAGATGACAATGTACAGCCCCATGGAGACAAAAGAGGAATTAGAAAAGTCTTAAAAACAAAAGTTCAAAGGAAGTCATAGCTCAAGATACCAGTAATTCCAGGTATAAGGACAAAGAAAAAAATGAAAATTTGGAGTTGTGTGTTTAAATACACTGAATTGTAAGATTAAGTTAAGCATCTTCATTAGTTTTAAAGCATAGTGAAAGTACAGGGGAAAAAGGGGTTAAAAAAGGAATCTGAGGCACATGAGAGAAGGGGAAACAAAACAAACCAAAAAAGCTATTAAAAATAGAGCTCCAGAAAACTAGGGATGCTTATAGCAACGGAGGACAGCCAGCATTGGGTAAACAAAGACAATTTTGGAAGTGGCACAGTAAAAATAGGTCAGTACTACATATAAGTAGAAATTAATATGATGGAAATGGTTTAACAAGCCAATATACTGTACTCTGTACAGTGCCACGATCATTAAGCTGGTGAATGGGTGCTAATGTGGTAGGAGGAAAGCAATGCATAAAAAGTCAAATCAATACAGCAAGAACACACCAGCATGAGAGCAGAAATAAAGACAATCTAAACCAACAGTGCTCTTACCATAGTTGCTCTATAAAATAAAATCAATATACAGGTAACAGAACAAGAAATGTAGTCACAGTGGACTGAAATACAGGCAGGTATCAGTTTAACAAAAATGTGTGCAAAACTCAGGTCATTCAATGTCAATGTGGTCAAACTGGCTGTGCAATGCACAGGATGGAACAACAGAGCACTGCACCAATAAAGCAAACAATAACATAAAAACATCAGACAGATAAAAGAATAAAGGGAAGCAACCCTGAAAGCTCCTTTAGCCTGGCAAGCCCATGCCCAGTAACTTTAAAATATACAAGTTTCTGTTACTTTTTATTAAAAAACATGATTAGACTAATAATTTTCAATTCCCATGACATGGACATCTGGTAGTCGTGACTAATGGAAAAAAGGCAGATGTCAAAGAACTTTAATTATGACCTCAAATGACTCTTAATATTCTGTTATTTGGTTTGTACTAAGAGAAAATGAAGCACAGCAGTCTTGAGATGCGAGCAAATGAGACCATTGCATACACTGCTTTTATACCAGGCTTTACACACCTAAAACCAGCTCCTCTGTGCTTAAACTGGCCACTGATAAAACCTTTTATTTGAAATTTCCAGATTAAAAGCATACTGCAATTTTTGTGTTCCTAATCCTTTTCTGCACTCATTTAGTTGCATTGCAATAAACCATTTTCCAGTGTGTTTTTAAAGTAAATAGATTTAAAAGGAAAAATAAACCACTGGTTTTCAACAGAGATCATTAAAATATAAAATAATTACTGTAAAAAAAATAATACATGAATTGGATGTTGTGTCTGCTTGATACAAGGACATCTGGAGATCTGGGCAGTGCATTCACTGGGGTGATATGTGAACTTTACTTTAGGATTAGAACAAAAAATGGCAGCCTCATAAATATCTACACCATCCTTTGGAGAATCATAGGCAACCTCCCGGACTACAGCTATAAAAAGTTTCAGTTACAGGGCACATTTTGAGAGTAGGGAAATAAACTGTCACTTAAGGACTGTAACTCCAAATTTTGGGCTGAAAATATTTTTTTTTTTCTGATAAGCGAATTGAAAAATATATGTAAGCCTGAGTACAAATATTGACCTACTATGTGAGTGACTGCCATGTGGTGGCATGGCCAAGTCACCAAGGAAAGCCGGAATGTCTCACACCTCTGGCACTCTTTTCCATAAAATTCAAACAAATTTCTATCAGGAATGCTATCGGCATTTTACAATCCCCTCATCTTGGGGATCTGGGCACTAGAGGAGTGAGCAGCCACTCCATAGGGCAGGGATGCTCAGAGCAGTCTCCATCAGCACATGGTGATGGAGGGGTGAGCTCTGAATTAAAGGAGTTGTCCCAAACACAGTGAGGGCATAAATAAAGCTTGTGGTGCCTCCCAGGCCTCGGCTCTGATGGCAAATCTTCACACCAGCTCTCTCCAAGGCTCGGCAGCCACCGCTGCCTAAATTATCTCCTGACAAGTCCTCACCACCAGGGTTAAAAAGATGCAGCCATAAAGGATGGCACGAGGACACAAAGGCTCATACCTTACCCAAGAATCACGTGGGTACGACTCAACAAAGGTAACATATTTCACTACAGTTAATTATCCTGGTTTATCCCAAGAAACCAGGTTTTAGGCTGTAATCTGTGAGGAAATCTGCTGTTCTAGTCCTAAATCCTCCCCTCAGCCTGGCGATTATCAGCTACATTTTTGTACAGGAGGGAATTAATGCCACATACCGCCTAAGCAGCTTTGAAGTCAAAAAGGCCCAGACCTGTAATAACTTTTGTGCCGCGTTATTGATTGCGGGGGAAGCAAGAGCCTGCGGTCACCGCCGGTTCCTGGGGTCCAGGTTCCCTCCTTCCCCCCAGCAAACCCCACCACCATCCCTGGGCAGAGGACCCCAAGTACCTGCCAGCACTGGAACAGAGGTAACAAGCTGGAAATACAATGCAACCTGATTTTCCCATCTAGCACCAATCAATATAGCTTTAGAGTTTGACAGTAAGGCACCATAAATAATTGTGTTTGTGGTGAAAGGCCACGCACAAAACAGAGGGATTTTTTTCTTTTTCTGAGAGTTCATTTGTGGAGATTCCAGCAATATTTATTTCTAATTTGGTTATTAAATACTGCCATTCAAGTTTTAGATAAAAAAATTTGTATGTGTGTTTTGCACAATGCCTGCTAGGAAACATGAGCAAGGGTTTGCTTGGATTTGGAAATGTGAACTGGGGGGAAAAAGGGAAAAAAAAGGGAAAAAGGGAAAAAAAAGGGAAAAAGGGAAAAAAAGGAAAAAAAAGGGAAAAAGGGAAAGAAGGAAAGGAAAGGAAAGGAAAGGAAAGGAAAGGAAAGGAAAGGAAAGGAAAGGAAAGGAAAGGAAAGGAAAGGAAAGGAAAGGAAAGGAAAGGAAAGGAAAGGAAAGGAAAGGAAAGGAAAGGAAAGGAAAGGAAAGGAAAGGAAAGGAAAGGAGGAAAAACGAAATAAAAGGAAAAAGGGAAGAAAGAAATGGGAAGAAAAGGGAAAAGGGGTGTAAAGGAGGGAAGTAAAAAAGGAGAAAAAAGGAATAAAGAAAGGGGAAAAAGGGAAAGACAGGAAAAATGGAAAAGAAGGGAAGATAGAGAAAAAAAGGGCAAAACCCTCCTATCAGAGCCATGCATTTATTCAAAAGCATTTCAATCTGTGTGCACATCTTCATCACTTCAGTGGTAATTAAATCTGGGAATCACAGGTGATGTCCTCGCGCAGTCTCTTTGCCGGGCTCCCACCGGGCCAATGAAGCGGGGCTCCCTGTGAGGCCTGTTAGCACAGATCAGGTGGTAATGTGGAGGGACAGATGAGCTTTAGCTGACAGATGGCAGGATGACCTGGAAAACCTGCCCCCTTTTCTGGGATCAGGCAGCAGCTGACAGGTATTATTTCATAAAATAACGTCTAAAAGGAATCGCCAGGGTCTTCGCATTAATCTGAGGCTGCAACCAGCCATGTAACGTTTATGTCAGAACAAATCTGTCTCTATGCAGGAGAAGGAAAGTGGTTTTTGATGAAGTTGTTCATAAATTTTAATATAATATGCCTGATGGTGTCAGATATAGTCTCATATCTCTTTTATATTTAAAAGCTCTAGTGAAACATAGAAATATTCAATCTCCAACAAGCTACTTTTAAATAACTAAAAAGTTAACCAAGGATACCTTACTGCTTTTCCCCATTTTCAGCAAGGAATTTGCATGTGTAATCTCCATGTTTTTAAATGAAAACATCTCAATTGCATGAAATCCTTTTTGTAATTGGTACTAAACAAAGGCACCACTAAAGCTTCTGCAAAGTTGTTTTATAAAAACAAATGAATAACTGATGGGGCAAAATAGAAAAAATCAGTCTTACATGAAGCTGTTTATCAGCAACGACTTAATTAAAAACACCTTAAAAATCAATATGTTTTTTTTTTCCTCTTTAAAAACTTGAGCTACGCCTGCTTTGAGGAGCGAAAAATTGCATTAAAATGCCCTCTCCAGAAGTATAACATTTGAAAGTTTAGGCACACAAGAATATGTGGGGAATTCAAACACCTGCATCAGGTTGGGGCTTGCCAGCCCTCCGAGTCTTTTTGCAGAATAGAGACAAGGCAAGGTCGTGCTTTCCACCTCACTCCTTCCTCGATATGGCACCAGCTCGTTCAGCTACACCCTGATAAATTCAAGACTCGGTAATCAGCATTAATATGCAAGCAAGTATCAATCCAAAACCTGCTAATGAAAATGATTACACTGTTATATTCATCCGAATCTTATATGAGCTGCTGAGGGGCATTATAGCAGCGATATGCCTGTCTCGCTGTCTTGGCAGTGCCACCTTAAAGACCCCTTGTTCACTTTTTTCTCTTTTATCGTCTTTTAGTTGTAAAGAATCACCTGCTTAAATATCTCTAAGGGTACTGGTAAAAAAGAAAAACAACATACATAACAGATGCGCCAGTGAACCTTGGGATGAATGTATTATGGATACAGAACCATCATCACACACCTCATAATCACTTCTTCACCTGCCCATCTGGTGCAGACCTGTGGCTTGTTAGCAATGCACTCAGATACAGTAAATGTGCTTGTCTAAAAAGAACAATTAAGCAGAAGCTCGAGTGGTGCTGTTAGCGGGATTCGCGGAGAAAAATTGGATGGGGGAAGACAGACATGGCATCTTGCTTTTTGGAAAGGCATGGACCACAGTTCCATCCTTGAAAAAGTAAGAGGAAATGGCAAGTTTCTTGCTGAAGTTGAGTAAACCCAAAATGCTTTTTTTTTAAAGGCCCTAAATTGTGAATCTTTCAATGTAATATCTTCCATTTATTTACCAAGCAAGCATAGAAAACACAAAGGCAAGAAAAGCTTCACCTCCAATGCACTATGAAATAGATACAAATTCTGATCTAGAGAATCAACCTTGACCTCAAGAGGTTGATTTGTCACCTTCCACTCTCTATTAAGACATTGATAATGATTTCACAATACTGACAGTTTTCCAAAGGAAAACACACCATTGTTTCATTGTACCCAAAAGACAAAGATTTTTAACTGCCAGTAAAATAAGCTTGAAATCAGAGAAAAAAAGGTAGGAAAAATATTGAAACATTACCACTCTATTATATTTGCTTTCCTTTTGCTTTCTCTTGGTACTTTTCCAATGTGAATCCCCTTCCAGCAAGAAATCCAATGAATTTCTTGGAATCTTAGTTACTATGGATGTCTGAACAAGGAAAATTTCATTTACCTTTTGGGCACTGGATATGTGACAATGCACAAGCTATCAGAAGATAACTGGTCTCCTTGAGATACACAGGGAATTAAAGCCATCATTCCCCACTGATATTCATGACAGTTGCTCAGCTGGGTTTACCACAGTTAACGGAAAAAAGATATTCCCCAACATTATTCTCCTTAGTTTACCTGACCCAAAACCCAAAAAACTAAGCGATAACTACAGATTCAGTGGCAGCTATTGTGTCCTCAAGCTTAACTGCATCAAGTACAAAGGTTGCTCTTCATGTATGAAAAAGTTCAGGAGACTGTGCTTCCTTTCACTCTACTTTGTCCTATCAAATGCACAGGGGAAAGAGAGCTGTTTATCACCGATTATTTTTCAAAGTGTCATCTCATATAAACTTCTGAGGCTTGAATTAATATGACATTTTATGGAGCAAAAATATCAAATGCCTTAATTTACAATTTTTCATATGAAAAAGAATTAAAATTACTTCAATCAATTCTACCTTACGTAGCATTGAATGTGAGACAACACACAGATGTTGCACCACCTACATACGGGGATCTCAGTGGTGCCACAGACACTTTTTAAAGGACTGAGTGTTTCTGAAAAGTTCATGTCCTCATGAGCAACATGAATTTCAACATGTGTGTTTTAAGGAAGCCATTTATTTTTATGCAAAGGCATAAACTGGCCTATGAACAAGATTCTGGTTTAACAGCAACTTCAAAGAGTCCTGATGAACGAGCAGAAGGAAAGTGCACACTTAGGCAGTTCAAAGCACTACAACCATCTTAAGCTGTCAAGATAGATGCAGGGCCTCCAAATCCCACTAATTAATTTTTTTTCCCCTCACTGAAATGTTGTTATTATTAATAGAGATACCCAGTGAAAATCTCTGCGTGTATATAAGATATAGATATAGATATGTAAATCAATATTTGCATAAGGACCTTTATACTCCCCAAGCCAAAATGGTTTTCTTTGATTTGTTGAGTCATCCTGCTGTATTAATTGGCTCTGGCTGTCCCAGTTACAAGAACAATGGGGTGTTTCTCACGTCTGCTACTGATATTTGAGTACACCATAGTATTGAAGCTGTCCTACAAGCACAAAGTTAATTTTATCTCAAAATAAAAATAATACTGATGTTCAGACTTATGATTTCCACAGGGGAAAACTCAATGGAAATCCATTCTCCAGTGGCATGAGAAGTACTGACACAAATCCTACATACATATGGATAATTTGTAGTAATCAGATATTCCAAGCCCTTGCTTGAAAAATATGCTCTAGAAAGTAGATGTACACTTGTTCAAAACACCAAAGATGTATTTTGATTACTGATAAGTTCATTAAAAGACTTGATTGCCTTTCTATAAAAAAAAATAAATCACTAAACTGTTTGATGTTTGATGCTTAAATTTGTAATCTAAATCCCTATCTGTAATCTGCTCTTATTCTTCCCAGGGTATACCTAGATCATACAAAGAATTCATCCTCCTTGTATTCAGTGGTGCATATTTTATTTAGGTAAAAGATACTTTGACTTGATCCACCAGACTTATCTGGAGTACAGAGGACAGCCATTCCCACAATTATTGTCTTTTGTTCCTTTTCTTAATTCCTTCACCAGACTCTACAAAATAGGGATGCAATTTACATTCTTAGTAAAAAAATCTTTCCCAGTGACAACTATATTTCTTAAGGGATTTCAGGAAAAATTTTGCTTTTTTTCAAAACAATATGTAGAAATTTTGTTAAAATGCTAACAGATAGTAAAGCATGACTGAAAGTCTGCAAAAATTTAAACTGTTCATTTAGCAGTGGCCAACACAATCTGAAAGATGGTAAATTTGTTCTGTTTCCATTAACAAAATTGAAGCCCAATGGTTCAATCAACCTTTTATTTGTATAAATTAATAACTGCTTTTTTCCCCTCCTTCAATCATGTTTTAGGACAAAAAGAGAAGAAACTCCCAAACAATTGCTACTGTCAGGGTGTGTAGGATACCTGATAACCATGAAGTGAAGTAACCAGAGACATATTTTCCTTGCATATCAGAAAAACACCCATCTCAAACCTTCCAGACATCACCAGAAAACCTCAGAAATGTTGTTATTCAGAAGGGAACGCCTGAAATGGTCCTTTCCGATCTCCCCACAAAGCAGAGCTATTGCTGTGCTAGAGCAGGACACCTGTGGTTTTGTGTAGCCACGTCATGAAAATTCCCAAGAACAGAGACTCCACAGTCCCACGAGGACCCTATTCTGGTGTTGCACAATACTCTTAGATATTTATTTTTTTTTTCTGATGTCCGGTCTGTGTCTCTCAAGCTGTAATTTGTGACAACTGCTCAATCTAACACCACCGGATCTCCCATTCCTCTGTGCCCCACCCTGCCTGGGGAGCACACCTGGGGTGGCCTCACCATCCTGTGCATGGGTGAGATAACAGCAACAGCAACCCCCCACTCTCCCCCTGGTCCAGTTCAGTTTGTGATTTCTCAGCACGAGCACACCATGAGCTCATATTTACCCCCCATCAGCTGGGACTCCCAGGTCATTTCCAATAAGTGTGTTCATCCTCCAGTTAAATAATTGCTAATTGTTTCCTACAGCTGTTCCCTCAGGGCCTTCCATTGCCTGGCAGAGAAATGAGCCATATTACATCCCAACAGGGCTACCATGTCCACTCCTGGCCTCAGGGCTCCTAGACACGTAGTGATACAAGCTTACAGGACAATGCCAATAAATTTTAAAGCATTCCCTATACTGCAAAAGTGGGTTAGGAGTTCTTCTGTTCCTTAGACAGACAAAAGATATTTCTGGCAGGACCAGGTTTGTTTCCTTAAATTTTGCTTTCCATATGCTCAGGATAGTTATTTAGTTTGTCTCTGGTACTGAGGTGGCCAACAATGCAGTGCTATTTCAACTAATGAAAAAAGAGAAGTACAAGGTATGAAAACCTTATTCTAAAAATGAACGAAGCAGATGGGATATGCAATTCTAACTTAGTCCATTTGCATGTGTTTGTTGGTTGCTTTTTTTTTCCCTGTTTCTTTTCTCTTTTTTTTTTTCTTTTTTTTTAAGTTCTAGTAGATTTATCTACTCAAAAAGGTCTGCTTGAAGCAGAAAGGAAAACCAATTCTTCCAGCTTTAGGGCAGGAAAGTGCATAGCTGCTAAGGAAGAGAAGAGATTATGCACATAACATCCTCACCTCCTACATTTGGCAGCTCCCTCTGCTTGGAAGCTGTCACCTCAGGCATCCAGCCCAGGGTGTTCTAGTCCTAGATATCCTCCTTGTACAGTCTCCCACTTCCTGGAGATGAACCAACACTTTGTGTTTGACTCCCCCCACCAGCTTCAGCTTCCCTCGTGTCCCTAGCTAGCAGCATCAGAGACAGATAATTCCAAGCTGGAACCTCCTGTTGGCTGTGTTATCACTGTATTTAAAGGGTTACAGCAGCAGCAAGGAGAGAAAGAGAAAGGAGAGCACACAAGGACCCACACAGCCCATGCCCAGGTTAAAACACCTCTCTTCTCTACCTGTGAGAGAGGAAAGGGATGGTTTTCTCAGCATCCCCTAATGGATGTATGATGTCTTGCAGGAAGAAGCAGCAGGTGATGCCATATTTTGGATAACTACCCAAACACCAAGGGAAAAACTGTAAAAACTGAAGAGTCAAGTCAACATATCAAATGTCCATGTAAACACATATTTAATTTTTAATGTAAAACTTCAAATTCCACTTCTCAGATAATAAATTCTGTCTGATAATTAAGATAATGTGCAGGTAATTAAGATAATGTGCAATCAGAAGGGCTTTGCAATGCTTGTGCTAGTTGACCTGTCTTTGGTAAGGGAAAAAAATCTCTTCACCTCAATCAAAGCTTCATAAAATTCTACCACATTCCTTTTCTAGACTTTGGGTGCACACCTCACCCTGGCCATTATGGACAATGCCCAGGAGGGGCCAAGATGCACATGTTTTGATCTTTAACATATTACAGGTTTCACCTTAAGCTATTTACAAATCCTGGTGACAGCAGATAACATAAAAACGTAGAGAAAGGGAAAAATTCTTGCAGCTTTCACACATCACATTTTCCCTGTATGTGTATGTGGAGAAATACAAAAAAAAAACCCCTATCCATGCCTATTACATTTTGAGCTTTCCCACATGGGTACTCCATTTAATATTTTCAAGTGCCAATAGCCTTTTCTATCTCTGCAGCTCCCTCCAAGCATTAGACTGAATCACAAAAAAATATTTTTCAATGATTGATTGTAGTAACGGGGCTGTTGAAGAGCATGTGTGAGAAGAGCATCACAACACCCTCTCAAGGCCCTTGGAGGGTGCCTTGAGCACTGTAAGTTAAAAGAAGAGGAAAATAACCCTGAGTGACTGTGTTACAATAGTCATTTCTTCCAAGCAGTGCTGAATATCTATATCATCTTTCCTTTCCTTCTCAGTTTAGACTTTCACACACTTTTTTTTTTTTTTAAATATATTATCATCAGTTAACAGGCTTATTGCTGGGGAGGTTACTTTAAAGAATGGGAGGGAGGTATGACTACTTTACTTGGTTAAATCTGTATCTCTTGATTTACTTTTGCAACCACAGAACAAATTGACAAAGCAGAAAAGTAAATGCAAACAAAGAAGACAGCAGCCAGTGCCACTCTGGGTCCTGTGGGATTTTCCAAATTGCTAAAAGCTGTCACTGTAGCCTGAACTATCAAGTGTGAGGCACATGCTGGTTTTACTTGTTAAATTTAGTGCCACTAAGGGCTACTCCTAAAAAAAGCCCTAAACACAAACAACCTACAGTGTCTAAAGCAGTCAGCATCTAAAGTAGATATTAGTAGAGTGTTTTCCTTGTGAAGAAAGAGTAGAGTACTAGGAGGATTTCTATCTCGAGCATCATGAAAGAAAGGACTTATGAAAACCAAAATATCTCAAAGATTCATGAACTTGTCTCTATGTCCCAGCAGAAACCACAGGGAATTGGTGCTGGGCAGCTCATGACATATTTGTTTCTCCTGCCCCTCAGTCCACCTGGTCATGTGCATTGACCATACAAGCTGATTGTAGCACACTGCAGGTTTTCTTAACATTAATTTTATATTCAGCAATACCCATCACAGCAGAGGATGTGGTTTGGGTTGCTGGTATCAAGAGAGGTGGCTCCCACCACTAGAGATGAGAGAGCTAGTAATCCACACAATATTTATTACGGGATTGCATCTCAAGAGCTTTGGCACACACACGGAAAATGCTGAATACGTCAGAGATACCTGATATTTGAGCAAACCTCCCCAACAGAGAGAGGTGCTGAGAGCTTGACTGAAACCAAAACCCTCTCAAGGTGCTGGCATGAAAGGGCAGAAGGAGAAATGGCAAAAGCACTGAACCTGATACGGGGGGATGCGGCGAGGGCTGAGCGAGCAGGGTCAGAACAATCCCCATGCAGAGGCAGAAGTGTCCGTAAATCAAAGTGTAAGGACACAACACCCACATATCCCCCTCCACCAGGACCTCACCAAGAGGTGCCAGCTGTGCGGTGGAGGCACTCAGGAAGTCTAGGATTCCTCAAACATCTGCTGATGCCATTCAGAATGAGAAGTAAATCCACGCTGGCATTACGTGAGATTTATTTTTCCACATTAACCCAAGCAACAACTGCCAAGTTTTTTGCTCATTTGCCACACCAGGAACCACTGAGTGGTGCAAGAATGGGAGCCAGATGAGAAACTACATGTAGAAAAATCAGGATTAGGACCAAGAAAAAAAAAAAAGCCATTAAGTGACCAATGAAATAAAGACAAAGAACTTCAAGGAGGAGGAAGGCTGCAGAAAATGCATTCAGACTTCTCTTAAGCTAATGCTGTAATGAGAGGACATGTTATTTTTTATACAATAGCTTTAAGTTACAGGTCCACTCAGAGCAGGAGCAGATGGCTGCCAGTTTTACTAGTGAATTTGTTTTTATTCTGTGGAAAATCACATTGAAGTTAGAGAGCCATTACTGGGGGGTTGATGAACAAAACTCACATAGAGCCAGCTAAATAAAGAATAAGGGCATCAGCCCCACCACACAGAACACTGTAACTACACCACATTTTCTCTGTGCTCTCCTGATCTCCTCCTAAGACCCTCTTGTCCATCACAACCTCAGAAGGGTGTGCAGTGAGCAAAAATACCTTTATTTCCTTGGTTATGAGAATTTGATTACATATACCTCTACATGAAAGGATAACAAGGTACAAGAGGGAATTAAGTCCCTTATTTTTACAGCAATATGGTCCATAGTGCTGACTTAAAAGCTACACTGCAAAAAAAAAAAAACCAAAAAACTTCTTCAAAGATAAATGTCATTTATTTTAGCACTATTAGTCCCTCTGCCATGTGATCAAGCTCTGCTCAAAGCAGAGGGAAGCTCCTGGGTGTATCTTGTGCTCCTCTACACATACTACATATGGATCTCCCAGCCGTATTGTGTCTTACAGCTTGAGCAACACCTAAGTGTCACAGCTCTGTGATGCTGATTTCTAGGTCATGCTGGTTTCTTTATGCATCGTGAGTGAGGGTTTCAGAATCATTTTTTCAGCTCAAGTCTGCAAACAAACTCTGTCTTTTGTCTTACTGGTCTGCACTCCTCCTTTCCCCTTGGCATGGCACTGTTGTTCTTTTGTTCTTGATAACTAGAAATGAAAGGGCCTTGAAACTTTTTAACATATTTAAGAGCTTACACCCCTTTGTTTTATGTTACAAGAGAAAAGCTTTTCTGGGAATACTGATACAGACACCCAATTTTTAATTTTTTTTTAAATTTCTTTTTAAGTTGCCTGAAGGATGCAAGCAGGCTTAGGTAGGAATCATTAATGAGATAACTGACTATAATAATCACAAATTACTTTTTGGTAAAGACAATATTCACTGAATAGATACCAAACTGCATTTTTATATCATAGAAGAAAATTCCTTTGATTAAAATCAATACATCATTTCCTTTGTGAATGCTTATTTATGGTGTCTTTGTAGCTTCTTCTTTATACATCTGAGTGAATTGATTAGTTCTGTGTGGAATGCATCAAGTTATGCAAAGTTTCTTCCCACCTTTGCAGCTTGCATAACACAAAGCCTCTGTAGGACATAATTATGGACAATAAAGTGTGCTATACACATTTTCTTCTCCAGTGGACTAAAGAAGCTATAAAATTAAGGAAATGTCAATGTAAATAGTAGTTGTCTTTTCTTCCCACTGTTAGGGGTTTTTCCTCCTAGTTTGAAGGACAATGGTTAGAGCTTCTCACCCACACATGTTGTGTTTTACCAAGATGTTTTAGAGAAACCCTCAAACAAGAGCACACACAGCCAATGAAACAGAAGTGTAAACTTCTCTTGATCTGAGTCTGGGTCTGATCTTGACCTGATCTGGATCACCTGGGCAAAGACCAGGTGTAAATCACACCCCTTGCCATGACATGAACATGACAAACTGATGTTGTACTCTACTGTGCTACAGACCAAAGCAGGTCCCGTGGCACAGCCAGACCACAGATGCTGCACCAATGGCAGCAGGAATCATGAAGTACTGAATACACCTTTCTGTCTCCCCTTATTATCCAAAAATAATGATACTGCCCTGAATACACCTTTTTTTTTTGAGCCAACTTGCTAAATCCAAACAATTCCCTATTTCTATTCATGAGGTACCATGTGGCTGCTCTTAGTTTCAACACCATGTCCCTGTAGCAATTGGGATATGCAATAAAGGGCATAAAATAAAAAGACACTACTTTCACCTTATTTTAAGGCTTTTCCCAGAATATCTAGGAGCAGAAATCAGAGCTACCACTCAGCTTCAGCGACAGCAAGCTGATGTTTATGAATTAAGTGAAGTAGTCTGATGATGCCAGTGATTATTTTAATCCACTTGACTGCAAGAGGATTAATTTCTTGAGTGAGATGAAGATATGACTGGATACTCATCTATTGTTGGTTTAGCAAGGAAAAGTGACTGCAGAGAAGCACCAGACATAGGAAAGCTCTTTTTAAGACAAACCTTCATTAATTGTTCAAGACATTTGTCTTGCATCAGATTTCTAATTCGTGTTGCGTCATTGTCACATTCCAGTTGTACCCTTATCTAACAGGATGTCTGTTTGCAGCCAAGAAGCTAAAAAGTTACAGGAACTTAGATGGAATCTCACGTTTCATTTCTGCATATGAAATTCTTGTTTGGATAAGCTACAGGATTCCATTCCAAATCTCTGAGATCTAGAGAAAAGCATTTTGAATGTATATACAGATATACAAATCAAAATCAATAACCTACACAAAATCTTGTCTCAGCGAACAGACGTTTCCACAGCGTTGCTAAATGAGCAGATATCAAGAGGATGGATCTAAGCAAACTGAAAAGACATGGTGCTGCAATTCAGTGTTACCAGAAAACATTCCAGAATTAATTAAGCTATAAAAAATTGTTTGGATGACAATAAGAATACCTTCAATCATGGTTATATTAGTATTGTTTCTTAATAATCATATTCATGGGCAAATTTCACACAGATGAAGAGTTTCTTCAAATCTATTAGCAAAATTTTTCTTGTTTACCTCCTTGTTGCTGCAAAGCTCCAGGTATTCAAAACTTCTTTCTAGCCTAATGCACAGGATTGTCTAATTTAATTAAAAGACTCAGAGAAGGAAATTAAAAATAGGACATTTTAAGGGCCTATCTTGTAAAGGCGATGTAATTGAGAGAGAAATGGAAAGGATCTTATCAGGGTATGAAAGAACCTTGTACTTCATGTGTTTTCTGCCCCTGGAACCCTGATTAAAGCCAAGATCTACTAACCTTGCTACAAACTCAATATTTATTTTGATTGCCAAAAAAACAATGACACAAAAGCAAGATGTTTGGATCAATTACAGGCTACAGATCCTAAAGATACTAAAAAAATATGTAATAACAGAAAATTTTATTCAAAGGTAACACCAATTAAATAAGCTGGTCTCCTAACACATCCCCTGTTGAATCTGTGAGTGGGTGCTGGACTGGGATCATGGTGAGTTACTGGGGAGCCAAAGAAAATGAAATGTGGGATGGAATTTGTTTCTGCACTCCTGAAAGGACCAGGGCAGCTTCTCTTAAGAACATGACAAATATGAACCTTCATCTTCAGGATGTGCAGCTACCCAACCACCAACAGGCACCAGTTCATGCATCCAGAAGTTATTTTAGCTGTGTTCTGGAATTCAGTAGCATCATTTGGTTACACTCAGAAGTCATTCAAAAAATTTAAAAACATTTTAAATTCTCAGCTTCAGTGAAGAAGGAAAATGTGTAAAAATAGAGTAAATGTGCTAATATACATGTGTTTCTTATAGCTTTTGGATCACCTCACTGATTTAGCTGAAGTATGTCATTTTGTGATAATCAGAGTCTAAAGAAACAGGATGTGATCATAGCTATCACCCACACCAATCAATTAAAATCAACTTTTTCCTCAATATTTCCTTCTATTCATAACCCTGGTTTTGACTGAAACTTTTTAAAGAATGCTACCACTTGTTGGCCGAGCAAAAATTAGCTTTTAGTGACAGAACCAGTTAAAAATACCCATTTAATTTACAACCTCAGTAGATTTTTTTCTTCCCTTGCTTTGCAATGTAGAAATGGGTCTGCCATAAAGAACATACAAAATGTAAAATGTGTAATACATAAATAAATAAATAAAGTATAAATAAATAAAATTTATAATGTTGACTTGCAGAAGTAAATTTCCTAATTTTTTTTCACAGTGTCCAAGAAGCAGAAACAGTCTAAATGATGAAATAATGGTGTGGGTTTCTTTCCCAAGACTGCAAGCAAATTGTTGCTAGCATTTCTTAGATTAGGACTATACTAAATTTTAGTTCTGACCTAATACATACCAAAAATTCCCATCAATTTAACTGTCCCTGACTCCACAGAGGCCAGACACTGAGCAGGTTGCCCAAAAATTACTCCAGAGATTACCCTGAATCCCACTGGATGGTGCAAACTACAGGTGACAAAGCAATTTTGTTTGATTGGAGGGTGGGATTACTCAGGACAACCTCCAAACTGAATTTCAGCAGACAAATAAATGAAATTACAGGGCCACATGTACATGTGTATGACTACCTTCAGCTTTACATTCTATTATTCTGATTTTCCAGAAGGAACTGAGGCACATCCTGACTATCTTTGGCATTTGTTCACCTATAGCCCTTCCCTGACCTCACTTAAATGATTTTCCTAACAAACGCCTACAGTACCTTCTGCCTAGCTTGGTTATACTAATAATTCTGCATTAAAAAAATAAATAAATAAATAGAGAGGTTAGAAATTGAGGAATCTAGGGAAATTTGGTCAAATGTTGAGGAGAGATTTGTAATTTTTCATACTATTTACCAATCTATGTATGCCTTATTGGTTTGGGTAATCAATGCTCTGTGGTAAACTTCTAAACGGTTTAATTTTAAGTTATTCCATATGTGGGTTAAACTGTATGTATCCCCTCATTTACTCCTTTTGTATGCATGCTGAACTGTAAAACATTTAATAATATATATGGGAAGTAAGCCAACTCTGACTGGCATAGAAACCCTGGAGATTGGTGAATAATAAATAAAACCATTTCTTCTCTGTTAGTAGCGTGTGTCCTGGCTTATTGAGTCCTGCACTGATATATCACTTTTAGGAATTCACTTTGTCAATCAATCTTAAAAATCCTTCCTAAACTTTCCCTTAGTCTTTTGCTAAAAAACAATAAGATAAAAAACTTCCAAGCCTGAAATGAGACCTCTTCTTACATCTCCTTGGGGGGAATCAAAGGCTGACAGTCTGAATGTGCAGCATGCAAGAATCACAATATGGAAATCATGCCAAAATGTTTAAAAACATAAAAATAACAGATAAATAAGTAAATGGAATCTGCTGTCTAATGCAATAACTTGGCACCAAGTCAATTTTAACCTTTCAACTTTTTTAATTTATGCAGCAAGGGATTCTGAAAGTATCACAGAAAAATTATTTTTGTCTATGGAGAGAAGAAATGAAGGAATTTGAGAGTCAGGTAGATACTTTCTACTAATCCCTGGTTAGTGGGAACACTGTGAGATCACAAACCTTTTAATGACTACTGCTGAACACATGGAAGATTGGAACTATAAAGAAATGGACAATCAAATTCTGTTCAGAAGCTAAAGTAAAAATATTGCCAGAGGTACTGAAAATATTCATAGCAATTCCTGTTTTCTTGAACACAAAGAGTAACAGGAAAGTAAATGGCACCAAGACCATGCTCCCAAGAAGGTGGAGAATACAAAAGATCTATTAACCTTCCCTGTTTATTTTTTTTCCCTCTGGAAACTCTTGGAATAATCACTCTATTTTTCCTCCACACCAAGACAAAAGAAAGGAGAGTCATAAGAACAGTGGCAGAAACCAAGCTCAGGCATCCACCAGAGGAACACCCTGCTCCCAATCCTTTCTGGGAGCATCACACAGCATACTGCAGCAATGGAGTTTGAAAAGCACCACAACAACACCGCAGGAATCTGGGGACTCCAAAAGGCCATGCACAGAAGGAGCACAGCTGATTTCCAATAATTTGGATTTTTGAAAGGAAAATTACCTCACATAGGTACTTCCATATTAACGTAAGGTCATTTTTCATCTCAAAGTTTACTTTTCTTAATTTAAACACATTATTTTTTTTTTTCAAACCAGCAATCTCCTAAAGAACCCTGTCCTGCAGAAAGTCTCTCATGCCAGGGCTGTGTTGCAGAGGACAGCTCAGAAAGAAGCAACACCTTTGGTACAGATGTTGGGGATGCTGAACATCCCCAGCATTGTCCATTGCCAAGTGACAGGGAAA
This sequence comes from Molothrus aeneus, assembly GCF_037042795.1. Classification (NCBI taxonomy): domain Eukaryota; kingdom Metazoa; phylum Chordata; class Aves; order Passeriformes; family Icteridae; genus Molothrus; species Molothrus aeneus. The sequence continues at coordinate 34,803,440 of NC_089652.1, read as the reverse complement.
TATCTGCAAAAAAAAAAAAGGTGTTTCAAAATAGAAATGCAATCCCTACAGCTTTCTGTGTCAAAGAGAACAACTGGCACAATTTTCCTTTCTCCATCTTACAAGTGAAGGAAGAATTATCCTTTGAATTTCATTTATGAGTAATAAAATAGGACATATTAAAAAAAGATATAAAATCTGAAAGCACTAGATTAAGCAACCTTATGTATCTAGAATTAGCAAAATTAGTGACACAATATAAATCCTCTCCTTCCAGTGGAAATTTTAAAAGAAAAAGGCTGAGCCAAGGGAGAGGAAGGGAAGCGGATGGCAAACTCAAAACCTTCCAAACATAAATCAACATCTCAACAGGAGCGTGTGTGCTGTCCATCCATCCAGCAGCAAATATAACAGCAGTTAAAAAGGCCAATTAGCCTGAGCAAGGATGCTCAGAATGATCAAGGGAGGAGTGAGAGCTGTGCAATATCAGATACAGAAGGGAATGGAAAGATTACAGGATGAAGTTGAGAGTGTACAAAAATGATAAGAAAAGCAAAGGTGGAGAATGAAAGGAAGATTGCAAAAGATGATAAAGATAAATAAAAAGACATTTTTCAAGAACATATAGTCCAAGGGGTCAGCGAGGAAGACAGAAGGTCCTCTAAGAGATGGCACGGGTAATTTATTGACAGCAGAGGTAGGAACTGATAAAAAAAATATATATAAAAATGAATTCTTTGCCTCACTGTTCACAAAGCAAGCTGGGGGCAGCGCAGCAGAAATAGACGTACTGCACATTTCCCAGGGGATGAAAAAGACACACTGAAGGAAATTAAATCACTGTAGAATAGGTGATTGCCTATAGTTTGACAATGCTCTGGACAGACAGGGCTCTGCCGTGTGTAAAGAGAAAATCTTTATTACAATATACCTAAAAGGCTGCTTGCAAAGCAACAACCACATCAAAACACAGGCCCAAACTTGGGGCCCACGTTTATGAGCAGTTCTCATGGATGAAGCAGAGCTACCTGAATGAATTGGGCAGGATAAATTAATTATATGAACCGTTTAAATTAACTAATCTACTGTCTTTGAAATCAAACCAGGTGCTAGTGAAATTAGCTTTGAGAAATATCAGAAAAGTCCCAACAACAAGCAAATTTATCATCAACAACCTGAGTGAACCTGAAGTCCAAATCACACCCCTCTTACTCTTGCAAATAATCCTATTAATTTAAATTTAATTATTCACACCAATAAGGTGAGGAAGGAATAAAATTTCCTTTTTTGTTCATCACGTTTAATCACCTGATTTCATTCTTTTTGCATGTGTTAAAAGAAAAGAATTAAACCTTCAGAGGGACACAGCTTCCCAAGGCTTGGCTGTGCCCCCCCAGCTCCACAGCCCCTCTGCAGTGCAGGGAGCCAGGGGCTCTGCCCTGGAAAAAGGACAACTTGCAAAATTCCAAAGCCCAAAGTACTTCATTTCATAAATCAGTTAAGGAGCTAAGTGAAAATAATGCCATTGTTTATCGCATCACTAACAAACCTAAGTGCTTAAAGGCAAGCAAATTAATATTAAGGACATTCATAAATCTCACCCAAAACATATATTATACCAATTTATAGCAGCTGAGGATCCGGCCCTTTGCTCTCATTCAATATAAAACATACACGTTGTCCTATTCAACGGAGTAGCCTCAATTCTAGTGTAAAAATAAACCTGATTCTGTATCAGTGCAATTGCATATGCACAAATCTTTCAGAAGGAATTTCAATTAAGTTAACATTATGTATGCACCCATTACTGGCACGCAGTGATTGGTCTCTGACAGAAGGGAATGGACATATACACTTCTAATGTACTGCAAATGAGCAATGCTATACATTTCTCCCTTATTCTTCACAAATAAATAATATTTCCAAATGTAAGTGATTTTAAGTGTCACTTGGTTAATCCATTAACTGGTGCTTCCAAACAGCAACGTCCTCCAGAATAATACAGGTTTGTTTTGGACAAAGAAACAAATATATTGAGAATCCCAAGAGGGCGATGGTCAGAGTTAAGGGTATGGTGTTTACATAGATTGAGCATGTCTTTCTGCTTGACCAAAATATAACTTTAGCTGTGCTCTGACTAAAATGGATTATGTAATTAACTATTCCTTTTTAAAATTACTTTACATCTTTAAATGGTATGATAGATAAGTTTCATAGAACTCATTAATGATTTATGAGATATATTTTATTTTATTAATAAAATGCTTAGCGAGAGCTTAATCTCTCAAAATTTAATACAATGATGCATGTGCTTTAAATTAAGTCCATGGTTAAATACTCTGATGCATCTTGGTGCAGAGGTTCACCTTGTAGGACTGAGTCTACATTTATGTTTTGGGTAAAAATAAATTGAATGTTTTACACCACACGCACAAACAAACACACATGCACACAGACAGAATAAGGTTTGTATATATTCACTGTATTTCTGTAATCTTTTGTATATGACATTCCCTTTTCCCAGATATTTACATTAGACAGATGGCACACCCTTTACTGCAGTTGACCACAATTTGGCTGTTTACTAAATATTTTTTGAAATTATAGATTTTTGAGGATCACTGTCTTGATTTAGAATAGATTAAATATTTAGAAAGGCAAGCATGCTGTGATTATTATAAGCAACTGTTATTTTTTCTGTGCAGGAGCACCGTGCTTATCATTACATATTAGGTATCTTGTAATATATAATAATATGGCTAATATTCCCTCAGTATGAAGTTAATTAAATAATTAATTAAATTAATCATCGTCACACTGTTAGCTAAAATTCCATAGAGTGGCATATTTTAAAAACTCCAGTTTTGTTCAATGCCTTGCTCAGAGAAAATATTTTTTCTCTCCCAGCCCTGAATATAAGCATCCTTTAAAAACATTCACCAGCATCGTGCAACAAAATGAAAAGCAAGTTCAGCTTAAATAAGTCTCTTTTTACTAACTAGTATATTAAATGTAGGTTTTAATTATTGGTTTTGATTATTTTCGAAGATTTTTGTATTTAGATGGCACACACATTTTCAATCATGTCTTAATTACTTTTAAAAATGCTGCACTGGCTTAGGGACAAGACAGATAACTTGTTAAGCATTTGAAATTTCTGAGCTGTTTTCTCAGTTCTGGCAGTCAATACCCAAGTCCAGATTGTAACCTCCTTTCTGCCTCCAAAGCCTGCCTTGGCTGCGTGTCCAGTGAGGGATTATGGATTTAGCAAGGAAGGTAAGTGTGACTACAAGCATTGGCTCACCATCTGCTCCCCAGCAGAGTTTGGGCCAACCTGCATAGCCTGCAGCAAGACCAGGGCACTGTTCTCAAGCCAGCCCTTTCCAACCTGGCTCAAGAAACACATCACATTCAGTCAGATGATTAGGTCTAAGTAGTCCATATGTAACAGAATATTTTTCCTAAATACCAAAATGAAAACAAAATGAATGCCATTTTTTTTTAATTCTCCTTCCTCGATACATGAAGTTTTACACAAATAAATACTCTCTTAAGGTTTATGCAAATTATAGAAAAATAAAACTATGCATTATTTAGCAGTTCTCCTATTTCAAGATCTAACAGACTTTATTCACAGCATGTTTTTCCCTAGTTTATGTTGGCCTTCTTTTCTGATTCTACTTTTTAATTCATCTTTTTAAATTATTCCTTTTTAAATCATTATCTTATGTGACTTCATAGATTTTCATGTATTAATCTATTATTAATTTTTTTTACCATAGTCAACTTAATCTTAAATTGTTTAAATCTCTTTTAAGTGTAAACACTTGAACATGGACAGTTTCAGTTTTTAAAAATATGATGCTCTTTAACATTTTGGAGCATTTCTATTTGTAGCTTGTAACCTTATTCAAAAAGTTCTTGCTAAATATGTTCTCTCCTATTATAGGTACTTTTGACAGAATTATCAAGTACCACATGTGACAGGCAATAGTACTGCTTAAGGGAAAGGGAAAAAAATCCCACACATATTGAGAGGGGGATACATTTTGTGTTACTGAAAAATATGTTTGTATTTTACATTAAAACCTGACATCTGCTTGGTGAATATAAATCTAGATTAATACACCCCCCCTTCCTCCTTTTACTCATTCAGTTTTCTTTATGCTGATTCAGGTTAAGATTTTTTATTTTCATGAACAGCTACAAAGAATGCTGTTAAAAACAGCATTTTCCTCCCTCCAGCACAGCCCTGAACATGAAAATAAGCTGAACAAACATCTTGCCCTTTTTACTTAAACTGTTGTCTGCCCGACTGCTGAATGCACACAGAAAACAATCTAAAATTGTATAACCCATAATAGAGTATATTAAATTACAACAGTGGTCAGTAATGGAAACTTATTCCCAGATATGAATTATTTACAGCCCATTTAAGTAATCCATATTCAGGTGTGGCAATGAAAAAAAAAAAGTGCAACATAAATCTTTAATGTTGACCGGTTGAGAGAGCAGAGCTGAGGATTACAGACATTTTAAAGGGAAGAAGGGGGGAAAAAAAAGCCTCTAACAGAATTGATATAGCCTGTTCAGTGGCTTACTGCACCAGCGTGCTAATAAATTGACGGATGGCATGTCAGGGGTATGAGTTGAAATCCCAGCATTTCTAACCAGGTTGGGATCTAATAGCAGTGCACCAAAATAAAGAGTTTCTGGACCTTGATGTCACAGGACATAGTCTGTGCCTCATTTACTGTATCCTGTAGGTGCCTGGCATATGTGATTGCCACAGAAAACCCTGTGCTTTCTGCTTTAACCCCGTAACTGTATTAGTAATTTTTCAAAGCCATTCTCGATGTGTGTTCATTTTCCTACAAGCTGTCATTTTACTTTCTTATAGTTTATATTTACTCTCTTTTATTGCTCAGCCATCAGAGCCTGTACAGCCATCACACAGACACTGTCCCAGTTTCCCTGTGAGAGATACTGGGCATTCCTCACCGAAGCAAGAATTAAACCCACAAATTCTGGGAAACGTTGCCAGGTACAGTTTTGTTGTTGCTAGCGTTTCCTAAAAAAAAAAAAAAAACCCAAAAAAAGCCCCAGACAGCTCGGGCACTCCTTCAAAACAATATAGCAAAAGATCGTGGTGGGGAAAAGCTCTCACAACTGCAATTTCTTTTGTTTCCTGGAGCAGTACCTATATTAATTCATCTTACAAAGATCATTGCTCAAGAACTAAATTTTGCATACATTAGAGAGCAGAATTAGCATCGCGCTGTGTACAACGTTCCAGGCTAACTTCTCTCCAAGCAACCATTAAAGGTCATGTTTTGACGACTGAATGGCATGTCGGCACCTTGGTTCCCCAGAGAGGCATTCCCCAGGTACATGCAAAAGGTTATTAAATTACCTTCCAAGCAACACTATCTCCTCGGATGAAAATAATTACAGGCTTTTAGAGGCATCAGAATGCTTTCTATTTTTTTTAAATAAGATGAAGATGCAGTACCTAATGACCATTTTTGTGTGTGACTCATAGAGCCTGTCAGTGGTGACAGGACAAATGAGCATAATGGCATAGCTTAAAGGGGAAAGGTTCATTTTAAATAGTGACAAATAATATTTAAATGGCATTGTTGGAGACCCATCATGCTTGTAAAATGTAGTTTGTATCTCTTCTTCATCCTTTAATTTCATCACTGTCAAATGGTATTAGCTGTTAATATGCAACATCAGGTGCAGATATAATTTTTAACTATTAAATGTGCCTGTAACTAAACAACGCATCTTGATTGTTCATATATTTTGTGATAGAATAAATAACATATTTTATAATACACAATTTTCTCTGCCAAATTGTTTTGCTGTATCTATACTAAGGGAGGATGAAGGGATTAGGAATGGCTTAAAATATGATACCTTGAACAAATTTCTTCTTGCCAACTACTAAAATGAAAATTACTTTCTTTTTAGACTAATGTAATTCACAGGTTGGAAGAGCCACAGGCAAGATCGTGAGATACAGTAAATTGGTGAAAACAGACATGGGCAAACCAATACAGGCACATATATATTGCATACATGTCAATAAAAGCCACTGACAAACTTAGCTGCCCTTACAGTTTGGCCCTAATGGAAAAGGGTTTGAGTCTGAATCCTCCCGGTGCTCGTGAAATGGCTCAGGGCACAAACAGAAAATGTTTATTTTAAAATACTGAACAACAATCATTAAGCAATCTACTGCAGATGTGAATTCTCCAGCTCTAATGCAAACACACGACTTGGAAAAGTTACTCCAAAGGCAATCCCATGTTTGCTGAAATGACTCACGTGGATATAAAGTCACAACACCGCAGGTAATAAAATGCACCAGAATACACTTGGCTGGAAAACCACAACTTCTGGAAGTCAAACTTTCAGGAAAAAACTTCTAATTTTTTAAGTATTTTTTCACAGCTTCATCATGTTTATTGCTATATTATTTTCAGATCACTTTCGCCAAAAATGTAGACAGTTTAGGTACCTTTGAGTTGTTAAAAGTTATAGCCAATTTTCTGAAAAATTATACCAGCTAAAAACACAACATTAAATATTTACCCTGTTGGATGTTAAAAAACGCTTACAATGAAAAATGTTCACATATTGACTATTCAAAATGGCCTTCACTTTGAAATTGTGAAATGGAAGGGATTGCAGATGTACAAGAATAAATATAAAAACAAATGAGTTGACTTGAAGTGTTGCCGGCTTTCATAAACATGCTACTGCAATAACATGTGACATTAATATTTAATTACAAAAGCACTGCTGCAAAATCTTTGAAATTAATGTTTTGCAAAATTAACATTCAGTGCACAGAAGCAAAGTCGTTCCAGGCGCGACTGTGATTAACAATGCCATTCACTTTACATATTATATTAATATATTATTCAAGCTAAGAATTAACACCTCCTAATTTAAATAAGGTGCTACATATCATGATGAGCTAAAATGCTTTTTCTTAAAATGGCCCATCTGATTTTAAGCAATCTGTGTTTATCATTTAATATTTTGTTATCGAATACTGTTCTCTGTAAAAAACTCCTTGTACTTTAATTTCAAGATGAAGAGATCTCATTAAACCAATGCCATAGGATTCAAGGATTACTGAGCTGCGTTTTCCTTGCTGGTCTACCTGGTATCCCCCTCTTTTATTCCCAGGCATCAATATTGTCATCCCCAACCTGGAGTACCTCCCCAGTTTCCTTGATGTCAACAAAAAAACAAAAAAACAAAAAAAAGCCAAGCATTTTCTTTCATAAATTGTTGGCTGGATCTTCAACTGCTCCAAAGGATTATACATTCTCTTGCAGCTACATTGATTTACATCAGCTGATGATATAGCTCATATTGCCAGCATTATCACGTTGCTAGTACATTTTGGGGACGGCGATTTCTTGCTGCTCTGCATTCTGTGCTGTTTCTCATGTGTTGTAGGAGGGTAAAGACGAACCAAGGGCTCAGGGGAGGTGGCGAGTCTAACGCTCTGCCTATCTCACACAGAGCTTTCTCGCCCTCCAGCTCTACCTTTTAGCACACAGGAATTCAGGCTTGTATCGAATTCTCTGCGTTTTGAACTACAGAGGAGAGCAACTTCTGGTGGGACACGGCGGAGCAATCAGGCCTGGAGGACTTTAAATGGGTTGACATATTCTCCAGCAGGTCAGAAAAACCAGTTATTTTTGTTTGAGGGAAATACTGATGAGACAGATGGGTACATCACTTTGGTTTAGCCACACAGAACTTCATTTGCCATCTTTAATCTGCTGTAATTGTTCAGTTTTCTTATTTTTAAAGCAGTGAAGGTATATATTTCTATGTTATTGCTCACATAACTATCTTTTTAAGACCAGCAGCAGTAAGCAAAAGGCCATGATCTATTCTCCATATAAATAGTTGCAAATTCACTGTCTATAATTTCACTTTCATTAATTATAGAGTTTAGTCACCACACACAAGGATTGAGAACTACTTGCTAAAAATTATGCCTGTACAACTAAAGCATTTGTGTTTAGGTTTCAAACTTCTCTTATTGTTAGATGAAACCCATGAGCCTAGGCATCTCCTCTTCAAATCATGCTTAATCTCTTAAAAACATGTCTGACAAAAAAAGAGTGAAGGAGATCAAACATTTATTTATAGTGGTGCATGAACATAATGTTGGTAAGAGTAGAATTGTTGAAAATATGGTCTGCAAAGTATTCAAGGGATCAGGGATTTAGCTATCGATGAATTAAAAAACATATCAAAAAGTTAAAACTGTACAGGACAGTTAGAGGATAAGAACTCCTTCAGTCCTACACTTGCCAACATCTTTAATAATTTAGGCTGCACCTTTTCAGTGAGTTAAACAGAGACAAAAGAGGAGTGAAATTGCTGTGTGACTCCACAGGAAGCTTCCACTCTGTGATCTCTTCCTGCCTGGATCTGAACCAACAGCCTTCTCCAGAAGGGAGAGAGAGAAATCTTGGTCCACTGATTTCATCCACAAATCCTGGTGCTCAAATGATCCCTCCCTCTTTCATGAAAATAACATGAAAGCATTGTGTATATCGTATATCCTGCCATATCTTGTTTGACAGAAAATTCAAATCTGAAATAATGACAAGATATTGTCTTAATTACAGTAGAAACAAACAAAAAATGTTAAATTCCATATTATCCCTTATATTATCTCAAATTGAGACATCACTGAGGACATTCAGATATGAAAACACCACAATCTACCTTAGTCTACCTTGCTAAAGATCCCTTTCTTTCTAAAGTAACCCCTTATCAGACACAACCAGCTGTGCACTCAAAAGATCTGAGAACATGCTACATACCATCCACTAATAGGCCCACATTTTAATATTTTAAATTCAAAAAATCCACTCTGTTCACAACAGAAAATAATGATTCATCTAGTGTTTTCAAATATTTTATCTGAAGTCATCCTATTGATAGGCCTGCTTTCATACTGGACTCAAAAAATCTGAATAAAACAGAAACAGAAGTAACTTTTCAACTCAGAAGCAGGTGGTGGAGAATTTATTAGTGCTTACCTCTCTGAAATCTTCTACTCTCACTTACAAATCAAAATTTATTATAATAAAATGCTGTAGAAATCAATGAGAAGCAGAGAGCCTTTCAGAAGCTGTACATATGGCATCCAAGTTTATGGTAGAATCTCCTTCTATTTGAATAAAACATGGCATTTCAAAATAAATTAAGAGAAAACAAAGAGATGAAAGCAGGAATATCTTATGACCTTCTTGAAAAATATTATTATTTTTCCTGTGCAGGGAATATTTTCAACACCACAGATCAACATCAAAATATGGATATATAATATTCTGTTAAATTCTGATTAAGTGCACTCTACATATTCACAAAAGCACACGCAGTCCTTGGAAATGTTACATTTTAGTCGGGGAATTAAATCAATAGAATTCCATGGCCAGTCTCCACAACCTTGGGAAACAACGCAAAAAAATATTAGAGTTGAGAAGGAAGGGAAGACAACTCAGGAATCAAGAGTGTCCCACACTGAACTCCATGAGCCTGACTTATCACTGCTTTCCTAAAAACACAGCTCTAATTAGGCTGGGTTTGTGTTTTTCTGGAAGACCACATTGGTCTGTTCACTTTTATCCTGGTTTTAGCTTCATGTTCCACCCAAAACCACTCAGGTGATGGGCTGCAATGCTGCTCTGCACAACAATCAACCCACAGAGAAGAGGGTCTTTTACTGTGCATTACCTGGTTTAGCCAAAAATCAAGTTCCATTGCCTAACTGCAAAGATTGCAGCAAAGAAATGCACAGAAAGGTTGTGGAATGAGCCCTGCAGGTCCTGAAAACGTGGATCTTTAGATGCAGACAGCCATCTCAGAGCTCTGGACATGCCCATGATTGCCAGCAGATGCAATTCGAAGAAAATATATATTTTAGTCCCTGCACAACCATATTTTTTTTGCTGCAATTCCTTCCCAGCCAGGCAGGAGTTTCCTTCCTCAGGGCTCAAAACCCCACCACACCTTACATGAGATTGTCATCACATCACTGCTGCAGGACAGGCTTTGCAAAGCCAAGTCCTGATGGCCTTATAGAGAAATGTACACTTTACCTCAAATGCTCACAAGTTTTTCTCTCTCTCTTCCCTTCATTCACTACCTCTAGCTAAGCTCACTGAGCTCAACTTCACTGCACCAGCCCCTACAAGAAAAATATTTGTGCCACTGGTATCCAACACACAAATAGCCTTGCCTACTCCTTTCCTAGAAAGATGCAAGGAGAAAGCAAACAAAAAAACCCTTAAATATGAAACAACATTTCTTATCCTCTAGCTTCTTCCTTTTTTTTTTTTTTTTTAAATGAATTCTCTCTCACAGTAGGTTCAACTCTGGACTAGAGAGGCTACAGCCTCCTCTGGATGGTTACCAGGTTTTCTGCCTTACTGACTGTAGATATCTGTACTGAATAGAGACTTTCAATTTCTGAGCAGATTTCATCTCAGAATTGACTTTATTCCTATTTAGGGGACCCAAATCCTTGCCTGATGAAGTAAGGATCTTTTATATCATTTATAAATATGCAGCACTGATAAAATCAAACTTCTGAAATTCATGAAAGATGCAAGTAAAATTTTGGCTCATTCAGGCAGGAATCACCATTTCTGTCTTCATCTTAGCTCTGTCTTCTCAAAATGTTGTTTTCTGCACTGTTGCTGTGAGTACATCAGTGGAAGTTTAACTAAATTCTTGCTAATAAACAGCAAAACCATTGACTGAAAAAACCCACATTGTTTTTAATGAAATAAGACTTATCTCATTAATAATCTGATGAGCCAGGCTGTCTTTCATTCACTATACCAGTGAATTTCCTTGATAGATTGGCTTAAGTAAATCTTGCTTGGCTTCTTGATCAGTGTAAAATCATAGAATGTGGTGCAAAACACTGAAATGTTTTAACCTAAAGGCTTTATTTTAGACACCTGAAGCTTCTGAATGCCAGCACAGCAGCGAACAGAAATAGAACTGGTATTTATTGAGGAATAGAACAAGTTATGATGCTTTTTGTAGGAATCAGCAGTGATATTTGAAACAAAGGAATCTCATCCAGTCCACAGCTATTATAAACAGAGGCGTGCAATAACCAAGATACCATGAAGAAAGAATCAAACAAAAACTAAAGCCAGAAATCTGCGTTCACCTGGGGGTGGGGAACTGTCTGAACGCTGCAAAAGTAAAATTCAGAGGATTTATTATTGATAACTGAAATGGTGACCTCTCTGGTCTTGCATGTTTTGTGATGTAACCTGTGATTTCTGCCAAGCACTTATAACAGTTCTCATCACAACATGAACTGATAGTGTGATATGTTAACATCACCACTAATGCACGCCAGCATTACACTTCTCTTTCTTCAGTTAGACAGCTTTCCTTCAGGCCATCAGACACTGGAGGTCTGCACAAAATCTACCTCTCCAAAGCAAGCAAGCAAATGCCCATGAATTTGAGCACAATTAAACCAGTTCTACTTAAAACAGCTTACTGATTCCTGCTTTTCATTTGAAATCGGGCAGATACCACAAAGTTCAGACCCAATTCCAGATTTTTAAATTGTTTAAAGTCCAGTAGTGTCTACATTTGCTGTCTCTTTCAGACCTATCTAAAAATAACATTCAGCAAAAGAAAGGAGATAAAAAGTAAGTATTTTAATATCCTGTTTTGCTATTTTTCTTTATTCCTTTCTAATATCAGATAACCTAATAATACAACATATAATAAATATTTAAGGGGAAATAGCAATAAATTTACATTGTGCTTTCTAGAGTCTCTTCTTGAAAGGCTGATTACTCACAAATTGTAATGGGTCTATTTTGCAAAATGTATCTTTCTTTCATGATGTGATTCTTTAGTCTTAATATTCACTTGATTCCCACTGATTACAATAAAATATGTACAAGAACAACAGTAGAGGGGACAAGATGGAGCAACAGAAATATTCTCCTTTTAGGTACACACATACACACACTTCAGGTCCTAAAAGTATAAATGTGTCTTAAGATATGCCCTGGTGTCCTCATTACCAGTCTAATGAAAATAAACTCAGTGAATGTATAGATTACAAAAGCATTAGGGCAAAGGAGCTTTCACCCTAAAAAACAAACAAACAAACAAACAAAAAAAAACCCAAACCAACCAACCAACCATCCAAAATAAAAACAAAACTAACCAAACAAACAAACAAAACCCCCAAAGCACAGGAGCTTTTCCCATCTTTAACCCTTCCCCGTGTTCCCTAGGGTGGTACCTCAACTCCTTCAAGAGCTGAGCCCCAACATGCACAGCAAATAAATTTTAATGTTTTTAACCAGCTACCAGAACTTTTTTCCACCTGAGAAGGAAATTTAGATGGTTTAAGGGTACGGAGGCATTGGAGCTCCTACATGGCATACTACTTGAGAAAGGCTGTGGGTTTCTTCTTCAAGAACAGTACCTAAAACCCTACTTTTCTCCTTATTCCTTCCTCTTTCCCTTCCCAAGCAGCCAATTCTCTTAATTATGCATCTTTCAATTCCCTTCCAAGGATCCAGTTGGCCCTTTTATTGTCCTCTTGGATAGCCAAACACTGGGACTTCCTATCTCATTTCTTCTTGTAAGAGACATCAAACATTTATTTGCCCCCTAAATGCACTTTTCAGTGTAATATGGAGCAGGCTACTCATCTGAGGATCCACACAAATGAAGGAGAGCACTACAGATTTTAGGGGTAAGTGAGAAAAATCACATTGGATTTCATGTGGGGGGAAGAAAAAAAGAATAATCTCTTCCCTTATGCTACAGGCATGCTCTGACAGTGATATGTTTAACATTTCCCTGCACACGGAGGGCTACAAAAGCATTAATACACACAATAAAGAGAACAGTTTGCTGTAGTTCCAAAGCATGGTTAGAACAGCACACCAGTTAATCACAATGTAGACATGTAAAAGCAGAAACACCAGCATCATCTGCTACAGAAACCAACGTGAAACCCCTCCTTGCAACATGCACCTCTACTCCCAAGCCCTATTCAGAAAGAGTTAAAATATGAAATAAAATTATAAAGGCACCAATGATATTTTTATAACAGAGCTATCGCGAGTAAGCTCTATTTTAGAGAAACATTGCACATTTTGATGACTGTCAAAATTTACATAACTTACTCTACATGAATTAACTATGAGGTATAAAATGCAACTTTGGCTAAATAAACCCTCAGCAATTGTAAAGCAGTATTTCAAGCACCGCTAGAATAACAGCAGACTGAAAGATTAAACAAAAAACGATGGATATTGAGTGAAGAGGTCTCCCCAATATTTAGTTATTGTTGTGAAATAAATTAAACAGTCGGGGAAGGTAATCTTTAGAAATACAGATGATAATTCTAGCTGCTGTAGTACTTTTTATTTTTATTTTTAACGGGTGTTTGTCAATTTAGTGCCTACAATCAAAACTCTGACATATTAGGGTAATGAACTGGGTCCGGGAATTACCAGAAAATACATAAATACTCGAATTTCTTGAAAACATGAAGTGTTAAGAGAAACAAATTCCAGTCTTTAACATCTGTCCTACAGATTCTTACCATTTATCTGCTGATCAAAATTTCGAACGGTGCCAAAAAAAATCATGAAGTCAAAAGGACTTGGTGGGGGGAATCTTTGTTTCTCTCTAAAAGCCTAAAAGTTATACTCAACTGCAGCACAAAGAGTAAAGAGGTTGTTATTCATATTAACTACATTTACATTCCTATCGCAACATCCAGAGAGCTAATAGTGGGGTTATTAACATAACAAACGTAAATGTTCTATATAAATAATACTGTTTCAGGCCAGCAACCGCTCATCTGACAGCATTTAGGCACAGGCTCAACATCTGTTTATGAACACTTTGCCTAATGATATCATCAGATATCATTAAGTGCGGCAGAATACAGCACAGAGGCAGGTGCAGCTGCCTTCAGTACCCATCACAGAGGAAGAAAAGAGCTGCATTCCCGATCCGAAAACCCATCATTAGGACAATTTTCTTCGACAAACCAGCCCTGTGATTTCAATCTGTATATCACCTGTAATTGTAGTTTTTAGCAAGAAGCTGATTCTATACATTTAGCGACGAATCACGTTGATGGCCTGAATACTGGAAACACATTTGTGCTACCAGCTGCGGCAGCTTTTTTTAGAGCCTGTGTTAACAAAATACTGCTAACAAGGCAATGCTTGGAGTGCAGCTTTGTTTCTCTTTCTTGTTCATAGTGTTTAGATGTGCATAATTATGGAGATTAGCAATTGATTGCTTCTCAATAATAATTGATTATTGGTCACTGAACCTTCCCCAAAGCACTTCGCTGAAGGTGAGGACAGGTGATAAGTTCATTCTCAGCACATCCAGGAAACCGAAAGGAGAGGTCCAAAAGAACCTTCGATTTGTACATCAGTTTCCATGATAAACAGACCAAAGGAATAATAGAATATCCCAAAGCCTCGTTTGCCTGGAGGCAAATTGTAGAGATCATAGCAAGCCTGCAGAATTCTCCCTGTGGACTATGTAAGAAACATACATCATTTTTATATATGTCAGTTGTTCTTTGATTTGAAAATATTTCTACCCATTTAATTTATCTTTTTCAGTCAGTTTTCTTAAATTGTACAATTTAAGGCTTATATCAAAGAATGAATATCATTTCTGAATACCCCGAAAATGAAACAAACTGACAAAATAATGCAAGTCTCTTTAGCAGAAATGTACAAATATTGAGGCATCTATTGTCACTGACTTCAAAATCACTATACCCTTTTGATCTGCTTTATATCCATCAAAATTTTGGTCTGTAGTGACTGCCTTGATGCAACGTAACATAATGTTGGGAATATAACACGATGCCACAGCTAAAATTTAAAGGCGAATGCTCTTATTTTTGGCTTAATCACCCACTGTCAATTTGGACAGCAAATATCCAATTTAAATTTATTGGAGTGCATGGAAGCCACTCAGACAATAAAGTATCCGTAGCATTCGTAAAATGGTAAACATCATTTCTTCTTGGCTGTTCGCAAGTATTTTGAACATTTGAGACCCATTTTTCTAACCCTATTCTGTTTACAGAAAAATGTAATTGTAAGTCTGACATATCATACCATTTATCTTTAGATAACCTTTTTTTTTTTTTTTTTGAAATGTAGAATTTTGCAAGGACATGCCTCCTCTCTGGCAGAGTGAACTTTACAACCTGATTCATGAAAAATGCAGTTTGTTTAAAGTTAGCCTGCTCCATTTTGAGAAGATTTTTGTGCTAAAATGAGAAACAGATTGCACAATTATGATTCAGAAGGAAAATGCCCAAGATAGAGGGCTGGGGTTTGAGCAAGAGGAGGTGCCAGGACCAGAGTTGGGACTGGGTTTCTGCTCAAAGAAGAAATGCACAGCACGAATATGCTCATTTTTAAGAGGGACTCGGTCAGCCTTTGTGTTATTTTCCTTAAAGGCAGCACAACAGTTGCAAAGAACTCAAATTAAACATCACATGCGTGATCCAACCCAGCACCAAGGGCTGTTCAGTGCTTACACCCAATCACTTTTCACCAACTCCTACATGCGGACTTGAAAGAATAGAGAAGGTGCTCAAACCAAAATATTTTAGATACCAGCAGGTATTTTCATGAATCTAGACAAAAACCTAAAAACCATGGATGTTCTGTATCTGTGCACTCTACAGAAGGGGCTTTCTTTCTAAAGCAGCTTTAATTCAACCTCTGTTTGTGCACACAATTAGATG
This sequence comes from Molothrus aeneus, assembly GCF_037042795.1. NCBI lineage: Eukaryota > Metazoa > Chordata > Aves > Passeriformes > Icteridae > Molothrus > Molothrus aeneus. Next base: position 34,787,617 of record NC_089652.1, on the reverse strand, counting down.
AGGAGATAATTTCCAAGCACAATGACTTGCAGGTGCAAATAGTGATATAGATAACAAACTATCTGATCTGTGGGCACAGATAGATAGTTAGACATCTAGAATCCTTATGTGCAGCCATAAATAATTGCATCCTCAATTATTTATACAAATAAAGAGAGGAGGCAGGCCTGGATGAGGGGGAGAATTGAAGGGAGGAAAAAAAATAAAAAAGAAAAACAAGCAGTAAAGCAAACCAGTACTTGATGCAGAGCAGGTTATTTTTGGTCCTAAGCCCCAACATTTTCAAGATACAGAGGCAACATTAGGATTTCATGTTACTGCCTCTCTGATGCCAAATAGGGATCCCTCATATTTTAAATACCAGGCCTTTTTTGAATTTCAGACTGCTGCAGGATTTGCACCAGAGCAGATGAAGCGATGTAGTTTCTTGTGTGCAAAAGGAAGGTATGAACCAGTAATGTAAACAGTGAATTGCTTCAGCAAGTCTGAGGCTGGGTGAAAATGGTTCCTGCTACGTTTTGCATTAGTTTTTAATGTGTCTGTTAAACAAGTAAATTGATGTAACTGTAGAGACGGCTGACACTTTCTTCCTCCAAAAACATCCTCACAACATCCCTTTTAGAAGAGACAAAACCTAAACAGATTTTTATAAATTTGGGAAGAATCCTCAGCACAGAGTATTCATGCATAAAGATGCAAGTAATATTTATATTACATAAATTGTACCATCATATGTGTTATATATATATATATATATATATCTATATATATATATATATATATATATAAACTACTATAAACATTGTGAAGTTTGGAAAACAAATTATTTTGAAGTTTGCATAATGACTCTGTTCATTATCCATTCCCTACATGCACAGAGAGAGATATCTATGTTTCATCATTTGGGCCACAAATGATTGGCTTGCTGCAAAACTATCCAATGTTTCGTTTTACTTCTCTCTCATTAATATGCCACAGTACTCAGGTTCTATTCAGGATTGTGCTAGACCTACTGGAAACAAGAGGGTGTGCCATTCCTTCAGCTGAAGTGTCCACAGTGGGAAATTTTAGGAGAAAAGAGAATAAGATCTGAAGTATCTACTAACTCGGTGTCATTGTGCTGTGACTTCTTGGGGTCTCAAGTCAGACCCCCAGCAAATGAGGAGCATGTCAGTAGGGAGGAACCATAAAGACAAAAACAAGGACTGGGGATGGGAAGAGTCTATTTGAGCACTTTGAGAGAGACCTGAACTGTCTCTTCTTTCAATATCACTTGCTTTTTTTCCCTGCAGTCCCCATACTAGTTCATTGGACACTTTCACAATATGGAAGACACAGTCAAATCCCTGATTTACCCAAAGGTTATTATCTGTTAATGAAGGATGTAGGAGTGCTCTGACAAAAGCAAAGTGTGATCCCATCACTGAAGGCTCCACCATGATACCCATACCTGAGTGCAGTGCTCATCTACATTCATGTAGATCTGATATTTCCTAACTGCCTTGTTCAACCCACAATGGCATTTTCAAACATTGTGTTTGTGACTTATTTTCTACCCTGTGGCCTGAGCTGAGAGGCTGTATGATGCACTCTTCTTGCTCCACCATTTTTTCCTTTTTAGCCGTCCCTTCCTTAATCCTTTCTCTTATGCCTTATCTTCTACGTCCCTTCTCCTTTCTGTTAATAAGCTTCCCCATGACACTTTCATAAACTTTACATTTATCTCCAAAATAAAGAATTTAAAATAAAAAGAAAATACACAGCTATAAAATTATTCCTTTAATTGTTTAAGTTTCTCCTTTGTCTTAATTACATATACAGCTCTGTTCAGATGGCAATTACTCAGGGTAAAGGAAGTCTTTGGGCTCTAAATGTATATCTTAAAAGTGTCTGGCATGTTTTATGGTTTACTATTAGATAAAAACCACATATAAATAACAGCAATTTTATTTAGGTTTATTTCTCATGTTATGCATGCAACTACTACTTGTGTGATTTTGTTATTATGAAAAAAGGCTTTTCCCTATGCCACAAAATTTGGCTTTGACATCAGCAGCAATGGTTGGAGAGGACCATCAATGGATCAGGTTCTCTTTTTTAATTGATAGATTATTGTCCATCATTTTAGGGCAGTGCACTTAAAAACATGACTGACCATTTATAGCATTTGCCACCTGCTCCTGGTGCTTTACAATATTGACAGATCAGAGCAAGGAATGTGTGCTAGGGACATTTTCATGGTTACTGCTGGATTTCAGTCCTATATTCAATTTTAAGAGTAGGTTGGAAAAAAATATCATCCAATTACTAGACATTCCTATGTTTAGCCTCTTTCTACACAAAATCAAACTTTTTTTTTTGTCTTCCAGGATAAGGCTGGCCTCAGAGGCAAAACATAGTGCAATTTGTTGGAAAGTCTCAAGCACAATATCTAATTTGTATGTAGTTCTCAAATATGACATTGTTTAAAGGTAAAAAAATGTTACTCAAAAACCCATTGACTGTGACAACAGTACAGATCTGAGGAGGACTGTAAACAACGAATCTTGAGTAAAGATAGCACCCACGGCTCAAATTCAGAAGAACTGCAACCTACAAATACATTTTTTGGATTTTCTTTTGCATTAAAGAGAGTGAGCCACCTTTATTTTTCAAGCTAAACACTTCTGCTTGGGGTAAGGGTTTAGAAAACATGAAGCCAACATTAATCCATAAAGCAGTGTCTGCCCAAAGGCTCAACGCTTAGAATGGAATCCTAAAAGTGGTCGCTGATTAACTGGTTCCAGTGCTCAGTGATAAACAATTTAGACACCTATAAACAATGATTTAATTGTGACATTATCATCCTTTCCCTTTTCGCATCTTTCAGAATGATTTGAAGAGGACAGGGAGACTCTCAGGCCTGCAGGTCTCCTGGCTCTTAGCAGACCAGGGGTGATTTCTGGAAGGAATTACAGCATTTTGATACAGCCTAAGGGAGTCCTGCACTCCACCCAAAGGTGCATCCTTTCTCCACATCCCCTAAAATCCCTCCTGCTCCAGCTGTGCCACAGATCTGATCCCTCTGGCACAAGCAGGGGCTCCTTTTATTTTTCCAATGTTACCTACTAATGGAGGCAGCATGATGCCGGACACAGGTCATTAGATCTGTTTACGTTTCCAGTCTCTGCTCTTCCCCACAAATACTGAAATTTCCTTTTTCCAGGGACAGGATTCTGGCGTTATGATGTAAACCTGCTGCTGTCATAACCCTGGACAAGCCCGTGGTGGCTCAGCTGAGCTCCATGGAGAGCAGCAGGGCTGGGGTTGCCTCACAGGGACCACCCACCCTCCAAAACAGCATTTCCCAATCTGCTGCAAGTATAATCTCATTTTCCCTCTCCAAATACCCAGTCTTGCCTTCTGGAAAGCGAGTATTATTTTTTCCTCTATCCATCTTAATTTTAGCTCCGATATTGTTAGCTACAACTTGAAATAGGAACAGAAATTGGACAAAACAAGATCTTAACCTTGACTGTCTTGAACTTCAAGTGGTTTTAAAACTGTAGTTGAGTCAAATTTGGGTTTCCATAGGAGCTGCTAATTATTTATACAAAATACGGGGGTGTCATCACACTTAGGAGTATCACAGTAACAGATCTGAGAAAATACACCATGCTTCTCCTGAACAGCAATCCCTTTGCAGGGCTTTACAGGAATTCTGTCTTTTAAATCGTGAACAGTTTTAGACTTTATGCTCCATTAGATGGACATGGAGAAAACAGAATGAATGAAGCTGGATTAAAATGGTGGAAGGTGATGTTAATTGGAATTTGAGCATTTACATATTTTTCTCATTACTTTTTCAAGTAATATTTCTTAAAGGAGGCAATACATTGTCAATACAAATTCTCAATAGGAATGTGGCTTAATACCATGCAATTGGCTTTTTATCAAATTCCGCTGGAGCAACTTCTCTGCCATCTGAGCAGGTTTTTTGCTAAATGCCACTGAAGTGGCGTCACTTCAAAACAACACTAGGCAAGGTTTTGTTTGGTTTTGTGCTTTGTTTTTAGCACCCAAGGGGCTTGAGCAGAGAGCACCACTGCCAGGCAGTAATTACAAGGAGGTGAGCTACCTAGGATTTACCATGGGCAGACAACCAGAGGTTCATGAATTGTGCTCTTTTTTCTTTTATCCATATAAAAATGTCCCGAATTTGAGACCAACATCCATGTAATATTGTGAAGTACTCAATAACAACAAACTACCATATGTCATGCAACCCTGCCTACACTATTTGAGAACCAGTTAATACTTTCTCATTTACTGCTATGTACATGAAGGGAGGAGGAGAAGGCTGTAACTATCAAGCTCTTTTTCCCATTCTTGCAGAAATTTTAGGTTGCTGTAGTAATCAAACACAGTAATATTTATTCATGAGTACATTTGAAAATAACCTACAGACTTTCAACAGCTATATCAGGTAGTTAAACGTGAAGTGCCCTCAAATACAGTTTCATCCCTAGTTTCCTTTGTGTACACTCAGTTTGAGAAAACCGTACTGAATTGTATATAAATTAAGTTTCCTATCATTTAGCCATAATTTAACATATTTGACAAATCCCTGAAGTTAAAAGGCATTATGGTACCTAGGCTATTCAAAATTATCCACTTGGGAGGAACCTGCTCTGTGAAGAACAGATTAAAGATGATATTTTCATCTTTTATTGAGAATTTCTTATGCTTTATACAATTCAACACTAATTTTTAGCAACAGAGTAAATATTCTATGTGTCCTTTACTTAGTAGTAAAGCTGGGTCTGTGGAAGACAATATAAAACCTTGAAACTAATAAAACTAATAAAAACACTTCCAGAATGAAGGCTCAAAATAATTCATTGCCAAAAAGAAAGAAATAATACACATATCTTTGATTTATAGTGATCATGTTCTGAAATAACCTTAATTTAATAGATAAAATATACCAATGATTTTGTAAAATTGTAAAGAGATACTAAAGGTTTTGTAAAATTTGATGGGAAGATATGTTATCTATTGTTTCCACTTCTAATATACATGTGTAAAGCATTTACTAGAGTAGTGCTTTATAAACAGCACAAGATGGAAGTATCTGAACACTTAGGTTGTCACCTTAAAACAAACTGTCACACATTTTTCTTCACACATTTGAAACCCAACTTATCAACCTTAACAAGTGTTGTTATCAAAAGAATTTTGGTGCCTTTGTTCTTTCCCTTTTGCAAGTAAATTACACTTTTAGGATTTATTAAGACAAGAAACAATTTTTGAATAGCAGGTCAAAACTCTCTATGGAAAAATTCTCATTACTTTCTAGCCTGAAGCAGTATTTACCACTCCAACTTATCCATCTTTTTCCTGTTTTTTATATATCTATATTTCCAGAATCTTGTTTCTGTGCCTAATGCTATAACATTGCAGCAGTTTGTTCAAAGCAACACTCTTATTTTTGCTCTTAGCCGGTGCTATACAAACCCTGATCAATTATTGAAGTGTAAGCCCTGAAGTAACACAGCCATTACTGCAGCAGGCAGATAAAAATGGAACACTTTTAGCTACAGTATATTTACTTTAGAGTTTCAGCAAACAAACCAACAAGTTAAACTACCTTGTCTTTCACTTTGTTTGATGTACTAATATTTCCTGCATGTTCAAAAGTCTTTCTTTTAAAACAAAGTTACTGAAATGTTATGGCTGCTTGTTTGTGAGGACACCTAAGCTTAAATATTTGCATGAAACAGCCTTGAGATATAGAAAATTCAGCATTAAAGTAGTACAAATCTAATACAGAAGCTGCTATCTGTAGTGCCATAAGAGCCACAGTTTTTTATGAGCTGTCTGGTATTTAAGTTCGCCAAACTGCAGAGCCTGCATATTGTAATGACATTAAAAATGATGCTGGGAGGTATCTTAAACAACAAACAACATCACTGAGGAAAGTATTCATTAAAGACAAGAAAGAAAAATCAAATTAGAGGTGTTGGAAATTTCTCATGGAAATCAACTGCTAATCACTTGTGGACTTTTCTCCTTCTGCAGCTCACTTCTCTCCACACAAAGGAGTGCCCAAGATGCAGTTTTTTGTTGAAATGCTTTCTTATGTAATTATACAGAGTCTATTTCATAGCGACGCCAGTTCAAGACTACAACTATTCATCTTCTGATGGCGCTGCATGTGCATCTGCACACAAGATATAATGTTTTTCAGTTTAAATGTCTGTTCTGGGTTTTAAGGACTAAATGATAGTGAAGATGACTGGAAACGTTCCAGAATTTCCTATATAAACTGCTTAGAAAAACCAAAAATTAGTACTTATGCTACAGAACTAATAATGTTTGACATTTGCATTTTATCACTTACAGCATGAAGAGCGGGAAGAACTTGTCCCAGGAAGTTTGGGGGGGAAACGATAAAAAAACTCAGTTTTAGAAATGGATGTTTAAAAAAAGCCTGCGTAGTTTTTGCTCAGTTTTCAGCTGTTCTTTTTCTCCAGCTCCCAGAGGAAAGCAGGCCGCGTGGCTCGCAAACACCATACGTGAACAGCTTAGGAGAAGGGATCTCATGAATACACAAGCGTGCCACCACGTCCCACTTGGAGGCATGTGATAACTGGATATAGTAGCCATGAGTAAAAAAAGCTCCATCTACTTAGGTGTCTTCACACGTTTGGACAAAAAACAAATCCAGTATCATGACGAGGTGTTCATGGTTGGTTTTTTTTTACTCTTTACAGGCAAGAGGGAGAAGTGGCTGATGGACCTGGGATTGTTCAGCCTGGAGAAAAGGAGGCTGAAGGGGGAGCTTCTCACTCTCTGCAACTCCCTAACAGGATGGTGTAAGCCAGTTGGGGATCAGTGTCTTTTCCCAAAAAACAACAGAGTGAGAGGAAGCATCCTCAAGTTGCACCAGGGGAGGTTTAAATTGAATATTAGGAAGAATTTCTTCACTGAAATGATGGTCAGGCATTGGAAAAGACTACCCAGAGAAGTGGTGGTATCACTGTTCCTGGAAGCATTAAAAAATGAGTAGGTGCGCTGCTTAGGGATATATTTTACTAGAAGACATGGCAGGAGAAGGTTAATTGTTGGACTCAATGTTCTTAGAGGTCTTTTCCAGCCTTAATTGTTCTGTATGTTGAGGAAATTCACAAATATTGAGGACATTCACAAATATTTTGACCAACGCTGGCATCACTACTGGTCCCACACAAGTTCTACATGTAGGGGTGATAAGCAGGTATCAATCACACCATTTCCTCAAACACCTGAATTTGCCAAATTCATTCCAGCTTTGAAAACAAAGAAGGAACCATTCCTGCTCAGCACAAAGACAAGAAAGCAGCTAGTGACAACTGCAAATTGTGGAAACCTGTGTCTACTCTGGTCCTATTGGAGGCTGATTCCATTCCAGCTGGTAGCAAGCAGCCCAGCAGGAACTCTCTCCTTGTGCAGATATGCACAGGTGAGCTCTGCTCTTACCACACAACTTTATGCTCATTTCTGGACATGGCATGAAATAAAACCACCTTCAAATGTGGGGCAGCCAACACAATTACATGTACACACAGACACACATCCATACAGAGGATGTAGAAAGTGAATTTCAAGTTAAAAACAACCACAGACTATATTTAAGCCTCATCTATAGGCAATTGCTAACCCAGTCAAACTGTCTCTTTTCACCCTCCATTTCAATAAACCTTATATATATTTTAAAAAATGGTAATCACAATGAATGTAAACAACTCCTTTATCTTTCACTTTATTTTTATAGCCAGTACATCTGAGCCTGGTAACATATTCAAGGTATGCCTCAAACACTTGGAAGCAAAAACCTTTTCATTTGAACATTCAATTCACTAAAAGTGAGGTAGCCAATTTGTTGTTGCAAGCGTCTGTGCTATTATTTTTAGAGCTTTCTGGCAGACAGCTTATGAAAGGTGGCTTGTATAAAGCAGCAACATAATTTGAAAAAGTGCAAAAAGGGAATCTATAGTGATGCATGTCTTTGTGAAACTGCTCTTTATTTGAATATTGCACAGGATAGTTGAAACAGGCTGCCTGGATTTATGAGGTGTGAAGCTATGTCTCATAATGATTAACATTAGAATCACAATTTAGACCTGAGGTCAGACTCCAGATACTACATTAACCTTCTTATTTTTTTTAGAAAATCTGGAGATCTTATGATTAGAGCCTATATTAAAACAAAGATACTGTTGAGTTCACTACTTGCTTCAGATGAGTCAGGAAAGTAAGATGAGGTCTTTGAAACTTTACTTCTCTTTACTGTGTCATCAATGCCTACTTCTTCTCAGAGGAGCTCTGTATGCTTGTGTATGGACTACAAAAAATTCCTGATTTTCACAAAACGTATTTAAACTTATCCAAAACACAGCCTCCCTTGCAGTTATCAATTTAGGCACATATGCAATGCAATAACTGCGGTGCAATATCAGATTAACAACCCTCTAAACCATGAATATTCTGCTATTCTGTGTGATCATCCTCATGAAAAGAAAAAGATTTTGCTTATGACCTGCCTTTTCTAACCATGTTTCCTACAAGCACTGGGTGAGAGCCACTGGAATAAATGCTGCCTTGGGGAGAGTGTCATCATGTTGCACCTGAAGAACATAAGATCCTCAAAACAGGGTTCAGCTGGTTGAGGAGAGCTTGGGGAGTGAGTGGAAGTCAATGGCTGCTTAGTTTTGACATTTGTCCAACAGTTTACCTGCCATCAGCAAGAATTTCTACTTGGTTAGCGACTCCTAGAAGCTCTTCTCCTGCAGGCAGTTTGAGGTCCCTTGAGTCACAAGGAAGCCTTTGAGTCTAACATGGCTGTGTAGGTTATTCTGGGCAGAAAATAAACCCTTTTTGCATTTTTCAGGAGCACAAGGTCTACCGTACGTGAGCACTGTTACAATTCTGCACACACATGGTAAATCTGTTGTCCCTTAGAGCTGCCAGATTTGCCTGCTCAGGGAAAATGTGACCCACGCTGACCTGCAGGACCCCATTTATTTCACACCCTCAGAGAAAACCACTGCACTGCTCCTCCCTCTGCCCAGAAAGACTTCTCAAACTTAGCTCCAAATAAAACCTTCCCTCCCAGTCCCTCCAGGATGCAACAGAGGGAAAGGGAAACTTAAAACAGACAAGGAGAGTCTAACTCCATGTGTACATGAAAAACAGTTATTAAAACAGCCAACCCCACCTCCCCCCTCAGCTGCAACTAAAATGCTTCCCTTACCTCCACTCCATCTCCATTCTGAGAATCATGTTATATCCCAGAATAGTTTGGGTTGGAAAGGATCGCCTTGCTCCAACACCCTTGCCATAGGTGTTGGAACCTTCCACTTTCCCAGGTTGCTCCAACCCCCATCCAACCTGGCCCTGGACACTTCCAGGGGTGGAATGGCCACAGCTAAATTCATATTTCTTCCCCTTACAGAAAAAAAAAAAAAAGCTGAATAAACTAATTTATATCCATCTTTCCATGTAGTTTCACTGCACATAGTTTTGCTTATGACTTAGAATATTGAGGTATTTGTTTGAAAACTAAAAGCTGCTGAGCAGGTGAGTCATAACCAACCCAGATGCACTTCCACAGGTCTAAGCAGATCACAGGCAAATGCTTGAGTCAGGAATCTGTGACTAAAATACTTATCAGATCCTAAAATGACTGCAAGGCAATGCTCCAAAAGCAGCTCCTGGCTCTCAGTTAAAGAAGAAGCTGCTACAAAAAATGTTAGCAAATCATCCTAAATTTTGAATGGCAAAAATTTATAAACAACAATCTTAATGATGCCTCACGTAGCATCATCATGTATTCAAAAGATGCATGTCTTCAGGTGGTAGTGCTGAATGTTTGATTGAAGAATAAACTGCACAGCATATAAGGGTAGGGGATGGAAATACTGATATTGTAGGGAGTAAGTTCAAAGAGTGAATGCCTATGAACACCTATGAATGCAAGGAACTTGTAAAGCAAAATGTCTCCCTTTAAACTAGTTGTCAATTCAAATGAAAATTGACAATTTATATTTCTCATTGACAGGAGTTCTAAAGCATCTCCCAAGCAAAAAAATTCAATGCAGAAACATTCATAAAACCTCTATATTTCAAAGTGAGTATTCTCTTTGTGTTATGACACTTGACCTACTGTGTGGGCACAATGGAGAATAACTCTAATTTTGAATATTCATTATATCTCTTTTTTTTAAAACCTAACACAACATTTTAGTGTCACACAGCAATGAAAGCTATTCATGGGCCAAAACCCAGTCACTTAGGTTTACCCTAGACTGATGAGTATACATCAAAATGTCAAAAGATATGTATTTACCAGGTTTGATGAAGAAAATCTGACAAATACTATTTAAGATAAGTGGCATTTTCTCCTGATTGTTTTCAAATGAATGAAGGGTAACCTAGTGCCCTGCTACTTTGGTAGAGGCACTAAATGGCTTCAAAAACTCTTATTTACACAATGTATTGGTACACACTCTAAAAGGAGAATTGAAGCAGGCATGTTCATTTATAAATATATCTTAGGTATATGTAGCTGGAATTACAAGAGGAAATGGAACAAAATAACCCAGATGAACCAATCGCTGTTTACATTTTTTTGCTGTCTTTTCTCAGTCTGATATGTCATCCCAGTCCCCCATTTTCCTGGCACCACGGTGATTTTTAAAACTGTAAATGTTTCCACTAGCATCAAATTTACTGAGATAAATAATTTGCTAGAGGTGGATTACAGCAAAGATTTTAACAATCTTCCAGGGTACAGTAATATATGCAGGTATTCTACCAAAAAAACTCACATATCTGAAGTTTTTGTGTGAAAAGGAAGTCACCCATACATATGTAAAGTCACATTTAAAGTCCCTGGTTGCTTTCTTCAACATTAAAATTGATGTGAAACAGTAGGTCTTCATTAGTGCAAAGATGCATGGAAAGAGATTAAGAGGAAGAGGATTTAAGATGAATTTTTGGGTTCTCCATAATCTCTGAAATTAGGAAAACTCTAGAAGAGGAATTCTGTTATTGTGCCCAAGTTTACCATCTGTTCTGTGATCCTGTTCACAGACATCCATGTACATACACACAAATCCAGCAGTATCTGAGCAAGGGTGGTACTTGAGGAGATCAAGTCATGGCAGCAAGGAATTCACTGAATTCCTTAACTGAAAGGGTGGTCAAGAAGTGGGACAGGCTGGCCTGGGAAGATGCGGAACCACCACCCCTGGAAGTGTTAAAGAAATGCGTGGATGTTTTGATTAGGGACACAGTTTAGAGGTGGACCTGGCAGAGTTAGATCATTAATTGGGCTGGGTGATCGAAGAAGTCTCTTCCAGCCTTAAAAATTCTATTAATTGTTGGAGCACTTAAAACTGGCTTTATTTCTCCACAGTATCATGCAACTCCCTGCTTGGTCTTGGGAGAAATAATCTGCAGTGACCACATAGCACTTTGAGTTTTCTTTCCCTACACAACAGTTCACAACACCATGGTGTTAAAACATCCCCCCTGCACACTCACCACCACCACCAACACTGCTGATTATAGCTGCAATTTTTTAGACTTTCTGATTCATAGATTTAAAGCTGAAAAATGTGGATTCAACAAAAAGCTAAACTAAACCCTGAACAGATTTTCTAACAGGTCTGAGAATTTTCAATAAGCTTTGAACAAATCAGTCATTTAACTTTGTACAGCTCTGTGTAATACTTCCTGAAATAGTCAGAATAAGAAGTAGAAAAATCAACTTATTAAAGGATGGACTTTTATGCAGGAGTCTGAATTCAGAAAAAAGTACTAGAGGTGCTAACAGGCAATTTTTTTTTATCAGGCGTTCAGCTGAATTTTTCATGCCAAAGAAGATTAGGTGACTCTTAGTACTTTATTCCTCCAAGCTGGGGCCTACTCTAGAGATCTGAACTTTGTACTTTCAGATTTTGGCCCTAGGACAGAGCTCATTTGTTCAAGGAACTGGAAGACAAAATAGCACAGGACTAAGTCAGGTATAATGGGACACTGAAAGTTCTGAACTAAGTAGAATCAGAAATTACATTGCAAGGATGCTTGCCTTCCACTGAACATGTTAATTGCCAAGACCGTCAGTCCTTTGTAATAATTAAGTATTATTAAAGTTCTCTCTCACGGGAAATTGTACAGCTTTCATTATGAAGTTCAGCATGAAATTTGCTGCTCACCACATCGTCTGCCCCAGAGCAAGGGATACTGAGGGCAGAGAGGAGCATACTGCTACAGGGGACACAAAGTCATGTCAATGGGTGTGGCAAACCCTCATTTACAGCTCCATTTGGAAAACAGAGAGTTGGTCCATCCATTACTGTGAAAAACAATAAGGAGCACAAAATTGTCCCTCATGTTCTACCATTAGTTTGATCTCTCCTTTCCACCTACAAAGGTCCAGCAGGAGCTCAGGGGAGAGGCTCTCTGCAGGGCATTACAAGGCAGGATGGCACTCAGGCTGGTGGCACTGAAAGAAATGAAGCCAGAACTGAAGCCTAGCAAATGCAACCAAAAAAATCCCATTCATTTAAATGAAACTTGGATCTGTCTCTTGGCAACTGGTGTGTCAGACACTCAGCTGAAAACCCACTGGCAAAGCCGGGCGGGTGGCTGTGGTTCACAGCCACCCTTTCCTCGGGTGGCTCTGGAGGACACCACGCCCCTTCCAATGGCACTGGGGGGGACAGGACACACCTGAGCACCAACACGAACATTTTCCTCCTCTCAGGCTGCAAACTAAAATCCATCACAGCTGCAGCTTTGACTTTGAGGTGGAGGAAGTACATCCATGTGCGGAGCACGAACCTTCTGTCCCTTTTGTTCACTGTTAGGAGATGGAACACAACCAACTTTGACATGGAAGGTCAAATGGGCACCTTGGGTTTGCTCCCAGTGATGAAGGCTCTGCTCTTGAAAGTAGTGATGCAAAATAACTTAATTAATAGCTGGGCTGAATATAATCTGTGGAAAGTCTTTCTGACAGATGGTTTTCATTCTCTTTGCAAAGCCCAGTGTTTTCAGCTGTCTTTTACAGTTCATACCTTACTAGGCACAAAATCATTGAGATTTTGTACAATTAGTCCTTTTTGCTCTTTTAAAATATTTGGTATGACTCTAGACCATATATATGTATCTCCCACACATGCAAATGATTCATAGGCTTTTTCAAAAAATGTTCTCCTATAAATGCAAGCATTTGTGTTCTATCACTATATTTTGTTTCTGCACAATGAAAGGAGAATTTAAAATATAACAGAGAATGCCATTAGAATGTGCTCAGTTGTGTGATCATTTGGCAAAATGGACAAATGTCTCCTAAAGGGTATGTTGAGGTTCCCCAAACAAATTTTACTGGTAACATAAGGCAGGTTGGAGTAAATTCCAGCCATGAAACTCTAGTTCATTAATTTTCTACACCAACTGTCTCTTGCTAATTCCACACTCACATAATAAACAGCCTAATAAAAATATACTTTCCTTCTTGGTCTCCATCTGAGAATATTTATAGATGCTGTGTAATATTGACAGGGATCTGGTCACTTTGGTGTGTGTGTGTGTTTTAGCAGGAATTTGAAAGGAGGTTTATACTTGCATCAAAAAACAGGAGTGATATTGTGCTTTGTGATTCTAAGGTGATGTAATTTGTCTACTGTTGTTTCTGCCAACTGGTGACCAGACACTAGAGCTGACTTAACCAGTAAGCAGAGTCTACCATCTGGTGGCTGGAGTTGCTGAGTGTACATCCTACACATTCCTGCATCGAGATTCCAGTGGGACCTTTGTCACTGGTAGACAGCACTTTTCTCCCATTAGCGGAGTGATGAGGCACCTTCAGCCTGATAATCCTGTATCCCTTAAAGAATATTTTTTTTTAGTGCAATTTACATCTCTGTCCACAGCAGATTTTCTGAAAAAAGCTGGATGAGCTTCTTCATCACTATTTGGCCACTCTTTTCCATGGATTCTGATTGATGCCTTTGTGCATAAAAATAGTCCTGTTGTAGTATTTGATGTTAATTGATCAACAAATTAAATTTTATGAAGTTGTAACATCAGCCTAATCTGACAACTTTCCATTTCTTTTCCTTGCTATTCACTGTCTCTGCTATACAAGAATCCATTCCCAGAATCTAACACAACACAACGGGAATTGACACTGAAATCTGAATAATTTTGAGTGAATCACCATTACTGGCCACAGTAAATACCAAAATATTATGTTTTAAACACACACGTAGCCAAATTACCAGGGATATTTATGTGTATCATTGACACACTGAGGGGTAATCAAAGTTAATAAACCAAACTTGTTCTTAGTGATTAATCAATTGTATTTCTCGCTCAAGGAATCACAGAATGACTGTCAGGGGCTGTATGATAAAAGTCAGTGTAAGAGCTAAGATCTCATTTATCTTCTCAGACACACTTTAATACAAGGACAACAGAAAGCTGAAACTATCTTCATGTTAGGTAGAGGGCTGAAACGTCTGCAAATAATTTAAACCATATTAAAGTATGATAATGTTGACAGTAACAAGATAGGAATGACTGAAACAATCTAAACACTGAGGCAGTAAAGTGGCTTCTAAGTACCTAAACATAAGATCACTGCCAAGCAAAAGACATCCAAAAAGCAGGAAAATGTGTGATGTTCAAAAGGGATATAAAGGATGACTTCATCACGAGTTCCTATTGTGCCTCTTGGTGCACAGGCTCGAGTTTTGCATATCCTCTTTTCTCTGCAATGACTGCACCCGATTAGTCTCTTCAACACACAGCCTAACAATAGGAAATGCTATCCACAAATGGGTTATTTCACACAATAAAAGAAAATCTTACTGAACTATCTTCTGAAAATGATGTACAAAAGGCTGTTAAACAACATGCATCTGGCAAGTCAAATGGTTCAGATGGCACACAAATAAATCCACATACTATTGCTGATTTCCAACTATTAAGACATCTGCTGAAAATCCTCCAGTTAATAGGAGCACAAAATAGCTTCTTCCAGACTTGCCTATTTCCCTTATCTATCATGTATCCGTGCAAGGAGCAGGGATCAATCACTGTATATAACAACCAACTTGGTAATGATTTCCCAGCCACAGTGGGCAAAGGCATCACTCATCTGGTGCTGCTTGCTGCTCATTGGGACTTTCTTCCCCCTGGTCCACGTCCTATTGCTTTCCAGGGTCAGATAAGCAAAACCAAAATGTGCTAACTGGGATTCTTAAGAAATCCATTGCAAACCAGAGAGGCAAATTCTCTTACAGAGCTTTAACTAGATGGAGTTCTGCTTAGGTCAGGCATAAAAAACCAAAAGAAAAAGACAGGAGCGTGCGAGAGCACAAGTGGAACAGCAGAAATCCCTCGGCATCAATGCCAGATCCCACTGCCTTAAGATTCATATCATCATTCCATGGTTAATGCCTGACTATGATATTTTGACAAGGAGAGGATCTAGACACCGAGGTGTAATGAAACTGATTAAAGCAATAACAAAGTCTTACAAAGCAGCACGCAGAAACTACAACTGAAAACTACTGTCATACACTAAGTAAGAGTCATTTAAGGACACAGACATCAGCAACGAAATGCTATTCATGCAAATACCGTCAAAAAATGAAAAGATCCCCCCCAGCACAAGTGTCAGCCTTGACTTCTGCAGACCCTCAGTATAGTTTTGGTGATAGCAAGGATCTGTGGTCCACTTAAAAATTAGTGGGGTGTCTTAGCTCACAGAGGGATACAGTATTCAGAATATTTTTTGTCCTGCAGAAAGAAGAAGGGAGATTGCACGATAGATATTCTACCTTGTCTCTCTGACAAGCTGTGGAAGATTACTGCAAATGGATAATTTTACTTTATTTTTTGATATATATTTTTAAGCCATACAAACAGTAGTCAGCACTGAGTCTGAGACTTAACAGTTTGCACATTTTTCAGAGTGGTTACACTCCTATATCCATCCCTAAAGGGACTTTTATTCACTATATTGTGTTTTTCCTGACTTATTCCTGTAAAACTGTTTGAATATCAAACTGCTGTCACTAATCAGAGGAGTTACATGGTCACAGAGTCTGTGCTCACACCAGGTACCAGGCAGCTTCATTTTAATCAGATTCCCAAAGAATAAGAATGATCACAATTAGGGTAAATTAACTTAATTTAACTCAACAGACAGAGATATCATAAGATGCTTACATTCCATTTGTTGTAAGTATTTGCATAATTTCATTGGAATAACTGGTAAACCTATACATTTTTTTTTCTCCAGGACTGTTTAACATTCCTTATCCTACCTATGTTTATTTTCCTGGGGAAAGACATGCAGGGGTGGGCACAAACATGAAAAAAATATTTGATAGATTCTACACATTTTCCTCAGGGAACAGGAAAAGTAAAGATAACTCTGGTTAGCTTGGCAACAAAATTCACTGTCCCTCCAAAGCATCCAGGTGCTCAGGAATGGCAAGGAGCAGCCACGTGTTTGAGTGCAGCTTCATTAGAAACTCCTGCTGCCTCAGATCCCTGAAGGAACCACAACTAGGCAAGGATGATTAATGATAATTTTGAATTTTCCCTCTGAACTGCATTCTATTCATTAGGCTTATCATAACAATGATATTTTTAAGTCTGTGGGATTTGTATCACAGCTTGCAATAGATTATCTGACAAGACAGTTGAACGCTATAAAAACAAAAGGAGTAGTAGATTTAAAGGTGGGGAAGAGACAGCAGAAAGGAAGAATCAAAAGCAGAGAGAACAAAGGAAAGAGATTCACTGAGTGGTTTATACCTTACAGTCAAGCAATAAGGCATAGTTACCATCAATAAACTCCTGAGAAAGCAGTAGGAGATGAATTAAGGAAAGTTCAAATCAAGATGAGCAAAGGACTTTAGATTAATTTTGTGTTTAAAGAATCCAGGGTGTAGAGAAAGAAAAAGAACAGAGATCATGGCAGTACCAGTGGTGCTTTGTAAGATGGTGTAGTTTGTGGTAAGATGTGGCTGTGTCTCTACACTTTTCTCCCATAGTGAACACTTTTTCCCTCATCCCATTGCACTGAGCATCATTGTTTATCCCCTCATCCCCATGCCAGATTTGGCATCATTATCACAGAGTTGTGGGTGCCACAGGCTCTCCTTGGCCTGCACACTGGTGCACAGTTGGGACAGAGGCTGGGAGCTGCATCATCCCTTTGGTGTCAAGAGTGAAGGAGCAGCGGAGAAGAGCGATGAGAGGGAATAACTTTTTCTCCCCTCCCTTCCCCCCTTTCCCATATGAACATGATGACTCATTATGACAGAAGTGTAATAAACGTCTAAAAAGGCAACCACAAAACATGTATTTTTTTCCGACAGGCACAGATATATTAAAAAAAAAAAAAAAACCCAAAAAAATCTCACTCGCTCAATGATATAGGATTAAATTATCCACTGCCAGCTTTTGGGGCAATATTTAAACATTACATCCTACAATGAAGCTCAGTTCTAAACTGCTGTATCAGATTTATAGAGGAAAACAGCTAAAACTCAAAGTGTAGCAGCACTGTAATGTCTTTATGTTGCAGCACGGCTATCAGTTAAAATGTAAAAAAAAAAAAAAAAAAGACTTTTTCTTTCCTTACTCTGACTCAAAACTACACCAACCCTGGAGAAATAGAAACTACTGCAAGTTTTCTCCTTGGGAGAAACTTCTTGCCCTCTTCTTTAGTTTTTTGGTGAGCAGCACCATGCTCCTCATGATCTGGTATCCCTGGCTCAGCTGCAAGGACCAGGAATTAAATGAGGAACTTTCCAGCTCTGGAGGGTGAGGGATGGAGGCACCAACCCTCTGGTGTGCTGGGGAGAGGCTGCCCCCTGCACCCCACTGCTCCCAGTTCTGCAGGCAAGGTTAAGCACATGCAAATGAAAAACCGCAAGCTATTTTTGTATAAAGTTGGTATTACTAATTTGCTAACTATGACAATTTCACACAGAAACCCTTTTGTTGGAAACTGAGTTTCTCATGTAATAATTAGTTGTGGAATATTACCCCAAACAGGTGTCTGTAGCCTGTCAAAGTCAGAACAGGTGATTTAGAATTAGCGTATTAAAAGAACTGTGAATTAGCGAAGCAAAAACGTGTTAATTTCTTGTTCCATCTGTTAATATGAATTCACTGCCAAATATTTTACTTTGTAGAACTGTGCTGGGATTGGCAAGAACATACACTATAAAAAAAAAAAGTTTAAAGGCCTGAATGTTTAAAAATCATGACATACGTTACTGCAAAAATAACTTCTACATTTGAGCAAGGTTTTTCTTTTGTATCTTTTAAAACTTCATAGTGAAGAATACCATATAATCCATAAAATTAAGCTAAAAGCTCTCACACATGCACAAAAAAAATAATTTTAAGGCTTTGAAAACTGAGTCAGAATGCAGTGTCACGAGAAAATGCAAGAAAATATTATGAATTGGCTTAAATAAAAACTACAATCAATGTCTTTATTCTGCCTTGAGAGTATTCAAACACTCAGGATCTTTGAAATGCAAATTTCTAGGCACAATACTGGTGTCTACCTGTAAAGCTCTGTCCTATCTGTGCAGCAGCACAGACCCCATGAACGTGCCATACCTCAAAGTCCTTTGTGAGAATGAATGAATGCCAACAACCCCCCAAACTCCTATTTTACAATTCCGATTCTTCACAGTAGTATTTAAAGCTGTATGGCTCCCATCTTTTTATTCTAATCCCCACCTTTGTTCATCTTTCCCTTCTCCCTGGAAGCTGTCATACTCCTGAGCAGAAGGAGAATCTGGAATATGGCTGGATGGTCAGTATTGCAAACCCACTGCACAAAAAGTGGCTTTAAAGACTGCTTTAATGACTCCCTAGTTGGCATGACCAAAGTTTCCATGGCACTACTGTCTCTCTCTCAAAAAACAAAAAAGGGGAATATTTTTAAAGCATTTTAAATATAATTGCCCAGCAATGTATTATATATATCCATCAATTATTAATGAACATCAGGTATAAATGTCCAACTCCTAGTATATATGACTAATGACTGCAATGTATTTCCTAGTGTCTTTCTCTACTTTTCTGAGCTTTGCAGAGAAATGCTCAGTTATGTGTTTGCTCCCTGCTGTGCCTTGGTGCTTCTCCTACCTCTTTCCCTGCCCCCTTTGGAGCCTGGTTTCAAAAACTGATTTCTTCTATCAGTCACTACTTGCCCTGTCCTGGAGAACATCTTGCAAGAATTCACTCACAAACATCAAGGTTATGGCTCCAGCCCATATTTTTTATGACATTCAACTGTTTAAATTCAATAATTTGCCCTTAACCGTTTATTTTTTCAAGAAGGTGACAAGGTGCAGAAGCTCAGAGGAAGATCACACATTGAAGGGGATGAAGGAGAAAGCCAAAGATGCGGAAATGTAAAGAAAACTTGAGGTCCATGACCTTCCTCTTGGTCCACTGCTCCCCAAGAATAAGTTATAAAGCTAAGTCTGAGCACATGTGAGTCTCAGTTGTGCCAAGGTTTTCCAAGGCAAGAGGCAGCCAGCAATTTTAGGGCTAGCCTTCAGAGACATAAATCAACTTGCACTAAAATTGTCTTAGGAGTCAAATACTGACTTTGTGGCAGCCCCAGCCCTGGAAGTGTCCAAGGCCAGGTTGGATGGGGCTTGAAGCAACCTGATCTAGTGGAAGGTGTCCTTTCCCATGGCCACGGGTGAAACTGGATGGATTTTAAGGATTTCCCTTCCAACCCAAGACATTCTAGGATCCTGTGACTATGATTTAATTATTTGGTTTCTCAGTCTATCCCCTCCTCACACATCCTGATACAACAAATAAAGAGATTTGTGGCTGTTTTCCTCAAACTTGCATGCAGGACATCACCCTGCCCCCAGGCTTGTTGTTACTTCAGCCTCTTTCCACAAACTGTATTTTCCAGCAGGAGGAAATCACAGAGATTTCCCATATTGCCACTTGGATTACAGGAGAGTGGAAAGATGCACACCCAATTACTGCAAAGCATTTCCAGCAAAGCTCAGAGATACGCAGCAGGTTCTTAACTGCAAATGATATGATAGGTAGTTTCTCCTTCCTAGTTTTCTGCCACATCCAAGAGATTAATACTTACATGAATCATCTGTAATGACTAGCATAATTTAGGGAAGTGAATGAGATTTTCTGCATTATTTATATTATGAACTCACAAGAATATGAATGGTGGCTTATGTAAATTCAAACCGTGTTTACAGTAGCAAAGTGCAGGGAAAGACCAGCAAGGGTTAAGCTGATATTTCCAGAGTTGGAGCTCTTTGTATCAACACTCTATTGCTTATTGCTTTAGTGCTGAGTGATGTGAGTTACAGCCTATGAGCTACATATGGGAAACTTTTATTGTTTTCCACATTTGAATGGAAAAATAATTATGTCGCTCACATCTTTCACATACTTAAAGTAAATGCATCAAATTCTTTCTCAGGGTGTGGGCCTGAATTCTTATATTTAAACAAAAAAAAAAAAAGAAGGCTGCCAAAGTTTTGACCTTCATGCAATAAAGATTTTTTTTCTCCTTCTTTCTTTTATATATTTTTTTTTAATGCTTGATAATTCAACCTAAATGTCAGCTTCAGCTTTAAAATAGAACACATCTATTTGCTCATAATATTTAAGAAATACAATGTCATTATACTGTTATCAGTGGTAAAACATGTCTAATCTTGATATAGCATCACCTTTAACAAATGCTTGTGGGAAAAAAACTAGCGAATGCATAAAACATTTTATGTAGTTTTAAAATATACAATACATTAAAGTTTTAGTTGACTTATCTGAAAAGACATATTTTTGGCACATAAATAAAAAAAGGCAAGGGAAGAACTTGTCAGAAGGCAAATAAAGTATGTAAATTAAATCAAAGGTAAGGCAGCTACACTTTTTGTATAAATAACTGTGTTAACAGATTTTTATGCATATTACAATATATTCAGATGCATTACTTCTGCAAAAACAAATTCATTGCTTCTCTCCAAAAAACAGATTAAAACAATTTATTTTATAAAATTTGGACGGATAGGATAAGAAATGTAATAGCTATCTATGGAAAATAAATATAAAAATTATTCAAGCTCCATCTACTTTATGTTAGTAATGAGATGCACTTCATTCAAATTCCTTTCAATTGAAACAGTGCTGAGAAAGCAGGAACATGATTCTGTAGGAAATGATTTCTAATCTTCATGATAACATACCAATATAATACAATTATTTACAATTGACTAAGAGTTAATTCCAATAGTATAACATCTTTCTTGCAAAAATGTCAGCTTTTATTGATGAAACAAACTAAGAATAAAACATTTTTACTTGTAGTCTAACTGTGCTGTTTTTCATTCTGTTAACCAAAACAACACAGCAATACTGTAAACAAAAAATAGCATCAAACTGGCTGTGTTTGCATGATTTTTATCAAGAATCAAAAGCAGTAGAAGGAAGGGCTTTGGGATTTTTAAAATATTAAAAATAATTTGAGAAAATAAATTATTCTTTGTTTTGGTTTTTTATTTGGGGGGATTACATTTTTTTTAAGGTAATGAGCATTAGTTCAGTCAGAAAACATCACTGTGTCAATTGGCAGGATTAGGTACCCTTATAAAAGTAACTGCTGTCATGTTGCAACATTCATATTTTTAAATGCCCAACTGCCATGGTGGGTTCTTTTGTTGTTGTTTTGGAAAATTAATCTAAACACTACTGAAATAAACAGTTAACATTTAATCTTCTCCCTGTATAGTGAATTTGTGATGTACACAGCAGGACTATTTTCACTGGAGTTTGAATGTTATTTTACTCTCAGCCATTCTCTTGCCTCAGAACACTTCAGTAATGTATCCTAATATTCCTATAAAGAAGGAAATATGGTTTAACTACTTCTCTGTCTAATATTCTGGGGACAATTGTCAAACACTCCTTAAGTAATGAGAAATAGAAGAATTTCTATTTGCAGCTGTGTTTGTGCAGCATTTTGAGCTCCTTTGTCACAACCACTGACACACTCACCCAGCCCCAGCCCGAGCACTGGTTCTGCTCTTACAACACACTTGAAATGAGGATTCACAGAGGCAGCCCGAGGGAAAAATTATCACAGAATCATAAAACCATTTAGATTGGAAGGGAGCTGAGAGATCATTATCCCAGGTTGTTCCAATCTCCATCTAACGTGGCCTCAGACACTTCCAGGGATCCAGGGGCAGCCACAGCTTCTCTAGGCAGCCCGTTCCAGGGCCTCACCACTCTCACAGTGTCTCTCAAAATATATCAAATATAAGATTTAAGAAGAGAAATAATCGGTTTTGGCAAGAAGTGCCACACAACACCTAAGCAAGATGCAGTGCTGGGCTGAAGACCATTGGTGGATACTGCTCTACTGTGAAGTCTAGATTTCTCCCCCCCACCTTCTGTTGTGCAACTGCTTGCAAAGATACAATTATTTTAACTCTCTTCCAATGTCAAAGCAAGGACACAAACCCACAAATGACTGAAACTTGGAACAAAAGAAGCTTTTACATTCAACTCGCACGGGGCTGCCCTGCTGAACTCCTTCCACTAATATTGAAAAGCATGAACAAGTATGCCCTTCTAAACAAAATACAGCAACTCTGCCTTATCTCCTCACATGGGCTGTCCCCACAAACTCAAATGCTAACACAATAAAAGGAAACAGGTGGCTGAGAGAAATATCTTATATCCTCCAAAGCAGCTGCCTTACAAGAAATTCAATCTAGGTGTCCCGAACAAGCTGCCTTTTCATCAAAGAATGCTTGCACCAGAGATACACAGCATACCTACTCAGAACATATCCTCTATTGTACTTTCTGCCACCAACTGGTTCCCTTTGATTGGCACAATTTTGGCAGGTATTAATATTTGTGTTTTTTAAAAACAGCATTTAATTTGTTTACAACAGGTGCTTACTTTCCATTGGCACAGAGGAGCCGTTGTTCCCCAAGGCCCCGGGATAGGACTGGAAGTCTCACATTACTGGTTTTCTCCTAGGAGCACAGCAGGAATGATTGAACTGACCTCCCAAGTTTCAGCAATCTGAACTATTTGAAGTGCAGGATGCAGAACTGCAGCAAGTTGTATGTGTGAGAAAGGATTTACATAGGTGATGACTGACAGGGCAAACCCCTTGCTCGAGGAGAAAAAGGTTTTACCATGAAACTCTGTATTACCACTGCAAAAATCTCTGAATTCTTCAGGACAGAATGGGAACTGGCACACAGGTAGCAAGTATTTCCAACTACTTAATTTAAAAGTTCAAGTCTTCACGATGAAGAAAAACAATTCTTCTGCTTAAACACTGCTAAAAATCCATCAGACTGTGATGTCACTCAAATAGGCACTTATAATATTAAACATAAACCAACATGGATTTCCAAACAACCACTCTGCAACACCCCTGGCCTAGAGCTTAAAAATATTAAATATCTCAAGCCTTTAACTTTGGTCCTGAAACATGCAGACCTAACTAAATCTGCCCTGGAAAGCATGGAGAATTATCTTTTAGATATGGACAGATATGCTTCAGACATGCATCTTTTCATAAAGAGCTCTCAACTTTCTTTTTGGCATTGTCACTAAAATAATTCCATTTTCTATTAAACAGCAGAATATATGTGAAACATATTGCCACAAATCTAAATAGGTGTCTTTGCAAATTTGCAGAGATCTCAGTGTTTAATATGTGAGAGAAAACCTTTTTAAAGAGTTTTTAATCCTAAAGTTGCTGTTGAATCCATGAGAATTTAAGAAAAGTTGTCATATGTGATGTTAGGAGATGGAAGCTTTCTGTGAAAGTGTTCTCTCAACACGGTACAGGAAAGGCAAATGGATCTGAGGTGGCATAAGGTGAGCAGGTATAAAAGAAAGAGCTCAGAGTACTCTGTCTTCTAAGCCATTAAATTCACTTCTTCTTGTCACTGGTATGATCCCTATCCTGCCCTGGTGCATCTGCTGTGATTGACAAGAAGTCTTTTACTCTCCATCCCCTGGGAAGAGGAAGGTGGACAAAGGACTAAGCAGAGATTCTTGACAAGAACAAGTTATCGACTGACAGTCCTAAAATCTAGCAATATGTCTGTTCAGTCAAGACTTCATACATCAGGAAAAATACACAAATGGAGCTGGAATAGCGAAGATTTTGTGGATTAAATTAAATAGCCACACAGCTGGCATTTTGCTGTGTTGGGCTTCACCGTGCCTTGAACACCCAGGTTTCTTCCTTGTGCTATATATATATATATATATATTTAAAGAGAAAATATAATTGTTATAATAGCAAAATATCTGACTTTTTGAAAATAACTGCTGATCATAGACAGCAGCTCTTAGCTGCAGCTGTTTCCATCGTGACACTAATTCCCCATTCATTTGAATGGGGCTTAATGGTGCTGTCATAATAATCTTATTGTGACACCAATGGAAGTTCATGGAGACAATGCAACAATGTTAAGATTAAATAAATTGATGTCCCTACTGTGATATGTTTAGCATCATATGCTGAAATTTCTATATTTGGGGAGCTTAATTATATAGAATTTATTAGTCTGACATATTAACCTCATCTTTATGGCTTCCTCGAAAGCTTCCAGATTTAATTAAATAATTCTCAATAGCTGCACAAGCTATTGACTCCTCTTGAATGTATTCATGAGTCTTCCCTGTTCAGCAGAAAACCTAGTGTCAGGTTGTAATGGTAAAGCATTCCTGGCGTGTCATTGTCCTGTTGGAAACCCAGAGGTCCAGCTGGCTATAGTTTTTGTGTATATTACATTTGTGAAACCTTACACTTTACAGATGATTAATGAACCACACTTTAGATGGCTGTACAAATGCAAACCCTGGGTTTGTGAATTAAGACCCAAGAATACAGCAATAGGTGGAAGAGAACTTCTTGAAATTTGAGAAACCATGTCAAATAGAAAAGAAACATGTAGACAGATTTTTGGAACTGACCACAGTACATATTATAAAAAGATACTGATCAGCCACTCAAAACTTTAGACTACAGAATTAACAAGTATTGTTCCCACTGTCAAAAATTTAATCCCATTTTGATTTTATTTCACATCTCTGCTTAAGGCTTGCATTGAAAAGCATATTGGATGTTAGCTCAATCTGTGGAAATATCAATTTCATAATCAGAATCTCAATATGGGCGAACTGTGCACTTCAGTTCTAAAATTATTAAGTTTCAAAAAATGTAAAGGGAGCAACGAAGTGTTCCCGAGCCTTGATCCTTATCTGTAACCACAGGTGCCTGCTCTCCCCAAGGCAGAGGTATCTCACAGTTTTTGACGAGCACTGTAATATTCCCTGTCAATTTTACATTCTGCTTGGCAGCAGTGGAAACCTGACAGGCATCAGCAGAGTGATTGGCAGTACCATGGCTGATAATGCGAGTCAAAGCAATTGGCAACAGCACCACTATCCCCCTCACAGAGTCCAGAATTTGCTTCTAGTCTCACAGGTGACCTTTGATGATACAGGCTGGAAGGTCATGGGAAGGAGATGACTTTTTATGTCCCTTAAAAATTGTTGCTGGTGTATTTATCTATTTTTTTCATGCCTTATTAGACGTTGAACTAAAGCAGCCCCTTCAGCTCCAGACACAAACCCCATTGCCTTGTCGGGGCTGCATAGCCCTGGATGCAGGAACAGTAACTTTACCTTTTTACCTGATTCTTGACTTTCTATTTATGTCTTTGATTTCCCTGGTTGGAAACAAATGTAGTGAAGCCTTTCTGGATATTGCTCTGAAGAATAATCAGTTAATGCTCATAGTGACAGGTACACATTCATCACCTCTTATATCTGTCCAGGCTCAGCCCTGCACCTACCATTAGATTCCCATGCGATCACAAAATTTTTGTAAGAAAACTCAGTCATGAGTTCAAAAAGAGCTCTTTTTCAGTCATGAGCTCTTTTTCAAAATCCCCCAAAGCATTCAAAATTTAATAACAGAACCTCAAGCAGGGGTAAACATTTAAATATTGGAGCAGAAAGGACAGGTAACTTTTGAAGAGTAGCAAGGAAATGGGAACTAATTTATTTTAATTTGAAAAAAAACAAAGTCACAGAAAGGTTTGGGCTGATTTTCCTTACTTTACCCTCAACCTCTACTCCTACCAATCCAGTTGTCCCTCCCAAACAACTCCATCTTTTCCCTTGTAATTGAAATACATACAAAACACACATCCAAATCCATGCCAATTAAAGTACATATACGATGTTTTGTTTAGATTTCATAACAATCATTTCATGTCTTAATGTTTTGGTTTTTTCATGAGTACTTTGTAAGCGTGTTATGAAAATGCTGCCGTGGTGGAGGGAGATATTTCCATCACCAGGAGGCAGAATTGAATTGAGAGAGATGACAGGACCCAGTAACACACGCCTTGTGTTGCTGGCCTGCTGTGCCAGCTCTCTGTTGATGTACCTAGAAACCAGAGGTTTTGAGATCAATGTCATCTAATGTCATTTTTCAAGCCCCTAAAGCCTTTTGTCCTCACTTTGCTTGTCACCAAGCAAGACCCTTGTTTGACATGACAGTAGGTTTGAATAAAGGCATTTATTATTCCAAAATATTCTGATCCCTTCAGCCTGTCCTTTCATCATAAATATCTCCTTGGGTTTTTTTTTGGTTTTTTTTTTCATATTGCAGTGAAATTAAAACAACATGAAAACTCTCTGCATTTAATATAGTCAGGGTTAGTTGGTTCCAAGAAGAATATTTCAAATTTTTTTTTACCCCCAAGTGCTCTTACTTAGCTCACTATAAATTGGATTGCAGCACCTAGGAAAACCAGGAAAACAGAAGAATAGCTTAGTTTGAAGCCTCACCACTGCACATCCTTTACATTTTCCTTCAGACAAGGTTTATACCCCCTAAACTGCTGCGGTGCTTGTTGCAATCCACAAAGATTTAAAATTCATCAAACAGACAAAGTGTACATTTAATACTCACATGAGGGAATACAGAATGCCTTTCAATACATCAAACTCCTAAACCTTTTACATCTTTCATTTTTAAGCTACATGGATTTTGATTTGTACAATTTTAAAAATATTCTGAAGCCTAGTCAATCTAACACTAAAAAGCACTGTTGCACAGTAAGAAATCAAGAAATACAATTCAGCAAACCTGCTATAGTTGGTCCCCAGGGAAGTTTTTTTCCAATTCTGTTTGTCATAGCCCAGATCCATCATGTCATGCTAGCCTAACTTACTACTTCTGTCTTTTTTTCTATTTTTTTTTCCTTTTCTTTCTCTTTTACCCTTTTTTTTTTTTTGGCACACTCCAACTATTTTCTGTTAAACTAGTGCTGTCACAAGAAAACATATAAAAATGCTCTTTTGCAAACATACTGTTTGGTCTCTACTGAACTCTCCAGAGCCACGGATTTCTCTCACTGTCTTTATCAGGGGTGAATGTTGACAGATCACTGAACCTTACTGTCAGCGGTGACAGGCTTAAAGCTGTTTTGTGCAAGGTGGAGAAAAAACAAAAAAGGTTTCTCTGCCTTGCATCTAGAAGGTCCCTGATTTAACAACAAAGGCTTATGTTCAAAGATGATTAGCTTAAAGGCATTTCAGAGAGTTTTGATTGTTGCAGCAGTTGGGTGTCTTGCTACTGGGTGAAATATGTATTCCCCTGAGAACAAAGGCGCAGCAATCCTATTCTGCTGAGATGGCAACTTTAATAATTCCATGTATTTATCAGTATTGTGTCAAGATCTTAAGGATTTTGCCCTTCAGGTGGAGTTGGAGGTAGATGGAATGGACACGGTGCTGAACAGTCCCACTAAGATATACATGGAAAATGACCTGTAAGGCCCTGGGGGAGAGATAGAAAAGATTCCCAAGTATCCGAATACACATAACATAGATTAATGTCTTTGAGCTTTACAAAAGGAACTCTGAGCTTTCCACATTGGGTTTTAGCCTATGCATAAAGTGATGAAGCCAGGTGCTTTTCCCCCATACAGAGAAGCATTAAAAAAAGTATTAATAATGTAAATTATCCAGCACTGTTTTCACACAGAAGTTAAGCCAGAAAAAAAAAAAAAAAGAAAAAAGAATGCAGCTTAAGCACTGAATGCATTGAAAATAATAACATGTCATATTCACTGTTGTGCCTTTAAAAAAAAAAAAGGCTAAACTTGAAATATAAATAAGGGGATTTGCTGAAAAAAAAATTGGAGAGATTATTGCAGCTGTAAGTATTATGGGCAGGGCTCGACTGAGCACAGATACTCCATATGTAAACTCATACATAAAATGAACACCTCTGTACCTCTGGGCAAACATTTTCTGTAAGCCCACTCTACGTGCCATGGCCAGTGACACCAGGACAGATTTCACTGTCCCACAGGGATAATGACCAACAGGGAGAAACTATTCCTTTGGTCAGGATATATCTCTCTCTTCATGCACCATCAGAGAGACGTAGGGGACTTTCAGGAGGAAATGCCTCCTAATTAATGATAGTTCAGAGCCTTATGAAGTGTGAAAGACTGTCTAGAGGAATGTGTAACATAAGCATGATTCTGAAGGGGCAAGCAGAAGAGCAATAAAGCAATAAAAATGTAGGACTAATGCGCAGGACAGACAGGCAGGTGGCTGCAGGAATTCTGAGATCAGATTTTAAAATATTTTCATATCCTAAAGATATCAGTTCATGCAATTACAAGGTCACAATAGACCTTTCTCTTTCAGTGCTTTGAAAACTTCATATTTTAAGGAAAATACACCTTTTCCTTCAGATGTTTAATCTATCAAAGCTTCTGAGTTATTAAACATGTTTCATTAATCAAGATCTCATGATGCTTCAGGAATTGCCATGGATTCAGGGTTGTACCTGACACTGCAGTGGTTGTATCCACATACTAGCAGGCAGTAAGAATTAATTGGAAAATTATTAGAAGATATTTCCATCAGCATTTATGAGATACACATTTTCATATTATTAAGGATTTTTTTTAGAATTGGATGCCTATAAAAGAGAATAACTCAAGCCTTCTAAAACCGCAACACGGCAAAATGGCAGAAATATCAGAAAGAAACTTTGCTAATGCTGAAAGTCGCTCCCAGAATGATTTTCAAACATATCAATTCTCTCCTGACATGTTTGTCTCATGATGTGTCAAGTGGCAGAGCTGTGCCACTGGGCACGGCTGCCGAGCAAACACAAACCCGTCCCTCCACTTCTCCTGGCACAGCTGTGCCCGCAGGATCTCGGGATCCTGGCACCCCTCGGAGCTGCCAGGCTGGGCTGTGCCACGGGACAGCATGTGCAGGCTGGCAGGTCCTCAGTAGGCTCAGCTATCACGAAGCCTCTGTGGACCAAGGCTCCTCATCTCTGAGATCAGGGCTAAAGAGACATTTGTATTCGTTTTGTGTGAGGTTTCATGATGGTTAAACCCAGAATGCAGTGATGAAGTCCAGAGAAATCATTTGTAGGCCAAAGTATTTTTCCCCCTTTTCTTTTCTCCTTTCTCTTTTTTTTCCTTTTTCCTTTCCTTTCCTAGCAAAGGATTTTAAAAAGTATCATTGCCCCTTGCTTTCCAAAATTTAACTCCGTATTTTCAAATTACTGAAAATAATGGTCCTTTGCACTTCAAAATATATTGTCTACAGGCCTATTTCCCCTCCTGAAGTGGCTCATTATAGAAGCCAAAGCTCTGCACTGAGCCTCTGCAGGAATGACAGAAGGGTGGGATTACAGCAGCAGCTGCAGCCCAGCAGGAGTTTTGATCCACAGAGCACCTGCCCATCCCAGGGCTGTACCAGGGTACCAGTTGTGTCAATTCACAGCCTTCTCCTCCCTATTCCCAGGGCACCTCCACTAACCCCCGGACTATAAATCTGCAATTTTCATTTGTTGATTCAGAGCTCCCTGAAGGTGATCTGAGATGTCAGGGACATCCATGGTCCAGCCAGCAACACACCAAGTTGAGCAGAAGTTTCCTTGAAGCAGGCAGAGGGAAATTAATTTCTGGGGTTGGAAGGACCTTCAACACCATTTCTCCAGACACCACCTCAGAGAGAGACCCCCAAATTATCCAAAGCTGTTCTCCACCAGCTGAGGACCAACACAGGCTTGGATCTAACAAGAAGCATCTCAGTCTGCTCAGGTGTAATATTCTATGAGCCAGGTGTGCTCGTGGCACAGGAAAGCTGTACCTGGAGAGGCTGATTTGTGTTCAAACCTGAGGCAGGCTTTCCTCCCTCATTCCATGCCCGATGCTCCTGCAGTGGTGGCACAGATGGGGAGTCTCTTGTGGCATGGGAATCACTGGTGCTCTGCCATCCTGCAGCACAACTGCTCTGCTTCCATCCAAAGACCAGCAATCTTGTTTTCCTAAAAGCCTTTTCAGATGATATGTGCACATGGCATCTGTTTGCAATGTATATTTGCCATTAGTGTTTTTGAGTGGGAATGGTGGGGTCCGTATGGCACAGAACATAAGGATTGCCGTGGTAATTAGTCATTATTTGGACTAGCAGAATAACTGCTATCAAAGACTCTTAATTCACTCCCATTCTAATGCACCCGACACGCAGTTTCTTTGTTTCTGCCCTTTATCTAAAGTATTTTTGCTCTGAAAACACTGTTGATATTTATCATTTGCCTGACACATTAATCTATGCAGGAAAGGAAAGTATAACATTTTTAGGAAAGTTTTGCTTTCCACATTTTTTGAGGATTACACATTTTTCATTACAAAACAACATCTAAATATCTCTAAATCACCACAAGTTAAAGGAAAGCTACAAAAATAAGAAAGAGTAACACCTCCATAGCATAGCATATCTAGAAAAAAACCACAAACCAGATGATTTACCTGCGGCTTCTGTTCTCTGAGACCTGTTTACTCTGCATATATTCACAGCCTGGGTCTGGTTTCTGAAAGCCAGATTTTTAATTCAGAAGGTTTTTAATTCTCAGTTCTCACAGCAGGTGTGCCATGTGTGCCCACCATCTCACAGCTTTTGTGCATTGAGAGCTCAGGCTCAGGAATTCCGTGCCGAGGAGGGCTGTGATGTGAGCAAATACACTTCAGAGAGAATGGCCCCAGAAACTTCTCTCTATCCTCTGACCACATGTGCATTTCTAGGAGTGTTCCCCAGCTCCTGTGAAGCTGAGGAAGGGCCATTCCATTGAGCATGGTGAATGTGCAGTGGGCATCCAAGTGAGAGCAGCTCCACGTCACAACAACCTGGAGATGGAGGAGCCTGACTGAACCAGACAGCTCCTTAACACAACTCAAACCCAGGGGAAGAGACTAGCAAAGCTGTCTCAAGCCAGAAGGAAGGACATCTTAGTCTTACTCCTACAAAAGCTAAGGCTCAGTAACTTTGTTCACAGCAGGTGACCTGGACGAGGAGGTGGGATAGGTGCACAAAGTGGGATGGACAACAGAACAAGCACTCTGCTCTTCTTACCTATGACAAGGGCCTTTTTTGCCCTCTTAAAGGAAATAAACCAGGAAAAATATCCTGAATTTCCCACTACATGTACATGGCAGGGAAAGGATTGGGTCTCACACCCCCTGACCCCCTTGCACCATGTGGGTGATGGTGCCAGTGCCACCACCAGTGCCAGTGATGGCCATGGCAGGGTCTTAGAGAAGCACAAGGACTTTCCTTTGAGGCTTTGAAGTCTGGAGATGAGCAAAACAGTGTTTGATGTTGAGTAATTATGTTAAGTGGGCAGGTGGGAGCCAGATGCTGAAGAACAGCTTCAGATGTGAAGGCACTGGTGCCCCACTGCTTTGTCTGGACCCTTTTGTGGATTAAATATATATCAAATATATTTAAACATTTAAAAAAACCCTTAAGAACTGATGCTGAAAGCATGCTGGTGAGAAGCAGAGTATGTTATACTGGTTGCCATATTGGCTTGTCTGGAGCATTTGGATAAAATTTGTACATTTGTATATTTTATGTTGGATTATCATTTCTTACTGTTTCCACATGTTCTTTCATAGGGAAAATAATGCATGATCAAATGGTAAGGCCTATTTTTAAACTGCCTTTATGCAATTGAACTGAAAATATTAGTTTATCTTGTGCTATTCTGTCAAGCAGTATTATACTGATTAAGTTTTTAAAATATTATTGCTGCAGATGGAGTATACATAACCTGCATTTATACTCCATTTCATGTGCTTGCATCTTGAATCTTGACAAACTTTGAATTTTTGACCATAGCCTCATGAAGGATCAGAATGTCATAACCCCTTTAGTCAATATTTTGAAAGGCTAATTTGAGTGAGTAATTGCATTCCAGTTCAGAAGAATATTAAAATAACTAGTTTATGTGAATACATCCATCCTAATGGAAATATACATTCCAGAAGAGTTGGAAGAATTAGCTTAATATCGTTGCTGTATAAAATTCAATGACTTGAGCTTTCAGGCAGGGCTGCACAGGAAGACTGAAAACATTTTGGCTCGCTCGGGTTTGCATCCACTGTATCTGCTTCCAATCTCAAATTCCAATAAACGAACAAGAAAGAAATCAAAAGGAAACTGTGTGGCTCGCCAGCTTGAACCTTGCTTGCAGAGAAACCAGACAAAACCACACAGTGTGAGGAAACAAACATAAAAACACAGTGTAATATGTTTTCTATTGTTTCTGCCAAAAAAACATCAATTGGTCCAGATCCACGCAAAATCTGCCTTCTTCTGCTTAAATGTACCCCATGCTCACTGAAGGGCTGGTGAGATTTCGTGCACTTTAAAGTCAACAAGGCCAAGTTGTGGTGCAACCTTCATTTTGTTTCATTAAAAAAAAAAATACCACACACAGCCATCTCAGAATGAGACACAAATTCCTAGACAATTAAAACAACTCCTCGTGCTCATGTTCAGCTTCCTTTTTGCTCTATACAGGCTCTGCTACCCCCATGCATAGCTGGGAAATTAGAAGCTCCGACCCAAACAGATATCTTGAGCAGCACTAATAGTACAACAGCACAATTATGAAACCCCAAAGGTTTATAATTTAAGATGGGTTCTAAGTTGGAAGCCCCCATGGTGCAGGAACAAACCAAATGCTTTTGTTGGCTTGACCTTGAGTTAAGAGATGATGACTAACCTGAAGATACCACATGGCAGAAAATTGGGGGTTTTTTAAGCTTCTCAGGTTTACTTATTTTTAACATAAAAGTCTCCTGCTTTCATAGACACCAAAGAAAAGAGGATTTACAAATTCTTTGCAACCATCACTGCCCTGTTCAAAGTTAAATACTATTACAGATGGGAACAGAAGGACAGTGATCCCACACTGCACATCTGGAGCACATCTCCTGCACCCTGACTGGCAGCAGGGACTGTGTGCATAAGATCCATTAGCCAGAAAATGTGTTAGCACAAAGAAATTATGGGAGGTGTACTACATGGTCAGATCTAAGGAAAAGCACCATTTGTAGATTTGTTAGTCAATTAGGCTTTATTTCAAGTGATTCCCCCAAGGCTTCTTGAGGTAGGAGCATTTGTTTTCCTTCATTTCACCTAAGCATGCTATGATTCAGTGACTGCAGAGTTCTATAAAGTCTCAATATTTTGGTTCTCAGACCTGTCACTCAGAGCATCACTTATGCCTTGACCTCTGTTCTGAGCCTTACTAAATAACCATATAACATCCAACACAGATATAGCCAAAAAAAAAAAAAAACCCACCAAAAAAAAAACACCACAAAAACCAAACCTGTACAAAACTATCAAGCATTGTTCTGTAAATGTTCTCAACCTGTCATTTATTTTATTAATTAAATGAAGACTACAGAGTCACCATTTTGGCTAACAAATAGCCCTGGTCAAGACAGGTGGCTTACAACACCTGAGTCCCACCTTTAGGAGGCATGTTATCCTTTTCATCTCCTACTTTAAAGTTGACTTCTGGAGTTTCCAATACTTGAAAAAAAAAAAAAAGACACCTCACTCCTCAGCACACAAATGCTGGTAATGCTGGTATACATAAATACAAGGCATTTGGGAAAAACCCAAATAATTTCCAGTCCATAGTGTTACCCACCACTAATACTTTGTTCTCCAATCAGAGGGTATATTAAATGGAAAAATGCCACACTGTAACTAGCAGAACAGATCACAGGATGGAATTGATTGGCATCACCTAATTAAACTGAGACAAAATAGGAAATAAATTCATAGAAACCTAAGTCAATTTGCTAAGTGAAAAGACTGAGAAAAAAAAAAGTTGAATAGTTTACTTGAAATGAATAATCTGAGTAACTATGCAATTTCAGTAAAAATACTGCAGATATTTCAAAGCTACATATTTACTAGAAAGATCTTCAAAAATCTTTTTTAAAAGTAAAATGTCTGCTGAACTTTTCTGACATTTACAAAAGTAATTAATTAATATGATTAAGCAAATTAGGCTGAGGCAAAGTCTGACTGATTGTAAAGCATGCTGCAAGAGCCACCTGTTTGCTAGAAAGATTAGATACTATGGTGCTGGCAGCTAGAAAAAAACAGAGAATTATGAAAGTTAACATCTATATGTACTGATCTTTGAGATCTGTCTTTTCTGACATGCTTCACCAGCTTATCTCAGCTTTACCTGAGAGAAGAATTGTCCACAAGACATTTTTGTTTGGAAAAAAAAGCACTGGTGATTAAGCAAAAATAAAAACACTGCTAACCAGGTCAGTAAGGGTATTTATGGATCTGGTTCCTAATTGAGTACATCAGCTCTTCTAGCCAGTTCCCAAAGCCCAGGAAAATCCCAGCACTAGCCACTTTCTCTATAGATTTGCTCTCCTTCACCTTGAGGGCAGCAGTGAATGCTCCTGCTGCATAAACACAATATCCCAATTCATCAGTTAAGAATCAAACTTCTGGTAGGAACAATTGCCATGAGGTGCTGTAAAACATGCAGTTGTAGGATACTGATCCCTGGTGATCATTTACAGCTTGAAACAAAACTTGAAAACCAGGCAGAGAGGTCCTTTTTTTGCTATTTTATAAGGTTTCATTACTCCTATTAACACAAGGCCCCAGTCATACATCTTAAATTATGTATGGAACTAACCAATCACCTCTACCAGTAGGACCCTGCAGGGAAAGTCTAAGTGGGGAGACATCACAGCCAGCTTTAAAAGACTTAGAGGAGATGTTGAACTTGTCCTCATGGTCAAGTGTCAGAAGACTTGAGAGAGCCCAGAGGGTATTGAGTCAGGAAGGGATGAGGGCTGGAGCAGGAGTGCAGACTTTTGTGTCCACAGTGCAGGCACAACAGCCCTGGGCATTGTCCTGTACCAGCACAGAATATCAGAGACCTTGAATTCTGGAGAGGAGGCAGGAGATGGAAAAGAATAATTTTCCAAAAGGCAAAGGAGCAGATGCAGGTGGGGATAGGAGCAGAACCACAGCAGCCCTGAACAACCAGGTTTTGAGGACAGCCTCTGGTGAGGACAGCCTAGTTACCAGGAAAGGACAGAAGGACCATCAGTTCCATGCAGTTGTATCAATCCCACTAATTTTTCCATAGGAATGATGCCTTAGTGCTCACCCTGTACCCTGGAGGCTTAGCTAAGGTTAGAACAGAGCCCTGTGTGTTGGATTACCACCTCTGAAATAACACATCGGGCAAGAACCAATTTTGCAAATCACAGTCCTGCAAAGGGAAAATGCCAGCAAATGGACGTGCCTGTGAGAAAGAAAATGCTGGATATAGAAATTAGCAGAGCTGATCGCTAGGTATGCTCAATTAGGAGTGTATATATGGACTTTTCTAGGAATAGCTTTAGGCACGCTCAGCCCTGCTGCTTGTGCTATATTTCTGCCATACAGATTAACTAAACACAATGTTAAGAGATGCAAAAAAAACTGTGATTTGAAAGTTCTGATATAAACAGTCCCTGAAAAAGAAGCAAGCAGAGCACACATTGTCTATGCCATTTGTGAGCCAGTGGATCTAATGGTTCACTTACTTTACAACCTGCTTTGGAATAATTTGGCACATCTCTAATTTTAACAAGCTTCAGTGGGATTAGATAAAATGCAGACTTTGTTTACATCAATTAACACTCAAAGAAGTACAAAAGAACTTGTTAACTGCATTTATGAACAAAAAGTAGCAGAGTGAGAGTTTGTCCAAACAAAGTTACTGTGAGACTTGCTCAGATTGGCACAGTTGTCTCTGAAAGGCTGAAACCAAGAACCCAAGGAGGGAGCTGCATTTTCAAAGAGGAAGATGTGTATTTTTAATTACACAGGCAGATCTAATCAACATTTGTGATATCTGCATTTCCAGGTTTGCATACATCAGACTCACAGAGATGCCTGCTTCCCCCCACGTGCCATGTACACATTCACTGAGTCAAGTGGAAAACCAAAACCCATCGCAGGCATGCTGACAAATACATTGGCCATTGCTACTTTATATTATTCCTGTTTCCAATTATTTTGCTGTATTATTATTATTATTCCTATTCCCAATTATTTTGCCTTGACTGATTATAAGCAAATCCTTCTCTACATGCTACAGAGCTGGAAAGGAAATGTGGATGACTTCAAACCTAGCCCTAACAAATGGACACATCATATACGCCAAATAAAAGGCTTTCAAATAGCAATTATATTAATAAAGACACAGAGGAAAAGTGGGTAAAAAAAGGGTTTAAAAATGAGAGAAGTAAAAATAGTGCACTATGCAATAGTATAATACATGTAGTATATGCAAGTAGTATAATACATATTAGCTGAATTCCGATAAGAATAATTTTTTTTTATCAGAAATATTTTGCCTCTTGCATCACATCATTTCCATAGATCTGTGTGCTCAAACTTCTAGACAACACAAGAGACACCTCCAGAAGTTGTTTTTGTGACTCTCTCAGGATCAGCCACTTCTAAGGAAGCTTCCTGTTCCCTCCTCAGGTGCTACAGGCACCACATCTTTTCCATCTTTTCCCCATTAATAGCTCAGGGATTATAAAACAATGTTGTCACTAAATCACAATGGTCTTAGTTACATTTTCTGTGTAGTCAAGGGGCCTGGGCACTACATAAATGCTTTTTTGTCACTCCAGCAGCATGCCATCATAATTAGAAACGATCAGCAGAGCCGAGCTGCTCTCAGGCACTGCCACCAGTGAGAGCACTGCTGGTCCCCAGTCCTGCAACAGCGCGACTTCCCACTCCTGACAGGACAAAATTAACTCTTACAACCTGATAACCAGCCTGCTGCTGCACTAACAATGGCAAAAGGCGTCTGGAACAGCCTGGTGTGCTGGAGCATTGCGGATCAGAGCTCTGCTGGACTGCAAGAAGAGATAGAATCAATTCCTTCCAGAGGCTCTGCGTTCCTGTTTGCACAGCAAACTGCAGAGCGGGACTTAACAAAGCTCAGACCAGCAAGGGAAAGCAAGGAAAGGGTCTTTAATTAATGGAGCCACACTTGCTGTACCACAAACTTTCTTCCTTAAGGTAGGGATATTAAGGAAAAAAAGAATTTTTTTTTATTTTCATAGGAATAGAACAAACAGAATTCAAGAGCAAGAGGAATTATATGCCATCAAATTATACACAGCTGATTTATTTATTTATTTGGGGTTTTTTTAAGAGTGAAAGGAGTGAAAACTTAAGAAAGTAACAAGGAGGAAAATGTTCCTCAAAGGTGAAAAAAACCCAAATTATTTTAAGTAAGTAAAAAATACTCTCAAACATTTAAGCATAATTACGGCATTTATGGAGTCATGGTTTAAATAAAGCAACAAAGATGTTTTTGAGCAACAAAAATGTTGGAACCTGGAGTCTCTTTTCTACTACCACCCTACAAGTGGAAGTTACTGAAACCATGATAGCCCAAGCAAACAGCCATGCACATACCAAATATTCAATAAATTTTGCCCATAGAGGCTACCTGAAACAGCCCATAAGTATTAACATAGATACCCAATGCACAGATATCCAGCTCTGTCAGAGAAACCCAGCTCCCAAATCCCCTCTAAACAAAACCAGCTCTATATGCAGAATATCACAGCACATGCAGATTAATTCCTGATAGGTATCCAAACCCTGGACAATCTAATAGCAGCTTAGCATTGATTGCATGCTACACAACAATTTAGGTTTTGTTTTCCATTAGTAAATACCTCAAATTACATGAAAGGGAGAAAAAGTTCCCTAGATACAAGCATTAAATATTTATCAGCCTTATGTCTGCTCTGTCACCACGCCTCTAAGAAAGTCCATTAATTAAATACTTTAGAAACGATTAAAACACTTCCTTAGAACTTATTGGCACCTGTTAATTCACTGACCCTACAAGGCTATGGCAGTAAATGTCTTGTTTGATTGCTTCTCTTACCAATAAATCAGCAACTTAAAGACAAAGGAGACATGATGCAACTCCATGTACACAACATTGCCTTAAAACACAAAAGCCAGTATCTAGAGGCAGAGAAACAGAACATTTATGTAGACAGGGCAGCACAAATAATCTATTTAACCTAATCTTTTAATTACAGGAAACATCTCCTAGCAAGACATACAAGAGCAATGAAATGACCCAGAGCTAGAAATCAAGATGATATATTTGTGCATGTGAAAGTAACACCAGCAGAATTCATAAAAGAAAACCTCCTTGGGCATTATTATCTTTCCATCAGGATACACTGTCATCACATTGAGAACAGGAGAAAAAAAAATAGCTTAAAATATGTTATTAAAATACAAATAAAGGGAAAGGGAAAACAAGAGCAGAGAAAGGTGAAATTAGAAGTGGGGGGGATGCAGGTGAAAAGAAATCTCTTTGAATTATTAAAAAGGAGCATGTTAGGATTGGGGAGGGAAAAAATAAGGGACAGACCCCAATAGCTTGGCAGAGCACAGCACCCAGTCCAGTGCAGAAGCTGCAGGGATTTGGGTGTCATTATTTACTCAGTCACAAACTACTCAGCAGAGAGGGGGGTTCAAATCTGGCCCTGCTTGGGCAGTATGCAAATCTTCTCCCACTCCTCTGCAAGCTTTTAAGGATAGCTGGCAGAGAGTCCCCTGAAGAGTCCTGGCAATGCCACAGTCTGCAGTGGGAAACGAGCATCTTGCAAAGAACCCCTGAGATCCTCCTACCCCCTCAAATCTGCGCGAGAGGAGAAGTGTTGCCTGCAAGGGGGAGCGAGACGGAGCGCGTGTGTGTGTGTGTGTGTGCACGAGAGGGAGAGGAAAACAGTGCTGGTAATTATAAAAGAGTCCTGAAATGCCAGGAGATGGGAGAGAATAATTGATCCTAAACAAAAATAATGACAATAAATTGCGCGCCCCTCGCTGCGTGTAATGTTTCCTCCTCTCTCCCATTTGTGGCGCTTTGACCCTTTGTTCGGATCCTTTACCTTGCTGCATTGAAGTTATTATGGAATATTTGAAAAAATTGGCTTCCCTTCCTTTGATCTCTACTATTGGATTACATTCTTCCTACTGCCTGCACACAGTTCTTCACTCCCACATTCATTTTCCCCATTTCTTTGTTTACATTCAATTTTACCATATTTCTTCACACTTATCTACATGGGTAAAGCCTATGTTATGTTCCAACACACATTACTCTCTCTCTTTCCTTACTTTGCACTTTTTAACTGATCGTGTAGAATATTTGTTTCCAGAACGACAACAAAAAAAAAAAATCCAAACAAAACAAAACACAAAAAAAAAAAAGAAGAAGAAAAAGAAGAAAAATGTATGCAATGGTGAAAACATGTTCCTTTTCACTCCAACTGCAGCCCTAGCTGAATTGTGCTGCCATTGTTTTCCAACAGAACTTGCATTTCCAAACTTGGGAATTCCCATCAGTCTGTCTGACAGAATTTTCCTGTTTTTTCTCAGAAGGTGTGCATTTTTCAAATGCCAGTAACATACCACTACAGAATTTCCCAGGAGTAACAGCTTGGTTTGAGGGACTCTTATTCAAAAGCCTTACTTCAAAAAAAGTCATTTGAAACAGAAGAACCAAAACGGATTATTTACATTCTATAAATCAAAACAAAACTACAACCAATGCATTTCAAAATATTGCTATAATTATTTTCTACACGCTGATAAATTGCTGGACATACTTTCCTGAGTGCTGGTTGGCAATTCCTCGAGCACTAAACACAATGTTTATTTAATTTTAGATTGTGAATATAATTATTAAAAGTGTGATTCCAAATCATTAAAAAAAAAAAAGAAAAAGAATATACAGGGGGAAAAAGAAGCAACAAACCAAACACAAGGGAGGCATATTTCAGGTGTATTACAGTGTTTTTAAACCTCTGTCTGCTACACATCATGGAAGGGTCTTTTTTCAGGGACTCAGCCCCAGGGGAATGAGGCGCTCAGGCCCATCAGGGGCAGAGCATCCCAAGCCAGGTGACAAAGTTGGGAGTCACAGCAATGGCCACTGTGACAGTTTGGGGGTGTAGGAGAAGCTGCAAAGCTCAGGAGCAGCTCTCAACAATCCTGACTCCATTCCCTGAAATATATTGAAATGGCAAAGACGTAAAAATTAACTCATCTCACTTTTCTCAGCATTTATAGAAGACAATGTGTTTTATACCCCCCAAATAATGGGGATCATTTTCTGAATAAAGTGTATTTTTTCTTTACAATCTATGCACTATCACTCTTCTTTCTCTAACAGTAAAAGTCAGTGGATATTAGAAGATGCAGAGTCATAACACAGTATTCCAAGTATGGAGAAACACAGTTCTTATCTCAGACTCCCACATTCACACCCAAAAGTTTCCTTTTGTGTCCTCTCAGAGAGGGCTTGGGCTGTGCCAGCCAAGGACACCTCACACACATCCAGCCCCACCAGCTCATAAAGTGAAAGAAGGAAAAAAGCATCATCGTGGTACTATTAGCACCTGCACAGATGTGCATTTTCTACCCCCAGTGTAAATCAGGAGAGTGGGGGTGAAATTGGTGTATTGACATCAGCAGAGGAAGAATTGTGACCCTCAGCCAAAATCCAACCTGCCCAGTCTGTGACAGGCAGCCCTACAAGGAAGGGATGGATGGACTGGGAATGGACTTTGCTACCACAACTAAAATGAGAAGTAAAAAACCCCAGCCAATCCACTGCATATTGATTCAAGCACTGCAGGATGAGGTATTGAAAGAAATAGATGTTTGTCCTTTCAACCTCTTGCTCCGTGGCCACTGCTTTGTTTTCTCCTTTTAACTTTACCACGCATTAACAATTTTCCTGAATTAATTCAAGGCATTTCTGGCAGCACGTGATTAAAAATTATCCATTTTTAATTGTTTTTCAGTGGTTGAAACTCAATTCTGCTTAGTCTGCCTGAGAGCTGGGCATGGGTGATAACAGGTTATTTCAACAGTTCAGGCTAAAAATGGGATCATTCACTTAACTCTGCAGTATCAGTGCAATTCATCTCAGTCCATAACAGATGACATGTTCAATAGAATATGTAAAGTATGCCTCCACCTAGTGATGACTATGTTCAAATAATAGAAAATAATAATAATTATTCTATTACTTAAGAGAATCACAGTAATTGGCTCCATTTTACCAAATTAAAACGTGCTCTCATGTAAATACTCACATATACAAATGCACACTTCGCCTCCAGAAAAATTAGTTTAAAGCTCAATCTGTGACAGTTTACCTGCAAACTCTGACTTGAGGGAGGCTAAACACATTCCAGGTTTTAAATACATTAAAATTCAAAATAATAATGTACTTGTAGCAATCAAGACTATTACGAGGACAAAAAAAAAAAATGGGGGTGTGACTGAAGTGCTGTGGATTTTAAGCGTTAAAGTTGTCTGATAATTTAAGTTTGATAGACTATTTCTAAATGAAACAGTAAACAAACCACATCCCCTCCTTGCAACTTTGTTTGCCAAAGAAAATGTTTGCTAAACTTCTTGGATCACTGTGTTTTACAGATGCCATTGCAGATGTAGTGGCTGAAATTCTTAGGAATTTTTTTTGTCCTAAATCAGAGCAGAGGTTATGAAAATAAAAATTAAAAAGAAATTAATTTTTTACAAAATACAAAACCAACAAAAAACTCCAATAAAACGTCCTAACAGTAAAAAAAACTTAACAATCCAGAATTCAAGAAATCCAGCTCTTGAACTCAATCTCATATTTCTCACAACTGCCATAATCCATATAAAAATAGTCTCTAACTGGGATCAATTGCAGGCGCATCCTCAAAATCAATAAACTCGAGGAGGAGGTTTGAAAAGTCAGGGTCCCTGGTGGAAAACGTTCTTGTGGGTTTTCCTTTCATCTGGGAACCACCTTAAACGTCTTCTCAGGCCTCCTGGTCTTGCATTACCATTTCAAAAAAGTCTCCCCATCCCATTAGTGGTCCATGAATCACAATTTAGGAATTCCCGCTCAGCTGAAAACCAGAGGTGTTGTATCTAAAAGAGAGGGCAGGTCACTGCCTGCAGTTCCCCCCTTGCATTTAAATTGCCTCCATTGTCCCTATAACACCTTCAAGCATCCAAAAAACATCTTGTCTGC
The DNA here is from genome assembly GCF_037042795.1 of Molothrus aeneus. NCBI lineage: Eukaryota > Metazoa > Chordata > Aves > Passeriformes > Icteridae > Molothrus > Molothrus aeneus. The sequence continues at coordinate 34,744,974 of NC_089652.1, read as the reverse complement.
AAAGAAATCACTCCTACACAAAAAATGTGAATCCCAAACCTCTCCTCTGCCATCCCTCTGCACGAAAATTCAGAGAGAGGACAGCCAAGGCTCCCCATGCCCAGCCAATTCCAAATATCTGCCTCAGCCATTAAAGAGAAACACAAAAAAATGGAGTCAAGTGGCTTCGCCAAGATTTTAAAAAATGTAGCGGCTGAACACAGAAATACCAGCACCAAACATGTAAACAAGTCAGATTTGATTATCTCTGAGTGAGTTCATTCAGGATTCGTTTTTCTCTTTTTTTTTTTTTTCCCCAAGAGTTTGATAAATTAAGGGAGTGTTTGGGCACCTATCAAGATACTTTTTTTTTGTTCATATTAGCTTAAAATAAATTTAAAAAAAAGAAAAATTATAATGGTCTTAAATTAATTTAACTGTTTTCCATTAGGAGAAGCACTAAACCTTAAAATACCAAAGAACCAGGAAGTCCAGTCTTCTTTTGCATTTCTTACGTTTGTCTTTCAGCTGTTGATTGCCAGAAAATACCATTTTCCCCGGATCATAAATGCACAAAACACAGCACCATGGGCCACACTCATATCAGAGGTGCTTTATCAAGTTCACCTACTGACTATCTGTAGCCATAATTTTCATTACATGCTTTATCTTGAACCACCTCGTCCTTGTGAAGCTATTTACCTTTTCCCTACCAGCTGATCAGAAGAGAATGACTATTTTAAAACATCAATTTATTACCTAAGGAATAATTTAGCGAACACAGGTCTTTGGGGATATTATTAAAAAAATAAATATTCGTTGGTTCAGAAACCAGTTAAATGAATGTTAATTGCAGAATAATTTGGGCTGGAAGGGAAAGGTCACCTGTTCCAACCCCCTGCCCTGGGCAGGGACATCTTCCTCTAGAGCAGCTACTGGTCTGAGTTATTCAACCAGGCACCGATTTTGGCTGAAAAATGTTTTTAAAATGCTCAGTGTGCCCTGCAGGATGAATCCATGGGGAAAGGGAGAGCCTGGGTGGCACCGGGAACAGACTGGGCAGCCCTGGCTGCTTCTGCTGCGCGCATCCCTACCCACATCCCTGTTCATATCCCTGCCTGAATCCACTGCCCACATCGCTGTTCACATCCCTGCCCTCATCCACTGCCCACATCCAGTGCCCTCATCATTGTTCACATTCCTGGCTGCATCCCTGCCCTCATCCACTGTCTCATCCAGTGCCCACTTCCACTGCCCACATCCCCACCTGCATTCTTGCCCATATCCACTGCCCACTTCCACTGCCTGCATCCATTGCCCACACCACTGTTCACATCCCCACCTGCATCCTTGCCCACATCCATGCCCACCTTCCCTGTCTGCATTCCTGCCCACATCCACTGCCCATTTCCAGTGCCCACTTCCAGTGCCCGTATCCCTACCTTCTTCCACTGCCCTCATCCCTGCCATCGTCCCTGTCTGCACCACTGCCCACATCCACTGCCTGCATCTGTGCCCGCCTTCCCTGTCCGCATTCCTGCCCACATCCACTGCCCATTTCCTCTGCCCACATCCTTCCCCACTTCCACTGCCTGTATCCCCTGCCCATCTTCACTGCCCACATCCGCTGTTCTCATCCCTGCCTGCAACCCTGCCCTCATCCACTGTCTCATCCAGTGCCCACTTGCACTGCCCTCATCGCTGTTCACATCCCTACCCACCTTCCCTGTCTGCATTCTTGTCCACATCCAGTGCCTGTATCCCTCCCCACTGCCTGCATCCCTCCCCACTGCCCGCATCCCTCCCCACTGCCCGCATCCCTGCCCACATCCCCACCTGCATCCCTGCCCTTTCAGACCTTCCCTGTCTGCATTCCTGCCCATATCCACTGCCCACTTCCACTGCTTGCATCCCTCCCCACTTCCACTGCCTGCATCCACTGCCCACATCCACTGTTCACATCCCTGCCTGCAACCCTGCCCTCATCCATTCTCTCAATCCAGCACCTACTTCCACTGCCCACATCCACTGCTCTCATCGCTGTTCACATCCCTGCCCACCTTCCCTGCCCACTTCCACTGCCCATATCCGTCCCCTCTTCCACTGCCTGTGTCCCTGCCCGCCCGTGCGCTGCCCACGAGATGGCAGCAATATGTTTATGAATAATGCAGCAGAGGCTGCAGCCCCATTTCGCATGCGGGAGCTGCAAAGCGCCGCTCGCTCCTTCAGCTGCAAAACAAAATAACATCGCTCGAGCCCCCTCCTCCCCTCCCCAACTGCACAAGCCTCTGTGAATTCGGCCAAAAAAAGAAGAAAAAAAACAATGGGAAAAATAAGCTGCTCCTCTGTCACGCTGCCCGGGTTGCTCTCTCGTTTTCCAAGGCACAAGGTGCTTCCCTCTGCTCTCACAGATTTGTCCTGCTCCTTGTGCTCAGCCGTGCTTCTGTCCCTGACAAAATTATGTCACACGCACATTAAGCATTAACTGCTGCTATGTTTTATTCCTGTAGCACAGAAAATGCCTGTGGCTTGAAATAAATATTTTCTTTCCTGATGGACAAATAACATCTGCACTGGTGAAAGCTGCAAGCGTGGCTGTCACAGGCTAAGTGATTCAGATAATTTCTTGAGAAGCACATGTGTATGAGCACACGCAGGCACTCGTACCTATCACAGGCACTCCCGTGTCAGCACTTGGATTTGCCAAAAGATGGGCTCTTAAAAAGCATAGTGAGCTGTTCTAACCATCACTTTCAGCAGACAGACTTCTTCATACACATAATGTCAGACTGGGGGAATACAGATTGTGAGTCGTTAAAATCAGCCTGGTTCCATGGAAAATTTAGGCTGCTTTTCCACTGGATTTTGGAGTCCTCCAGCATTTAGGGAGGCTGTGGCCTGCAGTGGGTGCCACACAGAGGTGATGTGCAGTGCCACAGACAGCAGCACCACAACACCTTGCTCAGGGCAGCTTCTGCTCCAAGGCTTTCAAGCCTTTCCAAGACCTCCATGAGTTGTTGAAGTTACACTTTTCAAAAGATTTTTTTTTTCCTGATTTTTTTTTTTGTTTTTAAGGACAATAATGGGGGGGGGAAAAAAAGTACCTGCCTAGGTAAGATCATATTTACATATCTACAAATCAACCAAAGCTTTTTTGAGAATTTTGAATCTTATTTCATGAAGCCAACTATAACAAAATATATCAGGAGTGGACCTCACTATTGCTGGAAAGTAACAACTTTTTCACATCATTTTAAAAAATGGTAATTAGGCTTTCAATTTTTTCTTTTAATAATACTAACAACAAAATGCTAATTTTCTGATTCTGTAACCACAAAATACATAAGGCCTTTTTGACATAACCGAGGGGTTTATTTTACCCCAAAGCAGATTCAGCAAGGGGGAGAAATAGATTAACTATAATTTTGTGTCACTTCTAACTTAACTGCTTGGTTTGTCCTTTTTATGAATAAAGCTGCTGTTCCTTGAAATCCTTTAAATCCCATTACAGAGGTTAAATTGATAGAGAAGTTCCTTGAAATTCCATTACAGAGGTTGAAGACCCAGTTTCCCAAACTTTTTAAATGCACAGTGCTGTCAGTTGAGTGCTCTCCTGTTGATTGCTTCTCTATTTCCAAACTGATCATAGCTTGAACATTGAAGTATCAAAACATTGAAATATTTTTGTATATGTCATAGAAAAGTGGGGTTTTTTTTATTTCTGTTAAGGTTTCCTATGCAAATGAACCCAAAGTCCTTACAGTTTTTATGTTCCTATTCTTGTGTAAAGCTTTGATTGTATCACAGAGGCAATGACATCTGTCCCTCTTTCTGTCACTTTTTTGGGGGGTGAAACTGGCTTTATTACCTGATATTCCTTAGAACATAAATCACATCAAGAATTTCTGTGTTCATTACTGAGCAATCACTGAGAAATCTGAATTCCAGTTCATTTTCCATATGTTCTCTTTGGGCTAACATGAGTCAAATCAGATTTAAGAGAGAGACGCTGGTGAGAAAAGCCTGACCATTTCTCACCCAACATTTCTGAAACAAGGGTAGAACTGTATATTCCAGAGTGCTCCAGTTACCAGGCTCTTGCTTATTCTCAATTAGATAAGGATCTTTTCTTTTCTCAGCTGATTTTTCTGCCTGTTGTGCTCTTTACTAACCAGGGACACCTCAACTCCTCCTTGGGTCCCAAGAGCAGCTACTGTCAACACAGGTGAAGTGGTTACAGTTAAATCTGCCTTTTCCATACGTAAAAAATAAATTAAATAACAACAAATAAAATTACCAAGGATATCTAAAGGTCTCTCCTCATCATCACCTTAAAATATCATATTATAGTCTTTAGAAGCCAAAGTGACTTCTTAATTTTATAAAGTTTAAAATGCATATTGTGTGTAATTTTCTATTTCCTGCAAAACTTGCCTCACAATCAAGGCTAGTTCTCCTCTTTCACTATGTACGACCACTCTTACTTTTCTGTTTTGATCACAAAAAAAAATACATTAAAACTTACAAGATGTTCAAAATGAAAGAAATTAAGAAAAGTACAACTGAATACATGGGGGAAAAAAAACCCCAAAACATTCATGGGTTTTGTTGGATTTAGCTTACAGTAGAAAATAGGCATGTTGAGAAGTCAAAAGATTATCTGCATTCATTGATTAGGTTTTACTGAATATTTTGGCAGGAGCTTTGCCAGTAAGGTTCAGTTATAAGAGAGAACCAGAACCACAATTGTGAGTCTGTTCCACATTGCTGTGCTCAAGATCTCCCACTTACAACAATAAAAAGAGCACTTATGTAAAATCAGAGAATGGTTTGGATTGGAAGAGATCTTAACTGGTCTCATTCCATGGGCAAGGACATCTTCCACTCCAAGCCCCATCCAGCCTGGCCTTGGACACTCTCAGGGATGGGGCAGCCACAGCTTCCCTGAGGAACCTGTGCCAGGGCCTCCCCACCCTCACAGGGAAGGCCCAATTCTTTCCCAATATCCAATATCCCAATAGCCTGATATCCCATCTAAACCTGCCCTCTGGCAGTGGGAAACAATTTCCCTTTGTTCTGTAACTCCATGGTGCTCAAAGTGGGGTCCCATCTCCCTCAAACTGCTGGCCACACTTCTTTTGAAGATGAAGACCATTTTTTGGTTTTGTGTTTTTCTAAAAACCAAATTTTGTTACTTAAAGAAACTCTTTCTGACACCACCTAATGACTGTGTGATGTGGCCAAGTCTTTTAACTAGGCAATAACATATTCAGGTCTCTAGGATAGAAATTAAACCCCAGCCAGAGCAGTGAAGTCCACAAGTGGACAAAGTGGTGTTTAAGATCACAAGAGGTCCATCAGATGCACAGGAGATTCAAAGCCAGGAAAGGTTCCTGCACAACTCGGAGCTGAAAGCAAGAGCCCTCTCAGGCTCGGGAAATGGGACTAACTCTGGGATAGGATTTGGGTGGGAACAGGCTCCAGCTGCTGATAAAGACCATCACAAGCCTGCAAGGTGGCTCTTTTAGATTTCCCTCTTCTGTGCAGCATTTATGTTCAAAAACACACAAAGAAAGCCAAATACCAATCCCAGCCCAAGCCCCTCCACGTCGCGCTCTCAGTGCTTCCTCTAGAGAGATCGTGGAAACAAATATGATCCCTCCCATGGCAAAAAGCAGTGACTTAAACCATTCCTGGGAGGCATCCAGGCACTATCCTGATCCTATAGTATGTAGAACAAAATAGCTTATCATTCAGATTACTCGCTTGGACAAAGCTGGAGAGCTTCAAGGACAAGGGAGTTACCCAGGATCAGCGCCATAAATGTTATTATATATGAAACAGCTGCAAGATAAATTCTTTCATATTGCACATAGGTGCAGTTGTACTTTCAGCTGTCTCGCTGGTGGAATACTGTAGGTCTTATACAGCTTTCACTATTTGTAAAATACATGTCTTAGTTGTGTAGGATTGAGTGACCCCTTACAGCTGCGGTGCACTGAAACAAAAAACGGTATCACACCACATCTGTGGCAAGAGCCCAGCCATAGAACTCCAGAAATTCCTCATATGAAACCTTCCTAAAAGTGAACTTGGTGTACAGGGTAAAATTATGACTAAAGAAAACAAAAAATGCCTGTTAGTTAAATGAATGGCGCTATTAAGAGAACAAAGCAGCTTTATCGATTTATAAATATGCTGCTCACGACCTTTTTTGTGCTTTTCACCTCTCTCCTACTTTTCCTTTTCACCTCTCTCCTACTTTTCCTTTTCCTTTTTGAATTATCTGAGAGAAATGTCCCAAAACCTCTTCAAGGAAATAGTGTACAACCACAGGACTTTGTGCTAATGAACCCCCAGAATTAAAAATCCAGAGGTCAAGAGCACATCTTCCATGGAGTCTGGGCTGAATTTCAAATTTAAAGGCTGTTTGGCTTACAGTAGAGGCTGAGTAAAACAGGGGGAAGAATAAGACCCAGTTGAAAAGTTTACTAAAAGTAGGAAATGTAGAATATTGGAAAAAAAATCTGCAAATTACCCTAGTTACTGGTGTTTCTAACACCATATCAACACTGACTGAAAAGCAGCCCATTAAGTTATTTTCTTTTTTGATACCTCACATCAAAACACACCTACCCTATATCAAACTAAGCCAAAAAAAGGCAAGAGGAGAACAACAAAGTGACACAGGCACTGTTTCTGTTCCAGTTGCTGACTGACAACACTGCCATCCCTTAACATGGTTTTATTTAGTTATTACAACCATCTCTCTGTAAATGACACTTAGGATTATTTAAGATTATGTTGTAATCCTTTTAATCCTCAGTGCTTTAAATTTCAGGCTAAACACCAAAGAGCAAACTAGCACTTAGCAGAAATATTTAAAGCATGTGATTTGAACATAAATCTTCTTTTATTCAGCACTCCTCCGATGAAGACCTAGTGCATCACATCACTCAGCCAGCAAGAACAAACAGCACCGTGTCTCACTGCAAGCTGCTACCTCACCCCACACCATGGGAAGCTGCTTCTAACCAGGTCTTTTCCTGGGTGCCAGTTACACCATCAATAAAATAAATGAAAGGAAACCAGGGGGTTATAGTCTATGAGATGTGCATATTTTCAGTTACTGTTACGGAAAAGTTGAGGGAAAAAAATACCCCCACATAATGTGTTCATCAAGAACAGAAATAGATTGCATGCACAAATTGGATAGTGTGAGACAGATCAGACTTATCCTGTTAAAAAGGGAGTAGCTCAATTAAAATGAGAGGAGTAACGCTGCTGAAAGCATCATGATCAAGACCAGAAACCCAAATCTTCCTGCCTGAATATCACTCACTTGCAGTTCCCTCTTTTATTTCTCCCTGCATCGATCACGTTTCTAATTAGTTTTTCTTTATGATACTCCTATGCTCCATCTTCTTGCTGCTGTCCATTAACTGTCATCTGCTTAGATTTTAAATCCAAGATTTCCTTCTTTTTCTTCAATCCAAAATTTCAATCGTCTTTTTCCATTTATGATCTATAATTCTGTGGTGGTTTGACATGGACTCAAATTGAGGACCCTGGCAAAATCAAATTCAAAATTCTGTACCTACTCCTAATACAACACATTAGCTCAAAGAAACCACTGAATGAGAAAAGAAGGTTTTATTAGAAAGTAATGAAACAAAACACCAACTGTGTTTTGATGGGCTTTGAAGATATAATTATACTTATTTCTGATCACTTCAGAGTTAAGCAGCTAATGTATTTAATCAAACAGCAATGCAATGCATCTATATTTAGGTTGCAAAAAAAAAAAGAAGAAAGAAAGCATTAAAGAAAGCCACCCATGTTGTTTTCATTTGAACAAACCTATGAATAAGTAGACACACACTATCAATTTTATTCCCACCCACGAGGAATAAGTAGATCAGAAGTGTTTCCTGAAATATTCAGTTTCCAGGTACCAACTGACCTCTCTGCTTTCCAACTGGCCTTGGATTCCCTCCAGACTATCTCACACATCTTCGCTCCCTCTGCAGTCCCCTTCCCACTCTATCTGCTCATGTAGCACCAGTCTTGTTCAGTCCCTTCCTTTCCCAAAATGTCACCACTACTGGTGCCAAAGCCTTCTCCTCTTTCGCTCTTACCATCTGGCACAATCTTCTTGTAGCTCTCTGTCTAAACAATGCTCCATCCCTTTTCAAAATGTGTCTTAACATATGTCCTTCCTCCCATGCTTTTACTTCTTAATGTCTCTCCCACTCACTTATTGGCTTGATGAAGACACATTTTAATGGGTTCAAACAGTAGTGCATGAGTTTCCTTTCTCACATTATTCTGATTCAGTTACACCTCACACAAACAGAAGTGAGAAGAAAATGCATTGCAGAGCCCTCGTAGCACCAGTCTGGTAAATCAATAACAGAGCTTCGTTTGTCTTTACTTTGGAAATGTATTAGCTCAAATGAATCACTGAAATGCATTTCCAAACGGGAATTTTGCTCACTACAAAATGAGAAATAAACCCTAGAACCTCAGAAGACCTGTCAGTGTGCTCAGGGGGTTGCAGGAGTGAAGGCTAAGGTTATACTTAATCACATTCCAAGTGAAAAAGCTGAAGATTGACAGCAAAAACCAAAATATTTATTCTAAAAATACCTAGGAAATGACAAAGCCCCAAGTGTTGTCTCAAGACAACCTGAAAGATGTGGGGGGTATAGAAGCATAAGTCTCGCTGTCTTGGAAAAGAAGAATATTTCTAAATATTGCATGTGCTTTAGAAAGATGTCTAGAAAAATAAACCTTGAAAAAGCCTCTGTAACACACAGCTGACCCAAAGAGATTTCTTTTTTAGAAGCCATGTACAGGCCCTTAGGGGTTTTTTTTTATGTGTAGTGGCTTTTTTTTCCTTCCATCCCAGACCCAGACACAGTTGGATCCTCCAGCATGTTTCATTGGTCGTGATGCTAAAGGACTCTCTGGTAACTAACAGGATCTTGACCCTGACATGTTCCCTTCTGCATCTCTACCCACTTTATTGCTTGTATTGTTAAACATTTTTAATGTTAGAACTCTGGGAAGCAACTTGGCTCATAGAGAATAATATTTTGATGTGGCTTGATGCAACATTTAGTGAAACAGAAAAAGACAACAAATCCTTTCTACTGATATTCATGGGAGCTGGATTATGTCCAAAACCTGAAGATGTTGCAATAAACTATTTTAGCCCTTAGATCCTGGAATGTTAACCTTGCAGTAATGCTTTTCCCCTCCTTTCATCTTCTTGGGCCTTGATCCTCCCTTTCAATTCAATGGGATTTGGACGAAGGAATTAAATAATATTATTTTCCATCAATGAAGAATAGTCCTGTGAGAAATACATGTCCTTCTCTGCTGGCCCTGACAGAGGCAAGCTTTTAAAAATCCTCCCTTCCCCTTGCAGAAGTGAACCTGGGTCATCACCGTCTGAGGACCCTGAGCAGCAATAAAAATAAACAGAGAAACCGCACTGCGCTGGAGCCGTGCTTGTATAAGCAGTTTGAAGAAGTTGTGTTTATGGAAGTCCTCTAGGTCAAGATTCTAGGCCTGAACCCAAAGCAATTACCTACTAAGTTTTAAAAACAAATTGAATATAGAGCATTAATCAATAAATCAACAGGTTCTCAAGTGTTTAGGAGACTCAGCCATCAGAAATCCTTCTCTTAGAAAAATAGTAAACCGATGCTGGATAAATTGTTACACTCCTTTACTGGTAAGAAAAATGCTGTATTAAATCAGGATGTAGTTATTAAAACCAAGGAAATAAAGCCTACCTCTTCAGAGTTCAGACACAAATGAGCAGTGGAATGCTTTGCCTCTTACCTGAAAGACATTCTTTTTGCTGGATTTCTCTGAGGTCCACTCAATGCGAGCACCACACAAATCTACACACTCAGGTTTATATCCCGGCTTCTGGAAAGGAAAAGAAAAAAAAATTAACATGAATATGGCCTGACTTTTCACAAATGGGGACAGTTATCAGATAAAACAAGAATAGATCAAGTTAAAGTGACGTTAAAGTGACAGGTTGTTGTAGCACAGCTGCTGGTATTACTGAAAAGAGCTCATTATAAACCCTGGTATTGTTAAATAACCACTCTTGGGGTGTCTTATAGAAGAAGTATAGAAGAAGTAAGGTTCTTATATTAGAACATAATTTTAAAAACAATTAAATGGTTTAAAAAAGAGTCTAGTGTAACATATAGTAGATCAAAACACAAATGCAGACACATGGACCAGCTATTTTCAATGCTTACTTTGCCAAACCTCTTGAAGAGTCATTGAGTTTAAAGGAAAAATTTTGTGGGTTTTCCAAATGCAAATTCAAACTGATGCAACTGGAAAGGACAGAAATTAGACAAGAACATACATCGTATCTCTAAGAGAAGCTATCTCCTTTCTCCAAACAAATTATCATTTCTTGCTCCTAAAAAAAGAAGAAAAGGCTTCGAGGGCATGTGTGACACACTCAGAAAGAGCTCAGCACAAGGGCTGATACTTCTCAGTGTCAGTCCACGCATCCTGGAGTGACACAGCTCTGCCTCCCCTGCTCCTCCATATGGATGCAAGGAATTCAAAGAGCAGATTTGTTTGCCTGTATCATTTACGTTGCTGGGAGTTGGTGCAAAGCACAATAATCCTCATTTGCCATGGAAGCTCCTTCTCCAGGGACTCTGCCTGTGCAGCAGTTCTGGCAAAGCCCCTGTAGTTCAGAGTAGGCTTTGTAGATTGGGTTGCTGCACATCCTACTCAGCAGTAAAAATACTACTGTTAAAGTAAAAAAGCACCACTAACTCCCTTTTGGGTAGGGGATGGAATGATATCCACATAATTTAATTAATCAGCTTGATGCAACTGTTTTCTCTGCTGCTCTTAAGCCATCGTTACCCTAAAAATGTCATTAGTGATGACACAAAACAGACTTTATAGAGTTAAGAGTGGCCAGTCCAGCACCAGCCACAGAGTCAGCTTTCCAAAAACTACTCACTGGATTTCTCTGATGTTGTTATTAAAGGCTAAAATATGTGAGTTCTCCAGGATGCCTTTGAGATGGGAGGAAGAGAACCTATTTAGGTTAAAAGAAGCAAAGCAATCCTGGTCAAGTGATTTGCAGGCCTAGTATCTGGAAGTTTTCAGTACTGGGATTGCAATTATGTTCTCCATTTGCCAAACCATAAAACCACAATGGTTAAGCTCCACTGAAACTGACAGTCCCGTGTGCCTTTGTTCCTTTTTTTAAAATATTATTAATTTTTTTTTAATAGAAGAAATATACTCTTCAAAACAGAAGGATGTTCTTGTGGTTAAACCACTGAAGAGAAGAACTTGGATTTCTTTTTCCCCACCTCTGCCTCAAATTTCCTGCCTGGCCTCTGACAAGAGTTTAGTCTTTCCAATTTTTTAATAGCAGATCAAAACTGCAGCATTGAGACTTGATTTTGCAAAAAAAAAAATTTGAGAAATTTAATCAACTAATATTTGCATGGCAAAAATTATGAAGTTGGAAAAAAACCCCAAGCACCGATATATTAATGCAAATAAATATTCAAATTTTGGATGAAATGAATGAGTTCTCAATATTCCAGTACTTTTATAAATAGGGCTATGAGGCTTAGATCATCTCCAGGACTCCATGCAATGCCCAGATCTGCACCACACAGGCAGTTCTGCAACCCATCAGGAACACACAAGACAGGCTTCTCAAAGTGGGCAATCTTCCTCCCTTTGAAAAAAATATTACCCACATGGATAGTTTGAGTTGGAAAATACTTTCACAAAGAGGGGCAGCTTTATTCTACCAGCAGAAAGAGTTGAGAAATTTTGAAAACACATTGAGATGAAAAGAGGAGATTAACATGTAGACAAAGAAACAGAAATAGTTTTTTGATAGTGAATATTACTGGGCTACAGAATATTTTCCTCAGGAAAACTGCCATGGAACACTGAAGGGAGAAAAAACAAAAGCCTAGAGAGGAAGGAACACAGAATAGTGAACTCTGTAGTATCTCTAATTTCTATTTAAATTTATTGTACAAAAATATATGCAACTGCAGAAGCTGGACTCTCCTGTGCACCAATGAACACACAGGGTAATTTTGTTGCTGTTGCTGTACTCTGGAGTTTGTTTACAGCTCTGATTTTGTAATAAGCAGAAGAAAAGTACAAGCATGTGCATCTCCCTCTCCAGAAAGGATGGGATGCAGGCTTGTGGTGTGGGAAAGATGAAGAGGTTTCTGCTATGTGCAATAATTATTTGAGTCAGTCTCTTTCTCTGGGGGAAAAAAATATGAATTGAGCAACCTGGTCTAGTGGAAGGTTTCCCTCCCCACAGCAGGGGAGTGGAACAAAATGATCCTTAAGGTCTCTTCCAACCCAAACTCTGATTCCATGAAAACTTATCCTTTGGAGAATTTATCAGTTCTGACCACAATGTGTCTATGAACTCATGAGTATGGCATAAAATGTGAAGCTTCTGATGAAAACTTCATGCTAAATCATTCACAGGGTTCACAGAATGACCAGGTTGGAAGAGACCTTCAAGAACATCGAGTCCAACCCAGCCCCAACACCTCAACTAAACCCTGGCACCCAGTGCCTCATCCAGGCTTTGTTAAACAAACCCAGGAATGGGGACTCCACCACCTCCCTGGGCAGCCATTCCAGAGCTTTATCACTCTTTCCATAAAAAAACTTTTCCCTGCTATCCAACCTGTATTTCCCTTGGCGCAGCTCGAGGCTGTGTGCTCTGGTTGTGTCAGTGCTGCCTGGAGAAAGAGCCCAGCCCCAGCTGAGCACAGGTACCTTTGAGGGAGCTGCAGAGAGTGATGAGGGCACCCCTGAGTCTCCTTTTCTCCAGGCTGAGCACCCCCAGCTCCCTTTTCAGAGCCATTGAGCCTGAAACTGCCCATCACTGTTCTGCTGCACGCTTGGGGAGCGCCCACTGAAACCCATCAGAACTCCAGAAAATGTACAAGGAACGTACATTAATTTTGGCCTAAAAATTTCCCTGCTACAGAGCTGGCTTCCCAGGTTATGCAACACCCAGAGACCCTGGGAGAGAGCAAGTTAAGGTGACTGGGAAGCCTGAGCTCTCCACGTCCTTGCTTTGTGCTCTGCAGACAGAGCAATTATGTTATATCAATGTTGTTGCAGGGGGTTATGCTGTAAATTGATACAAGTGTCTGCTAAGATGAAATCTTCCTAAACATGAATATGGATTTCAGCAGCATTTTCACTCACTAAATTACTTTGCAGATGGGCTAATAACCTGAGGTTAAAATAACCTCAGTTGAATAAACTATCTGAGGGAATAAACTGACTACATTTTCTTGGTCAGAAAGACCAACTGATGATAGAATTAAATGCTGTTAAGGAAGAATGGAGCTGTGATTCATTTAGATCACAGTGTCCTTAATTTAAAATAAAGAGCTAGTCAAATTCATAAGAATGGTTAAACAAAAAACAAACAAACAAAAGAAAAGTGTATTAAAGCCAGGACCACAAAAAAATCAAGGCAGCAACAAGAGCTAATGATTTAGCTACATGGGATGCAAACTTGCATTTTCAGTAGTATTTGTAAACAATCTCATTTTCTGAATCTCTCCTCTGTGTGCTTTAATTGCTGTGCTCTATTACTTCCAATAACTCCAGATTTTGCCACCAGCTTCACCAGAAAGCAAAGCAATGGATCCCAGTCCTCTCCATGCAGAGCAACAGCAAAGTTGCCACAGTGAGTCCTGCACCTACAGTCATACACAGGAACAGCAAAACCTTTTAGATATTGCCATTGATTTGATTAAAACATTACTAAAGATCTATACAAATAGAATTTTAGATCACCTTTAAATACTATTTAGTCCCATTGTCATGAAAGGAGGTATTAGAAGTGCTCTCATTTCTCTCTCTCCTGCTGCCTTTGTTTTGTGAAATATCATTCCTCTTTTAATGATGCTGTCTTATTCTAAATTTTTGCTCCAAGTACAGTATTTAATAATTAATAATTAATGAATTAATATCTTTAGAATACAAAGGAACTTTAATCTTTTTGGTAAGTCACATCATTTTCCTGCTAACAATAAAAATGCTTTGTTATAATTCATACTATTGTGGATGAACACAGCTTCTCTTACATTATTTAATTAATGGTTGAGTTCCCCCTTTTCCAAAGTAAACAAAAACTGGAAAAATAAAATAAAAATCAGTAAACAAATGAGTTCTAATGAATCCTTTTTTTTTTTTTTTGCATTAGTCCCTTTCCAGTATTAAAATTATATCTGGTTAAGTGGTTCACAAAGGAAATAAGCACTGCATTTACTTTATCAGATGAGATAAGCATGGCAGTTTAGCTTTTTTTGACATGCAAAATTTGAGTTTAGGAAATTGAGTTATAAGATTATGAACACTGACAGCTCTTGTTGTTTTCAAGCTTTACCTAATTTGTTTATTTACTGTTGCATTTAAGTTTTATGCAACAGACAGAAAATGTAACTTTAACAGATTTTTCTCACCTAGTGAACATTGAGTTCACAGTCCCAGCATTCAAATCTAGCATGGAATAAAACAAAAAAAACCACCAACATTGTTTTGCCCTCCCCAGAATGAGAAAAATACAGGTTCAATATGTCTGTGTTCTTCCTAACATGGGAGATTTTATCTCACTGATAAAATGAGCACTGGTGGTGACTGAGGCTTCAGGGAAAGGGACTGACCTCTCAGAAGGTCCTGTTTCATAAACCACCATAACTTTTTTAGTTAAATCATTTGAGATTTGGGCCAAAAACCCCATTCTCCAGGCTGGTCTAGTTTAGTATCCAAATCCCTAAAGAGCTAATGGGGATTTTAACCATGTTGAGGAGTCTCAGAGCAAAATCAAGCCTCCTGTGTGTTAAATTTCCACCAGTTCATTTATCTCCTGAAATTTGGGTAACAACTTGCAAAGAGAGGGAAGAGGTAGCAGAGAGAGGTGCAAGACACTTAGTAAATTATAAGAATAGTTCTAATAAATTCACCTTAGACATTTCTCTTTTTCCTAATAATATAAAAGTCAACTTTAAGGAAAACAGATGATTCTGAAAAAAAATAAGCTTTTTCATTTTCATGGCTGCAGAGAAGTTGTATTTTCCAGCTGGACTAGCACAAACACAAGCAGAAAGTGCCAGATTTCACCCTTTACTTGTTTGTATTGTTTCATATCTTAGTTCTGCGTTTCTTTTTCTACAAATCTCAAAAAATATACGGCGTGAAAAGGTGCTCTTCAAGGCTGATTTTATGACAGGTGGCATTGATAGTTCTAGGATTTATAGAAGAGTGGTCTGCATCACCTGCCACAGGAAAAATAACTTATTGTTTGTGACTCCTGCCAAAGAGAGCACCTTTGCGGCCACCCATCAAGCCAATGAGATTTGGCAGGTTCGATCAGGCCTTGAGAGCCTTTCACAACAGGGCTTTGTCAAATCTGTCCCTTCACTGCCCACAGTGTCACAGAGCCACCAAATTTCCCTTCTGCTGCCCACACTGAGGTTTGGCTGTGCCCAGCACCGAGAGGACGCGCGCCGCTACCGCTCGCGCAGCGGAGCTGTCGCGTGTGCCCAATGGAGATCAGTGGCCTTTCCTCGGGGCACAATAAAAAGGTACTGCAAATTTCACTTTGTAGTAACTACAGGCTACAGAAATTGCATTAGCTGCATTAGATGGAGTCGTAGAAATATTCAGGGAGGTTAGCGGGATATGGTGGATGTCACATTTATACTGCGATAAAAAATCACTTTGCTAACTTATAATGTTTTCTGCTTTGGTAACACCCTATATTAAGGTGCCGCTTATAAATAATTTATTATTATTTATTAATGTATAAACCACTTTATAGGATGGTAGATAACAACTTAAATTCATGTATTAAAGATGCACATGCATGGTTTAATACAATTTACGCCTCACAATATCCTTTGCAACAGATTCTCATCGCATCATCTGTTCAGCATTTATTACTAATGCATTTTATAACATACTTTATAATACATTATTTGAAGAAGTAGCTGCATTTAGTGATCATTTTCATAAATAAGAATAAAGCATTTATAAGTGGCACCTTAATTTAAAGTGTTACCTTCACATTACTGGGTAGTCACTCACCATTTGTCTCACTTTGCAATTACTCTCGAAATGCACCTCTTAATAAAGGACATGCTGTGTCCTATTTCTTCACACACACTACATCTGATTAAGAGTTTATCAAGGCATTTTTCCTTCAGCTGCTTTCAAACCTTTGAAGTCACCAGCTCAGTCTAAATTTGTCTTCTGTAAACACCAAACTTTTTTATATTGAAATAATAGTTGCCAGGAGACTGAAGATATTGGATTGCCTACCAGGTTGGCCATTGCCGGCTGCTTGGACTCTTTGTAGAATTCCATTTTCCGAGAAGTAAGAACAATCCAGGAGGTGGACCAATTTTTCCTTACAAGGAATATTAAAAAAAAAAAAGAAAAAAAACCAAGGAAAAAGAAAAAAAAAAGAAATCTGTGAGGCATTCAAGTAGGAGGTAAAATATATTTAATTTCTAGACATGGATTTTAATTATTAAAACATAATACATATTAATATATACATGTCAGAAACAAAAATGGTCTAAAGTCAACATTGTCAACAAACTTCCATCAACATTGACGGAGTTGCGCCGCCCTAATTATACCCAAAATGTAACCTATCAAAGCTTGAGGGGCTTCTTTCTCCTCATTCACATTTTGAAGCCCATTTGTGTTTCTTTTTTGCCATGGTGTCAAATGAAAACAGTGGGATTATTCACACATGCTCAAAGTTCACAAGAAGAGGACTCCGAAATAGCTGGTGCCCTTCTGGTACCTAATACTTAAAATAAAACTGAGAAGAAAAAATGTTGATCTGACTACACAGAGCTCAGTAACAGGTCTATTTTGAAAGGTCCCAAATGCTGTCTCCTTTCCCTAAATTAAAAGTTTACACAAGTGCAAGGAAGATAAGAAGAATATCTGAGAAAGGTTTGAGTAACCATTAAATATCAGGAGTTCATGGTACAGACTTAGAGAACTGACAAACTGCTGGGGCTAGGGAGAATTAAAAATACACATGGACATGTGAAAGAATGACCCTTGATACAGAAAATCGTGATATTCAACTCAGAGGAAAATGCTATTATATATGTTATCTATAACAGATTTCAAACCACTACATAATCATAAATCTGACCTGATAAAAAGCTATTTTTAGATCAACAGCTCAAGTTTAACTTTTGAATTTAGGGGTCATAACATCTGATATTTACAGGAAAGTTCATAAACCCACTATTGATCTGCCTCATGGTGAATATGAGTTGTCTATTGGTAAGCACCACTTCAGACCTTCATTATTTTTCTTTATTTTGTCTTTCGATTTTAAAGAGGTCTTGTAAGTGCACAAAGGTGTAAGTGGTCAAGCGTGCTATGTGCAGATTTAAACAAACTTTCCTATGAGTTGGATAGGCTGGATGAATATGGATTACCAAGGAACTCAATGGTAATATATCTTGGAATATATCTTAAATCCAGTACCAATTTATACCAAATGACCCCATTTATGGATAGAATGGGGCATCCACAGCTTCTCTGGGCAACCTATGCCAGAGCCTCACCTCCCTCACAGGCAAGAATTTCTTCCTAATATCCCATCCCATCCCACTCTCTGTCACTTTGAAGCCATTCCCCCTTTTCCTGTCATTCCAGGCCCTTGTCCAAAGTCCCTCTCCAGCTCTCTTGGATCCCCTTTAGGTTCTGTCACACTCCCATGTTATACCTTAATTTCTTGCCACCATCTGCTATTTTTGCTTTCAGAAGATATCCTTCCTTCGTCACTACCTGCAAGAAAGGAAAAAAAAGGAGGTCGTAACCCTATTATTTACTGAGCTGAATAAAACCACTCAATACACGCATAGGGGTCTGCATCTAGATTCTCTAGTGTGGGGGATCTTACCACTAATTCTCAGTTTAATCACCTCTTTTTTCTGATATGTTCCATTCTTTTGAGTATTTGCAGACAATATTAAAACAACTCTTAAAGTCAACTACTACACAAAATTAACCGCAATAAAAACCCAATAAAGTTTTATTTTACTTTATTTTATTCTATTTATTTAGAATAATTTTATATAAGTGTGGAAAAAGTTTCTAGCTATGAGTAAAAGAGAATTTTAAATGCATTGCAGGCAAATGACATTATAATATCATTTTATATACTGTGTTTCTTTACAGCACACTGAGGATTCTATATGGGAATGCAACCCTTGATTTTTGGGTTCCAACACTCTGCTTGAGTTTTGGTGTATTAGAAGCAAGACTTAGGCCTGGTCTTTTGTTGTCGTTTTTTTTTTTCATTTCAATTTGTTCTCCTACACCTCTCTGAACACCTTCCTTAAGCCAGACCCCCTTGCAGACCCTTGGCTCTCTGATCAGCTGAAATATCTCATTTTAGAGCTGGGATAGGGGTTATTCTTGTCTATATAAATTTATACTAAAAAGCTAAAAACCAAACAAAGCAAGATGACTGTTTTTCAGCCAAACCCGATGACCTTCCATCTCATCAGGTCTCATCAACTAAGGATGTCTCAACTGTGTCAGTAATGGGAAAAAGAAACAAAATTGTGATTAAGACTGAGTCTGGTTTTGCTTTCAAACACTACTGAGCCAGTGCCCGACTTGGATATTAGAAACTCCACATGGTCTTTGTAGTAAATTGCATCACAAGGCAATTTCATAACAATTTCAATAGAATTTTGCTGTCTGCAAAGCCATTAAATAACAATAAAACATGCTTTAAGAGGCAATATAAGGATTTTTAAATCAAACATGTCTGTTATTTTGATTGTACAAAACAGCATTATTTTAACAGTGTAGTATGTTTCACAATTTCCCCAGATTTTGGCTGTGGTTGATATACAACATGTAATGACACATATACTGTGTAGATATCAGTTTGTACCTATGGAAAGGCCTGTAGGCCCTTGGACAGTGATTTAAGTGACATTCTCAAGTGGGTGCAGGAGGATCAGTGTGAGCTTCATCTGTAATTTGTACTTATCTCATGTAAATTCCTGTCATGCATATCATTACCACAGAAAACCCAGAGAGAAAGTGTGCAGGGATTATTGTGCAGAGTTATGCCACTATTTATCTAGTGATGGATGGGTGAACCAGCAGAGCTAAAATAAGGTTTAATCCCCATCTCCACCTACTTCATTTTTTTTCCCCCCCCCTTACTTTACATTTTTGATATTTTTCTTCCCCTTCTAATGCTTCTCTTTTGTGGTATAAAACTTCTGGTCATTGGCCAGGGCCAGAGATGCCAAACATCATATGAGAAAAGTTATTCTTTTTAATATTTCTATCCATCTGGAAACAGAAACTGGGAGGAGCATGGGCCAGCCATTCAAGCTGTTGACTGCTCCGCTGAATCAGACCCAAAAATCTCATGTTTTCAAAGTTTACCAACCACTTTCCCAAACTGCTATCTTAACCAATCCAGGACTAAAGGAAAATATTATTTTTCAACATCAGATCTGAATCACCTTTGTTGTCAATCTTGGGAAGTTAAGAACTGGATGCTTCCAGATGAAAATGCTGCTGCTCAGTCATATTTTCCTTATAATTGTCTTCAGCCAGGATATCAAATCCACTAACAAATATTGAGTGTATAAAATATCCTGACTTAAATTACATAGCTCAAATCCACCATTTGCTATAAATTAAATGGCTCAGAACTGAACAGTAAAAAGCTACAAGAGCAGCAGTTAATATGAGCCCTCTCAGTGCTAAAAAAACTCCTTTCACACACATTGCTTTAATTGAATTAGTACAGGTGCTGTACTCAAAATCAGCATGGCCTCCTCTAATTGATAAGGTGCACAGTTTTCTCTGTAATTAATATAAAGGGCATGCATGGAATTATGAAAAAACTACTCAAAAGTCAAAGAAAAATATATCTAGGATGACCCCAATATTTTTATAATTTTTATTTGGGGTGCTGCATTCCCCTTGTTTAACATCTGTTAATATCCCCTTTTCTATGCTACTTTTTTTTCAAGAAAACACTTCTAGGACAGCTCAGGATCAACTTGCAATACCTCTGCAAATGGATGATATTGGACTGAAAAGAATTCCAAATATATCCTAATGATACATTCTGCTTCTGTCTCAATAAATATCATCATCTTTTGTTAAGCTGCTGCCCTTCCTGCACCTTTTCAACATGTGAAGGTTGATAAAATGACCCAAAATGCCCTGAAGAATTAGCACAGAAATAGGAAAATGGAATAATTTTGTGGAGTTTGTGTTGATTTGTTTTTAAATTGTCTTTAGAAGAATAGTACAGATGAGAGTATATAGTGTAAATATTTGAGTTTCTAAACAAGAAATAAAAAGACTCTCATTGTCATGGGCTAATATTGTTAGAAACTATAAGGAAACATAATTATCACTGTATCACATACAGGTTTTATAATTTTCTTGAGTAGAATTCAAACCTTCTGAACATACCTAATCCTGAAAAGTTTGTGTAAGTAACAGTGCTGCTGATACCAAACTTTCTTTAATTAATCTGTATTTGCATATTCATTTTATTTTAGCAGAAAAGCATCTGTTTCTTGTTTCCCCTAGATTTTTCTAATGTCAAGAATTTATTGTTTTTAATTTCATTATAATATTTCTTATACAAATGAATAATAATATTAAAAACACCTCAATGAGGTCAGAGAACAAAGCCTTCATCACATTCCTTTATGCCAAAATTTAGCACGGATGAAACCCCAGTCAAGTTCAACAGAACCAACAGCAAAGTCAAGCCATGTAAATGACTTGGCACCTGCTAACATTATTCTTTTTATTGATCAAAGTCCCTCACGTTCCTTAACATCTTGAGGCATCCAAATCCTAACTTGCTTTAGTAAAGCAAGTGCAAAATTTACATTATCAATAAATAACCAGAGTGATTTATCAGCTCCACAGAGCAATTCCTTACCGTGGGTTCCTGGGTACTGATGATGTCTGCAATTGTCAAGTTGTGTTGGGAAAGATTTCTTCTGTGACGGCTTATCTGAAAAAGAAGAAGAAATATTTACATTCAGACAGGATTTGAACACATGCAGGTAAAGGTGGACCAACACATCTCATTACAGGGCACGCACAGCGTGCATTGGGTGGAGGACTGGGGTTTCTTTCAGGTGTTCCTCTGAGCCCTGGGTATTTAAAATGTGCAGCTGATATACTCTGGTATAAAACTCTGGTATAAATGTGTTTCTTGGTGATGTCACATGGGCAAATTTACCTCAAAATTAATCAGCTGATAATAATAACCTAAATTATGGGGTTTTTTCTCATCAGGAACCTCAAAAATTGTTTAACTGCTTAGGTGCTCTTAAACCCATTATAGAGAAATAGGAAAGCTGCTGATTGTAACTTCAAGGCCACAAAAAGCAAGTTAATGAAGAAACCAGAAAACAATTGGGCAAAAGCACACAAAAATCCAGCAAGTTTAAACTGCTTTAAAGGCTGTTTCTAAAGTCTCCACGATCGAAAGGTTACAGCAATTCTGTAACTCTGACTCTACAATTGCTCCCAAATTCTGAGTCCTTGATTTCCTCCAATTCTCCCTTTTCTTTGAGGAACAAAATGTAATCAACTGTGACTTAATTCTGAAAAATTATTGCTTTATACCAGAAACTATTAAAACAAAATAAAAGTTACTTCATAAATCAAGCATTTGGCAGAGCTCAATAGCATTTTACTTCCTTGAAAATCTGCAACAAAGAACAGATCCCTCAAAAGTGTGTGCGAGTATATGTGTGTGTATATATATATATATACACACATAAAACTTTTACTGTTTAAATTCAGTATCAATCAAGAAATATATAATTATGAGCTGAGGTTCTGTAAAATTTAGTGATTATTTCCTCTTTTAGCTCAAGTCACAAAGCAAACAACAAAATATAGTCTCAACTGGTTTCCACTGTATTCATCATAATGCATTCTCTTTTCCCCTATTAAAAGAGAGTTAACCAAAAGTCATAATGTATTCTGCTTATATTCAAGTGTCTGAATATAGAAAATGTTCTTAATTAATCCAGAGGGCCACGCTCAAAAAACAGTTAAACATATTATGATCCCATATTTTTTCTCCACACATTGCTTTCATGTTTATTTGTAAGCACTAAGGTTTTTAAGCCTTGAAATCTATATCCTAGATATTGCTCTACTCTCCTAGTCAGAGCTAATGAGCTTAATGAATTACCAGTTCTAAATTTAATACAAACATTTCAAAGAAAGAGATAAAACATCCTTCACAATTCAAAAGTTTCTCTGACCTATTTATGAAGAATATCACTTAACAATTTCATTAAGGGTGAGTAACAGCTGGTGACATGGCTGTGTCCTAAAGTGTTTTTCTCTCTTAATATTCTGCATCTTAAGCAATCGAGCTTTCATAAGAAATACTTTAGTTAGTGGCAGTCCCTCCTTTGGGGAGAAAAAAAATGTCAGACCACATTTTCTGTATTTTGCAATCTTGTTTTCAGGAGTGTCATGTTCCTGTTTTATTAGCATGTAGGGTAAACAAGAATGATTTGCTGATGCTATTGAGAGAACTTCTAAGATTACAGTCCTTCTATTTAGATTTTGGATGGAGCTTAATATTAATGCAGGCAGAGGCATGTATATAAATTCAAAATAAATTAATTCCATTTATCTTTTTCTTTATCTTTACTGTTAGACAACTCTGAAGGTTCTATAGTGCCTGAGACATATAGCTAAACTATTCAGGTCTAGATCACAGGAACTCTTTCTTACCCTGATCCCCCATATCCTAATTATTCCTTAACATACAAGAGAACACACTGCCCGGCGATGGCTTCTCAAATATATTCTTCACTCATCCAAAATAAATAACAAGGCACACCACCACTCCACAGTGCCTGCTTTAGCATTCAGCTGCTCTCTCCAGGAGCCCCACATGGCTATTGGGGGCCCTGTGTGCAATGTTGTGAAGTGTGGAGAGCTGAGCTGAGCTCTCGGCCGCTCTCTGGCTCAGCGATCAGAGCATTTGCAAAAGAAATGCTCACGTTTGATACTTGCTGAAAAAGGATTTATCCAGAGCCCTAAATTCATCCACAACAGAAGGAGGAAATGAGTAAAAATTGCTATTTTTGTAGGCCTAGTAAATTATCAGGGTGGTATAATTAAAGGACACTATTCAAGATTTCCAGGAAATATTAAGCAATTAAGGAAAATAAAATTCCAGGTGTGGATGGAATACTATGTCCTTTAAGAAACCTCTTTGTGTATGCAAAGAAGAAACGTTAGGGAAAACTCCATGAAGGCAAGGAAAAGAGTAAACCTCTTACATAATTATTTAATTGATACATTTGCTAAAAAGGTGTTTCTTTTTGGTAGCCCACTAATGGGCAATCTCATGCAAAGGAAGTCCTGAAGCTCCAAAGTCTGAACCTAGTTGCAATTATACAACCAAAATCCACAATTATGTAAGCCAAGATCCAGCTCTTCTGGAAAAAGACTCCAAATATTTTGCTCACAAGTGGAATTAATGGAAACTTCAATAAAGTTCTTACTGTTTTCTACCAGCCTTTTGGTTTAGAAATAGAACTTCAAAGAAAGTTAATCAAAACAACTTGAAAAAAAGAAACAGTATCATCACAGGAAATATGTTCTTTTAGACTGATTTGATAAAATTCCAGCAGGGCTGATAGAAATTTGGTCTTAAATATATTTTACAAATACCAGTGAATGGGTCAGTTACATCACTTCCCTTAAGATAAATCCAGTTGAAAGTTAAAATGTTCTCAGCAGAACCTGGGTGACAGCAGTCAAGATGGCCATGTTTCAATATACTCACAATTTTCAATGAAGTACCAAAATATTCAAAGGGAGGTGTAGGCTCTGTTATTTTCATTCTTTCATTCAGCTTTTAATAGATAGACCATAAAGGAGAGAGGTTTAGATTTTTTTTTCCTCCATAGCTCCACTTGATTACTCTAATAAACTCAAGAAAAAACCTAAATGATATCTGTCAGAAGTCCTCTACCTCACCTCCCAGGGTACGATGAAAGGCAGAGATTTACAGGAGAAGTTCGTGAGATCCCTTTTTGGGAAAGCCAGCTTATCAGCAGTTTTCTGATTTGATGAACATTCTTCAGTCAGCAACAATGTCACCTGCAGCACTAAAAATCCACTCTGCGAGCGCTTCCAAGTCTGTGGGCAAGTCTGGTTTTGTTAAATTCAGCCTGAGCTGCCCCCCCTTCCCTTAGCTAAAGGGGATCCATCTCCTACCAGAGTTATTTCAGCATCTAAGCACTAATCCGTCATCATCCTTCCCACAAAGGCAAAGCCTCCTCTCCGTGTGCCTGGTACCCCGGTGTGAAGGGACAACCATCTGACAGCTGCTGCTTGAACAGGGAGGTAAAACACAGGAACCTGATGTTTCATTTAATTTCTCTCTGTGTTCCCGTTTGTTCTTTAAATTCTCCCTCTTTTTCTGGGGATTCATCATGGCTAAGTCAGCACTACTCTCTTCACACAGTGTGGCATTGATTTAAAAAGAATCTTGGAGGATCCATTTGTTTTTTATTTCCCATTACAGGCATATTTCTAACCTAATTCATCTCGTCTATGAGAAGCAGCAGACTTCTTTTTGATTTCAACCAAACCTAACAAAACCAACCGGCATTACTCAAAATGCTGCTCCAGTGCAAAGCACAGACAATTAATTATTTCCTGAAATGTCATTCTGAATTCACTTGTATCCCTAAGTAATTAAGATAATTGTATGACCTTTCTCAGTGGCTTTCAAGATTGTCAAGTAAGTTATTCACCACAGATTATTTATCCACAAACACCACCTACAAGTAGCCTGGGAAAACCATGGTTTTCTCAAACAAGCAGCACCTGGTCTAACAGAGCTTTGCTTTGGATGGGAAACCCTTAGCTGGCATCTACCTGCTGTTTTCTCCATCATTCACAGTATTGCTCTGCCAAGGAGATGGTTCTCATGGAGGGTTTGATAGATTTCTACCAAAACCCTTTCAGTGCTGTTCATGGTTTGACCTTTCTTTTCAGGGCTCTAGCTGTTGTTTTGTTTCATCCTGCCGACACTGCAACCATGTATGTGGAGATTCCTTTATAAATAACCAAAAAAAGAGAGAAATCCCCTACTGTTGAGCCCTACTGCTGCCTGATGCTCTGCTCTGGACCCCATCCAGCAAAGCACTCTGCAGTGGCCTTAAGTGTTTTTCTGGATCAGGGCCAGAACACTCCATTCTTTACGGAATCGAACTTACTGGTGGCAGCTTGAAAGTTTTGCAATAAAAGTACAAACTGATCACATAAACTTTTGTGGAAACCATTCCCTCAACAGAGAAGGAGGGGTGACACCTGATTTAGTGATGTCTGTGGTCGTTTCATTCCCAGTCACCCCCAAACTGCAGTGACAGCTCATAATCGCTTAGATAAAGAAACTCAACAAAAATGTATTGTAGCATTTCTTAATGGCCACATCCCTTGAAAGACACCTATGGAATGGCAATGGCAAGGAGAATCCTGCAACATTTCACTCACTGCCATGCTCAAAGTGACTTGTTTTCAAGATCCAATCTTGAGCAGTATGGCAAGTCCATCGTTATCTACAGAAATTATTTGGAAAGAGCTGAGCTATGATATGATTTCATGTCAGCTGTGAAAGGCACTGAGGAAATCCCACAGGCCCCCCCACTCAGAGATGCCCCTTTGTCATTTTCAAGGGCATTTCATGACACAAAAATTGGGAGAGCCTTCAAAGGGACAGAGGGCAGGGTTAGATTATAGGTCAGGAAAAAATCTTTCCCTCACCCAAGGGAGGTGAGGTCCTGGCACAGGGTGCCCAGAGAAGCTGTGGCTGCCCCATCTCTGGAAGCACCCAAGGCCAGACTGGATGGGGCTTGGAGCAACCTGGGATAGTGGAAGGTGTCCCAGCCCATGGCAAGGGGTGGCACTAGATGGCATATAAGCCACACATTATTCTATGACTCTATTCATTTCAGTTCAGCAAATAAGGAATTTTTGTCCATTATCAAGAAGTAGAGGATGTCAAGACACAGCACGAACTCTGCCATTCCTGCCCCACACTGCTGCAGATGCTCCCAGTGCATTTGAGCTGTGCCATCTCTCAGAAGAAGACCCCTTCCAGCCCTGGGGAAAGCTCCATGTCCCACAGCCACTGGCACTCCTGCCTTGCTCTGGAGCCCTCCTAACACCATCCTCCTGAGGATCACATTAGAACCACATGGTTTATGTTTTCTTTTCCCCCTTCCTTGTCTCAAAGGGGTTTCTTCAAGAAAAAAGGTAACAAGACTAAAGGCAGTATAATATGACATTAGCTCTCACTGCCTTTTTTCCAAGGCTTGCAGGAGAGAGAGACACAAAATGCAGTTTCCTGCGCCCACCAGCCCAGATTTGCTCCTCGCCCTCCATCCCCAGGCTCCTGAAAATTCGTTACGGCGCAGGTGACTGCACACCTTGCTCAGGAATAGGAACTTGCATGGATGGAGCTCTTGTGTGCTGGCTACAGAACAGATAATCTCTCCATGCATCATTTAATAAGAAAACCACTTCCCTGTCCTCACAGGCCTACGTTACATATGACATACTCTCAGCAGAATCTGCAGCCTGGAGTCAGCAGGGGGAAGAGGAAAAGCAGCAAGCAGGACCATGCTGCCTTTCCCCTGCGCGCCTCCCTTTGAGCACACTGCCCTCTACACTCAGCTCACTTCTCCAGAGCCTCTGAAAATAATGATAATGGTTTTGCTTCCCTTGACCTCTTGCTCCCTTATAAATCAGAATCCTATAGACCTTTCCCACAGTGCAGGGGTTCTCCTTTGTATCCAAGCCTGTGAAGGTGGGTATTTTTTATCAAGGCAATATAACCACGTGGGCGTGCTGCTCCCTGGCTTCAGGACTTGCTGTAGACGAGCACCACGGTGCCTCTGCTGGGGGAGTATCTCCATTTATCTTCATTCATGAAAGAAGAGCAAAATAATTACTCAGATCCTAGCTTAAATTTCAGCCCAGTGTTAAGATGAGCTCATTCTCTGTGATCAGAGAATCATTAATCACGAGTCTGATTACAAAGCAGAGCCTGTTTGAAACCATGTTGCCTTCTTTCCCCAAATTATTGGAGGAGTGTTCTAAATTTGGGGTATCCAGTTTGGGCTAATATTTTGAGTCCAAGAATTAGCCTTCCCTGCTAGTTTTCTGCATTAATGGCGTGCTGTTTCCCAGGAGCAGATTTTTCCCTAGAGTGGTAGCCCTTTTGTTCCTCTCTAGTCACTCAAATGGCCTTTGAAATTTGTCCAATTGATCCTTGCTTTGAGGGAGTCCCAGCTGATGTAGTTGGCTTCATTTTTAGCATTTTCAGGAGTAGGAGAAGTGCCAAAAGCCTATGTAGAAGAAGAGACAGCTACAAAAGGTTCTTACCACCCATATGTGTTCAAGAAATCCTAGGGCTGCTCTAAATTTGACTGTGGGTCACTCGGATTCGTGTACCTGGGGATCCAACCATCACAAAGGAACCAACAGCTGTGCTGCCTCTAATCCGCAGGATTTCCAGCTGGAAATCAAACTGGAACCCAGTCTCTAAGCTTCAATATGCTTTAATTGCATTAAATAAAATCCTCATCGATTCCAGCAGAGAACATTAAAAGTGGGACTTCTGATATATTTCTATTTGCCTTTTCTGTTACAGCCTGTAATATGCAAGAAAATGCAGCAAGATACACACTGTGACAGCATTCATCCAGCCATACATAAAAAGGTATATTATGAAATCTAATGTATTGATAAGTTTCCTATTCTGGTTTTTCTATTCATCACACAGTCATTATTTTTGGTTCACTCTGATATTTTAATATATTTATCTAAATTATTGCAGGTGATTTGGTAAAATTACAGATGAGCAGTGCGGCAATGGTAGAGAAAATATGGAGTAAAAACAGCAGGAATAAAAATGCAATAACTATCAGAGCTTCACTGTTCTTTGCCTCTGACATCTATGTCTGCAAAACTGCTCTTTGATGTTATGGCTCTAAAGGTAAAAATCAAAGTTAATACAGACATAGAGTAATGATAGATTATCTTTTCATGTCCCCTCTGGATCTTAGAAAAATAAAGACAATAAATGTGAGAACTCAGCTGTGACAGCAAACTGTGTCAGCAACTATGACCTGAAATTGCACCCCAGAACTGTAGTCTGAGGGTAAAAGGAAAGCAAAAAAAATATCATTAAAACTTACTAAGTAAATGTGCAAAAGCATCTACAAGAATTGCCTTTACAAAATCACATCCAGCACATACACTACAATCAAAATGCTCTCAAAAGCTCTCTCCTGAAAGGACTGTCTTACAGAAAAGCATAATTAACATTGATGTCACACTCCTGCAAGTCATCCATTGCTGTTTGCCATATAAACACCCTTGTAGAAAATAATATTAATATTCCTAGACAAATGCTCAGTCCTCTCTAGTGGACCCCACATTAGCACATCGCTTTATCCTGCCTACCTAATTCCTTCTTTCGGATTTAAACAAGCCAAAAACTCACCTTATGCTACTGCAGAAGCAATTTTTATTTTTGAAGGTTAATCCAACTCAGCAGGATTTAGGGATGGCACTTTTGCTTGGTCGTAGGCATGTTGGCTCAGGCCAGACAGCTGTTTGGACATTCTCCACTGGGAATCTTGCCCTCAACACCCACAGTTGATGCACATACATGGTCTACTGGCTGCCTACTTCCATGCCCATCTGTTCAGATGGCATGGTGCCCACTCACAAGTTCGCTGGATCCTTGCCCTTAGTGTGTAGATGCCAGGCAATGATGGGCTTAGATGGGCAGCCTGCAAAATACTGAAAGTGATCATTTTTTTCCTCTAGGAAGTCCTTCCTCTGCAATAGCACTGAAGCATGGGCACCACATGCTACCCTACACTTAATAACACCTGTGGACATATATGTGCCAGAAATGGAAAGGGGGGGTGCGGGGAACGTGCTTGGGGGGGGGGGAAATATAAAGTGGAATGATACAAAAAAATTTCAAGGATTCCTGTGTAAGAATATACTCTCCATGGCCCATGGCAGTGGAGGGACACCCAGAGTAACTGGGAACAAGGAGGCTCAAGCATCAGGGCAGCACAGCCATGGCCACGCTGACCAGAGCACAGCCTGGCTTGCCCTGATTCCCACTTCTGATACCCAACTTCCCTTACAGCCACCTTGGGTACTGCACACCACTCACTACACACTCAAAGTGTATAAAAATCAAAACCAAATCACACCAAAACCAGTGTGATCTAAACCCAGACCTCTCTAAACTTCAACACACATTCCATATACACTGCAGAGCACAAAATATTCCATGGGAAGCCATGGGACCAGTGAAGGTAGATAGGAAATAAGTCATTTTAACAAAGGTCCATTTTAACTTGTGTCATCATTGCCCTTTGAAACAATAACTGAGAAAACTGTACTTGGTAACAAGAGATTATTTCAGATTATTTAGTAGATAAGGAAAGTTTTGGGGTTTTTTTCCTCCAAGTCCAAAAGTCAACCTTATTAGCTATATTAGGACAAAGCAGCAATTTAAATTATCATTTTCTTCCCTAGTTCAATTAACAGCAAATCAACATACAGCAATAATTTTATTGCTTGAAATAAGCTACTTTAAAAATTAATACTTTGTTAACTATTCCAAAAAGATACATTTTATTTACTTTTTCATCAAAATTATTTGAACTTTGTGCCTATAAATCCCAAGGTATTCTCACAGACCATCCATTCTTTAGTTGTTCTTCATACATTGTGTGGGAGTCTTTAGAAAAGTCAGAGAGACTCTGCTCTTTGATTAGATGAACTAAACTTTTAGAAGGAGGGAGGGGGAAATCAAAGAGTGCTCAAGCAGAGTATTTCCAGTGTAGTCTTTCAGGAATCCTCCTTCCTACCAACACTGTGGTGACCAAACTATCAATCTTACAAACATGCGTGAAAAAATCAAGAAGCTGAATTGCAAATATCCATGAAACGCATTGATATAAGCATTCCAACAAGTGTTTTTTTCTCTTTTTTCTTCCCCTTCCCCTCGCTGAGTGCACCCCAACAAAGCTCCAACAACTTCGAGCGCGCGCAAGCAGGCTGGACAGAGATAAATCTACAAGGCTGGATCTGCAGCCTGGCTCAGGGCTCTCATGGAGTCAGCAGTGTGCTGTGCTTGGAGGCACATTTAAGCTGTGTCTAACTTAGTGTTTACTCTGGGGTGACTGGATTTGAGCTCTCTGTCCCTACCCCAGAGAATTGTTTGCTGTGCGGAGACATCAGTCTTTGAGCATGCTCCGCCGAGTCGCTCATGTGTGGCTGCTTGATCTGTTTGGGTCTGGACATATTGTCAAATCCTTGTGTCCAAGTTCCATGGGAGCAGTGCCGAAAAAGTCCTGGCTCCAGAATGAGAATTAGATTTATACAGAACGCAAGCCAAAATAGTCGCTATGAACATCCGGTGACAAAAATCAAAGAATCGGAATAAAAAGTGGTTTGCTCTGACTCTTGAGCTCAGTTCAACTTCTTTAATCTGAAGGGAAAAGAAAGTAGTAAGACCACCTCCTTTCTAGTTTTCAGGCTCTCGATTCCAGGCAAAGCAGAGGTGAAACGCTGCCTTTTACAATGGAAAGTCCTTTGTTTTGCTCAGTGCGGAAATTCTCACAAAGAACCTTTTTGTGTGATTGAAAGGAGTATCTTCTAACACAGGTCATGGCTGACAACCCCATAGCTAAATCTTATTAAAAACTGTTCAGAGACCAAAATTAGAGACTGTAATACAGAACCACTTGGATACCTGTCAGATTGATAATATCTAGATGACCATCTAACTTGCCACCTGCTCTCCCTTCCCTTTGCACTAATAACCTGAATAAGCTTGTGAATACTTTTTCCCCAATCCTGTTGGCTCATATTAGTCTTTCATAACATCAAGACCTGCAATCTCTTAAAAAAGTCAGTTTTTCTTATTAGCATTGTTCAGAGGAGCAAATTACAGATTGCAGCACAAGAAAGAATGAAACAAAGTTTTCAAATAGATTTTCCCAGGTGCCATTATAAACATTAACATGAAAGAAAGAGTAATCAAGATAATAACTGATCTACTTCAAGTAGCTTTTTCAGCAAATGACTAATTTTGCAAAGGTCAATTAGCAGGATGACTCCTTCCTATTAGATTTGACACCATGATATTCAGCCAGGAAAAGAATGAAAATATTTTAAAGCCAAGCTTTTCTCCCCTCTTCCTTGGAGATTTCTCAGTTTTATATTTAATCACAATCTTGCAGCAAACCAGGTAGGACAGCAGTGATTGCTAGTGCTGCTACCCAGCTCAGGGATTCTCCACTTACAATTTGCCTTCATTTCACACAAAATTAATATCCTAGCATTTTTACCACAACCTGCTGACACAGTAAAACTACGATAATGTAAAGCTTAGGGCTTGGTTGGGGGTTTTTCAAATACCAAAGTTAGTTCTTCAAATTTGTATCAGACTTCAGGATTCATGATGAGATTCTTTGTCATACGTATTCAAAAAAAAAAAAAAAGTGCAATCTATTTGTGTCTTGGCAAAATTAGAACTACAATTGCAAAACTGTATTCTTCATATTGCTTAAGTGCTATTTCATTATTTGACCTTCAGAGACATAGAAACATTTCAAAAAATCTACTCCCCAAGTTGGGCCATGTCCTGAAGAGAACACTGGGGACAGGGAATATTCCTGATCCAAGCGCACTGAACCTCCTGGTATTATTCCTGTGCCATCACACTGACAGCAAACCACATACTGCTAACACAGCAGAAAAAGAAAGGAAGAAATGGAATTATCCTGTTTGAAACTTGTGAAGCGTCTAGACAGACTGAAAATTGCCCCCGATTTGATTTTCTTAATTCTGTTCTTACAGGAAAAAGTCACCTATTTTTCAAAATGTTAAAAAAAATACTCTCAGCAATACAAAGATCATCCACTGCCATCCAAGATGTGGGCAGTGTATAAAGGCAGCATTACCCCAGAGAAGTAATTTACCCTATTAAAAACCCCCAAATTACACATCTATATAATTCATTTAAAAACCCCAAACAACCATCCAGCAACTCAAGAAAACAAATGAACCAAACATTGTTAGGAGCTTTGATGGCACACAAAAACAGGACTTTAACTGCATATTTCAGTGCATATGTTGTACATACCAAACTCTCAGCAAAGTCACAAATATACATTGTGTAATGTAGGGAAAAAGGTTTTGATTTATCACTTCTGTGCTTGGTTTCTTTCTCTTCCAGCCCCAGCTCAACAAAGGCTTTCAAACAGCACCTGCCACCAGATCGCTTTGCTTCTCCACCCCACGACATGGATGAGGAATCAAGATGGCACCACTTATGAAAATGTTTATATAAATATTTTATCCAAACTGTGCTGGACTTAACATATGCTGGATATTTCTCTCTGATATCTCCCTGGAAGGGACACATTTCTTGGTTGAAGGCATGAAAACACAATGAATTTACCAATTCTCTTGGTAGTTTCCCACTAGCCTTTTGCAAAATGTGCTGTAATTCTCATTTTATTTTGGGGGCATTCCAACTTCCTGACATTTCATCTTGTATACCCATTTCCCACTACGTTAAAGAACTCTGGTGCCCAATGTTGTCCCATAATGTAGGAAAGAGAGAAATAATTTGCCTTTCAATTTCTTTCAATAATTTAAACATGCTGAGGTCTGTAGGTCCTTCATTGTCAAGAAAATTTTCCTAACCTCACTTATTTTTTTGTTTTGCTTCTTCCTTGCATAATCTTAATTATTTTAGAATCACTATTCTGATTTTCTACTCATCAGTGCCATTGAGAGATATGAGCATTTGCCATCTCCCTGCTTCATTTTCACTCACAATGGCCAGCTCAAACTTCTTGACCCCAAAACACCCACAAAAGCAATGTTTTACAGCAAAATCCCAGAACACAGTTTCTAATTCTGGGTGCAGCAGGGCCTGATTCCCATATATACATACATTTGGATAAATTAAAATGCACTTTCAGCCATTAAGCCATCCAGATCACTCTCCACTAGTGCCTTTACCCAGACCTATTTGCCAGTCCATCAATCTTTGCTTTATTTTCAAATGTTATTAGAACTGTTCTATTTACTTCCATATCATGGATAAAAAGAGTGATTAGTGTCAAGATTAATACTAGTCCCTGGAGAACAACTCTAAAAATTCACCCAGTTGATGATGATTCCCCAGGGACTACTTTCCAAAATGTGTAAATTAATCAGTTCTTAATCCATTTAATGTGTGCTTCACTGATACAGCACATAACTAGTATTTAATCAGAATGTCACGTACTATTAAGTTGAGTGACTTAAAAACTTTCACTGCACAAGTATGGCTCCTTTTCCAACCAGACTTACATCAAAAAAATAATCCATTTGGTTGCATTTTTTAAATTTGTTATTTGTTCACTTATTATGATTGACATCAATGATATTCCTATTTTTTAATTGAACCCTGGAACACTTTTCCATTAATTGACCCAATACTCTTATGGGATAATTTGACTGTGAAATTTTCCAAGTCATGCCATTTTCCCTTTCTGAACACTGGCATAATGATTGCCCCTTTTTTTAAATTTCGTAATTTCCATGACAACTAAATATTTACAATTTAAATGAACAGGCATGGACCACCTCAGAAAAATCTGCAAGGTTGTAGTAAGACATTTATTTAGGTTTGCTAAATTTTGCCAGATATTGCTAATTTCTTCTGGAATTAGCGGTCAACAGACTTTCTGTCATTAATAGGATAGAAGCGGTGATGAACTTTTCTCCTAATCAGACCATGTGATTTCAGGAAAACACCAAACCAACCACAAACACAAAACCCCACAAAATTTATTCATTTTTCTGTATCACTGTTATAAGCCTCATCATCTTAGCAGTGAGCCTGTAACAGCACAGACTTGAGCCCTTAAAAATAGAAATAAAACAAGTTCATTGAAATTATTCCTGTGCACAGAGTTCAGAAATTAAAGAATTTGGAAACCTTCAGGATGCAGGGAATGCCTCCCTTTTATCCAGCACTGCAGGGCTTGCAGGATTCCCCTCAGGGTACAATACCTGGGGTGAAGTTGGTGGTTGGGAAGGTTTTATACACATTTTAACATTTTGCTGCTTTCTACTGTGTAAAGGACCTGTCTTTGCCTGTAAGAAGTGCCATCACAAAAAACAGTCAAATAGCCAATACAGCCCAGTTTGTCACTGCCTAGATTAATAGATTTATAAACTGCTGAATGCACAGTCCACCTGATAGAACAAAACTATCTGGACTCTACTGCAAAATCAACTTCATTATTTAGCATGCGGAAGCTGCATTTTATACAACCACCTCTTTTTCTGTGAGGAAAGTTGCTAAATCAAAAATGGGATATTTTCTCTCACTTATACAGGTGCACATATAACCAGGAAGGCAGAGGCAGGCTGGTGCACTGTGACATGCTGATTTTTTAAACACTTAGCAGGTTTAAGCATGTGTGTGGTTACAGTAGAGCATAAGGGAAGATAAAGCCACCTAAATTATAATTCCTTCAGTCATTTATTACACATTGCCATAGAAACGAATTCACAAACTATTTTCCATGTGGCTCTAAAAGTATCAAAATTCATCTTAAAATGTTCTACTATCAGTATACAAAGGGCCATTTGCTTCCCAGCTCAAATACCCAAAAATATTGTAAATGGAGTCTGACCTAAATAAATGCTACTCCAGATCTGAAGATCATCAGATCCATTACACAAAGCCATTCAGGCACAGACAGAGTGGTGGTTGCAAATGTTCAGATAAATTAGCATAAAGGCACACGTATCTCTAATAGGTTAATAAGTACAACCAGTGGGAAGTGAAAATGGTTGTTTGCCTATAGACTACTGTGAGAGTTCATCATTTATGGGGGGAACACACACAGAAACGCGCGACAGTGATTTTTCTTCCCTCCCACAAAACACATTATTTTAATAATTATTGAAAGATTAGGA
This sequence comes from Molothrus aeneus, assembly GCF_037042795.1. Taxonomy (NCBI): domain Eukaryota; kingdom Metazoa; phylum Chordata; class Aves; order Passeriformes; family Icteridae; genus Molothrus; species Molothrus aeneus. Next base: position 34,709,808 of record NC_089652.1, on the reverse strand, counting down.
GGTAGCCAAATGGTGTGGACGGAATTTTCTTGAAATGGTTTGGATCTGCTTTGCAAGTGATATTTTTGCGAGTCTAACACCCCCTGTTTTGTAGGTCACACGGATATCCACAGACTGCGGATACTGAAGGCGCTTGTCCTTCAGCCTTCTGCCTCACCACATGATTGAGCATCCATATACCTTACAACCATACACCCTGTCGAGTGTTATTCTCTTACATATCACAATTTACCTCGCTTCCTCCACTCAAACATGCAACCAAGCTGAGCAACAAGCTGCTTCAGCTGCCATGTCATTTCAGTTTTTACACATCTTCTCTTTTTTATGTGCGCTCTACATCTCCGTGATGTCTCATCTCCCCGTTCCACTGCCATAGGCTACGAGTCAGGAACAAAGCTCAGGCTCAATGTCAAACAGAGTGAAAATGGGAAAATATCATAGAAGAGAAAATTAATGGGCACAAACACAGCTCTGAAACTTCCATCCTTGTGGGCTTTGCAACGTCCCATCATTTCTCGGCAAAATATGAAGGAGAAGGGAGTAATGGTATTTCTACAGAAAATGCCTCAAAAATGTATTTAGCTAAGGAAAATACAAAGTGGAAGAGTTATGCTTGCACATTAAAAAGTAAATAATCTTTTAAATGTTCAACGAGGCCCTTTGATATGAAAAAAATAATTTATTCCCACTCTCCACCATTTTCCTGCTGTCCCTCTTTCCTTGCCTGACCACCGTGGTTTACAGAGGTTCGTGTTTCCAAAAATGCCTCAGCAATAAAGAGCCCCAAGTCTGAAACACAGGAACAGACCCTGAGGCTGGAATCATGGCTCCTCTGCATGAACTGAGGTCTTTCATTTCAAACAGGGAAATTTCAAGGTGAAATACACAAAATCTCTCTTGTCAACAGGTTCACTAGTTATGTCTTTAAAACAAAATTGGCGCCTTTCAACTTTTCTCATTGTTTTTGTTTTGGTTTTTTTTCTGTAATAAAAAATTTGGGTTTCAGGGAAATTATGATGTTTGCAACCCACATCATAAAAAAATCTAAATTAACCACACAACCCCCAAATCCCAGTACTTTAAAAATGGTTGATCCTGCCCACATGGACATGGCTGGCAAATTCCATTGTATGGAATCAAGGTCTTAGATTAGACATTTGGTGACTGTGAAATCTAATTCATGACCTAAAACTTTTTAAAAAATAGAGATTGTATTTTTCTGAAAAAAATTAGAAATCCCAGGGTACAATAATGCAAAGGAAAAATGGGATGCTTCAGTTTTATTCTTAAATTGTAGAATTATCTTGCTCTAGGAAATACAGTATTGTTTAGAAACCTGTATCTCTCATCCCCAAGTGAGCTATTTTTAAAAAAAAAAAGCACTTCTCTTTTTGTCAGTTGCCAAAATCAAACACAGGCATAAATGCTGGTATGTCAAATATTAACATTGGTATTTATTTAGATCCAGGTACTTGATTTATCAGCTAAATTATTTATTCAAGAGGTAACACTATACTTCATGTAACCCCATTTCATATTATGTGCAAACCTTACCTGAATATATTATGTGCAATCTTAATAAACCTTTTCACTTTTCAATATCAGTCCTTCATTTTTTTCACTGTTTGAAACATATAATTCATTTTTTGTACTAACATGCTATTACTGAGCTTACTGCAAACTGTATACATACTTTTCAATATATTTCAGATGAGCAAACCAGAGTAAAAAAAAATAAAATATCTTTTTTTGGGTGGGGGGTGAATTCATTCATGATGCATTTTCAGTCTGTTTATTAAGTAATCATATCTGGGTACAAGTGTCAACACAATTTACGTTTTGAATAATGTGAAGCAGATAACCTCAATTAACAAGTAATTAGAGTCATTTTCCTATTAAGCAGTTTCCCTAATTGTTTTTGAAACCTGGAACTAAAATTGTAATAAATAATAAGCGGCCAAAACATGTCCCTGCATTAGTTTAATCCAGGCTCTTCCAGTGGAGCCTGGGAAAAAAAGCAGCAGAAATAAGGGCTGACTCCTCATGAGATATTGAGAGAAGGGGGAAATATTTTGTAGCTGTGGACTCTTCATAGTGTACTCTTCTGTTGCTTTTTTTTATTATTTTTTTATTGATATTATTTCCTTTCCCTTTCTTTTTTCACCCCCATGATTTCATATATGAACTTTTAACATATGAGATATTTGACTTAATCATTGCTGTGGATTGACTAGAGCTCATCAGGGAAAAGCCATCCCCCAGTGAACACAGAGGGTGTGATCTCAGCTGAACTACATTTTATAGTAATACAAATTAATTTGATCCCTTGCATTCTACCTTGTCAGCACACCATGCCTCTCTTTATGTAAAATAATAAATATCAACCTGTTTTTCAACACAAATAGAACAATTTGTGTGTTTGCTGCTGGTCTTAAAAAAAAAAAGTCTTTCACTTGAATATCAGTCTTTAAATAGATACCTGTCATATCTGAAGTACAATAAATGAGCTTAGAGAACATGAGAATTTCACATATATTTCTCTGCTCACACTGCATGTTTTCATGGAAAACACCTAGGTTGCACTCTGTCTGTCACATCCAAAAATGGGGAGAAATAATTTTCTAGCTGAAAACAAGAAAAGACCCAGCAGCTGCTCCTCACCCAGAGCCAAAACAAACAAGTGAACTAAAAACTAACAGAAAAGCTACACAAAAACCCCAGGGAAAAAAAAAATGGGAAAAAAAAAAAAAAGAAAAAGGGAAAAGAGCAAGTGCAATAATAGGGGGCTGCCCCATTCCTGGATATGTCCAAGACCAAGTTGGATGGAGCTCTGAGCAGCCTGGTTTGGTGGAAGGTGTCCCTGCCCGTGGCACGGGATGGAACTGGATGAGCTTTATGGTCCCTCCCAACCCAAACCATTCCCTGGTTTTATGATTCCATTCTCTCCACCCACAAACTCCAGCCTAAGCCAGAGCCTCCTGACCTGTAGTAACATTTATCACAATTTCAGCTGCTAGGAGATACCATTTTCACCTGAAGGAGAGGAAAGTGATGGAATTCTTACAGACCATGAAGGAACCAAGCTACTCAAAAAGGCTCTTGGCACATTTCTAACCAGACTTCATCCTCCACCCCACAAACACTTGGCTGTTGGCTTTAAGTCTACAGGAAATTTTGCCAGCCTTGGAAGAGTACAAGACTTCTATTTACAAAATTCATTTTTTACAAAATTTCAATAAAGCAGCAAATCAAAACCAGACCGCTCAAAATAAAAATTAAAAACCCAAGGAAGACAGCCTGAGAAATTCCAGGAAAAACTGGCAGCTACAGAAGGACATGATCTGTCCAGAAGGAATACAAACATTTAAATAACTTGCTGGAAATTAGACTTTGTGAAAAATACCATTGATTCCTTTCAAGTAATTTTATTAAAAGGTCTATTAATGCTTGGCTTGCACTTTGTGGCCATGAGAGATGTTGGAGCAAAGAGCTATCAAAGGTGGCTATCAAAGTTGGGTTTTTTCCATTTAACTTTCTCTAACTATTAAGCTGCTCATTTTGTGGAGACAATCATTAGTGTCTTTAATGTGAAACAAAGCTTCTGGATAAGAGCTGCTAGCTGAAGATCAATATGAAAGATATCATTTCAGTTACAGCTTTAATAACTGTAACAATAGGGAGCCTGGCATTGCAGGCTTTATGCATTAATGTAATTTAGAATCTACCAGGTACAAATCTTATCAAACATTAGCAGTGGCTGCGTTGGGATTTTCTAGGTAAGAAAACTGTGTGATAAACGGGAAGTATTTGAAAGGTAAACTTTCATGTAATCAGGCTCATCTGCCACAAAAACATGAAAGAATTTACATTAAGAAAGTGAAATAAATAAACCAAAACAGAGTCTGGGAAAAGGATGGACATTTTAAAGGATATAGTAGTTCATGTGCTCAGAGTGCACTAGAATGTCACTCTTGTTTATACCAACACAAATATGACCCACAAAACTGGAATTTCAGCCAAATTCAGTGCAACTAAAGATTTCATGCAAACCATCATACACAGAAAAAGAAACCTACCTGGATGTGCATTCAGCTAAACCCCAAAACTGATGAGGAACTTTTTTCCCTGGCTGCCAACAAAGCACCACCAGCACCAGAGACCAGAAGCACAACCCTTCCTCCAACCACAATTCACAGCTCCACCCAGCAAATTTACATTCCCACCCCATTTCTTCCCACCCACCTGTCTCCAAATCCCTCTGCTACCTGCTTGATCCATGCTTTTCACAATGGGCCCAGTTGCCCCAACCTTTTCCAGGATTTTGAGATTTGCATGGTGGTGTCAACCTTAGTCTTCTGCAACAGTTTATCTACAATCATGTTATTTCTTTTCCCAGCTCTCCAATTTCTTGATTAAAATAAAATTTAAAAAACAAAATACAAAAAACTCAACCCACCACCAAACGGTAAAACAAAACAAGAAAAGAAAATCAGGCCTGAAAATGTTAAGCCACAAATTTTGGCTCTTCCCTGCAAAGTTATTCTTAAAACCTGATGCAAACAATTGGCAGTTCTTTAAACAATTTGTTTAACTTGTGTCCAAATGTCTTCAGGTTTTAGTGCTTACAGGTGGCTACTTTAGATTTACACTTTAATTTTGAGAAAGATCTAAACTGGGAACACTGAATTTTCAGTTTATCATTTGCTGATAAAAAATGGAAAGCTCAAAGTTAAAGTAGCCAACTACTGGAAAGAGTTGGCACCTGGCATTTTAATTTTTAAACATTGGGGGGTTTTGTGTAATGAGGTTATAAAGTAAGAGTCTGACTTCAGGACCACAATCAAGAAGAATGAGCTCTTAAGGATGACAGAATCACTAATGGGAAGCTCAGTTGGTCCAAAATCCAGGTTTGGTCCAAATAAATGAACAAAAGTTTGGATGCTTGTCTGGGTTTTTCTACCTGCCTTGGGGCTAGAGATGTCATGAGAACAGATTCTCTCATCACAGCTGCAGCACTTCCAGTCCTGGCCATGGATGAAATATCCAGGAGAACAATCTTTCTTACAGAGCTCTGGGGCAGGGGAGGGAAGTAAGGGAAAATAGGATGGGGATTTCACAGACTTTCAAATCTGATTCCAAAACTGAGGTAAGATTCAGAGATTAGAAAGGAAAACACATTTTTTACTCTACTTGGGTTTGGCTGTAGTCTTCAAAGCCACTTTTTACTGCAACTGGAGAGAGTGTGGCAGCTCAGAGAGTCAATAAACACAAAAAGAAAGGTGCAACTGCTTCTATAGTTTAGGCATATTCAGTACTGTCCTAAAATAACAAACATAACTTAGTTGCATTGGTCTATGACATGTAAGTATTTTTTTTTTTATTTTTAATAGGCTGTATATTGAGAAATGAAGCTCCTTCTTCCTCTCAAGGTGTTGGGTTCTGGGCCCTTTGAAGGGGGAGGTTCCAATCCAGCTGTGTGTCTATGCAGGTACACCCTCAACTAGAAAATCATGGATGATAAAGACCTATTTCCATTAAGGCTATGAATCACACCAAACAGGAAATCAAACAGAAAATAAAATATTGCCATGTTAACATGACAGGATCAGATGCTGAAAAAAAAATAAAGAAAGAAAGGTTGACTTCAAAGGAAATTTCATGTGATTTAGGGCAGGAGAATTCTGCTGTCAACTATTTGTCTAATAGGCACATTGCCTAACAAGGACACTCTTTTCTATCTTAAAACCCCTTCTCATTGCATTAAACAACATTTATTAAGCTTGTGCATACACAGTGCAATAGCACATGTATTTAGGGCATGCACAAAGTAATTTGATCCCCAGTTCATCTCATTGGTACTGCAAATGTTTCACTGCAGTATTAAAACTGACCAAAAAAAAAAAAAAAAACCCACAAAAAACCCCTGGTTCTTTACCTCTCCTGTCATGTTGCATTGGATCACTCGGTGCCACATGATGTGATATCATGTAGCTCAATGCAAGGAGACACATGTCCCTTCTCATTGGAAATTTAAAGAAATGGAGCTCACTTTTCCCCTGTGGGAAGCTATGCAGGTCAGGTGCCCAAGACTAGCTATGGGAAGTTTGATATAATCTCAGTTTCAGTACCTACATATTTCAAATCTGATGGCATTTTTGAAAGGAAATGTGTTAGATACCACAATTCAGCTGTAACACAGTATTTAATAAAGATAGCATAAGAGGAATATAATTCCACAGCTTATGTTCCCTGTCACAGTGTGCACTGACACAGATTTCCAGAGAGACTCCTTTAAACAACAATTTTTAAGCATATTTTTTGAAACATACAGCACAGGACACAAAGGCCCTCAGAGAAACCTAAAGCCGCTGAAAGCACAGGGGTATAGAATCAAGGGAAGAGAAGTGATTAATGATGAAGCCAATATAAGGCTTTTTTGGATGAGAAATAGTGAAACAGTTAAGCACAGAGAATATAGATAAGGAAAATGTACAGGACCTGGGGCCAACTTCTCCTCTCAGTTACACAAGCATAATTGTGGAATAATTCTGTTTTAATTAATAGAGTTAATATGATGAGAATGGAATTATCTACATACAGAGCATGATTGAAACATTACGGTTGAACCAGCTTTGAGGCAGCCTCTTTAATGTGTGGAAAAGAAATATACATTCTCCACAGTCCCACTTTACAGGTAGAGAAACAGAAAAAAAAAGTACTAAAAAATCCCTTTGGCAGGCAAACATCCAGGCTGGGACCAGGGAAACATGACAAATTCCAGTCCAGCTCCTTCTCCACTTGGTTGCAATGAATAAATACAACTGAAGGCTATCTTGGAAGCCAAGTGAAATATTATGTGTATAAAATTATCTTGCTACATCATGGCATGTTGCTGTCCCACTCCTGAATCAAAAAGATGTGGCTTTATAGTGTGTTGGTCTGTTTAACATCATGATGGCAACTTCAGTGTCATTAACATGTCTGTGTATTTGGATGCCACTTCTTACAGGATAAAACAGACAAAAAGTTAGAAGCCTGAGGAGCAGAATCAGCAGAGATTTTTATGAAATAATTTTTTCCTACTGGTAAAAACCAGAAGGATATATGGTGTGGGCTCTGAAATGATGGTAATACAAAAGCACTGGGATCACTGTAATTTGAATCAGATGTTAAGGTAGAGAAAAGAATATTATTTGGAGGGTTAGTTCAAGCCTCATGTCCAAGTTTTCTTAGTCTGCTGCATTGCCTTACCAGGACAGCTCAAAGGCCACACTCTGCAGAGCTTTGGAGCAAGCAAGTTTTGAGCTACAAACTCCTGATTCAACTCAATGATGATTCTTTGGGTTTTAGCAAGATAAGTTGAAGGAGAGGAACATTTAGAGTTCCTAGAGTTCACCTCATTTCAACATTTTCACACATTTCTGATAGAAAGAATAAAGAGGGGTGTCTCTTTCTCCTTTTTTCCTTCTGAGTTTCTGTTGGTTCCACAGCCCTGGTCCCCAGTTATCAGTGAGAAATGACAGCCTCAGCCTGTGCCTGCACTCTGCTCTTCAACAAGACATCACATTTCATGTGATGTGGACCAAAACTGGTATTAGCATGAATTTCCACTACTCTTCTGTAGGTGACAATAAAATCAATCATTACTAATCCAGAAACTCTCATTTACACCTTGCCTTTCCTGTACTCTCTGAAGAACTACCAACTCTACCTTAGAAGATATTTTTGAACGTTACTCTGTCTACTTTCCTATCGGTGTCTCAGTGTTAACAAATGAGAGTGGGAGTGAGAGAGTGGCCAAATATCTTAAAGGGTGAGTTCAGGGTTCCTGGTGCTGCCCCAAGCTCTCACAAGGTCCTGCCCTGAGCAGTGACACCCCAAAGCTCCAGATCCTGGAGAAGAACCAGCACTGCCACCTCATGTCTCCACAGCTCCTGCCAGCATCAGACACTAAAAGGGCTGTTAAGAGATTAAAAGAAAATATGGAACAAAAGAAGTCAAGCATGGGTTTTAGATGGTAAATTAAATAATATTTCCATAACCAAGTTTTCATTTTTTGTCCCTCAAGGCATACATTACAACAGAGAGAAGTGTCTCATCTGAAAAGAAAAAAAAATTAAACTCTTTAATTTTTTTTTACCCTTTTTTAGATGTCCTATCAGCTTAAAAATATTTTTTATATCTATCTACACCAAGCTTTCTATGAAACTCAAAGGGATTTGTAGACTTTGAGGAATGCATTGATCTTCTCATAAACCACCCAAATTGTAGAAAACTCTATTAATGATAAAGAAAATGTTGGATTTGTTCACTACATGTTAGGAAAACAACGGGAGGGGGGGGAGGTATTCATGAAGAGGATGCAAAACTTCTTAACAGAGCATTCAGCTAGGAGGGTATTTTAATATTGAACATCCTTTCAAATAATTCCATTTTCAAGCGGCAAATGATGGGAACACCAATGTTTTAGAGACAGCTGCTCCTCCAGCTAGCATCTCCCCAGTTTTTAAAGGGGAACAAAAATTAATAAAAAGGGGAAGGGGAAGGAAAGGGGGGGGTGGCAAGACGTTTGGCACGGGGTTGTGGGTCCGTGGGATCAGCTGCTCCAGCTGCAATCCCTGGTGCTGCTCTGCCCCCTGGTGCTGCCGCGGCCGCAGAGCATTCCCCGCCGAGCATCCCCCGCTGTCACTTCTCACTTCTCCGCCAAGTTCAAGGTCAGTGCCTAGCTATTTTCAGCTCATCTCTTCTTGATCCATGCAGAGAAATGACAAGGTAACGTGATTTGGGGTCAGCTGTATTACAGGAACCGTTACATAAACGGAGAAAGTGGAAATCAATCCCGGCTGACAGTGTCTTCGGGATAATCAGCGCTCACTCCATGCCGCTGTCAGCTCTCCTGCATCAAACACCATGTTACTTCTGTCACATCTCCTTAACAAAACCAGAGTCTCACTTTTGGCAAAGTAAATAAATATTTCACTCGGGCTTGCATTTAATTCATTGTTTAGAGAACTTTAACACTTAGGACTTGCAAAGAGTCCCCATTTGGAGGAGAAAAGACAGCTTACCCTGTCAGGTCCATTACTGCCTGCAAAGGGCGCTGGCAAAGATACAGTGGACTCTTATGAAACACCCCATTCCTCGTGTTTTGTGTTTGATTCCTTTAAGCAGACGATTGTCCTCCAAATCTCCGTCACCGAGCGGACCTCGCCTTCCCAAAGTGCTTCACCTAACCCACGGTCACCCCAGCCCCATCACAGCTCTTCCCCCTAACGTTCTAGGACACCTCCCCTCAATTTGTCTGATTATTATTGCTCGATCTGAACCATTTCCTGCCCTGAGCAGACATCTTTCCCTAACGCAGAATTATGAACATATCATTTCACAAGATGCGGCGCGTTAGCCGCGTCTCAGTGGCGGCACATGGTGCGGCGGTTTGGGGGGAGAGCAGCCACTCCATCCCACCCACCTTGTGCTCCCATGGAACTGCCAAGCCCGCCGAGGAACAATTTGCCATAATATTAGTTGTCAGTAAATTCAAAGACGGAGCTCCTAAAGCTATAAAATGGATTAGAAGCAATTTAAAAAAGAATTAACAAACTAGAGTAAGAGTATACTGTCAACAAACAAATGCTTCATCATAGCACTGTAATTTGGAATTTTAATTACCCCTCTGCTTCTGTAACAAAACAATGTCTGAACTGGCAGCCATTTGAATCTCTCACAGGTCATTGAGCATTCTAGTTAATTACTCTATGAATAGCCTGTTTTTCTCCCCTCTGGAAACACGTTTCTAATGGCAGTCAAGGTCTGACAAATGTGTCATCTACATAATTAGCTAGGAAGCAACACAAAACATTAAACATGCTTTGTGCCGACAACTATCAAAACATTTCATTTGTTGTCAATTATTCATTACTTTGTAGGTTCTGAAGGGGTTGTTATTATGAAAATAAGTCCAGATGCTAACAAGGTTAGAGTTTTTTATTCAAATTAGTAATCAGAGGACTAACTTTAAAAAATGTGTCTTGTGTACGTTTACGGCAGCGTTCAATCAGCACTAAATTATAAACGAATTTAGCTAAGTTCAAGTGAAAATAGCCATGGCAGAGCACATACACTAATTTGTGGAGTTGCAGCTCTCTTTGAAGTTTTAGGATCCAAGCTGAAGTAGCAAACTTTCAGAACCTTTGGCAAGACTAATTTGTGCTTGGTAAATAGAGTAAAGATTTTCACAGCGTGAGATAATGTAAGATTGCAAAAAAAAAAAAAAGAAAAAAAAAATGGAGGTTTTTGAACCTTTTTTCTACCCTCCTGTCACACTGAGTAAAAGTCAAAATCAGCAATTCTGACCCCTATAATATCTTGTCTGAACTTCGGTTTGGCTTAACAAGGAAGCCAAACCAGTTACATTCACCACTCCCTTAATAGAGCTGAAATGAATTTATCCTTGCTTTCAAGAAGAAATAGGTGCTGGTTATTTCCTTTTTCTATGATCTCATTATGATGCTGCCTGTCAAGCTACGCAGCTGAAATTGTACAGTGAAACTGTGGGGAGGAGAAATAAATGGGGAGTTGAACAATAAAATTAACTTCTTCCTTTTTAGCCAGGATTATTTCAGCTGAAGTGCTATGATGCAAATATACAATAAAGAATAACTTCTCACAGGGCATATTTAAGAAAACAGAAATGAAAAAAAATATTATTCACAAAAGCAAGAGGTTTGTTTTGAACCTGAAAACACAAAATATTGGTCCTGTAAAAGAGTTGGGAGGCAAACCTGAGGAAAATCACTTATTGAAGATAAGCTGAGCCCTAAAATAGGCTCATGCATTAATATTCCACTTTCAGCTTTTAAGTCACATCTGTGCAGGCTGAGGGCCTCTGCCCCAGAGCCAGAGCAGCTCCTCAGGTAGGGAACGAGGGACACAGGCACTGAAATGGGTGAAAAACTGGAGCCAAGGGCTGAAGGAGGCAGTCTGTGAGCACCACGCTCAGCAGAGAGCAGATCTATGTTTCCAAAGCACAAAACCAGTCTGAACACAGCAAGTGGACATATGACACACTTCATTTCTCGTTTTCCTGCCCTGGAAAGGGGAATGCCTAACGTTACTAAACAGACTTGTTTTCTTTTAGCAATATTCGTGCTCAAGAAGTGAATCTGGACTGTGTTTGTGGACCCACAGCTTTCACACCTACCCTGAAATACTTGGAGCAAATAAGGTGTAAGCTCGCATTTATTAATAATTCCCACCCGTGTCATGGGAAGCTCATATATTTTTCTGTATCTGTCCCAGTGCTGTTACATGATTTGTGTACACCTTGAAGGGAACACAGCATTTTTTCTTTTATAGAGACAAACGTGGCTGCATCTGTAACAGACCAGTGTATGATGACAAAATTTGCAGAGAATAAAGTCTGGGCAGTCACTATTTAGATCACAGTAAAGAGAATATTTTTCAAAACTACATCAGGAGAAGGTTTTCTGCTTTTAGAAATATTTTGTCAAGATTTGCTATTTCCTCCAAGAAAAAAAGTAAACTGGAGGAAGAAAAAAAAGGAGCTATCCTCAAAAACTTTCCCTAAATAAACTACACTATAAAAGAAGCTCTGATGATCTCGCAGAGATTGAAATAATCCCTTTCTGAGCTAAAACTACCCATAGCAATGAAACTGAAAATACTCTAAAAGAGGGCTGGAGACTGTCTTGCAATTAACATTAAACAGATAACATATTTATGAGGAAGTCAAAATATTTTGGAAGCCGATAATCCTGTAAGCCTTAACGTGGTATAAAAACAACAAATAAATGCAAAGTGTTACTGTTACACATGCCTGCCTGATCAATGGTTTTCACATATTGATCTATAAATGGAGTTGACAGTCTGTGTTGGCTGCACATTTTCCAAGCAGCTCTATTTTTGTACAAAACCAATACGGGCAATTACCTTTGTTTGAGATGCCAAGTCTTATCAATTCAATGTGATTTAGTGTCATTTTAATTAAATATCAGGATCTACTTCAGGACAATCTATACAAACAAAGCCTCAAACTTGACTATAAGCTTGATTTGAAGTAAACATGTACAAGCCCTGCAATTTCAAAATATGGCTCAAAAACTCTGCTAAACAGAAGGTTTATATTTTTAGCAAATTTATTTCTGTCTTTTTGGCTAGCCATAACTTTGGCAAGTGTTCTATGATCACAGGAGTAAGAAACAAAAGAAGATTGCTTCCCATTTCTCTGATAATGTATTAGGGAGATAAATAAACCTACCAGTTTGTTTAACCTAATCAGAGAAAGCTCTAATACATTAACATTTTGGAATGTCTAAATACGTTCTAATTCTTAATATAGACACCGATAAAAAAGACATTTCATTGTTTGAAGTTGTTCTGAATGAAGCAAAATGCACTTCCCTGGGGTTTAACAGATGAAAATAGCAAATATTCATTTACATTGCTAGTTCAGACAACACCATTAAGCACAGAAAGAGCCCTCACTTGCCACAGCCTGTGTCCAGCTTTGTGATTTGTGCTCTTTAGACTTTACATTAATATCAATTTCAACCTTTGCACAAAGCTCAGGCATTTCCATTGAAATAAATAACACGAACCCCCAATAATCTCTTGCATGTTTAGTTCCTGCCTCCCACATTTGCATCTGCACCACTATAAAATGCACACGTGCATATGGCCCTGCTGATGTATGATGCACACCCTTCCCTGTCACCCTACAGAAAATAATCTGTCCACCTTCAAAAGTATAGCCCCAGGTGTGCTCAGAAGCACCACAGCACATGCTTCAGACTACAGCAAATCCCTCAGAGAAAATTAGGCATTTTTCTCGTCTATAAATCACCACTCATCTTTCTACCTTTGTGCCTGGTTTACGCCCTTTATTGTCCAGAATGTGCATTTCCTCTTTCCAAATAAGTTTTAGAAATCTATATTTCTATTGGTTGTTCAAAATGTGCCAAAGGCTGATTGCCTTAATCCACTAAAGCCAGTAGGTTTTGCATAAGTTGAGTAAAAAGGATTTGACCCATTTATTAATAGAACAGAGTGTATTGCACACACCAAGCATGGACAGCAAAAGGGTGGTATGGAATCCTTTATCCAGCTGCCTCTAGTTTTTTTCAAAAGAAAAATCTCTCCAATCATATGACAAAAAATAGTCAATGTAAAATAGAAAATAAACATAATCAATGGATGCCTCATGGATTATATCCATCATCTAAACAGAGGCAGACCGTGAAAACAGAAAATTTCCAAGTAGAAAGATGAGGATAAATCCTTTTTTTCTTCAAGCACAAAATAATTAGCTTTGATTAATATTCTGGTAATATGCGTCTTTTAGCAGGGATCTGCATGCCTCTAAATGCAGAAGTGAAGACTCTGTAGAAAAGTGTAACGGGAAGAACTCTTCAATTTTTTAAAAAATATTATTAAACTTATATAAATACACATTTATGCCTGCGTCAGCTGGACCCTTCTTTTTACAGACCCTTGGAAGGATAGGAGATACTCCCCTGCATTACTTTCCCCCCAATCCTTCCCAAGTCACATGCCCAGATATGTCAGCACACGGCCGATACACACAATTGGTATTTCACTGCTCCTTTAACTCGCTGCATTTCAAGCCCACAGTTGAAAGCATTTGGATCCTTGGGAATTTTTGCTTTTACTTTGGGCGTTAGCAAACAACTTTAAGAGGCTTATTTAAGTAAATACGCCCAAACACTTTCAGCCTGTCAATATCTAGTCAGAAAATTCTGCATGGCAAAAAGAGATGAAAAGAATTGAAACAGAAAGGAAATTAGTAGCATGGCAAGCTTTCAATCTATTATGTCGGAGCCAAGTTTGCTTGGTAAAATGACATATACTCGGTAAAATTCCGCTTTTATGTAATTAGCTACTAAACAAATGCAACACAAAGCAACTTTCCAGCTCCCAGCCAATGAACATATATTGCACCTGATGTGGTTGTTGGGATACAGCAGTGAATATTTATGTCTAATTTAACTTTTTAGAGCCCTTGCTCTGTAACAGTCCAGCATACTATCCCCCAAACTAAAGTTATGTAACAAGGTAATATCAACAATGAGAAACTGCATGATAAAATCCTGCCCAAAAGTGAAAAATGCTAATTTTGTCTCATTTAGCAGCTGGATACAGAAATGCTCATTAGTTTTAAGAGGGTTAATCCTTTTAACTTTTGCATATTGATATGCCAATTATGCCTAATTGTACAAGAGGCATCAGTCAAGGTAATAGTGCATAAACACATGAAAGTTATTAAGTACATCCCAACATGTAATAAAGTAGGTGTTAATTGGTAGCTGAGTTCTGCAGGCTATTGAGGTGGATAATTCATTGAGAGATGGATCACTTGTAATTTCTCTACATAATTCCTTTTGCAGTCTCATGCTGTGATGTTTTCATGCTTGTCAAAAACAACTGCAGCCTAGTGCCTTTTGTTAAACACAGCCAATAAAATGTTAGGCACCATTAAATATACTTAACTTTTAAACTTTTTCAAAGGTACAGTTCTTCCTGTTATTACATTACAATATTCCCAATGAATTATTATAAGCAGTGTTCCAAGTTTTTGGTGGAGGAGCACTGCAAGTCAGATAAAAGGAGGAAACATATGTAGTGTGTCAGAGGCAAAGAATATAATTTAAATAAATGGTAAATGGGTATCTTATCAGCTGCTAAGATCTAAACAGATTTTTCACTGCAGAAATATAAGGAGAAATGAGTTAAGTTACACCAGAGAAATTAATTACTAGAACAACATATTTCTAAATAAGTCTAAATTCTGAGGTTTAATTTTGAGTAAAAAGGAAATACTGAAGGTCTTGTGGCTTTCCTCCATTTAATAACTTTGTCAAAAAGCTGAATATTTTATAGGAATCCATTACATCAACAGCAAAAAAATTATGGTTGGCATGGTTGTGAGAAGTGGCTGAGATCTGGGACTCTGTCCCCAGCTAACAGAGTTTTCCCCCTCATTTGCATTCTCTGACAACAAAATGGATCTGGAGTCCAAAAAAGTGGCTAACATTGCATAAATAATTTTGTAACATCATATGGCCTCAGCTGCAAGTTGCCACCATTATGGAAGAAAATTAACCAGGGGAGACTCATACCAATCAGTTTGTTTAGTAGCTCACAAGGAGTACAGGGGCAGGGATGCAACTGGCAATAGAGTTCATCACTAACTATTTAATTTGAAAAAAAAATGCTAATGGATAAAAAAACAACTCAGCTCCTTTGACTCTGTTTACTACTGAAATAACAGCATATGTTCAGTGTCTGATTTTTGTGCAATTCATTCAGTCTTAAAGCAAGACTTTTTTTGTTACAAAGTAATTTGCAGAGTTTGAAATTTCCATTTGTTTTATTCTGTCTGCCTTTTGAGAAACTGTGATATGTGTCTGAAACTGGAAGTGCTATTCTCTACTCACTTAAGCCTTACTTAAGTGCTGTTGCAACTGAGAGTTGAAATGCTGAGTAGATGTCATGATCATGGCCACCAAAGCCAAATTCTGTATTTCATGAAGGAAAACTGTTATTCCAACGCCTAGAGATACTCCTAAAAATGTATTAGTGACTTTAGATCCCTCCTTTCAAAGGATAATAATGGAACCAGTGTCTTAACGTGCATAAAATAAATCTGTAGATTTTTAAAAAATTGGAAGACTCACAAAATATTTAGGAGTGTTTTACTTACGGGCTCGGCGACTTTCACATTCTCAGAGAGAATCATAGATTTGCTTTGGCTCAGCCTGTCGTGGTGACTGTTGGAATTTTTGATCCTCATTTGAACAGCCCCTGTGCTATGGTGGGAAGGATTAGGCTTTTCAGAGGCTGTATCAGAAGTTGAAGACCTTTCCATGGTTGCTGGGTTGACCTGAAGAATGTGAAATAAGAGCATTAATCTAGGGACTCCCCATACAAAAACGTATCAATGCCAGGACTGTGTCACTGCAGTCAGGAGAAGAAGCTGAGTTGTCTTGCTGGCAAGATCTTGATCATCTTTGAACACCAGGATAACTATCAGCTGTGTCAGCCTGCAGTTTTATTATTGTCCTTATCACCCTCCCATCCAAACTGCCTTGGAAGAGTTAGTTTATGTAAAAGATTATCCTTATCTCAAAAGCCATTCTCCTCCATGGTGTAATCTCCCTGCAAGCCTCTGCCACATCCAGCTGGCAGCCACTCCACTTTGTCTTTGGCCCTGCTCACACGACACATTTTAAATCTTGCAAAGGGAAAGGACAGGCTGTGAAGCCAATTAACATATCTTACCTCCACAGTCCCACACGGGCCAGCTACAAGTGCATCTCAGGGCCACACTGAAACCCTGCAGTGTCCTGGAGCTGATAAAATAGCCCTTAATTTTCACAATCTTACCAGCAGCATGGATGAGATTTTTTTGTTTCTCTGTCCATTTTTAAAATCTGAAATTGAGAAATGGCTGAGCTCTCAAACCCTTGGATGGGTAGTGGACCTGGAGTGATCACAGTGCTGCAGTTCAACCTCCCATTTTAGTGTTAAAACAACTCAACTAACTCCCTTCTAGCTATTAAAAACTTTTTTGGTAGGCAAAATTGCTTTATATTTCCTGTAAAAAACACCAAGACAGTGATGTACAACACTTGCTCTGTTTTCCTCCCCCCTTGCTCACCCTCGTACTACTACATGTAGCTCGTGGGTGCAGCAATCTACTGAGAGTCACAAAAAACTGGCTCTTTATATTGCTGTGTAACCACATGAGAAAATGTGTAAGGAAGAGATACTACACAAGCTGAAAAAGCTGGTTTCCCAACTATGGAGCCAGGGAAATGGAAATCCATTTAAGTGCAGTTATAGTATAAACTGTTGAAGAATCAGCGTTTTCCAAATGGGTTGGAGAGCATGGCTATTTCTAGCAGCATCCTGGCAACTTCTGAAGGCTCTGAGAGATTAAATTCCTTGATTTCAAGAAAGCCCATTACTGTGAAGACATCAGAGCAGAGGAAGAGCATTGTCCGGGTGTGAAGGTGGGAGAGGGAGATGGGCAGCTCTGCTGCACATCTCTGGGCAGGACCACAGCCTGGGCAGGTGGGAGGACACAGCTCCCACAGCTTCAGCCTCTCAGCACTGATAAAACCATCCCTCACAGGAAATTGCCCTAAATGTAGAGGATGATGACAACAGGTCATGCAGTCAGAATGGCTGAGGGTGGAAGAGAACTTGGTAGGTCCAACCTGATCAAGCCGGAGCACCTAGAAGTGGTTGGCCCATGTCCAGAAGACTTTTCATAGAACCACAGATTTTTTGGGGGATCAGATCACATCAAAGATCACATCTTTCCAACTCCCCTGGCATGGGCTGGGACCTTCAAGGGAATTTATTTGCATTCATGATAGCACTCTCGACAAAAGAAAGGAGTAAGTGCTTTAATATTAGCCCATTGCTCACTCAACATGATGTACCATGATAGAAACACTGGATTTAATCCAAAAAAATCCATACCAAAAACAAAGCTTGTGCCCATTGGCTGTTTCCTGCATTGACTCAGTTACTCAAGGATCCCCACAGAAGCTGAATTCTATAACCCTCAGGTTATAGAAATTAGATTAAAGCTGTTTCATGCTACTTAGGAGCATGCCTGCCTATGGCTGCTGCAGAGCTGGTGTATTGCACTTGAGAAAACTCTTTCCATGAATCTTTGGTGGACAGCAATGTGTGTTCTCCCTCCTCAAGACACTTCTCACCACCCTTCAGAGCAGTCAGCACCCAAATCCATGTCACAGGGATACTTTGCCATTTTGGCAGTAAGGACTGCAGCAGCTCCAAGCAGGAAATTATTTTTTCTCTCCTCCTAAACTTGGAGAGTCAAACCATTTTGTATTTCATGTTGGTATCAAATCAAAATTGCTTCTCAACAGATTTTCAGTAGGCTCCAGGCTGGAGAGCGGATCAGACTCGAGAGACGAGAGCAGCGCTGGCTCTGTCACGGATCCAATGTTTGGCTGGAGCACATTGCTCAGATTTTCTTCTGAAATCTCCCACCTATAAAGCTCTGACATATCCCTTCTCGGGAGCATTATGAGTTTTAATTAGGTAGTCTCTGCCTGGTGTTGTCAGTACACGACGTGCCATAAAAAAGTTCAATAGTGTGACAAAGTCATGCCCTGGATCACAAGTAGGAACACAGTAAATGGCAGGGCTGCAAAGACTTCTGAAATTCTTGGTTCTAATCTCATTGAACCTTGCTTAATTTTCCTGAAATTTGAGCTAATTTGCATACATCAGACTATTACAAGGAGGCTTTCCAAGATACTAAAATTACAGGAACTACTATAAAAGAAAACAACAACAAAACCCAAAATGGAGCATTTCCACCATTAGGTTTGTCACAGTGTAAAACACAGTGAGATCCTGCAGAATATGGAGGAAGTCTGCATAATATGGAAGAAAGGTACAAAAGTTGTGCCCTTAGGAATTTCAGGTAGGAATCCTTTGCTGTCCAAGCTCCAGGCAGGCTCCTGACAGCGTTACCAGCCCTACATGCCAGTAGATGGCACCCTGAATATGAGCTCCACAAACGCAACAGCACGACATTTGCATTTGCAAGGAGGATTTGGTAATCCTCATACTCTGCCCTGCCTCTATTGTTTGTTTGCTTATGCTTGTTCTTTTTTTTTTTTTTTTTTTTTTTTTTTAATAACAGAGGGGAAGACCATCAGGAAACAGATAAAATGTTGTGAGAAAACATAAAAAGGATCCTATGCTCTGCATTTATGAGTTGGTCCTTCCAAATTGTTATTAGAAGCACTAGGGCCAAGATTGGGCCCGTTTTGCAGGGGAATTTGTTTCACTTCCTTTGGAAGGCAGAGCTGCCAAGCCCCATGCAACTGCTTGTGCGGCACTCCATGTCCATTATATAATTATCTAATTTGCCTTTTGGCAAACAGTTAGCATTTGGATATAAATTTCAGTTTTGAAACCTCCTATGGTTGATTTGCTAGAGAAAGGCATTAAACCAAGACAGAATTTCCCCTCCTCTCCACCTTGCTGTTTAGAGTGTTCCTGGAGTAAAGGGGCGGGATTAACTTTGAGACATTAACCTAAGAGAAGGGAAATAAGGGTACACACTCAAAATTCCTCTTGGAAATACCTGGTTTGGGGCACTGTGGAACAGAAGGGGCAGGTTGGTAAAGGGTGAGGAACAGTCAGGGGCAAGAAAAATCCTTGACATGAGGATGGATGGATGATGCAGGGAGAGAAAACTGATTCACAGAGCTGGGAAAAGAGGTTACAGTAGGTATGAGGAAGGAGAAATTTAATTTCTGGAGAGTAGGTGAATCACTTACTTATGGGGTAAGAAACACCACTGAGCTGAAGGAACAAAATCCCCTTTTTGGCTGTGGCAGCAGAACCAATTTAGTCCTACACACCCAGTCACTTTCAGAGATATTTCAGGTCAAAAGCCTTCTTTTCAAGAGAAGGGAGAAGTGGTTCATCCTTTAATGAAATTTGCAGCCTCAGTGGGCCAACTCTTGCAAAGACTTTTCCCACAGATGGGTCCATGTGTTTGGAATGCTCCAGGAGGATGTAAGTCTGCTCCAGCAAGTAGCATAGCAACCTCGTAGTGCAGCAGATTGAGTTAAGCCAGGCACCAGCTACAGGGGAGAGCTGGCTGATAAACATTCAAGTGGCATTTGACAGTTCCTAAAGAGTTTAAAACTCCAATTTCTAAATGTACAGCTGACTTTCAAACACATGGTGTGGAAATAATGAGGGTTGTAGAGGTGAAAAACGGAAAGGTTATTGCTGATGCAAATCCACAGACAGCAAAGCCATCCCAGTTCTGAGAATCCAGCCCAGGTTTAGAGAATTGCATAGCAAATGGTGAAGATCAGATCTCCTCCTTCCCCACAAAGTGTTGGGAATTGCCAAAACTGTTCACCAGAAGATTTTCTTCAACATTTCATTTAAAAGTAGAGCTTTCACAGAATCATGATGTTTGATAACAGTGAAAATATGTCAATTATTTTTGTTTGATGGGGAAAAAAATATTTTCTGTTCTTTTGAAAAGAGAAAGATGACAATGCAAAGAAAAACGAAAGCAAACTCTTCCATTGCAATTTAGAGTTTCTATCAAAAAAGCAAAAATACACTTTTTAGCTTTTTGAAAAAATGAAGATAGTGAATTGCTCTTATCCCTACCATTCTTGCATCTCTTGTAGCCGAACTATGGCTTCTGTCCCAAAATAACTCTCTGTAAGTACTGCCCTCCTACAGCACCTCATAGACCTAGAATGAGTTTCATATTGAATTTATCAGTATTTTAATCCATTTTGTACATGCTGCTTTGTCCAAAAAGTGACCCTGTAATGAGTGAACTGATTGGTATTAGCCAAGAACTTTATTTCCTGAGTTTTTGCTGCAGTACTGGTAAAGTCAGTATTTAGATTTTCTACAAAACAGGGAATTAATTTTTCAAGAAACAGGAAGATAGCAGTATTTCCAAAATTTGGCTTGAGCTGTGCTACATTTCCTGCAGCCACATACAGTAGAAGACAGAATGCAAAAGATAATTTATCAGCATCTTGTACAAGGGCAGCTGTGGCTGCCCCATCCCTGGAAGTGTCCAAGGCCAGGTTTGATGGGGCTTGGAGCAACCTGGGATAGAGGAAGGTGTCCCTGCCCATGGCAGGGGGTTGGAACAAAATGGTCTTTACAGTCCCTTCCAACACACATCATTCTAGGTTTCTATGATTAAACAGTGATAACATGCATTTTTCTCAAAAAAAGGAAAAAAAAAGGCTAATTATTAGAACTAAAATTTGTTAACTATTATAACATATTTTTCAGTATTTCTAAATAAGCTTTTAATTTCTCCCACGTTTTCTCCTTATGACTTGCACCACTGTCAAGTCAGAAGCAGAATGAGCATGAGAGTTCTTGACACAGCAGAGTGCAAACACTGCAAAATTGAAGTGCATCTTGTTGCATTGACTGATTTAAGTACTTTGCTCAAGAACACACAGTACTTGAAGAGCATGGACAAAACCAGTATCACAGAAGGATAAAAATCAGCACTAGGTTCACCATCACAGCAGACCTGTGAGCCTGCAAAACCACAAAAGTGGAAGCAGAAGTTGCAGTTAACAACTGAAAAAAACAAGAGAATGCCAGACATGTGTTGAGTTGGAGCGCTCCCGTTTAGGAGAATGTGTCAGTGTGTCTGTGAAAGTGCTTATCACCAAAATCAACACACTTATGTACATAGTGCTGCTGTTAGGTTTTGCCCTTGGCTACAGTGATATTTCTGCAGAGGCACAGCTCAGGGCAGCAAGTGCCTAAACACAGGCAATGATGGTAAAAAAAGATGCACAAATGAAAAAAAACTACACGTAAAGAGGTAGAATAGCCAGTAAATTGCTCCATACTTTGGTAGGTTTTTTAAATTTTTCCTATCTGCACTTTGCTGTGTCCATTTTATTTCAGCCATCCCCACGGTGCTGCTCTCAGAGCTGACACATCACACCCCTGTGCCCAGGGCAGGGACACAGACAGGAAAGGCTGCTGAGGGATGCAGTGTCCTGGGCTGGTGCCCCGGAGTGTCCTGAAGCCAGTTTATCTGAGTACTGGAAAGCAGAGGAACCCATTGGACTGAAAATACCAAGCAGATATAACCTTCCTATGCCTTTTCATTTGCAAAAATAATATCAGGTACTTAGGAAGCAGGATTGATTTCAACCATCCTTCCTACCTTTAATCAAAGCAGGAGATCAGAAATGACACAACATCAGCACTGCCTGGTTCTTTACCCCACTTTTGTTGCTTTATACCAGATAGACAATAAACCAGAATTTAGTGCCAGGTTCAGCCTGCTGTAAAATGTTAAATGTCCTAAACTCAGCAGCTCAGTTTCCCATATCACCCAAAACTGCAATCTCATCTCTAAGTGGATGCACCCTACAAAAACCGTGTTTATCAACATTAATTATCACAACCTCTTTTAATTTTTTACCCTGTTGCAGCCATATTAGAGTTTTGCTGGTGTCTCAGAACAGACAACACACAGCAAGGATCATGGAGCTCCTCTAAAAGCTGGCTTTGTAATTTCTCCTTTCTAGTCCAGTACTTGTGGACTTTCTGCAAATAAAGGCAGAAATGGCCCACTCCAATTTATATGTACAGTACCCAACTCTCTGCTGTGGTCAAAGAGAAGAGCAAATCATCTTTTATGCTTTGTTTGGAGCCATATCTCACTGTCCAGAATTTCTCTGTCACCATGTGTGGCATAAGCTGCCCAAACCATTATTCACAATTTTTTATGCTCTGAGGTATATCATTCAGTCTCTATGAAGGATGCACCTAAAGGCAAATTTCTCAACACAGCTTGACCCAAATCATAGAATCAGAGAATAATTGAGCTTGGAAAATGCCTCAAACATCATCTGTTGACAGGTCCATCACTAAACCATGTCCTGAAGCATCACATCTCCATGTTTTTGAACACTTCTGGGCACTGTGATTCCACCACTTTCCTAGGCAGCCTGTTCCAATGCTTGATCACCCTTTCAGTGAAAGAATTTTCCCTAAAATCCAATATAAACCTCCCCTGACACAACCTGAAGCCATTTCTTCTTGTCCTATCACTTAGCAGGCCATCAAAGTAGTAACTCAATACAAGAGTAAAGCATTAAACAAATCTTTAGGCTGAAAAACCTTAAAACCTTTGTGAGATTATCTGTGAGATTTTAACCTGATCCTTGGCATGATGACAATTTCAACCTCTCTGATTTATTCTCTTATATCAAGAGAGGGTTACATTTTACAACTCTTGGTTAGCAACTACATAATTCTCACAACAGAAATCTCATGTACCAGCCTAATATCCAATAGGAACAAAACGTGTTTTCATATAACATAATTTTTTTCTGGCTTGTGCAGTACAGAAAAGGTGGTTCCAGGCAGGTCACACAGGCCTGATTGTGATTTTGAGTTCCCAGTGACCCAGCTGAGGCTGATGGAATCACAGCTGAGCAACAGCAACTTTGAGCACCCCTGAGGAGGGGAGATAAAGCATTTATTGCATTATGGATCAGGCTGGGAAATGCACTTTGTAACAAGAGGGAAGGGCACAGACTTGCCCCATGGTACAGATGCAATGGCTTTGTTTAATTTTGGGTCTAAGAGCGTACTTAAAGTTTGGTTTTTTGATGACTCAGTTCCTAAGAATTAAAGTATTGGAGCGTGGTACTTCATTTCTGAAGGTTTTCCACACATATTAGGGATATGTTATTCTCTACTTAGAGCAGGTCACAGACCACATAAACACAGTCTGCACCCCACAATACCTTACAGACTTGTACAATTGGTGCTTCAGTGATTTCCTGTCCATTGCCAGACGGGCTAAAACTATGAGTGGCTTATTGATGTGAAGATTGACTGCAGCCTTTTTCTATTTTTTCAACAAGTAATAGCAATCCTACAAAATAAATTAAAAAAAATAAAAAGGATAAAATATAATAACAAAAGGTTTATATCAAGTTTCTCTTTCTAGCAAGTGACAGAAAAATATCTTATCCAAATATAGTCAATCGAAATATTATTAATCTTTAAAAATTTTTGCTCTATTTTTCTCCAGGATTGGATGGAGGGAAACATGAAGAGAGAAAATGTATGTGCCTCTTCTGGACTGGCAATGGTTATCAATGATGATTTAGAAGGGGACTGAAGTGCTTCTTTGTGTTATTCTGGAATTTCATAGAGGATGACAACCTCATAGTCTGTTCCCTTCTATACATGTGCATTCTAACCATTCCATACAAGGGTTTTCAAACCCTTAAAAAAAGGAGGACAGAAGACAAAGGATAAGAGGGAAAATCTGCTTGGTCTCTATAGGGCAGAGGCCTGCTCCCTCTGGAAATGCTTTCCTATCTGGCTGGAAATATTCTGAAAATTGGAGAGAGGATAATGGGACAGGTACTCTTCCAAAGTTTTGTGGATACAATGACAAACCCTTCACATCCACATTTTATGACTCCAGATCCAACAACTCTAATCCTGTAATGCTCCATGACCTGCTGTCTGCAGGTCTTCCCTGCACAAACAAAACCTGCTTGGAAATGTCACTGGGATATTATTGAAAACAACAAAACCACATTTAATAGGCTAAAAGAAAGTCATCAAGTGACTTCATCAGGTCATGCCTCCTCTTAGCACCACTTAGTTTCCTAATTATGTTACATGGGAAAGTCTCAGCAAAGGTAGCAGTTGTTTCCAAAGTTCTTCTGTCCTGGTATATCATATGGGACAGCATAATGGAGTCTATTTTCACCATTCCCATGTCAATTCACTATCTCAGCTCCCAGTGGAACTTGAAGCTAAAAGTATCCTTTGTGTACAGTTTGGCCTGCAAATGTTCTGGGAACAGTTGTCCATAGTAGAAATTCAGTTGAATATGTAAAAGAACATGCCTGAGGAAAAAAAAAAAAAAAAAAAGAAATGCTACTTCTAGGTCTTCCTGCTGGCAGCACCTTTCATTTCTTTCTGGATTGCTTCTGATCCAGGACACCTGCCTCTATTTTCTGTGCTGTGCAAGCTAGACTACAACCCTTCTGATGGAGAATATTGGTTCTATAGGTGCAGTATTAAAACCAATCTGTGAGTTATCCTCCCATGCACAGCACTTCCAATTCTTCCAGTGGCCCTGAGCAGCCAGACCGAATGATTTGGACATGAGACCAATGGCATTAAGTAATTTACAGCAGCATAAAATTTAGTGACAATTTATAATTCATGCATTTAATTGGCTTAACACTAAATATGACCTAATAAGTGCTAGAGGAGAATGTTTGGTTATTCCTGACCTGTCCTATCGTAAGGAGAAGAAAATTTCCTTCTGCCTCCTTCCTTTATTCTAAAGTTTTATTTACTGCAGATAAATACAGAGTAGAGCCATGGCTTTGCAGACACCTCAAGACTGACAAGTCTAAACTCATTTCACACCTGCACCTGATGCTTGTTCATGGTAACTTTTTAGTCTAAAGCTGTCTAATTCAGAATTAAAAAAAAAAAAAAATCAATGTTTTCTCTAGGAAGATCACATAAGAATCACAAATTTTCCCCGGTGCTTGAAAGAAATCTGTTCCTATAGCCTAAATGTTCAGAAAAGTGTTGTTACTTTTAATGTTGCCAGATCTGGAGTGATGAGATACTATGAGAAAGGTTATTCTTGCCGTATTTACAGATACAAGCAGAAGCAGAAGTGACAGAAATTTCAAAGTAAGGCTGCTTGAAATACTTCCAGCTCAATTTTGCAGAACTTCTCCTCACAGAGATTTGGATATTCATCCAAGCTTTCCATGCTTACCTGAACTAGACATGTGGTGATGGTAATTTTGGAACAACCCAAACTCTCTGGAGAAGTAGAAGAGTTTGTACCACAAGACGAACTGATGTATTAGAAAAATATTTTTTAAACACCTGTAAGCTTGCTGCAAGTAGCCAAAGAAACAAACTTCCTGTGAGTTCTAAATTTCAGAGCTTTGCCAGCAGAACATTTTGGGCTTAATTTGACAGGGGCAGGAGTGTCGCAAGGCCTGCTTGGGAAGGGTGTGACAGCCCCTCTGTGCCCTCCCCACAGCTCCACTGCATGATTCATTGGGAGGAGGCATTTCAGGTTCACCACTGAGTAAAACTACACACAAGTTTTATCTCACTCTACCTCTAAATCAGTTGGGCGCTGCTGAACACGTGGAGCAGTTGCAAGTCATGGCTCACTTTGCCCTCCATCCCTCAGCTCCTGCAGCACCACCATCCCCTTCACCAGAAAAAAAATGCCTTCTTGAGTTCTGTAAAGCCTTTGGTGAAGCAGCAACAGCAGTTTTAACCTCTTAGAGTATCCGAGACCTCCTCAGCTTAGCAGTTTCAATGCACATTTGCTATGTCTTAATCCTTTTTGCAGTTCCCTATACCCATCATCCCACAGAAGACATCTGTCAAACTGAGATACTGAGATTATTGAATACCACGGGCTTTAAATCTTCTCAGACTTTAAAAATAAATTAAAGAATAAAGTGAATTTATGATGAACTTATTTCTCTTTTTATTTAAAACTTACAATAACTTTTTTTTTTTTTTTTTGGCTGACCCTGCCTGCCTCAGTAGTTCTACAGAGAGGAGGCTTGTCCTTTACTGGAGCAGAGAGATGCCCTCCCTCCAACCCCCCTGATGATGTTTGATTTCCTGTGCTGTGCACATGAAGCAGTCCCTCCCACCCTCTCCCCATCTCCCATCATCTATATCTGCAGCAGTTTTTCTGCTGTGATCCTGCAGCTGTTCCCTTACTTCTTCTCACTGCTCCCACTTCCCATCTGAGGGAGGAAAAAAAAATCCTCCAGACACTTTTAATCTGTTCCCACACTCCATCCCCACTTTCCTCTGCAGAGCTCCTGGTGCTGCACTTCCAAGAGAGGCTGCTGTGAAATGCAGCAGAGATGGCACCTACAGCTCTAGGAGAAAACTTCTGAGCTGCGGCAGGAACCAGGAGGGGAAATTCTTTGTGGTTTGCTTTGAGCAAGCCCCTCTTCTGCATTTCATGGGGCCCTCAGCTTGCTTTCCTCTGCAGCAGGAGTGTCTGCCCCAGCAGCACGTGGCAAAGAGGAGACAAAGGCCCTTGTTCTGCGTGATAACATCTGATATCACATTGTGCAGCTGAGGTGGCTGCACAGGGAAATACCAAGGGTGCTGTGCTGTCAAAAAAGTTAATTTCATAGACTCATGTAATGGTTTGTGTTGCAAAGGACCTTAAAAATCATCTATTTCCATGATGGTTTTGATGGCACAAGTAGTTTGAGCACAGGCTCTGTTAATTATATTTAATTTTTTTTTTTTTCTGCAAATGAAATTCTTTAGCAAGGGACCAGAAGACTTTATCTCACTGAGGTGCTTCAGGGTGGTTCCAGGAAACCTTGTACACATTTTCTGCAGGCCAGAAGGCCACAGCCACCTGTGTCTCAGCACAGATGTGCTACACACAGCCAAAGTCAATGCCAATGGCACCAGGAGCACAGCAGAGACACCTGCAAGCAGCAACACTCATAGTGAGACAGTCACAGCCATTCATCTGTGCCCAGCACTGTTCAGGGCAAAAATACTTAATGACTATTACATTTCCCACTGGGTTTATGAGGCAGCATCCTCAAACCCCTTTCTGGATGAAACAGCTGCTCTCAGCTCAAATGAACCTCTGCAGTCCTGTGCACCTGAGTTAAAATGTCCTTAGACTGCATCGACATTGTTCCCTAAATACCTGAATCTTGCTGCAGGGTGCAACTCTGATAAGAAATATCTTCATTTAACTTCTTTCATTCTTTTATTCTATACAATTTTTGCTCCACATCTCAATAGATTCCCTCTTTTCAGCTACCCCCACATTAAAAAAGGCTTTACAAAACACCCAAACTTCAGAAGAAAATGAGAACTAGGAAGGAAGTTTTCAAATTCAAACTCTGTGCAGCAATTCTGAATGTCTCAGGTGTCTGTGAGTGCATACTGCTCAAGCAGGAGCTAATGCTGGACTGTCCAAAGGAAATGCAGGAATGGGTTGAAGACATCACTCCCTCTAAGCTTCTGCTGAAGCTCGGGGCACTCCTTGCCTTTTCCAGGGTTTAGGATTAATGAAGGAGGGGGAACTGACATGCTTTCACTTGGGCTGTTTCTGCTCTCTTTGGCACTCCAAGAGCAGATGGATGGATTAATGCTAAATGGCTTAAATCTAAATCTAAAAACCATCACAAGAATTTGATTACTCATTACTATACTTTGTTGGGTGGGTTTTTATTTTGGTCTCTTTTTTCCAATAAATTAACCAAGAATGCAATGTACTGCTGATAATGGAAACATTAATATCTCTGGATCAAACCTCAGCACTACTCAGCCCAGCACACAAATGGCAGCACATGCCAGAACTCTGAGAGATGGAAAGGCTGATGTGACACCCTCCCAGGTGTAAAATATTGATTAATTCATAGCAAAACTATTTGTTAGAAATGCATTTTTTTGAGAGAGAAATGCGTTTTTGAGGAGGCTTCTGCTGGTGTTTGCTGTGGGTGTCCATGGTGTGGCCATGGGCCCCTCCTGTGATGTTTGTCTGGGTTTGGTTCTGAGCCCCAGCAGAAGCAGCAGAGACTCCAAAAAGCTGAGCTCTGACACCCAGCAGGCTGGGGACAGACCCACCAGCCATGGAGGGGACAGAGCCCTCTCAGAGACAGAACTCCAGAGCGTCAACTGCTTTCACAAAATATCTCTGTCATTTCCTTCCTCACCCCGAAAGGAAGAGTTTGTAACATCCTGAGTAGCAAATAAACAAGTTCAGGTGCCAGGGCTGTGTCCTGCCCTAGAGCACTTTCAGTAACTGGTATCTGATTCAGCACCAAATTCAGAAGAGGTTTTGCTCAGGGTGTGGCAGAAAAAGAAATCCAAAACAAAGAACAAGCACATATTCACAGCATGTCTCTTCAGCTCTGTACCCTGTTCACTTCTGTTTTCCCTTCCTCCTCACCTCAGGTTGCAGGTGTACTGAAAACTGATGGATGCTTTGCAGAAGGAATCATAAATCCCTTTGAGTTCATCTGCTCAAGGACTGCTTACTGTATCGGGCACAAGGTTTGGGAGCAATATTCATGAAAACCACAGTAGAAACCCACAATACCCAGCTTAACTGCAGGTGAATGGTATAATATCTGTCAGTCTCCAATGGCAGGAAGAGTTATATGGATCTTAAACAACCTACCACCAACCATCAAACTCAGTTAATTTATTGAAGAAATGCTTCAGTAAACACCTGAGCACTCCCTGAGTTAATGCAACACACAAAGTAGCTTAGCAGATAATTTGGAGAATATAAATAGCTATTTAAACCTCTGCTACCTTTCCTACTTAGTTCTCAAAACATTTCTTTCTCATAAGTAAGCTGAGTGAAAATATAGACAAATTAAGAGAAAAAGGTCAAATTTTTTAAGCATATATGAATTTTGGTTCCTAGTTTCTGCAAACAGGATTTATTTTACATGTGCCAGATGTCAACAATTCCAGATTACTTTAATATGGACCAATAATGCCCTGAAAAACTTCTCCAGCATGGCTTGGCTGCTTCCACTGACAGCTCTTGCATGGGCTAGATTTGCCCCATTGTCAGTTTGAAACATCTAAACATCTGAAAATTATTTCCTAACCCTCTTAATGAAAATCCAAGTGCTTTCCTTTTGCTCCTGTCTCAGCCAGCCTGGAAGTTTGCAACCCAGGGAGCTTCAAGTTGTGACGAAGATGATGCAAGACTGTGACACTCACTCCTTAGGTAAAAAATAGCTCTGCATCGAGGAAGTCCCAGTGTAAATGAGGAGCTAGCAGCGCTTGTTTTGTAGTGAGTCTCCAAAACAACCTTTTTATAGTATTTCTCAAAGCAGGGAGGACTGACAGAGGCATGCTGAGGGTGTGAAGGCACGATCCTAGCACCCAGCACAGCAAGGAAACCATCTCTGTCCTTCAGGGGCTGCTGAGAGTGAAATTCAGATTCACTGGTGGAAGCAGACCCACCTTAAGAGAAGGTTTTAGAGCAGGTAACACCAAAACCTCCTCACCTAGCCCAAGACCCCAAATTGTGAAGGCAGCAAGGCATTCAGCCCACCCTGACCCTCAGAGGTCATCACACCAGTTTGATGGTGACAAAAGCTGGAGGGAGCCACCACAGAATGGGAAAGGAACAGTTTTGTGCAGGTTGCGTGGCCTGGTGGGGAAATCTGCTGCAGTGCTCTGAATGGCACTTGAATTACCATGGAAAACCTGGGCCAACATTGTATCCAATCTGCCTTCTTCAAGATTTATACTACCAAAAAAAATGAAATCAGGAAAACCATCTGCATGGAACAGGATCCATCAGCACCAATTTCTGCCTTTGTAGCACTGAGAAACAGGTTTCATGCATCCATAGGGAGCTCTTAGGAGCTAAGTGGAATGTAGAGACTTTAGCTGGAGCTCAGGTGATGCTTTATTTTGTTTTTAAAAGAGATCAGCCCAAACAGCAGCAATAGAGAATTAAGACACGTTCTGCAGAACTGCTGTGTTTCAGGTTAAAAGTTAGGAACACACTTAAGTACATCAAGAGATGGTTTTTAGCCCCACACAGGCTTTAACAGCTCATTAAATGGTTAACAGCTCATTAAATGGTTAACAACTCACACTGATTGATCTGATACAGCACAGATCTATCTAACAAAAAAGAAAAAAATCAAGAAAAATAAGCAAGTATCAGAATTACACATAGTGAGCATCATAAAACATCAAAAAACCCATAAAACTCTGCCTATAGCCCACTATCCTGGATGTGATTGAGCAAAACACACCCCAATAAAGCAGTTAGCATGGCTCAAAGCCTAGTAGCAGACAGCCAAGCTTTGGGCAGTACAGCCAAAGCCATTCTCACTGCAGCACTGGAGATCACCAAGGGAAATCCATCCCACTGCATGGGATGCTGCTTCTTACACCCTGTCCTGAAGCTCAGTGCTGCAAAGGAGTTATTTATGGGACCGGAAACAGACTGAAAAATCCAAACCAGAGCTGTTGGAATTCTCCAGCACCACGTTGGAGGTTGTAGAGTTTTGCCACCAGGAGGAAAATTCAAGCATGCCCCTGTCACCATTTTATTTTCTGTTTCCTGCTTCACCCCAGGTAGGGAGGAACATACCCAAGGCCAGGTCACAGCCCCCTGGTGACAGGGACTACCAAGAGTGGCATGCACTCAAGCCTGGTTGGAAGAAGATGTAGAATCTTTTCCAAACCAGGATATCTTTGTGTCAAAGCAAAAAGAAGTTTCTACAACAAATACTATCCAAAAAAAAGCTTTTTTTTTTGTTTTGTTTTTTTTTTGCAATTCAATAATACTGTATAGCAGGAGCTTTAAAATACAGAGTGCTTCTGCTGTTCACTCTCTTTGGAAAAGAAAATGAACAAATGTACGTCACAGATGTAATTGGATGGAGAGGTAAATTGAACAAGACATGCTTCTTTAAAATGAATTTGCTTTGGACACAAAGAGGTAAGTTGCAGAGAAGGGGAGAAAATAAAGACATAAAACTCTGAGAATTCAAGCTACTTCACCAACTCTCACAGCTCTTTGGAAAATGCATTTTAAATTACTCTAAGACTCTGCAGCAGAAACATAAAAATCACGACAAACACAGCCCAGGAAGAGAACATATTCTTTTTATACAATTTCCCTGTCTGTGCTGATTTGTGTATGCAGGCAGGACAGCTTTTTTTTTTCTCCAAAAAGTACAGAAAATATGAAATGTGATCTTCCAACATTACACTAAAATCTGTCTCCAATTAGTATGCACAATTCCAAAATGAGCTCTGAGCCACGTGTGATATCTTTCAACTCTGACCCATATTTCCAAAAAAACCCCAAGTTGCCTGTTTGGAGAAGGCAATCAGTTACAAACAGGAGCACAAGTCATAAAGTTTGCAGCAAGCTATGTGTTACTGGAATAAAAAACCTTCAGCACAAAACAAGCCTTGCTAATTCTGGCTCCCCTTTATGTGGACCATAATGAAAATGTTTTATTGTGTTATTTGAGCATCTTCCTGAAGTACTATTTCTTTGCAAAGCTGTGCAGGCCAAAAAGTAGTTTGCCTACCAACAGCAATGCAAAGGTGTCTTTGCTGAGGGAAAACTTTGTGGTCAGGACATACAACCCTTTTCTGACCAGCTCTGAAGGATGAATTAGTCTGGGTTTAAAGAGCCCATGCAGGAAACACACAGCCACGACATCCCCATTGAACAGCTCCACCATCAACTGCCCATAGAGGAGCCCAGGATATTTTGTGTAAGGTGTCCTCTATGCCCCATGTTCTTTTCCTACCTGGCAAATAATAGAGTGGTATCAAACTTCTTGATATTGAGTAGGGCAAGAAATCCCTCTATCAACATCTTCAGACTCTAGAAATACCAAAACAACTAGATACCTCCCCTTAGCACTGACTTTTACAGCATCCATGGCTACTAAGCACATCCCTCATGGTCACCAGCACAGGAGCCAGGTAATCAAACAGTGCTAAACTGCACTCAGGAAGGGCAAATGCTGGGAAAAGTGACCTAATCTCATTTCCCAGCCACTGCCACAAACTTTTCTACATTTTTGGGGAGAGCTAGTTAGTTCCATGTGGGATATGAGAAGGGGTTAGTGGTTTGGGGTACTAGACAGGGTCAGGTAAAGTTGCCTCCTGCACAGAATGCAACAGATTTGCTAAACTCCGAGCACTGATTTAAAACATCATTTCACATCTGTATCCTCTACACTTTTCTCCTTGCTTTCAAATCCACAAAGGCATATAGAAATAAAATAATTGTGCAATTAAACCAACACGATTTAAATGCCTACGAAATGCTTGTAGCTATGATTATTTTAAAAAATTTCAACAACAGGTTTCCCAAACTGCACTGAGATGGATCAGAGTCTCCTTACCTGCAGCCTCAGAGACGTTGTCATCTCATCTCAAGCCGCCATCAACGAGCAACAGTTTTAACTATTTCAAAAGAACGGAAAAGATCAAGGTCACATGTCTAGAGACAGCACTTGAGTTAGTCCCACAGCTCGTACAGAGTGAAAAATAGCAGGGAAAAAGTAAAGTAAAACCACTTCCTGCAAGAGCAGAAGTGCACCATCTTACCAGTGAGTGACTTACATCTAGAGGTTAATGCAAAATTCTTCTGGATTGGAGAAAAAGAAAAAGATATTGTAAAGTATGAAGGTAAAGTAAAGCAGCTTCTTTGTGAAAATTGCAGCAATCAGGGAAGGCTAGCTTTTGCAAAAGGTAAAGATGAGGTTTAAAAGGAAATGCTGAAAGGAATTACGATTCTAAGCCTTAAGACAACTTCCCTTTTCTTGCCTTCAATGAAACCCTTTGAGTACTGAAATAAATAGCTTGCAACAAATCTGCTTTGCTATTTTGAAAAAATAGCTTTAGTAAGCAGGACACTTACTGTACTCTTATTTAGATTAATAAAGTAACAAGTTCTGGACAATCAGAGACTTTGCTTCTAAAAAAAACCCTGGCAGAGGTCAGGCAGGCAAACACTTCTGTTTCTTTTATTTTCTGCTTCAAGACTTCTCCACGAAGCAGCCCATGGAGAAGCAGGGGCACACGCAGCTGCCACCCTGCGTCACTTCCCGCAGCATCCCACACCCCAATGGTCCCTCCCAGGCAGGGGGAACCCAGAGAAACACCAGATTCAGGCACAGCTCTGGGCCTCTGGGGCTCTGGGAACACCCCTTCCTTGTAAATGCCTTCATCAGCACCTGCCACGTGGCTTTTTTTTCCTTTCAGCAAGGAGCAATAATATATTTCTGGTCTTTCTAGGTCATGTTGCAAACTGGAGCAGTGGGGATTCCCATGCAGGGCAGGGCTGTGGTGCTGTGGGACAATCACAACGCTGCTCAGGCTCAAGAGCTCTCTGGTAATGCTTTGGCAGAAAAAGGGGTCCTGTTTTGGTTGTGTCCCACAAAAAACCCACCAAACACCTGCCATATGATCTGAGAAAATCATGGCTGTCCTGATATTTAGGGTTTTGTTCCAACAGTGAGGGAAAATGAGCTCTGTTGAGAAGTGGAGCCCCTCAGGAAGCTCTGTCCCATCTGTACAGAGGTCCAGCAACAAAGTGAATCCCACTTTGTTGAGCAACCCATGGTTGTGATAGGGGGAAATAGAGATAATGGGGAGAGCAAAGCCATCCTAATGGAGATAGGAAATGAGGGGTGGGGTCTGTGCCCGGACTGCGGCTTGGGGAGCCCTGCAAGGGGACTGTGATGCATTTTACAAGGCTGCAAAGAAAAGTCTGATTTTCAGGTGGGTCATTTCCTGCTGCAGCAAGAAAGTGATGCAAGAAACTTCCTGTAGAGAGGAGTTTTATTCTATCATGCACTTATTGGAGCAGTGGGGAAGCAAGAACTTCAGGGACTCAAAATAAGTCTAGCAATAAAACAGGGGGACACAGCCCTGCTGAAGGGATGGCAGAGCTCTTAGGCTACATAGTGACCCTTTTATCATTATTCACCTTTTGGTAACTTCTACAAGATCCATTTCATGGCCAAAGATCCAATTTTGCCAAAGGGCACACAAAGCCATAGCTCTCCTTGTTTCCAAAAGCAGCCTATGTCTGCCAAGAGGCAGCACAGGGACAAGCAGGAGAGGGAGCTGAACAGCATAACAGCTGCTCTTCACTGTTCTAAACTATCATTTCTTTGGAGGCCCTGCATTTCAGGGGTGTATTTTAAAGGTGGACTTTTGAAATGAAAATGTGAATGATGTCTATGAATCGTGGTGAGGAATTTCTCCCAGGTTTGAGGAGGTCAATACAGCATTTTTCTGTAAACTAACCATTTCTAGTAACCATTTCAGCAGCACTAAGTAACTAACTTTTTTAAAAGCAGTATATATACACCAACTGATTTTGTCATATTAAATTAATTTTAATGAAAAAATCTATTGTAGCTGCGTGGATCTCAAGATTTTCCTCAAATAAAATCACTGGAAGCATTTTTACAGTCACAAAGTATTTGTGATTGGTGTGGACAACAGAACATAACCACTAAAATATGAAATGCCACCATCAAACCTGTAAAATGCTGCAGCAGAAGTTGCCTATGTTACCTGGTGCAAACCCTAGATGACTGGGGACATGACATTTTTCATGAAAACATCTTTCACCGCACACCTAACATTTCACTCGAGTTGCAGACTGCGTCTGAGCTCCTTCACATCCATTTGACAGTATGTCAGCAGTGACAAAATTCTATAAAAGGATGGCAGCTTTGCATACAGCTCAAACTTATGCAGCACAAGCTTCCTGTGTGATCTCTGAAAGGCTGAAAATACTTTAGATGTGCAAAAAAAAAAAAAAAAAAAAAAAGAAAAGAAAAAAAAAAAAGTCGGTTTAACAAAGTCTAAGCGCTCATTTAATCTAAGCAAAACTAAGCAGGAAACAGAAGCTGCACAGACACTACCTGGAGCAGATTGCTGTGCAATAGGTTGGCCCTTGTGTTTGGTGTGCAAGTTGAAGATAGAGCATCATTTCTGAGGCACTGATTTCTTGTCCCTGTTTTAGTGGCTGATGGCGTCATTGCCTCTGAGACGTGTCACCAGGCTGGTGAG
Source organism: Molothrus aeneus (assembly GCF_037042795.1). Classification (NCBI taxonomy): domain Eukaryota; kingdom Metazoa; phylum Chordata; class Aves; order Passeriformes; family Icteridae; genus Molothrus; species Molothrus aeneus. The sequence continues at coordinate 34,674,582 of NC_089652.1, read as the reverse complement.
CATCCAGATTGCCTCATCTCATACCTCAGAGAATTCAAGCTAAAAAAGCTGGTTTAAAAAGATCACTGTTGGCTGAAGGTGCTGAATGCCCAGCAAATGTTATCAACTCTGTTATGATACATTCAAGAGGTATCATGATCTTCCTCAGGTGCATAAACAGCTATTCTGAGACTTATTCTGGACCAGCAGCATCCTGGGGGGGAAAGAAAACTTGACTTTTTCGGTTGTTTTTGCCTAGTTCAGCCTTTACTCCCTGTTGTGATGACTGGCAGGCAGCCTGGTGTCTGGCTTGTAGAGCAGACACCCAGTAGCAAAACTAATTCAGTGCTTAAATCAAGGCATAACAGACAATACAAACCTGACAGCACACAGGCACGGGCCTGGAAGGACAAGGGTGCATCCATTGCCTTGCTGCAGAAGAAAATAATTTTTTATTAATAAGAATGCCTAAAGCACCAAAACTTTTCAATTCACTGGAAAAACCCTAGGAAACCAGGAGACTCAGTGATGATCATGGAATCATGGAATGGTTTGGTTTGGAAGGGCCCTTAATGATCATCCAGTTCCAACCTCTTGCCATGGACAGGGACACCTTCCACTAAAACAGATTGCTCCAAGCCCCATTTAGCCTGGCCTTGGACAGTTAAAAGATAATATTTATTTTTTTCCCCACATCTTTTGCCAGAAGAATGTCATTTTTTCATAATTTTAGAACATTTCAAAAGGAGAAAATAAACTTTTTTTCTGCATGGCCAGTAGTTCATATTCTTGCTCACAGCAATCGTTTGCTCAGAATGCTGATGTCCATTCAGCAGCCATTATTTTTTTTATTTCTTTGCTACAAGGGCCTTGAATATTTCATCTCAGCAAAAATATTTCTGGAAACACACATTCTCGTGTGTCAAGGAGGCCGTGCTTGTGGCCATGTTACAACTGGTTACAGCTCATAGCCCGAGTGAGCAGCAGCCTCTAAAATCACCTGCTTGGGCTGTGAATGCTCATTGTGCAGGAGCCTGAATGTAAATGTCAATGTAAATATATAGAAATGGCTGAATTCACACAGCCCTCTCAATCACAATGTGCATTATAAATATCCTGGTACTACCTTCCAAACCCTTTTACTCTGAGCTGTTTCCCCCAAATAATCCATTTCATTTACCACAGTCTTCAAAGTGCAAGAGGATTTTTAACAAAGTGGTCACAGGTGGTAGGAAATAGATCTTTAGAGATTCTCCAGCACTCTAGTGCTGGCTCTATGAAAGGAACATATGTGCTGTGACTTGAGGTCTAAAACCCAGAACATTCACATTTTAGCAGAAAAATGATCTTGCATTAAATCACTTAATAGCTGAGCCACTGAAGTTTTAACAGATAGACTGCAGAAAGCAGCAGAGAAGTTTAGGTTAGAGCTCTCTGAACATTTACTCCTAAGAAACTTCATTTTGCCTTAAAATGAGGTTTGCATTTAGGAATATTCATAGCTGAGAAAATAACATATATTTTTTGGTTTAACCTCATTATTTTTCAAGCTTAGTTATTGCTATATTTCATTGTTAAAGAAAAAAAAATAGGACACTAAAGTTAACAAAAAACTACTGGGTAAGAAAGTTCTATAAAAATCCAAAATAGTCTTTTTCTCTCTCTTTCCCAGGTGTTTTTACAGATCTTGCCATTTATTTTAAAAGCCAGCCTTGCCTAGGGCTATATTTAATAACTTAGAAAAGCCACTCCAATCCATTGTATAGCCATACTGTACTAAAAAAAGAGACAAAACCCCAGCATATGTTGATGCATTATGTAAAGACTTTCCTTGACAGGATTTAGTTACATGCAAGCTTGAAATGCAGTGTAAATGTATTTTCTGGAGTGCTAAAAGTACTACAATACCAAACTGCCAAAAAAGGTGGTTTTACACACTTTATCACACAATAAGGAACCTTAAAAGAAAAGAATTGTGCTCTCAGGGAGACAATATCTTCATCTATGAGCCCGTGATCCAGTCAGAGCTACAAAAACAGCCAATGTTTTCATGGTGAAGGAAGATTCTGGAAGGAATATGTCAGTCCTTAGCACAGAAATGATGTTCAGCCAGTGTTGCTTCTACCTCTGTTAAAAGAGTTTCAGCTACTTGGTGAATAGTTTCTAGTGGAGAAAGTCCCAAATCCTGTAAAATCCCATGCTGAGGATGAACAGAGAAGAAAGGTAAGATGTTCTGAGATATTTTCTCCTGCTTCAGCCTTCAAGGAAAATAATTTTTTCAAAAGTCTAATTTCTACAGTACTGAAGTCCCCATTCACAATAAACAAATAAACAAATAAAACATAAGCAAGCAGCCAAACAAGCTAGTCACGAAAAAAATGTGTGCCCACCAAATCTAGAGGAAATAAGAATTGCTGAAGTATTTTCCTGTCTCTTGCTAATAGAAGCTTTATCCAAGTGGCAGCTCTGCTCTCACCCATGCTGCCATCCCGGAGTTCATCAGAACTGTCCAGGCACTGGTGCCAGGAAAAAGAAAACAGCAAATGCAAGGGAGAGTCAGTTGCAGGATGTCAAACTCCTCTGCAGACAGATGAATGCCCTCTCTTGTGTCCAGAAGCTTTCAGGGGAGACTGTGCTGCTTGGAATGGACTGGGAAACATCAAATAAATCAGTTTATCAAAGACTTGAAGCAGTTAGTTGAATTAATTAATTCCGTATGTCAGTTCCAATCCCTTCCTGTGATTTTATTTGCTCATGCAATACACAGATCCTTCTAGTTTGTGTGCATGGCTCTACCCCTTTGCCCTTTTCCTCAGCTCCCTCCTTCTGGCAGGCAATTGCTGCATTCTCACAGGATCTGGGAGATGTCAGGAAATCAGGTTATTGGTGAACGGAGGGATCCAGATCTGAGGAAGGAAAAAAGGAAAAAAAAAGAAAATAAGAAGGGCATCTTCAGAGCAACTCATAGCCACCAAGCTGAGCATTAGATATGTTTGGCTGTTTGCACTTCTTGGAAGACTTAGTCACAGCAGCGACCTACAGAAAGTAAGAAAGTCCTTACTCGGAGCACTTCAACATGTCCGTGGAAATACAGCGAATTTCAGCTTGCTCTAAGCACACAAAAATAGAAAACTGATAGCCCTCATTCTATAGCTCTTGAGCTTGTTCCAGTTTTTCAGTTCCTTTTAATTCTATAGTCTGTGGTCTCTCAAGTCAGAGACTTCCTTTTTGCTTGTTTCTCAAGGCCATATTGTCCTCCTTGCTCTGGTCCATGCCTGTAATATTGGGTTTTTTGGGACCCTTTCTATTTCATTAATCTGCCAAGACTGATAGAGACTCTCCTAAAGCAGATACCCAGCACTGTCTTACCCTGATGCTGCAGTCACCTCTGTAGGTTTTCATGGAGGAATCACCTCCAGGCTACAGCAGAAGGAGCCTGGAGCTATGTTTTACAACATCTCCACTTTTGCATGAGGTGTGTGGGGGGTGTTTAGCAAAATTATTGCAATGCTAATTTCTTCTCAGCCAGAATTGGACCTTCTGAGCTGTGAGAAATGTTCATCCAGACCCATTATTTCCATAAGTCCAGGCAAACTCTGAGACAGGACAAAGTGTATCATCAGCAGTTCCAAAGAAAAGTGGTATTTAGAGCTATGTAATAATTTTAGGAGTATTTAGGATGTAGGAAAGAGTGAGAGAAGGAGTTTCTGCTGCAGCCTCTAGGTTTTTATAGAAGCTTAATTAACTACAAACCTTTCAGTCCACCTCCCCACCTGTGTTATGAACTCACCTTTATTTCAAGCTCCAGTTACTGTGACCCTCCTAATTCTTCTGAGCAAAAAAACCATTAAACATTAGGCCTGTTGGGAAAAAATACTCTCCATGAGGCTTTTTAATCCTGATTTATTCCTCCCTTGTTACAGGGTCTGCAAAACCAACTTGCACTTATTACTTATTTCTTCACAGAGCCAAGAGTTCTTTTTGATAACCTTTAACAGCGACAGTCGAAGGAGGCACCAGCCCCTCTCCCCCTGTGCATAAGCTTGCAAATCTAAAATAGGACCTTAATGAAAAGAAATTTAAATATTATAACTCCACAGTATATGTCATTATGATATATTGAATGCAAAGCAGCTGTTCCTGACAGATTTGGCATATAACAGGGGTAAAGTAATTTTACACAAATCATTATGTTCATTATTTTAAATTAATAGATTAAAATTAGTCAGCGATGTTTTGTAAGGCCATCTTACCCACAGAGCCCTTTATCCTTAAACTCTAAGAGGGTTTTTTTTTGTTTCTCCTCAATATTCTGTGCAGAGAGGACATAAATGCCCTGATCACTTGCAGCATAAGCCCCTAAATTCATGGCTGTTGAGCCTTTTCCAACATAAGCATCTGAAGAAAAGGTACTTAAGGGAAATAGAAAATGACATCATTTTTTCCTGATCTTTTGAAGAATGATTTTTTTTTCCCCCCCATCCTACAGGAACAGATTCTGGACTAATTTTTCCTACCAAAGGCTTTAAAGTCTAAAATTCATCAAACATCATGTCCTCAGAGACAATGTCATCCAAGTTCAAAGGATCTATAGCCCAGCAAAGCTGATGTCTTATTTCAGAGCTAAAGCCTTTGTTTTCACCAAATGTTTGATTTCATCAAATTAAACCCCTTCTTACACTTCCCATAAATGTGGGGAAAAAAGAATTAAAGACAGAACCAACTGATTCTCTGGAGAAGAGCATACATATCCATACACATACATGTACATGTATATCATATACATTAATTTGGGATGCTTTTCTAATATGTTTTTTGGGATGGACCTGTTATATATCTCATCAGGTTTTTCATATGCTTTTGAAGAGACTTTGAATTGAAAATAGTAGCCTTCCAAGACATTTGTTTTAATGATCATCATTACAATTAAGAGCATGCTTTTCATAACTAAGTACAAAAAGAATTTTTTTCAAGTCAAGTCTGGGTCTGATTACTGATGGAAAAATTTCAAGATCTTTTGTTGAGAAGCATTTCAATATTCATTCAAAAAAATGTCAGAAGATCAGACTTCAACATAGAACTTTAGTGATTCATACTTCTTCTGGTATTTTATCACTTCAGCTTTAATACCCAGTTAAAGAGAGAAAGTTCGAATAAAATAAGAATACTAATGAAAATCAAGCAGTCATAAGCTACATCATCTTCCACAGAACTTAGGATATTCTAAAAATTGACACATAGCTTTATCCTTCATCCATGTCTGATACAGAGCAATGCAGGATCTTTCATTTAGTAGACACATTTGAAAAGTTGAGAGTAACTTCTTCTCAAAATTCACTGCTGTATTAATGTAGAAGAAATTTATCTTTTCTAATACAAGTTCTTTCAAAATCAAATAAAACTTAAACGTTATAATGAAGTTTATAAAGTCATTAAATTAATCTGGCACTGTACTGTATTGAAACTAGAAGTCAAACAAAAATCAGGGAAGTAGTTTAGTGGTGGACTTGGCAGCAGCAGGTCTAAGGTTGGACTCAGTGACCTTAAAGTATTTCCAACATAAATTATTCTATGATTCTATAAAAAGTGGGATTTTCACATCAGTTTAAAAATAAGAAAAAAGCCCCACACTTTCAGGGTCAATGAAGAGAACTCAGAAGCAGGTGAATATGTTCTTTCACTCACAATTCTTCTAAATGAGAACTTCACGGTTTTTTTCTCATTAAGTAGAAGCAGTACAGAAAAGTCCAGAAGCATCCTTAAAAAGGAAGGTTCACAGATCACCCAGTTGTGAGGTGTTTTCCACAGAAGAAGGCAAGAACTGGCAGCATCTGCTGCCTCATGGCCACAATGGTTTAAATTAGATACCACACAAAACAACATCTGAGCATTTTGCACAAACCTTCAGCTAAGATGTTAAAACTGCTTCCATGTCTTGTCTGAAGAATGAATATTTCTGAATATTGCCTTTAACCTCCCAGGTGAAAATTGAAATAACACACTCATTGATAAGAAACAGGGTGTTGTGTGCTTGACACACCTCGGTGAATAAAACAGAAAATACAGGCAAAATAATTGCAAGTGTGTTTCTGCTGGGATTTATTGATGACATTTAAAATCTCCCAGTTCTTAATGCCTTGTGCTCAGGTATCAAAGGGAACCTTGCAGATGTTCTATCCCAGCCACCTTTGGAACAGCCACCCCACCCCAGGCTTTCAAAACTGAGGCACCAGGCACATCCTTGGAGTGGAAAAGTTGCAGGTGGAACTCAAGAGGTTGGGTTTGGCCCCTGCTGCCAAAAATTATGGGGCAACCCCCACCCCAGCACACTTCATGCATATCTTCACATTCATGCCTTGCACAGGGATGGTACAACTGCCACTCTCTTTTATTTCAGACGAAGGGGTCTCGGTGCTGTTTGCCCCCACACTCATTTCAGAAGCCTGTATAAATCTTCCCCCACGTGGGAATCATTTTGAACATATTGAATAATGATTTTTCTATGTCTCTGCCACTTTGATGTAGCCTCTGAGGAGGAAGAACTATCCTGGATAGACCATTTGGTCATGTTTTAACAATTTGAGGATCACTTCAAAATTCTTCAGTAAAATGTAAGGTAAAAAAAAAAAAAAAAAAGAACACCAGAATTAAGTTCAGTTGATGAGGCCCCATCCCCCCAAATTATAATGTAGAAACTTTTTGAACATATACTTTAAATTCACAATTCGTTTCTAATTTTAAAGCTGTATTTTATCATTTGATGAATTGCTTAAAACTGTACACAAAGATAAAGGGAACTTTGAAATTCATACCTTGGAGTATTAACATGTACTCAGGACTAGATGTAAAATGTCAGAGAGAAAAAAGATCTAATGAACTCTTTATTGGTGAAATACAGTATTGCAGCTGCCCAGAATTTTAAAAGGTTTGTAGCCAGCTCCAAAGCCAAATAACTACAGAAGTTTACTTACAGCAGGACTCTCATTCAGAATTTCCAATCTCTTCTTCCAGGGTTCTTTTAACATTAATAAAATGTCCAGAGAAAAAATAATAAAAGAAAAAAAAGTGCAACCGCAGAAGAAATTTTCTGTCTAGAAAATTACACTACCATAAGTTTTCCTTTTCCCTGATGTCTTCTCTGCCATAATAATGGTTTCAGGATTTAAATCCTTTGCTGCTATTGTGACTTCAAAGCCTTAAAACTGCAATTGAATGAAGTAGTTCATCTGTCATTATTCAAATATGAAGCAATTATGATGAAATAAAGATAGAATTCCATTGAGAAATACCCCAATCAATTCTCACTTATATTTAACTAGAAACATAAAACGATACTTAGAAGAGTAAGTTTAGGAAATAAAAACTCGGGATATAAAAAGTATGAATTACTGATCTATAACTTACTCATTTCTGAATAAGCTGTCTAAATATATTTCACAAATATTGACAAAAGTTTAAGCTTACGATGCAGAACTGTCTCTCAGCTGGTCTCAGAGAGTGAGCAGCTTTTCAGAAATATATTTGCACCAGCTTCAGTGCCCAGAGGTTCAGCTGAGAACCTGCAGATGTTTTGGGGGGTCTCTGGGCAGGACAGCTCCCTGTGAAGTATGTTTTATACACACTTTATACAGGAAATAACACACCTACCTCACCATGGCTTCATTATAATAGTGAACAAGGCAGTGCTGGGTGAGTGGTTGGACTCAATGATCTTGGAGCTCTTTTAAAACCTCAGCGATTCTGTGACTCAGGGAAAGGTATTAAAATAAAATATTGATGTGGCTGCTTTGATGTCAACGCATCCTGTCAGGCCCCTCTGTGGATTTAGCCCCAAAATGTTTCTCTTCACCTTTTTGATCCCAACTAAAGCCCATCCCTACCCCAGGGGCTGGAATTTCACAGGGAATTCCCACTGTACCCAGTTCTGTTTGGGAATATCTAACACAGGTTAAAAAGTTAATTATTTTGTTTTAGTATCTTCCATCATTTCTTGCATCTTTCATGCTTAATTTACCAATGTATAATAATTTGCTGGTAAATTGAAATCAAGGTGGGTCCTGTCAGACAATGATTTTTTGGGATTTAAGCTCTTCAAAGGAGCCACGTCCTTCCCACTCTCAGTAAAGCCACAAGCTCAGATGAAAAAATAACTGTGCCATGCCTTTTCCTTCCATCAGACTATATTGTTCTTCTGGAAGACAAAGGCAGCCTTTGCTGCTTGTGAAGGGAGACTTTGCCTTGTCTTTGGTGTTCCCATGGCAGAACAGGGTTAAAAATGCAAAGATGGATCCCATAGTATTCCTTCCTCATATTTTCAACAATTGCAGTGAGCTTAAGAGTTCTGTGCATTTTTAAATGTTGTTGTGCTGAAAAAGATCACACACAACCAGGGATCTGCATACTCACATTTGCCTTCATTTTGTAGGCATTTTCTCACTCTACCTGGGTATCAATTTTCTGTCATCTACAGATCCTCATGTCCTGCAGTTTAATTTGAAAAATGTAATTTCTTCAGACAATCCAAGAATGAAATGTTATCACAATTAGAAAGCCGTGGTACTTAGTATTGAATTTTAAATCAGAGATGTAACTAGCAAGAAGCATTCGGGGTATATACAATTAATTATTTCACACATAATTATTCCTGATATTACTCTAACTGTGATAACTTAAAGCATTTGAAAAAGCAGACTGCAATATTCTTCTCTTTTTTTTTTCACAGAAGCTCTTTCCCTTGATATTCTTTTGCTAAATAATATGTAAAATACTGACACCTAATGTTAACTTCCAGTATTATTCATTTTGCAAAACTTTTGCTTCAGGTAGGGAAAGACCATGTGAAACTGCTGCTTATGCTGCAATTTTGTTTCAGTAAAATGAATAAACTGCAATACAGGCTTCCCTCACTTTTTGGAAATAATTTTCTGAATTTATTTTTATATATGTATATATGCCTATAAATGCAAGGAGCTTTCAGTTTTATTATCACAAGTCAAAAAGATAATAACTCAAAATAGTTGAAATAAGTGAGTTTTGATGCACTGAATTTAATCAAATCCATAAAATGGAACACAAATACATATTTTTAAAGTCAATATTTGTACCTGTAGCCTGAAATGACACTAAAAGATAAAATATTATCAAATATTTATTATTAATCTGTTAGTCTTTGAAACCTGAACTGCATATATTCAGTACTTACCTACTATGTGATTCACCTTCCTCTGAGACACAAGATATTATTTTCACAGTGTGTGAATCAAAGGCAGATCTCAAACTTCTCAAAAATCACTGTTTATCTCCCCAGAACTGCCAAGACAGCTTGTCCAAACCTGAGGTCTAGATGCTATTTAGAAAGAGATTTTGGAGTTCTTACTCCTCTGGGGTTTGAGATGATATTAGAATAAGATATTTTACAATATGATCTACATCCATACCTGAATTTAGGCTTGCCTAACTTTAATGGGAAGATGTTAGAGTGAGCTGGCATTTACACACATGTGCTGCAAAGGCACTGACACTGAGTTCAACCCCTTTTCAACACTGTGGACCTGCACACTTTTATATTCAGTGCTTTTTGCATCAACTGTCACTTTATGGAAAACGGCCCTTCTCTGAGACCAGATAAAGTAGCTGAGCTGCAGGTGCAAGGACAAAAATAACCCCACAAAAACACAAATACCTGGCCTGCAACAGGATCCAGCTCAGCTGAACCGAGGAGAGATGACGTCAGTGCAATCAAAACCTCTTGAGTGAGACAAAGCTTTCCAACTGATTAAAACTCCTGTGCTATTCTTTATAACAATATTCTGGTTAAAGGAGCTCTTCTTTCTCTTCACAAGCGCTAAAAATACCAACAAATGCTGTATGTGCAGTTCTTTCAGCTTTCCCCTGCGTATTGCAACTAATAAAATAGGCATCAGCGCAGCAAGGGTTTTAACACTACACATCTTTGGGGAATTTTAGAGAACAGGTAGGTGCTGTGCAGGCCCTTGGGTTTCCCTGTGCTGCAGGAGGTGCTCAAAGGGTGTGAAAGTTTCAACCAGAAAAAAATCAGCTCCAAGAGAAACTAGAGAAGACCTCACTCCCCCCAAAATCCTTCCTCACTTGATAAGTAGAATAAAAAGTAACACAGAATCAGAGCAGTTTGGGTTGGAATGGACCTTTTAAAGGGTCCCCCTGCCATGTCAGGGACACCCAGAGCAGGCTGCCCATCCAACCTGGCCTTGAATGTTTCCAGGGATGCATCCATCCCTGTTTCACTGTAAAAAACTGCTTTCTTATTTCTATCCTAAATCCACCCTCCTCCAGTTTAAAACCACCCCCCTTGTTCTACCACACCAGTGTGTCCCTGTCTTTATTACAGGCTCCCTTCACATATTCAAAGCACTACTGGATGTAATTTTCCGAGTGTTTCATACCAAAAATGAGACACATTGAGCATCATCAGAGAGGCAGTTTCAGCTGATTCTTGGAAAACGCTGCGTGAATAGCTGCAGACTTTAGGGCTTAATTGCCAATTATGCCAAGGTGTTATTTATGCCTTAAAACAACTTTGGATAAAGAGTTGCTGAAATGTAAGCAGTTTTTCTACGTTGCTCTTGCCTGCCTGGTGCAAATCTCTGTAAAAATTCGGGCCACATGGTGAGCTAACAATGAGATGTTTTGCTGCTGCTTAAAGAGCTCAGGGTTCATTTTGCCTAATCCCAACTAAGCCTCACTAAAGCTGCAGGGAGTGCTCCTACAGCCCTTCACGCTGCCTTACACGGATCTACAACTCCACTCAGCTTCCTCCAGCTCCTCCTCTCCAACAGGACTACCTAGAAAAGATAAAGTGGTTTGTTTTGGCCAACTGTATCACACCAAAGAAGGTATCTGCAATGGAAATTCGTTCTTCAATTAAATCATCCATTAAAGCAAAATTTCAAAATATTGGGCCCTTTGAAAAACTCGGTGTGCAGCAGTCAGGAGTTTTGAAACAATTGTTCAACTTTTACTTTTCAAATATACCCTGTGCTTTAAATAGAATTACTAAATTAAAAATGTAAATTGGACTGTATCTTTTAACAGTTGGTGATTTGTCTATTTTTCACATTTTATTATGCATAATTTTTATAATAAAGAAGGGATTTTTTTTCATCCCTGTTCTAGTTGATAGCAATTTTTCCATGCTTCTCAAGGCTAATGTAATAAAACTACATAAAATGTTTAAGAAGAGCCCCATTAAAATATACAAAGCATACTAATTCATGAAGTCAAAGTCAAAGCAGAGTGGAAATATGAGCTTTAATAAAACTATGTCTGTTGTAAATAACTATTCAAGCACAGTCATTTTTTTGCAAATTGCATGGGGTATAGCTCGGTCTACTCAAAGCAAAGAATCACTCAGCAGGATAAATGCATCTTAGTCAGAAATAGATTAAAAGGTACAGCTGAGCCATCAATAAGAACCAGATAGCACGGTATTATTTGCTGTTTGTTTTGAAGATGTAATTGCAGATCCCAGGATTTCAATAAATCTGTGCACATCAAGGAAGGAATTGTAGAGAGGAACTGGGGCAACGCGAAGAGCGTTTGGTTCTCGCATGTCACACTGCAAAACAGAGAGGGAACATTCAGTAAATTCAGGTCACTTCTTGTCTGTCAGGCTGTATTTTTTACATGCCACAACTTGTCTTCAAGGAAGAATGACTGGACTGACAAGGACCACATGTAAAACCTTTGGGATGCTCAAAGAGCTACAGTGAGGAGCATGATTGTGAAAAATTTAGTAAGAAGAGTAGTTTTGCCTAAAAAATGATGCAAAGCTCAGGATGGGCAGGACTTTAGCAGTGCCATTGAGGGCTTCAAACCAGCCATGTAGCCCCAAAATTCACTTTAATGCCTATAGCAACCCAGAGTTGAAGAGGCACAGAGGTGACAAAAAAAAAACCACAAAGCCCCCCATTCCAGTATGTGAGTGTCTTGTTCTAAAAATACAGGTAATGGCACAGGTATTGCAGTATTTTTCTTCCCCTCACTGTGATTTGAACATGTTCCTGAATATAATAATCTCTTATATTTGAAAAATATCACTGCATTGCAAAGACAAGCCAACTGTGTGAGGCCCCATGCCCTGTTAAAAGCAGGAGTTCCTGGAATTCCCTGGCAGCACCAAAGCAGCAGCATACGTAACGTAAAAGAGGTGCCCTCTGGGGAGACAAGTGACCAGCAGAAATAAAACTGATATCTCATTTATATGGCATTATGCTATCAGCCTCACCTCCCAGCACATCTAAATCACCCAATGTACGGCCCTAAATTTCACTTTTATTCTTTTGGAGCAGTGCTCGATGGAAACTGTGCCATTACAAGGAAGTGGCTCCTTTTTCTGAGTGCTAAAACACATCTCTAGGGAAATGGCAGCTTTTCCATTGCTCCATCTCGATGTCTCACAAAGCTTTTGGCCACTTGTGGATCAAGAAGGGGACTGATGTAGGTTCAGAGTTCCTTGTCATGTAAATCTGTAGCTGTGCCTCCCATCCTAATGTACCCATGATCCAGCTCTAACCCCAACAGTGACTCCAGAACTACTGGAAATAGGTCAATAGTGAAAGGGCAATACAGCAACAAATAATACAACAAATAATTTATAAAATAACTCTATGTATTTGACTGCCTGCACAAGTAAAAATTGAAATTGTAAGAAATCGTCAACAGTCCTAGTGGGTTTTTGCCTTATATGACACTACATTTGAGTAAAAGCAAATTAATAGTTTGTTACTTGTTAAGATGAAGTTTGATTTACTTACAGCCACTCCTCTCTTCTCCAGCTCTTTAAACACAGATTTGATTGGTAGGGAAAACGACAGAGTGAGCTGGCATCCTCTCTGCTCAATCTGAGATGGTGTGATTATTCTTACAAAGGGCTTCTCTGGATTTGTTTTGTCCTCACTGTAGTAATGCTTTATCAGGTATTCCAGGTAACCAGTGAGTAGAACAGATTTCCTCCTCAATGCTTTCATTGTAGTTTGGCTAAAAACCTGTGATGATTTGAAATCATTAGAATGAGAATGTGTTGCTGTAGAAAATGAAAAGGAAATAAAGATTTCTCTATACATTATCACTGGAATCAAGTAGTAACACCAGAGAGACACTTTACATAAACATGGCAGGATTGGGCTTTGGAAAACACAGGATAATGTTATGCTTTAGATAATGACAGATATTTGTGCTTACTGTTTAGAAGTTTCATACACATCTGTGTCTGCAGAAATAACTTGCACACAAAGCCAGTTTGCTCAGAGAGCATTCCTCTGCATGTCTAAAGAGAATCCATAAATCCTCTGTAGGTGCAACAGTGCTGAATGAAAATCAAAATCACATGAAAGTTTTCTCTTGCATGTACCTTTAATACACACCTTCTCACTCTCTACAGCTCCCTGAAAGGAGGGTGTAGCCAGGTGGGGTTTGGTCTCCTCTCCCAGGAAACAACTGATAGAAAAAGAGGGAACAGCCTCAAGTGGCACCAGGAGAGGCTTAGTTTGGATATTAGGAAGAATTTCTTAACAAAAAGTGTGGTCAAGCACTGGAACAGGCTGTCCATGGCAGGAATCACTGTCCCTGGAAGTGTTCCAAACCACGTAGGTGTGGCAATTGAGGACATGGTTTGGTGGTGGGCCTGGCACTGCTGGTTTAATGGTTGGACACAATGATCTCAGAGGTCTTTTCCGAACTAAATGATTCTACTAACCAAATCCAAGGGCCAGGACTGAAACATCATGACTGGTGTAGAAATTCTGGTCTGTGAAAGCACAAAATGTATACTAACATTGACTTTATATACATGTACACTAAGATTGGCTTTTGACTTTAAGTCCTGTGCAGGCTCGCTCTCTCTGGTCCACATGAAGAAAAAAAAAGCACATTCACTGAATTCTTTTCAATAGCTCTGTGCTCCTGCACAGCTACAAGAACCAGTGAGTTTCAGACTCTCAAAATATCATGAGATACGCAAAAATGACTGCTTGAAAATGGCAGTGCTGTTTGGCCACACAAACAAGACCAATGTGGTAAAGGAGTTTTGGGAGCAGAAGGTGAGACAGCTTCTGCTTTTGCTCTGGAAAGGCTCCATTACAGGGAGTGATGGGGATGCAACCCCAGAAACAATCTTCCCCCCCCTTTCCTTCTCCCCATGGAATTAGCTGCAGGGGAAAATGACATAGATACAAACATGCAAGTGCCCAACAGACACTTCAAATCACATCCTTGCACATCAATGCTCGTGGACAGCTCTCCCTCCACTGACTGCAGCTGCAAATCAGAGGCAAGGCAGTGCCCTGGATAAAAATCCATGATCTTCACTCTCAAGAAATCACTGTTCCACACTAGAGAAGTAACAATTTTAAGATTACTTATATCATAACCTGGAAAAGGATAAAGAGAGGTACCTGAGAAATCCTACTCAAAATATACCAAAGTCTGGTTTCCAGCAGCATCTGGAAATCATTGTTTTGTAGAACATCCCAAATCTCACTCCTTGATGCTATCACAGCCACTAGATGCTGCACGAAACCAAGAACCCCTGCATTTTGTGCTTGTGAAATGGAACGTGGATGCTGTAAGACAGACTCTGCAAGGGAATAAATGTGACAGGGACCAGAGCCACCAGCAGTCAGCAGTTGCACAGGTCAACAGAAATCTAGAGGTGCTTCCCTGTCCACCCAGGCAGGCAGAGCAGACACAGGATGGTTCAGTGCATTTCTAGAGGGAAAACAGGCCTGCCTCCTATTCCTCCAGGATTTGCAGGAGTATGAGGGATGGATCTCCTTAGGCTGCATGCAAAAATCTGCTTCCACAGGCTTTGTGCAAGGAATACTTGGGCTCCTGGGTGAAATTTTTTGAAAAAGGTCTTTAAAATGTGTCTGTAGAGCGCTCCCCTTTTTTCCATAAAAGGCAGCAGCTAGTGCCATAACAGTCACTTTAAGCATTATTGAGGAATAACATCCATTAACACTTGCAGTTTTCATTGTTTCCATTGGAAACACTGCCTTCTGCTTAATGTGTCCCAGTGAAGGTGGCATGCAATTTCACTAGCCATCTCTTGCCAGACATGAAAACTACTTTGTTTCCCACTGTATTAGAGCAATTAGCACTGGGAAATCCTGGCTGTGCCAAAAGGTAATGTGGGCAGGGAAAGGGGAGGCAGTGGAAACTGCTCAGCCCTCATTGTTCCAGGCTCCCTGCAGTGGGCTAAATGACACCAGCCCACACAAACCCGAGCACTCACAATCTGGGTCATGGCAGAACAGCTTTCAGCTTATCTCAAAGGTCACATAAAGTTTAAAACAATATAGTGGATGTTTAAGGACTAAAAAAAAAAATTAAATTGTCAGGCGGAACAAGAAGCATGGCTGTGCCCTTTGCAGTCCTTCAGTGTTGCATGTTAGATGGAGAGATCATAACTGGCAATTTTCTGATTTTGTTTGCTTAAGATGCTGTTTTTTCAGTAAATACAGAAGAGGGATGTGGACCCTGCTCTTTGTTCCAGCATCAGCTCAGCCATTCCACTAGAATTAATGGAATGCTAACCAGAAAAAAATGTCTGCCATTTGTGCTGGTGGCAAAACCTTGCCACTCAAGGCTGCCTTGAAAACCAGCTGAAGGATGATTTTATAGTAGACTATATTGCATACAGCAGGTAAATCTGAGTAACACCACCTTTTTGAGCCACAGAGACTGAGTCCTATTTCAGAGGTTAATCATCCTAAAGGGAAATGCTGAAACATCTTGACATGAAACACAGGTGTTTGGGGAACAGCTCCATGCCCTCAGACAGGGGTGGGCTGTGCTCTCCAAAGCAGATCAGAGGCTTTCAGCACACGGATCGCACCTTCAGAGGTGGAATTAGCTCTGTATGGCAGGATTACCCTTCCCACAGCGTCAGTGATTCACACAGAGATAGATAGATAGATAGATAGATAGATAGATAGATAGATAGATAGATAGATAGATAGATCAGATAGATAGAGATGGGGCTCTGCTCCTTTGACCACCAGAAAACTAATGATTCAATGAAAGAAAAGACAGCTTGGAGTTATGCCACACTCATGGATTCCTTCTTTAGGAAACCTTTGCTGATAGTTTGGGTCTCTTCTGCTTGTAACCAAAGGCAGAACAGGTTCCTTGAGTCACTGGGTCATCTGATCAGTGCTGATCCAGTACAGCCAGGACACCTAATTTTCTTTCATAAAGGATATAAGTCTGCTTTGCTGGTGGAATATATGAAGCAGCAGCTCTGAATGCAACTCTTCAGACTTACATGATTCCTTTGCAGGAAGATGCTGAGCATAATCATTCCCATGAGTGGTACTGAGACAAGGCACTGTTGGACTTGGTGACCTCAGAGATCTCTTCTTTAATTATTCTGTGATTTTGAGCCCTGAATATTTCTATGGGATCAAGGTGCTGTTTGTACTGAGCTCCTAAAAGCAGGGACAAACACACTGCCAGAGTTCAGATTTGGAGGTGCAAAACTCAAATACTGTTGGTCCAACTCAGGGTTCTCCAGCAGAGTTTGTGAGAGACATGGGGAGATGAGCATATTCATTAAAGGCGTTGGTCTCTCAGGGCTGTGGGGTTATTTTGTTTGCTTTTCATTACTTCACCCCTTCCATGTTCAAATATTTCACAGTTTTCTTTAAGGAAGACAGCAATAACACATGTAGCATTCATTAAACATTTTTGTACTCTTAAATTCAGGCTCAAAGTGAAGCAATTACTTACCTCTAAACTGGCATGCAGAGCACAGACCAGTAAAATTGGAGGATTTGATAACCGGAATCCATTAATTCCTTCACTTAGTTGTAATTCTGGAAAATGAATAACTTATATTAGTGTTTTTGATTTCTTCATTTTAATGGATTGGACCTTATCTTGAAGTCTGTCCTCACGCAGTAAAATATTTCCCTAATGTGGCCCATAGGAATCAGCCATTAAAAGGAAATAGTAATCTATTCCCAGCTAATACTTTCAACTTCGAGAGAAGCCCAATTTTATCCAGCAGAAGACCTCATTAGCAGCTTCATGGGAACCAGAGGACTGCAATTAATTTGTTTAAATGGTGTGTGCTAAAACCACCTTTACACTTGAATCTCTTTTAAGGCTGGCACGAGGCAGAGGAATTCCAAGTCAGCAGAGGCACGCTCACGCGGAGCAAGGAATCACGTTCCTTCACTTTATTGAGCTGACGAGACACATGGGAGGCTGCATATGCAGCTAAGTGTAGCTTCAGGCCAAGGAGAGGAGCTGCCTAGACTTTGGGCTGTGAAATTTCACGAAATCTATTTAATAAATCTACAAAAGCCTCGCTGTAAGTTCTGTGTCACCGTTGATATTTCACGCTCCAGTGCCAGAGCGGGAGGGCGCGGCGGAGGAAATGCTTTTCACGCACAGCAGACTGGTTAATTTTATAATGCCCAACTTCTCCCCTGTAAACTGCTCATGGAAATGAATAAACAACGGTTTTTTTTCTTCTTCTAGCAGTATTTCAAGGCAATTTGTATCTCCTGCTGGCTTTCCATAGTGCCACTCTCTTGCATTTGGTCTGAAAACAAAGAGCAGACTGAGGCTATTAGAGAGGTGCTCTCCAGCCAAAGCCACATCAACAGGCGCTGCCACAGAAAATTAAAAATATATTAAAAACAAAACAACCAATCAAACCAAAAAGCACCTTTCTCATCCTGATCCCCCAGGATATTCTCTCTGCCACAGCTTAAACTGGAGCTGAGCAGTCTAGCTGTCAGATTTGGAAAGGAGTTCTCATTTTGTGTTGGGACAATAAACGCTATTTCAGAGCAGGTTTGTCTTACAACCCATCCCTCCCTAGTGCAGAAAATTTGGAGATGCTGAAACATTAGTGGGATTTCATGACTTTTGTCAGGTTGCCTTACCTGAATTTGTAAAATTTCTCATTAATTCCAGTGGAACTAATCCCGAAGAAAAATATTAGCCCAGTGACTGATAGCAGATCCTTGCTCCTCAGAGACTTATGAATTTAATTCACTGAGATACTTTGAAAGTTTCATCCATATTCTATATCTGCTTTTTGAAGGTATTTCAGCAAAATGTCTAGGAGCAGACAGTCAAACCCTTATGCCCACACACAAATTTATTCCAACATTTATTTTGTTAACTCTACTGCCTCACATATTGAGGATGAGGAAATGCAAAGTTCTGTCCTTTCTCCTCAAAGTGCTACAGAACTGAAGCTGGTTATATATAAATAAATCAAATAAGGTAAAATTGAGAGTGTATAAATACATACTGTTTTCCATGAGGAATCTTGTTTTGAAGTCATGGCCCCACCAGCCGATTAGCCTAAGAGTTTTTAAAGAAAGTAAATTAATAGAAATCTTAATATCTTTCAATTTAGCTTTGAGTGTTAAGAATTATATAAGATTGAGCAATATATAAATTTCTAATAATACATTTTATTTCTAACAATGACATAAAAATGAAATAAATTCTATAAAGAGTTAGCACTAAAAACTTAACATTACGATTTGAGAATTTCTCTTTTACTGCAAATAATAAAACACATCACATCTTTCAATTAACTATTGATTTTAACAATATCCATTTTCTCTGAATTCACTTCACAAAACAAAAAATAGTACAGAAATATTTCCACTGGTTGCAAGGCATTAAATTCAAAACATTCTCTCCTGCTCTTAAACTTAGTTTAATGAATATTGAAAGCTAGAAGGAGTTATAAAATCTGACTTAGTTTCACCAAGAAAAGGACTTTTGGTGAGCAACAAGCAAATAAGACCTTGGAAAGGTCTTGTGGACATTGCCTCACCCTTACTGTGAGGTCACTGTGAATTCTGCATACACTTATTTTCCTGAACTAAACTTATTCTGCAAAAAACTTTCTTTAAAATAAAAACCAAACCAGTTTAATACTATATTCCCTTTTTAAAGATCATCTCCTGAAAAAAAAAAAAAAAACAAAACAAACAAACATACAATTATTTAAAAAATAATATGCCTGAGCTTGGATGTTAAAATGACATTACATTATTAACTCATATTTAATGGAAAGTATGTTTGAGGGCATTTCTACAAGCAGTTTTCTAAAGCAGCTGGATGCACTGGATCACCTACTGCCAGGGCACTGCAGATAAAACCAATATTGCAAAATCAGGGACTTTTTCCCCACCTCCCTTGGGTTCTCCACTTCTCATCTCAGCACACAGTGATATCAGTGATTAATAATGCCAGCCCCACTTGAGATTCCCCTGTATTAATGCTTTTACAATATCAAGAAGTCTCCATCACAGACTCCTTCCTGAACTTCTCAGCTCTCCAGAACTGGACATGTTGGACACCATTTCTGCCAAGGCTTTGCTCAGTTTTACCTATGCCAGATAGCAAAATTTTAGGAGTGAAGCCTGGCAAAACTTGCAATGATAAAAATAATCTGTATGTAAAGGTCACAGTAGATCAGCCTTCCTGGAAGCAAACAGGGAAAAGAAAGTCATGGCCCCTCCCTAAAGGAGCATTCTGCAGTTTGCCTAAAAGAACTGAGCTCTGCAGAATTAAGACCACATTTGAGTTAGAAACTTGTTATATGAATACTGCAGAGTGTAAAATAAAGTAGTTCATATTACTGTATAACAACACAGGTTTTATGTTTACTTCTGTGAGCTGAATCTAAACAGAGGCAGAAAAGGATTTTTTTTCTTTATTGCTGCATGATGTTTTTATTATTCTGAGACCCATGAAAATTAACAGTGCAATATACATCCATTTTAAATGAGATATTACATTGCCAAAATGAATACACCCCAAATAAAGTACAACAGAGCCTCTGCCCAAGTCACTGTGTTACTGATGCTTTGAATCATAAAAGATATTTCAGTTATTTTATAGGAACTCTATAATACATAGATAACATTGCTCTGAAAACCCTGAATATTGCATGTTCCTGCAACAATCTCCTGATATCAATGTCTACACACATTCTATGAATTTCAAAGGTTTGAAGCAGAAAATAAATTCAAAAGGAAATAAAACATCTGGACAAATAGTCTGTGAGAAGGAAAAAACAATACTATGTTCCACTTGGACCACACCCAGACAGCAAAGACAAAATAAAGATCAATCAGACCATTATCCAGATCAGGGCTGATGAAAAGCTCCCTGGTTGCACTTCAAATGCTCAAAACTCACTAATTCTGAAGTTGGCTTCAACCCAGATCTCAGCTGCAGCACCACAGAGGCAACTTGGAAAGTGAAATTTCAAAACTTTTCCAAAATGACAGAATGAAGGATTTTTTTTTAAAGACAGTTTTAGCTGTCTTGCCCTTTCCTACCATAATCTGACAATTTGCTTTTCCTCTTTTTTATTTTTTCTCTTTTGGCTGTTCTAGAACTTCAGAGGTGTCACTGCAGGATGTGCACTTTGAGGCAGCTCTGGTCCTACACTCTCATTGATCTAATGGTCCATATGGATGTCATGTTATTTGACATTTAAGTTGACAGGCTTCAAAGTGTGGAAATTAACAAAATCTTCACAAATTATAGCGATTTGCTGTTTACAATTTTCTGTGAAAATTTTGAAATGAAGGTTGCCACCGCTATGCCAAATTTCAACCTGTTGTGATGGGAGAGAGCTAAGGTGTTAAACCCCAAACATAACGCTTTATAAATGCTCACTAAAAATAATAGGCAATAAAACTGCACATTAACTTACTGCAGTAAAATTTCTTATTAAAGAGTTGTTACTCTGCATGCAAAGTGAGCATTTTGAACTGCAGTCGCCATTTCAACTGTTCCTGCCTCAAAAACAAAGGCACCAAGATCTAAATAGATTCTGAATTCCAACCCATAATTTTTGGCAAAATACATAAAGTGGAAGGCTCTGAAAAGCAATATATGATGTGCTTGTGATTAAAAACACCTTAAACATGTTAGCAATGGCACTGTCATGCTTCTCATGGCAGATAAAACCCATTGTAGGAAGTGTGTTAAAATCAGCATCTAAGGAGATAAAGGTCTAATTTAGCAAATGTTCCACTACAAATTAAAAAATGCAAATTTATCCAAACTGAGCCCTTGTTTTAACACATCACTAATCGAAATAGTTATCTCAGTGATGGATAGGTTTTGGTTGCAGCACCCTGCTGCCAGTCCCCCCAGCAGCCTCCCAAGGCTGGTCAGCAGAGATGCTCCTGGGACCCCTCCACAGAGAACATCTCTCCACCCTGGAGCAAAAGCATACTTGAAATCCATTGAGAAACCATGCCTAAAATGAGAGTAAACTAGTGCCAAACTAGCCGTGTCTTTTTCTGCAAGGTGAACATGTTCTTAAAAGCCCACTTCTGTTAGAAAACAACCTTCCAAATGGATTGTTCTGTTCTGTGCCTCAAATAAAACCATTGCCATCATAGAATGCCTTGGGTTGGAAGGCACCTTGAAAAGCATCTCTTTCCAACCCCTGCCAGGGGCAGGGATACCTTCCACTGGACCAGGTTGCTGAAGGACCCATCCAACCTTGTCTAGGTCCTCACAGTTTGATACTGAGACCTTCCCAGGGAATTCTGCCACTTCCAGTCTTTGCACAGAAATTTTCCATGTGCCACATAATATTTAAAGCTAACTGTTATTAGCTTGGCTTCATGAAACAAGTAAGAATATAATTAAATATTGCTGAAAGATTTTCAAATTCCTTTTTTTTTTATTCCAAAATGTTCTCTTGTTTTACAAATCAATAAACAAAGGTTTGCTGGGCTGGAAAATGACTACAGAAAGGAACAGTATCCTCTTATTTAGTCATATTCTCTTTGAGGACATTTACACCAGGGAACAATCCCTCCAATAAGTATTTTTATTTAGCTCATTTTCCTCCTTCATATCTGTCTGCATTAAACTGAAGCACTGGTTGTTCATAGCTTGAGTCTTCTCATTTGTAGTTGTATTAATGATGCAGGAGTGCAGGATATAATGATCATGATGTATGTGCAGTGTAAACATCAAAGAAGATCCAGTTAAAGAACACAGAAAAAATACAAAAAAAAATTCCTCTGACCTTTGCTTTGGCATTACAGATGATCATGCTACTCATTTACAATTTAGAGCCTGGAGCAACACGGGTCTCATTTCCCTTCTCAGCAAGAAAAAGAGACAGAAAACAGGGAAAATGCCATTAATGTGGCCCAGCTTTTACAGTCCAGGGCAATGTGTTGAAGTATCCTGTCATTATATTGTGTGAGATAATCATTTCACATCCAGAGGAAGGCAAGCTGAAAAGCTACAGGAATACAGTGTGAAATTTGTAATACTTGATTTTACATCTTCCAGCTTCCCTGGGCATGGAGCAGTTTGTTTCCTCTCCCTTTTCAGGTCACAAAGCGAGCTGCAAATTTCATAGTCATTATTTAGATTATATTAGGAGCATATACCAGCAAAGCATGTTATGTTTATGAAAGGATGGATTAAGCCAAATCATAAACAGGCAGTTTGGGGCCAGGCTGTGTCCACAAAGGACCTGATGTAAGTGCTGGGTGGCAGCTAAGCTCTTCATTCACACATTGCTTTAATTTTGCAAAAGCATCCAGGTGTTGGCAAAGATTTGTTTGATTTTTTCATGCTACTGTTCCAGCCATGAGGAAGAATCAGCTCTGAGGAGTTAATGAGACTTGTCACTGCTCCCAAAGTTCATTACACAGAGCCAGGCAGATCCTGTGCTACATCTGCAAAGGCAGCCTTGTGCAGGGAAAAGAATGAAAGGGGCAAAAATAATCATTCAGTTCAGTTTCTTGCAGTCCCATATGTCCATGGCACAGCTGCTGGTTGAGGAGCACATCCATGTCTCAAGGCACCCTGAAGACCTAAGATGGGCAAGCAACAGACACTGTCACACAAGCTTAGAGGAAAGAGGTTAATTGTGACTTCAATATCACTCTCTTAGCAGAAAATGTGTGACAAAAACGCCCATGAGGCCTTAAAAATTAAACTGCAAAAGGGCATAGAAAGCCTGGAGGCTGGAGCCAGCCTGGAGCCAGGAACAATCCACATCTGACCATGCTGGACCACCATCCTTCTGCCTAGGAGAACGTGATGGTACCAAAGACCAAGCTTTCATATTTCAAATTCCAGGATTAAAAAACCCAAACCAAACTAATTAATTAAAACCCCAAACCAACAAATCGTACAATCAGCTCCTCAAACCCAAAAACATTTCTAAACATGCCTTACATCCATATATGAATCTCCAACTCAACTCAAAGGTTATTCCCATATTCTGAGTCTGAGGTGCATTCTTTCAGTTTCCTGGGCTCCATGTAATGCAATACAGATAGAAAATGTACCCAGGGCTCAGGTCCTCAGCAGGAGCATCTCCTAATGCTGCTGCACTCAGTCAAAGGTCAATCCCAGAAAACCAAACTCACAGAAACAGTTCTCTCACCCCCTCAAATCTACCTTGCTCTCGCCCAGATCTGCAAACTGCAGAACCTCTGAGCACAGACCTGGTCCCCAGGCTCAACAGCTGGGCTCAACTCTTTGCATTCTACTCTGCATTAATTTTACTGCAGCTTTCTAATTGCATTTTTTATATGTTTTAATTTAATATCTATGGCATTAATTTTATTGCAAGCACATGAGCATGATTGTGTTTCTTTGGATTCAATGCCAAACCTCAGAATAAATAGAATGACACATACACACACCAACTAAGAAAACAGAAAAACCTGCTCGTTGCTGTACATGGCATTTTTTTGGCTCACTGGCTGGAGTTTGAGAAGGAGTTTCAATTTTCTTTGCTATCACAGACTTGTCTGATCACTGATGAGTCATTTGGTCTCTACGTGCCTCAAGGCCTCATCTCTAGGAATTCTGCTCAGGACTGCTCTAACTCTGCAGTGAGGGATGAGAATATATTTGTTAAAATGTACCCACATACTTACCAATGAGGACCACGTAAGGATGAAGAAAAAGATTTATGTGGAGCATCTTATATAGGATTTTTTAATATGCAAATAAGAAAAGGGCATTTGGAGGTAAGCTGATGTCACTTGGTTTTTTCCCCTCCTGCTAGCCTTTCCTCAAATTATCACTTCACCCTCCAAAGTTCTTGCCAATTTAGGTTTCTATTCATTTCAGAATCTAATATTTTTCTTGATCTAGATCACTTAACTGGCATTTCTGATAAGGTTCAAAAAAAATTTAAAAAATCAATATTTCTATTGTTTAATTACACATGGGATTTTACAGCTATGCTGAAACAAAACAAACCCAAGTGGATGGACAATGTTATTCCATTCCACCCCACCCTCTCCACACTGAACACCCCAGCAGGGTCCTGCTCTCACCCAGAGCTTCCCTGCTGACAGCTGACTGAAAGGGAGAAAAGGCATTTCAAACGATGTTTGAGATGATGAGGGGTCTGCTTAATCAAAACAAAGAATAATGGAAAAATAACTCCTGCTTTCATCACTGAAATCAAGAATTCAACGATTTTAACCCCCTTGTGTGGGTGAAACTCTTCCCATACTGAGAAGCTGTCAGTTCTGGAGTATCCCCACAGTATATATCTATAAGGGCTAGGATTTGCACGGGGGATTAAGGGACTTATAGCAGCTACCCCTGTTAGACTTCAGCAATATTTCCAACCTAACTCTCACAGTCTCCTTCAGAAAACCTTGCCAAGATTGCCAGAAGCTATATTTAAAGCCTTTTTTTTCCCCCTTCCTTTATATCTTTTTAGCTATCCTTTATCCCAAATGGTAAGCTTGGACTTGTTTCATTATTCTCTTCTGTGCAGTGCCTGTTAATTTTAAGTAGGATCTGTTGTTAGGATTTGAAAAGCTTTTGAAGCCCAGGTAATTATTAGCCTCAGACTTCTGTAGTTTAGGACTTGCTTACACTCTGCTGCTTTCCTTACCCCTTTCAACTCATTACAAATATTTCCTAATTATTAAGCATATGTGACTTGTGAGCGGTGCCATATATTATTAATGGGCCAGTCTCTTAGAACTCAGTGGAAAAAATCAAAACTCCTTATGAAAAGTTGCTACTGTGAAAGTAGGAACTTTTCATATTTAATATGAATGAGGCTTTACTTTGTCAAAGGACCAAAGTAATGTGATTGTATTAGAGGCTAATAGCATGACATTTTTCTTCTGTTAAGAGGCTTGCACTTTCAGTACCATCCAAAGGGAGACAATTTTTCTCCTCTATTTTGAGGCTTGTCTTGCTTAAAAAATAGCTAAACTCACTTTCTGCCTAGCAGCAAGTTTTAAAAGCAAAGACCCAAATCCAGGAAAAAACAGTCTCATAATTTAAACAATGACACTTAACTATGCAACTGCAATGGATGGAATTAAGAAACTTCCAGATTTGAGTAATCACCCTCTTTCCAAAAGTAGCTGGCAGCTCTCAGCTCCCTGAGCTTTGCCGTTCTTCAAGGTGGGTGATTTAACAAAACTGCTGCCACTGTTAGGGAGGCTCTTGGGTGCAAAACCTGGGCTGTTTGGTCAGTGGAGCACAAGGTGACTTGCAGCTCGTGGCTACCTGGAGACAGAGGGTGCACAAACTCTTCCTGGATTGATTTTTACCTTGTTAGTGTTTCAGGCTCGACACAAGTGGGAATACACCAATTTCAACGTGTCCATCCATATTACCCCTCCAGGTCAAAACAAAAGGAGATTGAGCTCAGTCTTGTAGCAGGAAACAAGTTGCTGTGGCCAGGGCATGAGGAAGAGGAATGGCTGCAATGCTGCCAATCCAATCAGGGCCCTTTGGAGCCTCACAGAGCTCTCCACCAAACCTCTGAGGGGCTTGCGATAAGGGACAATAATTTCATTTGCCATGATTAGGCAAAAGAAAGGTATGATCCAACAGCAGACAAAATGGGAGCCTAAATTAAATCCCAGGAGAAGATTTCACAAAAAACAAACCCCCTAAGGCTAATGAAGTTGAATTAAAAACTGTTAAATCAGCTTACGAACAACTATTATCACAAAGTGCTCATATAACACTTTCACTGGCCAAATATCAGATATATGAAAAGGGGGAATACAGCCAACAGTATGTTCACACATTTAGTAAGGGGAAATTGAATATTCTGCCTAACACCAGAAATTAAAAATCAAGCAGGGAGCCAATTTACTCATGGAGATATTAATAAAGTTCTCAGTGATTTTTATAAAGTACTGAATAGCTCTCAATTATTTTATGGTGATAAAAAAAATCATGTTATATTCTTTAAGAATTCCATAATTTTTTTCTAGGCTGTTTCAAACAGATTAAATTAAACAAGTGAAAGCAACAGTCCCTTCTAGAGCTACTTTTAAATGTGGATTCTGACTTAAAGGAGATTTGGATAGTTTTGATTACTATGATGTGTTTACTGAACTGTACAGTCTCTGCAATCCCTTGAATAAATCTTTCAGGGGAGGATATCTAGATAGATTTCTAAATATTAAATATATCTGACTGAAATACAATATAAAATTTTTAAGATCTGGGACATCTTAAAGGAGATTTGGATAGTTTTGATTACTATGATGTGTTTACTGAACTGTACAGTCTCTGCAATCCCTTGAATAAATCTTTCAGGGGAGGATATCTAGATAGATTTCTAAACAATAAATATATCTGACTGAAATAAAATATAACATTTTTAAGATTTGGGATGTCTTTTTTGTTTCTGAATAGACTAATCACAATATTAATGCAAGACCTTTATCATACCAGAATCCTTATTAGCTAAAATGCAAGTTATCACCTCTGCTCTTTGCCTGAAACAAGAAACAATCCACATCAGATGAGATTTTTTTAATGACAGTGGCTAGAACTAATTGAATTCATAGTTTCAAGTGCCAGCAAATTTGCCACAGAATCCAGTAGCTGTGTTACAAAACATTTACTAAGTGATACTGAAGGAGGAAAACTCAGATGAAGTCTTTTCAGCTGAAATCTAAGACATGAAATAATTAAGGGAAAACAGAAATGTGCATCTTTCAGAGTTATTTTAAAGAGTTTCTCTTCAAAAAGATTAAATTCCATCCATCACTAGAAAACAAGAACAATGTGACTCAGGTGCCTTTCTTTATTGGGCTCCGGTTGCCCAAATTTTCAGTAGCACGCACATTCAAGAGTCTTAAATTTATGTTATTTATTTATATGGGGTCTAAAACAGTTTTGACATGAGGTCCAATGTAAGTATGTCATGTTTGACATGAGGTCCAGGAGCTCCAGGCTCTTCTCACTGCAGAAACAGGTGAGAAGCATCAAATAAGGACATTTCTGTGGACTTATTGTCCTGTCAGAAAATAACTGTAGCTGCAACTCTGACCTTCAACACACACTGACAAAATCACTACCTGCACTAGCTGCACTAGCTCACAATGGGTTGCTCAAAAATCATCTCAGAAAACTGTCAGTGAAAACAGAGGGATACTGAAAAATTAGATTTCAGTAGGAAAATATTCCATTTTTGCTCAATAATCTGTACACAGCTAAAGAAAATATTAAATGATTCTTCACGTTGAGCAGCTCTTTTTCATGGCATGGGGCAGAAAGAACCTAACATTTTCCCAAAACTGTTGCACTGGTGTGATTAGATCAGTGAATTGATGTCATGCTGACTGAGAAATTAGGGAAAGGAAAAGGAAAGGGAAGATTCTGTGTTTGTCCCACTAGAAACTCCTCTCCAGACACTTGAGTGAGCTCTCTACAGAACTCTCTGGAACTGCCCTGCAGTTTCCACACAGTGGAAGGCAGCAAGAGGCAGCTGCCAGCAAGCACTGAAAATTACTCTGGTGAAAAATGAGGAGTAGTCACTGTGACAGTAAAAATTGACCAGCAGCGACAAAGAGGTGTGAAAATAAGTATTTCACAAATGGAAAGTGAGAGGAAGGATGGCTTACAGCGAGTGGGCAAGAATACACAATATATGTCATGAAGGCCTCTAGGAAGCTCCTGATTCAAAGACATGTGGAGATGGGTAAGAAATAAAAGACAGCAGGCTGTGGATGTCTTTTGCTGGACTTTAAGATAAAATAGATTTGATTAAGGGAGACAAAAGAAAAAGAAAAATATGAAGGTTTCTGACCTGGTGAGACCTTATCTTGATTGAGTACTGGAAAGTTTTAATCAGGAGAAAGAGGGAATATGAGGACCAGAAGCCCCATGAACAAGAAGAAACAAATAGGCACAAGTGGTAAACCAAGCAAAAAAGAACAAAAAAGAAGAAAGAAAAACCATTTCATAATGCCCCCATGCACAAATCCAGAATGCCAGCTTAGCAAAAAGTAACAAGTCTGAATTATTTCCTTAACCTGAGCAATGACCTTTGAAAATGCTTATGGTTTGAGTCAGGTGCTGGCTGGGACATGAATCACAACATGAGCTGTATGAGTGACCCCAGAGCTGCAGCTAAAGGCAGAGAGGTGCTCAGCCAGGTCAGGGACACAGACAGCTCTGGGAGACATCCCAGGCACAAAACCCCATCTGAACACGGAGCTGAGAATTACAGGAACACACTCTGGGGGACAGAAATGGAGAGAAAGCTGTTGATGACACAAAAGCATAAAGGCTCTAGCTGGTGCTCTCAGCTTAGAGCAATTTGAAGCCATACCATGACCTCAAAGCACATTCTATAGGGAGAATTTAGACACAGTTTCCCATTGTGGTCTAATGAACCAATACAAAAGCATGAGCAAATCTCATTTTTAAAGGGCATGTGCAGACTACAGGTTTAACTGAGAATCTTAGGAGGAAAGATTCATACAAAGTTCCAAAATTTCTGAACTAGAAAAAGTGAAAAATGATCAAACACTGAAAGTGAGTCAACATCTAGTAGGAAATTCCCAGATGCAAAATTGCATTAGTTCCAGCACATTTCTGCACAGAGGTAAGCGAGCTCTTAGTGGAAACAACAGAAGATTTACTAGAGTTTTTTTTCATTAAAAATAAACTCTTTCCTCCCTAATATAGAAAGGTTCTGTGAGGTGGCTACAGAAGCACACAGATGAATGGATAAGAAAATAAATAACTCCTCTTTTTGTGACTTACTAAAAAAAAGCAGGCAAAGAAGGTTTTCTTTCCATTTTCTTAGAGGTGTGTAATACCAGTAGTTGCATTTCTGTAAATTAATTAATCAGGAAGGAAGCTTGCTGCTTTGTCTTATTGGGAAAAATCAAGACACAGGAAAGTGCTTTCAAAACTGCCTGCCTGGAAGTGGAGAACTGAGGCACACAGAGCAGGCAGATAACAACATACGGACTTTGAAATACAAGGGAATATCACAGCAACCATCCAGACTCCAAGGAGAGCCCCAGGATCCCTTCCCTGCTAGTTAACAGGATGCAAGACTCACCCCCAGGCTACATTCACCTTTCCATCAGGCGAAGCTGGTTGGTTCCTTTCATGTGTTTGAGCAGTTGTGTCTTACACCACCCATGAGAAAGCTCGAGGCACTGCAGATGGGAAAGCAAATGTGGAAGGAACAGAGCCACCTCCCTCTCATTCCCGAGGCTGGGAGTGGGACAGGACCACGGCAGAGCACACCAAGTGATGTCCCTGAATGAGATCCAGGAGGAAAAATGCATGGGAGTGCACTCAGGGAATGAGAGCAGCACATTTCTTCCTCATCCACCCCATAGGTGATGCAGAGTTCACACACAGCACCTTTACAATCACCTTAAAATCCAACCAGAGCAAAGGTGACAAAACAAGGAGGAAGACCTTCAAGAAGGAAAGAACAAGAACACTTATAATGAGGAAAGAGATGAGATTGCTTGAAGATACAGCTTAATTACAAGGAAGGATTTGAAGGAAGAGAGAGAGAAAATACTTGACAGAGAACAAGGAGACAATCATGGGAGCCACATAAAAGGAGCTGAAGAAAAAGAATGGGAATAGATGATGTGAGTGCACATTAACCTCTCGTTTTTTTCTCCCAGAGACTCACTCCAAAGTTAAAAAATGCTCTTGGATATTTGCCATGCAGTTGGTGAATCCGAGAACACACCCCTGCAGGCCCATCATGGGTCTAGATTGGCCTAATAAATCACTTGTCCCAAGACAATGCAATTAAGCCTAATTAGCCGATAGCTTTATTCCTAAACAGTCTCTTCCCAAGGGAGGTTTTAACTTTTGGTTTCTAAATTAGCTCAAGGAGCTAAATTGCTCTCATCTCCTTGGCAAAGCAACAGTTCATTTCTACCTTAGCACAGGATGCTTCATACACTCGGGGGACGCGTGCTCGCTGCACGAGTAGTTTATTTACATTAGCCCACAGTCCAAGTCCAGCAGGAGCAGGGAGAACCCTTTGGAAACAGCAGCATGTTCACTGCCATCTGTCACCACTGACTTCCCCACCTGGCTGCACTCAGCACAGCTTCCCTACGAGTCTCTGCGCTGCTTCTCCAGATCCTCTCCTTGACCAGGACAAGGTGCTCTGTTCTGATAAAGCTTCGAGTAGTTCTGAGATGCTCAGAGGAGAAAAATTAAATAGGCCAGCGAGAAATGGACCACCTTGGCCTATTATCTGAGTAAAGTCTGAGTAGAAGACTCATTCTGAGTGAAGAAATTCTTCCCTGTGAGGGTGCTGAGGCCCTGGCACAGGGTGCCCAGAGAAGCTGTGGAAATGTCCAAGGCCAGTTTGGATGGGGCTTGGAACAACCTGGGATGGTGGAAGGTGTCCCTGCCATGGCAGGGGTGGAATGAGATGAACTTTAAGGTCCCTCCCAACCAAAATCATTCTATAATCCCATGATTCCCAAAAGCATTAGTAAAGATCAGCATTAGTACTTTCCAGTACGGTAAAACAACCTTCCAAATCCTTTTATGACTGTCCTTGGCTTCCAACTCACGTTCCTCCAGAGTTACATTATTTTCAGCAGTCTTACAGAAGATTCAGCTCTTTATTTTGGGGATTATGTGACTCTAATTCAAAAAAAGACTAATGTGATGTGTCCTCATAAATCAAGAAAATGAGCAAAGAAAAACTCAGCGGGCGTTACCAGTCCCAGAAGGTGCAGAGTAACCTCCTGCACAACAGTTACTGGAGAGAGAAGGTTTGCACTGGAGCAGGATGGGGATCCAGAGCACCTGGGGAAAATGGGAAGGGGAAAGTAGAAGGAGCTGGAGTAGCATATTTCTATTTATCTGACACCAGGGTTAGAGTTCACATCCCAAAAAAGCTGTGCAGCTCTCTATAAAGAAGTAGCAGGAAGCTATTTGTGCTCTGGCATTTTCATTGGCATCAAAATACCAGAAGGGGAAGTAGTATAAGAAAAAGAACTGATATCTCACCTCTATCTGTGAAGAAATTGCCTGAAGATGCCTTTTGTTCCTCAAAGGTAATATGAAATCGTTACCTTTTTGCTTCTTGCTCTTTTAAACTTTTTTTTTTATCCTATGGTAAAAGCCAACAAATCTTTGGACATCAACTGCTTCCTGCACATGCAGCATTTCTTCACATCACAGAAACTTTTCACTTTTAAACACTACCTGCTGCTAGTGTGGGCTAAAGTCTTGATAAATCCCTTCATTTTAAACACTGTACAGTTTTCATTTATTTAATCCTCTGCAAGGGTTTATCTATTATTTTCCTGACTGCCTTACATACATTTATTTCCCTTTCATCTGTTTAAATTGTGCCTTACTTTTACTTAGTTTACTGTCTCAGGGCTCTGCAAATTTGGTTCTTCCTGTCCCTTTCACCTCTTGGCAGCAGAGCTGAGCCTGCTGCCCATCTACAGCTGCAAACCCCCTGCTGGGAACACCTGACTGAAGCATCTTCTCCCCCAGGCGCTCACAAATATTCACATTTCATTACATCTAAATTGCTTGGGAATTCAAGTTATCCTTCTTATAAATGGAGAATTAGGGAGAGAGCAAAAAATTTCAAAAATTAAAATGGGAACTTTTCTGGAGCTCAAACAGCTAGACAAGCAAAATTTCAGTATTAGTAGGTCACTTCAGTGCTCTCTGTGTTGGAAACCTCCCCTCTGAAACTCTTACATGGAAACCTGGAGGCACAGACTCAGCCTGCATTGACCTGATGGTTTCAGTAGTATTTCATAGCTCTGCTCTCTCCAGGTCCTTTTCTTTTTATTTGAAACCCTCCCATAAAGAAAGCACTCTCACACAATTAGCCAGGAATATATTGCATTGTGATATATAGAGCAGGTATTAAAAAAGCTATTTGAGTATTAAGAGAGACTTCAAAGGAGGTGAGATCATGGGAGAATGGGGATAGATCATACCCATATATGTCAGATTGATTCCGTTTTTCTGCTCTAAGGACAAAGATGGGGACTAGCAAAGCGCTACCCCACATGCTTGGGTGGAGATGTTAATTGGGCTGGTTACAACATGTCACTTTTAGAGCCATGGCCCCTGCAGTGAGTTAGAGAACCACCCCAAGCTAAGCCAAGGTGTTTTTCAGGACTGCAGGGTGGTGTATGCAATGAAACAAAACAACAGCAGGACACAGGAGACTCTATCACCCTCAGCTTCCACCTGATCTAAAGGTCAAGCTCTGCCCTCAGACATAAATCCTTTCCCCAGATACTGAATTCCCAACTTTATAACTCTTGTGGGAAGCTTGCACTTCCATGAAGAAGAGTGGGACTGGTTTGCCTTTTGTCTGCTGGGACATGTCAAGGTATTGCTGATTTACATCAGGTCTGGCTTGTGGAGGTTTGCAGCGAGGCAGCCCAAGAGCAAAAAACAGCTCTGGCTCATGTAGTGATGGTAAGGCTATCAAATACTTTAACAATTCTATCCCAAGTTACTTTTTAAAAGAAAGCTGCAAATAAATGTTTTGTTGTTGGAGGGAGCAGCTGGAGAGGAACAAACCCAGTTTCTTAAACTGGGCATAAAACAAAGCATACCCACAAAATTAGAAATTAAACTAAAATACCTAAATTCTTTTGGTGATGTGCTGTAGCTGGGTTTGGGGGCTCTAAAAATTAAATTTTAGAATAAGTTCTTTTTGCCCCAGTAACATTTGTCTTGTACTCAGACGGTACAAGACAAATGTTCTGCCTCTCTGAATTACACTCAGAACACACATTTTCCCATTAAGACACAATAGATTATTTCCATATTAAAATAACTACCTAGTCGATAACTTGCAGGAAATATGAAGGATGAGATGAATTAGAAAAATTTATATAGGTGAGTAAAAAGTGACTCCCCTAAAACCAGCCACGAGTTAGGACAGTATTTCAGGCAGCTCACACGACAAAAGGGTGTCAGCTGGATTGGAATTTAATTCCCTGCTCATGCATGGGCTGAGGTGCACAGAAACAAGTGGCTGGTGCCTCTGTTCTTGACTGAAGTTGTGTGGCCACTGGGTGTCATCCTTGATTCAGATGACAGCCAGAAACTCTGCAGCTGCAGCGCAGAGCCTGCAACTTCCCGAGCAGTTAAATTCCACTCTATTTGATTGTACAACATACAGCAAATTGCTCTGCATTTAAATCAGCTATACAATTGAATACTTTGACATAGACAAATTCTCCTTTGTCTCAGTGCTTTATTTGGAGACCTGAAATGGCTGGTTGCTGCAGGAAAGAAAGAAAAGTAATGCAACGGGGGCATAGGAACTACAGACAATTTGATAAGTGATTATCAAATCTCGGGAAATATGAAATAACTATGATTAAATAATGCAGAGGGTCGATGCAGGAAGTTTGGAATTATATCTGTAATTTGTCCCCAGGCTGGAAAAGCCTATTCCATATAGGTAATTTCATTTAAGATATTCAGTATCCAGATTCAGTGCACAAATTAATGACTATGTATGAAGGAGCTGGTTCAGGGAAAACTAATCTAAACTCTCACCTACAATACCAAGCTAGTACCCTCAGAACAGTTCCAAAATGTCATCAAGGAGGAAAAAAGACTGAAGGTCCTTGATATTTAATTAATTCCACCTATAGCTATTCTGTAATTTTTCACATTTTTTTCCACTGTTCAGCCTCTTCCCAGTTCCCCACAACCAGGATCCATGGGAGCCACACAACCAGGTGTGGCCATGGGAGCAATGTCTGCACCTGGCAACAGGGGAGCAGGAAAAAGCCTTTCCAGAAGGAATATCCAGACATCCAGTAAGTTTTGCCCATGCTCACATATAAGGTTGGAATCAGCTCACAACAGGTCATATGTCATCCTAATGAGTTTTCTGTTATGGGTGACTGAAAAGAACTTATCAGCGTTATTTTGTTATCTCCTGGGAGTCTAGACAGTCTGAAACCAGCACACAGTGCAGCAAAGCTGCCTATTATAATATTATTTGTCTCTGGAACCTGATTTAGTTTGCGTTCTTCAAGCTAAAATAAAAGGAAGTGCCAGCAATTTCTCCAAGCATTACAGGCAGAAATGTTTACATTTGTCAGTGCATTAAAAGTATTTATGCCACTGTTCTTAACATACAGAGTATAGCCATAAAATGGCTTAAATAACAGGTATTTTTGTTAATGCAGCTAACCTCAGCTGATAGCTCAGCTTTCCATGGATTATACAGTCTTTCAGAACAGATCTCCATGTAATACTTCCTAGCTTTACCAGTGGATATAATTTTAATGAAAACATGCCACTACTAAAGAGCTATTAGGCACAGTGTCGAAACTGTCTTTGATTTTGTTCACCAACCAAAGACTTCAATGGTTATTTAAAATCCATTTTTAAAGGCAGATGTTAAATATTCTCTTTATATTAAGCAGCCTCATAGACATGATTTAGGATGCTTGTTTTTAATATTGCCAACACTCTCTTTTATGGTTCTATTTAGTTAAGAACTGATACCAGACTCAAAGGAGGAAATGCATTTTAGATGTGAGCATGTGCATTAGCAATTTCAAAATTTACCATAGTTAGTGTAAAGCAACCCATCTGAAGTAACAAAGTTAGATAACCAAATTGTCTAAAGGTTTACTACCCTTTTAATTGAAGCAATAAACCAGTAACAAATATTAACCCAATGAGTTTTTATTGAAATAGGAATTTTCTTCTGTTTCCATAAATATATGCATAGATGCACATACCCATATTCTATGGCTAAAAATCAACACAATTTCACTTTCAGATCTCAATTCTGAAAGG
Organism: Molothrus aeneus; assembly: GCF_037042795.1. Lineage (NCBI taxonomy): Eukaryota > Metazoa > Chordata > Aves > Passeriformes > Icteridae > Molothrus > Molothrus aeneus. The sequence goes on along the minus strand of NC_089652.1, from coordinate 34,639,494 downwards.
GAAGGTTCCTTCCCATTTAAACTTCACAGCACCTTTTATTTGGGAATTTATTATTAGAAAAATACTTACGCTGGTTTAATACTCTTGGAATGCTTTTCATGAATGTAGGCACCAGCAAGGCCTCCTGCTCCAGAATTTAAATACTGCAAAGAATAAATCAACATGTACATGTCGTGCTCATTATCTGTAAAGTATCACTTTCCTTCCCTCACCCTGATCTATAAAACAAACCAATTTTAACATTTCTAGTGGTTTCTAGATGGAGATCTTAGCATTCGTCACAAAGTGCTGATGGAGGTAAAAGCAGATATATTTTTTTCAGATTAGATTTAAAAGTATCTCTCTTGGCTTACATATGGTATTTGAAGTCTAAGAGGCCAGAAAATTGAAGTACATCTGAAACAGTTCCATATACATTTGCTATATATATATATATATATAATATATATACATAGCAAAGTCATCAAACAATTCATCTGACTATGTCTGACGTGTCTTAATCTCACTAGGAGTCAAAGGAACTAAAGATACCTCGCTCTGTGATCTGAAATTCTTAAAGTTGAGACAAGAGTATTCTATTATCTGGGGACCACTTCATAAAATATTATACCTGTGAGACCTTCTTGGTGTGAGAAATAAGAGAAGAGCCTCTGATTCCACATCCACAGGGCAGATGTTTAACCACCACCAGTATCCACTTCACATCCACAAGACCTTGTAGGTCATTGCCACTTTTTGGACCCCCTCATAACAGAGACACCATTAAAGTCAGTGTCCATCTCTTTGTTGTGGCGAATTCAGAGATTCAGCCAACTCTTGCTCAGCTGCTCAGGTGCAGCTCTTATTCACCTGATCCGTGTGCTGACCCATGAGATGAGTGACATTAGGGAAAGCAGTCTCCAACAATGGATCTGTTTTACCTTGTAGGAGCACCAGCAGGCAAAATCTACTCCCCAGTCATGCAAATGAAGCTCCACATTCCCAACAGCGTGAGCCAGGTCGAATCCAACAAGGCATCCCTGCAGGAAAGAGATGATTACTGGGTTACTTATTAAGATAATCATCACTGGGATTATTTTGAAAATAACTCCTTCAGAGCTTAACTTGCTCTCAGTATGTAGGCTACCTAGAGACTTTTTACAGAAGCAGAGAGTGATAGGATAAGCGTGAATGGATTTAAACTCAAAGAGGAGAGATTTAGGTTAGATGCTAGGAAGAAATATTTTTCTGTGAGGGTAGTGAGACACTGGAACAAGTTACTCAGAGAAAGTGTGGCTGCCTCATTCCTGGGAGTGTTCAAGGCCAGGTTGGATGGGGCTTGGAGCAACCTGGGATAGTGGAAGGTGTCCCTGCCCATGGCAGGGGGGTTGGGACAGGCCAATTCTTAAGGTCCCTTCCAACCCAAACCCTTCTATGATTAATCTATCAAGAACCATCTGTTCTCAGTGATTACTAGAAACAAGTTTTCTATGCCACAGATGCATGTAGAAATCACCAATTTTTCTGTGATTTGTCTTCAAGGATGCTTGGATAGGGTTTAGATTTCTGAGGTTTTGATTGTTCAGGGAACTGGAATCACTTGAAACAAGTATTGAGAACAAATGTATAAATACAAACACTTCATGTATGGCACAACAAACCCCAGGCAGAGACAAAGCAGTAATGGTCATAATGATGCCAGTTACCCATAAAAATTACATTCCAATATATATATTCATGCCCAAGGTGTCCCTGGTATTTAAATGAGAAGGACCTTGCTCTTTGGGAATCCAAATGGATGAGATAGCAGCTTATTCAATGCCTTGGTCTTTAAGAACTTTTATATTTGTCCTTAAAAAGAAGGAATCTGCCATTTCTCTGTTAAAAATCTTGTATTTGCCATAAGCACAATTTACACAGGACACTGAGAAAAAGTGGGGGGAACCCAATATCTAAGCACTGAGAGATTTCTAGATCTAAAAGTATGAGTTTTACACATGAAATAACCACTGGATGGCAGCATTTTTAAACTAAAAAGTTATTTCAATCTTTGCTATTTATTTAAGAGCAGAGAAATAAAACTGCTTTTTGTGCCTGGACTACAAATTAAATGCTATTTTACATTTTGCTTTTAAAACACAAACAGCTTGCTTGCAAGCAGCAGGGTAGGAATAAGAGTGAGAGCACAGGCTTCAGAAAAATCAACGTCCAATAATAAAACAAAGGGTTTTTTTAAGAATCTCCTGCTGTTTCTTGCATGGAGGGAATCTTAGCTAAATTATTTAAGCAGTACTTTGGTATATTTAATCTTCTGTATAAACTAGATAACAATTTGTTCAGAGCATTTAAAGAAGATGTGACACGTAAATTCTAATAGAGACATTTGTGAAGTTATCAGCTTGAAAAATTATTCCAAAACGATGGAAAGAAAACTCACTGCCATAGCATTTGCATGATCTAAATGTTGGAACTAGAGTCCCAATAAATAGCCATGGTGGCTTGATTACACAGGGACACAGAGAACTGAGGTAAGAGAAATCAACTGAAATGGTGAAGCTAATGCAGAGAGGCTGGGACACGCTGAATTCCTATGGGAATGCTCTCATCTGGGGATAAAATGGCTTTGGATCAGAGAAAAAAGCTTCAGCAAACCAAGCCAATTGCCAATGAATAAGGAGGTTGTCATAAGGTTTTAAGGCATTAACTTCAAAACTTCAGTTGACTGGATTTAAACCTTAACAGGTACGTACATCCCACACAAACTTTTGGAAGCAATTCTATGACAGATGCACTGGTTTCAGTGGAAACCAGGAATAACAGATGAGAGTCTTGCAGAATGCATGTATCTGTCTGTACATTGACAAAATTGAAATAAACAAACAAAAAAAAAAAAAAGGAATTTGCTCATAAAGAAAAAGCATGTAAGAAATTTAATTCTATAAATCATGTGCCAAAACCAGCTGTCCTTTCCCTGTCACTATGCAGTATACTATATAAAAAATTATGTTCAAACACATAACATCGAATTATGAAAATACAGTAGATGGGAGGTAGGAGGAGATAGCTTGGGACAATTGGATGCCCTCACAGTAATGAGGCTCCATAACCACCTCCACAGTGTGACTTTGGAATGGACAAAGGTTCTTGGGCACTTTTGCATCTGTGGCTGCAACAGATCAGCTTGAACAAAAAGGAAGGTTATTGGCATAACACCCATGGGGTCACCCATCCTCCTGAACTCCTTTAGCTGCTCCCCACCACTTTGAAACATGTTGGCAGATCCTACTGGGCAGTGTTTAACAATACCGAGGCACGGGAAACTCGGGTTCAGTGCTGGCAGGGTTCCTGCATCGTCTCAGAAACGCCCACTCGCACCAGTTTGTTCGAGTCGTCATCTGCAAGATGGGGTGTGCTGGTTTGCTTTCCCAGGGAGGTGTCTGGCACTTGAGTCACACAAACAGCAAATGTTTAGCCACACAGATTGCATGGAAAAAGTAAAACAAACTGAAGCAGCTCTCCCTGCACAAGCCACGCAGAACCAGGACTGCGTGGGAACGGCGCTTCCCCAGACTGGGGGGAAAACAGAGCTCTCCATCTGCTCCGGGCAAAGGAGAGGACATGTGCTCTCCCCTGCCTCTTCTGTTTTATTCTAACATCTAAAAGTCATTTCTGCCAAGTGTCTGGGTAGCTGCTGATAACCAGCAGGTAACAACTCAGCATGGACAATGACATTTGGAGAGAGGGAGAGAAATGACAGCTTCACGCCAGCAAAGCTGGGACATTTAGAAAGAGAGACAGGAAAAGAAATGAAGATGAAGGATCTTAAAGCTCTTCCTACTGGGACTCAAGAGATTAAAATATTTTACATAACAGTTCAGAGTCAGTGGAAAGTACGATATAACTTATGAAATTAAAATTGTATTTGAAAGGTAGAGCCTCCTAAAAGTCAGCCATTTCTTCACTTGTAGAAGAATAAAACAACTCAGCCTCCTCCATCCTCTAGAACAAGCTTGAAAGTATGAAACAAGGAAAACTGTTACATCCTCTTCAGCCTACCGATGAGTCTCTTGCACAATATGTAGTAATTTCGATTTATCTGAGAGACCTTAGATGGAAAAATAGCCTGAGGTAATTTTTCAAGCTTAATTTAGTTCATTTAATATTTAATGACTTAATGAAGCTGTCTATGTGCAGAGCTTTCACTCTGGGAGGAATCTTAATGTACGCAGAGAACTTAGGAAATTGGCTTAAAAAATGTAAAAGGAAATCAGTAACTTAATTCATAAATGATTGACCTCAAGAATCCTAGGACATTTTCCAGGCCTCCAGAGCTCACAGCTCAAATCTCTAGCCAAGCCCTGATAGGGCACAACACTGTGGGACTTTATTTTGACAGTACATTAAAAGAATTATTAAGAACATCTGTGTAGGACTTTTCTCTCTGACATACTGGCTGACAAGTGATTTTTTTCCCCTCTCTTCTTCTCAAATAGCATTTTCACCTTGTATTTTCCCCTTCTGACTCGTTTGCTTGTCAGTTCTCCCCAACCTATTTTCTGTTCAGGAGTGCAGGGTCATCCACCACCCTTCATTCCTGGGAACGAGAGCTTTGCATTTTTGCTACAAACATGACTTTTTCAGTCTTATCTGCTTATAAAAGAACTTTCAGCCTATCTGTGACAATATGTTGACTAGAAGACAATTCTGGATTCATCAGGTCCAGAAGCTCTTGAAGGAGATGTGGTAAGTCCAACTAAAGCCATGTATAGATACACAGACACTAATGACTCTGCTTCAGCAGTTGTTTTTGTTTTCCTCTAATCCAACAGCAGCTCCTAACCCCAGCTCTGGCCTGGGAAAAGATAAGAGGAGCCAACTCTTTTGAAACCCCCACATTTCAGGCATTTTGATAACTAGGAGCCTTGTGTCCAAGATAAGCAGCAGGGAGCAGAAATGCTTCTTACCAACAGAAACACTTCATGAATCTACGGTTTCGTGGCTGTTCATGTAAATATTTGTCATACGCAGACGTTGAAGTGTGGTGTAACAGTTTCTTACATGGAGGGTTTGTGTAAACATATAAACATCACTTAACCTGTGGGCAGAGTCTGTAAGGACACTGAGCTGAGTGTATCTGACAGGAGGGAAATAAAAACACGGCTGGCTCGTGCTTTTCAAGCCTTAAGGGTACTCAAACAGTTCTTCAGGTTGAATTAATTTTGCTTTTTTTGCTTTTTCAGTGTACTAATGATATTTTACTTCATTAATCTACCTGGATCTCAATCCTGCACACTCGAACCACTAGAAATTCAATTTGATTTTTTTTTTCTTCTCTCTTTTGAAAAATCTGTGGAAGAAGAGATTAATGTCTACATTATGTCATTTCTAACAGGCATTCAGATGGAAACAGGCCTTTGACATCTACCTGTTCCTGCTGGAATGCTGAATTGCTGTCACAAATTGCTCTGCTCTTCAGGAACATGATACAGTCTCTGGGTAAAGTGTGTGGTGGTTTTGTGTGCATCCCTGTGGAAGCCCATGGGGTTAATATTATTATTATTATTATTAACACCTGGGTTAATATTATTATTATTACTTGCACTGCCTTGCAGATATTTTAATCTTTCTCCATCAAGTCCTGGTTATCTCCTCAGATTTTATAAACATCAATCAATTTTCCCTCTCTGTAATAAGCTGTGAGTGACTACTCTCTCCCAGAACACCACTTTGGGGCAGTTTAGAGCTATCAGTGAAACCGCATCTCTTCCACATATCCAAGTCTGCAGCCCACAGTCCAGAGAGCATCTTTGGAGAGGTGATAAAGCAATGGATTTTTTTCCCAGGTTGTTCATCTTTATGGAAAGGAAGGAAGATTTCTCTCTCTCTTTCTCAGACACCTTTCAGACACACCACGGAGCGGCTTTCTGGGAAGCAGCACTGAAGACGTGTAGGTGTTGGCAGCTCTGCTGCCACCAGGAGAGAGAGAGAGTAGAGCAGTGGGTGGCACCATCCTGTTAATAACCTGTCTTCCCTTTCTAGCATTCCAGCACAGCGGAATTGTGATTTTCTGTGGTCAGCAAAGCGCTGGCAGACACTCCAGGAAAGCACCATGATGGAGTTGCTTTTGGAGCTCTTGCACAAACCCACTTCCCCTGCAGCTGACTCCCCACATTTCTATTCACCCTGCTTTTCTACATCCCTGTCAGAAGTTGGTTTTGTTTTGTGCTGTTTTTAACGCTGGGTTTTAACACCAGGTGCTGCTCTGTGAGAACATTCCCTTTTTACATCCCACGGGCCCTGCACTAGCTCTCACACCTGCTCTGCTCTCCCAGAGGGGACTTTTCCATCTCTTGCCATCAGCATAACTTACGCCCTGACGTCCAGAAAAAATTCCACTGCCAAACCTACGGCTACAGAAGATGTATAGTGTGCTGTGAGGTAGGAACCTCTCCAGTGAGTTAAACCATTAAAGATAAAGAGTTAGCTGGTCTGCCAAAAACCCAGTGATACCAAATAAGTTTACCCTTCAGTGGTTTAATCTTGTATGAGATAAGCTGCATCCAGTAAAAGGCTGCCAGCATGGAAAGTCTGGTGACCTCCTGTTGATAAGACAACTTAATTAAAAACTATTTTCTCCTGGATTCTGAAGGCAATTGAGATGGTTAAAGAGTTTTACAGCTATGTCCACAGAACACACTGCCTGCAAGCTCTGAAGGCTGAGTCATCACTAAAATACACTTGTCTTGTGATGTTGATGTGCTCCACATTGTGCCTGTCTCCAGAAAACTCATCAGTGGAGTCTGAGCACTGCTGGCTCCGTGGGGATCTCACCCCTCTGCTGAGGGGGGAGCAAAATCTGCCATAACACAGCTACAGGAAAGGAGGAAAATCATAAAAGACTCATGTTGAAAAAGTTCAGAAAAAGCTCAGAAATCTTACACAAACTAACTTTCAAAGACAGGTGAGAGCTGTGATTGCCTCCTCCTCCTCCTTCACTGAGGCTGTTGGTATTCTACCCTTCAAGAAAAGCCATGTCAAAGCTAATAGTCATGAATTACCTTTTCCAAAGAGTTTAACATTCATCTGCCTGAAAGATTGCTCCCACAGGGCTATTTCTTCATGCAGCACACAGTCCTCCAAAGGTCTGGGCACAGAGTGCTTTTACGTTTTACCAGAGACCTACAAATTTCTGTGGTTTGAACAACTGATTTTACAGAGAAAACTGATCTAAAATTAGCATGAAAAGGACACATCTGGAGCAGTCCTACCTTTTTTTGGCCAGCCCTTGTTATTCTAGGGATGTCAAACAACTGTCCTGTGTAGTACTGCACCCCACTGAACAGAATGACAGCAATAGAGTCCCCTTCCTTCTCAATAACAGACAGGATATCTTCAGTCCTCAAGGTCTCCTCCCCCTAAAAAAAAATTAAAGGACACATTTTACATCCACTGTGGCAGTAATGACATCGCCATTCCTTATTTCATAATCTATATTTTACCATGAAAGGAGATCAAAAGCAAACCTTTGTCTTGGTAATGATATACAAAGGTAGTGCTGTGAAGTAGCCTACGAGCAAGTAACCTCAAAAAAATAATCATTAGCAAGTGAAGCTTGGAGGTGCTTGTTATAAAATATCTATTCACTTCATGCTCTAACATGCTTCATATCCTTTAGTATTTCTGACAGTTTTAATTTACAGTCAAAAATTCCTGGTGCAAACAGAATATCGAATGATTTTTAAGTGGCATCTGAAATTTGTGACACCCACAAGATTTGAAAGTTGTCTATCAGCTTCACTCTTTACTTTTCTGATAAACTTGGTATCCCACAGGAAGCTATTATAAACCTGACATATTCATATTTCAAAAACAATGTCTCACATCATCAAAAGTACAAAAATCCCCAAACCTGTGGTCATTAAATATAGAAGAACTTCAACCACAAGAAAAAAAGAATCAACCTCATTTTTGATTCTTTACAGGAAAATTACTGCCCCATCTTCCTCCTGTCTTCCTAGCAAGGGATCTTGTAAAACATACCACCACCTAGGGATCAATTAGGCTGTGAAAACCTAGAATTAAATTAGACTTGTTACTGAAAAAAGCTTGGGCAAGATGGTTGAATTGCAAGGGACTGTTATTATCTCAACAATCTCTGCAAATCTAGCAAGCGTTCAGGAGTGGGCTCTTTACTCACAAGATGACTCAGATTTCAGAAGCAAAAGGTCACCCTGGGTTTATAGTTGGGTGACAAAGTTCTTAATGCTGCAGAAGTGAAGCGAGGCAGCATTTCAAATTAATCTGAATTGCATATTACTGAGAGCAGACCTTTCCCTCAGCCCGTGCTGATGCAGACACAGTGCTGCTCGTGCTATGGCAATCTCTTAGCTCAGGACGTTCAAAGGACACTGGGAATTCTCAATGAGTCAAAAGCATATTTTGCAGGTGACTCAGGATGCTGCTAGTTTTTTTTTGGAAACAGGAAAAATAGAGAGAATGGCTTTTGTGTTGTTTTTGTTGTTCTTCTGGGAAAGTTAACTATTGAATCAGCAATTATAAAATGGGGTCTAATGTCAAAAATATGCACGGAAAGACATCTGTTTATGATTCATAAAGTTTATCTACATTTTAATGCACAGATTGCAACTTCTACACTAGAATATTTGAGAATATTCACATGAAAGGTGTTTCTGCCCTTGGCAGTAAGCAGAAGTGACAGGTTCCTCACCAACCTGCCTTGGCTGCAGCAGGACCATGCTCCTCTCCACATCCAGCCCATGCAGTCGGAGCTGGGACTCCACAGCATACTGGAAGAGAATTCCATGCAGACAGCATTAACTCAAATACATGAAAAACAACTACAAGGAAAAAAAGGACAAACACATCAGAACTTGAGAAAGCTGTTCAGATGCCTTGCCTTTCACTAAAAGTAATGCTTGAAAGTATAATCCAACTCCACTGAGAAATTCACAGATTTCCTCTGGATTAAAAAAGATATGAATTTAATTCTTGTGAGAATTAATTTAATTCCTTTGCAAGGATAAAGTCAAAGCCTGAATCCCACAGGATAAATCCATGGAGCAGAATGAGAGTGGAGATAGGGCCCTGAGCAACCCATCCAGTGGGTGGCATCCCTGCCCATGGCAGGAGGGTGGGAACATGAACTTCAAGACCTTTCCAACCTAAACCATTCCATGGTTCTGTGGTGTGATGGATGCACCTCACCAGGGACCAGAAAGCCAAGCCTGCAGGGATCACAGCCAAGGAGGACTGAGCATCCCTTCTCCAGGAGCCCTGGGTACCCACATGCCCTGCTGCCAACACAAACGAGGTTTGGCCAGCACAGACATCCTGCCCTGTGACATTCTCACCTCTTCTATTTGCTGCTCAGCTGGAGGGAAATAAGAGCTTTAAACTCTCAAGCTATTTAAAAAATTCTATCTGCCAATTTTATTGATAAATAATGGTCCTGGAGATCAAATAACAATCATCAAATAATAGTATAAAAGAGTTTAAAATTTCACGACAGGAACTGAAGCAATGATAGTTGCAGAAATTATTACTGAAGTGCCATAGAAATTTAAGAGGATGGAGTGTAAATGTACAAGTGCATGTGGAACAAATGTGGGATTAATCTGAACATTACTTAGAATAAAAGCAATTTGAGGTGTATACATCTGTGCCAGCATCTTCATTACAAATAAACCTGTTAGTAGCTCCAGTCACTTTTATTGCACCTCAGAGATCAAATTTGTTATAAATTTCCAGGAGTTTACGGTGCTGATGATAAAGTAGCAGTGCCCCACAAACCCAAAGATTAATTTGCTCAAAGCTCTGATGCACAGGCTATTGTCTCTTATTTTACAGCAGACAAATTATGTTTGAACTAGTAATCTAAAGTGCTAAGAACAAACATTTCCATCTCTGTCTGGGGATATATAAGTGTTAATGTTGTGAGTTTGTATTGATTTGGTTTCATAAAGTAAAACAGCAACAAGAATTAATAAAACATTTACAACTTTAGTTGATTTAGGCCAGTAGTTTGCTCGATGTCTTTAAAAAGACTAATAAATCAATGCACCCATTCATTCTTTTCCTCATGAAACACTTCTTATTTGAACAAAAGGAATAAAGCTATGATCTGTAAAGTATGCTGAGCTGAAAAGTTTCTGACAGATTTTTTTATTGTAATCTTACTTGGACAAGATGAGCTAATAAATATTCAAATCGTACTACCGATATTCTTTGGAAAAATATGATTAATAATACAAATATGGTGAAATATTAATTTCTTACATGGTCAGATGGAAAGGCTCTTGCTTCTAGAAGAATTTTATAGCGTCTTGGAGTAGGCTTAAAGAAAGATAGCTGTTAAGGGGGAAAAAAAATAGAAAGAAATATTGAAATTTATCTAAGCAGAGATGAGAAAGATGCTCCCAGCATATAACTTAATAAAGACTGCTTTACTGTCATGCAGACCTACAGAGAATCCCTGAGAAATTACAAATATTTTTTTGTCCATATAACATTTATCAAAGCAGGAAAGTGTTATAATACTGAATTTCACATATCCATAACAAAGCCACCAAAACCCAGCAGTGAAAACTTGCACTTACAGGAATCAATGGCAAAGCTTTGTCTGCAGCCAGGCAAGCTGGGATTTCACCCAGCTCCATCCAGCAATCAAAAGCAGCAGCTGGAGAGTGGCAGGCAGTGAAAAAGAATTAGATTTACATCTCTGCCCTTAAACTTTAGTTATGGAATCATCCCTTACTCCAAAACAAGGTTGACCAAAGACCTGATCTCAGCACCTGCAGGTGGGTGATCTTTTCTTCTCAGGTCCTGGCAAGCTGGGCTGGCCACCGTGCCAGGAGGACAATGAAGACTTACAAGCCCTCCTGCTCAATTTAGCTTGGGTTACACAACCCTCTGCATGGTCTGTGTAGTCCAGAAATTCACATTTAATTCAGGGCAGAGTAGCCACCTGAATTGACTGTACTGAGCCTAGCCTGCTCCACGTTCATTAATTTTAAAAGGTCCAGAGGAGAAGATAAATTTAAAAAGGTCTAGATCCAAGTGATAAACCTTGTTGTGAGAACCACACAAAGGGGAGTTTCACATCTACACTCAGTGGAACCAAATCTTTGGAAATACTGGAGAACCAGAGACAGGCTCTATGCAGACACAGGGACACCTGAGCATAAATAAGAACACATTTATGGTCACTATGCCATGCAAGTCAAAAATGCACATTTTAGGCACATATAAAATAGCATAATTCTAAGTGTCATCTCTTGTATGCAGCTGCATTTTAAGCTTGACTGATATTACAGCTTTGTCTTGCTCACAAGCTTGTTGAGCTCCTGTTTCCTTAACTTTGAAATTGGCCATGGAATTGAAATTTGAGAAGCTACTTGTAAATGTTTCTTCAATAATAAGATTTCCTCTGGCAACTGACATACAACACACATGAGAAAAGCTGAAACTTCCCTTCCAGAGTCCTTGAAAATATTTCTTTGTCCAGCTTTCCTGCTTAGTATTGAGTCAGGCCTGGTCTTGCACATACATTATTCAAGATACAACTCCCAAGGCTTAAAAACTTAATCTGTCACCCAGTGCTGTCTCTGTGAGGTCCTCAGAAAACACTTTGCTTATACACACACAAAGAAAGGAGAAAAATACTTGTCAACACAAGATCAAATATTCATCGTAAAGACATACCATCTGAAGGTGCAAGTTAACAGTCAGCCCATTCATTAAGGCTATTTCTTGTCTTTTGGCCCCTGAAAAATTAAAAAGATAAAAAAGTCTGAAAAATGGTTGAGTTTTTCTTTAAAATTTCAGAGAAATAGAACAGAGAGCAGAGAGCAGTAGTGAGAAAGCAAAAGCATGAATTCAGTCAATGTCTCTCCAAAGCCTGGAAAGGAAACAAATGTTTGAGGTGTCATCAGAGTGAAATAAAAAGATTTCTTATCTGACTCTCTACGCTGCACTGGCAGGAAAATATTTATTTTTTTCAGGTCAGACACAGAAAACAAAAAAAAAAACAAACAAACAAAAAAAAACCAGCTAAATCTTTTCATTTCCCAGCAAACCACCAGTGGATTTATTATCCTGAATACCTCAGACAAGTGAGGTCACAAAGACTGTATGTAAAGCAAGACTTGAAGACTTATTTTTGTCAGAAGTTCATATGTAACACAAGTGAGAAAGCATATTGAGATAATCAACTGTTGTAAGTGGTTACTGTAATGTCCAGATAAATCTCATCCCTAATTAAAAAATGAAATAAGCAAAATTGACCTATTGGATATAACAGACCATTATTAATGTATAAGCTTCACAAGAAGCCATACCCACATTGCTCCAAGGAGGATAATAACAGATGCCTTTGGACTACAGCTAATCACGGGCAGAGCTAATTAGTAACAACTAATGGTTGTTAGCAAGTATTTAGTAACAAACTCTCCAGCATTTGTCAAGCCCTGGTGAAAGGTTTTAGGTAGGATGGGGAATTGTGTGTTGGGCAGCACCAAGGTATGGAGAAAATCAATTCCTGTTTCCTTCTGGTGTGCTTGGTGTCTGTTCTTGAAAAAGAGAAATTCATTCTTGAGCCAAATCAATATTTTCAGAGTCTTCTTCAGATGGGAGATGTGTTCATGCACCTTGTCCTGATCCTCACTCAGCCACAGAATCACCAAATGTGGAGAGAGGTTGCAGAGAGGAAGGGATGAAGAGAAATGTAAGGAGGCAGGGAGGGCAGCAGCCACTTTTGGAATCAATAAAGAGGAAAGAAAAGCTGATTTGGGGATATAAAAGGGTAAGGGGAGCCACAAGAAAAGGAAAGCTGAACCCTGAATTTCTCCTGTCCCTGTCTTACACTGCCACCATATCCTGAACAGTTTAAATTCACAGAGTGATTGCTATGTCAGTGTAGAAAAAAAGATATAACCATGGGTTCAACCCAATGTAGGTAAATATAACCAAAGAACAATGGAAATCTATAATTATCATTAATTCACACATTCCTCCCAAGCAGGCCTCAGCTTCTGCCAGCCCAGGAAAAGCCAAGCACCATTCTCATTGAGGCGTTCAAGGACATTTGCACTTGTTGCTGAAATCTCCAGGTTTTGGACAGAAGGATTTGGAAAACAGGTGTTAATGACTGGGAATGATCAGTCCAGGGGATGAGCCACACAAAAATGAATAAGCTCCCTCTTCCTTCAGACACCAGGAACATCATCAAATTTGTGGGAAGAAATATATAGAGGACTTTCTTCATAGGGAAAAATAAGCTTTTTTCTTCACTTAAACTCCTCTTCTTTGCTTTCTTTTCTTCCCTCTGATAGCATTGCATCCTAAGGCTCCTTGCTGCTGGAAGAGGTCACCTTGGGATTGTTCTATTGCAGATCCAGGAGACAGCTAGAGAGAGTGATTGCAGCTCAAAACAGTATTATTTGCAGTCTTAATATTTCTATGGAACTCTTGAGGCTGAAAAAAGGGACAGGATCAAGAAATGGCATTGTTCTTATTTGTCCCTCTGCTCCTTCTGTGAAATCTGTGGCTTTCACAGCAAATTCTGCACGAGCAAACCCCTGCCTGCTGTACTGATTCTGTATGAAACAAATGGTTAATCTGTAGATCACTTTTAGCTGCATGTTAGCATCCCAAATTAAATATGACACTACATTTGTCATGTAAGTCTTGGTCTTCGGTAAATTATATATTTATTAAAAGCCTTCCATTATTGAATTTCATGCCCACAAAAAAAAACCTCATCCATGTCATTGGAAAATGGTTATCCTTTATAACCCGCACTGCATTTCAGAAAACAACCTTTCCATGATCCAATTAACCTATTACAATATTCAAAGACCCAGCACACGGGAGACAAAATTATGTTTGCCTTCCTTATTTCCTAACTTTATACCATATCTCCAGGACAGGCTAAAACCTGTATGTTCTGCATGATAAATCTCCTCTTTAATAAAAGGAAGCAGCGTTTGCAAAGTACAACTTCAGAGACAATTATGATTGCGTTAGGCAGACACTGCCATCCTTCTCTTCTCTGACTGCCAGGGAAGTCTGATCCTCGCTGGAGTAAGTAAAAAGCATTTTGTACAATGATTGGAAAAAGGCTAAGAGCCCCAATTTCGAAAACAGTTTGGTTATTTCAAATAATCCTTATCACTCAAAGTCACTCCAAATCTGCTCAGCGTTCAGTCTTCCCTCAACAGAGACCTGCCCGTGCCCATCGTAGAGCAGCAGCCGCACAGTTAATCTTGTTCCATCAGAAGGTGATCCTGCCAAGGTTGTAATGTTTTAATAAAGTCTGGTAGGAGAGGCAGAGATTGCCTTCACTGCCTTCAGCCACTTGGTGTGAGCACAGGAAAAAAGGTTTGGCCTGCACTGACCTTGACTCTTCATTTCACAACGTATTTACTACTGTAACTTTCATTGAACAAGAAAATGTGACTGCCTTTAATAAGCAAGGTGCTCATGCACTGTAAACCATTAAGCAGACAAAAGGTGTTTTACAGTCCTTGGTCCATTCCCGAATAAGTTTTAGTTGCTACCATGGCTTAGGGTGAGAAATGACAATTCTTCCTCCCCCTCCAAAGCACATTCAATACTGAATAAAAAACACAGTAAAATTCTGTTCTTGTTCTTACATTAAAGTCAATAAGAAAGTAAATTCAGAATTCATTCAGCTACGTACTCGTACATAATCAATATTATTCTTTATTGGAAAACAGTATTTAAGCATAAATTGTGAGGGCTGGAACTTTAAGATCCCTTCCAACCTAAATCACTTCATGAATCTGTGGAATGCTACATTGAAAAGAACATTTTAACATAGTTTTTTTCCCCCTCCATTTACCCTTTTAGCCTCTTCACCATAGCCTACAATTTTAAAAATTGGAATTTACTATGATACATCCATTATTTGGGAAATATTAATTCATCTGCTTTCTAAGAATCACTCAGCTGTGTCCTGAAAAAGAGCCATGAGGATATTTTCTAAACAAACCCTGCACACAAATTTGAGGGCCAGTTGTGAGCCTAGACCACATTTTACAATTTAATCGAAAAGCCCCAAAAATTCTGGAGAACAGAATCCAAACCATGTTTTTTATCTTTGAGAAAAACAACAGGAAGCACTTCCCAATAAAGAAATAATTTTAAAAACATAGTATTAGGTTAGTGTTAGGGTGACTTCAGTTGTAATTTTTAATTGAAAATTTTAGAATATTTGTTTACCATGAAGAAAATCATATTAAGTTCACTGTGGTTAAGACATGGTGATGTAAAAGCACTGGTGTCACATGGAGCTTGGTAAATAAAAGGAAAGTAAGGAGATGGATGAGCAATTAGATGAAATTTAAGCGAAGCTCTCATTTCCATCTCCTTACACCTGCAGTGCATCTTGCAGTTAAATTAGTATTAAAATAGGGACTAAGTTGGCAGCCTCTAAAAGACAGATGGATAAGGGTAAAAGGGTCCCAGCCTCGTTCTCTGCTTTCTGCAGTGACTCTTAACCCACAGCTGAGGCCAGAGGGGCCCTGGCAGGGACAGTGGCAGCAGGTCAGGGCTCAGCCTGCCTCAGGGCTCCACATTCTGCTAACAAAGCACAGGCAAACAGCCACAGAGGTGATGCAGAGAAAGATGATAACTCAGAAGCTTCCAGCTCTCCTTTGGGGAATCTTGGCTCTCTCTCTCTCTCCTGGTTATGTGAAGAACATCAGTGGTCATACCTTGATTACTAATTGGGGTGCCTGGGAATATTTGGGAATAATTGTCTGCCTGCTAAGATAAAGTCAAGGTTTCCAGTTGAAAATTCCAAGGCACCTTTCCACATCTTCCCTGTTGTACCCTGACAGAACAAGAATATCCACTGGCCAAGGGAGATGGGTCATACTGGAGAAACCCCTAAATCAGCTGCGTTCAGCATTTCAACACCCTCCACTCCCTTTATATTTCCACATTTTTGTGTCTTATGATGCTTAACAGAGGAGGGTGCTGAGCTTGTCCTTGAATGTAATGAAAGCAAGAGAAGTAACTTCTTAACCTCCTGAGCAGCACCAGGTACAATAATAGCAACTTACAAAAATCAGAACCCCCAATCTACATTTTTAGATTTTTAATTCATTCTGCATATAGGATTTCTCTACACAGCTCAATGATGCCCAGTGTAACCACACTCATGTTATCTCAGAATTTACATCATGGATAGGCCAACTACAACAATAATTTATTGCATTTGTTCTGCTCCAATAATAACACCCACTATTTTAGCTATTTGGAAACTTCATAAAGAATTCAGAGAGGGATTTTATTTATAAGTTTATAAATAAACTTGTCATGAAACATTCTTTAATGTGTCTGCTCCCAATTGTTCCAGTCCTATTTGCTTTTCTTGAAGGAGAAAGCCCATAATTTTCTCATTGAACACTTGTCTGCAGTTGGAAGAGAAATTACGATAAATTACAATATCTAGAATACAGCAGGTCAACATAAGGGCAATATTTTCCCTTAGTGATGGCACAAATGAAGGCCTGATAATTCAGTTCTGATAGTCACTATTGAGAGTTGCCTTTGACACCTACATTGAAATATGGGCCAGGTCTCCCCAAAATCTACTAACCTAGCCTTGACAACAGCTGGGAGGGTTGGGGGGAAAAAGACCAAGGCCAAGATTATTTCTCTTCCCCCTTCATAGAGAACTCTGAAGGAAATCCCAGTGAAAGATTATTTCAGCAGCTACACAGAGTAAGAGGTGATAGAGGAGATTTGCATTCCTACTCAGCTGACTGCTTTCATGGCAAATTCACCAGGAGGAGTCTCCAGGGCTCCTCAGTCTCTGGAATAACCAGAAGCACTTCCTGCCCAAGTCCTGCAGCACTGCAGGCTCCTCAAGGGGACAGCAGGGTCATGGGAACTCATCAATAGCAGGTCCTGCCCAATTATCTGCTCCACTGCCATAAGCAGCTCTCAAAGATGAGTCTGGATTTAGTTGCAGGGAAAAGAGGAAAACCAGAAAATGTCTAGATAGAAATAATTTATCAAAGGGGAAGGTTCATAATTTTACTTCTGAAAGAGTGACTGAGACTCTGCAATACCAAGTGCCCTTTAAAAGGGCTTCATGTGTTAGTCCAAGTGGTTTATGATGCTCCAAGAAACCCTCTGCTGCAACTAGTTCTGTTATATACACATCACACACATTCATCCCCTAAAATACTCAAAGCCTTCAAATAAAACGTTAGCCAATGCACAAGAAAACCTGCTTTCAAACATAAGAATAAAAGGAACTAAATTCTGCCTACAAAGTTTCAGGTCTTTGAGTCTTAAAGAAACTAGATTTGGTTTTATTTCTGGAGAAAGGTTTTGCCCTGCACGTCACACCTACCAACCAGCTCAGCCATCAGGTCCAGGAGGCACTCGTCTGCCAAAGCCCACGGGCGCTGGCCATTGAAATGGCCATGGACACCTCTGAAAAGGAATGGAAAAATGATGAAAAGGTGTGGTATTCTATTTGGATCAGTCCTAAGAATCACTTCAGATTTGGACATTCCACATTTGGAGGACGAGACTTGCCTAAGCTGAGCACAACCCTTTTCTCATCCCGTTAAACCTCAGAGCAAAGGCAATTTATTGGTTTATGACAGGATTTCAGTTGCTTGAAAATTATTTATTTTGGCTCACAAAATTCCTCTAGAAATTCATCAGTAAAGATGATATCTTTTTCACATGCCCCCTGGCTATATGGGCTCTGGAAGGCTCTGGGGACAGGAAAGCTGGGACAAGGCATCCCAGTGTGAGATGGCACCTGCTAAGCCAGGCTGACATCACTGCACAGACAGCAGAGCTCACCCCACAGACTTCCACAACCTGCATTCCTGGCTGGCCATTAGATGGTGCAGAGGATGATAGACTGAAATACTGCCTTGCTCACAGGCAGGAATCTTTCTTGTCAGAAACAATTTCCACCCTCTTGCATCTCCTGTCTGAGCTCACTCCTCTGCACAAACCAGAGGGTGCTTCATGCAGGGGCAGGTGCTTCCCTGCATCAACAGAGCTGCTGGCTAATTCTTATTGGTTCTCTTCTCCCTGAAAAGTTGTCCTAGAGCTCAGTGTGCATAAAGCTTTTTGGGTTGACAAAAGCTATTTTAAAACATTGTGTTGCAAACTGATCCTGTCTACAGGGATCATATGGTCACCTTAAACTCAAGTGTTCTGCTACTCTGAGGTGACAGATGTATAAATTCAGTTCTGTATTAAGTGGTCTGAACTAAATTTTCCTTCAGTTATGACAGAGAAGAAAACTTTTAAGTTTTCTTATATATCTGCCATGCATATATAAATAAAAAGTTGCCTATTTTCTTAAAGATGCAGAGTGTAGAGTACAGATTTAAATGCAAATGGAGGCAGATTGAGAAAAGTAATAATGGTGCTAATCCAGGGAAACATTGCTCTGGGCTCCCATCTCACACTGGATGATTTTCATATTTGCTGAGCACCATGGGGTACTTGTGGAGTTGGAAACACCAGGCTGCATGAGGCTGAGTATAAAACTGTTTCAAAATAAGGACAAAGCCAGTAGGAAGCTGGGTAGAGAACAGAAGAAGCCCTAAAAGCTTTGATATAAGAAAAAAGGGAAAAAAAGAAAAGTAGTAAACCTTTTAAAGAAGAACCATCCCACAACGTTCACTCAAAATCACAGGAGGACAGCTGCAGATTAAGACCTGAGACAGGAGGATGCATGAGCCACTACCCCATCCTCAAGGCTATTTAAAAGATTGATTTTCCCTATCCACCTCATACTTTTCCTTCTCAGGTAGAATATCAGTCTCTTGCAAAAATTACCTGGGCGTTTACAGTCAGACCCTTTTTGATTGACTTGGGTCTAATTCACACCTCATAGAGATACCTCCAAAAAAGAACTACAATCCTAAAAAAATAGGGGAGCTGATGCTTTTAAAAAACTCAGTTGTATTAACCATGTTGAGCTTCTCATCCTTACAAAACCCCATTTAATCTTGGGCTAGATTAGAGTAACAGCTGAAGGAGTGCAAAGGTACAGCTGAACATCTCTTACAGATAAAACAGCGTCCCACGCTCAACAAGTCCAATCCCACATCGACAAGGAGGACCCTGCTCCTCAGTTTGGATGAGGTCCTGGTACAGCAGCTGACTGCTTTCCTCCATTTTACAATTGCTCTCTGATGAGTCCTCGAGAGCAGAGAGCAGGCAGTGTGAAATAACCCTCATTTACAAGAGCATTTCATAGATGAGGAATAAAGGCAGTGGGTAGGGAGGGGAGAAAATGCTGTGAGGGGCAGGAATAGTGCTGAAATTTCCTCCCTTCTGTCAGCCCACAATGCAGCTGCATTCCCTGAAGACAGGGGGTATATGTTTCACAAACAGCAAGACATTTATTGGTAATTTCCTGTCTTATTCTTAACTGTAATAGAGTGATCGAGGGACTTTAGGATTATAAAGACTGTTAAAATAAAACCCCCAAAGATTTTCAGTAGCTCCCAGCCTGAGGGAATCTGTATTTCTGAAAGAGGATAGCAAATATAATAAGATGGGAAAAATAAGTCCTAACTACCTATGGGATTCTCTTTCATTAGCTTTCCCTGATTTTATAGCCATTAGTGTCATCCTAATGGGAATTTACTAATGAAAGTTCTCTCTATCAGCACACAGGACTATCAAAATTTCAGAATAAATTTCCAAGTTATCATGAAAACAGTTGTGAGATTTTGGTCATGAGAATGTTTTATTTTGAGAAGAAAACATGGACATTTAACCATATTGAAAGAAGGGAGAGGCAGCATTTATTATTATTATTCTTATTATTATTATGGCCCAGCTTACAGCTTGCCTCCCTCTTGATGGCAAATATAAATGCCAAGAGACAAAAATTATTGCCTCTAAAATGGTAGTTAAAAGCATATTCTTGGACCCTTTTTTTTATTTTAATCACATGAAACTCTGTAGACTTTGCTGATGGCACAATACATCCTATTACATTTAGGTTGTAAAATTCTATGCTGTGCCTCAGAGAATTTATATCTCTGTATATTATGCCACCCCTCTCTCAGCTCTGGTAGGCACTGGGGGTAATAATCTTTAAGGACACAAGTGCAGTGCTCCTGGCATTCCCCTCATACATGGAGAGCCTTTTCCTCCCCTGCACCCCAGGTAGCAAAAGAGATTTAAATTGAGGTATCCAAATTAATGAATAACAAACTTCACCCATCAAATCGCAGAGCATCAGACAAACAGATATTTCTTCAACTTCTATGAGGGTTTCTCATTGTGCAAATTAATTTTTAGTCAGTTACCATTTTATTTTCTGTTTGGCAGGAAATCACAATTCCACGTTTTATTCGCTGAGGTCTGGTTGATTTAAAGCTTGCTAGGGGAGCTAGAAACACATTTTTTGAGATGATCCCAGGGTTTCAAAGGCGGTGAGAAAAGGAATTTAAATTAATTGCCATCTTCAGGAATTTTCTGCGCTCATCCAAATCTTAGTCAAGTGCAAATTTCCTTCTTGCTCCTTTGCCAAAAATGATGCAAGGTATTTAATGAGCCAGTACAGACTCTTAAGTTGGACCAAGGTTTCAAGCAAAGAAACAGCCAAAAAAGGGGAAGACATATCAAAAGAAAAAGAACTGTATGGACCAGCAGATTAAAGAAAAAACTAAAAATTCCAGGGCATTAAAAGATGAATTTTCAGCTCTACCACACAACCTGGTGAAAGGCAGAGTCCTGAGAATGGCAGGAGAGGTGGGGATGTCCAACAGGGCTTGGCCAAGCTGCACTCCTGTTTGCAGCCTTCTCACATCTTGCAGAATTAGTTCAGCACACAGACCCAAAGATACCTTCTGACTTGCTGAAAATTGTCTTTGCTACTCCAAGTGTTATGTTATAAAGCCTTCCTCAAACTGGGAGGTTGTTAATATCCTATGTCCATGTCAGCCTCTTGCCAGACCACTTCAATGCTTAGAAGAATAGATATGTTTTATTTCTCTATATATGTTTTATTTCAATTTATTAATTCCTTGTTTATATTTACTATGCCAACATGCTTTTCATATAAGTGGTTCCTTCCCTCCCCTACACTGATACATCCACAGAGAACAATCCTTTTCCCTTTCAGTCTTAATTTTGCTCTACAGCTCCAGTCCTCAGGACTTGCGTGCAGCAGGTTCCCCACTCCCCAGTCACCCTGCCAGCCCTTCACAGGAGCACTACTGGCTACAGCAGGCTCCCTTCTGTTTTAATTGTTCCACTTTAATGAGTTATTCAGACGAGAGACATTGCCTGCTGCAGTGAGTATGCTCACACACAGTAATGATTCTATAAAATATTTTAATTACTTAACTGGTTCTGGCAGGGCAGAGGGGAAAACAAGGCACTGCAAAGCATCTCTTGGCCTTCCTCCAACCAAAAAAGTCCCTTGAAGTTTGGACTTTTAAAACATTGGGTTATTGGCTACTCTAGGCTAAACATGAGGGAACAACTCTTCATCCCTTTTTACCCCTTATTCAATAAATCTTGGATTTAGCTGAAATCATAACTGAAACATGAAGCCTCAGAGGCTGCTTTTAAATCCATACCAAGAATGCCCGTGGCTTGGATTTGTAATTTTGCTACATTAGCATAAGAAACAGTGGGAAGGGATATGGAGAGGAAGAATACAAATGCAGAGAAGGTGTGTGGGAGGCACATGTAGGATGAGAGCTGGAACCCACCAGTTAAAGTGGAGGTGAGGGAAAGGAACTAAGCACTGAGAGGAAACACAACAAGAGAGAGGCATTTCCATGTTTTTCTCTCCCAGCCGTTTGCCTGATGAGTTACCATCACTACTTGGAGATGAAGCTACAGCTCCCCTGTCCTTGACCAGCACTGGGTAATCTTCCTTTTCACTCTTGCCCTTAACTATGAGCAGTGAAAGCCATTTAAATAGACTCACAGCTCTTTGAGAGGGGTCCCAAGACACAACAAACAGAAAATGCAGTAAACCAATTTATAAGAAAGCCAAAATCTATACCATTGCTGACTTGATGGATGTTCCTAATTTGCATGCCATTTCCTAGATTCTTGCTACTTATTTATCTAAGCCAGAGCCACTACATCCCACACTGCTGACACAACAGCCATTGAACAGCCTTCAGCTGGGAGCAGCAACCACCTTAGAATGGGTTTTGCTAAGCTGTCCTTGGTGACTGGAATAAAAGTACTCATTTCTGTACCTTCAGCCACCTATTCCTTTGCATTCCATTCGCCACCTTCTCTAAGCATACACTGCTCTCCTCAAAATCAGCTTGATCCTACCCTGGCTGTCTCAGTTGCTTTAGGTTCAGGATTTTATCCTGTTTCCTTGTTGATCTTAATTTGAGGAGTTTTGCTTAGTTGGTACTGTGGTTTTGTTTTGGTTTTAATTTGTTTTTAAACTTTCTGATTTGTTCTGGGTAAGGTTTTTGAGGCCAAGCCGTGTTTTTGGCAAACAACCTTTCTGGTTGTGCCCCTTCTCTTGAAGTGGCTTGAAATCAATGTTCAGCCATTTTCCCCCCCTAGATACAGTTCCTGAAGGCACTTTTGATCTGAAGGAGCACACTGCCTACCTTTTTTCTTCCAGGTTTTTACAGTCACTGAGGAAAAACTCATTTTTCACTGCAGCAAAGACAAACACAAGAATAGAAGTGAGGCAGTGAAGATACAGTGGAGGAGCTGAAATAACGTTTGCAGTCCCAGTGCATCACTCTAAGAATGTTATCTGACTTGTGCCTTTTGAAGGAGCTCAGCTGTTTCCCTGACAAAGTGGGATAACAGCACAGAAATGGACAGGGTTGCAATTTTTTCAAATGACTGGAGAAACTGCATTGCTGTGCTGCCTGAATAACCAGAAGGAACAAGCCCTTCCCAAAGTCCCACTCATTCCCACTCATTCTCAGCCTTCGCACCTATGAGAATACAGGTGAAAAATAGCAATCAATAAACCATATTGATGAGCTCCCAGCATTCATACATTTACAAGTGGAAGAGCAGCTACAGATTTCTCACATTTGCATTGAGAAGCCTCCATCTCGACTGTTTCTGCTGAAACAAGGCTGCCCACTTAGCAGAATTCATTTTTCCTCTTCTGCCTCTCCATATTTCCTCTGCTCTCTCACCATGAAATCACATCTGTTCCACTCATATCCCGCACCCTATAAAAGAGTTCATCTCTCACCCAGCTCACTCACTCATCTGGATGGTATTTTCCTTTCCCACCTTCAGTTCTCTGTTTTTTACTCATCATTTTCCTTACTCATCCCTGCTCCAGCTGCTCAGGCAGGTGCAGGAGATCTCAAAGCACAGACTCTTAATGGAACAGAACATAATATTAAAAAAACCTAAATAAAGAGTAAAAAAAGCTTTTTCTTTCCCTCATGCATATTAAAAGGTTCCCCATTTGTTATGATGACAGTGTCCCTTTCCTGCAGTGTCCTTCTTTTATCCTGTCTCTTTTACATCAGGTTGATTTAGCAAAGCTTGTTGTAATTCACACTCAGCTCCTTACTGAGAAGACAGGAATGTTTCTTTCTAAATGAAATGAACTTGTCAGGCAGAGACCTGGTTTAAGAGGAGCCAAAAACCTGCCAGCATGGCAGCAGCATCACCTGCATTCGGTGCTGTTTCAACGGGAACTGCTTGTTGCAAAGCCTGCAGGGTGAATCATGCAGCTAAAAACATTAATTAGAAAATCACAGAGCCTGGAACCCCACCACATTCACCAGCAAGCAGCAGCAACCAAATAGGTTTGTGTGCTTTGTAGGGACACTTTATAGACACTGCAGGGTGGGGAGGGTTAAACTGCACAGGTTCTCCAGGTGAGCCAAGCAGAGCCACACACATAGCAGGGGCTATCACAGCTGAAAGGGTCTATTTGCCTGCTCTTGCCTTTAAAAGAGATACAAACAGCACTAGGAAAACACTGAACATGTTTTACTCCTGGGTTGGAGCACTTTTAATGCACTCTGCTGCTGCTCAAGCAGTTCCAAGGAAGACCCCAAAATAAAGAGCTCCTCTGAAGCACAGGTCAGCATCTGGCACACCCCACAGGGTACTCACGTCCGAGCCCACTTGTCCAGTTCTTCATCCAAGTAAGTTTTAACTTTTCTCGGCTGGAGCCCAAGAGAATTCCCAGCAAAGTACACACAGCTCTCCTCTCCATTCACCAGGGTCAGGTCAGCTGTGGAGGGAAACCAGAGAAACAAAAATGCGTGTGAGACTGAGCACTGGAGGGTCACCACAGCACATGTGGGACACAGCACAGGAGGGCCAGCAGGTGTGCACACACCCCAAAGCACAGGTGCCACCCTAGAGCTCTGTCCATCCCCCATCCCCTGGACATCGTGGTGCCCATATCAAAACAGAGGTGTCACATCCTGACCTCTCTCCCAGAACATCGCTCAAGTAACCCTGAAGAGCATCTAAGGAGCAGTTTTGCTTAGTTTTGCAACTATTCACCTTTTCCTCCTACAATTTTTGGAGCTGATGAGAGTTCAGGCACCACTAAATCCCCAGCTCTCAGGGGCTCTGTGAGAAGCAGACACTGGCACCAATTTTATCAGATCTGTAACCAACAGATCTGATAAAATTTGTGTGTACTCACAACAGGGAGTATTTTCCCAATCAGGCTATCCACTTTTCTTCCACCACCAGGATATGCCTACTCTGAGTGATGAAGCTACTGGAACCATGCATTTAACAAAAGTTAGGACTAGGTAAATCTGTGTCTTTCATATAAGTTGTCCCTGCACAATTAAATCTCTATTTAGAGAACATGTAATTGTTGAGGAAAATATTTTAAAGCAGTCCTAAAAGTTTTTGTCTTGTCAGCAAATACTGTAGGCTGCACTTCATGTCATCGTCTGAGGAGAAGGAGGAAATCTATGTTGACAAATCCTTTCAATGATTAGGAGAAAAGCAAGGCAGTAGAAATTTATAAATAATAGCTCTAGTGAGGTTCTGAGCAATCTAATTACCCTATGTCATCATCTATCAATCCTAACACAGCCTTCTTCTGTTATTTCTCATGTTAGAGATTCTTGGAGGGACAAGTGATGGTGACCTTCTAGAAGTGGTAATTTGCATTTGTCTATATCTACCTATACTTACAATACTCCTGAAAGCTAATATCACATATAATTTAGATAAATACAATTGATATCCCTCAGAATAAGGACCAAATGAATGAGCATGTTAAGATACATGCTAAAAATGAACCATAAGATTGCAGTGCAGTCTGTGAAAATTTTGTAAGGCCTGTAGAAAAACAGCCTGGAAAAGGTTTCTTACTACCTTTTGCACTAACAATTACCAGTTTCATTGAACTTCCCCAGAAACACATTTTTCAAGAGTATAGACAACTTGGGTAATTTCTTAATTAAAGTTTTAGAGGCTTTTATAAAGCGTAAGTCAGAGAGCAATCTCAGCCTAATCTGTTTTGCAGATACTCTGTCTGTTTTTCATCTCCATTGTAATATGAATGAAAACAGAGAGGCATAAATATCATCCATGCCCCCAAATTGATTCTATTAAAAGTTCTTTTCCTACCAAGAAACACAATAACACTGTCCCCCTGGGGTTAGACAGAAGGATCCTTGCTCAAGAATCTCAAGCTCCATCTCACCAGTGCTCTCCAAGCACTGAAACAGGTGAGGAATCATCAACAAGGCAGATTTTCTTGCACCACAGTCCTTTCTAAATAAAAACACATCTGTTCACCTTGGAGAGACAGGGCATTGCCTTTTGGACAAAGTTATTTTAATACACTTCTGCCTGCTCCTTTTGATATTCTTTTCTTGATATGTTATCAACTCTAATCCTGGATGAACTTTTTTTCCTTTTGACAAAAAGCTCTTTACTTCCCCCTCTCTGACATCACTAAAATATTAATTTTAGACCATTGCTGCTCATTTTTTTCACCATCTTTGTAATTTCTCCTGATCGGCACCTCCAACAACTCTACATTCACTGTGATATTCTTTTTTCCTAGCACTTGTCTTTCCCCAGATTACATTTATTTTTCATGGTGTAGGCCCTTTTAATTTCTGGAGGAGCTGTGGTTGATTTGAAATCCATATTGAAATATTCTAACAGGAAATAAACACAACTGAGGAAATAAAAGCAAAGAAAAAAAGAAATATTGAAATGTGTTTTTAGAGTAGCCTGGATCAAAAAATACATTTGAGTTAAGATTAATTAAATATATTATATATTTACACACCTTCTCAGATTTCTGCAAACTGGTCAAATCTAATCATATACATTACTTTGCATACTAATTATACCCATTCATTATTGGGTGCATCATTGAAGATGCACTTCTATACCTTTTAAACCTAAAAGGAAAAGCAAGTTTATTGTCAGAAATATTCAGTCCAAATAAAAGGGAAAAATGTAATGGGTTCATTAATCAGAATGGAAGGACTAAATCTGCTTGTACCTATCTGAGCTCTGTCCTTAGCTGAAGGATAAAAGATCTCCACTTTCATACCTGCCTGTACCCCACTTGCCAGCCCTCCAAAAAGCCAGATTTTTATGGTTAACCACTACTTTTAACCATTTCTTCTGGAAATACAGCTCAGCTCTTTCACTCCAGGGCATCTTTTTATTCCCAAGAAACCAAAAGGCACCCTACTCCTTTAGCAGGTGACAAAGCAGGAGCCATAGCCTTCATGAGATGGGTGATTTGGTGCCCAGGCCATTTCTGCCTCCTTCCTGGGACGCACAAAGAGAGGATAAAGAGACTTTGTTGTCAGCTTGGAGAAGAACTACGGGATCCAAACATTTCCCTAAGTCTTCTTGTGTCATCTTTGCCTCATTTGCTCACCTGAGCTTTGCCCCTCATGCTTGCCCATAAAACCTCCCAGATTTGCAGGGAGTTAGGCTGCTGCTGCTTTCCCCTTGATGGATACAGCAAATAAACAGCCCTGGCAGTTTATAACTTGATAACTAAATTAAACTATTCTAATGACTTCCTAAATATTTTCCTGTACGTCATCTCACCGTTGTCTCCTATGGATGTTCTCATCTGCTTCTCGTAAGGTTTCATTTTAAAGCCTCATTGTAATGCTTTATGTAAATATATAAAGAATATTTGATGGCTAATATCTGGAATGACATTTATCTTCAGGAACGTGTTATCTAGCATCCGCTCCTGGGCGCAGATAAATGTCATGGCAGATCTGTCTCTATGCTATAGTCACACAATGTAAATATATAAATATATTTACACCCCTGCTGCTCTTCAGCAGGGAAGCTGTTCTTCATGACAGCTGAAGCACAGAAAAGAAGAAGGACAGGAAAAAAAGGAGAGGGAAAAACCCCTCAATTTAGGAACACCAAAATGATGGGTTCTCTGTGCTTTCCAACTGGTACTACTTTGTACATTGTTTATCCTCACTAAAACACATTTATCCACAGTCTGGGGACTAAATATTAGGGGGAATATCTAAATATTAGCGGGAATACCCCCACAGTCTGGGGACTAAATATTAGACTGCTGCAGGGGGAAAACCCCACAGCAGCAGTCCTTGGGTCTAAATATTGTAGTGATTGAAAATCAAATAATAGTGGACATTGAAAGGGAAGAAACCAAAACTGTCACGTGGGTATCAAAACCTCTACTTCTACTTCTCAGAAGATTCTTTAATCTGAAGCTCCTACAACACTACACTGAAAAGTGACCTTTGATATCCTGGAGAGACATTTGACATTCTGCAGTCAAAGATCCAGCTGCTCCAGCTTGGGCTGGATTCCAGCAGCACCACTGCCATGGGAACTGTGTTCCAGCATCTTTCCAGCTTCAGTGGCACATCTTGCAGCACCATGGTGGCAGCTGAAGGAGCTTTGAGTACAGAATAGTCAAATATCCAAGCAAACAGAGGGGGTTTAGGAAACTCTCAAGTGACCAGGGTAAAAAAAAAATGAAAAAGAAAAGTTACAGGGGCACGGAGGAAGCACATAGTTTAAATATTTACAAAGTGTCCAGTCCTGCTCTGAATAATAGAAACAGCACAACTCAAGGATTTAAATGTGGGGAAAGATAAGCCAATGCCACCAGAACACAGAGAACTGAGATTTATCATCCCCGTGTCCCAAGGGCAGGAGCAGACTGCATTCCCAACACTCATCATTGCTCAGCAGGAAGATACTGAAGACAGACTGTTTCAAAAGATGTCCAGGAATTCAGACTATTGACACCATTTTCTATCATAGTCCCTTACTAGACACACTTTGGTGAATGCACCTGTAATTTCTCATTTACCATCAGTAATGTCCTTTCAGAAAAAGAAAACCTGCAGAAAATTCTGTCTGCACTAATTGGGAAAAGAAATGGCAAGGAAGTTCTATCATATCTTTTCCTTTCATTATCAATAGGAACATTTAGCCAAGGCAGGAAAGGAGGAGAGTGACTGTGCCTGTGTGTGTTCACCATCTCAGGAAATAAATCTGCCATTTCTCCAGTGTGCAGTGACCAGGGCCTGCAGAGCCAGCACAGGTAACTGAGACAAAAATAAAGCCAGACAGGGCTTGGGAAGCAGCAGGAGGAGAGACCAGGACCTTGCTGCCTCCATAGGTGGCTGCTCCCACCAGGTTTCCCTGCATGAATGTGGCTAAACATGGTGGCTATTGCAGGCATCATAAAAAAGTTGGAGCTGGGTTTTAGTTTTGATGGTCTGGGGGTGCTAACCCCAAGCAAATGCTTCCCTCTCAGACTGAACCCCCTTTTCCACCCCTCCTGCTTCCACACCAAGCCCTCCCCATGCCCAGACATGCCACAGGCTCCTCAAAGCAACCTGTGGAACAGGAAAGAAGGAGAAAAATGTCCAGAACAATTTCACATAGCTTCACTGAAGTCAGGTGCTGTCTATTTTTAGGCAATTCATGAGGAAAGTGGAAAATATCTTCAAATAAAAGGCTTCATTATGAATTATTTGCTCAGATCAATTATTTGTTCTGAGGCACAGTCTTCCATTTGGCCTCAGTGAGAAAATAGCTGCACCACCAGCAATAAGACATAAATGTTCACATAATATATATACTGCCTCTTTCATTAACTAAAATAATTGTAACCAGACAGATAATTCCAAGCTGAATCACACCAAGGAAGCAACTGCTCTGAACTACCCGAGCGAGGCTGCTGTTTCGAGCCATTAGACAGAAAAGCTCCTGCCTGTAATTTTCAATCAGTCACTACATTGTTCAAAGCTGCTGACTGACAGCATAAGCACCACATAAGTACTGTATCCTCACATTTGATTCAGGATGGCAACGAGAACATAGAGCTTTTGGTGCTAGAATAAGCTGATGGATTGATTTAGCAACAGCGGGGACATTCTGTGCTCAGATATGACTACAATTGCTCAATTATCTCATAAGTGACGATGATTTCCAAAGAATTGTGATAAACACATGCAGAAGATGTGAAGCCCAGCCCTTTCCCCCTCCCTCTCCCTCAACAACAATTATAACTCTCACTTGGAGGCAGATCCTTGACTTTGGGGACACAGAAACATTCCCGAAGATGCTTTAACTCATCTTTTTCATCTAAGTGAAGAGCAAGCTTTTTGTCCGTGGGGCTGCAACCGAGCTGCAAGGCAGTTTGTTCCAAAATGCTTGCTGGGAGCACAGGAGAAGATGGATCCATTTTCAGGTCATTTAATTTCACCTGAAAATCAGAAATGGCAGTTTAGCTTCTGCAGTTTGCATAGTCACAAGTGGCTGATAAGCAGCCACTAAAGCTGCACCATTCAAGACCCAAACTTCCTTGATTTAAAGCTTTTAAAAAGTGAAGTGTCTGAATAGAATAGTAAACCTGATCAAATATTTCCAAGGCAACATATTGCTGTAACCCCCAAAGGCTTTTTTTCTTTCCCTTCTACAGATACAAAGCTCTTCCCTTTTTAAACTTTATCAGCCTCTTCTAAGTGTTCCCACCAGACTGACAGCAGCTCCAAATGCTGGAGTGTCACTCACAGTCTGGAGACGTCAAAGCCAGAGGCAGCATTATTGTTTCTGCAGTCTGAGCTCCTAAGAATAGCAGGTGCACAGATGCATTGAAGTTGTTTCCACATTTTCCAATGTTCAGCCCCTTTCAGCATGTTTTGCCTCAAAAATTGGAGGGGGTGTTTGTATACGGCCGTGCTCATGTGCAAGGGCAGAGCAGGCAGGATGCAGGTGTCAGGCAAGCACAGCTTTCAAAATCAGGGCCTTGAATTAATATTTCCTTTCAGCTACACCAAATATCCTGCTGGTTTAGATCTCTTTCTCCCAGGAAAGGAGAGAAGCCCAAGTGAAATCAGAAATATGACAGACCACGAATTCTAAGAGAACGCCCAAAACTAACTGCAAAATTTGCAAGCTCGTTGATCTTGATATGAAAACAGTCCTGTAACTGTAATGCTCAGAGACGCCACTGTGCTCCAGTCAGCACTTGTGCGCTTGGCTTTACAATTGGCAGAGAAGGTTTGCAGCACATACTCTGCACTTTAGGGCAAGACTTCCCTGCTGTGTTTTGTGGCAGCAGGCAGCCAAGAGGCTCAGTGAGGTGCTTGGTGGCTGCCCCAGTTTAGGGAAATGTGTAGTTACACCACACAACATTCTCTGCCTTTTTAACATCCCCAAGAGTCTTGGTGCAAAGGAGCCCTCGAGGGGATAGGCTGAAATAGGATAGATTAGCACATAACAAGGAAAACAGAGCCACCAGAGAATATTACTTTTTTTTCTCTGTTTGAGAAAGAAAACTCTTGAAGCACATATCTTCCATAAGCTCTCATTTCTTAAAGCCAAAATATCCTGCATGTAGCTATCAGAAACAAGCTGTGGATAGAACAACAGATGACTATTGAGAAGAGCTTTGTCAACACATATGGGAAGGACAACGGTTGGTATTTAAATATAAACTCCCCAAACAGCACGGCCTCCTTCGTGCTAATTAACCCAAACCTGTTTATACTCTGGCCAAATGGCCAGCATGATGCTACTTACCTGCTTTAATCTGCTATCATTTGGTTTTATTATTATTATTTTATTATTATAAGGCTGATATCTTACACAGTAACAATTTTTCCCCTCCCACCAGCATGCAGAGTTAAAATAAAAAAAAAAAAAAAATAGCAGCAGAGTTCTTTAAAACAACAGTTTTCATTTAGCTAATGTTCACCCTCCCCTGGGATTTATTGGAGACATCCTATTTTTATGCTGTCTCCACACAGGTTGTTCACACCTCCTCATTGTCACCAAATTTATCATTCCCACTCATTCACCCTAATCATCATTCAGCTGGGGAAAAGAAAAATAAAATGGAAAAATGTTTGGGAAAAAAAAAAATAGCATCTTGATTTTCAGAGTGCTTTTCAAGGTTTCTAGGAGGCAGAGGGCTACAGCCAGACTGGGAGCTGGGTGTGACGCTCAAGTGGCCCCGACTCCCAAAGAGCTGCACCCCACTTAAAGCCCTGAGGAAGGTGTGACCAGGCTCCCTGTGCCCCAGGGAGCTGCTCCTCAGCTCCACCACAGCTGAGCAGCTGCTCCAAGAGCTCTGCTCCCTGCTGGGTGTCAGTCACAGATGTGCCCTTCTGCAGGTCAGGACCTTCTGCACCTGATTTGGTGCACCAGGATGGCTTAGGGAGCTTGATTTCCTCCAGATGTTGTGAACCAACAAGAAAAGCAAGGTATGGTCACAGACCCCATGGCCATCACTAACACAGTCACCTCATCATACACATGGAGTAACTCAAGTTTCACTTCCCCAAATTACAGGATTAATGAGATCTTATTTCCGAGCAACACTTGGATCAGCACTTGGAAAGCAGAACTAGGTTTTGTTTCCAAGGCTTGTTTATTTGATTTACAACCCCAGCATGGATGTCCCAATCCCATTATCAAAGCATGTCCAGCACATACATAATAAAGATAGAGCTTTCTGTTTTTAATAATGAGCACTTAATGCAAATTATGTAAAAAAATCCTTAGATGAGGGATTCAAACTCATGTCTCCCTGACTGTCTCTTTCTAGGCAAAATAATTGCCAGTGCAGTATTTTCTGTAAAATCTCCTTCCCACTCAAGTTAATGCCTGGATTTTCATTTTTCTTTTTTTTTTTATTTAATTTTACTCCCTGGTGACATACCTCCTGGAGGTGAGGAGCCTTCTCAGCTCTCTAAACAGATCAATCTTGAGTTATGAATATTTGCTCAGTGATGCTCAGCCCCCATGGTCCCTAGGAAGTATTGCCATCACCTCTGTCATCTTCTGAAAACAGCCTAAAGGGGGTTTGAGAGCCTCCAGTGTTCATCTCCTGGGACCACTGAGGTAATTGCCCTGAAATTTGTAATAAGGAGGTGGATGATAAGGGTGCTTGAAGGACTGTTTGGTATTATAACCCCATTCTTCTCACCCAGCCTGTGGATTCCCTGCTCTACACCACATGAACACAGCACAACTCCCTATTATTTAGGAATTCCTATGATTCATCTCAGTAGTCACCATTTCTTTAGCAAGGGCACCCAGTTATTGCTGTGGATTTGTGGCCATCATCTCCCAGGTCATCCACTGACCCACCTGGCAAGCACAGATGGGTTTTGGTTCCATTTGAGGCCTGATCCAAACCTCACTGAAATCAATAAGTGTTTCTATTCCAGACAGCAATTCCTGGATCAGGCTCTTGGTTCCCTGTCATTGCTGCATCTGACCAATGACTTACATTTATTGTGACTCTTATTGACATTAGATTTTGACAACAAATATAATATTAAATACAGAGATCTAGAAGTTAAAAAAAATAAGTGCTCAGGGGTATCTGATTTAATACAAACATTATGAAATAAGATAAAACAACTAAAATAAAATCAATCAAAATCCTGTTGGGGAATGAAATCCCAGAGATCCAATTCTGAGACCAGCATAAGAAAGTACTTTTGCCCTTTGAGTGGGAATTAGGCTTCAAAGAGAGGAATCCCAGAATTGCTTGGGGTTGGCTTTTCCCATTCCACTTAACTCTGACTGGCATTATTGGTTGTTTGTTTTTTTTTTTTTTTTTATTTTCAGAATAGAGTCCTGTGCAACTCTTTTACAATAATTCATGATTCATTTGCTGTTTTCTACATGTAGAGCAAACACATTTGTATAAGAACAGCACACTTTCTCTCCTTATATCTGAAAACAATATTCAGTAACCTCTTCAAACTAAAATTCAGACCCATCAGAGAAAAAGGCATTTCCCACTTTGATAAACATAGCTCCTTATCAGAATGTTTTTTTATACAGCTTAGAGAAAAAAAGAATATTTTAAGTGAAACAATTTGTCCCCACTACCTACTCCAAAAAAAAGTAATTCAGGTGTTTTCATTTAATCCCAGAATGGTTTGGGTTGGAAGGGATTTTATAGGCCACTTTGTTCCAATCCCTGCCATGGGCAGAGACACCTTCCACTAGACCAGGTTTTCTTCTTGCTTTCCTTGAAAATTTATTACAACTTTTGACTTAACAGATGACAAGTCAGTATATTTTTACTTTTTTCTTCTTTCTTTGTTCTTTTGCTCTTCCACAGGACTTGCTTGTACTACACCCTGATTCAATGTAAAAACTCAACTATGACTGTAGGCATTCTTTCATATTCAAAAAGATCACATGCAACTTATATTAAGAAAAAAAAGTCATTTTTCCATAATTTATCAGCCCCTATCAAACATTGGCCTCTAGTACTTATTTCCCATTTTAAAGCTATGAAAGACAATGGATGAGAATTAGTCAGGCACAAGTGACACGAATGTCTGGGTGATTATTTCAGTTTTGTCCTTTATGCATAATTTACTGACTAAATAATAAAAAAAAAAGTGAATATTAGCAAGTCATCTTATCAAACCTCCTCAAGAAGGTCCATTAGGCTTAATTATAAAATGATAATTTGTCCTGGTTTAGATCTGCTTGTATCTTTATGGATTTCCCCTCTGTCTTGATGTCTTTGTAAAAACAAAAAAAAAAAACAAAAAAAAAAAAAACAAAAAAAGAAAAAAGTAAAGTTCCCTTAACCCTCCCCTTAAAACATTTTCTTTAAATATTCCAAGATGTTACTCACAGTCTTCCTACCCAGCACAGTGCTGACAGGCACACAGTGAATCCCTACTTTACGCTGTATCCTGAAGGGAAAAGGCTTTATCATGGAAATGTCCTGCCCTCTCTGCCCTCCAATAGCTGCTCTCCAGATTGCTAAACACAGCTCAGCCCACAGACCTTTGATATGGTGGGGCTGGTGTCCTGATGCACCCTTTGGGGAGGAAAACTGGGGGTGTGCACATGTGTGAGTGGGGAAGGTTGCTGTCAAAATACACCCACTGAAAGCACCAATAGCGCCGTCATTGAGGCTGGTGCAGAAAACAAACAAAAGAGGAACTCCAGAACTGTAAGGGCTGATTCTCTTCCCGTCCTTACACCAAAGAAATTGCTTTGCTTGAGAATGATTGTGCAGAAGGAAGTTTCTAAAACAGCACAGCCCAAAGCAGCATGCAGCCTAGATTACTTCAGGTTAAATACACTTCAGTGAATTTGTTTAAATTACGGAACCAGAGAGAAAGAAAAATCTAAATATTCATAACATCCCCAACAACAGACATGCAGCAGCAACCACCACTGTATAATTAAATAAGTTAAACAGCGCAGTGTCACAGCTGCAGCAAGGGAATGTGACAGAGAGGAATTATAATAAACTCAGTTACTTTGAGTAATTTAGGCACTTATTGACCTTCATGTCAAGAAGCACTATGGTGCTAAAAGTAATTTTACATAGAAAATTCATCTTTTCTGCTCTGGAGTGAAACCACGTTACCCTGTGGTCGGCAGCCCTTCCTGGGAGGGGTGATGAAACTCCTGAGCAAATACTCATTGCTGCATGGAGAAACAGCCACAGTCACGTGCCTGGCTCCCCAGACTCTGACCCCACCACCACATGATCTCCGAGTTAACCAAAAACCAGGTGTATATATAATTATTTCTCCTGTTATTATATTTTCCTTTGCCACTGTGGTGAAATTTAAAGCTCTGATTAAATTAAGAACGCATCCCTCTTCCATATGGGCATGGGAAAATAAACACAGCTGCAATGAAAGTGGGTTTAAACCAAACTCTTTTACTTTCATGAAGGAGACAAGAGATAGCAGAGCAGCAAGAAGCCAGTAGTGTTTGCAATCACATGGAAGAGGGAGTGGTGGGAATTTACACAGAATGCAGATTTGCCAGGGTGGAAAACAGAAGAAGAATTGAAGGTGAAATCAGGAATGAATAGAGTTGATATCTCTCTTTGCTCTCTATAAACATTCTCTCGAACCAGCCTCGTGTTTGCTCAATCCCCTCCATTCAAGTTAGTGTGACACCCATTCCTACCCACAGCTAGAACACAGGAATACAGGAGAAGAAAAATTGTTTCCATACAGCCTCTGTGAAGCTTCAGAGGAGGGTTAAAAAAAATTTAAAAAAAAAAAAAAAAGAGAAAAACCACCAAAATATATAACGGAACTGTGAGGAGAGATATAGGGGCAGGAGGGTCAGAGTTGTGGACTAACAATGTAATTCAGAGATACATCTCCATCCTGGAGTTCTGTGTGCCCAGACCCCTGCAGTAATGCTTGTTTATTATCTGGATTTCCATTTTCAGTAAGCACCAATAGACATGACACTCTTGAACTGTAACATTTCATCTTCTTTGCTAGAAAAAAGCCCAACAAAACAAGCACACAGAGCACTTAATATTGACCCAAAATAGAGCTGACCTCTATCCATCAGTTCCTGGAGTATCATTGCCCTCTTTTGCACTGTCAAATTACTTTTTCTGGGGCTTCTCACTAACTCAGCTTGTTTACTCCACCAGCAAGACAATGGGACTGCTGCTCAAGAAACTTTATCCTGCCAGGAGTCTGGTCTGGGAAAGAAGCTGGAGATTGGGGCACTTCAGCTACTGAAGCAAAAGGGATCCAAAGTCAAATACAGCCCAA
Organism: Molothrus aeneus; assembly: GCF_037042795.1. Taxonomy (NCBI): domain Eukaryota; kingdom Metazoa; phylum Chordata; class Aves; order Passeriformes; family Icteridae; genus Molothrus; species Molothrus aeneus. The sequence goes on along the minus strand of NC_089652.1, from coordinate 34,603,465 downwards.
AAGGGTATTTATTTCTTGTTTGGTTGGCCATTTAGGTCAAAACAAGCTGAAATACACTGCAACTTTTCAATTTGCCTTTGGAAATAAAACTGCACAAACAGTGGAGTGAAAATTTTCCCACTGCATTTCCCTTTGAATGAGCATCGTGCATTTTAACCTTGATTGTGGATGGTGGCAGGAAAGCAGCTGTGCTGGCAAAGGCCATATGCTTGCAGACTTTTATGAGAATTGGAATATTGACCCCTTCTTCCCAACTATTCTTCTCAACCCTTCTGCTGGAATGAAAGGAAAACTGAGACAAAATCCTTTGCCCTTAAATTCAAGGATCAAACATATAGCCTGGATACATTTTTTTTTTTTTTTTAGCTGGAGAAGAAGTAAAACAGTCTGGGGTTTTTTTGAATTTTTTTTCTTGATGTTTCTTTTTTGTGTGTGTTTTTTTCTTTGTGTTGCAGCTGCTGTAAGTTACAGCAGGACCAATGTACAAGGGAGTGAGGCCACACAAGATGGCCAAAGTCCCAGCAGGCACAGGTCTGTGTGGCAGAGAATGCAACTGAGGGCAGCTCAGCCCTCACCCTCTCAAAGGAGCTGTTAGGAGCATGATAGGAAGGCAAGGACATCTGACAGCTTAGAGAAGGAAAAAGAATATTAAAAGGAGCTCTGTGTGTCTGTAACTAAGGGCTGTGTGGGGTACTTGGGGCAGAGAAGGGATTGAGGGGTGGGCAGGAAAACACATTTCCCACACCAGCAGCTTCCTTGCCTTGTAACACTGAGCCACCCACTGCCAGCCACATCCTTGGGTGTGCTGAGATTTCTTCATATCAGCCTCCCCCAGTTATTTGCTGTGCCCATCTGCCATCCATCACTGCCCCTCCCAGCCTGACCAGAGACCACTCAAGCCTTGTCCCTTGACCAGAAGGAACTGTGTGAGCTTTTCCAAATTAATTGAACAAAACATATGCCTTCTTCTGAAGGCACGTGATGACAAAAAATAACCAATGGCACCCTAAAGCAAACTCAGCCTGTGCCAGATGGGATGCCAGGACAGGGGGTCCATCAGGTCATGAAAACTTGCCTTGGCACTGCTAGCCCTGAGCCTTCTTGCTGTCAAGAGGATAAAATGATCCAGCAAACAAAGGAGGATTCTCTCTAACAGGAATAGGCAGGTCTTACCCACAATGAGATGGCCTGGAAGACCCTCAGGCAGGAAAACTGTGGTTCTTACAGTCAGGAAAGGAGCAGCAAAGCAGTGAGTGTCCAAGCAGCACACGCTGCACCTGCAGCACAGGCTCTGCTCAGGCACAGCTGCTCAGAAAAACCAGGATTGTCTGTATTTGCAAGGCAGGCCCCAGAGCTATTTTTTAAAGCATGCCATCTGCACCTTGTGATGGCACGATGCGTTTCACCTTGGGCTTCACAGCAATCGCTCAGTAAACAACAGCATAAAACCTTTGGTCTCCTCCCTGCTGAGCTTGCTATAACAACTTTCTTATCACTTTTGTTTTCTCTCCACTCCATCAACAGCCCTGCTCTGCCCAAAGCTCCTCTGTTACCTCGGGTCACATTTAAACCCTGTGTGATAAGGATGCCCTACACCTGCACCTCACTTAACTGGTTCTCCTCCCTCCTCCTCAGCCCCAGCTGAGTTGCTTTTTCCCTCTGAAGTTGTTTGAAGGGAACATGGATAGTTGACCTTTTTGCAGGAGTGGATTGCTCTGGCTGTCTGATTTTAACTTTTGGTCTTCTGATTAGGACTAAAAAGCCCTCGCTCAGTCCATTAAACTTTACTTTATAGAGACTTCACTGCCTATAATGATGATCCAGTGTTTATTTTTTTATTTATTTATGAAGCAGTCATTAGTAGCTCCTGCTAAATAATTAATTGCCCTTTGAGTAGCCAAAATGAGCTCCTGAAACCTTCCTCCTTGTCTGAATGGATTTTCCCTATTTTTCTTTTCAGTCAGACTCTTAGGCACATCTTATCTAAATAGATATGGGTTTTTTTGCTATTATGTGACCTGCTCCTAGTATTGTTTTTTTTCAGGCTCTGTATTAGTTATCATTTCCATTTCTTTCTGAGTCATTAAACATAATATTTGTCCTTTAAAATCTATTCTCAAAGTAGTGCCTCTATGAAAAAAAAAAGAAAAAAAATTCACAGGAATAAGAAATTATTTACTTTTCTGCAGTACTATTTAAGGGGAACTATTGCACTTCTGCACTGATAATAGTAATACCCAGAGAGGGACAATAAGGGAATGAAAGTCAAGTGATTTCCACGTAAAGGAAGCAAGAGCAGTAACTCCCCATGACTCTGATATGTTCTCCTGTAGCAGCAGGAGAACACATTTTGAATAGATGAAATTTCCTTGTGTCTCTCCAGGTTAGCTGCTACTAATAAAAGATGACTGTAGCTCGGGTGCCCTCACCTGCATTTCCAGGCTGGATGCACACACACATTGTTTTTTTTAAAGCCTCTTGCTATAAGGAATGGGTTCACTGTTGTTGATCTTAATGTTTTGCAAAGAATAAAAGATTTCCCTCACCTCTGGTCAAATATTTGGTCTCAATGTTTGCTCTGAATAAGGACAAGCAAGGACATTTCAAGTGGTTTTACCAAAGGCAGGGACAGGAAGGGGGACACACCTGTCCCTTCCTGAAGGAGCAGTAGAGTGATGGCCAAGGGGGCATTTGAGAAACTGAAAGAAAAATGGGGGACGTGGGACCCCCTTTTCTCATGGCAGCTGCTTGCTATGTGTTATAAAATCCTAAAAATCAAATGGAGCACATTGGGTATGGATTTCCAGCCAACCTCTTTCTACAAGCTGCTTCCAAATGTGTTTCTGTATCAGCTGTAGCCTCCTTCTACCTAGCCACGTTTTCCTCATCCCCCAGGTGACCAGCTGCGTGTCCAGAACTCACAGAACAACACAACAACCAACTTCTCCATCTGCTTGTGGCACATTTCCTGCCTGTGGTCACAGAGCTTCTGAGAAAGGGGAAATCAGACGCTAGCTACGAGCCAGATGCGATGGGATAACAGCAACACCTCACTGAGAGGCTTCCCACAACACCAGAACTTTCCTTTTGTCCTAAACCTTTGTGTAGCATGTCTTTTATGATGCTCTTCACACCACTGCAGGCTGACAAATAGCTGAGGACATGAACTGAGCTGAGGCAGACAAACGATCCTGGTGCCTTTCCCCTACTTCCCCCTTCCCTTGTTTGCAGCTCCATAAAAGTGAATGCACTTCACACTTTTCACTCTTGTTTTTAAGCTCTTGCAGCAGTTACCACTTGGAACAAGGCTCAGGGAGGGGGGAAGGAAGAAAAGGCAGGACAGAAAGTAACAAGCTGAGCTTGTACTGCATGTGGGCTGTATGAAAAATGAAATGAAATTAAAAGAAGGGAAGGGAAGGGAAAAAGGAAAGGGGAAAAAAGCAAGGGGAAAAAAGAAAGGGGAAAAGGAAAGAGAAAAAGAAAAGAAAATCCAAAGGTCACACAGAGCACAGTACAGGTTAATGAAGCATCACATGGATCTGGACCCTCCAAAAGCTGGAATTGCAAGGCTGGGCTCTGCCTGATTTAAACAGCATGCTATTGTTCTGGATGGCCTGGAATGAGCAGAGGAACCAAGAGCACATAAAGGATGGTGACAAAGTGGTGTGTGACGCCTGAGGGAGGCCAGCAGTGGCTTAGGAAGGGGATATAGTCACACATATCCTGTGATAAGAAGCTCATTCTGCAGCTTTCTCTCCGAGAGGGTTTAACAGCACACACAGAAACAGTGATATTCTCCTTGGCAAAGCTGAACATCCTGGAAAACTCTCTAATGCCAAATAACATGTGAAAAGCAACAAGCCTTAGGGCCACCAGGGCACAGCACGGCTCTTGCAAGGGGCCAGAGGTGAGGAGAAAACCTCGAGCTTTATTCACAAAGCCAGCAGGCTGCATGGGAGCACAGCAGTGCCAGCTCTGTCCAGGAGAACAAGCAGGTTCTTGTGCTGCTCCGAGGAGAGTTTTGCTATCCACACACTCACTCCTCCTTCCCCCAGCCCCAGAGCCCAAGTTCCCAGCTCTCCCTGAGCACAGGCTTTATCTTTGCTTGACTCACTAATAAACTGATTAGGCAGCAGATCAGACCACAGACCGGCCAAGGTTTAAACAAAACTTTAGCCAACATTTAACTCCATATTGTTATTTATAATCCCCAAATAACCCTTTTTTTGCCCCTTCCCTGGTTCCAGGCGGTGACTCAGCAGGCACAGGGCTCCATTAATATTCCCAGAGCATTTCCTTTCCACTGGCTGTCTCCCTTGTGCTGTGATCAGACCTATCAGGATGTGGTGAATTGCTCTGAGGAAGGTTACAGGTCTCCATAGGGACTGCTCATGATCTTTGAAAAATGCATTTCCCTCTAGCAAGCTATAAATGCTTACGAGAGTTGCTAAAGATCACTCAAAATAGATTATTGAACACTTTGATGCTGCACTCTCATTTTGTGTTATCGTATACTTAAAGTATATTAAAAGATTCCCTAAATGCCAAGTGCATTTGCCTGCAAGAGATTTGTGTTTTCCAAAGGCAGAAGAAAATATCTTTGTATCATTCCAGGATATGTAATGCTTTTTTTCTGCTATCCTGCAGAATGGATTATAAGTGTTTGACAGTACTTTCTTTTTTTTTTTTCCCTTCTTTTTTTCCCTTTCCCCAGAACCACTGACTGTTGTGATAGACTTTAGTTAACTTCTTTGGATTGTTTTTTGCCTCACTAACAGTCTGCAGTCAAAATGAAAAATAAGAACCTTCTGGATCCTGGCTTGATAAGGTCAGGCTGTAGAATTTTTCTTTCCAGCAATTTAGCCAGGCTCTCTCCTTGCAGAATACATTTACTTGGTAATAAACATCTCCAGACAGCCAGGCTGTACAGACTGGAAACAATTAAGCCAAAATTGGGGAAAGCAGCACATGAATAAGTATTTCAATTTTCAATGAAATTAGACTGAAAATTTCAGGAGCAAAGAAAGCAACAACATTTTCAAATTGTATTAATTAGACAGATTTGTAAAAACCTGTGCTCATGCAAGTACCTTATGCATATTTTAATATGAAACTATGAAGAAAATGGGCTGGATAATCACAAGCCTTTGGTGCTGTCCGGCTGTGGTCAAGCAGCAGACACACACATACATTTAAGGAACATAATTCAATATCTAGTAGGAACAGCAATGAAGTTTAGCTATATTCCTTTGGCTTTACAAAAGGAACTCTGCTAAGCAACAGGTTAAAAGGGTTTGTCTGACTAAAGTAGAATAAGATTATAATGCAGTTTATTCCAGAAATGAATTAACAGTTTATGAAAAGCCTCACCTCTCAGGTAAACAATGAAATAAATGTTTAGATGTCCCAACTTGTTAGAGATCCAAGTAAAATTCCTTTGTAACAACCCAGAGTTTTTTCTACCATCACAAACACTTCACCAGCTCCTAAATTCCACAGTTTTCAATTTTTGCATAAAGGCACTTATAGCAAATCCACCACCTGTTTGCATGCAATAAGAGAACAAAAAGCATCTGTTCTGTTCTTTTTAATTAGTTTATCCTCCTACACCTCCTCTGTCCAACATCCTCAAATAGTTTATATGTAAATTCTTAAATAATTTAGAACCAAAAAATTACACATCATGTTTGTAACATCATTTGGTGTGATTTTCTCAAGAGTCTCAAAACTGGCACAAAACTAAATTTGGTTTTAGAAAGAACTATTTTTTTTTCCCAGTTTGGAAAGTTCACAGCATTTTCCAGAGGAATTAATGAACATTGCTAATAGCTTGATCCAAGTTATAAGGCATTAGGAGGACACAAGCAGGAGGAAAGGCAATATATAACCTTTAGATGAGACAATTAGAGATCAATTATTAGAGCCAGAGAAGAGCATTTGAAAGCAGCTTCTTCATTAATCAAAGATTATCTCAAATTAGAATGTTTAATTATTTGCCACAGTTCCTTGTATTTCTTCTGAACAAAAAAAAAAAAAAAGCAAGGGCTTTTTGAAAGCTCTTAGGTTTTAGCATTCAATTTTAACATGATTTTAAACCTAAAATACCAAATATTTTTAAAAAATAGGTAACAGTGAAATTGCATGACTCAGGAGATTACACTAAAGATGCACAACTGATGATTTTTATATGCTAAATCTGTTGGGTTAATCTATTAATCTCTTTGGATGTCCAAATACCTGGAAAAATTATTTTAATACAAACAGCAATAAAGGGTAAGATGGGAGCATCCCATGCACTGTATTGACCAGGGTTTGATGTTAGATTTAGACTGAATTTGTAGATGGCTGAGTTTTAGATTCTCAAACAATTGAGCACATCCAAAGCCTCAAGTGGGAGGCAGCATCACCAGCAGGCACAGGAAGGGTGATCAGAGCAGCTGGAGGGCAGAAAGTGCCGGGCAATGCTCCAAATGGGAGCTGCACAACCTGCTGGAGGCTGGGCCAGGTTGACCTTCTGTCCTGGGGGGACTTTATGATGCTCAGTGTATCCCCATTTGTCTTTTTAGCCCAGAAATAAAGTTTTGAACCTTTAAGATTGGTTCTGAGAGCAAAGTAGGGGGAGAAGAAGCTGCAGTTTGTTTTCAGGCACTGCACTCACTCCTCCACATTCCTGCTCCTGGACTGTGCTGCCTGCAGATGGACAGACAGCAGGACAGAGCTCTCCTTTGCTTTTAGCTAGTTTTCAGCTTGCTGAGGCAGAGAAGTTCCCTGGACTGTGGTTTTTCTTTTTCTTGGAGCTGTTTAAACCCGCTCTGGGCTGAGGAGCACCAGCAGCTCGCACCTGTGGCCCAGTGGGCCGGGCCTGGGCCGCGCCATTTCCTGACAGGAGACTGAGAGCGCCGAGCTACAGCCCACCAAGAGGACTTCCTGACTTTGTCATCTCTTTTATAGCAGCAAGAGGTTTTATTCTTTAATATTGTTCATTTTTTTTGTGCTGGCGATGCCTTGCCTGTTAAATAAACAGTTTTTTCCACTTTATCTCCAAGGAAATATTTTCCCAAACTAGTTAGGGGAGAGGCCGCTTGAATCTGACTTCTAGAGGAGCCCCTTTGGAGGTTCTTTCCCAAATTTGCCCTAAAACCAGGACACCTTCCCTGGCCTGGTGGCCTCCACTGACCAAATCAGCACTGGCTTTTTTAAGTCCTGACAGCTGAGATGAGAGCTGGGAGGAGATACAGCTGGAGAGCAGGAAAGGCCTTTTCCAAACAGGGATTTTGGACTAACATGGGGCAAAGAGAGCTTTGCTGAGACCACTCTGCAGCCCAGGCAGGTGTTCAGGGTGGCTCAACAGGAACAACCACTGCTACTCATCATCAGAAGAGCTGGAGCAGGGCAGGTCCCTGCTGAAACATCCCCAAAACCTCCTATCTCCATGGCCACTCTCCAGCCATCCCAAGGCTCTGAGGGAATGCCATCTGCTAGCTGCTCCTGAGGGACAGACTGGTCAGCCTGTGCCTGCCACCCTCACCATCCATCTCCTGGGAGGGAGAGACATGCTTGGTGACCCCAGCACCAGCTGTGCACCACCTGATTCCTGCTCATGGATCTTCTCAGGAACCGTGTTCCAGCACGATGCCTCAGCAGTTATTCTTCAGTGACAGCCAGACACAGATGTAGATCCAGGCTGGGGGCCCAAGCTGTTCCCTTTATGAGATAATTTTCTTATACAGACATTTTTTCCTCTTGGCCAACCCCATTCTCAGGCCACCATAAAGCTATTTTATATCTTTATTCCTTCTTAAGGTGTATCCTGAACTTGGACACAGATACTTTCTTCCCCTGGATGACCTTCTCTCCTTGCAAGACCCCATCCTTGGTTGGCCAGGTTAGGATGGCCCCAGGCACGTTCACAGTCATTCAAACTAGGTTTTTAGAATCATTGAATCATTTAGGTTGAAAAGACCTTAAGATCATCAAGTCCAGCAGTTCCCCCAGCAGTGCCAAGTCTACCATTAACCCCTGTCCCCAGGTGCCACAACCATACACCTTAAACACCTCCAGGGGTGGTGGCTCAGGCACTGCCCTGAGCAACCTGTTCCAGTGTTTTATAGCCTTTTCAGGGAAGAAATGTTCCCTAAAATCCAATATAAATCTTCCTGGTGCAACTTGAGGCTGTTCCCCCTCCTCCTGTCCCTGTTCCCTGGGAGCAAATCCTGTCCCCTCCTGTCAGGGAGTTGTGCAGAGGTACAAGGTTCCCCCTGAGCCTCCTTTTCTCCAGGCTGAGCCCCTTTCCCAGCTCCCTCCAATCCAGCTCCAGAAGATGCTGCTCTCCATGCAGTCACAACATCTTTTGCACAAGAGGTAGTGGAAGATACTCTTTTCTAAAACATGAAAAAATAAAAGCCCCTTTCATTGCCCCTCTAGTTTTTGCCCCAGAAATTATTGTTATTCTACAATCTTACTTTAATGAAGTAAAGGCAAAATGTGCTTCCTACAGGCATAAGCTGAAGAAGTTTATACCAGACAGAGATTTTGAGAGACAGAGCCCATAAAAATGGTTTACTGACATATGTGCACAGGCTGAACATTTCTGGCAGAAAGCAAGTCTCACTTGACCTTGGAGGAGAGTTTCCAACAATTTAACACCAAGGACTCATCCAGGTGTGTGTTTCCACCAGCTCTACCTGGCTGTGAGCTCTCCATCATCCTTCTCCCATATAAGTGTTGAAAAATGGGGCCATGAAGTCACATTCAGCTGCAGAACTAAGTTTAAGATAAAATTTTTGCAACAGGGTGCATCTTTTCATTTTGCAAGTTCAGATCCTAAAGGATCCCAATATCTCCCCACAGCCTCCATAAGCTTTGACAAAAAATAAGACAATGATTGCATTAATAAAAGACACTGAAGCTCTGGTCAGGATTTCAAGTTGTCCCACTCTGGTGTATATATATTTACCTACCTTTGAAAATAAAATACCTGGCTGATGCAATTCTCAATGCATTTCCCATTTAAGAAAAATAAAAAGAAGGAGAAGAAAAAAAAAAAAGAAAACAAAACCAAAGTAAAAAAACAACCAAAAAAACCTGCTGTTCAGCTATTTGAAAACTGGCTGCATGCATGTTGTGGTATGTCTACAGCATATCAGGCTTAACCCAAAAATGTCCTCAGATATTCCTCTGCACTCCATTACAAAAACCTGAAAACAGAGTTTATTACAGCTTTACTAAAGACAGCGCAATAATTTTGATGTCTCAGGAGTGATTGGAAAAACACGTCCCTGCAGGTTATCCCTAACTCCTATTAATCAATACCCAATCTTGTTCTGTATCACACAGAATTATTACTATTTTCAAGCCTCTCAAAGCAGACCTAAGATGCAGCATCTGCCAGGTAAGAGCCAGTCCTGCCAGCCAAGCTCTCAGCCTCACCACAGGATTTTTCTACAGTTCCTCTGGTGCAAAAGATCTATAAATACCACCAATAAAAGCTCTTTCCTGTCTTGCCAGTGTAAGTCTTAGGGATTTCACTGCTCAAGTAATACCCTGCCTCCTCCAGAAGGTTATTTTTATGGGAAAAAAAAAAAAAAATATATATATATGTTGAGCTAAAAAACCTCAATGCCACAGCAAGCACTACTCATGAAATCAGTCAGAAATCACTGAGAGCTGCAGTGATACCACTCATGATTGTGCTGAGGGTGGAGTGGCTGCTCAGGACTCAGCACAACCACAAACCCAGGAGATATTGCCCTGCAGAGGGGCAGGCTCCCATCAGGAAAGCAGCAGTGATCCCATGCACAAAGAAATTTAGTCATGGAGTCCACAGGATAATAAATTCTGAATTAAAATCCTACTAATAAGTAAGGAAATTATTTTCTGGGGAAATATCCATGGTGGAAACAGCCCATGTATATGTGCATACAAATGGAGTTTTATATTTAAATATGAATGTTTTACCACAAACTCAGTAATGAGGGGAGGTTGGTTTGAAATGTCTGCTATCAGATGCTGGAACAATTAACAGTGTGTTGAGAAAATGACATTCCCTAATCCTCTCTTTCTTCTGACTAAAGAAGGACAAATGTGAATAGCAGAGAACACATACACCTGCATAGGAACATTTTCTAATTATTCCCGTGGCTGTAAATGATCCCTGGCGTCTCAGAACATGATGAAAACTGAAGATAAACAGTACATGCCACTGGGAAAAGAGTGCAAATCCTTCCCTGTTTCCCTTGAAATGAAACTTTTGGCCTTGTTATGGCAAAGAAATAAAATTGAACACACAGTTTTATGAAGGTTTAAGGTCTCCTCTTGTGTTGGCCACATACTTCCAGCACCTCTCTCATGCCAACACTGATTATCAAGTTGTTTAAAAATTGTTTAAAAATTAATTTCCTACCTTTTTTTTTTTAATTTAATCTACCTTCGCTTTCAGCTTATTTTCCAGATGTCCAGAAGGTCACTCAAAAGTTGGACTGCTGGCTTATGTGGGAGAAACATGGATGTTTGCACAGATAGAAGAGGGGTGAAGGGATGACATATTCAGTGCTAACTTGGACCTTTCAATCTAATTGCAAACCAGAAATTGCTGATTTACCCTCACCTGAGGTAACAGAGGTGCCCATATTACACAAGGACCCCTGCAACCTCTCATGGTGTGTTTGCACCCATTAACTGCAGTGCAAAACCACACAATATCATAAACCAAATTGGTTCTGTCTGCAAATGGGAGAGACAAACTTGTTAGAGAAGATGGAAATCTCTGCATTTCACTCAGAAACAAGCTTTACAGCTTAGCCATAAATACCCAAAAATCTTGCTCTCTAATAGAACTGTGATACAAGTTAATATATTTTGTTTCTAGGTGGCACATGGAGAAGTAGAAAATCCTATGTGTCCCCACGGCAAACCTACAGCTGGAAGTTGCAATTGTTATTTTTTTTATACAGTTTACTTGCATAGGAATCAAGATCAATCTAGTGCCAGATGAGAATTAACTCAGTCCCAATGTTTATTACAGCAGCACACAAAATAAATTATATAATATCTGTACTACCATAAAATTGTGGTATATAGTTTTGAGGTGGCAATGCTAAATAAATATTTATGAATTTCTTAGAACAGTGATTTTGAATAATAGTTATTTCACAATTTGCTTTGATTAATTTGCTGATGGAAACATTATACATTTTTTCTATTACTTCTGTTTTAATGGAAGAATATCTTTATTGTCCTATTCTATTTCAAATAATTACGTTATACTGAGATAGCTTTAACAATTCACAAACCATTCAGAAAAAAAGCCAAAAATGAAAGCAGTTATTAAAGTGACATTAAGTGCTTTAATAATCATTTTTGGTCAGGGCAGATGTGTTATAAATATATTCCAATGCTGTATTAACCTTAAATTAAAAAAACAAAAAAATTGCAGTCAGCAAGAAAATTGGATATCTTACCAAACTTTGCTTTGCAACTTCTGAATTCCCTGAGAGGATTTTACTGGAAGTGATACTTAACCTTTAGATGTTGTGATCCTGGAATGGCCAGGTGAACACTTCTACAGCCAGGCCAATTATCTTCAATTAAGCAATAAATGTGCAAGGCTTGTTCAGTGCCAGTAGAAATTCCTCAGATTTATATCACACCTTCAGAAATACAGTTAAATAAGAGTTAAAAAACAGAATCACCTTCCAGTAAGATCTTAATGAAACACACCTTTATGTAACTTCACCATTTAATACTTTAGATTTATTTTTTTAAAGTTTTACATCAGCCTTAAAGAATAAAACTGCTTGGCTGTCCTAATTTGGAATAAAAAGCTGATTGTTCCAGTGCCTTACAGGAGTGTCTTAACTACCCACCACAGATATTTCTTCTAGACAATGACCATATAAAAGATGAACATGTTGAGTGTCTTCATTGTAAAACACCAAATTTTTTTGAGCCGTTCATTTTTTTTGGAATTTACTCTAAAAGATTGCAATCACCTACCCTGCAGGAACAACAGAAATATATCTGCAGCTTATTCACGTGGTACTTTGGGGGTTGCTACTGAAGAGGAAGAAGAAATAGTCAGAGACACGTGCTGAGAGGTTTTTTAAGATGCAGCAAAAATGTTCTTTAACTTTCCTCAGAAGTAACATATTCTGCTCGGGTGATTATAGTGATCAAAAGGCATTAATTGCAAAGGGATAAAACAGGGGCTATGTGGGCTACCCTGGTATCAGGACACAAAAGAAAATATCCAACAGGTGGGAGGAAAGTGAGATACAGTGCTCTCCCTGATTCTAACAGGGTGTTTATGGGCCACTTACATCACACTTTGCTTTATAACACAATCCCAGAGTGCTCAGAACTTTTGAGATTCCCAGAAATGCTGTTGTGCTTTCCCTGACCCAAAAAAAACCAGAGAATTTTTAGTGTGCAGTGAGAGAAAGCAATACAGGAAAAAATAAACCACAAATGATTTGACAAAAAGCTGTGTGGCATTTACTACCATTTACTGATTTGCCTTTTAAGCACACTTATTCTCTCATTCCTCCAATGTGTGTTTCCAAAAGTGAGTCTTGCAAATAGCAGTGAAATCAAAGACCACACTAACCATGTCTTTTCCTTACTAACTGGTGAGATAAATCACTTTTTATATCACTTTTTGTCCATAGCCATTTTTATTTACATTTCTTTACAAAACTGCAGGACCAGGTCAGTCCTTCTTTATATAATACCACCACTAAACCACTGATCCATAAAAATCAGGCAAAACCATGATGCAGAGGACAACCCACAGCTCCAGCTCATCTCTGGGACTCACAGAGCCACATTCAGAGCAAATAACTCATATTTCTATATTCCCAGGGCCAATGCAATGGGTCGAGTCTCAGCAACTACATTCTGAGAACTATGGTCTGCCAAACCTGCAGGAGGCAAGGTTAAAAAATCCAAAATATTTGATGCTACTTCTGCATGTGGATCCTCTGTTGGTACATGAAGTGTTTTCAGTGTTTTATATTGCTCTCTGTGTGTGAAATTAAGTGCACATTGACTGGCACTGAGAAATTTGGGTCTAATCACACTCAAAACAGGCAGAAAACATTCCCAGGCTGCAGCCAGCTGGGCAAGGGATAACACAGATTGCTGAATGGAGCCCCCAGCCACATTTCCCTGCCCTCCATCTTACTGACACAAGGGAACTCACTGGCTTAGCATTAACCAGAAAAATAGAAAACAGCTGCACCAGCTGCCAGGCAGCCTCAGAGGAAACAAGTCATTATTTACTGCAGAGAGAAATTCTTTATTTTACCCTTAAATATTTTCGTATTTTCAATGTTCATATTTTAGGATTTATTCTTTGCAATTCGTTAAATAAAGCTGCAAGGTTTTAAGTATTTCCTGTTCCACATTTAAAACCCCCCTGCTGACAGGACTATATTTTGCTGCAAGTTTCCAAATGTAGCATATCCATAGATGTCTATTATGACCATGCCACAGAATAAGGTTTTTAACATGACCTTAAAAGAGCCTCTTTGTCAATTGGATTCTCCACTTCTCCCCAGTTTGGGTGGTGATTGTGAGAGACTCAAACTCTTCTCAGAGGAAACTTTCTGTGGAGTTTCAAAAGCAGCTATTGAACAGCTTTAATAACCACACTCCTCTCAGAGTTTCCAAATCCTTCCAGCAATGTCTTTGCCTGGCACTCAGTAGAGATAAAAAGGATTTCACTAAATGTATCAGCCTCTTCCTCCCCCTGTTACCTTCTCTGGCTGTGAATTTAAAAATTCAATCACTGCTGAGGTAGGTATGTGATGGAAACATGGGTCTTCACTTCAGAATGAAGGGAATGGAGATGTTTCCTTTAGCATAATTTAAAATCAATCACAAGGGCTACAAAGGAATCCATTTCTTAGGTTTGGTCTTCTTTGGTTCCATCCAAATGAGTTTCCCAGAATATTTTCTTTACCTTTATAATGAATTAAAGAAACACAATAAACATGCATTTAAATCAGAGCCTTCTGTGTAATCTAAGTGATCCAGCTCAGGACAGAGAGAAGGAGCTGAGCTGTTATGGGTCCCTTATTTCATAGGTGGTTTTTCCTTATGGTGAGTTATTTTATAATGCAGTGCTTTTATTGTTGTGGCACTGGTAATTACAATAAAATTTCTTATTAACTAAATAAAATATCAGAAATATGTATTTTTGAATTTTTTGTTAAACCCCAATCATAATGTCAGTGAGTCCATTGGGAATAAGTTAGAGGCTTGCAACAGCACCTTTTCCTCTGAAAAAAATTGAATTTCTGTACAGCACATGTTAGGTAGAGCATGTTACCTTCGTACCTAGGCAGCACATACAACACAGCCTGCAGCAGAATCACAGCTACAAGTCACAGTGACAGCACAGAGAGTTAGGAGAATTTAAAGAGCTGTGGGGTAAAGTCCTACATGCTTCTGCTCCCTTTCTTAAACCAGCAGTAACACTGTTCCCTTTCCAAGATGAGCTGTTGGGAGGAATTATGCAACAACTCCAATATTATCCCCATATCCATCTCAGCTTATCCATCTAAACCTCAAGCTGTGCCAAGGAAGGTTTAGGTTGGATTTTAGGAATAATTTCTTCACCAAAAGAGTTGCCAATCCCAATCCCTGGCACAGCTGCCCAGGGCAGTGGTAGAGTCCCCATCCCTGGAGGGATTTAAAAACCATGTGGATGTGGCACTTGGGGACATGGGTCAGTGCTGGGGGAATGGTTGGGCTCAATGGTCTTAAGGGTCTTTTCCAAGCTAAAAGAATCTGTGATTCTCTGGATCTCACTCAAACAGTGAGAAGAGCAGCTGGCTCACAGCAGCTTTACTGGGCGTACAACTCTTCAACAAAACATGTTAAAAAAGATAAAAACCATGGCAACTTCACCTGATTTGGTTTTCTTCCCAGAGCAGAACCTGAGCATCCACAGAGGAGCTGTAGCTCTCAGCATCCTGTTGCTACCTCCTTCCCAAGACTGAGCATAGCCTGAACAAGAGGAACACAAAAGCAGAAAGCTGAAAAATCAACATAAGAGTGCTTCTAAAGAAGACTTATCACCACCACCAGAGATGTCAGAATTAAGAAAAAACCTCCAATTTGAAATTTAAACACTCAAACCACTGCTGATGCCCCACAGCATCACCTAGGTGAGCTATTATAGAACAGATATACAAAGGACAAAAATAAAATTACAGACAATTACACACTTAGCATTTCTTAATTCTGAAGTGTTTACCTTCCCAATTAAAATACTGCTTAGCCAATAAGGTTATTTTATATCTGATATATGCTTTATGAATATATATGGAGCTGTAGTACTAAAATCAATATAAACATCTCAAAAATACTTTAATTTGTTTCTGCTATTAAATTAAGCCAGTGGATATTTTAATCTCTGTGTGTATAGGTATTCATCTCACTTTTATGATCCCCCTTTATTATTTTTTATTTCTTTGTCCTGCTTTGATCAGGCTCATGACTGATTGCAAATCAGGAAGACCCTCCTTGAAAAGTGTCTGTACTGACTCTGTGTTTAAAAATATTAACATTATTCAGGATTGACTTTTTTGCACCTACCCAAGGCAGTGAAGCTAGGATTATTTTCAGCAATCCCAGAACTAATTTTTATTTGTGATGACTATCAATTTCTTTCTCAAAATGAGATTCCTTATAGAATGCCTCCCAGTTTAACATTTTTAATAGGAATTTGCCATTGATAAGATTTGTAAATTTCAAGGACATTTCAAACTTGTCAGCAGGAAGCCACCACTATTATGTCACTCAAACTTTAGGACAACACAGCCCCAATATTACTGACAGATATCTGAAGAGCAAGTCACCTGTTACATCCAGTGGTTTGTAGCTGACACTTTTCTGATTTTATATGCTAGAACTTTACTGTACAATAATTTTAAACTATTTCTCTCCTCAATGGCTTTGAAACAGATAAAGCCCTTTGTTACACAAGCCAGACAATTTTTACACTGTGGCAGCGCGTCCCACATTTTTCTTTTCTGCAAGGGTTTTACTCATAGCAGGAGAAAAACACCTATTTAATATCATCCAGGGTAAAACTCACACATTTCTTTGTGTTCAATTTACCAAGAAACGCAATGAAGTCCTAAACATTTAAAGTGAATTACCCCACATGTCTCTGTGTCTTGCTGAACAGTTTGCCAATTCAAAGGGATGTCAGGAAGAAGCAATATTAAACTAACAGCCGTGTGCATTGATTTTCTGAAAGATTAGGTATTGCAAAATTGCAAAGAGAAAAAAACTAAGCTTCAGAAACTTGCTTGACATAAGGGAATGAGCAGTGGAGATTCATTAATCAAGGTCTATAAGGACTTTATTAATAACCTTGTCTGATAAGTTTGAAAAGAAAATAATGATATTTTAAAGCATTTAGGATATTTAGGGTACCTGCAGGAATTACCTTTGTTAGAAACTGTCTTCAGGCTAAAGCTCCACTAATAAGATGAAAATTGCTGGTATAGTTTGAGAAAAATATAAGTGTAATTTGGGCAGAGATGAGTTTGCAAGAATACAGGGCTAATGAAAGCATCTGAGAACAGTCCTTAGGAGCTTTCCTGGGGATACAGCTTTCCTTTTAGTGACACAATAGCATCTCGGGGTAGTAGACCAGATGATGGTGTAAAAATGAAAAGAAAAAAAGAAAAGGAAAAGACCTGAAGTTTATCTTATTTGCTTCCTTCAATGACTTGATGTAAACAACAGCTTGCGTTTTAGCACATGGGGTGCAAAACAGTTATTTAGATTTTTTTCATGTTGAACCTATAAATTTTTGTAATTAGTCAATGAAATGCTGGCAGTCAAGCATGTCTCTCTCATCTGAGCTAATCCAGAGAGCGAACCCAGTGTTTTGAGAAGAATGTCAGATTTTGGGGTTAAAGATTTATTCCACTCTAATTCTTAAATGTAACAAAATGTTACTTGGAAGCCATTAGCAAAAGAGGTCATTCTAAGCTATAAAATGATTCAGGGAGAAATTATTCCAGAGACAAATATACAGTGTTGTTAATTATTTTGCTAGATAATTAAATTAACCAGACTTTCTGTAGTGGAAGGCTTATCCTGAACTTTGATGCATATTATATAAATTTATTTTTGTATTACATAAATAAATATCTAAATGAACACAAACTTTTATGACTATTCTACCAAATAGAAAAATGTCTTTTTCAGTTTAAATAATGCTTATTTTTCAGCTGCATGATCCTATTCCTTTTACATTTTGCTTTAAATGTTCCTCTTTCTCTGCAAGATTATTGTGCACAATATTTGGTGAGGACCTCCACAAAGCATTTTGCTTAAAAATTAACAAATATCCCCTACTTTGGTGCTTTAGTCCGGCTGAATTTGTGAAGATGTCATTAAAATATGACTTTTTTTTTTTAAGACCTTGGTGTAGAACCACTAAATTGTCTTTACTGTACTCACCTCCTCAGCAGTACTCAGTGAGAGCAATCAGGCCATATTTTCCACTCATGCTTATGTAAATCACAAATAAATCATTTGCAGCCAGCAGGCGTGACCCAGTGAGAACAGGCTCCCAGCTGTTCAGCATGGGCTTAGTCAGGAAAGATTTGTTGGATTCGGTGGTTCACGCTAAAATGAGTAAAGAGCAGCTTTATCTCTGCTCCTGGTTTACAAGACATGCCTGGAATTTGGGGGTTTGTAACAGGTTTTATCGCTTTGCCCTTCCCTGAATGCACGCAGACAGCTAATTACCGTGAGGAGGAGTTGTGATCCCATTCAGACTCTGTGTGATCCCATTCAGATCCCATTCAGACTCTGACTCAGCCCTCGGTTCTCCCTGAGCATCCTTCTCCTTATCCCAACCACAAACATCGACGGCAATTCACTGACAAACTGCGGGGCCAGGGGGAGAAACAATGCATGCTCATTTTACCATTCCTTTGGACTCATTTCCTCGGGATTTAAGCCGAAATTCCAAACCCTGAGCACCTCCAAGTCCCTGGTCCTTTCTTCCACTGCAGTTGTCCTACCACCTGCCCCGGAGCTGCCTTTTCTAGCTTGTCCCAGGAATTGGCAGGGTTTGGAGAAGAGGCCTGGTGGAAGCATCAAACAGCACTTTACATTTCTTGCTGTCTTATTTATCCTATACATTTATATTGGTTATTCTGAATATAACATTTTATACTTTGAGAAGAGACAAGCAAGACTGGGCTAGGCATGGACAGAGTTTGTAAATTGACATCCCCACACAGTGACAGATGGATGTACATCCAACCTCGTACAGCTCGAGTGCGTGCAAACATCAAAATCAAATTTCATTTTTCCTCTATCAAATAAGACCGAGCATGCTGTAGTCTTTGAGTAATCAGTGTTATCTGCTCAGGCACTGATATTTCTGATCTCCTAAACTCTGTTAGCCTGGCCCTTGGAAGATCTCCTCTGTGATTAGAGTGTGGGGATAATGTGGTCAGAAGAAAAGAATGGTTGTATCAGTGCACGTACACAACTGCCTCTGTCTAAGCATTGAATCTGGGAAAACAGATCCCTCCTGGTAGGCATCCTGAAATCTGGGGTGAAGGCAGTGTTGATAAAACAACATTGAATTAGAGCTGCTTTCCCAGCTCTAAATTTACCAAAATTTATCTCAAATTTCTCAGTACAAAAAGACATGCAATATCAAATCCCACTTGTGAAAGAAAAGATTCTCCCCAGAACTTACTGAATCACTGATTAATAAAGTTATAGATTTAATTAAACTAAAGCATGATTTTTTTTTTTCTTTAGTATCTCACTTTCTAGGGAATAAAACACAATAGTTTGGGTCTTTCAAAAAACATATCTTCCTAAGCTTGTATTTCCATTCAATAAAGCAGATGCATTAGGGGACCAAGGCCTTATTCAATCTAAGCATTTAAATTACTTAATGGAATGTAAAACAGAAACAAAACTTTCAGCTGATGGCTATCGGCAGCCCTGAGCTTCCCTGGGCTTAATCGACCTCTCTGTGGGCAATATCCATCAGTCACAGCTGGGCTCCACACCTGAGCACTGAGGGTGGGCTCTGTGCCTGGTGCAGAGCCCAGCCCTGAGGGTCCCACACACATTTCAGGGCTCAGCTGCTCTGAACCAAGAAGGTCAATGGCTCCTGGCCTGCATCAGGAATGGTGTGGCCAGCAGGAGCAGGGAGGTCATTCTGCCCCTGTCCTTGGCACTGGTGAGGGCACACCTCGAGTGCTCTGTCCAGTTCTGGCCCCTCAGTTTGGGAAGGACTTTGAGACTCTTGAGTGCGTCCAGAGGAATCAACGAGGCTGGAGATGGTCTGGGAACACAAACCCTGTGAGGAACCACTGAGGGAGCTGGGGGTGCTCAGCCTGGAGAAAAGGAGACTCAGGGGTGACCTTATCACTCCCTGCAGCTCCTGAAAGGTGCCTGTGCTCAGGTGGGGTTAGGCTCTTTCTCCAGGCAGCACTGAGAGAAAGAGGGAACACAGTCTCAAGCGGCACCAAGGGAAATACAGGTTGGATATTAGGAAAAAGCTTTTTATGGAAAGAGTGATAAAGCACTGGAATGGCTGCCTGTAGAGGTGGTGGAGTCCCCATCCCTGGGTGTGTTTAACAAAGCCTGGATGTGGCCCTGGGTGCCAGGGTTTAGTTGAGGTGTTGGGGCTGGGTTGGACTCGATGTTCTTGAAGGTCTCTTCCAGCCCAGTGATTCTGTGAGTTTTCATCACCTGTCCACTGTAATCACACTCCATGTCACCCAGACTGTCTCTGTGCTGACTTTTGGACCCCACAGATCACCTTAAGGCATTTGGGACCTTTTCACCATCCTTGGTGCAGTCAGAGCTTGGCTCTTGCTTCCACCCCATTAGCCTTTCACTTGTAGCCTGGCTTGGTTTAAAACTTAATTAGGGCTTAGTGTCTGCCTTTATAAACAAGTATCTGTTTTTTATTATTAAAGATTTATATTTTTCACTAAAAAAAAACAACTTTCTGAATGATTCGTTTTAAGACTACTTCAATTTTTAAACAGACGTAGGCAGCAGCAAGAACAGTGAGAGTTCAGCATTTCTTAACTCCTGGAATCAGGAATCGTTCAAGCAAGTAAACTCAAAACAGCTGTGGCAATTGGCTGAAATTGCCACTTTTAATGACACAAATTATACCAGAGTGATGTTTAATGAAAGCTACAATTCCCAGCTTCTATATGCAAAATTTAAAACATTCTCCTAAATTGTGTTGACCTCTCTTGCTTAATACCCTGCTAATCATTGAAAATTGGAAACAAATGCTTCAATTAAGAGACAATTAATTGACAATTAATTCAACAATAAGCAGATGGCCAGAAAGAGCATCCTGCCATTAAATGAATCAAATGTGAGAGGGAGCATTTGACCTTTCTTATGTAAAGCTCCCCTCCTCGAAAAAAATGCTTTTCCCGAAAAAAACAAAATGTGTGGATTTTTTTGTCTCTTACTCTGCAGAGCTATAACTTTGAAAAATGAAAATAAAAACCTTATTTACATCAGTATTTTGGTCTAGGGGATAGGAATTGTGAATTAGGAGGGAAATAAGGAGCAGTAGCATGCACAAGTGCAAGAGGATTTACAATAGCTCTTGCACCCCAAGGCCTAATAGAAGAAAATAAAGCCGCCATTATCATCAAAACTGCAGATGATCTCATAAAGGGCTTGTCTACACGGGGAGGTCAGCACAGAACAAGCTCTGTTATGAATTTTAAGTGCAGTTGCAACTTTTCCTGGCTCCCTGTGCAGGAGGGGTGGCTGCTCTTCCATGGTTCCCCTGGATGAGGAACAGGGAGGGGCTGGGGCAGGAGTGCGTTACCCAAAAGTGCAGCCAGGCACCCCGAGCACAAACACAGCTCAGGCAGGGCCTTCTGCAGGGTGGGGTGGGAAGGAGGCTGGAGAAGCTGCTCTGCAGGTGGGGTGGGGCAGCTCAGCACCTCATGAGGGAAAAGGCTCTTTACATTCACGTCTTTATTCATTCCCTTGTAGCATCCCCGTGCAGAGCAGGATTGTTCTAATTGTGTCTTGGCATACATCACAGAATGGGCTGGGCTGGAGGGGATTCTAAAGCCCATCTCCTCCCAGCCCTGCCATGAGCAGAGACACCTTCCCCTATCCCAGGGTGCTCAGAACCCTGTCCAACCTGGCCTTGGACGTTTCCAGGGATAGGACAGCCACAGCTTCTCTGGATACCCTGTGCCAGGGCCTCCCCATGCTCACAGGGAATGATTCCTTCCCAATATCCCATCCAACCCTGCCCTTGGCAGTGGAAAGCCATCCCCCCATCCCGTCCCTCCAAGTCCTTGTCCAAAGTCCCCCTCCAGCTCTCTTGGAACATCTTTAGGCTCCAGAAGGGGCTCTAAGATCTTCCTGGAACCTTATCAAGACTCTCTTATCCCTTTGCAGGGCTGTATGAGGAGAAGGCTTGAATTCCATACCAAAAGTTCCTTGGCAAGTCAAGGTTTCACTCTACATACCTGAAAAACTCAAAGCCAAATTCTCAGTGGCACTGGGGATATTTTCAGATAACTTCAGAAAATGGTACTTTTCCATCTCCTTGCTTCTTTGAGAAAATGTGCAATATTCTAATTTAGCTCAGAGAACCATTGTATGTGTAAATAAAAATTTATGCTAAAGTTGAAATGTAGTGCATAAAAACCACTTAGAAATTAATTTTGTTCACAAAAGATTAGTTATTTTGTCTCAAATATATTGCAAAATTAAATTGATGAAGCAAAGAAAAAAAAAAGATTGGAAGGAAAAGTTCCTTTAAAAGAATTCGAGCTACAGATAAACCAAAGTTTCTGTTCTCCAAATTTTTATTTAACCTATAGTTTAAAAAAATAACATAGTTAATGATTGAAACTCATAAATAAATAATTCCTGCCCTCCCTCACACAGCACTGCAGGTGCTCTGCCCGTGTTTCATTTGATGCTGTATTTTATGCAGTCTGACTACGATTTCCTTGGTAATTTATACTGCATAAACCTTGACACCTGGGTGGCAGGAGCAGTAAGCTGAGCTTTCTGGGGCTTTGGCACAGGTAAAGGAGGCAGGCTAATCATTGCTTGTACCTGGAGCTGTCTGGGTTCTGTTAATATTCATCAGGTGCTCCTGCCCTTTATTTCTGTGGCTGCCTCTTAATCCCACCATGAGAACAACCTAATCCAAAAGCTGGAGCAGCAAGACCATTAAGCAAATTCATGAATACTTTCTTCATCATACTCATCTTTCCTATGTCAACATAATAGGGATGTTTTTTCCCTTTAATATTAATAACACATTTGTACTTGAAAAAAAGGGTTTTTTTAAGAATTCCAGAAGTTAAAAACAACCAAATAAAAGTCGCTGTGGAAAACCAGTTGTATTTTGTGAGTTGTGCTTGGTGTGCCCTGGAAAGGACTTCCTGAACTGGTGAGATTCTGGGTAAAAATTTGCATCACTTGGACAAGAAATGTGCAGACACAAATAATTAAATTGGCTTTCTCCAGGTAATTCGTGGGAAATGGAAGTCAATGGAACTGGAAATACATTCTATTATTTCAGGAAACAAGCCAGGAAGAGGAGAGAAAAACCAATAATTTCAATGCTAATAAAACCAGAGTCCTTACATATTTTGTTATCTGAGAAGGAGCCAGACAGAAATGTGGTGACACAGAGAGGTGGTTCCTGGGGGAGCCCCCAGGAGTGGCAGAGACCAGAACTGGGGGCCAGAAGCAATCAGAAAGTTTAGCAGCACCAATGTTCTTTTAGTCAGGATAAACTTCCCAGCCAGACCTCTCAAATCTTAAAGATGAATTATTTTACCACCACATATCTTTGATTCCTCTTCAGTTTGCTCCTGCTCCTGCTTAGTACATGAGACTGTAAGATCGTAAAGGACACAAGACTGAAAGAATAATGATATATTGTAAATAAATGTATGATGTTCAGAGACTTAAAGGATTTTTTTTTCTCCTATAGAGACTTTTTATACTCAAATAGTGACTTTTTTTTTACCTAAGTCACTGCCTCAATTGTTTTCAAGTTCAAGAAGAGAGGTCTTGTTACTGATTGCTGGATTATCTTGCCTTCTGCAAGGATTTAGTTAAACTTCCTGAGTTAGTGAACTTTAAAAACCACTTTAAAATTATAGCACCAGTTCAAGTTTCCTTCTTTAATTAAATTTTAAACAGTCCCCAGCAGTTTTGTGCCTGTCTCCTCCCTTGGAATATCTCAATCCATTCCCAGCTGTCATGCTCAGAGTGTTGGGTCTGCACACTCATTAGCAGATACCAGAGAGATGGCAAAAGAAATATCAAAAACCCAAACAAACAAACAAAAAAAAAACCAAACAAGGGAGAAGATACTGAATATAGTTTAGGAAAATTCATATATAAATATGTGTCAAGTTTTTTCTTCATATATCATTGGTATTTTAAAATATTTTAGATTGTCTTCTGATATCAAAAATGCAAACATTTTCAAATGAGTAATTTTATTATTAATACCTTAACACTTGTTTTAAGCTTGAAATAAGGAAAAGCAGGTATTGTAACTTTTTTCATTTTCATCTTTCTAGTTAATAATATCTTTTTAAGCTTTATACTGTAACAAAGGATTCAAAAAAGTGAAAAGCAAACAAAAAGACAAAAAAAACCCCAAAAACCTCCAAACAAACGTGTTAAAAACATGAAAGTAAAATATTTAGTTTAATATAAAGTAAATGTTCTTGGGACATTTGTTATTTTTAATTTGCATGCCAAAAAGAGAGTAGAAAAAATTACAGTTTTCTAGAAAGAATGACTTCCACTGATAGTCAAGTTATATAATGTGAATTTTAGTAAATGTTGTTTTTCCAAAAGAAATCATCTCATTTTCTGAAGATCGTGAAAAGAGCTTTTGTTCTGAGTGCTATAATTTTGTCTACTTTTGCTAAGATTAGATGTCATTTGATTTTCTGAAAATTATTTGCAAATTGTTTAATGCCTGTAGTACACAAGAAAATTAGAAAAAATAGCAGTTTATTAGTTCTACACTGGAACTTCTAAATATCTGTAAAAGCAGCTATTATAACCATTAATATAGCTTTTATTTGTAAAAATTCATTGTTAAATTAATATTGGAATAATCTGGGGATGTTCCAAATGATCAGAAAATACCTGAAAAAAAAAACTTGTCAATGTTTTAACAGAATGCACAAGATCATCTGTGTAATTCTATTTCTTAGCCTTTTATTCTAGGCTCAATCTTATTCTCTAATGCCACCCAAATTGAGGCTTGGACTTATACAATCCCTATCCCTCTGTCTCAATGATAATGTGAATAAATTGATGAGGGCTCAACACTTTGCTGAGATCCAATAGCCAGACACATTTAGATATCTACAAATTCAAATATGGTTGATTTCCTTTGTCCGTGAAGGTATTTGAAATAATAAAATGCATAAATTAGAGTGCCTTCACTACTTAATCATTAAGAAATCCAGAGGCAACTTGTTTCCCTACAGCTGTGGAAATTCCTATAAAGCCAGTATATTCCAAGAGACAGATGTGGGACCAGAGACCCAAATGAACCTTTGTTCAGTGAGGGGTTGTGTTCAGTTTACAAACAAACAAACAAAAAAACAAACAAAATGGCAAAAAGAAACAAATTAACAGACTAAAGTCTTCTGCCCTCATTTTTCTTTGTTGCTACTGGAACACAGGCTTAACTGGGGTTTTTTTGTAGCCCTTCATCAAGTCTTGGCAGCTTATCTGCAGCTCCAAGGCAGGATACAGGTTAGCAGGGTATTAGCTCTGTGTCGTCTTCACTTGAGACCAAAAAAGCATTCAGTCAGCTCATGAAAGATATAGTAGACCTGGCAGTTTATTACAAATGCTGTGCACTCCTCAGCAGTCCCAGCCAGCAGGTACACCCCTGCAGCTCAATTCAGGGATGCACAGAGGATAATGTTCCCTTTAGATCCAACTCTGTTCTTTGCTAATCTCCTGTCAGCCAAATTCTCCTTGCTCTTCTCCATTTCTCATCGTATTTCATTTTGGAAATCCTTAATTAGCCACCGAGGCAGGTTGGAAAAAAAAATTGACACAACTGATGAGTCAGCATTTCAACTAACAATTGCTAAAGTTTTTGGGTATTTTTTTTAAGTCCCAAACTCAAGAAGAGTCTGGCTCTGCAGCTCACTTTCTGGGGCTTTGAAATGCAAATCGCTAAGTCCAGTAGACTGAAACTCAATCTAAATTACTCAGAAGTGTCAGAACAACAAAGGCTATGAAAGTGCAGTGCCCTATTTAACAAACCTTTGTGGAGAGATCACGGTGGAGAAAGTGTGGAGTTTGTCACCTGAAAGTCTTTAAAAAGTTGTCTGCCTAATCACAACTGCCAGACCTTTCTGAGCAAGGATTAGATAACACAGATATAAAAGTTCATCCAGTTCTCCAAAGACCATTTTAGCAGTTTTATATAATGTGATTTAAATGTGATTTAAGAGGGGTGGTGCAAAGGGTGAAGAGCATGACAAGTCCAGGGCCAAATCCAAACCCAGCTTTATTCAGCCATGATTTCTGCAGCTCACATTCTGCCTCAGTGAGGCACATGAAGTGTCCCTAGTCCCAGTGAAGTTCTACCTCTGCAAGGAGACATGAGGAAATGTATGAGAATCCCTTGTCTGGATACTTCCCTGACAGACTGCTTCCTCCCATGCAATAATTAGCAGGCATTAATTCACCATAACTATTTGTTCCAGTAAAATTTTGGAGAAGCACATGCCTTCAAAGCCCACACCAGAAATATCCCACGCAGTCATTAACTGTGTGATTCACCAAATTTAAATGCTGTACAAAAATATCCATGTGGACACTCATTTCCAGATATGTGACATCTGATTTCCTCCTTTTCCAGAGCATGAATTTAAATATACCCATGAAATCCCCTCCTTTGCCATGTGGTTGCCTTGTTCCCTCACTGATATGGGGCTACCTCCTGTTTTCCCAGCTGCTCCTGCTCATTTCCCCTCTCCAGGTCTCACACTCAGCACAGTGGCCTAAACCTTCCTGCAAGTTGACAGTTATCATTCTACAAATAAAACACCTCACAGGAAAGACCCCTTTCCTTAGGAGAAGAGAATAAAGAGGTAGAATGGATACACTGGGATCTGCTTCAAATTTACTCAGCATCGTGCCAGTAAATTTACAAAGCAAAATAGCCCTGAATTTTGGGAAGGCTTTTCAGAGCAGCCATCAAGGTTCATCTCAAGGAGAGTTCTCTGCCATATGACTGGAAAGGTCTGTTGGCTTCCTGACACACCGATACTCCTTCTGCAGAGTCGGGGTGTTCAATGTGGTGGTCACTGCCCTTGAGGCTTCAAAGATGCTTGGCAGAACCCGCCCATCCTCCTGCTCCACCTGGGCACAGAGTGGTTTGCCTTGAAAAGAGAGCCAGGCTGCATTTCCATGTGGCTTCACTCCAGGGAATGGACACAATCACAAAACCTACAGCAGCTCCTTGCAGAGCTGAGTTGATGCTCCCACCAGGCTTTTCTACCTTGCAACCCATAGATCAGTGAAGGCTGCTGAGTTTCTCACCTAATTATACCAGTTTGGGATCTCTAAACAGAGAGTTTCCTACTAACACAGCCAGGAACCCATTTTCAGATGAAAAGAGCAACTCCCTGCTTTATGTGAGGTGAAGCCTTAGGTCAGCCTTTTGTTGCTACAAAACACAGATGAGCTCAGCAAAGGTCTTTTAAGCAAATAGACCTTCTTAGACCTAATTTCAACCACCAGTGGAGAGTTTGTGCCATCGTTCTTTCTAAGCAGTCAACGCCTGTGAGCTCAGCCATTTTGTCTCCCCAATAAGTTCCTTCAGATCAGCACTGTCAAAAATATAAATAACATCTTTATTTCAACCCATTGCCATTCCTCCAAAAGGTACAGAGCTGGAGCATCCTGCTGGAATAGCAGACAGAAATTCATCCCCTTGTTTGAGCCCAAACACCTGTGCACCATCTCACTTGCATGAGATGGTTATTTGGCAATATATAAACAGAGCTCTGAGACTAATGCCTATGTGCTCTCTGGCTGCCTCTTTACCCCCAGCTCCTGTTTGGCAACTCCCATCTATTTAAAGGGAAAAAAAAAACCCCAAACAACAACAAAACAAAACAAATTATAGGAATAATGAAAGACTGTGCCATGAGATACCTGCCCAGAACAGAGTGATTAATTCAAATTAGCACAGGGACTTTAGTGGGCCACGGGGACACAATGATTTATGTGAAATACACTTCATGCTAGAATAACAAAGGAGACTTACTCACTTCCATCTATTACAGCAATTAGAGAGGAAAAAAAATGAAAAAGGACGTGCAATATTTCCATGGAGGTTAAACTAAAGATACATCTATATCAGTCCTTAGTGCCCATGGTTTCAACCCAAAATTCACCCTCAGCATTTCCTAAATGTTCCCAGTGCCCATCCCTGCAGATACAAGCCTGTGTCCCCTCTCCCCAGCAGGTTTCATGTGGCTCTGTCACACCTTCTCAAAGGGAACTAAAACAAGTGTGGGGAAAGTGCAAACAAACAGAAGCTGCCACATACATGATCTGGAAGAGCTTATTCCTGTGTGGGAAGTGCTACTGTGTGATAAAGGACTTTTATATCTGGGTGATTGTAATGCCCTGGGATTGTGCCAGCAGTGTCAAAGATGGAGATTTTCACAGCCCTGGTTAATCTGACTACAGAAACCTTGTGCAGGCCAAAATTAGATTTAATTTATATTAACTCTGCTCATTGCTCACAGTGGAAGTTCTACTTGCTCAGAAAGAGACATTTGTGTGTCACACAGGGGTACTGGGACCTAAGGTACCTGCTTGGTACCCACAAAATGAACAAATATTCCTTGAAAACTTTTGCCTGCCTTGTATCTCAGAAAATAAATGTAAATCAGAAAAACTCTCATTTGAAGTACCACGTGCAATTTGATTTTTTTAACCATGCATTTTTAATGAATGTGAAAATGACCTGACTAAAACCTAGAAATTTATATTAATAAGGATCAATCAGTAAATAAAAGCATCCAAATGCAATGCTGTCCCCTATGGCCAGAGACAATACCTTGTATTTGCCTTAGCACAGTGAAGTCACTGAACTGATAAATAAATAACAACCAGACCCAAGAATACTGTCATCGTGATGTGCCAAAGAAAACAACGCAAAACATTTACCAGGAACAAAGCAAAAACAATACCTGGCATAATATGGTTTGCAAGATAAAATTTAACTATCCTCTGAAGTAATTAGCAAGTACATGAAGCTCGTAAACAGAGAAAAAGGGACATCTCCTGCTCTGCATCTCAGGCTGTCAGCCACGGATCAGGAGTGAGAACCTGCCTGACAGCGACAAGGCGCAGCGGAAAGCGTGGCACCGCCCGGCTGGCAGCATTTCATCAAACCACGGCTCCTTCAGAAGGGCAAATTAGCTGCTCTTGTTCTTCTTCCTGCCCCTCCTAAAATATGCTGTCTGCGTCCAAATAGAGACATGGGGACACGAGACAGCTGGGCTGTCAGGGATGCTGCTAACCCAGATCTGTCAAGGTGAACATGTGAGAGACTTCAGCTCTCCATAGGCTGGGTGGAGGAGGAGAAGTCTGTGCTGGCCGTGCTAAGCTGCTGCCGCCAGGGAGTCAGGAAGATTTCTGAATGCACAACTTGCTCAACCTTTTGTGCTGTGTGAGGATGCTGCCCGCAGGTACTCTCGTGATAAGGCAAGACTCACAAAAACTCATGGCTTGCTTTGTAAAGCCAGGGTTGTCCCATACCCAGCAGGTTTTCTTTAGCTGGTACCCACACCACCGCTGTGATGAAAGGATTGAACTCTCTGAACAGAAAAGAACTCTCCTGCAAACCAGGAGCATTTGCTTTGCTTTTAATTTTTCTGTAGCAGAAAATCCTTTAAGGCTCTGTCCTACAGGTGTTGGCACCCTTTGGGCTGAAATGCTAAAATCCTGTCTGCTCCATTTAAGAGCTGGTGGCACTTTGGTTACAAGCTGGAGTTCACCACAGCTTTTCTGGCTTCTCCCAGAGATAAACTTTAAATTTTAACTGTTTTCTAAAGGTTCTCACTGAAGTTCAAGTTTTGCACATTTTTGTACTTTTCATGCACAGACAGAATCACCACTATAGAATAGAGAAAAAGTTGTTGAAATAAGACTTAGAGAGCATCCAGTGAAGAAAAGGCTACACTGGTAAGTGATGTCGTGACACACACTCAGCAGATGCCTTTTCCAGAGGAATCTGGTCAATATTAGGATGAGTTAAGAGAATACTTAGAGAAAGCAATAGGTGTTTTCAAAATGGATGGGCCATTAGAAGCAGATAATTGAATACCTGTGGTTAAGAAGTGCCATTGAGTTCAATAGGAGCTGCACATACATCTGAAGCCAACACAGGCTTTTGACAGAGCCCGGATAAGGTGATGGGGAAGCAGAACATTTCTGAACAACAGGGGAAAAAAAGCTCTAGGTTACAATAAAAATTGGGGAGGCAAAGCAAACAAACAAACCAATCACAAACTGCAGCTAAAATATTTTCAGTGTGGCCAAACTTTTTCCAAAATAAAAAGCTTGGGTGGAAATTTGTGATTCACTCTCTTTGGTGCTGCTTTGTAGATAGAGTCCTCCTTTGTTCAGGTCTGGTCTGGGGAAAAACAAAGTACTAGAATGTCTCACCAGCTGTAGCCCTTCACCTTCTACCACTTATGATGAGGAAAGTTGTATGTATATTTATATATAACTCTTAGAGGGTTTGGACTCAAATTCACTGCTCCTTGGATCACTGAATTTTGTTCCTGTCCAAAGAACAAGAAAACTGCTCCTACATCAAGTTAGTCCTGCTTGCTCAAGAGCTTTGACATCCTCCAGACCAAAAAATGAGGTTTGTCAAGGGTTTTATACAATTTAATAATTTCCCATAGGGAGATGACAGAATTCTCATGGCCGCCTAAATAAAGGGTTTTTGGAATACACACCTCTGGCAGACACAGGTGGATCCCATTTCAGCTCTTGGCAAATCCAGCAAGTGCTGCAGGGCCTCTTCTGCTGCCTTGGCATCATCTTCTGGCCTGTGAGCAACCTCCAGACCCAGTCTCCAAGGCAAATGAAGGCAGCAATGACCACCCAGCTGTGATGAAGCAGCACAGGACTGAAATGAGTCAGTCTGGTGGGGACCTGCTTGTGCTCGAAGGGTCATAGCAATGGATAAAGTCAAAAAGAACATTTCACAGACTTCCTTCATGCTGTGAGCCTTGACTTCCCTGATAAGGAGGTCCCAGAGCTGGCCTGAGCCATTTGGCTGTTTCTCTCTGACCTTACACCATATCTGTTACCTCTTTTACATTGCTAAACACACACCTTCTCATCTAGCTCTTTTTCTTTGGCTTCAGCTGCCATGCATTTGATTATCTCCCCGCTTAACTGAAAAAGGCATTTGAAATATTCCTGTTGCTTTTGCTTTGGCATTAATTATGCCCTGGTTTTGTCTTTAATTTGGATTCTGGCAGTGCATTTGCAAAGTGGATTTGCTGGGAGTGCATGCAGCATCATTTGTCTGCAGCTGCTCTCCAAAACTGCCTCCTGAAGAAGCTCCTCTGCCAGACAAAAAAGTCTGCAAAGTTCAAAGGAGCTGCACAGAACTTACAAGACTTTCTCCTAATTTAAATTTTAATATTTGTATTAGGCATTTGAAATAGAAGGTGAATCTATTCAGCCTCAATATTATTTTCCTGTATATTTTGTCAATCTGCAAAGGTATTTCTTTGCTGCTTCCCAATACTTCTTCTGTATTCCTATAAATCTGTTGATTACAGTTGTAAAATACAGATTAGCTCTCAATTTTCTTGAAGACAGTGTTAGAACTTAATCTATAACACTCTTCCCAATACCTTTGAAAAGGACAGAAGTGAGGATTTCAGAGACATAAAGCATACTAATGTCTGTGTTATGTGATATTCACAGACATTTTTTCCCAAAATAAAAATGGTTAATTTAATCAAACCTTGGATTTTGAATCTCCAGTCACTGATAGATGGACGTTTCCCTGATATAAAATGACATTATTCAACTGACATCGATACAGGAAAAACAAAGAGCTTTCTATCTCCTAGCTTTGTTTGTACTTGACCCATTTTGTTTTAAATAACTACTTTTGAGAGCTAAAATAATCATAGATTCACTCTGATTTTCAGTTAGTTTTTCTGATGCATCAGAAACCTGACTTTTTTTGCCAATCCCACAGGTTATGCGTGTGGGCCAGAATCACAAATTGCATGGCACAAACTACCCCAGTAATCTTAAACACAAATATTTTTGTGTTTAAGATTCCAGAACGATATATTGGTCTCCCAAAGGTAGTTTACAGTCATGGTTTTGTTTACAGATTATTCCTTTGTAATAGCTAAATATTTTTCTGGTACTGAAAATGGAAGATGTTATATTTATCACTTGAGAGATGTTGAATATAAAACTGCAACCTGCATTATTCAGCTTTGTGTGAGGTCTGGCAGCACCAAAAATTCTCTTTAGCCTGACAAATATCTGTGGAAGGCTCCATTTGTATCAGGAATTAAATAGAGAATGAGGAACATGACCACTTGAAAATAATTTGTGTCTCTCCCCCAGCCTCTACTTAGTCTTAGTCTTTTCCTAAAAAATAATTAGCCGTTGTGAAAAATGCTCAGAAGTTCTGCACACTGAAAGGAAGAGAGAGAAAAAGAACAGATTTTTATCCTTGCAGCTGACGAGGAAGAAATGACTGTGAGCCAGGATGTTTTGCAGATTTGGGAACACCTTGTGCAAGGGTAATGGTGCCAGTGATGCTGCTGGTCCTTTTGGGACCAGTGACCTTTGCAAAGAGCAGCAGCACCCACAAACACTAATTTAGAAAGACAGAGGAGGAGCACACAGAGTCCATAAACACCTGGAACCAGCTGTTTAGAAAGTAGCCCATAAATATGAAAACCCAGCTCACAGAGCACCGGCAGCTCTCTGCCAGGCAATGTCACCAGGAGCTGCTCCCTTCCACTACAGAGCACAGATATTTTTTTATATATTTATATACCTTTTTTTTTTTTTTTTCCAGTCCATCAGAATTTGTGCTCGTGCTCTGCGAATCCATCAGGCAGCTCTGAAGGCATAACAATAGCTGGTCAAGGACAGAGCACACAATGTCTTTTCACAAGGGGCAAAGGCAATCAAGAGATTTCACACATATTTGTGCTGCCTGAGAAACATCCTTAATGTGTGGGGACACAGACAAGGGTAAGAGCAAGAAAGATAAATTATCTTGCTCCTAGCTACAGTCAGCCTGTGGATAGAAGCAGATTGACACAGTTGAGTACAAGCACCACGAGCCAGAGACTGTAAATACCTGTTAGAGTGCAAGCTGAGCTGAGCAAGGAAAAATGTCTGTCTCCTTCCTCCTAACCCTTCTGCTCGTCTTTATCTGTCTCTCCTGGTAATTTTATCATCCTTCTCAGAGAGCAGAGAGGGGATGGAAAGGGTAAGTGGCATTTCTAACCCCAACGCTGGATATTAAGGGTGAGGTGTTTAAATCTGCAAGATAGATTTAAGAGTCATCAGCCTTCGGAGACAAGCTCTTAGATTAGCAGCTCTAAAAACTCTTCAAGAATTACAGCTAAAGCAACCCAGACAAAGCCTCCCAGTAATCCCATTTTTGCACATTTGCAAAAATGGATTGAGGAGGCTGAGAAACATTCAGCCCTCAGAAACCCCATAGCTTAAGTGGCTACTGCTGCAGACTTTGGCTAATTACACTGCCAGGTGTGGATCCTACAGAAAGATTTAGGCCTGAGAAGAAAAACACGGGAAAATGATGAAAATTTCTTTGAAATATTCCTATTTGCCCTCCTCCTAAGTCCTTCTGTTTCTGCATATGTTGTGAAACTGCTTCTGCTTGGTGATGGCTGAGGCTTGTACAGAGAATGCACCACACTGGGACAACATCTCGCTGGATTCATGTCTGGCACTGCACCATCACTCCTGAGCAGATTGAGATTGCAGGGATTGACCAGATACAGCCAAGAAAATAAGGGACAACCTCCAGGTTTCCTGGTGCCCTTAGCACTGCAGTATAGCAAAGCCTGAATTTTAGACCTGTCCCAGGATAAAGCTCTTTCACTGAGCTGCTTTCACAGGATGGTCCCAGGAGATCACCCCTTTATGGAGCACAGGGAGCTTTCGGATTGCCTTGTGGAAACCCAGAACTAGCAAAAGGTCACTAAGCTGATAGTGCTGCTGTGGCCAGGACCTGGCTTTCCTCATCATTCAAACTGCAGAATGAGATTCTCTTTTACTCCATTCCAAAGGGTGTGTGCAGGTTTCCCTCCATGGAAGCTCAGGGGGCAGAGAGCAGCTGAGTGTCAAAACCTTGTCCTGTCATTTACAGGGCACAGCCTGGAAATAAATATTTCCATTAATTTATAGGTTAACTGGAGGTTTGCTCAGCTATGGCTATGCCTAACCTAATGAGGGCTGCATCTGGGAACATCCCAGAGAATCCTTCAGCAGAGCCTGTGCTCCACAAGCAGATGCGGGCCACAGCTCACTGCAAACGTGTGTAATGGACAGGAAAAGTGAGAGTCTTGCTGGTCACTTTGTCTGCTGACATTCCTGCACTGGAAAAGACGTGGGAGAGAGCTCTTTGTACTGTGGAACTGGTATCCTGAATTCCAGGAGCAGCACGGTGATCATCTGGACACATGGCCATATGGCAGGTCATGTGTGCCAGGAGAAGCTCCCAGGAGAGGAGTTTCCACCTTCAGAATATGACTGCTAATCACTGTCCTCCAGATTGCAACAGGCAAGGCACAGAGCACCCCATCAGACTCACAGAGAGGTTTCTAAAAGGACTAACATGGTACGTACCTAGGAAATTCAGTGCAATATTGAAATATGAATAAAATAGAATACATTGGAATAATATTATCAATGTGTCTTGAAATGCAGCAGCAATACAGTTTGATAGTCTCCAATTGAATATTCTTGTTTTTTTTCACTTCAACGTCTGAATTTTGTTTTCTTACTTTGATTTGGAACTCATTTCAAGTACAAAGAATTTACCACAAAACAGGGAAAAAAAGTTGCTCATCGGTCAAAGGCAAACACTTTGCATTTAACATGGAAACACAGCTCCTCACAACAGTGGAAATCCCTGATCAAAAGCCAAATTTCTTTTTTTTAATCAAATATTAGTGATTACTGTAAGGATCACTGCAAACATCAGCTCCATGAGCTCTGGAGGAGCCTACTGAACTCAGGATCTAAGCAGACATGCTAATAAACCTAAATTAGACTAGAGTTTACTGAATATTAACATTGCTGAATATTAAATAGGAAACTTGCAAATTCCAACACAGCTGATCATCCTCTAGATGAGCCAGTGAATAAAATCATCCCTGAAGTGCTCAAATTCGTGTACTGTTGAATCAAATTTTTCATCTCTGATTGAAGAGCAGAATGACTCTGTGTTTTCTTAGTTTTTATCTCCATGGAGAGCTAA
Organism: Molothrus aeneus; assembly: GCF_037042795.1. Classification (NCBI taxonomy): domain Eukaryota; kingdom Metazoa; phylum Chordata; class Aves; order Passeriformes; family Icteridae; genus Molothrus; species Molothrus aeneus. The sequence continues at coordinate 34,568,862 of NC_089652.1, read as the reverse complement.
AGGCAGCTACTGTCATCTTGTATGCCAGGTCTGTCACTCTTGGGATATCTTGCAGTGGGAGCCTAAGGGTATTCAATTTTTCAGTAAAGTCTTCTCAAATGCAAGATACAAGATGTGAAAAAAAAATCATCTTACCAAAAGAGGAAATAAGAAATTAATTGCTCAAGTTGCAAGTCAGAGGAAAAGGCACACTTCTCTGCTGTCTAATTTTCAGAGAGAAAGGAAAACAGAAGAAAAATCACAACCAAATGCAACATTTCATCATTAAAACCACAATTAAATCAAAACATCAGAAATAATGTCTGCTTGATGTAATTAAAACTCAAGGCACAGGAGTGAGTGCCTTGGAGGCAGCTCTCACTGCCTGCCAGAACCCATATGTTTGTTTAGGTACCAGGTTGAGAGCTGCTTAAGAAATGCTGACACAATATTCAGCTGATACATTATTGGGCTAAGGGTAAAACAACAGCAACAAAAACATTTTACTTGTGAAAACAGATAAGGTAATGACATTTTTTTTTGTTTTATATATATATATATATATATATATATATATATATATATATATGCACACTTTTCATTATTACAATGAAGAGTGGCCTGGAGTCAGGCCCATAAATAAGATAAAAGGAAAGCTGTGCCATACCTGAAAACTCCTCATCTCACAGTTCCTCTTCTTTTTTTTCACTTTGTTTTGTTCAAACATTCACCTTAAGGCTTTGAGTGAACAACTGCATCCACGTGGGTCTTGCTGCCCAACAACAGGAGAACTCAAGAATTTCCCCAGTCCCCAAGGATGTGGCTCAGCCCAGCTGGAGAAAGCTCCTCAGACACCTTTTGTTTGGGTGCTGTCCCAAAATACCTGTGCATTACCCAAGCCAGCTTGGTGTTACTGAGGGAGCCCATAGGCAAAAATACTGGACCAGTGAGAAATTAACTTTTTGTGATGGTGGAAGTGTGTCATAACCAATGCCTTTTCTATTAAAAATTAATTGTCTCAAGCAGCATATGACACTAAAACTTAAATTTTCTGCTCAATCTTTTAAGGTGCTGAACTGCATGGCTTTAATCCCCAGAGGCATTAGTGCGGGTACTTAAAAGTTTGTACGTGTGCAGTCTTATTGATGTAAGCACTTGGTTAAAAAGGGCCAGATTACAAAGCTTCTTTGAGGATCTAGCCCCGAGCAGTGAAAAGAAACAGTTTAGGCCAGAGACATCAGAGTGGGCTAGAGCCCACATGTGTTATTTGCATTTGGAATGAAAGCATTTTAAGAATTTAATCACTTTTGAAAAGCATTGAGCAGAGACGATCCCCAGTCATTTTGAGGAACTAAGTCCTCTTAAATTCTAATTCTTACCCTTCTGCTTATGCACAAAATAGCTTTAAAGAATATCTTGGCGTGCCTCAGCTTTTCCATCCCCACAATACATACCTCAAAGGGCCATTGTGCCTGCCATTAAACAGTGCTGGTAAAGCACTCTGAATATCTGCACTGGTTTATATATTCCACGAGAAATTATTACTGTAGCATTAGTACCATATGAAGTTTGATATAAATCCATGAACTGTACCATTGGTTACAATTCTTTATACACTATCTCCAACATAAAGATATGAAGTCAAAGAAATAGTTGACTACTTTAGAACATGGTTCTCTAAAACCTTTATTCTTACAGCTATATTATATTCAAATGACAGAATATATCCAAACCCCTATTTTTATTTTAAGCTTGGCTGATTTATTGATGGCTGTGCTTAATTTTTAAAACATTTTCTCCTTTAGAAATTAGTCTTCTGTCAACCTCTCTAATGTACACAATCTGGAGTCACAGCATTCATCTTAAGCAGCTTAGCATTAATGTTTAATTCTGCAGTCCTTACCCTGGCTGTGCAGAACAGTTTGATAGTTTATGTCTTTTGCAATCAGTAGTTAACATATATTGCTGTATTCTCCACTGTAGTGATAGTAAGTTGCTGTTCTCTCACAGTTTATTTTTCCTGGGTTTTCCCCCTTAATTTCTACCTGGTTTAAGATACTTGATTTTTCATTAATAAGTAATTTAGAGAGATAGCAACTGAAATGCTGAAGGACACACAATCTCTGGCCCCTCACTGAATGCTGGAGTTCTCAAGATATTTTTGAATCAGATGGTCTGGGCACCTGTGGGTGTGACTCCCTTATTTGCTTCTGTGGGTCATGGAATGGTTTGGGTTAGGAGGGACCTTAAAACCAGTTCCAACTCCCTGCCTCGGGAGGCACCATGCACTAGACCAGGTTGCTCCAAACCTCATCCAATCTGGCCTTGGGGTATCCCTTGGGCACCAAGGGCTTTAGCCCCCTCAGTCCTTAGTGTTGTGAATAGAATCACAGAATCACAGAATCACAGAATAGCTCCTGTCCCGCAGAGCAGACCTACACCCAAGGATTGTTCTTGTTTCAATAAGCAGAAACAATGCATAAAGCCTCTCTCACATTTCATGTAGGACAGAATAAACCATGGGGTGCCTTATGCAGTGATACATAGTCCCCAGGGGAATTTAGGCTGACTTAAGCACTCTGCTTTTCTTCATTTCTCGTATTTCTGCCTACAGCTGCACATGTCAAACACCTACCCTTCTTATACACCCCAGGCTTTGCTATCTGCTAGAATCCACACTCACGCAGCCCATTTTTCACATGAGAGATTCAAGGCTGCTACTCTGAAGTACTTAGAGATTGGGTAGGTGAGCGTGTGCTTAACATTAGTCTGTGCTTATCTTCTATTAACCCTAATAGGACTCAGTACTTGTTTAATGTTAATTATACCCCTACATAGTTTTATGGATTGGGGCCTGGATTACTTATTTGATTACAATTAGGCCTGTGATTGCATGTTCACTGAGCTGAGACCATTCAGCAGTGAGCCTGAGTGCTTGTCTACTCCTCCCCGCCCTCCTTTGGAGTTACAGAAGTCACTCCACTGGCAGAGCTGAGAGGTTTCTCTTAGCCTCACGGTCATGATGGATTAAAAAATAAAAATACCATTACTCTTTTTCTCAGTGCCTTGTGATAGTGAACAGATAGAACTGTCTCAATGAGAGGGTGAGCAAACCATCTCCCAAACACAAACCTTTTACATCTTTGGTACATGAATATATACATGCATTACTCCCATCCAGAGAAGCTGTAAACAAGATGAACTCTTCTAACCTCAGTCAAAACTGTCAAACTGAAAACCAGAGAGCAAATGCTCTGGTGAAAAGGAAGAGGTAGAGCAACCTTTAGCAGAGCCACAAAATCTCACACCTTCCACTGTGAAAAGCAAAAACTCAAGAGGAGAAATTCCCATCCTGCTAAACAGTAACAGGCTTAGAGCTCAGTGTGGCTGCAGCAGTTAAACTCTTTCTTGCAGAGTCAAAACCCACCATCAGCTGGAAACAATATTAATTAAAGAGGCACAAAATTCACAATTCATTTTGTACAGGGCAATGCTTACAAATTTTTTTAAATAGTTAATTTCCTCATGCAAACTGTGTTTCTCTAGACAAACACACAAAATAAAAACTGACGTCCTCATCATAATGGTCTTGTGGTTAAGGTGACAGATTTGGAGTCATTCCCAAGGTCTGTGTCCTTTTCGTGTCTTATCTTTGAGAGACAGATTGTGAACCAGTTATTCTCATTGACGAGCAGCACTTGCACTAGTTGCCCCATACAAAATAATGATACAGCTCATGCAGGCACTCATCCATCACTCCAAAAAAGACATTCTCAATGTAACCTTTAGGCTGAAAGAGATGTTCAGGGAAGTCACTATCTCCTCCTGCATTTAGCACAAAGGTCTCCCTGCAGCTGGCATGTCAAAGGAGCTGCAATATAAGTAAAGGCAGCCTCAACAGTAGCCATAAAATATCTTTCTAGAATATTTAAGTAAAGGCTATTGCAGGCAAAATATTAAAATATTTTCCTCTGTAAAATCATTGTCATCCACATGCCTACATCTCAATGATCTTAGAGGTCTTTTCCAACCTAAGCTGTTCTATGATTTTGTTTGAGGCCTCAAGGACAAATTTAAGGCTAAAATATAAAAGAAAAGGAATAGTTCAATACTGATTCATACACAAAAGCTTAGTTATTTTTTATTTCCATAAATGGCAATCATTCAAACTATCAATCATCTGGAGAGGAAGAATCAGCAGGCAATCTAATTCAAGGAATTAGATTGTAATGTCTGATGTAGATCTACCAGTTAATTTAAATAATGAGTCACCTGGTAGGCAATCAAATCTAGGTCAGGACATTTAGCAGGCTGAAAATAATGAGTCTAACAGCAACAGAGCTAACAAAACAATCCAGATAATAATGACAGCACAGAATGACAGTCCTAACGTAATCAGACAGTGTGCACAAACTGTTAATAGACAGAGTAAAGAGAATGAACTTGTGTAGGGAGGCAAAACATATTCTCCAATGAAACTATTATAGAAGAATTATGTTTGGTTAAAAGGAAGCATGGTGACAATCACAGTGAGGATATGCAATATTTATGTGCTCTGACTGCATCTACGATATCAGTGAAAGCCTTCTTTCCCAGGCTTTTAGTTTGTTTTGCTTTGTATGAAAAGCAAACACTGTAAAACTTGATTGTTGTTGGACTTAGGAAGTGAGGCCCCCCATTTTCCTACTGACCTTTCTTGATGTTTCCTTGAAATAATTTTTGATCTTGATTTTAGAAATTGCTTCTCAATTCAAGAAAATTGGGGGAGAAATGAAGTAAATGTTCAAAAGCAAATGTTCAAAATGTTCAAAAGCTCCCCCTGCAGTCCCCTGTGCCCCGGTGCCCAGATGGATCAGGATATTGGAGACACAGGAAGCAGGGACAGGGAATGTCACACCAGCATCTTCCACAAGCCCCTCACCTATCCGATGTCTTGAAGCCCTGCACCTTGTGCTCCTCGAGCAGCCCAGGGGCTGTCACCACACACAGGCACTTCTGCTCCTGAAAAGCACGAGCAGGAGATGTGTTTGAGAGGGAAACACTAGATGTCAGCAGCCCTCCTTGCTCCCCAAAGGGTGCTGCCTGTTCAAGAAGAGTTTGTAGTTTATCCATCTGCTCCTCTCTGGATGCACAGTTCCCAAATGATGGGATTTTTATCTCCACAGTGTCCTGACTGCATCCAACTGCCACAAAGTGTTTTCTTGTGTGTGATTTCAGCCTTGTTCATTCACACAAGCAGAGGGCAATGTGTTCTGTTGGTGAGTCAGGAAGTTGGGGTCTGAAAATTCTTTTTTGCACAACCCTCAGTGCAAAGCACATCAGTGACTCTGCCAGGGACATGAGACCCTCTTTCCCCAGTGCCCTGCTCCAGAAATTTAAGAATTATAGAATCTTTAAGATTGGAAAAGTCCTCTAAGATCATCAGGTTCCCATTAACCCAGCACTGCCAAGCCCACCCTAAGCCACATCCTCAAGTGCCTCATAACGCACCCTCCAAGGATGGTGATCCCTCAAGCAGAGCCCTGGGCAGCCTGTTCCAAAGCCTGACCTATGTTTTAGTTTGGAGGGGGTTTTGTGGCTTTTCTGGGTTCTTTTTGTATTAGGATTAACTCTGTGTTACCAATGACACTACCAAGTTTTTCAGACAAAATGTGGAATGGCAACAGCTTTAGCCATTGAGATGAATTTTATAATCCATTACCCATATGATGCTGCAGGCAGCTGGAGCTCTGCTGGCTCGTCACTAATGCTGGGCTGTTGGGTTTATTCAGCTTAAACTAATCAGGGAGCATATAGGAGATGACTATCAAATAAATATCCTTCAACTTCAGCATCTCATTATGCCTTCAAACCTGGCATCTCATTATGTCCTAAAATGAATGATGGCACTACTTACCATAACTCCAGGTAGCTAGCTAAAGCTGAACAGCCAATTTTTTTCCCTTTGTGAGCTGATTATTTAGTTTATAATCACAATTTCAGTTTTAAAAGCATTGTTGTGTTCCACTGACAGATTTTTAAAAGTGTAGGGCTTTGTAGCTCAGCTTTATGTTTTCCAAGCATGTCATGGACTCCTTCAAGAGAATCTGTGGGAGCTCTTGTGATTCCTTACATCATGACTTTTTTTCTTTGAAAAGTCAAAAGGGAATCATCAGGCTTTATTGTTGTCTACATCACTGAGAATTATCTCTGCCTATGAACTGGACCTACTGTGGTGATAAGGCAGTATCAGGTAGCTGCTTGTAAAAACTTCATCAGGTTTCAGAAATGAAAAATGGGTGAAGAGCCTAACTGGGGTTTATTGAAATGCAAAAATTTCATCTTCAAAAATAATTTAGTCATTTCTTTTAGGATTTCTGAGCTCTGCTGCAGCCCAAGTGATGAGAGGAAGAGATTGCAGATAAGTCCATCTTCCCTATTCTTCTGTACTGTGTGTAGACTATTCACATTATTTGAAGTCAGATGTCTGTTTTGATGTTCTTATTATTTAATTTTATGTTAATCTGGTTTATGTCTTCTCAAAGGTAACAAGAACTCCCTAATACATCAGAGAAGTGGTGTTCAATGTACAAAGAAGGTTGTGGAGTGTTTTGAGGTCCACTTCAATGAAGGGAGCTTTAGATGATGAGAAATAATAATCAAAAACTAGCCTGAAGATTTTAGAATACACAAAAGCACCAACCTGCACAGAAAAGATGGAAATCACAACCTTATCCCTAACTAATGAATTTAATTTATACCATTTGTTTCACAAATTTTGGAGCCTGTCACATCTGCAAAATCTTCCACAGCTGGAGAGTGGCACCTTTAAGCTGTAAGTTGTAACATTTGGCTAGCAGGGCCTGCTAAAGTGCTAATCCCAGAAACAGCAATTTTCCCCTTTTTACACATACTTAACAGTTTTTTATATGCCTGAAATAGTAATGCCATATGTAATTCTCTTTCTAGCCAAGCCTACTTAAAATGCTCGCTCAGAAGTAATAAGTGCAATATTTTTTCTAATCAGGTCCCTTTGGAATGAAATCATGGAAAAACTGTTCCTGCCAGCTCATGCTGATTACCTGTGTGTCTCATTACTCTAAACCCTATCTGACAGCCACACAGTCGTAACTGTCTTTCAACAAGAGCTACCACCGAGTCTTTTAAAATAATTTCATTTCAATTTTAGCTAGTTCTAGCTTAAACAGCACATTTAATTGCCTAATAAGCAGTTCATAAGAAGAACATAATTTCAAAGTAAAATGTTGGACCTACCCGGTCTTTGACAGTGAGGGAAATTAGAGATGCCTTTTAAGTCCTCCAGTGCAAGTTATTCTGCAGCAGAGGAATCAGCAACCTGGAAACTCGTTAGAATACTGATTGCACTTTCAAAGTATGCACAGAATTAAAAAATAATAATAATAAAAATTACTGTAAATATTAAGCAATTACTGAACTCAGAAGGTAGAATATTTTAACTGTTTCAGAAGTAGCAGTAGGCTCCAAAGTAATTAGAAACCCAGCAGGTTTGGTTTATCTATGGGGAAAACATCCCACACCATTGGAAACTGTGTTATTTTATTACACATAAAATATCTGAATAAATGTACAATGCACCATGTACAGGGGCTAATTTTGCCTGATCTCCCATGAAACAAAGGCAACAGAACTCAGTGCACGTGTTTTTCCTTTTAGCCCCGTTATCTGTGCCTAATGAACTCCCAGCTCTGGAATGCTGCATTATCTTGAGGAGTCCCAGGGATGAGAGACTGGACTGAGTTGTATTAAATCCCTGAGGATTTACAGCAGGTGCACCTCAGCCAGCAGTGTTGGAATATCTCACCTCCACTGCTTTGTCCCCACGTGTCCTTGGGTCTGTGCTTATGGGATGGAGCCTCTTGGTCACTTGCAAGACCCATGTCTGGCAGGGAAAATCCAGGCTGGAAGGGAAAGCAGGCAGGAAAGAGGACTGGTGGGCCAGAGTTCTTCAACGTGGAGCTGGGACATAACTGGGAAATCTTCTGGGGTTCATCACATCCAAGCAAAGCATGGCCACAGACCTCAAGTCCTAATTCACCAAGGGAGCAAGCCTCTCACCTTCTGCATTTTTTGTCGAGTCCTCAAATAATTAAAATTAAGTTCCATAGCCTAAGGCAAAGATAATGGCTAAGAGACTTCCCCTTGTTTGTCCGTTTTGGATGGCAGAGCTGTTGATTTTCCTAGACAATGTGTTTTCCTGCCAGTGTGAATATTTCTAGGATGTTTAAAAATTTCTGGCAAGTTCCTGAGGAATGAAAAGTGGCTGACTACCAACATGGGCATTTATTTGATATCCAGGAATGTTTCATGTGTCTGGGAGACAGTAAACCCAGTTACTACAGGAAATACCCTACAGAAAGACAATGAAATAAATTAAGATCTGTAATGGAAATGCTTTTCTATTGAAAAAATATTCAGTTCTTGTAAATTCATGCATTTTGTCACAATATCTTGATTCTGACTAAACCGTACACATAAAAAAGAGGGAAAATAATTAAATCCCAGTGATACTCATGAGGTCAAATGCACTGTCATATATCTGTTCATTGTTTTGAACTACTTTTTCTGATTTTATGAGAACATTACAAATTGGATGACCAGGAAGAAAAAGTTCTCGAATTTCTATGCTTTGCTTTTATCTGAATTAAATGGGAGACTTCTGCCCTCATTTTAAATGAAATATTGTATTATTAAGTTGCAGCAAATTTTTCATCAGATCACTTTTAAGAAAAAAAAAAAAACCTCAAGAAACTCTAGCTGTAAAGAACAAAGTGAAATTAAATTGCATAGCAATATTTAGAAAATATTAGTAAATACAAGAATTACGGCTGAAGAAAAATCAATATTCTTCACCCATCAGCTCAAAATAGAATTGCCTGATTTTACTCCCAGAAAATGAGGAAATAATTTTGTCTATGAACATTGAAAAACTGATAAACTAGAAGTGTAAACTATGAAGTCATAAATCAAATACAAAACAAATTTCAGAAATGATCAAAAAATAACTCATTTTCTGTATAGATTTCTCTGTATGTCTGCCTCTGAAATACCCTTTTAACCTGCTTTTTCCCATATTTTTTGAAAGTATGGTATATTCAGCTCCTCAACAAAATTCTTATTAGTGAAAGCATTAATCATTGGTTAATTGTAATTACTTAGCCTGTGGAAAATTTGGGAATGGAATTAGACTGTGACTACAAGTCAAATAAAGTTTGCTTTTCCTATTGATTTAAACATTTCTGAGACAGATGTCCAATATGGTTTGCTTGGCATTTTCTTTTTTTTTTTTTTTTTGATGCTTGGTCAATGTGCTGAATAATAATTGAGCTCACTCTCTACACACATTTTTGTATCCCATAGAAGTTACCTTGTAATCATCAATTTTCCTAATGATAGAGGACAGCACATATATTGCTTTTCCAATAAACTTGCACAAATGTACAAACTAAGATATTTTTGAGCTTCTATAATTTTTGTTGTTGAAGTGAATGTTCCTGACAAATTAAAAATTATTTAAAGCCTGCACTACACACTTTGATACCTTCTTTAAAAACATTTAAGCTTTTTCAGTGTCACAGTCCAATGCTCTTTCCTTTATTTATGCTTGGAAGGGCAAAGCCTCAACAGGGTTTCAGTGTTGGGATGGGGCACTGCCTGCATCTGACACTGGCTTTTCTTCAGTCAATCAGGAATGTGAAGGTGAGGATCAAGGGCTTCATTTTTCCATCATTGGAGTTATTGTCTTTTTTTTCTTTACTTTTTTTTTTTTTAATATCAACTTTAGTGTTGATGACTTCAACTATTAAGAAAATATTAATTTTTTTCACTGATTTTTTTTGAAACTGGATGAGGATCCTTTCAGAACGAATCAACCCCATCATGGTAAAATTTTGCCAAAAAAAAAAAAAATTAACTCTGAATGACAGCACAGAGAACCTTCCTGACGAGTCATAATGTCATAACCTAACAACATTTATTTTTATAGCAAATAAATATTTCATGCACATTTAAAGTTATTACAAATTTTTCTCATGGTTTTCTGAACCACATATTACCACTTCCAGTGGTGGATTATTTCACTTTCCTAAAGTCTGTTTTTCTAAACTTAAGTCTGAATAATAACAGCCTTATTTTCTTGTCCATTCAGATTTCAAATATAAAGCTAATGACATTTTATTATTCACACAGTTTGAATCTCTTGTGAAATACTTGCTTTTAAAAGAATGTCTGAGAAATGGGAGGGGGGGAAAAGCATTTTTATTTAGAACAATTTGAGCTGTTTCATTTTAAATTCAATGCCAAAATGCTTCCGTAGTTCCCCCCATGACCTCTCATAACATGAGTCATCAGAGATAACCATATCTATTATTATGCTGCAAAAAGGTAGGAGGTTTTGCTTTTTCAAACACTTTTAGCTAACTTTTCCCCCATTTCCAGTGCAGGCTAAGGTAATAATTTATCGCTTGGCAGAAAATTACAAGACTTCCACAGTGACTCATCTGTGCTCTTGGGTTTTACATGAAAGCAGCTGTATAGCACAAGTTTTTCCCACATTTTTAACCTGATTTATTCTTAGATTGAAGATTTGGATGCTTTTTGGGATAACAAGTTGGGTAACAAAGTGAAGAGGTTTTGACGCTACAAGTTCCTGGCTCTTCAGCTCTGAGCCGCTGTGGGAAGAGCAGACAGACAAACCAACTTCCTGAGATCTCCTCCATCCCAGCTTCTCCAGAAATTTCTGCTGGCCACCAGCTCAACTCCTACTCACATTCCTGACACCAAAACACCGGCATTTGCAGCAAAACCACAGACTGCATGTTTTTCCTTTACTTTTATCTGCCTTTTTAAATAAAACCCATTAACGAGTCTGCAAAGAACTTCTGATACTCACAGAATTCTCCAATCCATAAGGAAGGTCTTGGATGCAGGTCATAGGCCAGATTTCATCAAGCCTTGCAGGTCATTAAATGGGAAGGAGGACTCCTGTACTGAACATCACATCAATAAATAAAAACATGTTGTCTTTCTGAGGATTCTTTCCTAGTAAGAAGCATAGTAATAATGAGTATATTCTCACTTACAGAATATACTCATTATTACTATGCTTCTTACATAGAATATACAGAATATACTTCACAAACTAAAGCCATGATTCAAAGCAAAAACTTCAGAAGAGGACAGATACAGAGTATCAGAAGTGAAGACTTGGTAAATAATTATAAAGGACAATATCAGCAAAACATTGCATTGGTGTCTCTACATTTGGTCGTGCTATAATTAATCCAGCCCAAATCCTTTTGTAAAAGAAATAAACTAGTAAGATAATTTTAATGAGCTTTAAATTGATGTTATACTTTGCATTCCCTCTAAATCTAAATATTGGTAATAATTTCTCCACCAAAATATTTTCTTCTATTATAATTTCAATAACTACAGTGTATGCAAGCCAAGATATGAGTTAGTGAAAGAAAAGAAACACTGGATAATAGATCATTAACCTTAGGCCATATTTTAATCTTCATTTCTAAAGGTTTCTCTTTCTGTACACTTTATTCATTTTGCATTTCCTGCTTGCAACAAGCAAATTCAGCAAACATTATTTATCAGAGTTCCTTTGTAGGCAAACAAACAGCCTGACTTTCCTGATGTGTTGTGGAGGACAAACCAAGGAGGCAAATTCCACAAAAAATAAATGGTTGATGCCCAAGTTAGTGATGTATTTCTTTAAACGTAGTGGAAATATCCTTAAAAGCTGCAAGGACACGTAATCAAGTGTCCCAAGAGGAGACTAACTCATGCTCTGACCTTTTATACCGGTTTGGTTATTGTAGGTATTCCATTACCCAATTAAAAGTAAAAAATGAGAGAGAAGAAAATGGGTATAAATATATAGCAATATCATCTTGATGCCTTTGATTCCTGAACTGAGTTATACCTTATTCAGAGGCCCTCAAAAGCAAAAATTCCAAGTGCCACAATATTTCTGAGAAGATATTCTGAATGGAATTAAACTTCTTTGACCAACAATTCTTTTTATGATTTTTATCTTTTTTTTTAAATAATTTTTTTCCTGTTATATAACACCTGGGTTTTCCTGCCCACTTCTTACTTTCTTGTCTTCATAAAACTGGAAATAAGATATATGTCCTGGTTTGAAAGGAGGAGGAGATACCTTACATCAAAGAGTAAACAGCACATTTCTATCTCATTAAATGAGGTCATTTTGCTATTTCTCCACTCTGCTTTATTCTTTCTTTCCCTGGATACTGAACTCTGAAACTAAATTATCCCTACTTCGTTTTCTGAAGAACTGAAAATTTTGTGTACATCATAATTTGCAACAACCATAGGGGTCTAAATTTTGTAGCCCAAAGGTAAATGCAACATTTTCTTCTAGTTAAAAGAACTTCTTCTTCTTTCTCTAGCATTACAATGTGTTATAACTGCATTGTACATTCCATTTCTTAGCTGGGTGAAAATTGCAAAGCCCTATCAACAATTTCTAAAAATACTAATTTTTCGTATGATACCCAAAGGAATATTTTCATGCAAAGATCAATGTTTTCAAAAATATCTACTTATTTTTGTTTATTTGATGATTGTATGTTTGCTAAACATGCTGGATAGATCTGTGGGGGACCTTCATTGCTCTTATTTAAAACTGGAGGTGTTCGTCAGTTTTCAGATTCCAAGCTCCTTCTTTCTTGGCATCACCGTTGGCAGCCTGAGTTCTGTTGTTGTGTCAGTGGTACCGCGCTCAAGTCTATAAATCCATGTGACATTGGAAAGTCTAAATTTCATCAATGTCATCAATCATGAACTGATGAATAACAAAGCGTTTTCAAGGATCTGTTATCCAACAAGAACCTGTTGCAAAAAAACCACAAAATCATCTTTGTTACATCCAAGACTGATGCTAGTCCACACCAAGCGAGATTCTTTACTTGAGTAAGAATTACTTGTGCCACTAAAAAAAATTGGAAGGGCGGCAGTAATATTTGTTACCATGGTACAATTACTTTCATAACTGAGAAAACATTGTTGAGTTTTATTTTCAAAAGAAATTATTGTCTTTTTTCCAAAATTCCATCATTAATCTTTGTAAAGAATGGCTGAGGCCTGAATAGAATTATGATCCCCTTCTGACAGGAAGAGAAAGATTAGAATTACAATACTCTTCTGTCAGGAAGAGAAAGATTAGATTACACTCCATATTTTATGTGAAGAAAATTGTGGCTACTTTGGCCATAAATACAGCCTCTAAGAAGAAAAAATACTGAATTTGGATTGCCAGTGCAATGCTATTATGCCAGAGTAATATAATATCCCCACAGATATGATAGGTACTTTCAGAAAAGTCCAGCTATGTAGCGTGATACACTACACTGCAGATGAAATCTTCTCTTAATATATAAACTGAATAACAATTTCAGTGTAATAAACGGTGGGTGGATTTCTTGTTATTGATTTTACCATGGAGGTCATCATGCATTTACACAGGAAATACTACAAATCCCAGTGGTCATAAGTTTGTTACCTCAGCCTATTTTTCTGGGGTTTTTTTCATATAGTTGGTACAGCAGTAAACACAGAGAATAATAATCCTTACTGCCTAGCAATTTCTTTTATTGTCCTTTGTATTATATACAATCTTTTGGTGGGAAAGCCTTTAAGAGAAACAAAATCAATAGGACACTATGAAACTGTAATAGGAGTCTACAAAAATCACTCTAAGAACCATCAGATATAATAGGAAGTGATTAAACCTCCATAGGGCTTTTCTTTCTAGGGAAAAAAAAGTTAATAATTATAAAAAAGGTAAAAAGCTTGTTTGCTGTTACTTAGCAGGTTGTGTTAAATTCTAACAGGGGTTGAGGGAGGAAAGGTGCCACTGTAATTCTGAACATAAATGCACAAGAAAAGCTCAGCCCTCAGAGGAGGACTGTCTTCACAAAGGACTCATGGAAGACTTTTCCAGAGTGTCCAAATGCTTCAAAAGGGAAAATTATATAAATTGGGAAATAGTGAAATGTTGAGGAGTTTATTTCTCCAGGTAGCATATGATCGCTAAGTGTTACATTTCCAAGCAATTCCTGAGTTGCACCAGGGCTGCTCAGAGAAAAACAGGTGAAACAGCTCCTTCACCCAGCCACCAGTGCTTCTCTATTTATCTCCTGGAAGGAAATCCTAGAGGAAAGAGCTTTAAGTTTTTGCACAACTCTTTTTGCAAGTCTTTGGTATCAGCCTGCACACTCTATCACAGTTTGAGAGCTTTATCTCTGCAGGGTTCCTTCCTGATATGGCCCATGCTGATGAGCTGATGACTCACAAAAGATTTAACACCAAGAGCACCACAAAGTTATTCTCATTTACTTTCTATTCAATGATATTCTTAAAACCTTTCAAGAAGTTTGAGAGGTGATGATAGTGTAGGTCCTGATCCAAACTTACCTACAGTCAGTAAGAACTTAGACTTTGACTTATTTAATCCTGATTGAGCTAGATAATAAAGCCAGTGCTGAATTTTAAGTGTGCAAATAGTTCTATATTATGCATACAAATCCCTTTCCAGATTAGGCTAAATGTTAATCAGTAGAACACTGATAGAACTCCCCCAATCAGCTTCCTTTTCACAACTAAGAAATTCACAATGGGGACACACAGAATGACTACTTCAAAATTATATTCAAAGGTAAGTGAAAGCTTCAATGATCTGCTGGGCTGGACACTGGAATATTCTCTGTCAATTACTGTACTTCTGAAACCTCTTCCTCACATGGTTTAACTTGCGGTATCTCATGGAGGTGTTTTGAATCTGTAATGCCAGTCTCTCCTGTATAGCCTACTTGGGCTCTAGCTTTGGATAGTTAAATTATCTCAGTTAAATGCCCAGAGAATATGAAATACATGGTGAACCACGTATTCATGGTGAGCAAATGTGATGAAATACATGGAGAACTGTGTGGTGAAGAAATGATTTGTCAAACCCCACATTCTTCCACATCACTGCAAATTTATTGAACTGGATGGAATTCAATCCAATGTGCTCTATGTATTTGAATCTGCATTAATACTCAAATAATATTTGTACCTGTGCAGTGACAGTAGAAACTATTTTTTGGAAATGTAAGTTTATTTTGCTAAATATCTAAACCAACCTGGACCAAGGGCTGAAGTGACTCATAAGAGTTGCAAGACCAAGAACGTGAATGTTCTATTTTCCTTCACATCCCAGCCACAGGAGCACCACTCAGCCCATATATTCATCAGAGTGTTTTAGTGTACCTTTTAAATTGTCATCATTCTCTCTGCTCCATTAATAGAACTACCTGCATGAAAGAAAGAACAAATTGTCTTCTAACTGGTCTATTACAAGGTACATTAATGAAGATAGGGGAACTTTATTAGTGCTTTAATGGTGTACCTGTTCACTTCACATTGTCTTGGGTGTTATTGTTGTAAGGGGCTGCTTGACAGGCTTCAAAGTGCTGCCAGGTACAACAAACAATGCATTAGAAAGCAACTTTTATGCTTTTACAGTTCTTTCTCCCTGTAAAACAAGTATTTTCCAAGCAACATTTACCACCAGTCATTTGATGGCCACTGATACTTGGCCATCTTAAATGTAGTTGCCAAGCCAGGCGCTTCAAGTTTCACATCCTTGTAAAGTGACTTTTTTTTTTTAACAAAAAAACAGTTGTAAAATAAATTCTGAGGAGCAGAGCATTAACTTAATGTTTTATCACATTAACTAAACTATATCCTGTAAAAAAACTGCACTATAAAACACTGCATTAAAGTTAATGCAAGACTGAATATTATACATGGGCATATCCAGTGCAATTTAGATCCTCACGAGGACTAAGCTTCCATGGATACCCTTGAGAAATTGGCTTGACTAAACATAGGGAAATTAAACCATGTTTTGAGGAGGAAAATGACCTTTGAGCACATAGGTCATACATAAGTTTTTTGTATTTTTTTTTTTAAGGCTGGCCATCATCATTGAATATTGGGAATGAAAAGACAAATCAAAATTCTTTGTTTCCTTGTTACAGTTGTTATCCACAGATCAGTAAAGGGTAAAGGCCACCATGGGATGGTCTGGGTGTAAAAGTCATCTGCAGAATACAAAAATTTATTAATTTCATACTGATTTCTCACACTGTCCTAAAGCATCATCATGGCGTCTTTTGTTAAAAACATTTTCAGCCATTTCCTGACAAGATCAGCAAATTGTTTTTGCTTCAATAAACTATTACAGAGCAGGCAAATATTATAAACCCACAGTATTTACTTTGTAAATATAAAGATAAATTTGTTGTTCCTCATATGACTCAGTTCTGTAAATTTATTGCTATAAATGTATATCTAAATTATACATATAAATATATGCTATATATTGGATAAGGTTGCCATCCTTTCATAAACAATCCAAAATAATGGGAATTAAAGTCAAAATCTGAAAATAAACTGTTACTAAAGAGAAATATTTTAAGGAGATGAGAGAGAGAGAAGTACCAATCTGATATTCACATTTCATATTTGTGAAATTTATATGATTAAACACAACAATGACTTTTCAATGGCTAAAATTTCCTTTTTCACTGCCAAAGTAAGCTGAATAATTTTGGGGGTTTGTTTGTTTGTTGGGCGAGTGCATGCTTGCTTTTTGTTTGTTTGTTTATTTGCTTGGGTGTTTTTATCATAAATCACCACATTGAATTCTAAATGCTTCGTCCTTGTCTTCCTTTCTGGAAGAAACACAGAAAGACTCTTCTACTGAAAAGCAAGGTAAAAAACCTTAAACCTTTTGAGAGATTTTGTCTTGCTCTTTTCTCTGTTTTAAAATGAATAATTGTGAGTGGGGAACTGGAATATCTGGAATCCCCTTGTTCAGGGGGCCCTACCAGTGACCAGGACCTACCAGTGAGGTTGTGATAAACATTTACAAGTGTGCATGGAACAGATATCTTTGACATGACCTGATTTCACTCCATATTCACAACCTGTTTGCTCATAATCATTTACCAACTCGCGTGGCTTTTTAACAAAGTAGTTTGTCAGAAAGGTTTGAGGGAAGCTTAATCTGGTAAAAGGCTTTAAACATCTAAGAAGTACAATGAGGTTGAAGTTAGCATTAATGTTTATATGCATGAAAATCATTATTGTCTGAGCATTTTATACTGCTTTTTCTTCCAAGTTGATAACATAGGCTGACGTACCATGATGCATTTTTTATTAAGTTCTTGATTATTCAGTTTGATTTCCTGGAGACTTTGTGTCTAATTTACAGAGGAGGGAGGGGATCAGAATCAACTTTGTGCAGAAAAGTGGAAATAACACATCTTATGGAAACCTGTTATGGTGAGACATGATTACATGGGGCCAATCTTCATGAGGCTGTAGAAATAATCTCAGTTCCTGAAAAGTGGCAGAGCATATCAGATTGTGAGGAATATATAAAAATAAATGCAAACTTTATGCAAAATCCTCAAAATTTAAGAAGCAGGGAAGAAAGCACAATGCCATCAGATTTAACTCAAATTTTGATGTTGACTTTGCAGCATCTATATTGCAAAGACTAAAATATCTCCTGGCTGCAATCATGTAATTTTCATTCCAGAGTTCAGCACTATTGTAGAGACATTTTCCAGTCTAGACAGAGGACTATTAACCACTCCAGTTTTACAATAGGTGAAAGTGACCCAAACTAACTCTTCTCTGGTGATAATTTTTTTTTTTTTAATCCACCTTCTCAAGGTTTATAAAGAGATAATTTCATTTAAATGCTGGATCACATCTTTGCACTCCACTAGAATGTACACCATGATAGGTTGAATATAATTCACATATTGCTTAATACCATATAAATATTTATATGCAAAAAATATTAGGATGGAGTGCATGGCTGCCAGTGAAACATTCCTGCAGAAGTTATGAGAAAGATCTTTTGCAAGAAAACAGCAGTATCAAACCTTTCAGTCCTTTGACTAAATCTTGACTAATGATCAGTAATCATGATATTCACTATCAGAAATGCAGCAAAATCTTCCACTCAGTTTATTTTGTATCATTCACAGCTTGGGTAAAGCCCAAGCTTACCAACTTTGGGTTTGAGCACATACACTGGAGGAGAAACAGGCACCTGCAGAGTAATTTATCCTTTTCATTATTATTTTTTATATCATATGTGCTTGTTTTATAGGTATATTTCTGTTGCTGTTAGAGGTGATTAGAGTGTCAGAGTGAAATGTACATTTTAAGTATATAATTAAGAAAAAATTAAAGTGATACAAAAGCAAGCATTATGTACTGTGGTAGAAAGCCTTTATGGGATTCTGAGTTGGAAAAGCTTGTGTGGAAAGTGGCCAAAAATGGAGGCAAATTACATCAACATAGATTTATCTCTGTGCTTCGTTCAATGTTTTGTAATCCTGATACAAATACACAGTTTATTTCAAACCACAAAGCCCAGCAAACATGATCAGATAGAAAGACTCAACCAATTTCTTTCAGTTATTAGGCCTCTGGCATTTATAAATCACCAGAAAGGCTGACCAGATATTCTGAAGCCCATCCAATTTATCATAGCACAGATAGGTTACACTTTCTAAACTTGCTCGCTCATACTGATCATTATAATCATTTGAAATGCCAAAATAAATCACAGAGTATCAGGTTGGAAGAGACCTCAAGGATCATCTGGTGTGAGTTTTCTTGGCAAAGACACGTGCTAGACGTGGCCCAGCATCCTGTCCAGACAACTCTTAAAAGTGTCCAGCATTGGTGAATCCAGCACTTCCCTGTGGAGACTATTCCAATATTTGTATTGATTTCACCAGGACAGTATTTCTTGCCATTAGAAGCATTGTTTAATGTTTAATTTCTTTCCCCCTGCGGTTTAGGCACCAGCCCAGGAAGCCGTCTGTGCGTGGCATTAAACATGTACTCACTTTACTCTGGGTTTAAGCATTTAAATAATGCACTTAAATGCCTTCTGCCTCAACATCAGCAATTTTTAGAGAATTGATTGTAGCTGGCTCTGCTGTCACCTGCAGTCTCTGACCCAAACCACCTGTTCCAGCCACATCCACCCTCACTGGGTCGTGTTCCCTCTTGCACTGTAAAAGTGTGTTCAGCTCATCAAAAATGCATTTCATTACCTTCAGCATCTTCCAATTACAATTCTTCTGAGTTTGAGATGCACTTGTAAAACCAAAGTTATATTTTGCAGAACAGAAAAATATTTGGGAAAAAGTCCTAAATGTGATATCAATCAGACAAAATTTGTTGCTTTCATGGAATCCTCTGGTTTGTTGTTTTTCATGAAAAGAGCAAAGCCCCTTTCCAGAGTTTAATGGGTGGCTTGTGCCTTCAGCTATGCAGCAGAATAAATGCTGCTCCAAATGTTGTTTTGTCCTAATTATACAGCTGTTTAGAGAATATATAACATTTATAGAGATGTGCCTTGTCATAAGTTAGAAGTGGTGACTCTTGGCAGGCCGGCGCATTCAGATGTCATGTCAACCTACTCTCATCTAAACACTGCCAGAAACAGCAGAGGAAAAGGGTAAAAAGCAGAGGAAAGAGGTAAACTTTGCTGTTCACCGAAGAGTAAAGTTCATTTAAATAATATTCCTGATTCTCTCTGCTGCCCGTTCTCCTTTCTGAGCTCCACAATTATTTCTTTATTATTTTTGCACCATTCCTCTGGGATTCACGGAGCTAAATGCTCTTCATAAGATTCCTCAGAGAATTTCTTCGTCTCAAGTCCTAAGGAAGCTGTCTGACCCATGAGTTTGCCACTGAATTGGTGATGGGCCTAATTTTGATGCACCCCTCTCTCTGCTTCCCCTGACTAAGCTCTTGAGTCAACAAAGTCACCACCATCTCTTTGCATTAAAGGCTCCTCCAAGTGTTTTTTCCACAGCTGAGTATCACTCCTGTCATTAAAATTTTACGGATGAATGCTCCACATGCATCCAGCAGTGTTTCTAAGAGCCCTATTGCCTCCCATTATTAATTAAAAGATTGGAGGAAGACTGACTCTTTGAAGTAGGAACTATAAGAAACCATGTCTAAAAGGGTTTAAAATTGTTGTAGCAATTATAAAATATAGGTACATTTTATATATTGCATAAAAACCATATGAACATAAAAGAATTGAAGAAATTCTTTGCTCTGAGGGTGATGAGGTGGACGGTGCCCAGAGAAGCTGTGGCTGTCCCTGGATCCCTGGAAACATCCAAGGCCAGGCTGGACAGGGCTTGGAGCAACCTGGGATAGTGGAAGGTGTCCCTGACTATGGCAGGGGGTAGAATGGGATGATTTTAGGGTCCTTTCCAACCCAAAACATTCCATGATCTTATGTAAAGTAAAATAATACAAACTATTATAACCATTATCATTAGTATAATATTTATAAATTATAAAAATTATATAAATTCTAAATTATTAGTATATTATATAGAGAAATTATCTATATACAAAGTATGTGTTTAAATTTATAGCACAGTACCACCCAGAGCTATCAGCCAAGAATCTGATTTCTACAGTGTTAGGCATATATTAACACAAAATTAAAGCATAATTTTCCTGTGCAGAACTTTCAAGGTGGCTGAAAAAAAAATGAATGGAGTACCTTTAAATAGGAATTAAGCATTTTTCTGTGTAATAATTCTGTGCAAGAAGTGTGATCATAGAGAATACACCAAGAAATAAGAGTGAACATGAGTGTAAAACCACTTTGGCTGTCCAGGTACCAATTCCTCTCTAAACAGTGGCCCATGAAGTCAGGAAGTGTTTGAAAGACAGTGCCACTTACTGAGTAAAGAGACAGTCCAAACACCTTAATCTCAGAGGATTACAACCACTACAAATGGAAACAAACTTTCCAGCTCCTTTCCAAATTAAACAATTAACTCTAATATTCACACCCTTGAAGACATTTCAGTTGAGCTAGCATGTCTAATTTATAATCGATGATTAACAGAAGATGCAACTAATTTGTCTTTGTTATTTGATTTTTCCCCAGTCAAATTTACTCAGTAAAATGGATTGAAACAATGTTTAGAAGGCTGGTAAGCATTGAATTAGAAATCTGGTATGTGGCTTCATTGGAGACCAGCATTAAATAGATGTATTACAGGACACTATCTCTTGCCTTGAGTAGTTTTAACAAATTAATTTTCACCTGTGAGCTTAATAAAGTCTGTTAAGTAGGCCCAACCTCTCAGTTAAGTTAAACAGAGACTGAATATTTAATTATTTTAATTGTGTGATAAATTTGAAATTCAGAAAGTAACAGCCCTGCAAATCTTAAAAAATATATTTTCAACCCTGTGTGTAATTAAGCATTACTATTGTGATTTTACTGCAGTCAAGAGGCCACAAAGTCAAGCCCAGTCACCCCAATGGAATGAGAATTGCACATTAGATCAAGAAAAATAGTTTTCCAGAGGTTAAAGTACCAGTTCAGGGAAAGTAAGATACATTTGCAGGAACACTGAGAATGGTGATTAGGCAGCAGAAGAGCTAACAAAGAGGGGCAGCCTTAATAATGGCAAAATACACCAGCTCACTGAAGTGGATTGTGGTCATTCTTATGGTAAAGGACATGAAACTTTATTAGTTTATGTATTAAGAGCTATCACTTTCACTGTCATCTTCTACAATAATCATAGAGATGTAAACACGTAAAGATGAGGGAGCTGTCCCAGAACCCACTGGTAGATTGTGGTGTTTGTGAGGGTCCCCAGGACGAGGTAAGAGATGAGAATCTACCTCCAAGTTCTCAGAAAGCTGATTAATTATTTTATGTACTTATATTATATTAAAATAATGCTATACTAAAACTATACTAAAGAGAAAGGATACATCAGAAAGATTATCAAGAATGATGAAGAAAAACCCGTGAGTCCTCAGAACCTCAACACAGCTGGACCATGACTGGTCATTAAATTAAAATAATTCACTTGCTGCATAAACAATCTCCAAATCACATTCCAAAGCAGCAGAACAGGGAGAAGCTGAAGCTTCTCAGCTTCCCAAGAGAAAATCCTGGGCAAAGAGGATTTTTCAGAAAATATCATGGTGACACTAGATCCAGCATGGGTCTGAGTACTCTCTCAGCTCTCCCAGTTCCCAGTCAGCTCCCTGTTCTTTTTTGTGGGGGATTAACAGGTTTTTGACACAAACTCACCCTAATACACATCAGCAAATCTCACATGCACAGAAATCATTGCTTGCACTCAGCTTGAGCTGGCAGTGACACTGACAGGGACCTGCATCCCTCCCCCAGCCTTGGGCATCTGATTTGTGACACTCGTCCCCAGAGATTTGCTGAACAGCAGAATTCCTGCATTGTCCCAAAGCAGGGGGATGCAGGGAATGAGGAAACATCAGGAGCAGAGGTAAACTGCAACAAAAGCTGCAGAAAGCAGTATCTGATTATCCAGCTCCAGCTCAAACATAAAGATTTTGAGCAATCTAGTTTCTGAGCAGCATCACTGAAGTCAATAGTAAATGAGACTGACATTTCCTAGAAAGTTCTCTAAAAAAATAAAAGGAAGGCTTAACAAGGATCATGAATGAACAGAAAAGTGACCTACATCACACCCTGATATTTTCCTGCAATGTTTCTTCCCAAATTATTTGAACTGAAATCATCTACAGTTCATGGGCATGCAATGGAACAGGCCTCTTAGATAAATATATCCTGAATTTGCTATCTTTTAATTTTACATAATAATCCAATAAGAACACAAGCTGATTCAACTGCAGTTATTAGGTCTAATCTCTTCAAGTAATTATTTTACTAAGAAAAAAGTAGAAGTATTTCTGAAAGTGCTCTCTCCAGAGGATGGTTCCACACTGGACATCAGACAGAAACTAATCAGCCACAGTAAAATAAGGATGAAAAAAAGCAGCTACAGTCACTATGCTGAGAAGTCATCCCTGTTAAAATCAATACTGTGATTAATGTTAAAACACAGGAGATCAGAATCCATCATGCAATATTTTTCCTGTCTGAGCTGTTATTTTTATAGCTGAATTTTGCCATGCTGAACTGCTTCACATCTGAATAATTGCTGGAAAGGAGCTCCAACCCCTTCTGGAGAAACAAAGGGAGACTGAGGTTTGTACTTGCACAGGAAGAAAGAAGATGAGAAGGGAAAACTGAGTGAAAGCAAATCTGTGTTATTTATATGAACTGCAGAGCACGAACTAAACCACACAACCTGGCAGGCAATTCCTGCTGAAATTGCTGCAAAATCTTTCAAGGTTTCCCGAGATGAAGTTCCTCACTCTCTGCTGCAGGCACCTCCACTCCAGTGACCCTGGACCTCCCTGCTGAAGGACTGGTGGTCACAGCATTTCTCCCCCCTTGCCTCATACTGTTTTTTTCTGAATTCATTTTCCACTGCAACAAGAGCCACGTCCTCAATCTCCATCCCCTGAAAAGCAAACACTGCAAAGCAACCATGATGCATTGACAGATAATTTTAAAAGACAGGATCAAGTTCATATAATTAAAAAGTATCTGTTCAGAATATTTCACACTTTCAGTTTCTCTCTTTTTTAAAAAAATTTAAAGTCTTTGCTGCAACAAGAATGACCTTGATACATAATAAATATATTGGTTGTCTGGTAGTTTAACATGAAGTTGCAATGTGAGGTAGAAAAATTGGTTTTGCTTAGATGCTTAAATTAAAATCACAAGTCTTACATCTACTAGTACAAGTTGTTCCTGCCCATGGCAGGGAATTAGAAATAGATGATTTTTAAGATGTCATCCAACCCAAACCATTCTATGGTTCTATGATCTGAAAATTTTGATTGAATTTCAGTCATGCTTCCATGCAGCAATATTCACTGCATGGAAACATGACTGAACACATTGTGCAAGAACACAAATAACCTTTTTTACCCTTAAAGTTACCGAAAATAGGCATTAATTCCAGCTAATCCCCATCCCCTACCCACCTAGGTGATGTTTCACAGCACCTTGATGGGAGCACACTGGTGAGTACCAGCAACTTCATAAAGAGGGAAAACCATTCCTGGAATACCTCAGTTACAGAGTGCAAACTTCTGAGTCCCATACAGGGAAAACAGTCACTCTAAAGGAATTAACAAGGAGTAACCTCTTTTAGCTATGAAAAAAATACAACAGAATTCTCTTCTACTTAAAAACCAGGCAAAAGAAATGAAGAAAAACAACTCATTCTCCTTTTCCTGCTTGGTTGGGCTCTCTGTTTATAAACAGACTGCAGAGACATGGCAGACTAATGTTCTGTGCCCTCAGTTTTGTCCCTCTTCCACAAAAAATAGCCCATAATATTATTGTTTTCTAAACAATTGAGGTGATTTGCATTTACCTTAAAACTGACATGGGCTGAACATGTTTTTAAATCCCTTTTGTTCTCACTACACTTACGTATAAAAACTGTAGAAGAGTTGTCAGTGGATATTTTACAAATTTGCTAAAGACTATTATTTAACCATGCTAATTATAACAATAAATGATTTAGCATTAATTATAAAGTCATATAGTAGAGAAGTGCACATATTTTATACACCTAGCAGATTTTATTAGACAGCTATATTGGGATCTGGTTTTCATAATCTTGCACAGGTTTATGCATCAAAGCTTTCAGTTTGACACTTGCTTTTTTCCTTTCCATTTTATAATATTATTGATGTATTATTAAACGGCGGAAGATTTTGAACACATATGTTGATAAACAGAAAAGGAGCTTTGTTTTCCATAGGAACATTGCTTTTTATCTTTTCTTCATTGAATTGTCAAGACTGCATACTTAATCACAGCTGGATGTTGGGTCTCATCTTGAACACCATAAAGTCAACGAGAGTTTTGCAACTGATTTTTATTGGAATGGGACCGAGCACTGTATTGGTAATGTGCAACTTATAATGCAACTTACTTGCACACATATCAATTTTATTAACTCCCTTAGTATGGAATTTTCAGAATGTAATAGTTTGGCAGGCATTACTTTAGATTTATAGTGCTCCAGGATGACACTATTAAGCCACATTCACACCTCTGAAAATTGCTATAGCAACGGACTAGGACCAGTTCTTCCTCCACACTGGTGGGTGAGAATTATCTCAACAACTGAGGCTCCTGCTGCTGCCTTTTGGGGGGCGTTGCTTCAGGAAAAGGTGCCTATGTGAGATGTATCCACCAACAAAACACACACAAATAAATATAGATGCAAAGAGCACGAGCAGATGGTCACAAACTGGTAGAGCAGAGAGGATATGGGAAGGCATGGAATGTGTGGGACTGCCTAAGCAAACTGCTTGAGTGGATTTCTCTTTGGGAAGAGATGTCTCCTGAATAGGGGCAATAGGAACAGGCTGCCCAGAGGAGCAGGGATATCACCATTCCTGGAAGTGTTCAAAAGACAGAAGTGGCACTTGGGGGCAAGGTTTAGTGTGAACTTGGTGCTGGGTCAATGACTGGACTCTGATTTTAGAGATCTTTTCTGATGTCAGTGATTCTGATTTTAACCCATGAATCTTTCATCTTCTACAGACCTGATAAAAACAAGACTAAACCTGGGAAGGAGGTTTGAGCACTCCTTAAAATATCAGTAATTCCTGTTAAAGAGAGAGGAGGTGACAGACCAGTCTGGTTCTCAGTGCTGCCTCCAAAACTCTGCACAAGCCACATCTGACCCTGCCAGAGCCCCTCTGCCATGGCAGGGGAAATATCCACCCCTCATCCCTGAGAGGTTCTGAGAGTGAAACAAACAGAAGGGCTGAACAGACAAGGGAAGGTGAAGTCAAGCTTCACTTGAAGTCAAGGGCACTGCTGGAGAGAAACCTCAGGCCTGAAACTTCTACTCACCTTCATGGAGGAGCAGGGAGAGACTGACCTGAGTCACTGCTTTCTGTGGGAGAACAAATGAGGATTCTCCCTTTGTCTGAGAGAACAGATCACTAAGGAAAAGCTGGAGGAATGACAAGCTCCTGTTGCTGTTTCCTACACTTAGAAGTTTGCCTTTATCCTGGCTGTGAAACCATCTTAAAACACCAAACATTAAAATATTAATATTAATTTTTTATAAGATTACTTTTAACTATTTCTTCATATTTTTAACTAATCTTTACATTTCTATTTGCCCAGGGTTAAAAAAATGTGTCTCTGAATCCAATGGCCTGTCAATTATTGTACTTCTACGTGGAATTTCAGAATTACAGGTCCATTTCCTCTGTGACTGGAACACATGGTAGAGCCTGAGTCACTTTTTTGGCAATGATCTCACTCCTGACTAATGCTGAATCATGCTGTCAACACTGTTTCATAATTTTCCTACAGAAAAGCTACAGGCAACACTTTCTCCAAACTATGACTTGAGATCACTTAGTCTACAAAACAAAAATTAAACTCATTCTATACTTCCGAGTTTTAGATGTTCTCTAAAAAGTTACCTAATTCTGAATTACATCCTAAAGCATTTCTCAGCAATTGCTTTTTGGTAAGATTATAGAGGTACAGGTAGTTAGTAGCTAAAGCTAGCAAAAGCAAGCTTTTGAAATAAAGAGATTTAAAAGCCAGAGGAGTGATTTCAATGGCTGGAGATGGAGTGTAACCATCACAAAAATTTCTTTGCTTTTTGTTCTTTGAGAGATGGTAAAAATGCTTCTCTCTTTCACGATAGGTGGGAGGGAAAAATCTGATAGCTTCAAAAGGGTGGCCTGTCTTTCCTGTTTCATAACCACTGAGAAAAAGATTCTGTCTCTTTCTGCAATAATTTCAATCAGACAATAATCCAAAGAGATTCCAAATCCAGAGAGAGAAAACTCTTGTCCTCCCAGGCATACCAAGACAAGTGCTGACAGGGGCATAAATCCCATTGCTTTAAATCAGCTGTTCTGGGCCTGGCCCAAAGCTCTTATGAATTATTGTGCTTAAAGGTTTTAAATAAAATGTCAAACCATTGCCATGGCCACTGCCATCAGCTATGTCACCATCCTGGCTCCGGTGTGTTCCCTGGCTTGTCACTGCAGCATGAGCATGGGGTGATACCAGCAAACACTTACTAAAGGGGACTTAAAAAGGGAGAAGGGAAAAATTACTTCTAAATTTGCAAGAGAAACAGTATTGTCCTTGCAAAATATCTACTGCACTGAGCCTCAGGTGCAGCTGTTCCATCACGACCTCACTGCATCTTTGCTTGTGCCTGCACATAACCTGAGTGCTCCTTTAAGCACTTATTTGTTGATGCACTGCTGTGCTCCCATGGATGAATTTTGAAAATGTGCTTTAGCTCACCAGCTATGGAGCTTACTCTTTCCTTTACTTGCTAAACTGAGCACATCCTTAAAGTGAATGCAGTCTCACATGCACTTAGACATTGCTGCAGAACACACAACATGCTGCTAAGATGATATAACTTGTTCATATTTGTTGACAGACCACTGGTCAGGAAGAATGAAAATAATTAAAAGGGCCTTCATTAGGAAAATAAGGAAAAAAACCCAACTAATAGTGAAGTCTAAAGACAGGAAAATTACTTTTAAGTTTTAAAAGAACTCAGAGACTCAATGGGCAAAAATAGGAGCCTACTAACAATTTTTCTGTGAAAATAATTTTAAAATGTTTGGAATTTGGGGCAGTACTCCCCATGACAGTGGTAAATAGCGCACATTCTTTCCAACACACTTCAGCTCCTGTCAGCTCAGTTCTGCCTACCTGTGTTTAACTCCCTTTGCTCTTCCTATGGATCAAGCTCTGGAGCTATTCTAGAATAACTGGAATATGTCTGCCCATGGCAGGGGGTTGGAACTAGAGGATCTTTAAGGTCCCTTCCGACCTCAAAACCACTCTATAATTACGTGCCAGCTGCATAAACTGCATGCTATGATCTGAGGAAATTCTACCAGTGTTTTTTCTCTTTTACCCGTTTCCTCTCAGATAGCTTGTTCAGATATGCTTTCCCAAACTCCCCACCATTCCAGCTAGTCCCTTAAATCTCTGTTTCCTGCAGACTGATCTCTGACAAAGCTCTTTTCTCCAACAAAGCCATTCCAAGGATTACTAAACTGCAAATCACCATTGAAAGTATTTCACGCCTAAACCTTGAAGTGAGCTAAACATGATTTATCTTTAAAAAGGAAATGCAAAACCAACCAAACAAACAAACAAACAAAAATGAAAAACCCAACAGTTTTTGGATTGACACAGCATACAGTCAGGAAAAAACAAAGAACAGGCATTCATTTGGAGCAAAGGGAAATATCAGTGCAGGTTACAAATATTTGTGCTTGTGTTTCCTAGGCTGGATTACTGTTGTTATTAATTGCATGTCTAAACCTATGTCCCCACTCTTTGATGTGTAGACAGACTTGTAAAGATAGGTGTTGCTAAATGCTGCTGTCTTTATAAAGACCTCTACAAAAACACAAACCAGTGACTGCAGCACCGATTTTTATTTTCTGTTTATCTTAAATGTGTATCAGTGGGTTTTCTCTCTCAAAAGCAGATTGCTTATTCAAAGGAAGGCTACATAGGCTTGCTTTAAAGTAAGAACAAATTTTCTGCTTCCTTTTAATCTATCTGTAAACTGTGAAGTCTGCCATCAAGTAGCTCCATATTAGTTGTGGGTGTTAAAACCTGTCAATCATGCAAGATAATTTAAATTCCTAGGTTTCTTAGACAGTGATTTTCTCCCAGATATCAAGTTATCTCCTTCTTAAAAAGGATACAATAACTTGAGACACCTGTAAGTAAAAAAACACATGAAGATCATGAAGCTTGTGGGTTTGTTCCCATGTATAATTTGGTGTTATTCTTAAATTTCCACATAAAGTCTCTTTTATAGGAGTTATTTTCATTTATGGTGATTAAAACTTCAGGACTACAGTTACAAATTTTCTAGTACAGAGGGAAAAAAAAGAGAAGAAACCATTCTGTAATCAATTGTCTTCAACATGTGGGGTGCAATCTCTTTTAATGGCAAAAAAGTAATTTTCTTTTGTAGGTGTTGAAGATTTTCTTCTCGTTCTAATGAGTTTCAGAACCAAGTGTGGCTTGTATCAAAATGCTTCTTTGGTCTCTCCAAAGCCCAGAATTTCAAGAGCACAGGGCAATGCACTTCTCTCTTTTCCTGGGGTTTTCCAGCACATGACTGTGCTCATGAAAGTGACGGTCCTGTGTGAGGGTACAGACTCTTCCAGTCCTTCCAGCTCTACCAGATCGCATATTTTTCACATCTTCCCTTTCTGTGAGTCTCTCCATTTACCTCCAGTCCAACAGTAAAAAGTCTCCCCTTGCACAGCCTCCCCTTTCTCCCTGCAAGGACATCCATGGCAGGGATGCAAACTCTACATGCAGCAAAGAACCCATGGGGGGTGTGGATCAGAAGCTGGCTCTGCTGGAGACACATTTAGCAGGAAACACCACAAAACCAAAGGAAAAAAAATTCTTCAGAGCAGCAGTTCCCAGGAAACAACAATGCTGTGACATGATGTGTCAATAAATTTAATTTAACCATTAAAATTAATCTAAGGATGACCTCTGCAAAGGTAGGATATAAAGATAAGATTCTAAGAGCAGTGATTTAGATTAAGTACCCTTCTCTTGTGGTTTCTTAATAAGACACAGCAAGCCCCACTGACTAGTCAACATAAACACTTAAGGAATGAAATGGACTAAGAAGAACAAAACAAAACAAAACAAAAAACCTAAAAAGGCAGGATTTGTTCAGCTTGGTTTTCTGAGCTAATTCCTAAAGCTTGCTTTAACTGTTTTTCTAATTTAGATAGATGCCACTTGGAGGCACTCTTATACTATTCTTGCTTGAAGTTTCTTAGAAGCTCTTCATGCAGGGAAAAAGTAATTCTTTTTTTAATTTCTTTTTTCTTCTAATAATCATCTGGAAATGGGTAATTAACAATGGTTTGGGTAGTTAAACTTTGACATTACTTGTATTTATTACCCTGTAACTTTGTCAGAGGTAAATAGTCCCCTATACTCTCAGTAAAATTGACTTAATTCCCTTATGCAATGGGTGATAAGCTGTGTCTGTGATGCAATGCTGGCTCAAAGTGGCTAGAAGGGATTACAAACTGCCAACTTACACAGATTATTCACTTTAAAACTGTGTGGGGTTTTATCATTTTAGATTTGAAATTAAGCACCCAGTTTATCATTATATCCCTTATATATTAAATTATATAAAATTATCTTTGAGAAGCAGATAAAAGTATTTCTGTTTTATAGGCACATATAATCTCCCAATTTTGATTGCATTTTAGATATGGAACTTTGGAATACATTTCAGTGTACTTGGAGCATTGTAAAATTCTTCTCAGTCTAAGCAGGGGTGACATTTTGCAAAGCACTGTAAGAGTACTTTTAAAATTCTTATGTAATGTGTTCATTAATTTTCAATAGCTCACCAACCAAAAATTAATCAGGCTAAAAGAAAGCTTGGCCATTACTTGCAAGGCAACATCTTGCATACCTGGGAAAGCCTACGAGAGGGAGGAAAGGACTTGGAGCACGGTGTTTTCCTTAGTAAAGGATGCATTAAAAGGGTCTAAAAAGGGCTACTACCACGAAAAAAGCAAAACTATTATTCACAAAGTCAGGGACTGAGTGCTTTCCTGTGGTACTTTCTGGGTCCCCTGTGGCAGGAATGAAATGATGAATCTGACCCATGTTCTCAGAAGGCTAATTCATTATTTTGATACTGTATTATATTAAAGAATTTGATACTAAAACTATACTAAAGAATAGAGACAGAAAGCTAGAAGATACTAATTAAAAACTCGTGACTGTCTCTCCTCAGAGTCTGACACAGCCTGACTGTGATCGGTCATTAAGTCAAAACAATTCACATGTTGGATAAACAATCTCCAACCAATCTCCAATCTCCCAAAGCAGCAAAACACAGGAGAAGCAAATGAGATAATAATTGTTTTCCCTTTTCTCTACTGCTTCTCAGCTCCCCAGGAGAAGAATCCTGGGCAAGGGTATTTTTCAGAAAATGTGACAGTGAAATATGAAACTTTCCACCCTAACCCTGGGATGTGCACCCACTCTCCTGTTCCACCTCACACCTCTGCAGGGTCAGACAAGCACCACTTGTAAGAGGATGATGCAGTTCCCAGTGATCATTCTGCTGAGGATGTGCAGCGCAGGCCCAGGATGTGCAGTAAATCCCCCCAGCATGGCCTTGTGGCACCCAGCAAACAGTAATTGTTAAAGTTCCTCTCACTCCAAATGGCCATTTCACACAGATCAACTGTGCAGTTCAAAACCCATCTGAACAGAGTTGTACCTCACACTCATCTTCCCAAAGAAATCCTTGCATATGCTCTAGATAAACATTAGGAATTCCTCAGAGTGAAAGAGATTAGTAAAAACTATACTTGAGCAGAGCATAAGTCTAAATAGTGAGTGGTGAGGGATAATACCTGCCTGGGGAGCCATCAGGACAAAGTGTGCTTACAGAGAATGATGGCTCTCAGCAGTGTCAGAAAGAAGGCAGCAAGAGGAAACCTCTGCATCGGGAGGATGGGAGAGATGAAAGCCAGGAAAGTCCAGTGCCATGAGAATGGCAAATGGATATTAACCCTCTGGAAATCTTCTGGCTCTGCTGGCATCCTGCTTTTGAGGGCTAAGTTCCTTTTGCAACATGCACTGACCATGCTATTCTGCCAGCTTGGTTCTTTCCTGACATAGGAGCAGCCACAGAGGCCCAGAGCAGCAGTGTCAGATCCCATATCCCAACTCCAACAGCAGGGAAAAGCCAAAGCCTCTGCCCACCCCATCCCATCCCATCCCATCCATCAACCCAGCACCCACCAAATGTGCTTTCCAAGTAATAAGACACCCACAGGGAATTCATCTTCAATCAATGTGTCCAGCTTTTATTTGAACTTAAAGTCTTTTTTCTATGCCTTTTTATATTCTCCTCTCTGCTAAAGACACCTAAGCTGAACATGTACAGCATATGGAAGTAATAGTGACTGTGAAAAAGCGATGGAGAGAGCACAAATTTTCCCCACATCCTGCAGAGGAGTTTTAAAGCTTATCCCACACTTCATAGCTTGTTTGTTTTGAATCTGCCACCTCCTACTCATCCCCCTATCTCTCATCACTTGAAATATTTTTTTTTTATTTTGCCCTTTTCCCCTTCCCTTTTTATTTGCTTACATTTTCTCTTTTTCACTCTAGCCCAACCATTTCCCTGTTCTTCTCCTCTACATTTATTTTTCTCTCCAGTTTCTACAGCTCTCTCTCTCGTTTTGGGCATGTATTATTGGCATAAAAATATTGTCTGCAAAATTAAGGAGGAATTGGAAAGTCACATCCCCTAAGAGGCAGGATTTCTTACAGGTTTTATTCTACTCAGACAAATCTTCTGGCACTATTCACAATTCAGAATAAACTCCTAAACATTTTTTTCAGTGAAGTCAATGGTTTGCCCCATCCTTTCTTTGCTGCATCTTTCCTGGTTCTTTGGCTGCTAAAGATTTTTCACACAACAGAAAGATCTAAATGGAATTTGACCTAAGCCAAGCCCTTATACAGAAGTCAAATTTCCTGAGAACAAAGTGGTGGAGGCAGCACAAAGGACCTCATGATTGATTTAATGAACACACTTGTCTGTGAGGTGTTACCCCACCACTGTTGGTTCAATTAAACTTGGTTTTCTGACCAGCCCTCCATTAAGGATGGTCTGGAGTCAAAACCATGGCAGTTGCTGGATAGTGGGGGCATCAGACCTTGGCATTAAGGACTCATAAATATCCTTTCTTTGCTGCTGTTTCATGGAAGCTCTGTAGGCACCTCCATGACTTCATGGTGAAAGGATGCAGACCCTGCAGAGGAGAGATCAGCCCATAGTGACCAAACTCCCACTTAAAGGTGGCACCAGAGCACGGGAAAGGCTTCTCTTCAAGTTAAAAGTTTCCTTTTAGCCAGTACTTCATCCACCCTCAGGTCACCAAATGATTTATGATTCTACATCCAAACCAGTCTCTGATGCAAATTTGACGAGCCAACTGGTGAATCCTGAAACACTTTCCTGTTAAAGACGAGACAGAGTTGAAACTGTGCATTAGGGCGTCAGTCACAGAAACCATCTGTTCTAACAGGGCTTTTTGTTCTTCCCAAATTCAAGCTTTCTGAATGAGATGCTGTTTTATAAAATACTGACAAGAATCAGTATACAAGAAATTACCTATTCAGCATCTCTAAGAGATCGTAATTGACAGTAGTCAGTTAAGAAGTAAAGATGTTTGGAATGATTAGCATTAGGGAGGATGAGTTGTAGAGTCTCTTCGTTAACTGTGTATTAAATTAACCTTCCCACCACTTACAGTTTCAGAATTGCTTTGCAAAACACTACAAATGAGCCTTAAGTGCAAGGCATTGTTTCCCATGGCTAGTCACAACAGTCATAAAATAAATCAGGGGTCTGGATAAGCTTTGCTGCCTTTCTTCAAGACAATATCCTGGAGTAATTTTATTTTTGGCCACGAATGACTCACTATCACCTCCATCTTTTAATTTGTCACTCTAATCTTTCAAAACTAAGGAAAAGTGACTCAGAGAAAGCATTTTCCCCCATGACAGCAGTCAATGAGAGAAGATTGCCCACCTCCAACCTCACAGATTTGCAGCATCCAAGTGGATCAAGCCCCAGACAGGTGAGTCAGACCCCAGGGTTGACCCTTCTGGAACAGGAATTCTGACCCAAGATCTGCTGGGGCCCCTTTCCTACCTAAATTACCTCAGATCCCAACACAGGCAACTTGCACCAGTATCTCTGATTGACAATTCATAGACATCAGGCTGTTCCTGCCTTGTCTTGAATACACCAAAGCTCCCTAAGCCTCCCAAAGTTCAAGGCAGTCATTTTATTATTTCCCACCAAACTTCAACTCTGATCTCTGCTTTTCCCCCTTTAGAAGAGCTGACACTGAATTACCACACCAGGGTTTTCAGGTGTGGTAAAAAATTTTAATTTCCTAGAATTTCTTCCTTTCAGACTCTCTAAAGATAGTTTGGAGTGATAATAGATTGTCATGCACAGAAATACCAATATTTTGATCACAGTTATTTTGACATTTCATGCCCCTCATGGCATTGTGATACCAAACCTCTCACAGCAAACTGTAACCAGCTTCTATTTTGGATGCCTGAAGGTTGAGGAGACACTTTTCTATTCTGAGGACACAATTTACATAGATAAAACAGATAATACCAAGAGCTCAAGCAGAAGGAACAATTTCATATCAGATTCCTCTTAATATACAATGAGATTTGTCTTTATTGTGATAGTAGCTACCAACTTTCTTTACAATGTATTTCCCAAACCAGAAAATGAATTCTTCTCCCTCTGTTCTTTACATTCATAGAAATGGCATGAAGTTCTATTTTCTCCCTTGGTGAAGCACCTGAGGCTGCTTTCATCAAAGCACAGAATGGGTTGGGTTGGAAAGGACCATAAAGATCATCAGTTTCCACCATCTGCCATGGGCAGGGACACTTTCCACTATCCCAGATTGCTCCAAGTCCAACCTGACCTTGGACACCGCCAGGGGCAGCCACAGCTGCTCTGGGAAAGCTGTGCCAGGGCCTCACCCCCTCAAAGGGAAGAATCCCTTCCCAATATCCCAGCCAGCCCAGCCCTCTGTCAGTGTGAATCCATTGCCCCTTGCCCTGTCACTCCATGCCCATCTCCAAAGTTCCTCTCCAGCTCTCTTGGAGCCCCCTTAGGTATTTTAAGGGGCTCTAAGGTCTCCCCAGAGCCTTCTCCAGGCTGAACAGCCCCAACCCTCCCAGCCTGGCTCCAGACCAGAAGGGTCTCAGCCCTCTGGGCATCTTTGTGGCTTCCTCTGGACCTCCTCCAGCAGCTCCAGTCCTTCTCTGGCTGGGGACCCCCCAGCTGGATGCAGTGCCCTGAGTGGGGATCTGACTTTTGAGAAGAATCTCTCCATTAACATCTTCCCTGTACGTGTTGAAACACAAAAGAAGAAAATGGGCAAGCGAACACAACACTACAAATATATTTTTCTGTATTAAAAAAGAATGGCATTACAAATATCTGTTCTATTACAGCAGAGTGTTCCTTTATCAGCAGGCTGTGAAGCTGAGGCTGCTCTAGGTGTTCTCTGCAAGGCTGCTCAACAGACTGCAGGGATAGAACAGACCTTCACTCTGTGAAATCCTGCTGACAGCTCCGAGCTGAACGCTGCAGTTCCTTGTCCCCTTAAGATAACACAATTGCTTGGATGCACAGCATCTTCTGCAGTTTATGAGGCAGTGATCAATCTCTGATTGACAATTCTAATTAGCAGCTCTCTTATGTGCAACATTATGGCATTTTATAGCAACTTTCTCCTGGATATTAAACCTCCACAACCATCTTACACAAAATAAAGTACTTTATAGATCATTTGATACCCAATGCTATCAATTCTGTTTGTTTATACTGAAAGACTTTGTTGGTATTATAATATGCTGGTTTTGATATAAAAATTCATATCTTTAATACCCAGCAATATCTTCTAAGGCCTCAGCTTTTCTTCTCTGAAGAGCTCTTGGCATTTGAGGCTGATACAGGAGGAGGACTACTGTGTCCTTTTATTGCTGTTTCCAGAACTGTATTCCAGGTATAAAGTTTTGTACATTTAGAGATGAAGATTATTTCCCTCCCTCCAACAGCAGTGATTCATAATGGAATACAGAAATCATAAGAAAAAATGACATCTGTTTAAAAATGTGGTTCTCTGTTACAGTCACAATGACATATCACATTTTGCTTGGTTGAAAACAGCTATAAAATGGTGTTCATTTGAGATGTGTTATGAAACATCTAAACAGATTTGTCATGGAATAACAACTTTCACCCCCCCCAAACCCACCCCAAACCAGGCAATAGTTACACAGCAGGGTCATTCCTGAGTATCCCCATTAGAATCTGTAACCAGCAGACCAAAGTCCATCAGAAATACAGGAAATAAG
Source organism: Molothrus aeneus (assembly GCF_037042795.1). Lineage (NCBI taxonomy): Eukaryota > Metazoa > Chordata > Aves > Passeriformes > Icteridae > Molothrus > Molothrus aeneus. Next base: position 34,532,846 of record NC_089652.1, on the reverse strand, counting down.
CTTGGGTTTGAGTCACTGAATTCCTCACCTGTACTAAATATGAGTTTGTTTCAGGGTATTTTTTTCCCACCCTGATATTTCTTTTGGAAAACTAGGCTTTCCATCATACAGAAGGTGATAAATTACTGAGAAAAACACAGTATCTTTTCTTGTCATGTGTGTGGCTTGTACCACAGATCTCTTTTCCCTGGTGTTCTCGGAGGGAGAGACAGTATATAAAATAAAGTTTTCCTCCTCCCTCCCCAGAAATCCCTAAACAGTAATTTGAGCTTAAATGTTACCTTAAGCCTACTTTAAATTAACCACCCTACACTTCCAAAACTAAATTTAAAGATGAGGAATCAGCAAAACTTCTGTAACAACACCAAAAGAAAAAAAAATAAAAAAGATTGTAAAGCACAGATAAGGAGGTTGATGATATATACACTTGAAATACCAGATATCAGCAACAGAATGCAAAGCACAGCAGGGCAGTTACAACTCAGTGTGATTCATCTTTTAAATGATAAGACTTCTCTAATTTTATGAAGTATTTGTCATATCAAATGCTTCCTAGTGCCATGAAAAATTTCTTTCCTTTCCATCCCTTAGGATTTTGATGTACAGTACAGTGCTGCCTTAATATCAGGATTAATGCTGGAATTATAAATAAACCACTCAATATTTAGGGCTATTGATGGTGGTAAGTGACACCCTGAAAGTTGAATTTCCAAGCTGAACAGTAACTTTACAGTATTGCACAAACCAGGAGCTGTACAGGGACGATCTCCTCTATTTTATTCAGAAGGGAGAGGGCTTGAAGATCCATTGATTGCAAACTTATTTTGCAAGTTTTCATTTAAATACCATAAATCCTCCCAGTAAATTGAGAAAATACATTTTTTCCCTTTGGAAATTAATCGGGAGGCAATTTATATGCATATATCTAATACATAGGCACACAGACATATAAAAATGTGATTTGAGGGAAGAGATTGTATTGCATTAATAAAAGCAAAGATAAAAATTCAAATAGGAGGTTCAGCATAATCAGTCCCTTCAAGTCACATTGACTGTGCAGGAGTTCAGCCACCCAAGCTGCCCTTTGGCTTTTCCGGCAGGTCATCCTCCTGCCCCGGGGCAGCTCCTGCTCCCTGGCTCAGGGATTTCTCCTTCAGCTGCCAGCCCCAGTCGCTGTTTGCACAGCCAGGTGTTCTGCTCATCCTCTGCTAAAGAGGCATTTCTTCCGCTCCACTGAAAAACTTTGTCTTTTGCTGTTTTGGCAGGCTTCACTCCCTCCTACCTACGCCTTCTCACCCTCCTTTCCTGCCAAAACACACCTTTCCTGAGCCACTTTTTCTCCATTTCATTTCCATACCTCTCATGTAAAGTGATTCCTGTGTGAATCATCCAAATACACCTGGTCCCTAAACATCAGGCAGAACCTCTGGTACATGCCCAGGGTTCTTATGTTTTACCTTTAAATTGAGTTTTGCCATGACACAAAATAATTTGTGTTGAATGTTTTATCTCAACCTGTTAAAGAATGGGGGACCTTGCTCAAATTTAAACAGGACTCTCCCTGCTACACACCAAAAACCCACAAAACAACCCAAATTTTCTTCATACATTAAACATGCTCAGGGTTCTTATGTTTTACCTTTAAATTGAGTTTTGCCATGACACAAAATAATTTGTGTTGAATGTTTTATCTCAACCTGTTAAAGAATGGGGGACCTTGCTCAAATTTAAACAGGACTCTCCCTGCTACACACCAAAAACCCACAAAACAACCCAAATTTTCTTCATACATTAAACATGCTCAGGGTTCTTATGTTTTACCTTTAAATTGAGTTTTGCCATGACACAAAATAATTTGTGTTGAATGTTTTATCTCAACCTGTTAAAGAATGGGGGACCTTGCTCAAATTTAAACAGGACTCTCCCTGCTACACACCAAAAACCCACAAAACGACCCAAAGTTTCTTCATATGTTAAACAGCAATAATCAGAAATGGCAAAGAATGCATTTGATACCCAACACCACTGTACTTGAGGGAGGCATCAGTCTCACCCACCCTGAAGTCATTGTTAAATTTGGCATCACTAACACGGCCTCAGACGAGGATAAATCTTCCTTCTCATCCACATTCAGGCGCGGTTGAGAGCAGCGCTGCCTGTTCCACACTCCTGCTTTTCTCTGCTGAGTTTGGGCAGAGAGAGGTATAAAATATGCAACACAGAGCCCTGGTGCAAACTGGAGGATGTGTGGTTACTCCTGCTTTGATGGAGGGAAAATATGTTTCTCTCATCTATTCTCCCTGGACTGCAAAGGCAGGAAAAGGGAAGGCCACGGTACGCCTTTGGAAAGGAGAGTGGTGTTAGTCCAAACAGCTGAGTCCAGAAATAAAAAAAAAGCCATTAAAAATAGTTCTAGTAGTTGATTAAAACTCCCTATGGAGCAAAAATGCTTCCACAATTTTAAGGTGTTCAACTCACAGAGTTAAGATTATGTTTTAACAGTATAACACACCTCAAATCTCACTCAGCAGTTAAATTTACTAAATAACTCCTGGAAAGCCTTAAGTGTATTTTAAATAACATCCATAGTTTTTTTATCCAGTATATTTAGAACTATAGTCAAAAAGACATGTGAGTAATGTAGCATGTAAACAAAACTCACACTGAGGAATTTATTTTATTCCACCTTTTTCAACACATTTATAGACACATAAAACAGATCAAGTTTTTGTGTATCCTAATATTTCTCAACTTCTGTTGTTAATATTTTTTTTAGTATTCAGTTCATGTGACAATCCAAAATTAAGGCATTTACATATAAAGGGCTATAAAACATAAAACATTAATTTTGCATTTTAACATTAATTTTATCTCAGATACTTTATGCCACTTCATAAAATTTAAAGATATTAAATTTTAAGGCTTCACTTATATTGAACTTTAGAGCTTGTCTTATTTAGGATAGACCTTCAGTATAGGAGATGTAATTTAAGATGACCTGTAAAATGTATAGACAAAGCATCTTCTGATGTGTGTCCTATACCAGGTCGATTTTACTGACATGCCCTCAAAAATTAGCTTGCCCTTGACAAGGAAATTATTTCAAAATGCTCTTTTATTTTTCTTTATCACTGTATACAAGGGAAACAGGTTAACAGAAAATTCAATTGCCCAAGATTATCTAGGAACTCAGAGGTAAAGATCCAGATGGAATATGCATCTTCCAGCTCTTTAAACACCAATACACTCCCAAGAGATCTTCTCCTATATCGTATCAGTTAAAAAAAAAAAAAAAACAAACCCAAAACCAGAAGATAAATGGCAAGCATGTCAGACAGCAGCCCTGCCTGCTGTTTTCCCTAGTTAGAAATGCAAACAAGAATTGACCTGTGCCACTTCTGATCTCAAACCAGTTATCAGAGTGCATCTCCTTCAGCAGCCAGGCCAAGGGAACTCGAGTCAATGACCGTGGATAAAAGCTTTTCCGATAAACCCTCAATCCATTAAATCAAATGGCGACTTTAAATTGATGAAGATTATAATAAATTATTTCTTAATCCTGATGTATCAATCTATCATAGGTGGTGGCACAGCGCAACGAGCAGCAGCACTAAAAGCTTTGTGAAAGTCATCTGCTCTTCCCTCAGAGCTCAGAGGGTGGGAGAGGAGCTGCAGCAGGGGACAGGGGAGGGATAGGTCACAACTCCTGTGCAAGGGGGAAGGAAGGAACTGATGTTGGCACCTTGCTGGGAAAAGGGACACAGATAAATGTTCCCATCATGGCACAGAGGCTGACAGTGCCATAGAAAGGACCAGTCCGTTCCAGTTACTTTGAGGAGCAGGAGGAACAGGAAACTTCCTCAGTTTGGGGAATATTGACAGTTGTTAGTTATCCCATTGTTAGTAACAAGACTGAGGAGCACAGAGACCCTTTAGTCTGCTGCTGGCATGCTGGTAATTCTGAACTCTGCTCACTTCTGTTTATCATACTAATTCAGGGAAGGGCAAGAATGAACTCTTTCTGGAGCATGCTCACAGCTGTTTCCTAAATAATGAAAATTGAAACAGTTTCTTTCAAAGCTCTTGGAATTCATGGAAAGAGGAAGTGGCAACTCTAAGGAACCTTTATTTATTTTTTAACCAAACTATTCTAATCCAAGCAATATACAATGAAAACATACAGATCCAAGCCTGGCCATTCCATTACTATTTTACATTTCTGCCTGATGCGTTCCTCCTGGATTCAGGCACTTTCTTCACCATCAGCTGGTGAAATGAGGTGCTGGTTTTGATCCACTGTATACTGGATCCTCATTATCCGGGGCTGTTTCTCCACTAAGACAAAGGAAAGAGGGATAATGGCTCCAAGGAAGTGCCTGAAGTGGGACACCTATGGCCATCTTCAAGTATTCCAGGCTGTGCAACCTTCCCCTGGCTGCCTTTGTTTGGAAATTCCAACCTGTGCTGGCCAGGATGGTCTCTCCTTACACCTGTTGACTTTCACTGTCATGGGAGCTTCCCAATAATTTATATTTCTCCAAGCACACACAGTTTGGCATCAGGACAATGACAGCATTACAAACCCACCTCCCTTTCACATTGAATGTTAAGAGCTTAAAAAGACCAGATGAGTTTTTCTACAATTCCTGGAGAGTTTGGTCCAGTGAATACTCAAATACCTTTATTTCATAGCCTTTGCGTCACAGGTCAGCTGAGCTCTTTATCTACCTGTCTTGTATGCTCTGAGCTGCAACATTTGAGAGCTCTAAACCCAAAAATGAACCCAAGAAATGTTTGACTTTGAGTTGCATTTTACTTCAGACATTTTCTATGCACCACTGCACACACACAAAAGGCAAATCTGATGGGAATACTGCATGAAAGGATGTTGTCATCAGGTTTTGAGACCACTATTGAAGACTCAAGACTTCAGATAAAAATTCAAAATTTTGAAGTCTTTCTTGTAGTTAGTAATTTATATTTACACAGCCAGACAAGCAACTCATAGCATTTTACCTTTCTTCTAGAAATAAATCTTGCAACATCTGTGTGAGATAGAAACTTCAATACAGTTATTTTACAGATGAGGAAACTTAAGCACAGAGAAAAGTGCATGACTAAGAAATTGACATTTACTTTCAATGTCTAAAATGGACTCTCAGGCATCTAAATGATGGCTTAAGTATTCACATTCAGAAATTAGCATTTTGCTCCAATTAAAAAAAAAAAAGAGCTGTCAGGTATAAAAATACATAAACCCCTAAAAATAACCTAGTTAACATCTTATGCTGATTTAAAGACTTATGACTTCTACCTGGTAACTTTCCAAACAGCAACCCTGGGGCAAAGCGGAGATCTAAATACTAATAACAGGATTTCTGCCACTGGACCTACTATTATTATGAAAAGAAGTGATTATTTTTGGCTTAAAAGTGTGTGGTTGAGATGTTTATTTATCACCTTGGTAAATGAAGAAAAAAAAAGCCAGAAACTTCAATTCACAGACAGAAGCACAGTTAGCAACTGCTATTGCCAACAGTTGGTCCATCTCATCATGAAAAATATAGGTCTCATACTTTACTAAAAAAAAAAAATTGTCATTTTCTATAGCAGAACATTCTTAAATATTTTTTTTTAGATATGAGGCATCTTTGTTTTCCCTAAGTGTCAACCCAAGGCATGCATTTAATTTTATTTTTTTTTTTTTTGTGTCTTCAAAGCTTGGTCACGCCACCTTCACACACCTGCCACTTGCCAAACCTCTTTTCTTCTCCTTGAGCACAGAAGATGTCCCAGACAATGCAGCAATCATTCAAATCACATCTCCAGCACACACGCTGGATCTGCTATGGCTCGCGCTGCTTCTATCCCTTGCAATAAATTTTAATCAGATACTTTGTACCCTGTTGTACTCTTGTCTGAAACCATCCAAAGTGCTGTTGTTGCTAAGGAAACCACTTCCCCTCATCCTCACACTCATCTCTGCTGCCTCCTTCCCTCCCTTCCCCTCTCCCCATGTTTTCCTTGGCTCCAAGGGCACCACTGAGCCATTTACCCCCTCATACCTTGGGGTGCAATCTCACTTGAAGCACATAAGAAATCCCTGCAACCAGAACTGGTGGTATTTAAAGTGTGACCATCCCTGCACAGGCCCATTATTTAATTAGTCTCTGCACAGCAGGGACCAAGCCAATCCCAATGGCTGCAACGGTGAGGAGAAGCTCTAACCTGCTGTGAAAAAAAGGCAAAATTTCAGCTCTGGGCTCTTCTTGCAGGAGACAAAAGAAGAAATAGATGGAATGGAATATATGGGCTGGATAAGCAAGTATTTGGTACTTTTCCTAAGGAAGGAAGTTTCAGAGCCCTGCACTCTCCTCTGCAGAGCCCTCCCACCATAAGAAGCCCACAACAGGAAGAGCTGTTTACCTCTTTCAGAGAAATCAAGTCCCCTGAGCCATTTGACTGCAGAATTGATTTCTGACCCTTTGCTTCCTTCCAGGCTCCTGATGTTTAAATCATCAGGAAGGGTGCTTGTGTTTAGAGTTTTATCTTCTCAAAGCTGTGAGCAGCACTGCAGACCATGGGTCCATCACCACAAGCACAAGGGAAAAATAAGAAAAGGGGAAATTTGGCTTTTGCCATGACCACCCTGCATGCCCAGAACCAGAACTAAGCCAGGCTGTTAACTGAAAGAGGCACAGGGGAAACACAGCAAGGAAACAAAGTCAACAACCATTAGAGTGCTTTCTTCTACAGGAATGGATAAAGCAGCATTTGAATAATATTTCAAGTTCTATTTGGTAGGTTTTTTCAGGGAAAAGAAAATTCACTCAACATACAGCATTCCCTAATGGAAAGGCCCCTTTAACTGTACATTGTGGCTGGCAGTAATGGGATTTTGACACATTTGGCCTTTTTCAACACTCATTACTCTTCTCCCCACCTTGCTTTTGCTTTTTACCACACTCAGCTTTGTACAGAGGGGTGTAGAAGAGGCAAAGGGCAAAATTCAAAGCTAAAGAGCAAACAACCTCTAATATTATAGAGCTTTCTCTGTGTTTTTGCTTTCCCCAACTAAGCCTCCCTGCCACTACTATTGAGTGTGAGGAACCTGCTGGGTCTGTTGCAGTTGTCCTATTGACTTTCTCTGGATGAATAAGTTCCTGTCAAGAGCAGCACTAAATATCCATTTAGAAAAGCACTTTTAGCCATAAAGAGCACATTTTCCCTTCCTTTCTAGAGCCAGAGCCAGCACTGCAAAGCACAATGAAAATGCAGTCTTTGGAGACAGATATAATTATAAGTAAATACTTCACAGGCATTAATTAGCAGCATTTTTTCACCTGTGGTTTGTATAGGGAGTCAAACATCCCCCAGCAGAATTTGCTGCTGCTCCTATACTTGCTACCAACACTTCACAAGTAATAATTACACCAAACCCTTGTACTGCACCAAGCCTCAGATGCTTGAATAATATGAATCTAAAACCTTAGTTGTGGATTACTTTTTTTAAATTTTTTTTTTAGTCAAAAGCAGCTAAGATACAGATCCTGAATCTACTGCATGGCAGCCTCTTAATACTTTCTTGTGGTCAGGGGCTGAATAAGGGATAGACCCCTTGCCAAAAAAATTTCACAAAATTCCAGAATGCTTATTTGGGATTTCAGCTAATTATCTGGAAAAAAAATCATTGAGAGGAACAAAGTAATGGCTCATCTGCATTCAGCATCGGTGCCATAAGATGAGGGTTAAAGAAAAAAAACCTGTACAGAAACAGGGAAGCAGAAAAGACAAAATTAAAGGCCAGTGTATTGGTCTACAGCCTTGCAGAACAGCAGAGCAAATGCTCAGTGAGGAACACAAGCCATGGGTCTGTGTTTGCCAGCAAAGAGAACAGCCAATTTCTTTGGGTTGTGCATGTCCAAAGGCTCTGCAGTTTTTAATCAAAGGCTACTGCTCTCACCCACTTAGAGTGGGTTACTGGTACATTACTGATATTATATAGTAAAGGGCCTTAAAAAAATCCTGAAATTATTTTTCACACAATAAATTTCAGAATTCTTGACTCACTTGGCAGAGTTCTTCTCTTTCCTTTAGGCAAAAAAACATAAAATAAGTTGTTCCCTTGCTTTGTTGGGGTGATGTTCAGATTTAAGGTTCCCATGCTGAATACAGAATGGAAATCCCACAGAGAAACTCATGCATATATTGCTAAATTATTACAGAGGTTTTATTCTGAAGAGTAAATAAACCTACATGTTATAGAAAGTTCAGAGGCCAGTGGTAGAGAAACATCAATATATTCCTCTGAAAACTAAGTTAAATGTTAGAAAGCCTAGATTTGTTTTGCATAAGCCTTGGAATGTGTGCCACCAGCATGGCCCTGAAGCAGCTTGGGGAAGCTCTGGCTGTGAGCACAGGCTGGTGGAAAACCAGCACAGCCACTCATGGCTGTGACTCAGCATCATGAGAGCCTCCTGACACACAGCCTGCTGCCACCACGTACTCCAAGGGCTCCTTCAGCCCAGCAGCAGAACCTCTGTTTTCATTCCCAAACACCTCCAGATTTGCTTGTGAGGGCCTAGATCACCTCGTCCCTTAGCTGGGCAGAGGGGGACATTCACATAGCCACCTCCAGATTTCCATCTGAGATGCAGAGTTCACTGTTTGAACATATGAATATGCAGTAAGGAGCAATCAAAAAATCATGCGGCTATTCACTGGAACAAACAAGAGAGGAGAAATGTCTTAATATCAGAGCTGGCTTGACATTTCCCAGCATAACCAGATCTGGCTGTGGTCTGCAAGAAATCAATTCACAGAGAAGCCACAAATATCAGCTAATGCTTTGGTTCATAAACTTTTATCCGTGCTGGTATGAAAGACCTATTAAAGTAAATAGGGCGAGAGCCTGAGGCTCAGGTTGAGGGCCCAGAGCAGGTAAGAAGTCAAGCAGGCTCTTTGAAAGCTCTCTGGGGAAAAGACCAGGGATATCACTTGGAAAACAGCCCTAAAATTTTTTCCTTCATATACATTGCCCCTATTTTGCATACCCTGGACAACGCCTGAACTCAAGAGATTGCTTAGTGCCTTAGTTTTGGTAAAGGTCATATAAATATTGATCACTACTGCAGAAGTTCAAAAAACCTTTTAAACTGATGCCTTTTGTTTGGCACCAATTAGTTTTTATTCCCATATTTTGAAATGAAAAGTTCCCGATTCCACCCACTTGACAAATGATTTTGAGTATTGTGAATAAGAAGCTTTTATAGGACTAGGTAAATCGCTGGAAGATTTTTAAGGACTGTACTTCACTCCTTTAGATCTGTTATTTTTGACAAGAGGAAAGAAAGGTTAGAGTGGTGTACAGCATAAATAATTTTCAACTAATGACCTAAGACTTCAGGGTCAGGTCTTTCAGGAGTTTATTATTAATCTCTTGACTTCAATGGACTTGTGGTTTCATTTGTGGGGTTTTTTTAAAGAAGAAACTAAGGAGGTCTTTCTCCTTTTAGAAAAATGTTGTTAGTTTTAGCTATATTCTCAGGTATTCACAGATTAAGGTCTTGATTATGGTTTTCCTGGATGCATGGCATGTTTCTGATGAAGAAAAGGGCTCGAGAACTATTTAAGTTGGTGACAGGATTTAACACTAATTGGGTCTACACTGGGGATTATTCTTACAGGTATTATTACAATGGAAATAGAGACAGCCAAGAGGACAAACATTTAGTGCAGATATGCACTAAATAGAACAGTGCTTGCAATAATTAATATTTCAGAAATCCGTGAAAGTAGATTGGCAGTAAAGAGGCAGAATTGCTACTTGGATTTCCAGGTTTCTGCTCTAAAAGCAAGCAAGGTCAAGGCTGAGATTAATTTCTTCAGTACAGGTGACTGTTTAAATTTTATATGACCATAGTGGCCATAAAACAAATAGGAAGGGAAGAGGCACGAGAGAAAAAGGATGAGTATTTTTATCATCTGACTGTGGAAAAAAAATTAAAAATAAAAAATATCAAGATGCATTGGAATTTTCTCCATAGAATCACAGGATGGGTTGGGTTGGAAGGGACCTTAAAAGATCATCTAGTTCCAATCTCCCTGCCATGGGCAGGGATTTAATCAGTAAGTTCATCTCAGTATCTACACAGTTCTTTACCAACAGTACAAACATGAGTTGCAGAATTTTACAGCAGGTGCTAAACATGCAATATCTAAAGACAATATCTCTGTATAGCAATCAAAATATTGCACTTTTAAAGATAAAACCTACTGAAAATAGATTTTTTTCAGAAACAGGTCTGATTTTCTATCAGGTGCCCTTTACTCATGAGCATGTAAAAGCAGCTCCCATTTAGGTGAAAAGCATGAATAACTGCTTTAAGCCCGTAGTGGAAGAACTTTTATCTCTTTTTAATTTTTTTTTAAATATGCAGAGAAGTTAAGATGTCTCCATTTGGAAATTGTTCCCTGCAAATTCCACACAGACTTCTGTGATGGCTGGAATGACCATGTGGTTTGCTAACCTGACCTTGGTGTCTTCTTTCTCTCAGGTGCAAGGAGGTAGCTGAACAAAACTCTTCCACTCTGGAGACAGACTTTGGAGCTGATTAGTCAGCCACACACTTAAGTCTATTAATACATAGCACTATTGCCATGGTAGCAGGTTAAAGTTAGAAGTAACTAGATGTGAATAATTTAAATATGCTAAAAATACCAACTTCTGGGCTTAAGTGGTTCTATTTGTCACCTATAATGACAATTGCCACCTATGCTAGAAAGTCTCCTTGGAAAGTTTAGTCTCAGCGGGTGCAGAATTTTCTCTGTGATCATGCTCCAAAATCTGTGTCATAGTTCCAACTGCAGACACCAAAACCAATAGTTGTGTTTCTCAGATGTAGCGAATACACCCAGCTTGATCTCCGACATAAACCAAACCAAAGCAGATAATTGGAAGGTTGAATCCAATTAGTTTAATTTGGTATGGCCCAGGGACCTCCAGATGAATCCAAGCACAATTTCACAAGTTTCCCTTTTCCCACATGTTTACATCTACAAAGAGACCACAGAAAAAAAGAATAATAAGCTTAAAATTTAAGAAGGAGTACACATGTACAATAAAACCTAGAAAAGATGCAAAGAATACCAAACTATATTGCCCTACCATCTAAAAATATTGACTATGCTTGAAAAAAAAAATAACCCAAATCAATACCAACCAACCAACAAACCAATCAAGAACACAGCAAACCAAACCATAAAAACTAACACTATTTTTCAGAAAGGTGGTAAGAAAAGTTATTTCTCCCATCAGTTTACCAAAGTACAACCCAAATGTAAGGTAAAATTTGTTCTATTTCTAAGAATTTCTGACTTGGTGCTCCAGACTCACTAAATTAATGCAGTGTCAATTCCAATCAATCCAACCCACTCACCTAAGTAAAATCCTGCAGGTACATTACTGTTTCCAGGACTGTTTGACAGCAATGGGAAAGATACAGGGCTCAGAGTTAACAAAAAAATTTCAAAACCAGTTTCTGTCTGTATTTAGCACAGACACCATATTTCAGATCTTAGCTTGTCGTGTTCATTTCTTGATTAAAAAAACTAACAGGGAATATTAACCATGTTCCTATTTCATCTTTCAATATGCAGATTATAGGTGCTGGCCTACTGGTAGCAGCTTACTGTAGGATGTGGCTGGATGACACAGGTGCAAGGAGGAAAGATAATTTTAACACCAAGAGATTACAACTACAAATTTACCTATCAGTAACCCAGCTGGGAAGCTGATTAATAACACTGGATTGAAGATTTTGAATGAAAAATAATAAAAAATGCAGAATACAGGAGGATATAAGGTTAGCTCTGTGGTTTAATACAATTTGGGAATGGACAAGATTTTTCACCTTCTAGGGGATTTAGAAAAAAGAAAAAAGAACCTTTTTTCTTATTTCTATGCCTACCTATAGAAAATATTTTTTTATTTTGCAATGTTCACCCTTCCCCTTCCATCTGGTCAGACCATGAGGCCCTGGATCCACAAGGGTCTGATCATCCACATCTGGGTGCAGCTGTGTCCATGTGTCTGTCCCAGCCCCTCAGGGGCAGAGCAGCCCTGTTTTGGTGGGATATCAGGAAGGACTGACTAGCCCAAGATGAAATGGCTCTGTCAAGATGCCCACAGTGCAGAACTGAGGCCCTGGCAGGTCCAGACCCTGCCTGGGCAAGCACTGAGTTTTCCTAAAATGATGTTATCACACACAGGAACAGGAGGCTAATTGGGAAACAGGGCTGCAGCAAGGAGCTTCCAGGAGGGATTTTAAAGATAAAGAAGAGCCAGCTAAGCTTACAGAACAAGCCAACACTGATAGCTGTGTGAAATGCAGATGCAGGGAGCCAGACATGTTTTAAACTTGAGCTGTTGTTGTGACTGTGGATTCCCAGCACTGCTTCATTTGCTGCCCCCATTAGATTGCCGCTCTGAGTTTCTGTGCTGGGTTATGCTATGCTGGGCCAGCCTTCTCCTGGGATCATTACAAATATCTCAGTTTAGTTTTCCAATAAAAATAGGAAAGTTGCAATTTAGCAGCACAGCTGCACTTATTGAAATAGCTCTGTCTGTGCTGGTGAGGGCTGTGAGGTGGAGAAGGAAGGGGAGAGGAACAGCTGCAGTGCAGAGGAGCTGGTTGGGGACAGACACAAAAAAGGCAGGGAAGGACAAGGAGGCTTCACATCAGGAGAAGCTGAGGTGATGCACATCAGCACAGGCTTTATTTCATTGTGTTCCTATTTCAGGAATTAAGAAATCTTGTCTGAATAAGAGCCAAGGCTGAAAGTTCACCCCCCTGCTCCATCCTGCTCTTTGACCTGTTCATGGTCCTCTGTACATTTACTGTACACAGATATATTGTGTATAATTACAATAGATATTGTGTATAATTACACATTGCCAACAGCCTGAGTATCTCACCAAACCAGCAATACAAAGACATCTCCTCACTGTGCAGAGCAATCATGAAGGTGAGCATCACACTGAGGAGGTGCCATGCCTGCTGAACTCATGGGACAGCTTTTCACACTCTGTGTGTGCTGACCCACCTGTCCCCCATGCTTCTTGTACAATTTAATTACCTAAAATGATGATTCTTTGCATATATCAATGGGCAATTATGACCAAGGTCACTATTTTGAAGGTCACTATTAGAAGTCTCAGCTGCCACAGATTGAATTGGTACACCTAGGACTTCTGGCTTTATTTTTGCTCATAATCAGGTAAACAAAAGAATGAGAATATGGATTGTTAGCTAAAAAACCTGAAGGCAGAAGATGTAAAGATTCACAGAACAATTAAGCTCATAATTCCAAAGGAACAGAGAAAGGAAAATCTACATTAAAAGGAAATGTCAGCAAATGTGGAGAAATTGTCAAGACATTCTGTGGAACTAAAACAAAACAAAAAAACCCTTTAAAATTCAGGACAGCTGTTGTTAAAGGACAACTTATTCAGTATCAAATAATCCTGATGCAGGGAAAATAGAAGAAATAGAGACCCAGGACCTCTTTAACAACCCAGATAATCAGAAAGGAATTGTATTTAAAGTGGAGTTGTGCTGAAAGTGGATATATAATTAAGGACAAGTGTAAATGAATAGTACAAGTATGTAGGCATGGAATTGAAAAGACAGAGGCACAAAACAAGTTATGACCAGCTATTAATGTAAATGAAAGCAGGAAAACAATTCCAGAAATGCAACATTCATAACAGAAGATAAAGAGCCAACAAGTTCCCTTATTTTAGTTGTAATAATGGCAAATGCAGGAACACTCAAGTAGCCAAAACCTGCTTTTCTTCAGTTTTCACCTAGAGTAATTACAGCCAGATACTAAAACAATTAATTTTAACTAGGAGCCAAAAGCATAGGACAGGAATATGAAAAGGAAAGGTTGAAGAATATTTAAGTTAGACATATTTGAGTTCCAAAGACAAATGAAATGCACTGTAAAGTACTCAAGGAATTAACTTGAGCCATCTAAGAACCATTAGCAATTATGTTTGAGAATTCAGAGGGCAGGGAAGTCCTGGGGGACTGGGGAAGGGCAGAGAGAGCACCAGCTCTGCAAAGAGAAGACAGAAAGAAGGTCCAAGGATTTAAAGATAATACAATCTTGCTTTTGTATTTGAGAGTGTATTAGAACTCTGCTTAAAATGAGGAGACAAAAATGTGAACATTTGGTGTGTGAATGTCTGGAGAGCAGATTAACCCTGTCACCAACAAGAGGCATTGCTGACATTGAGGAGCACGTGGGAAGCTGCAGATGCAGTCTGGTGAGGCTACTGATGGCAAGATCAACTCTCATCACTTTCATAAGTAAACTCAGCAGAAAGGCCTAAGAGAAATTCTTGTGAAGCATGCAGACAGGTGGTTTAAAAACAGCACTCAAAGCTTTTACCTTTGACCAGCCTCTAACAGGGAGAGGTGCTGCCAGGGACCTTCCAGGGAAGGCCTGTTCTGGATTTTGTTCCGCATTCTCGTGCTGGCTTTGGCTGGGGCAGGATTGATTCTCGTGTGGAGCTGCTGGAAGCTGTGCATCACCCAGGGCCACAGCTGCTGCTGAGCAGGGACTGCACAGAGCCAGGGACAGCCCTGCTCCTCAGCCCACCAGCAAGGGGCTGGAAGGGCACCAGAAGCTGGGAATGGCCATAGCTGGGACAGCAAACCCCAAGGGACTCAAGGAACATCCTGCAACATTTGGCATCATGCTCAGCATGTAACCTGGGGAAAACCAGGGAACTGGGGCCATTCTGAGCCCTGTTTTCCTGGAGATGGCTGAACACCTGCCTGCCCAGGAGCAGTGGTAGACAAATTCCTTGATCTGCTTTGCTTTGCTTGCATGAACAGCTTTTGCTTTACCTATTAAACTTTTATCTCAGCCCCCAAGGTTCTCACCTCTCCAGTTCTTTGTCCATGCCACTGTGGGGAAAGTGAGTGGCTGTGCAGGGCTTAGCTGGCAGCTGAGGCTAAGCAGCAACAGTTCTTTAGCAAGAAATGCATGTTTTGACAAATACAGCTGTTTGTGTGGTCCCAAAGTAGCAAACAGATAATAGAGTAGCATTTTGCTAGAGGACTGGGAACAGTTACTTTAAGTTGGAGACATTTCTGGAAAGGTTGTCTTCCACGAAATGCTGTAAGTAGTTACTGTGCTCAGCAAGCCTAAGCTACCTCCTGCTTCTGAAAGGAGTCCTGCAGCAGAGCCAGGCACTGAGTGGCAGTGCTGAGGACAGATATAAGGAGATGAGGATTTATCAGCTGAGATAAGAGGCTTTGGCTTCCTCATTAGTTACAGTCACTGTGGTTGAGCAACTGCATTGCCTCCTCCTCCTCCACACCAGGGGGGACAAAGCAAGCTACAAATTGCTGGGAATGCTGCATTTATCATCAGCTCCAATTCACTCCCAAACTAAGCACTAGCAATCCAGTTGTATTTATAACTCATTCGGGGGGAAAAAATAAAATATTAATAGCCATAACAAAGAAACAGCCATTTTGGTGCAGTTTGATCAAATCCTATTTCTGTCATTGGGAATACAAGGAGCTTAGAGCCTCCACCACCTCAGAACAACACAACACATGCAGGAATATTTTTCTCGAGATCAGCCAAGCATAAGGACCAGGCTGACCAGGTAGGGGGTGCTCATCTAATATAGCAATATTGCTCTTGGTACTCAAAGCACATCTTGCTCAAGACTATGGAATCAGAAAGTATTTTATCCCTGTTGTTAGATTTCCTTCACAGACCCCTGCAGAAACAGGTAAAGGACACACTTTCCCTCATGAAATCAAAATACCTCTTGAAGGTGCCACTTCAAAACCTTAAAAAAGTTTGAAAGTCACAACAAGTAACAAAAGACCAATGAGTCACAGCAAGAGAATACAGCACAGGAAACAACTGTCTACAACTGTCTTTTCCTAGAGGAAAAATACCTCTGAGATTGGCCTTTTTGTAAAAAAGGAAATAAAACCCACTGATGCACCTCAAAGTGCCCAATGTTAGGAATTGTAGAATAATAGAAGGATAAAGGGTTGGAAGGGACCTTAAAGCTCATCCAGTCCCACCCCCTGCCATGGCAGGAGCACCTTTCCCTATCCCAGGTTGCTCCAGCCTGGCCTTGGACACTTCCAGGGATCCAGGGGCAGCCACAGCTTCTCTGGGCACCCTGTGCCAGGGCCTCATCACCTTCACAGGGAGGAATTTCTTCCTGATATTGAACCTAAATTTCCCCTCTTACAATTTATATCCACTACTCCTTGTCCTGTCACTACAGATCCTGGTGTTTTTTTCCTTGCATGTCTAGTGTTAAAAACAAACTGTGCAATCTCCTTCCCCTTCCAAGGGGATCACAGATATTTTTATACATAATATGGCTTGACCCAAAAGAATGTTAATTCAAGGAATACCTTGACAGCAGAACTGAAGATAAAACTAAGGACAATACAGCAAATTTAAATTGTTGATATGACAGTTGCATATTCATGGAACCAAAGAGTTGCTGAGGTTTCCATATTGAGCTAGATTGGATTCACACAGAGGGACATGAACAGTGAGAAAGGAGTTCTTCCTCACCAAAGCTCTTTCACTCTAAGCCTGAGGACCAGGAGTGAAGCAGCAGCACAACCAGCCAAAAAAAAAAAAAAAGAATGGATAAGATTAAGGCTATTACTTTTCTCCCTGCAGATATCTCAGCAAGCCAGTATGGGTACATGCACACGATATTTGGAAAGAAAACAGCAAGGGGGGAAATGGGCTTGTGCTTCTTTCCTTCTCTGAAAGTATTTTCTGAATTTTTTTTTGTGTAGAATTAAGATTAGCCTTCCTAAGTCTGCCTGAATAACAAGGATGTTTAGCAGGAATACTCTTGTCCTAAGGAGATTGGCAGGCTGAGATGTTACACTTTAGCAAGATGTATTTTCTACAAACTCATTGAGCCTCTGATACTGCTTAAAAATCATTAAGTTGTTACCTAAAATGCTCTATTTTTGTTATCAGCCGTACTCCCTGCACCAACTATTCTGTCACTACAGAGCAGCTCAGCTTTAACTGAGACCAAACTTCTGATGTCAACAGGAGCAGAGTTCTGCACAAATATTGCAGCCGTGACACAGAGCATCAAGCCAGGTCACCATCCCTTTTTGTCCAAGAAATGAAGTGTTCCAAAGCCACGTCCCCCTGGCATTGTATACACAGACACACATGCACAGAGCCCACTGGGCACTGAGACTTCAGACTGCAATACAGCATTAAAAGGTATATTTTTCCTTCAAAGTCCATTTATAATTCCCACCAACACTTAGGAGAGCTGTGCAAACCCATTAAGAAAGAGATGAATATACTTCCCTCCTGAGCACAGCCTTGAATTACAAACCAAGAGCAGCTACAGAGGTCTGACACCTAAAAGTAAAACTTGAAAATCTATATTTCTTGCAGAGATGCATCTTCTCCTCTCACTCCAGCAGTGGTGCACTACAGTGTGCTCTGCTCACCTCTGCTGCCTGATGCTGCAGATATTCTTTCTGTGGTCAAGGTTCAGAAGTGCTAATGATATTCAAAATCCATTTCCAGATCAGCCCTTTCTGCATCTGTTTACTTGACTGAAAAAACCCCAAACATATGTCTGCAATACTCGCTTATTTTTCTATAGAAAAGTCATGCTGACATATATTCAAGGACCAGAGTTCTTCAGCAGGCTTCCAGGCTGTTTTGGTATTCATTTCCAGAGTATTTTCCTGCTTTCTTTTATAACAACAATCATAACAAAACATACTTTGGAAAACAGGAGCATAAAAGTCAGCTGATTATGCCCCTCATCCCCCTGCCCCAGGGGCAGACAGGAGCTCTCACTTTTCATAGAATACAGCTGTTCTTGAAAACACTTTTTGGTGGCCTTTCTCACCTCTGAGACCACAGATCTCTCACCAAGGCCAGGTTTGTTTCTTCGAACAAACCCTTACAGTCCAGTGATGCCAAACTCCTGCTGAAGCACAAGTGTGGGCACTCAGTGGGATTGGTAATTTGTCCCTCACAGGTCAGATGGGAGCACACATCCATTATTTGATAAGGATGTCCAGAATTACATCAAGTTTACATGTGTCAGAAATTAACTTATAAGAAAAACCAACTCCTCATTTGTCTTTAAGGATACAATGAATGAAATTCTATCAATGGTTTCCTGCATCATTTCCTTGCACATACTAGAATAAGCATAAATTATAATTAATTGTAATTTGCTTTACTTAAGGAAAAGATTATTTCCTGGAATAGGTGTAGACAAACTCCAGCTCTTTTCCACCTGTCTTACCCACCCACTGACTGAACTGTCCCTGTTGTTTTGCCTCTGTACCTGATTTCTGATTTCTGTACTGGTAGGAAGAGGGGAATAATTTCTGATTTGAGTATTGCCAGATAAATTTACCTTAAAGACAGCTGGACACACATAACTTCATAAGAATTTTCAAAATGCTCAAGACAATCTCCTATTCCCCATCATTGAAGCTTCCCATTGTACCACAACAATCTGAGTAACAACTAACCTCTCAAATTCCCTCACACAGCAACTCCTTTAATTTTCAACACTTCACTGTCACTTACAGACAACTTGTGCACTTGTTCCATTGCACAAAGCACATTTTCCTGCAGGTAGATGATGGTATAATACACACCAGTGATGATGGAGCTGCTGCAGAAATCAGGGAGGTTTGTGTCAATCAAGTGACCCCAGGGAGCTCTTTGTTGCCCAGCTGCCATGAGGATGGCTCATGGCTGTGTCTGTCCTTTTGAAAAATAGATTCTTCAGATTCATCTGAGATGCCTGGACAGCAGTGCCCAGAAATCCTTCATTTATTCTCCACCGTGCACAAATCAACCCCTCAGGGCATGCTTGCTGCCACTGAGAATTGTCCAACCTCCTGCTTCAAAATTGATTTTTACCTCTTGGAAAATTTAAAAGCCCCAGCAGAACAGAATTTACAGCACAGTTGCACCACAGATGCATTGGACAAGCAGCCCATGATGCACCACACATGTGAGCACTGGTGAGTCTGCGTTGCTTTTGCCACCAATGGATGCAGCTGGGCTGGTTTGGTGATGCTTTTATATTTCATCCTAATTTAGCCCCATGTACTTCCTTGCTAAAGGAAGAAGTGCTATCACAGGTGACAGGACACAGCAAGCTGAATATAGACAGGTGGTCCTTTCCCTGGGAAAAAAAAAAAGCTTCAAACACAGAAAAGCTGTGCTGGGGTTTCGAGTTTTCTCATCAGAATTCAACACCACTCCAACACCTCCAGGGTGAACAAACACCATACAGGAAAGAGAGCTTGGTGAAGAAAGAAGCAAAGCAAGGTGTTTTAAGCACTGTACTTGATTCACCTTCCCTTTCTCCTCAGCCATTCCTGCTTCCCCCCTGAGAGGTCCCTGCCCTTTGGCTCCTCTGGAACACGTGAAGCCACATCTGCCCACAGCTGTGTGTGCCAGAGCCCACGAGGCTCACACTGTACTTGCTGCCTCACAGCATCACAAATGGCTTTTTTAGGGGGCAGTGGCAAAGGGTGAAGTTTGCTGGAGCCTCAGGGAATCAAAGGAGGAACAAAGCTTACTGAAATAGTTCCTAGTAACAGCAGCAGACTGAAAATCAGCCTGTTTGTTGTTCTGCTTGGGTTGATGAACCTCCAGAGCCTGTGCATAACATCAGAAGAGAACAGCACACAGCTTTCCTGTCAACTCTCAGTTCAACTTTTAGATATTCCTGATGGTTTCAGGCTGCACTTTGTTCTAAACCCTCAGCCCATGGTAATGGGTTAAGCAGGTGCTTCCTCTAATAGAAATAATTGATTACACAGCAAAGTTTGGTGCAGAACTGAAACAGTATGGGTATTAAATGGCTATTTAGCAAGGAAAAATGATTAGCCATTGCAAATGCTAAGTTCTGATTTCACATAAAAGGTCAATGTTAAAAAAAAATTAGTTCCAGCTTCATTGAAATACTGTTTTGACAGATGTGTTAGAGGGCTTGGGGAGGATCAGGAATGCACAGGAGACTGCCTGGTGTCATGTGCAAAACCCACTGCACCTAATGTCTGAAAAAGAGAGTTCAATTTTCATCCACCTTATGCCTCACCTGGCCACTTCCACCCATGAAATGCAAAAAAAAATGCCATGTAAGAAGAGAAAAAGTCTACACCTACATAGAATTTGCTCTGCCCACCTGTAATGCTCCAGCAGAGCCTGTGTTGCCCACTCAACATCATGTAATTCATAAGTTCTCTAGGGGAGCATAAAGACAAAGTAGAATGATTGAGAAGGCACAGAGAAAGCAAAATCAGGAGAAATAAAAATAAGAACAAATGTATATGGCTGGATATAACCCATAAAATGGACAAGACTGAATATCTGACAAGCCCTTTTTTAATAGGCCTAAATACAACAACTATTCCAATGTGCAAACAACACATAGGGCAATTAGAGATATTTCACATCTTTATGTTATTTAATAGAGACTTCTGATGTAGAAGGTAGAGAGGATAGTCAAGACCATGATGGGCAGATTTCAACACCTTTGTTCAAAGAGGCCATGAAATAATAAGGAAGTATATACAAGCACTTTTACCGTCTGGAAGACAGAAGGAAACAAACAGAGTTGAGGAAACTTCCCTACCCAAGAGCCAGAAGTGCAGCATGTTGGTGTTTCAGGGGTTATTTTTGTTTTGTTTTGTTTTTTAATACAGGTAGCAGAAACCAACAATGTCATCCAAAATACAACCTCAGTCTGACAGTGGTTTGGCACACTAAATGTATTTAATATTGTCATTAAATTCATTATCTCAGTGGAAGACAGGAAAGCAACTGTCACCACTAGTATGCTGCAGAAATATGTGTATTTTCCACTAGGGAACATAAGGAAAGGGAAACTAAAGGAATTCTGCAAACCACCCGCTGCTAAAAAGAAAAAAGTGTCTAGAATTCTCTTCACTCAGACAGAAAGAGGAAAAAAAGGGAACAAGACTTGGACACACATGCTGATCATGGCAGGAAAATGAGCAAAATAAATTGATTTGTGTACAAGTGCTGAAGAATGAGCGACATCACCCTTGAAAGAGAACAAACAGAGACCCCATTTTGCTTTGAGAAGATCTGGTATGGCCACCAATGGAACATTTTTGCATTTAAGGACAGTTTCCATCTGAATAAATGTACTCTTAAAGAAGTATCAACATGTCTGAGGACCAACAAGTTTGTGTGGAACTGAAATGCAGCTCAAATGAGCATGAGCATGGTTCATGGTTTAGTGAATGCTTGAGATGGTGTTCATTGTTAAACTTGAGTAGAGGAAGAGCAAATCAAACTCCTTTATCTGGGGGAATTTAGGAGCAAGTGCAATCCAGGCACTTAAGGAGTGCTGGTAAAACATCCTTTCCAAATACCTCTCAAGAACAAAAGTCAGTTGAGGGGTTTTTGGTGTTTTCTTTTAGGTTTGTTTTGTTTTTTCTCTTGAATTGGGAATCTTTAATTTAAGGTGTCATAATCCCTACTCTTCATATTAAAAAGAAAAAAAAAAACCAAACCGAAAATGAAATAACAACCAAAACAAAAACCTGAAACAGGGTCTAGAGGAACAAGGATAATTGCCCACCAAAATACAACTTCCATTTGGTGCTTCTGAGATGAAAAGGCACCACATCTTTTCACCAAGGACTGCTGAGATGATTGCTTCTGCACCTTCAGAGCCCCTTCCTCACAGCTGCCAGAGCAGGGGAAATGCCCTCTGGGGATGAGAAATCTCCTCTGTCCAAGTGTTTTTCTGCCACACCCATGCAAGCCATGCAGCCCCCGAAATGCCAGCTCTGGGAGCAGAACCTGGAGCGAGCGCTTTCCACATTCGCGTTTTCACCCGAGCTCACTGAATTGTGACTAATGACTCCAGCACAAAGCTGCAGATCTTAAACCCTGAACAAAATGAAAAAATCCTCACTTTACTCACCCAGCCAATATATTTCAGGCTCGTGCATAATGAGTGCTGTAGCTGGCTCTTGCCCAGGAGCCCTCTCAGAAAAGCCATACATTTCCCAGATCTCCTCCACAACCACCAGTTAAAAAGGGAAGCTTCAAACTGAGAAATAGTCCATGTAGGTTTTTATGAGTTTTTTTTAAGGCATATTTACCTCCTATCATTAAACAGATAATATCATGTTAAAAATAGACTCAAATTACGGCCAACACTGCTCTTAAGTTTTCAGGAATCTGGCAAAAGTCAAGGGGAGAAACACTTGGCAAAAGGAGAAAAGGTAAGAAGTCATTTTTACATTTTCGCTCACGTGGGGTGGGGAGAATGTTACAGGCCTTATGCAGTGGAATTTCTACACTTAGTTCCCTCTCTTACTCAGGGATCTCAGAGCCACATCACAGATTTTGATACTGATTTCCACTGAAGCCTCAAGAGGCTGTCTAAAAACTATTTATTCTCCTTACTACTTAAGTTTAAGACTCATCATCCACCCCACAACCCTGGGACAAATGAGTGCATAAAGAAACAAGACACCCCAATTTTGAGCTTTAACACGAATATCATTTTCACCAAGCCATAGGAATATCAAATTTAGCCTGCCACCTCCTAGGATTTCCTGAGACAAATATCCACTGTGTGAGGAGCTTGGGCAGTTCTTCAGGGGTGTTCCTGCAGGTCCTGCCCTGTGATGTTCAACATCAACACGGCTCTCAGTGGGGAAAAACTGGTAGCCCTTGGTGGCATTTGACATGTGTAGGTTGCTGTGTCCTGTCAGAGCTCCTGTGTTCCCTCAGTCAGAGGTTAGGAGGCACAAACATTCCCTGTGGCCAAGTGCTTGTAATTAAACACAGTGCTGAAGAAGCTAATTAAAAAAAATGTTTTGATGATAGCTGTGTAATACTTAATAACCTTCGTAGTGGAACAGCTGTGCAGAAAGATCTAAATTTGTGCATGTTTTTAGGAGTGTGA
This sequence comes from Molothrus aeneus, assembly GCF_037042795.1. NCBI lineage: Eukaryota > Metazoa > Chordata > Aves > Passeriformes > Icteridae > Molothrus > Molothrus aeneus. Next base: position 34,509,814 of record NC_089652.1, on the reverse strand, counting down.
TATCAATGCTGGGCTGACATGACTGCAGGCACTGAGGAGCAGGAGAGAGGCATTAGTTTGGGTGGCTTTTGGGCTGTTCAGAAGGACAAGAAGTCACCTTATCTGCCCCCAGGGGAACCCTGCTCTGCATCACTGCCTTCTGTAAGCACAGGGGCTATTTTAAATGCACTTATACCCTTATAGTAAACTTGGATTTGGGCATTTTGGGTGAAAAAGTTGCATGCAAGCATATCCAGGTAAAAATCTGATTGCCATCCCCTGGTGAGGAGCTTTCCCTTTCATGACAGAAGAGGTTTTGGCTGCTTAGAGATATATATATATATATATATATATATATATATATATATTTATATACACAAACATACACACTCTCTCCCCTTTGCTCTCTATGGGACCGCAATTAAAAGTTAGGAATATTTGGATTCTATTCTGGTGTCAGCTCTGAGGAACCTCATCTATTGAAAGGTGTCCCTGCCCAGGGCAGAGGGGTTGGAAATTATGTTTTTTAAAGTCCCTTCCATCTGTACATCTTGTTCCAACCCAGGGCACTCTGTGATTCTATGAATGAAGAGGCAGAGGTCACAGCACTACAAATAGGAATCATTTCTGAGCTAGCTCCCACTCCCCAGATTCAGATATTTCCTCTTGTACCAAATCCTCACCCCCTACCAGTTCCTGGGACTCTGCATCTCACTGAACTCATGAAAACAAAAAAAAAAAAAAATCACTTTCTCTGTGTCTCAACAGCACAATCAGTTTTCACAAACCACAGAAGTCACAGACAGATCACTGTAAGGGACAGATTCCAAACAAATATTTCAACTTCTTATGCACACAGAAAAACGGGGACAAAGAAAAATCAATAGCAATATGCTTACTAATATGTGCCTTAGCCACAGGCTGCAGCATGGGATGCAATATACATAAGGTAAACATCTTCAATGCAACACAGTTCAATAAAATGATAGATATTCCAAAAATAAAGTGTCCCCAAAGAAACAGAAAACATAATATCTGCCCAAAAAAAAGAGAAAATCCATGTAACCTCAGCAGTGAGTATACAATAATATATACCTTCAAGGCTAGCTTTGGAATAAAAAAGCTCTTTGGGAAAAAGAAAAGAAAAAAGTAAAGTTTCCTCTATTGCAGAAAGGCCAGGCAGCCCAGGGATGCTCACTGAAGTGCTCAGCAGGGCTGACAGGGGATGCACTCCTGCATTGTGGGAAATGGATCTGTAAAGAGTTTTTAGGGTTTGATAGAAGGTTTATACAGTATGTATTTGTATGTTAATTTTGAGATAAGAAATGCTGATTTAGAAATGTTATGGAATAGGATAAACATTGTTGTGTGAGAAATAGAGTTTGAAAAAAGTTTTAAAGGATGGTTTTGTAAATAAGGTTAGATATTTGTGGAGAAATAGAATGATGAAAGATGTATTGTAGTAGGATTTATAAGGGTTATTTTTAGATGATTGGTCTTAAGGTATTTATAATAAGGTGTGATAAAAAGTTGATAGGTTACCAAATGTTTATAGTGTAATTAGGAAATGGTTGGGTTTTGATTGTGATGGCGTGAATTATAATATTTGTATTGTTTCACTTTTTTTTATGAGACTGAAAATGGAATAAGAGGTTTTTAAAGCATCTTTTAGTTATTTTATCTCTAAGAAAAAAATATTCTCCAACACTGCATCAGGGCCTGCCCCGAGGATGGGAGACCGGAGCAGAGCTTCCCAAGGGGAGTAAATGCCTCTGACAGCACAGGATCCTCTGAGAGCGAACAACGGCAGTACAAAGTTGAAATTAACACTTTAAAAAGTACGATTTCCATTTCCAACCACTTTAAAGGGCCTTGTTCCTCCTGCACTTCTCACCTCTTTTCACTGTCACCTCGGGACTAATTTCACTCAATATTGCCAAGGGTTCACCCGATTGCTGCATCCATCCTCACTGTCTGCTTGACAATCATCTGATTTCTAAAGCAATCCCCCGGTGCATGTGTTTTGCAGGGGAGGATGTGAGTTTGACAGCCACATCCCTCAATATTGCACATAAATTAAAAATACATCATGGACATCTCAAACAAAATGTAGAAACACTTAGTCTGTTCTTTTGCAACAAGTCCAGCTTGTAGCCATGATATTTTCTGAAAAATCCTTTCCTTAGGATTTTTTCTCCTGAGAAGCTGAGGGGCCTCAGGAACAAAATGTAACCAATGGTTATCTGCTGCTGTGGAATGCAACAGGTGCATCTGGGATTGGGCTCATGTGGTTGTTTCTAATTAATGGCCAATCACAGTCTGGCTGGCTCAGGCTCTCTGTCCAAGTCATGAGCCTTTGTTATTCATTCTTTCTTTTTCTATTCTTAGCCAGCCTTCTAATGACATCCTTTCTTCTATTCTTTTATAGTTTTAATATAATATATATCATAAAATAATAAATCAAGCCTTCTGAAACATGGAGTCAGGTCCTCATCTCTTCCCTCATCCTCAGACCCCTGTGAACACCGTCACACCAGCTAACTCCTTTTCAAGCATCTTCCTACTTAAAACTGATCTCCATAATTCCAGCCAAATGGCAAAAAACAGAAACTGGGAGGATGATGAATTAAGAAGCACTGGAGTTTCTGGTTGTTTAATATTTGCTTATGAAACATTGAACTTTAGTTAAATGCAGGTCCTGAGGGCTTGGTCTAATTGCTGCTTTTTTTTCATCTTGCCAGGTTATTTACTTTAATCCTGCCACCTCACTGACTTCCAGCACCTCATTATACCTTCAAGAACCAAGTTAACCAACAAAAAGAACTTGGCCGAGGTTTCTTGAACACTCTCTAAAGGCGTAAAAATGAAAAATTATAAAAACAATAGTTCAACAAAAAAAAAAAAGAAAGACAACTCTTATGACTATTTTGCAAGAAAAAATATTCTTCATGGCTTCAAGGCTTTTATTGAAAAATATTATCTTTTTGGATGGCAAAAGTTTCTTGAACCTTGAATGACTGAGCACCATTTTTCATTATGTTAATTTAAGTGGTTAAAGGTTTGCCTGACTGACACTAATTGATGGTCCCCTCCTGGGGCTTAATTGACACGAGCTTGTCTCTATAAACCTGCACTGTTAATCAGCTCCTTAACCACTCTGGAAAATGTTTGCAGCTGAAGTGTCAGTGGGGGTTGCAGACAGACAACATTGATTCTGAGTGAGGGTGCTTTTCAGCACTCTTGTTGTGATATTTCATTAAACTGATATTTTCCTGATTCCTTTCTAAAGCAGAAAGATCATGTCTTACGTTAATTTTCTGCTGGATTTATTTTTGCTGTTGTTTGGGAAGCATTTTATTTAGCTGTTAAGTGATTCCTTTGATCTTCTGCAGTAGGCTTAGATAACAAGATGTTAAATACTGGCTGAAAACAGCTCGAATTAGCCACGATATCGAGTCATCCACAAGGAAAGAGCCATCCTTTGCTACACCTGTGTTATTCCTGTAGTGATATCATATTTAGAAAATACAAGTGGGGAAAAAATAGTCATTTCAATGATAGGACCAATATCCTTTCTTCCTTTCCAGAGTCAGCACTGAATATTTTCTGATGTTTCTCTCAACTATTAAATTACTCCAGTATTGAATTTCCCCAACAACTCTATCCCTTGCTGTGATATACTCACATTTTGATTTAAAAAGTCCTTATATAAACTGCTGGTTTCCATTCAAAATTGGCCTATAGCCACAGTTCCTTCTCCTATCCCTGCTTCCAGAGCAATTCCAAACTCCTCATTTTTAGCACATCTTTTACTTGCATTGGTTTTCCTATTTTTAAGAAATCCTGAGTGCACACAATGTAAGTCATTAGCTATTAATAATGGTGCAATGATTGTAAACACTGAAGATAGATGGGGATTCAGATATTCAGATTTCTAATCTATCATGCACAAAAAAGTGACTTTGTAGCATTTTCAATAGAAAGTAGGGAGTGTATCAAGGTACAACTTTGATTTACTTTGGTGACAGGAGTGTTTGCTCTCTAAAAATATCAGACAAATGGTTAAAAGAAGTTTTAAAGAATAAAAAAAGAGATTTACAAAATATGACCCATTATTTTTCTGCCCATCACAGGAATGCCTGGCAGAAGTGGGAACTGCTCAGTAACAGCATGGCAGGTGACTTACACCAAGGCAGAGGCTACTCTACATGTTAGGAGGACTCTGAAACAAAGTTTTATTCTCAAACGATATTTGGGATGATAATGCAGGACAGTCTAGTATTGTCTGAAAATAATTTGGTACAAATGTACACTGCAATTCTATATCATAACGTGCTTTGGCACCAGCTGTAGACAAGCAGTTATTTATAACTTGAAATTAAAGTTCTGCAGAACTAACCCACAGGATATTTTGGGGATGTGACTTCTCCTCTTGCCCTAAGGCCATGCTCCCAGCTCTGGGGTCCCAGGTGCAGCACAGCCCCCCAAAGCCTTCCTGCTCCACTGATCTACAGCCACAGTGATGCTGCAAAGACATTTCCCTACCCCACCCTGCTCACTCCACAGCATTGGCTTCCACCACTTGGGTTTTCCAAACAAACACCTCTATATTTTACTCTTGGGAACAACCCTTCAGAAATATCTTTAAAAGTACTTCACTATCCCCCTTCCAAACTCATCATAATTCACCTGCCACGAAGCACCTTGGAATAGTAACTAGATTTTGGAGGGGGGTTGCCCTGTGCTTAAATAATTCTTGCTATAAAGGTCATAGAAGCTGTAGACAAGTTGATAATAATGGTAATATTTGGTAGGTTCACAAAAATACTGAACTGCCTCCAATTTTATGACAGCTACCTGAGTGGGAAGCACACAGCAGTAAACATGGATAAATCCATTTTTATAGACATGTATATAAATTATTGGGATAAACTCATCAAAAGCACAGCAGGTTAACTGGTACACCAAGGGGGAAAAAAAAATCTGATGATGTCCTAAAAACAGCAATACAAGCGTGGCCTTTAAATTGTTAAATTATTTGGACAGGGAAAATTATGTACATAAAGATAAGCATGGGATGCATCCTGAATAATTTATTTCAGTTCAAGATCTTGTTTCCTAAGAAGTCAAAACTTGTAGGTTGCTTTGAATTTACAAGTCATAATGGGCTGACCCAATTTATACCAGCACACTGCAAGTCACCAGAGCCATTTTTCACATTTTCTCTTTCTTTGAGGGCTGGATTGTTTAGCTGGCCATATGTGAAAAGATATCATATGCTGTCAGGAAGGTTTTTTTAAAGTTACACCAAGGTACAGAAAGATTGAAAAGATTTTAAGACAGGCTTGTGAAAACTTTAAATCATAAACCATTCCACAATGCATAAATCATACAATTGTTCAGATAGCAGCCCTCAGTTTACATCTGTTGGATGAGCAGCTATCAAAGCTATTTCATATTTCTTCAGTTCTATTTGACTGCTTCATAGTCTGCCCAGTGTTGTTTTCTTTTCCTCTCGTCTGAAATGCAATATATAAAATACACAGATATTGTTTGCCATTACATCAACTCAGTTTTGAGTGTTGAACAACAAAACGCTGAGAAATAAAGCAAATTTCAGACAGAATAGAGAGAGTCACATGCTTCATCCACAAGTTATAGTCATACAGTGAAAGCTGCCACTTCAGGGTTCAATCCCAAGTTATCTATGCTTTTGCTGACAGTCTCCCAATATATTTGACTAATAACAAGAATTCTTCCTCATAAGCATTCTTCATTCTTACTCTTATCTATGAGATGCTGAAAACCAAGCTCACACCAGCCAACACACACTGTATTTTACAGCAATTAAATATGCTGATAGACTTCAGAATAAGCATGTCTGAGGCAGCCCAGGAGATGAATTCAGCCCTAGAGTTGCACCTTGGCTGTGCTACCTGAGCCAGAACAGACATAAAAATCATTTCATCCAGTGGCTTTGCAGCGAGCAGAAATGCCTGCAGCAGGTGAGGAAGTTGTAACTGAAAACAAAGCTCTACAGCCAACCCTGAAAAATTCCTGAAAATGCTTTTTCTAAGCAGATTATGTAAATTATTTATAGCTGTGGAGGAGTGGCTTTGTGGTAAATTTGCCTGGGATTAGTTCAGGAATTGAAGGTTTTCTGAAGACCCTTAGAGCTCAAACACCTTCCCCACTCCCCTGATGCTTCTGGGTGTGGATGTCACACATCAAGACACTGCAAAGCCCTCCCTCCACTCCCAGCTGGGGTACCAGCTCCTGGAGTACCTTCACACCAAGGAGGACCCTTACAAATCCCATACCTCAAATATTTTCTTTCTCAACATCAAAATACCTGGATACTCCAAAATCCACTTATTCCTATCTTAAGAGGCTGGGTTAAATGAAGGCGCCATTTGAAGTCTGGATAAAATCAAAAGTTTAGAAGGATTCAAGTGGGAAATTCAACCAGGTTTATTTAATATGCTCAGTCCAATGTAAGCATAAAACTCCTTTTCTTTTCTCAATTGAGGAGCCAAACTTTAGACTCCTGTTTAATCTAAAGTAGGCAGGAGCCTAGGTTTAATCCATCTCCTCAGGATTGCTTTCAAAGGCACAAATTTCATGTTGAGGAGGTATCACCCTCAGCCAGGTTTGCCATTTGCTCGGGGATTCATTCACCTCTCATCTTTTCTTCTCTTGGACTTGTTCAAAAAGTTATGTTTCCTTCAAAGCTTCACCTATTTAAAAACATGGATTTCACTTTGGTAGTGCATTTTTTACATTTAAATGGGTAAAAAACCAGAAATCCATTGAGCCAAAAAAGTCTCCCTCTCATTCACAAACCTAAGTGCTGAATGGTTCCAATCAGCCACAGACACAGGAAACTTTGACATGCGAACAGAAAATCATAGTTTAGAAATCTATAAACTTTAAACCTATTTATATAGTTAACTAGCTTGATTAATGACTTTGGGTAAAATGGATGGTGCATAATCCTAGCCTTGGACATAACAAAATCAAAGAATTTAAATGCTGAAAGAGAGCTGGCACATGTAATAAAGTTCATGGTGGTAAAATATGAGGAGTTTTGAGAGAATTGCAGTGTTTGCTAATTTATATGCCATGAACTACACTAGCAAGCTCTGGGGATCTTTTTATGCTAATGGGATCTGGAGTAGACTAAAATGGAATTCCAAATAAACATATATATGTATGGGTCATAATCCAGTAGCTGTAGTAAACACATCCTGAATAAAATTACAGAGGAGAACAAGAAACCCTTGAGCAAACCCTGGAGTGTTATTTGGGTATTTTATACAAACCAAAAAACCCTTTGTGCATTTGTATATTCATGCCATAGGGGCACCATGCAGCAGTGCAGCCTTCAAGCAGGTACACAAGTTATCCCTGTGATACAGAATGGATTTAGGTAGGAAATTGAGCCCCTTTCCAAAGACTCAAGTGATCAATGCCAGAAGAATTGGTGGCTGAGATTTCAAACAAGCCATTCCACCAAAGAGCTCTAAAATGAAGTATTTGCATTGTCAAGTCAAGGGGAGTAGGTGCATTGCCAGCATTTTATGTTAATAAATTAAAAATGGAGTTGTATTTTTAGTAAAGTTTTTTTTGTAAGGATAAACTGTTTAATTAAGAAATTATATTTAAATTATTTTGATTTTTAACTTAATGACTAATTATTTGTGGTTCATAATGTGGATTTTTAAATTTAATTATATAGTATTACTTAAACTTAAGAAGGTGAAGAAGGATCAGTTTTTGTTTTAAAAGTTCTATTTTGTTTTATATATATTATTATATTCCAAAATTATAAATTAATTTTTCTATTACGTGATGCTATATACTTTTATTTAAATTACACGCTAAATATTAATTTTATTATTTAGATTTAGAAGCTTTTTCTATAGCCTTAGGTTAAATGTAGTGCTCTTTCGGGGGTAAGTGCATGTCAGTATAGAAAGTCTAAAATTCTCAGTAGTTAGGGTTCTAACAGCATATAGCCTGTTATTGTGAGCTTATCACCACTGCTTTTCTAGACACACGAGTTTCTGCTAGAAAAGTTAGTTTATCAGCTGGCCGCTCTAATTAATTTACTCTTTCAGCCCTGTAGTTGTCACAGTACAGAAATGAGATGCATGCAAAGAGACTCATTCCAAATCAGCATTTTCTAGACCATGAAAAGTTGATCTGACTATCAAAACTCTCCCAAGTCAAACACTTAATGCTCCTACCCAAGTCATGGTCAAACACACAGCCTTGGTTCACTGAGCACACCAGTGGCCTGCAATTGTAGCCTTGCAGGGGCATTTCAAACCTCTCTTGACATAATCAATAACCCATTCTCCACAAAGAACAAGCAGAGTATTGGAAATAAACATCTGTGTCGCCAGGTCAGGCCCACGCTGGCTTTTCCAATTGCAGCGCTGCACACTTTTGTACAAGGACTTATTGCCCCTCAAGTTATGCTAAAGAGAGGCAAATAAACCCTCACCCAGCAGCTCAGGCCACCAGCATCAGATTTACTGATGCTTGGATTAGTCAGAGACCGATTATAAAGTCAGATAATGGATTTCCCTGGGTGGTTTCACATGTTGTCCCTATATCTGTTCTGCCAATTCACCCTTATTTTATTTTCTTAGTCAAACTAGGCAATGCCATTCCTGCTGTACTGTTTGACCCTTCTGAGTTATCACCCATCTTGTGGCTATTTTTAGGACACTAATCTTTGGAGGAGCGGGGGATTTTAGTGATACTCAGTAGGAAATCTCATACATTTTATCACTCATCCTCTCATTTACACACAAGAAATGAGCAATACTTCAACAAATATTGAATAATTACTGGTTCAAAATAACTCCCTTAAATTTAAAAACCCATGAAGAAAGTAGAGCTGACACTAAGGGTTCAGGACCAAGCTCTTCACTCTCATTTACTGTGAAACGTTGTGGGACAAAAGAGTATCCCTGCTAAACACTGCTTTCAAGTGTCTCACCACACTTTTATACTGCAGCTTTTAAAATATAAGGACTAACTCTACAACACATGTAATGTATTTGGCTTTTTCTTACACTTTTAAAAGCGACAGCTGCAATCAATTCTCTTTTCTGATGACATTAGGAGTTGTCCACATTAAGCATTCCCAAGGAAGACTGACATGAGGAGTTGTCCATATTAAACATTCCCAAGGAAGACTCGTAATTTATGGACTCATAATTATGGACTCATAATTTATTTCTTTTAAGAGGCCAAGCTAAGAGAAGGCAGGAAGCCTGAGAGCTACCCCGAATGCACTAATGAAAGAAACAAAACAGATCAGGAAGTTAAATTGTGTCTCAGAGTTGCATTTGATTTCAGCAAGAGTAGCTTATGAATCTTTGAAGATTAGACCAATGTGGATAATTAGAGTAATTAAGTCTAGGAAGAAGCTCAGACACACGGAAAAGGATTCATTTCTGACCATTCCATTTCATGGCTGCACATGCTTGTGCAATCCTTCCCAGCAGATACATTCTGTGCTTTCCTGATCCTGGGTTGTTACACAGCCAGCAAGACAGACAAGTCAAATAAATAAGTCAAAACCCAATCCCACAAAAACCAGGTAATATCTCTTTGTATCAGTGACCCAAGCTAGCCTAGAGCAGGTACAAGAAAAGAAAATGGAAAAGGGATGGAGCAGGAGGGCAGTGAATTCCTGACCCTTTCAGGAGATGCACTGACTGAGGTTAACCCCAGGTCCCCAAGAAACCACATCCTGGTAAAAATGGACAAAACCATTGTGCAAGGTGGGCATGAATAAAGAGACATTTTTCATTGTCAGTCCTCTGAAAACCAAGAGAGGAAGAATCAAAGAATCAGCTCTTGCAACATGCAAGCTGACATGATAAAATTTTGAAATCAACACTGAATTCCTATTTTTACTCTCAGCACAATTGACCTTGTATCAGCAACTGCTCCTGTCATCACATTAGCAGGAACCTCACTCATTAAAACAGCTCCCCTTTTGTGCACTCCTGAAAAAAAAATTCCCAGATTAGCATGTTGCTCAAAATTCCTTGGGTTTAGAATTCTTTTATCTAAGAAAGAGTCTTCACAGCCTTTTAATAGATGCCTTAAAAGAAGAACCTTAAATAAATAGAAAAAGTACTTCACAAAACTCACCAAGGCTCACCACTGCCATGGGAGGAGACCCCAGATGCTCTGTTTAAGCCTGGAGTTGATTCCTTCTCACAACAAAAGCGTTCACACCTGGGAAAAACACTTAGCTTTAGTATCAAGTTGCTGTTGTGCATCTCTAATACTGCTCTGTGTACACAGTGCCTCCAATAAATGTAATAAAAAGAAGTAATGCACTGTTGTGCTGTGCTATGACCTCAGAAACACAGCAAGTGGGGTCAAAAGCACAAGAACCTCAGACACAGGGAAAGAAACACAAGCAGATGGAGGAGGAGCAGCTCTAAGCATGTCAAGGCAAAGAAAAAAAATTAGATTAAAAAAATCCAATGTGAATTAAAAAAACTCAAGGTGTTGCTCCTAGGGAAACTTAGATTGGATGAAGAAAATAGAATTTCAGTGCCTGCTGTTACCCTCTCCAAGGTGCCCCATATCTGGCAAGGTATTGAAGAACCAGAGGAGCTGGAATTAATTAATTTAATTCAAGTCTTAAGTAGTCAGTACAATGATGCTACAAGAGAGATACATGACCTCTCTTAATCAAAGCTGGAGAAATTAATCCCCACAGTGGAGGGGATGATATGCACTCTTCCCCAGTCTATCCAGCCTATTTTCCCATTTACTTAGAGTATTCTGAATTTATGTGTGCATTTAGGTGAGATTTTCACTGTACTGAGCCATAAATGCTGGAGGAAAGAGTTTCTGCCTGTTCATAAACAGTGTACCAGGTGTCAGGGTTGCAATTCAGCTGTCAATGGCCAAAACTGAATTGTGATAATAGAGGCAGAATTGCATAAAGGAAGTTCTCATCACTCTTGAATTAGATTATTTCACCTTTGTCTTATCCAAGGTTTTCTCCTTTATAAAAAGGGAAAGAAAGCCTCAGTTCTGACTCCTCTGACAAGTGATAAGGAAAATATGAACATGTTGGACTGGGAAAAAGCGGCTTCTAACGCTGGCTGTGTCCCAAAAATCTGTATGATCTGGAGCAGCCCCCGTTCCCCCTTGTGCTTCTAGGGAGCTGACTCCCCTCACACGTATCCCAGAACCAGCAGCTATAAATAAAGTATACAACAAGCCTGCAAACCTGCCAATAGAGTGTTTGGCAATCAGAGCTACCCCTCATTATATTTAAAACAACAAGAAAAATTAATGCAGGAATAAGACCCCAGGGAGAGCACAAAAAATAATGGCAACTAACCTAAAAAGACACCAAACCTCTCTGAATACCATTTTTAACTCCAAAGCATAAAGTTCTGTACTTTAAACTGATTTTTTTTTTAAAAGCAATGAGGCATTGGTTCTGCCAGTATCAGCCACAGGAAAATGCAGCTTTCTGAAAAATAGGAAAAGCTTATAATATTTTTTTCCTTTTTTTACAGCGTGTCCTTGGAAAACATCATTCAGTAATTATGCTTGTGCTGTTGCATCTTTTCTGTGTTGCTCAGGCTCCTTTGTCTGAGCCAGGTGTGTACATGAAGGGAACAGATCCTCAAAAGCAGTGAATACCTCATAGCTCCACTTGATGAACGCATTATCATCTCTCAAGAAACAGACTCCCCTATCTATCTCCTGATTTAACCATCGTTGCATTTACAAAAAAACTGATACAAATAATTTATGCAGACAAGCTACCAACACCTGCAGAAGGACCTGCCAGTGTGACCAGGAAGGTCGTGCTGGTCCTGGAGAATCTTCAGTTTTTCTTTCCCCTTCTCCAGCTGGAGGGTCACAGCTGACAAGAAACAGGCAAGAGAGCTTGGGAAAAAAATCCTGTGCCAAGTGCTCTAAGATGCAGCAGGCCTTTCTAAGGGAAGGACCCATAACCAGGTGGACCAGCAGAAAAAGAAAACTAGATATATTCACATTTCACTTGGCAAGCTCTCGTCATACACTAAGAAATAATTTTGGAGCTCCTTAAAGGATAAAAATGCCTTTTTTAAGGATTAATTGGGAATTTCAAAAGGCTCTTAAAGGGTTTAAGCATTCTTCCAGCACCACAGGGAAAGCAATAATTAGCTTTTCTCAGCCAACCTGTACTTTTGAGCACTGGAGAATAATGAAGTATTTTCCATATCCCTACCTCCACAACGTTTATCCTCATCCCTGTGAGCCAGGCTCAGGCAGGCAGGCTGCAGGTGGCTGTAGACTTTGCTAATGTTAAGAGAGGTATAGGCACTCCTTTGGGGGGAATTAACTGTGAAATATACAGATCAACTAAGTAATTCTTAACCTTATTCTTTGTGGAACAATTCATTCATTTAAACTGCCCTTATTATGTTAATCCACCTAAAGCAAGTTTCATAACAAACAAGCAGCCACAACCATTTTCTCTCCTAAATAAAAACAAAACAGAACATGTAAGTGTATACATTTTGAAAGCTTTTTTTTTTTTTTTGAATCATCTTTACTGGCAACATCAGGATCAGTGGGAGGCAACACAGAGCACCAGTGAGACAGTATCTGCAGAGGTTTGCTTGGGTGAATTCATTATTGCTTGGCAAACTGAGCACTTTCCTCAGGAAATATTTTGTCCTTTGGAGTTTTTTGATTTAAACATACTTAGTTGATGCAGCTTTTTCCCTAAGTGTCTCTTTCTTAAAAGCGCCTCTGGCAAAAAGCAGAGGATAAAGGCACGGCAGAGCCAAGGAACCCAGGACGCACTTGCAGCCTGTGTGCCCCTGTTACACCCCCAGGAGGCAAGGGCAGGAGGAAGGTGAACACAACCTTGGCTGTATTGTCCTTGGGCAATCACAATTTGGAGGGGGCAAAACCCACCAGGGGATCTGCACTGCCAATTTTCCTCTGTTAAGGAAAAACATGGCTAAAAACGTGCAGTGTCTTTTCAAGGGAGCCCAACCACCCCAGTCCACCCCAGCCACTCACCCACACCTACCTCACCACCAGGCTTGCTGCAATCACCCTTTCCCTTCCTCTCCTTCAGTTTTAAATGCTTTGCTGCCATCAGAGGTGTAATTCCTGCCACCTGCCCTACAGAGCTGTCTCACCCTCATCTCCAAAGGCCCATCACATTATTAAATGTGGTGTCACAGCAGGACTGTTTCAGGCTGCATTGCCTACACACTGACTTCAGGCTGGAGGGATGAGGCAGACCAGGTAAAAGCCCTAAATATTTTCTATCATGAATATCAAGTAATAAAATAAAATCTTAGATCTCCACTAATAATTAAACTCATGGGAAAAGAATAGAGCGATGTGATGCCAGCTACATAAATCCAGCTAGGTGAAAGACATTTATTTTGTACCTTGGATGTTTTTGGTGCCACAGTAGACTATGCAGACAGGTATGCAGACTCCAGCACCTCACAATACAGGTTCTTAGTTTCCAGAGAGCAATAACTGGATTATCTGGATGAGCTGGGCTTATCCCAGCAGCCACGTTGTGGTGCCCATCCAACACACCGAGGGAATTCATCCAGACCATGTCAGTTCCTGCTGCTTGACAATGCAACATCTGAGCTGGTGCAGTTTCAAAACCAGCATCCACACAGTGAGGAAAACCTCAGTGCTGCAAGGAATTGGAGCTCCTAACAGCAGAGCTCCTCAGGGCCATCAGCTCCCTGCTCATCCAGGACAATTTTAAACTCCGTTCCCTGTGAGAGCATCCTGCAGGTCACAGTCACAGGGAGTCCCTACTCCTGGCCACTACCACCAGTGACAGGAGCCCAAAGCTCTGCACAGGGGTTGGAACCCCCTCATTCAGTTTCTGGACACCTGACTGCATAGTATAGGTTTGACAAAAAGCAGAGGCAAGAGCAGAAGGGGAAAGAGTTTATGCAGTTAAGCTGAGTGTGAACACCACAGAGGTTGGACCTAAATATCAATATAACCTATTTCCTTCCAAGGATGTATTTCTTGCCCACTGAATGATCAGTTAATCCTCCTTTTTATTCTCCTCCCTTCAGTGAAACTCCCAGGTTATTGCAGGTGTTATCCAGGGACACAATATTCACAGTTCCATTTGCTTATGTTTTACTGCTCCCATTAAAATCTGTACAAAGTTTAGAGACTGAACTAGAATTGTGCCCTTACTGGAAGCAGCTTGAACCCCTCAGTTCTTCACTTTCATGCTACAAAATGAGGAATATCCCCAGAACTCTCTGAATGAGAAATTAATCCCTTGCAGCATTTCTTTTCCTTTTTTTTTTTTTTCTCCTCTCTTGTTTTTCTTTCTCTATGTCCCCAGCCTTGCTTTTTATATACCTTTCAAACCTGAGCATATGCATATACCTCATTTTGGGCCCATCTTGACTTGCTAATATCATATGCAATCCATGCCTTCCATCTCACCAAAGTGAATGCAGTAAAAGAGCAGAAAGCTTTTTTTCTGAGATGTCATGTAACACAAGATATGCGAGCTGTCTCTGATTGGAAAGAAGAGATTATTTTTCCTGTCAAATACATATGCTTTATGTACACTGCTTGTTAGAACAATGTTCAACAAACATTCCATTTTTAAAGGCTAGAATATGCCGAAAATGAGTTTTGCACGCAAAATCTTCGTGTATAAGCAGAAAAATTGGAGTACTACACAGTGCATTCTGTTATCAGGAACAAACATGGGCAGCAAGAAGCTTCTGAGGGAGCGGAGACTGCCAAGTTTGTCGGTAGAATTTTGGGTTTGTCCTTTTTTCATAATGACCCGTGTGGTGGGGAGGGAAAACACACGGTGGCAGTGCCAGCCCTGGTGCCAGTGCTGAGAGGAGGGAGGAGCCATTGTCGGGGTGCAGAGGCTCAGTGCAGGCTCTGTGGTAGCCATAGGATTCAGCCAATCTGTTCCTGCAGCTGCCAGTTTTACGCATGATTTACCTGGCTGGATGCAGCTCCCGCACCAGCGCTGCCAGCTCCAGGGTTGGAAAGCCCTGCTGCCAGGGCTGCTCAGAGCATCCACCCAGCCCTCTGCTGCCCCAGAAAAGGGAGGAGAAAGTCTCCAAGATTTTGGTCTGCTTTGTTTTAGTTGGCGTTTGTTTATTTTTTCTTTTTCTTTTTTTTTTTCCCTGAGCTTTTCTGTATAGCTCTGAATGCTTGCAGATTTAATTTTTTTTTTAAATTTGATATTTTTCCTCCAGATGGGCTTCTACTAAAGATTACAAGTAAACCAAGGAAAACACATATGAAAAAAGGTTTTTTTTAAACCAGACAGTGGGACAGCACATGCACTTGTCATCCCTCCATGAAGCATAGGCTATTAAAGATGTAATATTTGCACTATATCTCAGCTGCAATACAACAAGTGACTCCAGGTGAGCGAACACAGCTGACCTTCCATAAGCATTTCCAATACCCTTCAAAATACCACATTATTTACCAGTTGTGGGAAAGTGTTCTTTAGTAAGCAGCACAAAGCAATCACAGTGGCTTTAGAGATTTTAAAGGTTTCCTAAGGAGCCACAAGTGTCTGGAAGATGCCCTTGGGGCTTCTGTTTTGCACTGTGATTGTGCAGTGTTTTATTTCTGTCATAAAGTGCATACAAAGGGAAAAGGAAAGAAGTAATCTCCTACAGCTGGAAACCAAATTACAAGACTCTCTTATAATAAGGAGAGATTTTCCCCAAAGTGACACAGTGGGACATTAAGTCTTTGAATTTGATCCTACCTAAATGAACAGGGAAAAATTCCATTGACTTTAGTGGTAGAGGATCAAACTCCAAAGGAGCTATTTAAAATATTATGTAGGTGATGTATGAGTGTGGTTTCATATATGTTCATTAGGAGTGTTTTTATCCCCTCCTCCCCTCTGAAAATGCTGCAGAAATATTATCAGGTTCTGTGATTACAGCGTGTGTTGATATGCCAAAGGTATCTCCAAGAGCAGGGTTTCTGTTGAGGTACTAACCCAGATTAGCTTTATATTAAAGGGAGTTCACAAATAAGGTTTTGTTATCTCTGCTCCTGGCAATTGTCAGGGCACACTGAAGCATTATTAACATTCCTGCAATCAGCAAATGAAACACAACACCCAGGACCCAGCATTATCCACAACTTCAGTTCCAAACAGTTTCCTTCTAATCTACCTTTTAGCACTACTTCCAGAAAAGAAGGAATTAATATAATGAGAAAGCAGAGTTTCTGTGGCCTCTCTGGCATCTTGAATCCTCTTTGAAGTAGAAAAAAAAAAAAAAAAATAATGGTACCTGCACCCCATTAAATTGGTGTGACTCACATTTAGGAGATTCAGCTTCTATGGCTGATTTTACAGGAAGCAATATTTCCTACTTTGCCTCTCCATGAACACCACATGAAAAACCTGGACCTGAGTTCCAAATGCAGAGGAAATAGGAATTTTACAATTATTAAGGATGAAAATGAGTATTGTTTAAATTAATGCAATAAAAAATGTTTGTAATCCACCTGAATTTACCTTTCCTATTTGCATTAAACTGAAGTTGCTTGCAGTCACCTACCTCAGGGTTATACTCAGAATTATATTTGAAGAAAGGAATTATAACTTGTGAGGTCAATTTTTTCAGTCTAGTTGCAGTTAACCAAATGTCCTGAAAGGACTTGGACTTGTCCTGACACTTCTTTAACCATAGTAAAGTTCATGAACTGCAGAACCAGGGTTTAGCTCCCTGGAATATTTTGGAAAGTCACAATTGTCTCATTGTAAGGGCTGATCCAGAAAGCGCTTGTGTTCATCTTCCTATTCACTACAACAGATTTTAGGAAATGTTTAATAGGAGTCAGAAAGTGATATGAGAGAAATTGTACACTGGGTGGCTAACTGGTAAAAGAAGAAACAAAATAAAACTGAGCTAATGGCTTGTCTTGAGATATTCCTATAGGACGGGATCATCCTTAAATAAAAAAACTGTTAAGAATAGGCCTTCTAATTTTGTGATAGTTGCTCAAGCTTTGCTCTTCCCACAAAAAGAACTTTTAGTTTACATGGTAGGGTATAACATTGCAATATGGGATAAACCAGGCAGCTTCAGGACAACCACTGATGAAACTAAATAAACTTTGAAAGGCAAGGAAAAGAAAAAAAAGGCCTTTTAAAAGTAGTGTCCTGGACATCCAAAGAAGATTATGATTTTGTAATTCAGTTTCTTAACAAAATCCTTGTTAATACTCACATTCCTGCAAGCTCTGAAGTGCTGCTTTCATACAGACAGGCAAGTTCAATCTGCCCTATCCTGAGCTGATCCCTTCCAAACCATTTCAGTAAAACCCAATCAGATCTCTAACAAAAGGAGCTGCAGTGGCTGTTTGACTCCTGGCAGTGACTTTATCACTCCCCTGCCTTTTGTGGCTGCCTCTGTGCAGCTGTGAGCTCATCACTGCCAGTCTGGTGCTGGGATCTCGGGTTTTTTGCTCTTAGCAGAGTCTTAGCTCAGTGCTTTGAATCACTGCTTATGGGATCCTGAGTTATTTTAAAAAGTAACTAAGGGCTGTGGCTGTGCACAGGTTCATGGCTGCGATGCTTTGCTGCTCCCAGGTGGGTGGTGGTCTGGTCTCTGCCTTTCCCATCTCTGTGATCCCTCATCCCTCCTGCCACCTCTGCTCCCTCTAGGCTTCTCTGTGAGCTTGCTCTGGATCATCTTGGAGGAACAACTCTTTTGCTGGGTGCTTTTTCTACCACCATGAGAAATTGGATTAGAATTGTAAAATTACCTCGTGGAGGCGTGTGCAGGGCAGCAGAACTGGTATAAAATACATAGATGGGGGATGTAACCAGGAGCAGAGGATGGGAAGATCAGGGTCTCCCCTTTCCAGCAGCAATAAGCTCTTCTGTCAGCTCACCAAGGTAGCCATGATATTTTCTGAAAAATCCCTTTGCCAGGATTTTTTCTCCTGAGAAGCTGAGAGGCCTCAGGAACAAAGAGTAACCAATGGTTATCTGCTGCTGTGGAATGCAACAGGTGCATCTGTGATTGGTCCATGTTGGTTGTTTCTAATTAATGGCCAATCACAGTCAGCTGGCTCGGACCCTCTGAGAGTCACGAGCTTTGGTTATTCATTCCATTCTTGTTCTTCTTGCTTGCTAGCCTTCTGATGAAATCCTTTCTTCTATTCTTTTAGTATAGTTTTACTATAATATATATCATAAAATAATAAATCAGCCTTCTGAAACATGGAGTCAGGTCCTCGTCTCTTCTCTCATCCTAAGACCCCTGTGAACACCACACACCACCTCATGCCCACAGACATCTACATGGGTGCTGGAATATCTTTCAGTCTGCTCCTTTCTAAAGCTGTTTTGTTAGGGTTGGAAACAACCTGCACAGCAGAGCAGCCTAAAATTGATGAGCTTAGTCTAAAGCTGCCAAGAGGGAGACACGGCACAGGGCTGCCTTCAGCCAGGGCTCCCCGTTTGGTGTCATTAATGTCACACACTCCTCTGCAGGGACCTCAGCTGGATTCCTTGAGGAGTGCAGCAAAAGCTCACATGATTATTATCATTTTTGTTAAAATCACAGCCTAGAATGACCCATCTTCCTACTGAGAGATCCAGTCACAGCTCCTCCCCAAAATGCAGAGAGCACCTCCCACTCCTGGCGCTGCTCCATCCCTTTAATCACCTGCACCAGAGACAGCCTGGCCTCCACTTGGCTGCTACAGCTCTGCATCCTGTGTTAGGCTTGAACATGAATCTCTACTCCAGGGGGATGATTGCACAGTTTATGTCAAACTCCCCAGCAGAAATAGCTGCTCTTTGAGGCAAGGACTGCACTCCAAGGTCCCTTGCTCCTTAGCATCCCAACCACAAGCCTACAAAAGCTTCTTTCACGTTTTTTATCCTTTCTCACAATATATTTTGAATACTTGATGCTGAGTGAGGCAGCTTGAGAAAGCGAGAGGTGCCTTCAACCTGCACAGTCTGTGTGCTGGTGGCTGGTTTGTGCTGCACAAATGGCAGCTCCAGGTTTTACCAGGCAAAGTTGGGAATTCAGAGTGTTGTTTTCAGCTCAGGCAGGTGCTCTCCATCAGGTATGAAGAGAAGAGATGTGATACCACCTTCTCTGAAAGCAAACAGGGAATGTGGCTGTGTTTTCATCCTGGATGAAACTCACTTTTCCAGGGATGGTAAAATGAGGTCGTGATGAGCAGGAAGGGGCCTTACAGTTCAACTGAGAGTAAAGAACCATAGAATCATGCAGGTTATAAAAAAACTCTAAGATCATCAAGTCTGACTTCTGCAGCCAGTCCTGGTGCAAAAGGAGAAAGGGAAAAGGTTTTAAAGTCACATTGCCACATGTTGAGAGGCAAATAACTTGCTGAAATGTCTACAACAATTTCTGGAAGGCTCTTGCATTAAAACTACTGCATTCAGATGCTTCATTAACAACTCCAGCTTTGATTGCTTGATATGTTTTCTGCTCAGTAATTTGAAGCCATAAATCACTGTTTAAGCTCCTAAAAATGAAGTGATCGTTAAGGAATTAAGAGTATATTACTGTCAGTAATATCTGATCCTTTGCCACATAACATCTCTCTAACTATCTCTGTGGAGATTGTGGGGAAGGAACTGATTTTTTTTTTTTTTAATGCAGATATTAGAATCAGAATTCCAGAAGTGCAAAATGGGAATATAATGTTTACAAGAAGCTTGATAGCCTGAAATCCAAACAGCTTTTAACTAGATACTTAAAAAAAAAAAAAAACACCAAAAAAACCACACAAACATCATCAGTGGAAGTTATCTGAACTGGACTGCTGATTTTACCCAGAAATAATCAAAAATTCTGGTTTTGTGTATATTTAGAAGAAGGAAGAGTAATCAATCAGTCAATAAGATTGGCCTGGACTAGGCAATAGGTTAACCCTTCTGAAAAGGCATTATTTCAGTTTTAGAGTTGACTTATTAGAGCAGACCAGGCTCTGTTTCCAAACAAGAATTCAGGTCTAAATTAGATACTGTATCACCTAAGTAAAAAAAAAAAAAAAAAAAAAAAAAAGAAACCAACAAGAATTGTTGGTGAGAACAGAATTTAAAACTCAGAATCAAAACTAAGAAACTAACAGTTTAGACAGCTAAAGGCTTAAGAGCAATCTAGAAGACTTTCACATTGTGGGGCCATAATTAGCTATTAGGAAATGCTAAACACATAACTGTGTTGAAAGCCTCAGTTCTCTCTGGAGATTAAATGCCAGGCTGAATCAGGTTGGAAAAAAGGCAATTTCCATCCCCTCCAGGCTCCCCAGTCTGCAGTATATTCCCAAGGGTTTAAATCAGAAGTTCAGAAAGTTTAACTCTGCACAAGTCCCAACTTCACTGGCAAAGCCAAGCAAAAGCACCATGACTCAACGCCCTGCTCTGGGTGAACAGGCAGAATGTGCATTTTTCACCTCAGAAAGCACCACAGACAGGCAGCACTTGCACAGCTGTGGGGTCACAGGATGCAGCAGGTCAGGAGTCAGAATTAACAAGGTGGGATATTAAACAAGCTGTGGCAGAGAGTCTGCCCATCAAGGAGCAGGAAACCTGTGCTCAAGTCCATGCCTGCTTCATTCTACAAGGGAGAAGAAGAGGGGTGTGTGGGGGATTTTGATCTGTTAATGATATAAAAGCATGGAGTTTGAGGGGGTTTTTTGCCTTTTTTTTTTTTCTTCACTTTAGGGTGTCTTATTTAACTATACTGCACTAACTCTGTCTCTGAAAGGGTTTCAAAACTCTGCTGTGCAGCATTGAAGATTTGTCACAAAACTGAAGGTTTGGCTGGGATCTTGTTTTCAGTATCCCCTGAAATTTTTAGTAAAGTTCAATTTCATGTACTCATAACAATTTTATTTGTTTCCTGTTGAGTGACAGGCTAGAGATAAAAACATCTTTGAAGAACTGGGATTTTTATTGGATATGAGTGCACTTTTTTTTTTTTTTTTTTGAGTTCCTTAGGCAGCACCCAAAATTCAGACCATTTTAAGGCAAATTTCTGGTGGCAGCAAGATAAAATTGTAAAGGAACAGCTACATAAAATTGTTAGAGAACAACTATTCTTCAGGTAATTTTTGTTATCAATGACAGATTTTTCCAGCAGAAATTTACTTCTACTGTGTGCTGCAATTCTTGTGACTTGGAGCTGCATAAGCCAAAGGCACTGATTTCAGTGCACTAAGCATGGGTGGTAAAGCAGCAAACCTTCATTAGAAAAGAACATTTAAAAATTAATTATCTAATGCTGCAAAATGTGAAAAATAATGGAAATGTAGTTAAATTTTCCATATGTCCTATTGAATCAATCTCTGATCTTGTTAGGGAAAATATAAAGCACCTGTCTTTGATAAGGGTGAATTACTTCTCCAGGACTAATTCTCCTGGCTTTTTGGAATTGGCATTGGATTTTTTTTCTATGCAATGTGTTGCTTGATTTAATTTCTGGCATGATGACTTCTCTCCCTTGGTAGATTTTCAGCTGCTCAAGAAGTAGAAGGATGATGGATTTGGTCTCTCTGAGAAAATCTTCCTGAATGAAGCAAACTGGAGATTCCATCTAATTCCAGACAGAATGAATGAACACCACACAGATAAGAAGTAAAAAAAAAAAAAAATTAAAATAATAATTCAATGGCATTTAAGTCTTGTGTTAAATTTCATTGGGAAATAAAACATTTGACTGAGAACATATTAACATCACCAGACAGCTTCATGCCCAGAGCTGTGTGGAAATAGCTAGAAACTTTAAATTAAGCTGAAGCTTTAAGCTTACCCCACATGTATAAGAGCTTTGTAACAGAAGGAATACTTGCCTTTCATCTTTGCTATTGGCACAGAAACTCTTTGAATGAACGGATGAGCTCAAAAGTTGCCCATTTATCATCTAAAGTATTAAATCAAGCTGTGGGCCTACATGGCTGAAGAGGATGAAATGTTCATCACTTGTAGGGACATTGAAAATTCTGTACAAAAATTACAAATAACATAAAACAGGGAGTAATTTAAATGCTGACTTTGTCCATTAGGATGTGCAATGTAGAACAGAAAGTTTTAATTCCGTATCCCATTTTTTTCAGCAGGAAGATTGCTGCAGCTTGTTACACTTCATTATGTATTTAGCAAAATCAGCAAACAATCCAGAACTGAATACTAATGAGGATCACACATGTGTGAAATGGTACATGAGGAGGCAGAAGGACAGAATTGCAAGCTAAAAATCCTTGTAGGAAGAAGTGGCTCTCTAAAGTTTGCCTGTGATCATAAAATCATGGAATGGTTTGGGTTGGAAGAGATCTAAAAGAACACCTCGTTCCAACCCCCTGTCATGGGCAGGCGTGCCTTCCACTAGACCAGGCTGCTCCAAGCTCTGTCCAGCCTGGCCTTGAGCACTTCCAGGGATGGGGCATCCTGATCCTTGCTCATGCAGACACAGCAGCCATCTCAGCTGCTCATTAGCAGGGCAATCGCTTGAGTAATCATCACAAGAGTTGCCCAGATCTTAAGCCTGCTCTGCTAAATAAATTTGTGCCTCTATAGTTGCACCTCTTGTGAGGCTGAGAGGCTCATTCAGCCCAGGGCTGAGAGTGGCACCTCAGTGCTTCCTTTCTGCTTCTGTGAACTTCTTGAAGGTGCTAAAATATCTACTGAAAACAAGGAATGAGTAGATGAGAGAAGGAATTTTAGAAGGAGCTATGTCTTCCCTTCATTGGAAGTGATCCAAGATCTCCATGCTGTCTTTCATCAGCCCCACAAGAGTTGCCCACCCACCCATCCCTTTTACCAATAAAATTTCTCCCATTTTGCATTTTCAGCTGCTTCACTGATAATTTTAGATATCAGTGTTTCACTCTTTGAAAAACAAGATTTAGATACATTGTCCACGGAAAATACCTTCCAGACAAATGCCAACAAGGACAGGCAAGAAATAATAAAGATCGGTAGGGTAGATTATTCTCTGAACTGATCTTTGATCTATGCTGAATAAAACTTCAGCCAAAACCAAATGCCAAATTCATTTCTTCCTTCCTCAACTCTCCAATATCTGTACAACTGGAATATCAGTCTGCAGCTGATGGTGGCCATATTTTTTCTAGACTCTTAGGAAATCCTCCAAAGTAAATATTAATAATGTTTGGGCATATCAATCTGTAAAAGCTGATGGAAAATCTTCCTAGTGGTCCCTAGTGGCATCCCCAAGTGCTCTCCATCACCCAGGAGAGGCTCCAGCATCAGACACCCCCATGTCAGGAGCTGAGGTCACTTCTGGAGTGTCCTGTCTCCCTCTGCACTGCCCTGACACAGTGTGGGATGCTCCAAGTGTCCTGGAAAAGATTGGTACCTGCTCCTTGGGACCTCTCAGAACCATGAAGATCTTGAGACCTGCACAGGCACCTTTTAGTTAAAAACCTGTGCAGAGGATATTTATTCACCTTAAGGAAAACAGTATGTTAACGTACTTTAAAAAATATAAAGCACAGTTTTCCCCAAGAAGCCACAACTAATTTGTAGGGATTCTGATACAACTGATTATTGCATTACTCTCTGATTATTGAATTGAAAAAGTGCAGCTGTTGCTCTCCAATTTCTGTGCAGTAAAAGCTCCTTAAGTTTTCAAGATGTCCAGAGGAATTTCCCTTACTGTGTCTTCATTTTCAATGTATCCTGCTCTTGCAGAGTGATGCTGAGTGTAAGGTGTTAGGGAGATGCTTTTTCTCTCCTCTGCAATGCTTTCTGAATTCTCTAGGACTGCTGTATCTCATCTTGCATAACACAGCAGATGGGAGAGAGAACAGAGTGGGGCAGAATCCAGTAACATCCTTTGGATGGTTGGACTGGCAGATTGCAGGAAACTGTGTTGATGGTACCTGCCAAGTCACCAATCAGTCTGAATCAATTAATTGTCAAACTGGCACACAACTCCTAGCAGGAAGCTCCGTGTCTCATTTGGGTTGGTTTTCTTTGCGTTTTTATTTTTATCTATCCAATGTCACTTTTTTGTGTGTTTGTTTTAATATCTTTACTCTTTTGAAGGTTCATCTTTTTGTTTACTGACATCTTGTGTACCCATGCTTCTTGTAAGACTGTAGATAATGCATCAAAGTCAGTACTACCTGGTTTTGCTGGTGTTTAATGTTTTCTGGATAACAAATTGTTTTCAGGAAGTGAAAATGTTATTCAAGGGAGGATATGTTTAAGCTATCAGAAGCTAAAGCATCACTGACAATACTGGAAAAGATGTTTTATTTCTTCATTAACAACATCCTCTAGCCACTTAAAAGTCCTGGTTTCTATTTTTGTGTGTGCCTTTCTCCAGCAGTAATATTGCTGTTGGCTTCCCATAAATGACCTTGTTTATGTCTTCATATTTATTCATAGCACCAAGCTATGACATAGTATACAAATGTAATATACACATTACTAACAGCATTTAAATTAAATATGGACTGTAGCACAGGCAGCTCTTCCCTGGGATAGGGAGCCCATCCCCACTATCCTTATTCCTGTTGGTAAAATCTTTTTTAGCCCTATATCTCCCAGGGCAGGGGACTTGTCAGCCCCAGAAGTGCCCCATGGAGCCCTTGTGTGCATCCCCACCACCCAAGAAACATTGCAGCTGCTCTTTTTATATATATTATTTTCTTCTGGATTGCTTTTGGAGTAGATTTAGCTCTGCCTCACCTCCCTGCCTGCCCAAATGCCTGTAAAGGTACAAGTCTCCAGCTCCAGCAAGCAGCAATGCTTCCCAGCTTGGTGGAGGCCCCTCATGTCCTCATATCCACTGGTACAAAATCAGGGGGAACTGATAAAAGCTGCTGTGGTGTGTTCAGCAGACACCTGCCTGGCTGCACCAGCACTCCCAAACCACCATGTCCCCACTATTTTTGGGTAAAACATAGTGCTGTTCATAAGTGTGCAGGGAGCTGCAACGTGAGCTCTATGCAAAGAGCTGCTCTTCTATGGACTCACTCAGCAAAAAAAAGTTAATTTTTCATAAAAGTAACTTTCTGATTTTTGTGGGGAAGACACGAAATGCTTGTAGGAGTGGGCCCTGGCCTGTGTGAAGCAGGTGTTCCCTCCCAGCCCCGTTGCCATAGACGGTCTCAAGACATCTGTCATTGTGCAGGGAAAGGTGGTCTGGGCTCAGCGGAGGCACAGACAGAATGAGCCAAGCGTGTATTGTGTGGAAAAGAGTTACAAATGTTTCAGAAGAGAAATCACCCCTTAAATCCTGCAGCCTGTGCAGGGCCTGGGAGAATCTTCTTGTCTGAGATGGTCCCAAGGGTTTGACACTGGGTGGACAGGGCCAGATGCACCCCTCAAGTGGTGATGGACCCTGGGACCTGACAGAGGAATCCCTGAAGTGGTGATGGACCCTGGGACCTGACAGAGGAATCCCTGAAGTGGTGATGGACTCTGGGACCTGCCAGAGGAATCCCTGAAGTGGTGATAGACTCTGTATTGGAATAAGATCCCAGTAATACCGGATGGAACATGCCTGGGCTCGTCTGGCCCGTGCTGCTTGACCGGAGGCAGCAACTGTGGTGTTTTCACCTCAGAGACACCCCTGGCTGGCTGTATGCTGCAGCTGGCACTTGGAACAAGTCCAGGCAAGCAGGAACTCAGTTTTACCTCTGGTGGAAAGGCCTGAGGCGATGGTGAAGGAGAAAAGGAGATGGACTATGCCGGAGGGTTTAATCCAGAGTTTTATTCCAGGGTCACAGACATCTGAATCTTGTAATGGCTCCAACAGAGTGGCGGCTGCGTGGTCCCAGTGTCCTTTAAGCCCGGGAAAAGGGGGAGGGGAAGGGGTAGGCGTGCCACCAACCAGGTGGAAAGGGGGGCAGTCTCAGGGGACAAATGACACTTGGCTAGGCCAATGACCCCAGGGCTGAGGGGCATCTTTTGAACTTCACCAGACGACACCCTTGCTGGAATGTTAAGATTGACAGACAGCACTTAGCAAGGAGGCAAAAGAGGGGGGAAGGGAGAAGGTATTGGCACACCTAGGAAACTGGGATAGCTGAAACAGGATATTGCTTCACACTGCAACAGCTCTGGATCCTTCCAGATGCATCCCTCAAGTGGTGATGGACTCTGGATCCTGCCAGAGGAATTCCTGAAGTGATGGACTCTTGGTCCTGTCAAAGGAATCCCTCAAGTGGTGATGGACTCTGGATCCTGCTGGAGGAATTCCTGAAGTGGTGATGGACTCTGGGACCTGCCAGATGTACACCACAAGAGGTGATGGACTCTGGGACCTGCCAGAGGAATCCCTCAAGTGGTGGTGGACTCTGGGACCTGCCAGATGTACACCACAAGAGGTGATGGACTCTGGGACCTGCCAGAGGAATCCCTCAAGTGGTGGTGGACTCTGGGACCTGCCAGATGTACACCACAAGAGGTGATGGACTCTGGGACCTGCCAGAGGAATCCCTCAAGTGGTGGTGGACTCTGGGTCCTGCCAGGCACACATCAGCACTGTCAATGCCAGATCTTCACCAGGATTGGACCTGGTGTTTCCACTTCTCTCAGTCATGTGGGCACACAACATGGATTTTGTGTCATTGGAGGAAGACAAAGACTGAAAGTCTCAGCCTCCAGTGACAATGATGAGGAGGGCATCTCCTCATATAAATTTAACCCATCAAAATCTCCTGATTCAGCTGCATGGATTCAGACCAGGATCTGCATGAAGGGGCCATAGGGGCTGTAACCATATAGCAGAAGCCCTGCCAGATGATTTCTGAGTGAAAATCTTTGTAGAGCATGGTCTGTCATACCCATGGTCTCACCCTTCTCCTAGACTGCAAAACATCACTCCTGCTCTTGTCAGAATGCAGTGCACTGAGGCAATACTCACCTTGCATCTTGCAAGCCCAAGCATGGGGGAGATCAGTTGGCCAAATAAGAGCTGAAATAATTTTAAGAAGCACAGATCCTCTGAGACCAAAGTATAAAGATATGTGTGTGTCTGTGTGAAACCATTGCACACACAATTGAAGAATTTGAGAGCCAAACAGCTATGTGTCCTCATACAGAATTACATATAAAATCTTAGTAAATTTTAATGTTTTTTAATCCAGCCTTTGTGGTTTCTTTGGATACTCGCCACTCTCTTTCCATATCAGTACATTATTGTATAATAAGTTAAATCTTTTACAAAGTTGCTTTATGTGGCTGAGTTTGAACTGCTGTACAAAGGATTTTTCCACTTATGAACTTGGTGGATGGTGACTCTTTCTCTACAGTTGTCCAATTAATTTTGTTCCTAAATGTGAACAAAAACCAGCTTGTATCAGGATAGTTCCTGTTATACTTCAATGTGATTTTGATTACATTATGTTACAGAAGTAGCACTGGCCTTCCTTCAAGTCTAGGTGAGAAGCTAATTGGTTTCAAACTGTTTTAAATATGCTGAAGTTATAGTTGTCAATTATTTTTCTGGAACAATAATAATTTCTCAGATTGAACTCTGCTTTGTTAAAGGACTTTAAAAGCTGAAATAATGAAATAACTTCCTTTTTTTTTTCTTGTTTTTCTCTGCTTTCACATTTAGAATCTTTTGGTTCCTGACCCCCACAGCCTGTTAATTTTGATCAGCTTGATTTGAAAGTAGGCTCTCTTTTTTTATTGTTTTTTAATCAGTATTGTGTTAATGCATTTTACATTGCTTAAAAGTTACTTCAGGAGCTGGTTCTGAAAGAAGCATGGCAATATCTTTAATAAGCTCTCTATTCATGCTTACTTTTAATGTCTTTTCACTGATTTAATCAATAATTTTGAAGCAGCGTTGTGCCATCTTTGTGGGCATCTCTCAACAAAACAATTACAAATTCTTTTTAATAGATATCCAAGGGTAATGTGTCATCACAAAGATTTAACTATGAAAATGCAATAATGCTGAACAAAGACAGAATTGCCTCAAAATTTCAGCTGATACTTACACAAAATTATTGTCCACTTCCCAAAAGGAGAAGTAGTTCTGCAAGCATTTCCTTAGGTGTGTGTTTGTCACAGCACCACATTCAGAACACACATCTGGCTACTCCCAGCTACAGCAGTCTTTTACTGTTTTTTTGGGTAATATATTGTCACAGAACATTTATCACTTTTGATACATAATTATCTGTAAAACAGGGATTAGGATTTTGTTGGGTAAGGCCCAGCCGTATGTGAAATCAGAACAAGGGTCATTACCTTTAATGCCTTTTTATCTCTTTGGATGCTGCAACAATTACTGCCTGGAAAGAGGGAGGATGGGGCGTGAGAATGGGCACTCCAAGGTGTTCCAGACATCTGCTTGCCCAGATCAGCATGCAAGAGAAAAAAGAAACACTGAGAAATTCAACCAAAAACTAGAAGGTGATCCTCCTGAAAGGGACACAGCAAAACCCACCACAGAAAATGGAGCCTGTGCTGGTGAGGGATAGGTTGCTGGTGGAGCAGAGAGATTGGATTTCCTGATGGAAGAAAGGGAATTTCCTTGCCTGCATATGGCCAGAGCCATTTTTCCAGAGTTTTTTCCATGTTTTTTGCAGTTTTAGCATTCTGTCTTAATGGTGATTCAGGGTTTAAGCAATGGAAATGAAGAGATTTCACACTGAAGCCCAAGGGATATAGCTTTAGTTTTGAGGGTTTTTACATCAACAGCCAATGTTATTTGAGGTGTTTTATGAATATAGGACTCACCTTGGCAGATCAGATTAGTGCAGCACAAGATCTGTCTGACAACAGTGGCCAATATTGATGTCTGATACTGTCAAACACTTCTTGGCTGGGTCTACAACTGCTCACCCTGACCCTGGGCAACCAGATAACTTTTCTCCTGATGCGCAGAGATTTATGACGCGCATATATTTCCATTCTCTCAGCATAACTGCAGATATTTTACTGGGGTATTTTTCTTTTATTTTCAAATGTAATTTCTCATCATCTTTGAATCTTGCTGCCCTTTGCTATGATGAGCTGTTGGGCCCAGATGCTCTTGCTGCAGCTCCACGTGTTTACCTAGAGGGATTCATTGAAAACGACACTTATAAAGCCAGACCCCAGGCCCGCTGCTCTGCAAGTCCAGAGCACAGACATCTGCTCCTGCTCACATCAGGACACTGCTGCTGGTGATATGGGATGAAGAGGAGATCCTGGATTTAACAGCTCTGGGCAAGGTGCAAGGAAGTTGTGATCAGAGTGGTGGAGTATGAGATGTGTGGATGAGAGCTGGGTGTCTGCTGCAGCCTCCCTGAGCTGATACATGGCAGGCACAGGTGAGGAGAGGGCTCCAAATATCCTCTAAAGAGGACAGTAGCTCCAAATATCCTCTGAAGAACTACCTGCTTCTCCTACCTGATCCTCTTCCCACTGACCTGCTGGGTAAAGCAAACTAAAGGATCCAGGGCACCCCTGCTCTGCCCACAGAAGAAAGATTCCTGGAGCACATGGAGGGGAAAGGGAACTTCATTTTCTTGTTTTCTGGTGACTTTATCCATGTGGAGAGGCTCCTGCAGAGTGTCACAAAGCCAGGATAAATGTTAGGAAGCTGAATTAGTTTATTGCTGGAGGTCCCTTCCAACTGAAAATATTCTTTCTATTCTTCTCCATCCCATTCCATTCCATTCCATCCCATTCCACTCCATTCCATCCCAACCCATTCCATTCACCAAACACACCCCCAAAGGAACGATCTGACAGAAGGCACCTGCTAACATATGGTGTGCTGCACTTGGGGGCTGGGAGGAAAAGATTGTGCTGGGAGGGCTTTTTTTTCTGTTTGGTTGAAAATGTACTTGGTGACTCCAGAGAGCAGGTTGCAAGCCCCAGAAAACAATTCTTTCTGCACATTGAGAGTATGAGCTGCTGCAGCAGGCTCTGCTTGCTCATTCTGTGAACGTGTCCCTGCCCTGATGAGGACAGACCACCTACTGAGAAGTGCAAGTAATTCTCTTTCCATGTCGATTCATTTTTTGGCTCCTTCACTAAGATTAATTCCTCCCTTTGTATTTAACAGCATCTCCAACTAGCAAACAAACCAGCTTCATGAATAGCAGCAAACAATCTCCAGCCAGGTTGCCAGGTACTGTGGTGGCTTTGCAGGAGAGACATCTGTCTGATGGCAACTTGACCAAGACCAACAGCAGAGCAGAGTCACAGTCCCACGTGCCAAAATCAAGCTGGCGTTGCCAGCCATGGACTAAAGGAGAAATTGAGTTTTTTTAGTTTTATTACCACTGGTCTGAAATTTCCTGTCTGTGTCTAAAAACTGCTCTTTATTTGGCACTTGGCACAACAAATGCCCCAGAATGCAGTACAAAGATTTAAAAGCAAAATAGCCTGTTCTTGCCACTGAGCCTATGCACAGGCTTTTCTCCAAGGTCCTCTCCCAAAAGGTTTTGGGGCAAATTTCAGTCCCTGTAATAGTCACAGCCTGAGTAAAAATATAAATTTAAAGTTTCTGAATAAAAGAAAAAAAAAAAAAAAACCCAGATAATTATTCCTGAAACTGGCACGTAGGGCCAAATTATTCATTTCTTGCATCAGAACACACACCCAGCTCTAAGTCCAAACCCACAAGGGATGTATTCCTCACGTATGGAAGGGTTGAATTCCCACAAGAAAAGCTATTTTTGCAAGACTTTGGCTTTTGATGGCAGGATCTGAGATGTAATCTCTGCAATTTGAGGCTGAGCAGCTATGGAGCATATGTTGTAAAATGCAGAACAGAGTTCTGACCCTCCATTCCAGCATTTCACAGCCTCCTGCTCCCCGGCATCCTTCCCTAAGCCCTCGGGTCCCAGTTTGTGCACAAAGAGCCAGCTTTTCCCTCCTTTCCATGCCAGCCCCAATCTCATCTCTCTTCTAAATATGGGCTTGGCAGTGTTTTAAGCATTTGGTTGAAGTCTGTGTGTGTTTTAACCAGAACGCTTTTTCTCCGCAATCCCTTTACAGGAACATGCCAGACTGATTTGAAAGTGTCTGATACAGGAATTACTTATTTGCCCTTCCACACAGGGAATGCAATGCTCTTAAAAGGCACATTTTAACTGGAATAACCAGATCTGTGCCAATACAGGTAAAGGGGTTCAACCTCCTGGTGCTTGCAGTGCTTTTGTCCAGTTTGCTTCATCACTCCTTGCCATGACAGCTCAACCTCTGGTTTGGTCACCTTTAGCACCTCTCATCCCCACTCCAGGGTGGGCAGGGCCCATCAAACCTTTGTTATAATCTCCATAAGCCTCTTTAAAATAAATTAAATCCACAGTCCAACCTTCAACTTCCAGCATGCCCTGAAGCTGGCTGAGCATCTCCTCCCATGCTCAGTGTGCAGCGTGCCTGTGTTTGTCCTTGTTGTACGAGTGGTTCCTGGTGAGATGTGGCTGTCATCTTTGCTGGAGACACAGAGAAAATGTTTTGCACTTGTACAGCAGGGCACTCACTGGAGGAAATGCTGCTGCACACCAGCCTGGGCTGGGTAAATAGGAAAAGGGAGTTTGCTCATTTCTTTGGAGCAGCTCAATCTGCAGGGTGGCGCATGATTTAGCAGCATTTGTGATGTTGCCCTGATTAATTCTCAGAAAGGTTTCTCAGCAACAGATGAAGGAAGGGGGACCACGAGCACTTTGCCACAGAAGAAACTTCTTTGTGTTGCTGTGTGTTGTCAAGTGTTAGGATTTTTACTTTCCCCTTTGTAAGTGCACACAGCGGTCTCTGGCATGGAGTCACTTCTCTGGATACACATTCCTGACATAAGTAACTGGGTTAGGGAAGCTTCTGTGGCATGACAGAAGGAAAGGAAATAAGTAATTTCTTAAAATTCTAGCCACTGGATTTGAAACTCACAGTGATCATTTGGTTAAAATATTTCTCAAAGGATGCCATGTTCAATTGTAGCAATTTATAGGATATGTTCTGTAAACTTCTAGGGAAATCTCAAAGGAAAAGAGTGAAAAAAGCAAGGTAAGACTTTTATTTTTATATTCCTGGACATGGAAGGAACAGTTGTATTTACAATTAATTTACACTGTTACGGAAACTGCCTGTAAATATGTGTTTGAGCTCCTGTCTGATAAGACCAGAAAATTTCATATTAGAATGTGACCCTTACAGATTTTTAATGGGAAACTTAAATAAGACAAAATAGAATAAATGCACCATTTCCATTATTCTCTCCTACCCTTCAGCCCATAAAAGCCTATTCCTTTAAAAATTAGGCACCGTGCCTACAGAGAAAAAGTGTCATTAGCAAAAAAGCTTCATGCTTCCACTGAAACACAAAGTATCAGTAGAACTCATCTGTGATTGGAATTAAAATTGTACCAGAAGACTGCAGCACTTGTGCATCCTTCTGGAAAAATAAAGGTGGAGCCTCCATGGCAGGTTTATCTTTGAGCTCAAGGAAACTTCCCAGTAGGAGTCCTAGGAGGAAAAAGCTGGTATTTTCCTAAGGGCAGTAAACCAAGTAGTTAATCCAAGGGAAATTCAGCTGGATAATTGTAAGCTGTTAAATCCTTAATTAAAGGACGGTACAAAGGTATCTCAGCAGACACACACACACAAAGGTATTTGTCCTCTCCTCAGTTCTAATAAAATTGTTGTTTAGATGGATTTATGAATTGACTTCAGGATTAGATGCTTCCCTTAGATGTGTCTTCATGGTCTGGGAATAAAATTAACACCACAGCAGAATGCAGATTCCAAAGTGAAAAATAAGTTGAAGTAATAAAAAACTGAGAAACAAGGATAAGTGATAAGTTGAGGGCTTACTCCTCTTAAGAAAGTAAAATCTAACAAAAGAAATTTGTTTTCCTATGAATTACAGCTCAGAAGCAGGACTTTGTGAGTAATTAATCCCAATTTTAGAGTGAATATTCTGTGTGTGTGGATTATCACCGGGGTAAAGGTTTGCAAGACTGAGCTCCCAGCACTCATTCTCAGGTCATTACCTTTTAATCAAGTCTTGGAAGTTAAATATTGAATTTCTGGGATTTCTGAGGAACCCACGGCGAGTATTTGCAAAAGTCAGAAGGAGGGATGGGAAGATGGGCCAAGAAACAGATTTTGGTTCTTGTGCCAGGGAGAGGGAGGAGATAGTGAGGACTGCAATCCCTGCTGCTCCATCCTGCACCCAGAGCTCAGCCATTCCCCCAGCTCAGCTCATCCTCTGCTTTTCTTCCTCCCTGGGGGCTGCCCTCAAAATCAAAACCCTCAGCTCCCCCACTTCCACTTCTCAGCTCTCCATCCTTCACTCACTCTGCAAGCAGGCAGCTCTGTGTGCTGAGGAACAGCTTGACAATTTAAAGAAGTGTATAGGACAATCCATCATGAATATGAAGACTTGAAAGAATGTTTAATCTTGCTTTCTTCAGGAAACCAGCAGCCCAAGTTTCCAGCTGCTCAAAATATGTCAGCAGTGGATCTAACTGCAGGGCCCTGAGAGGGGATTTGTAGAAGCCACGTGGATTTATACATCTGCTGCTTCTGTGATGCTAAATTGGGTCTCCATCTTTTATTGTGGGTGCATCCCACCCATATTTATTTGGTTTTTACTCTCAAACTCTGTGCAGTACAAAACACAGCCCACCTTACAACAGTAGCAGTCCCACTTCTCTCACAGAAAATTATTTTAGAAGGTAAAGGGTAGCAGGGATTCCATGTCCTTTCACCAGGTGGCATCAATTAACACACCTTCTAACCCAAAATGTTAATATTTTATAAGACTGAGAGAACATTCACTTATTTCCCTTCCCACAAGGATCCACTTGCAAAAATGTTTTCTAACTTATCTTAATTCATATCTCTTATTTCATAATTACCATTTTACTATTCTTTCTGCCCCTGTCATAGCTTAGTTGTTTTTTTTTTTAAATTTAATCAAATAATAATTAAATTCTGAGGGTAACACCTCTGGTTATCTCTTCATAATTAAAGTTTACTTTTTTCTTCAGGAATATTTGAAAGGAAAAGGCAATTGCTCGTAAGAATGCATGCTTATCATTTGTGTGTCAGTTTGATGACTGAAGTGACTTTGGCAAGGAATTCAGAGGAAATAAAATTTATGTATTCAGATACTGGGTCTTTGGAATTTTTCTTTTTTGATCTGGATTGGTTAACTGGTTTCAAGAAGTCCCAACTACATGCCAAACAAAACCCAAGAGGCTTGTAAGCTTTCTGTCTTAAACATTGCTTTTGCTGAGCGTGGTAGTGCTACAGTTGCTCTCTTTACCTTCCCTCACAGGCAGACTAAATTCTTTCCAAGATGTGTTCAAGGAAGACCCATCAATATTTACTTAATGGGGTGCTGGTTTTTCCCTGAAATCCTAGGAAAAAAATCCAAATCTCACTTTGCTGGAGAGGAGTGAGATACAGTTAAAGTAGTATTAATGCAGAGAGAGCTGTGCCCCAGCTACCATTCTTCTCAGACAACAATTTTTCTTTGCTCCAGTCCAGGGTTACTTGGCATCTGAGATTTATAAAGGTAAGAAAATAACCCGACGCCATAACCCTTTCAATATTTCAGAGTTTACATTGACAAAATTGTTCTTAATATTTTATTGGACTATCTCCTCGCTAGACAGCTTGAGGATATTTTCCTCAAAATAAATAATGGTCAAGAAGATCTAAAATAATAGCTTTTCATTCTAAGGTTATTTACAGTCCTATGATTAAGTCATGAAAATGCAGAATACGCAAAGAGGTGATTATAACATTGTCAGTGTCCAGCAAAGTGTCTGACAGGACCTAGCTGGGCCACTGCATCCCCAGCTGTGACAGATGTGGCAGCAAAGAAAGACAACACAGTTTGAGTCTATCAACAATGGAAAACAAGATTTCAGATGTGCTGTCAGAGACGAAGAGTGAAAATCATTCTGGTGCTGGAGAAAGTGATGAAAGTTCCCCCAAAGCTGAACTCGGAGCAGGGCAGAGGGAACAGTAAATAATCAGTGCTTGTGCTACAGGCAGGGTGATGTGTTTGTTCTTGGTTACATGGAATAGTTCTGCAAGCAAAATGGGCTGTTAAGTATTGCACATCAGCGCTTCTTACCTTATTAGATTACAAGGTTTCACAGCGCTCTCCCAGAACCTGATAACAGTCCTGACTCCCTCTCCTTACACAAACCTTGACAACCATACAACATTTTACATTTAATTACTTGAGCTGAAACTGTTCCTTGTACAAAGGTTTTTTTCAAATTAATTAATCTGCTTCCTCCATATGTCACAATTCTCTTTTGTATCCCTCATGATCTTTCAGACATGAACAAAACTCATCCAAGATCCATATGTCTCTATATTTGCTGTTGTTATGCACTTGTACCTGTTTTTTTTTAAACTTTCATTGAAAAGCTACTTTTAAAACTAATAAAAAATATAAAAGCTTTTCACAATGTCACCTAGTCATGATATACTTTTTTTGTTGTTGTTATGTGAGAACTGTTATCACCAGCATGAACACCAATCTCATTCATATAACAACTACCTAAGGAAGCTACTGGGCATTTGGACTTTTTCATGCAATCCAAAGGCTGGAATGACTTAAGCCCATGGATAAACAGCAGGAACTCTGCAGGTCGATCTCTAGCTGCCCACAACAACGATATCCAGCAGAAGTTAACACCTGATCTAATTAGTTTCCTTGAGGGGGAAAAATAGGAAAAAGACAGAGCAGTATCTCTCTGGGTTTATAATGTATATTTTTTAATCCTGTAATTAGCATTGCAGTGGCTTATCTTGGTAGCATGAGATAGTCAAAGCTATCAGCTTTGCTACCCAAATTAGAACTCTTAGTCTTTCCTGATTCAAACTATCTCAAAATTATTATAATAATAATATTTTATTATTAAAAAAATAATAGGAATATCACAGCTGTCTTGTGTCCTCATGCAGTGAATTTGAAGACAAAAATGAGCACTCTATTATTTTCCAGTGGTTCTGAGACAATTCTCTGGCATGCCCATATTTCTCTGTGTAAAACAACAGGGAAAGTCCCTGGGTCTGGGAAATCTTTGGGTCTCTTGATCGAGGAAGGGCAGCTGTGAGCTGCCCAGGAAATGTGAGCTCTTGAACAACTGCTGCTCCCACCTGAAATGGATTCAGCCATTCCCATTCTGGGAAGGTTTGGGGGTCACTGGATTAGCCACATTTTCATTAATACAGTCACAAGCATTAGAAAATTGTTCTCCCCAGCTCTTTGCAATCGTGGGTTTTGTTATCAGAAAACTGAAAGAAACTGGATTGTTTTCCCTACCTAAACTTTACTTCTCTGTAGGATAAAGGGAAAAGAAAAGAAAGCATCTATTGCCTGAATAATGCCCTCTGAACTGCAGTCTCATGGACATTTTTCATGGTTTAAACTTTGTAAAATAGAAAAAAAAAGGACTGGTAGCATCAAAGGCTGACTTGGCTGAGTACCATCATTTTGTGACACAAAAAAGTCAGGAAACCTTAAATAATTTGCTGATCTTGTGCCTTCTGTGTCATCAGTTTCCCTTATTTTTAGAACAACTCTTGAGTGCAAAGCTGTATATTGCTGCACCTAGATTTTTTAATGTACAGGTGAATGATGGGAGTCAGCTGAAGTTGGAAAGACTCTTGTTATGACAACACTTTTGGGCATCAATACATGAGGTCTGAATATTTCTGAATCTGGTATAATCTTTTTCAGCTCTTGGCAAAACCGTGGAGCTCCATCTTCAGGGGATGCCCAAGAGCATGGGAAGAGCAGAGTTTGTACTAACAGTAACACACCAGCTCATAAATTCAATGACATTGTTAGGATTCCACTGAGAATACTATTAATTTTGTAGATTATAACAGCATAATCACACAGGAAGTGCTGCATAAGATGGAAAAAAAAATATAGCAAACTTCTACTCCAAGTCTCTCCAAGTCACCAAGGTAGTTTTTTTCCTTTTTTTTTTTTCTCTTTTATTATTTTTCCCATATTAAATGGGATGGATAACAAAAAGTCCATGGTTTTCACTTCAAATTTTACCGTGTAATTCTGAGTGCACCTTAAACCATGAAGGATAAGGCATGGAATACCAAGAATTATCCATGCTGCAGCAGAAAGGAGACAGTGCCAGCATAGTTTTTTTCACAGATCTTCACAAACAACAGCAAACACAGAGGAAGATGGAGAAATGAGAGGAAGATGGTTTATTACTGGCAAGAGCTCCAAGTCTGGGAAGCCTGACACGTGACTCAAAATGTGACAGTTGAAATATATGAAATTTCAGAGTATTAGGAACATTATTCTGGATGTCTTATTGAAACACACTACACAATCATCTGCCACAAAAGTGGAGTGATTCAATTTTAAGGCAATTTAAAAATCAAATTGAGGACATCTCTCATTTGAAGTGAGTGGGACTTGGCAGGTCCTTTACAGACAAGAAGAGTTAAGGCCTGCTGCTGCCTGTAAAGTTCTGGATCACAGAGGTGGGAACCACAGAAGGGGGAAAAAAAAAAAAAAAACTTTACAACTTCTATAACTGAGGGGAGAAATGTGCCCTTGAAAACCAGAAGGGAGATCAGAAGAATCATTTGTGTGGGGGTTTTTATCTCCAGGTCAATGGGTTCTGAACAATACAGGTTGTTTAGGTAGGGAAAAAAAAATCTTAAGAGCAGGCAGCAGAAAAAAACAGATAACAAACACAAAGGAGTATTTTCTCAAAGAAGTTAATGAAAAATAAGAATTCATTACTAGAGAAGAAGCATTAGCAAAGTTCAGCAAAGAGCCAATGAACAACAGGGGAAAAACGAAGGCACAATAAATTTTGAGGGTAATCCCAAGAAATGTGCCAAATAATCTTAAACACAGGTGTGATTGAATGGGTTTGTAACTCAGATTGTTAATGGGATTGTGATAAATAATTTGTTACATAGAAAAAAAAACTAAGTTTTGCAAAAGTACCTGGTGATCAAATCTATGAATTTATTCAAGTGACTAAACACGTACAAAAGGATCAAAGTGGATTTTTAAAACCACATGGATATTTCCATATATTCTTGGCCCCAGTTCAAATTTTTGAAATGACCTAGGTCAGACTTGTGAAGTTATTCAACAGCCTAAAATATATACCCAAGTACTAATGGGACCTACATAATTGCTTAACTAATTCAGTTACTTGACTTCTGTTAAAAAATTTCAATTAATATATTCCACTGGGCTTTGAAAAGGAATTGGAAATGCTGAGAATTTATTCATTAAGAGCTCATCTTCATAATCTGGTGTGTAAGAAAAACAATGTTAAATTCTCTTTGCTGTCATCAGATGTATCTGTTGATCACCTAAATCCGAGCAGTCTGAAGTTATTTTTGTACTCCAGACTATTCACTGAGACTTTATCAAACATGCCAAGGCAATTTCATTATTATTTCTCCTGACATAAAATTTGAGTTTTATCTTCAGATGTATCAATATGATTTTGGCTCCATCTGCACTTGCTAAGTAAAATTAATTGGAATCACATTTACCACGATCAAACTAAAATTAAATGAGATTGTTATACTGGAGACATGCTTTTGTTTTTTTCCATTTTATGTAGAATTAAAACAGAGATTTTTCCTGCTCTGTCCTGGATGTGATATTTTTTTCTCTTAAACTCTTAAATCCAAATAAATAGAAGGAATTCAGCATAAAACATGTTTTTTTTTTTCTTTTCTCTATTACTGGTTAAAAACACCATGCAGTTGTTTTCATTTTAAAACCCCAATAGGAGAATTACAGACTTTTCTATTTTTTACAAAGGATACCATTTTGCAAATACAGAAGGAAAATGATTAATAAAAAATGGAGCACAGCACTGATTGAATATTAGTGTCTGTGCTCAGCCACTAAGCTGGTCTGGGGGAGATGTGCTTTGTACTCAGGGCATTGTGTGCATTCAGAATGAGATAATCAGTTTAAAACTATCCAAGAACTTCTGAACTGCAGATTAACTTCCATCATCCTCTGCAGAAAGGGAGAGTGATTGCCATCTGCTTGCTGCCAACACAATCCAGGGAAGGAATTCTTTGCCCTTTCTTCTCTATGTACATTTCCAGAAATGGAATTCTTTGCCCTTTCTTCTCTATGTACATTTCCAGAAATGGCATGGAAAGTTTAATTTATTTCTTGGTGAAGTACCTGAGGCTGTTTTCATCAGAAGAGAATGGTTTGGGTTGGAAGGGACAATGAAAATCATCTAATTCCAATCTCCTGCCATGGGACACCTTCCACTGTCCCAGGTTGCTCAGAACCCCATCCAGCCCGGCCTCAGACACTTCCAGGGATCCAGGGGCAGCCACAGCTTCTCTGAATAACCCATGCCAGGCCCTCACCACCCTCACAGGGAAGAATTTCTTCTTAATACCTAATCCCCTGCTCTGTGTCAGTTTAAAGCCTTTGCCCCTTGTCCTGTCACTCCGGGCTCTTGTCCCAAGTCCCTCTCTAGCCCCCTTGGAGCCCCTTTAGGCCCTGGAAAGGGTTCTAAGGTCTCCCTGGAGTCTTTTCTTCTCCAGGCTGGAAAACCCCAGCTCTCCCATCCTGTCTCCAGAGCAGAGGGGCTCCTGCCCTCAGAACACCTCCATGGCTCCCTCTGGACTCACTCCAGGAGGTCCATGTCCTTCTGATTTCCAGGGCCTCAGAGCTGGAGAGAGTTCCTGTGTTATCTATAATTATTTATTGTGTGCCCATTGACAGGACAGGAAGAGGAATACAAATTAACAGAACCTTAAAATTGTGTCAACAATTAATCTGCAAATCATTTCTGCCCGGTGTGCTGCTATCTAATCCCTGATATCCTACATCAAATTCCATTTCTGCTGGCCTTCTCTAGCCTTGAGTTAAAGTTCATCTCCACCCTTCCTCCTTCCAAGCAAATTTTTCTGTCTGGACTCTTAAGACAGGAGATAACAGTATTATTTTCTACTTTGTTTTTCAGAAGGCATTCCATTTCTGAAATACTTTCAATTAATAGAAAATGGAAAATGATGTCTAAGGCATCTCTCATTTCAGAAAAGAACACAAGCTTTCATCACCAACTTGTCAATGCTGTACTCTTGATCTGATGCACTTCTCCAAAGCATCACCTTTCTATTTGTTGTCAGGGACCACAAATCTGTGACAAACATTTCAAAATGAGTGATAAGGTTAAAAAGATCTTCTCTGAGTTTGTGTACAAACATTCTGCACATTCTCAAGCCTCCCTCTGCCCAGCTGGCTCTCTGTAGTCATGTTCTCCATTCTTACACTGCTGCTGTGGTTGCTGTAAATGTTGCAGCACCATGAGAAAAACCTAAATCACAGTGCACTGTGAGTGCTGACTTAGTAACCAACAAAACGAGAGCTTTACTGCACCACACAAAAGATCCATGTTTCCTCACATTTAACAAACTGCTGAAAGACCTGCAATTTAGATAGCAGGAACTAAGTTCTGTGCTCTAAGTAGGCAGGAGATAAAGGGATATGAGGCAAAGGAAGGGAAAAGATAAAGAGCATCACTGTAAGACCAGGTTTTGATACTATCAATCCCATTTAACCATCTTCTTTTAGCTAAAATGTTTGTTTATACTGTCCTGGGATTTTATTCCAAATGTCAAAGTGAGAGGAATGATATGAAAAACATAGATTAGAAAGCAATTGCTCAAGTGCAGTGTCCTCTGAGGCAGAGAGGAGAGTTTCTTTATGAAGCATTGGACAGAAGGAACATGATAGCGCTTTCATTCTCCACATTTCAAGCCAGTTGACTACAACAGCACTGCTAAAACCCAGGATGTCTCTACCCTACTTTTTCTAAGCAGCCATTGCTGTCTATACCATGCCAACTGTGCCTGTTCCTGGAGTTCCCCTCAATGCAGGAAAGGGAAAATTCCTTCTCTCTGTCTTGGCAGACCATGCCAAGGAGAGAGCCTTGACCTTCAGGCTCGTGGAGGTGGGTGACCTCACTCCCAGGGTGTCCAGAGTTGTTGTTCCTTGGAGAAGAGTGGTCTAAATGGCAGAATGCTTGGTTTGCAATCCCATGGGCTGCATATGACTCCTGTGGCCAAGCAGGGATCCTGGGAAGAAACCAGGATGCAGACAACATAGACCCTGATTGGAACAGAGCAAATAAGCATTTCCATAAATCAAAAGCTTCTACAAATTGGTGTGTGTTTTTTTCTTTTTTTTTTTGAGAAAGCATTAAAAATGGTTCTTTGCATAGCTACATGACCTATTTTAAATGTATATAAAACCAGCAGCCAGTTGTTTACT
Source organism: Molothrus aeneus (assembly GCF_037042795.1). Lineage (NCBI taxonomy): Eukaryota > Metazoa > Chordata > Aves > Passeriformes > Icteridae > Molothrus > Molothrus aeneus. The sequence continues at coordinate 34,468,523 of NC_089652.1, read as the reverse complement.
GTCTCAGCACCCGATTTTGCAGCAAATTTACCAGCATAATCCCACTCACCTGTAAACCACACTGATTTCTTTCTTTTAGAGGTGCTGCTTGGAAAATTTTGTTACAAATAGCTTTCACTGAACTTTAAAAGGAAGTTATATTGTATATTGCAGAAGGACTCAGCACCTTCAATCCTTGTTCCCTGCAGGAAATTATTAAAATAACCAAAGATGTTGCAATGGTTTGGAGAGTTTAATCAAGGCTTGTCTGTACAACCATTGCTATGGGGTTTTATTGTATTCTAGGCAGTACCTGAGCTCACTGTGGGCACATCTACACAGCTCAAGAAATAACCTAAGCTCCAGAAAAGGTCACAAGAGCAGGCAAGCACACAGGCAGGGTGGGCAACCATGTAAATCCCAGGGCTTCTCAGTGGGTGAGAATTACAGAATCATTAAGGTTGGGAAACACCTCTAAGATCATCATGTCAAACCATCAATATAAGCAAAAAATTTCTAAGCTATAACTTATGAAAATGAGGACTCTGGACTGGATTATCAGGAGGTGGATAATTTTATGTTCTTGCATGGAGGCCTTAATGGCATCTCCGAGAGTTGTCTGGGTTTGGGATGTGCCCTGAAGCCCTCACACTGCTGGCTGCAGTGCAGTGATTGACTGGGTAAATGATGTGAGTCCAGCTCAGAGCAAAGGTGAGCAAACAAGTTTAAACCACTCTTCAGCAGTCATTTAAACCAAACTGGAGTGAATTAGGTCATACAAGTTTACAGTCATACCAGCTACAGCTGAGGAGAGCTTTAAAAAGCTGTCCTTGACACCTCTTAGCTTTTAGTTATTCTTATCTCCTTGTTTCTTTATGACTCTGTCATTCAATCCGCCATCCAAGCTGCCTCTTGCTCAGGAACAGCTCGGGCCAATTCCCTGGTTTTAGGGAAAAAAATATGGTGCATAAAGAGCAGAGAAAGTCTGAGGGATGGACCAGGGGTCTTAGCAGCAGGGGAGGAACAGGACTTTGTGATCAGAGTGGTGGCACAGCTGGATGTGACTGCAGCTGCTCTTCCTCCTCCACGTGGGTGAGCTCTGAGCCTGAGTCAGGGTTGAAAAACACCCACGGTTTGGTCAAAGACAGACAGAGGAGCTCCTGGAGAGGAGAAGCAGCTGTGAACATTCTGGTGTTGGGGTGAAAATTATCAACAGCTCTTGGTAATGATTGTAAGGATTAGATTGACATTTGTCCTTCTAACTTTGGTCTGTCCACTCATTTTTATATAAATTAAACATCACACATACATTCATCGTCTTGTGTGATGTTTAATTTATATAAAAATGAGTGGACAGACCAAAGTTAAAAGGATGTTAAAAAAAAGTTTTAAAAAATATCTGCAACATTATGGGTTGATCTGAAATAGAAATAATAATATTTTGCATATATTCTGCCCCAAATTTAGATTTTTATTTTTAGATTTGGAGTGGTGATGTTGGTAATCCCTGTTTTGCTGGTCACCCCCCCATACCTGTATATAATTCACCACCTCAGAGATTTACTCATTTAGTCTGCAATAACAATATGTAATTGAACAAAAAGATAAAAAGCCAACACAATTCTACTCCCACAAAATATCACAAAAGAATCAGTTTGATCTGGTCTTATCTTGGGCTGTCTTGGGTCAAAGAGAGCAAGTTAGGCCTGGGAATAACAGGGGAGAAAGGCTGGTGTAGTTCCCATGTTCTTCCTGCTCTTGCCTAAGCAGCAGCACAGCACAAATTAGAGTAAAACCTCATGCTCCCATTGCACCCTCACAATGAAATATATAAGGAATCAGAGTGGGATCAGTGAAGGCATCACTCAGATATCCTTTTTTAATCAGGTGTTCCTCTCCAGCTTTCAAATCCTGAATGGGGGAATTTGCAGGAGCAGCACAAGAGACACAACCCAGTGTGTGCGTATAATTAAAAAAAGTAGCAGCATAATTAAAATGATAACGGAGGCAGAAAGGTAACCAGTTTCCAAAGGTGATTTGAGAAAGCACCAAGGTGAAACGGGATTTTTGCCATTAACTTTACAAGTTTAACATCTTCCTAGGTGTCCTAATTTTTTTTATTTAATAGGAGCTCTACAGGTAAAAATCAATTAGATCGTTGTCATTGTGTGATACTTTCAAAAAAAAAAGGCAATAAAGTTGTCTTCTAGAAACATGATATTTTCATTTTAGAGCATAATATTTATTTGATAGCTCAGAGCATCATTTCAGCCTTTCCTTCTATGTGAAATAATATGTATGCAATGGAGTGATACAGAACAGTGTGATAAAAAACATTTCCCAAAGTTCATTTGCTCATAATGGCTTATATTGCCTATGCATATGTGCCTGCACAGGGGAAGGTTTATTTCAGGGAAAAAAAAAAAAAAAAAAAAAAGAAGAAGTGGAAATTTGCAGTATTTGTTGCACTTATCAGACTTGAACACCTTTAAGCGTTTTCCCATGAAAGATGTTTCTATGTGACCAAAAGCTGCTAATAGCAGGTTTTTGCTGGAGACCTCCAGCTATCTTTCTATAAAAGACTGAGGCTGTAAAGTCCTTGTCTCTGTGTCTGTTACAGACCAGGGAAATGCAGCTGCAGCGCTGCAGAAGGAGGAGCTGTGCTGGTGGGGTTGGTTTCCTTCACAAGGGCGATGCTGTACACCTTGTCTGCCTGTGTTTCCACAACAATCCACTACTGCTTAATAACAATCCATAATGTTCTAAAAATAATAAGCCTAGGTGGTCTGGAAAGCAAGGAAATAGAAAGGCTGTCACGTTTTCTCTAGAGGGAATTGATACATTTTGTTGTGCTCTATTCCCCAAAGGGCACAGCAGATGTACAGGTACTAGGCTAGAAATTGTTATAATTACAAAACCTGTATTCAGTTCCTCAGAGAGCTTTGAAATTTCAACATACAGTAGAAACTGGAGCTTTGAAGAGGAAAAAAAAATCTATATGCCCGAAGAACAATAGAGTACAGGATGATTTCCTGAATTATTTACTGCAGCAAGTCGATCATTAAGAAATACAACACAACAAACAAAACTTACAAGAAGCACTGTAAATCTAAAGTACATCAAAACAAAAATTTCTGGCCCACAAAGGATTTTTTAATACATATATACAACTTTTGTTTTGCACTTTCTACACAGAGTGGTTATATGAGGATGTATACAGACCAATATCACTCTTCTTCTCACCCCAGCCCCATTGCCTGTGAATTACAGCTATTTGTTTTCTGTGAGGGGGAAAAGCCTTTATTAATGCTAACATAGGAAAATGAATTGAATTATTTATGTTCCTAGGCAGCTAAAAAACAAAACAAAATAAAACAAAACAAAAAGCTTACTGTCTTACTCTATATTTGGAAACGGTCAATCACTGGTGATGGCAATAGAGAAGAAAAGGTTTTCAGGTTCTTGCTTATTTCACTGAATCATTGATTCATGAAATGGTCTGGTTTGGCTGTGGCTTTAACACTCATCCAATCCAAACTCCTTCCCATGGGCAGGGACACCTTCCACTATCCAGCCTGTGGCAGCACCTCCCCTCCTTCACAAGGAAGAATTTCTTCACAATATCCAATCTAACCCAGCCCAATTTCAACGTGAATCCATCCCCCTTGTCCTGTAACTCTGGATCTGTGTTCAAGCTCTCCTGTAGCCCTTTACAAGAACCCACAGTAATTGTTCTGTTTGGTCCCATGCCATTCTCCTAAGGCCACAAACCCATCGGTGAATCCTCTGGTTTCTTGGGCACCTCCAAGAGTTACTGACATCAGTGTGAGGCTCACAGGCCTTCATCAGTACTTCTGGGATGCTCACATGTTCCTTCTAAATCAAGATATATAATTTATGGATATCCTCTGGAGATGAGAACATTTCATGTAGATATGTCCCAATTATTTGACAATCTGCATTGTTCAAATTTCATCCCTTCATGGTATCACTGGAAATTCAGATGAAAATTGAAATGCACTGTAAGATGGTTTCAAATTTCTCCTGGGAATTTGGCAAGAGCAGAGTTTCCTTGGGTTTACCGTTTTAACTCCCTGTTGTATTTACCTGAGGACAATTTGCTGCAGGGGAGCGCAGAAATCTCACAGGCAAATGGGGAGAAGCCTAAAATGTCTGGTGCCTGGAGCATTTGATGGCTGGCATAGCAGCAAATTATTAATCCTGTGATAGCAGCTTTAAATCAGATCCTCTGATGTCTGTCCTTCTCCTTTTAATTGCTGAGCCCTTTCTGCTAGTCACTGCCACTGCTCTTATTTAAACTCTTACCTTTAGGAGACTGTGCTTAGGTAGGAAGAGTGAGGCAGGGGAAAGGAGAGATCAGAGGGAGGAGGATGAGGAGGAGAAGTCAGACTGAGGGCAGAAGGCCCAAGGTAAATGTTCAGAACTATTATCCAAGCCCAGGCAGCCACCACAGTGAGGTGACATGACCTCCAGAACAGATACCTCCAAACAGGATAAAGCAGGAACTGTGGTTTTCCCATTTTTCATTCTGATTTCTAAACTGCTCTCAAACCATGTGTTGTGTGCTACTTTTAGTGCAGGTTACAAATAACAGCCTAATCGAAATTGTTAGTAAAATTGTTTGATAAATAATCTTTTATACCAGGAAAGCTTCAGTCTCATTGAAAACATGAAAGCTATTATACTATGGATTTTTGACGGGCTCACTGGAGCCCACTCTGATAAATCTATAGGGAAATCATTCTTTATAGCATTCTTACATATACAATAAATTGTGCTAGCATGGCTCTTAAGGAGAAGCATTTGAAAGAAAAGTATTTGAGGGTTAAAAAAATCCTACCAAACACAAACAAACAACTGAAAAATAACACTCAGAGAATATCCTGGCACTTACATTTCTCACAATTAAGCTCCAAGCAAGGGATTTCTCTCTACTTTGAAGGAAACTTCTGTAGTAACCTTTTCAAATTTTGCAAAGCCATAAGAGGATGTACTAGAATTGCAACGTACTGTGTTTCATCTGGCATAGCTCTTCAATCTCTTCAATAATTTCTGGTGCCACAAAATGTCTTCATGTAACATAGCAACAGTTTCAGCAACTGTGCAGATTTAGAATCATCAAAAACACTGTAGTTTGGTCTAAATTGCATGGCTCCCTTCCCTCTTCTATACATTGCATAATGTGTAGGTGTGTCATTTGTAAATAGCTGTCTGTAGTCCCACAGTAAAAAAAAAAAAAAAAAATTAAAAGAAAAGAAAATAAGACAATGTGAACAGGTACTGCATCTGATGCTGGAAATCCCTACAAAGCATCTGAAATGGAAAAGTCTTGAAAAGGAAAAAATCCTGACACGGGGGCAAAATACCCTTTTCCTTCTGGGTACTTAATGGCATTCATGGCCAAAATAACCAGATAGGAATAAATAAAGTGGAAATAATAAAATGAAGAAAAATCTCTGGCTTGTGGAACATGTGCTTTCTTATACAATGTGCTGTGCTTCTAAAGGTCTTTCAAACAGATACTCAGTGTACAAGTTTGTGTTTCCAGCAGGGCATGGACACAAGGATTGAGTTCAGGGAGTACTGTGGGGAGTGCCAGAGCCTGGGATGTGATGGTTCACAGACAGGAGCTTCCACACAGAGCACAATTTCCTCACATCAAATAAACTCTGCAATAGGATTTTCAGTATACTTTTAAGGTTACATATTTAAATAAGGAAATGTGTAGGATTAACTTGCTAAGGGTGTTTTCTCTTTATCTGTTTGAGAAAGGATGATATAATGATCTATCTTTAATTTGTGGAGTGGTGTCCCTGTGCTCAGGGTCAGAGGATGGTCAGTGAGGGGAGATAAGTGCTGCAGTTACACTTCAGTTTATAATAACACTTATTTGTGTCTGAGTGTGTATAAAATGTATGTGAGCAAATGCAGCTTGAACATGGAAACTCTACTCTGAAAGGAAACTTCTTTCTCACTTCTCTCTCTATTGTGAAAATGGGTTCCAAAATTACAGCTACAGGGAGTTCTCCTCAGCAGAAGCTCCCCAGTCAGAGCAGGGGAAAGGAGCAGCTACACAGTGGGATGGGGCCCCCAGTGGGATGATGCATCAAATGTCTCCTGATCACACTGAGATGAAATCAAGACTTCTAGAACACAAAATGAAGACCATGCTGGTCTGAAAACACTGAAGAATATTATTAAAGACCAAAAACCCCTCCTGTAGTTCAGTTGACTGACCTGAAATTTCCAAGGAGCACATTCAATATACAATAGGCAAGCATGTCTAAGTAGGTGGCACTGAGATGCCACCAGGCTCTGCTCCCACCTCAGAGATGGGAGCAGTTCTTGCCTCTGTGCTGAGCTGAGATGCACCTCATAACCCTGCACTTGGATTTGAGCTGATGTGCACCTTTCCAGTGGGCAGCAAAAGCAGGAGGAGCTGGTGCACGACCCAAACCAGCCCCTGCCAATGAGCATGGATCACTACCTTGTTGTTTTTACAGTTTCTCTCTCTGCCTGGAGCAGATGTGGAAGACACAGGTCTCACACTTCAGCAGCTATTGAGATGTCCAGAATGAGTTGATGAGAACCAGGTGAGCAATTATCTCATTCTGAATATGCAGTTTCTGGAAAGATCTAATTTTCCCTCTCAGACAGTGCATCCTAAAAAATAATGGTGAAGTGGAACATGGATGTGAATGTTACAAGAGCTGCAAACTAAAAATTTACTGGTGGTGCCTGACTTCATCTTTAGCAAACAGCACGTTGAAAGAGTGGGAGAAAGTGCAATCTAAAAATCTCATTTAAAACCGAATATATGTACTTTCCCTTAATTAAGTGCATTAGTTCTTGCAATTAATTTAATTGTAAGTGGGATTTCAAACAAATAGTTGCTAGCAATATTAGCACAGATAGTAACACTTGCCACAGCTGGAGGTCATGAGAACTTAAGGGCATTTTCCAGCCTCTTTCCTGAGCACCATTTTGGCAAGGAATAATTATGCAGAGTGAAAGCTGATGGATTGTTCTGATATCAGTGAAGCCTTCATGTCTTTTCACCAGATGTAAAGTGTAATCAGAATTTTTCAGAAGTACTTCTGAATGTCATTTTTGCAGTTTTATTGGCAGCTTTTTAGAATCCATTTCCTGCCATACATGGAGGCACAAAGAGGCAGAATTGTAAAAACGCTGCACTTCTTTTCCTCTTTTTTCTTCAGCAGAGGGAAGATAGCAACAAGAAAGGGAAGATAGAGTTGGTATCAGATGTGCAACACTGTGAAAGGAACTTTGGTTGCCCTCTAAGCTGGCTGTGGGTTTTTTCCATGGCCTATAGTGCCAGGCTGCCCATTATCTCAACTTTTGTAATTAAAATGTCTTTATTCAAAAGTACCCATGTATTGCTATGCTCACTGACTGAAAATTTCCCTCCATCAGCCTCCTCTGCCAAACACCTCGTGCACACTGTGCTCAGCACCTGGGACCTGTGGTTTACAGCAGCTCCCTATCCTGCAGGAAGGAAATATTTGGATTGCAGTCAGGGCTTGCAGTGGCAAAGCAGAGCTGATGGTGGCGTGTGGGGAAGTGCAGCTGTGCCAGTGGCAGCAGCGCACGGAGCAGGGGAAGAGCTCAGCAGAAGGTTGCCCAGTTGTTTTTGTGGACAATCCGCACACCTGGCCAAACCCTGGAGAAGCCCGTGGCCAATCACCAACCAACAATCATTAGTAGATCTTTAATTAAAGTGCATCACTTCTGATTGCTGATATTGCACAGTTAATTTGGTGTTGGTAGATCAGCTGTAGGGACTGTTGTCATGGGCGACATCTGGGAGTCCACGGTGCCAGATCATAAAAAGATTGGCAGCACACAGCAATATTGAGAATCTTACACCTGTAAAGCTGTCAAATCATAGATAATGTATGTACTCATTGTCTCACAAAGCAGATAAAGAGAAAGGTTTATCAACAAGAAAGGATTTTGCCTGCTTGACTTCTCCAAATTGAAAAGAAAGATCCATATTGGCAAGATCTTTATCAACTGAAGGCTGTTTTCTGAAATCAGCAAGGACATTTTTGCTTCTCAGGCTTCTTCTCACTGCTACAGTGGGAGAATGAGCTCAGTCTTTGTTTTTCTTTTTTGCTCCTTAGTGAGCACTTTCACATCATGAAATGGGCCCTTTCCTTTCAGACTGTACACAGGGGACAACTGGGTGTTGTTTCAGATCTGAATGCACAGTGAGGGGACAAAACTCAAAGCTCCTACCATTCTCAGTGTCGCACAGTAAGGTATAATGCACCCACATTTCTGAAACATCAAGGCAGAAAGTGTTGCCCAGAAGACAAAAAGTGCAGGTAGATGATGTGACACATCATGACTGGATAACAAAGGCACCTTTGGAAAATATTTTGGTGAAATAATCCCAGGAATCTTTTATTTGTTTTTTGCTTTGATGACATTACCTAAGCAACAAGGACTTCTTAGAAACTATGGTTTTGATTTTGTTGGGAGTTAATGGGAGGGTAACTGTGAGCTGGTGATTGTGGGTGCTGTTCTCCCAGAAGGTCTTTCACACAAAACTAAAAAATTTGTCAAATCATGCTCTGAGTAATCCCAGGAGCAGTGCACCTGAACACACTGACATATTTGTTGGGTAGGAACTGTCCAAAGAGTTTGCCTTTGGTGCAGTTAATTAGCCCAGCAAGAGCTTGCAGAGTTAGAGATGAAATGATGCTCTGCAGTTTTTGCTCAATGATCTGCACAATGTGGTTGCACTGGGAAATTATGCTTGAGCTTGGAAAAAAATCAGCCTGATCCAGCTGTCTGCCTGTGCATCGTGCACACAATGCAAACTCCACAAGCTCTTTGTCATGACTACTCACTTCTGAGTCTGCCTAACTGCCCTTCCCATTCCTTGTCTCATTTTAAGATGGATCTACTATTCCCTGAACCTTCTTATTTACCTTGTTTGGCTTTCTCTCACAGGCTTGGCATCCCTGCAGTGATAAAGTTGCTCATGAAGGCACAGAATTTCAATGCCAATGTATCAGAAAAAAATGCACCTCATTATGATCCAAATATTAGTAGCCACACCAACAACACTGCTTTTATGAAAAAGTAGAATGGGGCTCCTAAATCTGCTTTCAGATTATCTTCAGGCTGGGGAGATATTTTCCAGTGTGCTTAGCCTTGATCCAAACTTCTGCCCCGGTGTTTATGGCCAGTGGGTAAATGGAGAATGAGAGGATGAACAGGAAAGCTGAATAATTTGGTATAAATCCCTGCAAGTATTAGTGAACCTGGGAGATTCCCTGGGGCAAAAAGCATAAGACATAGGGGTTTGGTACCAGCTGACAATCAAGATAGGCAATGCTGTTACCAGCAATGTAAGAAGGTTTATTTCTATTCCTGTAATTTCAAGTTAGGTCTTAAGTAGAAGGCAAGTATCTGTGATGTTTGCTGTCTGCATAGCTGTGAATTTCATCAAGTCCAATGCAGTTCTTAGGCATTTAAGGAAGGAGCTTCTAAACCAAAAAAGTAAAAGCTGAGCTCTATTCAGAAATACAGCAAAAACAACTTCTGAGGGTATCATCTATCTCCAAATCTACTTTTCTTGGCTTTGTGTGATACAGAGCACCATGACCTTTTCCCACACATCCAAAAGAAAGGATATTTTGCTTTCAACCTTTCAACTTTTCTTTGACATCCCCAAGGTGCCTAAATAACAGAGTCAAGCTGTCCAACCTTGAAGTCAACTTAGCCAGCCTTGATTTTTCCAGACTCACACACCAATATGAAAAGAAATACTGGCTCAAAGTCAATAGGTTTATGCATGCACTCAGGAAGATTTAAGTCAGTGTCGAACACAAGTACTTGATTTCAGGTTTAGCCGAGTACAATCAAAACTCTTGTCAGATAAAAGTCTTTAATTAGATTTATTTTTTTCCCCATGCTATTTCTACGGTAACATTTATATTATCCATGAGAGCTGGTAATATCATTCTCCTTGCAGCATATTTACACTCCAACAAGCTCCTGTGTCAGTAAATGCACCCAGACAGAGCACATCAGTTGCCACCATCCCACTGCCAAGAGCCAAAACAAAAGAAAAAGGGCAAAGCTGTTAGTATATTTTTTCCAACAAACTGAAGAAAAAGAGTCAATCATGAGAGCAAATGATTGCCACTCCTTGAGAGATAGGAAGATTGCAGCTGCAGAATGTAAAAGAATTTCATTGACCTGTTATTGGTTTGAAAAGATAAAGGGCTTTCTCTAGAAGTGCCTTAAAAATACACACACACAGAAGGGTAACAGAAAGTTAAAAATGTTCAGTTGCAAGAATTTATATCAGCAGAGCTGTGATCTCTTGATGTGACCAGGAACAGGTTGTACCTGTCTCATAGCTGGTCAAGGAGTTTCTGAATGTCTGGGAAAAGAAGAGTAAACCCCTGGTAATTAAAGCTGGGACTGGGAGAAACGAATCAGTAAGAAATAAAGCAAGAGAGGTAATCAATGAGGAAGGAGGATTTTGCTGGTAGGCTGCAATTAGACTTCGAGGAAAAGGACACAGAGCAATTGATCATCCAGTAGCTCCCTGGCTATCCAGAAATATTTTGCTCTATTCACTCTGAGGGCTCAAATGTGGCAAACGTGGCAATCCTGCAGTCAAAGTTTTGAAACAGAAAGAAGTTGACACAGATAATTGTATTGAAGGGGGAAAAAAAAAATCAAACCTTGAAAACACCAACATATATTGATAGTCACAGCATCTTTCTATTGGATATTGGGAAAGAGAACAAAAGGGAATAATGGACAGAGATAAATGTTGAATTTTCTAGTATGATCTTAAATAACAGAGAAGAATTGTGGGAAAAGGTTTCTCCTCAGCAAATTGGCAGGATCAGGAAGCCTTTTTCACAAAAATAAAAGAATGGACAAATAAGTAAAACAAGAAAAGGCATAGAAAGAACCACCAGATTTCTTTTTCTGCAAAAGCCCTGAGGCAGCCTGTAGCTGATGTGGTAGTCTGCCTTTGAGGCTTTTGTGGGTGGAGATCCATTGAAATGAGATGGACCACTGTGAAAGGCTAGTTGGAATGGTTATGGACCCAAATCTCATTAAATGATGTGAGTTCACATGTTAATATTGAAGTCTGTTCTGACCCTTCCAGGGGTGCAGGCTACCACTGTGGTAATGTCAAATTCCTATCAGACGGGGTCTTGAAAACTCGTAACTATCAACTCAGTTGTTTATTAACAACTAAACCAAGCCCAACAATTTTGTAGAAAGTGGATTAACCTAATTTTCAACTTCCATCAACCCAGTATACCTGCTGGATTATTCTTCACATAGGCTATGGATTTTTAACTTTTGTTTTCTTGTGGGTTTGTTGGTTTGTTTTTTTTTAAATCATGCAACACCATAAGACAAATGACCCCAAAAGGTAAACCACTGGGGCCACAGACCTGACTGGGGGAGGATATTACAGGACGTAAATGGAAAGAAGAAGCTGTAAATTCCTAACACTGGCTTCCTTCCTCACCTTCACCACTGGGGCTCCTGGGATATATTGCTGCCATTGAGGAAGTCACCTCTGAAACTGAAACCCAGAAAGGGCAAGTGCTGTGCTCCCCTTGCAAGTTGTTTTCACAGAGGTACTTCTTTGTTTTCTTTTCTAGCAGGGCAGCCACAGCTGTTCATTCTGCTTTTTTCTTCTTCTTGAAATTAATGTTGTGAGCAAGTGAAAAAAGTCACACCTAAAATATTTCTCCGTCTGTAAAAATGGGAATAATAACATCTCCTTCACAGGGCTGTTGTACATACCAATTATAGGTTTGGCACTCTCTGAGGCATCTCCTCTCTCTCAATGTGGCTTGCTCAGCCCTCAGCTCCCTCCTCACGTGTTTGCACAGGAACTGATCCTCAGTAACTTCTCAGATGCCTTGATTTCGTTTAAAGTTGGTAGCCTAAAGCTCCTGTCTATCCTCCAAATTTCTAATCTATACTCCTGTAAATATTGAGTTTTACTCTGATACAGACTTCAGAAGAATCCATTTAAATATCAAATGTGTTGGATGATTATTTAAGGGCTTTTTGTAGTAATATGCTCTAAAATTATAACTTTAGAAGAGTTGTCGAAGTCACTTGGGGACAGATTTCAGTGGTGAGCTTGGCAGGATTCTTGGCTGAACTTGATGATCTTGGAGGTCTTTACCAGCCTAAATAATTCTGTGATTCTAATCATGGTGCAGCCTGTGGGTGCTGCTAAGTAAAATCCCATGGCTGTCCAAGGAAATGTTCACACTGTGCTCCTTCAGCTCAAGGACCCATGGACAGCCCATGCCCTGTGTCCTGTGCTCTCTGCATGCTGAATTCAGAACCTGGCCACCCTCCCTGAAACTTTATGGAAATTATTTGAAACAGATTTCTTTTTCTTTTTCTTCTACTTCCTTCAAGCTGATGTGAATTTGGATAAAATTTTTTGCAGGTTGCATTCTTCCTTTCCAACATGAAATGTGACATCTGTTGACAGCTGGGTGATATTTTCTTGACAGGAATGAGTTTTTTTGGGGGGGAAGAGGAATCAAATTTGGTGACATGAAACATTTAACAAATTTACTTTGCTTTCTCTGAGGATCTTGTGCTGAACAAATTTCATAAAAGCAGTTAGGTTTGTGTTGACTTTACAGCAATAGAATAATATCATGACATCTTAGTGAGCACTACTGTTGTGTAATGGAAGTGGATGCAGGCAAAAGACATTTAATAAGAAAATATTTTAAAGACACTAAACCCAGATTTGAAAAAAAACAAAACAAAACAAAAAACCAAACTTGTCTCTTACAGCATTCTTCTCAATGGAGAATGCTTTCCTAATAAAATTTTAATGCTGGAATATTCTCCACCATTGCAGACTAGAAAAATTGCAATTCATATTGAAGATAATTGCCTTTAAAAATCAGTGGGAGAAGGGATGTTAGTGTCATCTTTTCTCCCTGTTTAACAAGGATGTTGGGGCTTTTCCTGGGCAGGACAGGAATGCTCCCTTCCCTGTCTGTGATTTGTGCCCCGCACTGGAAATGGCACCCAGTGCACCAGGGTAGGGACACAGATTTCCTATTTTATACACATCCTTCTTACCAAGGATGCTTCTCTGCTGTCCTGCACTGGTTGAAATCACTACCCCAGTAGGATGTAGAGATGCTTTGGTGTAAAACCAGGCTAAGGAAGGGAAGAATTCAACGCCCATCTCTAGAGTTCCCAGTAATATGATTTTGCCTGTAGCAATGGTTTACTTTTGAGGTCACCTTTCTACAAAATGTACTTTCAACAACTCTGTGTTGTTTTCCAAATATTTGGAATATATTTGCAGCAGTTCAGAGGAGTCAGGACTGTGAGAAAGCAAATGAGACACCATCACCATCTTTGAACATCACAGTTTAAATATCCTTTTTCCTATCTGGTTGCATATATGAGTGCACTTAAAATGGAATATATTTTTCACTGAACATCAGTATTTTTCAAAATTAGATATTAGATCCAGTTTCACATGGCAGTGTGAGCAATATGACTGGCAGTGGCATAATGGCTCTTTCCACCAGCCCAACTGTCCCTTCCAGAGGGTCCCAGTACATCCCTTCTCCCACCCTCCTTCCAGCATTCCCAAATTGCTGCTTCCAGCACCTCTTTGCTTTGGTGGTTCCTCTGCCTTAAAAATGTGAGCACCTTGGTGAATGTCAGACCAGCCCTGATGGGATGAAAACCCTCAACAAAAAGATGATGATTACAGACTCATTAGGCCAACCTGTAGTGAAAGTGCTCTGACCAAATGTTCAGCACTTAGGGTGCCATAAATTTTCCTAAATGGGAAAGCAGTGTTTTAAGCAGGCTTGCACTTATTCTAGGTCAGGGTCATTAGGGAAGGATTCTCTCCTGCTGTAACTCATGTGGCAGAAACAGAGGTTGTATATTTTGGGGTTGCTTTTTACTTTTAAAAGATGGTCTCAAGCCAAAATGCCTGGATGTGAACTCAAGATTTGAATCCAGGTTTGGTGCTATCAAAGTTGCCTCTAAGAGCCAAGGGCAGTGGAACATAGAAAATGTTCCTTTTGGATTTGAATTTCAAACTTGCATCTGAAAGATCTGGATCCTTGATTTTTGATTCAGTAAAGATGCACAGTTATCTGTACACAGGAGAATAATTTTGGTTTGCACCTCTTTGCTATATGGGGAGCATAAGTAGTTTATGTTATTTTTTTTCCTTGTTTTCAAGATCAGGCTGGATGGGATTCTGAACAACTTGGTCTAGTGGAAGATGTGCCTGCCCATGACAGAGGCTTGAAATGAGATGGTCTTTAAGGTCCCTTCCAACCCAGGCCATTCGATGATTCTATGATTCATAAAGAAAGAGAAGTGTAATGTTTTCACAGCAGCAATTAATATTAAACATGCTACATATATAATTGATGGCAATGAGGACTGTGGAAATGAAGCCTGGGGTTTATGTTTCTTGGAGGAGTTTGTGTCTTTCATCCAAAATTGATTATTTGTTTTGCCCTGACTTTACCGCACTGCATTAAACTCACTGGCTCTGAACCCACTGCCCTGTGCCTTTGTGGGGATGAGCAGTGCAACCTCCATGAAGGAAAGAGCAGCCTGGAGAGGGGAGCAGTGTTATTTATGTCTGTCCTGTAATAAGAGAAAGTAATGTCCTCTGTACCCTCCACTGGGTCCTCCAGAACTGCTGGACATCACTCAGATATTTCCCTGTAGGAACATCCAAATGGAAATCTTGGCCTCCTACAGGAAACTCCAGGTAATAAAAAACGGATTAGTCTTTGGGTACCATTCTGCTATGATTAATAGTGGAAATAGTGAAAATCTTTTTTTATAATAGTCCATGGGGTTGCTAAGGTTGGCCCAACTGTACCTGAATGTTAACTTTGGACCATTTTTTCCTGTGTACTGCAGCTTTTTGTCAGCTGTATCAAGAGTTACTGTTCAGCTCTGGTCACCAGAGGGACAGGCAAAACAAGCTGAACAATAATAGAGACATTTGTGCAATTTCAACCACTCTCGCCTTTGCTTCTGAGTGACAAGTGGCAGGAAGCCAACTTTTCAGTGAGTGTTTGAAAAGAAGGGACGAGCTCATTGTACTCCTGTTCAAAGCATGCCCATGGGTGAGGGAATGGAACAATTCACCACTGCTGGAAGGCTGAGAGGGGACACAATCTCCTCCCTCAATACAGCATGGAGCTTAACACTGGGAACGAGGAGGAGCTGCTGAACTTAATCACAACACAAGAGGAAAACAAACAGAATAAATGTTCATTAATAAATGGAACTGAAATTCGGAAGGGTTTTTAACTATTACAGGAGTGAAGTTATGAAAACATGTTTAGATAGAAGTCCACATATCAGCAGAATATTATTCCTAGAGATGCCTCTGCTGTATTTATCTGACATCTTTCATTCCTTTCTTTAAAATGAAAAAATGAATCAGAGAAATGCACTATTGACATAATGTCAGTCCCACAAGCTTGCCATGTTCTGTTGAGAAATAACTACAGCTCCACACTTATTCACCTCAATGTTACTCTTAGATTTGCACATTTGCTCTCTCTTTATTTTTCTTTTACTTATATTCCTGCTGCAATATCTTTCAAAGATTAAATAAATTGTTATTCAAAAGGCAACACTACAATTCTATTTATACTCCCAGGCTCTTCACCAAAACTCAATACTACAATGTAGTTTCAAAAGTGAAAGAATTTGCCTCTTTTTTTTTTGTAAGATATGTTAATATAGAAAGGCTTTTGAAGGAGAAGGAACTTGAAAGACTCTCTAATGCTCTATTATTATCTAGTCCATAAAAAGGGTACCACAGCAGCATACCTTACTGACTGTGCATATGACTACCTATTTTTTTTTTTTTTACTTTAGGACATATAAGGAAAAATGAATTACACTATCAGTCATTTCACAAAATGGTTCTGGGGAAAGATTAAGCTTCACCTGTACATTTCCCTGAAGCACAGTCATTTGTGTATACACATGAAGCAAAATACACCTCTACAATACTGGGCCATTATATAGAACTGTTTTCCACTAAATAAATATTCAGCAAATGGGCAGTTTTGCACCTTTGCTGTTTTGCTTCTTATGCTTGAAGGATTATTTTAGTTACTCTTCTTCATACCCACTGAAATATCACTTGACTGAAGGACCTGGGAGCTCCTGCAGGTATTTCAGCTGGGAATACTGAAAAGGAGTCTGGTGTCTTGCCATGATTTCTGGATCAGTTTCAGTGAGCACACAAGGCAAAAACAGCATCTGCCACCCCACTGGGTGCTGTTGGATTCCTTAGGACTGTACCCCTCTACCTGCTGGGCATCTCTGTGGCTACAGGAACACGAGGGAGATGGACCACAGGGATGGGTGTTAGTGTCAGCCCTCACAGATATTGCCACAATATTCCCTTCTCTCTCTGTTAACAAATATAATATCTCTTATGCAGTTTAATCACTGGGGATTTTTTTTTCTAATGAACAATATTTGAAAAAAAAAAAATGAACTCACACACATAGTCAGTGATATCTGCTGATATTAATCAGACGAGATATTGCATATGCTCCGAGCCATGGAAATTTCTTAGTCTCCAAAGGCAGTTACAGATGTTGTGATCATTATTAAAGGAAAAGAAAGAAAAAAGAAAACAAGAACCTCAAACTGTCAAGGCTTTAGAAAGAGGTTTCTGAAGATTTCTGGAGGTCTCTTGGAGGCAATGGGGAGCACAGCTTCCGCAGGGTGCTCCTCAGAGGAAGCACACAGTGCTCTCTCCACCCAGCCCCGTACCATGCTCAGGGGGCAGTGCGTGGCACTGAGGCTACACAAACCAGCATTCCATGGAATTGCAACTGCTGGCCTGCTTTGAAACAAAGGCTGCAAACGTGCCTAGGAATCTTTTCTGCAGTCTTTTCTCAGAAGGTTTTAGCAGCACACAGATCTGGACAGATCCTCTCTAGACAATGTTTAGTGTCCAAGACTGAAGGAAGGCAGAGCTTTGCTCTGTGGGCAGTGCCCCCATTGCCACATTTTGAGCCTCATCTGGAATAGGGGAGGCATTAAATAAACCAGGGAAAAAAACACCCCTCTTCAATCCTTTTTTTTTGTTTTAAGAAAACTGCACACTGCCAGAAATGAAAGCGTGAGAAACATCTGTGTTTTTTCATTTTTCTAGAACAGTTATTCTTTGAGTGCTGTCTGATGCATATCTCACACTTTTTTGTTTTTAACAGTTTGCACCTTTTTAATTGAAAGATATTTTGTCTAGCATTTTCAAGCACTGCTTACTTTTCCTGCCATTGTAAGATTTTTTAAGTTTGCAGGAGGAAAAGCAGTAACCATAAGATTCTTGAGGTGACCAGATAAACTAAACCACAAAAATAACCTGTAACAAGGTGTTACAGCAGGGAAAAGCATCAGACAGGTGTATCATCCCTGAGAAGTCAGTGAAAGCAGAGGAGTGACAGGAAAAATTATGTTCCATAAATTAAAATGTAGAGAAACTCTTACTAAGCATCTTGAATGTCTCATGAAATAAGAGGCCACTGAAAGATTGTTCTTGCTTCTCTCAATAGGATCCCACCAAACACCAACACCTGCCTTGTGCTGGTGGGGTGATATATCTATTCCTCCATTACAACTTCTATACTTTTGTTTTGCATCTCTGTCAAACATTGAACACAGCATCTTTACTCATTGCCTTATAAATCTGCTGCAGTAACACAGGAGTCATGAAATTGTCAATGTGTATTTATGGAATAGGTCTATTTTATCAGGGCTTTTTTCTTCCACATCATTTAGTGCTTGTAGACTGATACCTATTGAAATTCAGAAACATTTTCTGTAAATATATGTTTATCTTGCTGTTATTTAAATATATGAGACTGTACTCTATGTGTGGCTCCTGATACTTACATGCAAATTTCTTTTTAAAAGATGACTAAGCCAATTTAAACTGAAAGTAAAGAAAACAGTTCTTTGCTGAGACTTGCATGCCAAATTTGAGCCAGAAAGGATTTTAATGCAGAACTCTTAGACTCACAAACCCTCAGAAACAGTATTTATAATGGAAATTTTGACAGCACCTTCAGTACAGCAGTGAAAATAACACCACCATAATGAAAAAGAAATGATGATAAAGAGAATATATTATAAAGTAGGGTCTAACAAATTCATAGCCTTTAGTTTTGTCAGCAAGCTGGCAACAAGCAGTGAAATACAAAACAAGCCTTAGCTTTTAAATGAGAACAGCCTGAACAACAAAAGGGATTCTGTAAAATAGATTAAGAAAATATAATACCACCCTTCTGCATAAAGTACTATTTTCATTAGGAACCTTAATTCACAAATTAACACTAAGAGCACTTAGAATGGAAGAAGTGAAAAATGTGGCTATCTGTCATTTTGGTAGCATATTTTCTTCAAAAAGATTCTTATTACATTTGCCAGGCAGGTTTGCTAATACCTTTTGTTTAAATATTCATATGTGGGCTTTTGAGCCTGATTCCTGTGAAGAGAGACAGAGCCTGAGAGCTCCTGCTGAAGCAGCTCTGAGATATAATCCATGGCACAATGGGGGGACAGACATGGGGGATGTCCTGTCCTCCCTCCTGTGGCCTCCCAGTGCCTGCTCATGCCTGAGCACACCTACCCACACACATGTGTGTCCACAGGCTACTCAGGAGCCTGGCCTCTGCCAAAATTAC
Organism: Molothrus aeneus; assembly: GCF_037042795.1. Taxonomy (NCBI): domain Eukaryota; kingdom Metazoa; phylum Chordata; class Aves; order Passeriformes; family Icteridae; genus Molothrus; species Molothrus aeneus. The sequence continues at coordinate 34,449,759 of NC_089652.1, read as the reverse complement.
CAAACGGAACACTGGGAACCATCCCCTTCTCATATTTTTTCAACCACATCTCTGTATTATGGCTTCCAAAGGTAGTGGCAGAAGATGTGTTCCAGTGGTGGAGTGTTGTGGGGTTGGGGATGGAGATATTCCCTTGTCCAGTGACACACCAAAATAATATCTCATGTGAAGGCAAGGTGGAAACACTCACATAGAAATAAATGTGGCTTTTGTATCAATCCTTATTGCCATGAATACAGCTATTATCTTGAATAGTGAGCCTGTGTAATAATATGTTAAACATGGAATCAGGTATTCTTGTACTGATGGAAAAACCTGTATGTAGTGGAAACACACACCTACAATAGAACTTGGGTTCTGTAAAAATATGGAAGGTAAAAGAAATCTTCTAGGCACTGCTTTGTTCCCGCATTTCATCAGCCTAATGTAATGCAGTATTTGAAAAATGAAGTGTGAGACAAAAAATTCAGACCATGGATGCCCTCCCCCTCCACTTGGAGTTGGGGGTTGGAACTGGGTGATCTTTTAGGTCCCTTTCAAACCAATTCATTCTATTCCAGGTAAAACAGATATTCCTGAGTTTGCAATGTATTAATTTTTCTTTCAAGACAAATATCAAGGTTAATCCAATAGGAATATGCATTGTTTCCTCTTGCTCCCAGAACCTCACTACAAGGCATTGCCATTTGTGGGCTAATATGAACTGAGTTCTTCAAAGTGAAGAAATCAGTGGCCTCCCATATAATCTTGTAAATACAAAGTGAGAAATTTTATTGGTTTTATTTTTAAATTTACTTTACTCTTCAGCACTATCTTCTATGTCAATTTATATAATGTCTCTCTCTAGCATGTTGGCAATATATTTAGTAATCAGAGATGCTATCTTTAACCTGTCTATTAATTTTCTCCTGGCAGTGTCCTCTTCACACTCCCAGCTGTGTCCATCAGGTTATCTGAATTTCATGCATGATCCATGCTATGTGGAATATCTCTGCACTTGTCCCTCAGCCTGTAAGTCCTCATAACCTTGGCAAGGTGTTTCTAGCACTTCAAAGTGCTGCATCATCTGTCCTATCCATGGATTAAAATCAAACCATCTGCATTGCTATTCTTGGCCAAGACATGACAGCACCGAGGATGAGGCCTGAGGGCAGCAGTGCTGGGCCAAGGTCACCTCCAGACTCCTGGGGACCACAGCTGGTCAAGGTACAGCAATGGGGTTTTGTCACCAAATGACTCTTGGTGCCTCTTCCCATGACACTGGGACCAGCTTGGGCAAAGCAGTAACCTCTGCAGAGATCTTACAACAAACAATGTGATAAACAGCAAAAACTGGGATTTTAAACATCACTTTACATGCTAACCCACTCAGCAGCTGACAAATGCATCTTCCATTCATTAGGGTGTGCCTGGGGAACAACAGACTCTTCTCCTTTTGGCTGCTGATGATTTCCTTTGGCATTAACCACATTACCCACACATTATGTTCCATCTCTAATTTTCTATTAACTTATAAGACTCTCTGGCCTCAGATGACCTAACCTGAATTCACTCTTCACTTGAGTGAAGATTTGAGTGAACATTTCTTGTCTGGGAGCATTGTGGGTGACACCATCAGTTAATCAGTTTCTAGCTCTTCTGATAAAATCTTGCAGATATTTTCCACCCAGCATGTCTTGTATGCATAGGTTTTATAAATATCAAAACAGCTAGAAATTAACCCAGACTTTTTTCATCATGAATTTTAGCTTGTGCAGCCCTCTTCTCTTTGGCTTTATGAGTACATTCCTGTCTTGAGCAGAATATTGTTCTTAATTCCCTGTCTTTCTCATCTTACTCCTCCTGCTTTCTCTCCTGTGTCAAACATAAACTTCTTTCTTCCTCCTCCAAAGCCATGTCGTATCCCCATCCCTGACCAGATCGTACCACTGAACTCCATTTTTAAAGGATTCATTTTTCAAGTTGGCACTTTGATGCTTTCTCCCATACTATCACTCCCTCTTTGCAGGAGCTTCCCATAAACATGAGAAAAAATAACTACTCCTCCTCCAGAATGTCCCTCAAACCTCTCTTTTCGTGAAGTGACTGTTTTTCATTGGCTATGGCCACACTGAGATATACTACACACCGTGTTAATCAATATTACCTCATTGCTTTCTCGTATTCACCATTCTCTTTTATTTATTTCTACATTCTTGCCTGTCTTACTTTGAGATTAGAAAATCATCTTTATGTCCTGCATGTTCACCTTATTTAGATAGCTGCCCACCCCCTATGATGAGGTCTCATAGGCAATATAGTGACACTAAAAATAAAGAGTTATAGGCTTATAAAGACGTCTGCGAATCGGAAGCACTCTCCTAAAGGGAGCAGAGTGGAAATTTACTGGTGAACATTAAATCTCAACTGTTCTCTAATTTTAAAAAGATGGTACACCCAGACTCAGATGGAGATGTACTGGTGGGCAGCATGTGGTTTTTCATTAAGTGTAGAGATATACTTTGAGTTATAGCCATGACTTGATTCATGTTTTATAGGAGAAAAGCACAGACCCTCGATAGGATTCATCTCTAGGTAAATATTCCTGTCTCTGTGAGCCCAACATTTCTCCCAACAAGGGGTCATACTTTAGTGCTTATTTCTGGAAGCAGACAAGGAAGTGAATTCCCAAAATGCTTTTCTTCCCTCTTCTTCAGGACAAATGTTTCCTGGTTGAATACTACATATAATGTAACATACGTACTTGAATATGGAAGAGTAAGTAATACAAGGCTCCCCACCTTTAACCAGTCACTGTTTGCAACCATTAGGATGAAAAATTGTAGTTGTTTTCCCATCTTACATTGCTCTGCATAATAACTAATACAGGATAGGCATGGCAGGAGACACAGGATGCATCACTGTAATACATTTTAGAGACAAAACTTTGCACTGTGTTACTGAATAAAATAAATTAAAACTTTACACTGTGTTATAAAATAAACTAAAATTGCCCCTGTTAAATTGGTAATGATACCACCTCCTTTTTATTGTAAGGGCAAAAAAGTGGTAAGCTCAGATATTTTTTAATACTTCCTTACATGTAGAGATGATGGAATGAAATAGAACATCATGCAAACAAAGCCTTCATCAGTCAGTCCTGGAGGCCAGCCAGGGACCAGATAATTTGGACAAGACCATGGTGGGCTGGATGAAGGAATGGGAACAAGGTTCTGCTTCCAGGCTTTGTAAAACAGCTGTAGATAGTCTGTCCCTTTTTAAAATGTCCTTTCTTTTTATTTCAGACTGAAAACACAACCTAATATTTTTTGCCTAGTTCATTGAAAAACAAAGTCTTGAGAAGACTAATAAGAAAACCCACGTTTGCTGTAATGCTTCTATGTTATTGAGTCATAATATTACGGCACAAAAAATACACCACTTAAGAATCTGCTTTTTAAGAGCTGCCAGGATTTTTAACCTCATCTCAAAATGCATGAGAGGCCTCTTAAAATGTATGGCCTTAGTACATTGCAAATCTATTCATTTAGCAGTTGTATCAGACATATTTCTTTGTCAGCCACCCATTTAGGACGGGATCATCTTAAAAGGCACTGACATAAATTGTTGCGCAAAAGATCGATCGGTTTAAAAGGTTTTTCCTTTTAACAGATCAGATATCTATTATATCTCACCATTTGGCATATGGAATTTCCATTGAATAAATTCAGTGTTTAATCACTTCTTTAAACACGTATTCATTTTAAAAGATTTCTCCCAGATTCCATGATCATGGCTTACTGAAATGAGTTTTATGCTCGTGTGTTGTATCAAACAAGTGTGACCAAATGGCCGAGACATTCTTCCTAAGAATCAAGTTTAATTAGCTGGGAGAGACTTTTGGTGCAAAGGTAGGGGTTATTCAGCTGAGGCAAGGAAAGGCAGTTTTACAAGGTAGGTCACAAATTATCAGGATTTTGCTAATTATTCCTGAGCCTACAGGTGAGCATTACACACCTCTAGAAGTCATGGCAGGGCAGCTGGTGGGATCCCATCCTCCCCATGTTAATCCCTGAATCAATTCCTGCAGATGTGCAAAGGAGTGCACATGGACTGTTACTCTTTACTGCTCTGAAAATCACACTTCTTGACAGATATGTAATTGCTATTGTTTCTTGAAATTAGTTCATAAGAAAGATGCTGAAAACAGCAATCTGGTAAATAAATTTAATTGAATTCTAAGGGCAAAATGCTGCCAATCATTAGTCCCATTGGTAACACCTTTCTCTACAATCATTCCATTGATTTGGCTGAGATTACTGTTGAGGTTTACATCGGGTGCCACACAAAAAAACGACAGAGCAGAACTTCACCTGAGCACTGAAACATGGCACCAATGTTTCCTTCTCTTCCTCCCCTTCCATCTTCCTCAGGCTGAGGGACTCCATCCTTTATCCCAGACCACCAGTGCTTATTCTGTAGGGATATCAGAGAGGCTGGATGTGCTACTGCTGAGCATCCATGACAGTCAATGTTTCCTTCCTCTCTGGGGACAGCCTGGAGACCAGAGCAAGTTCTCATATTCAGTGGCCATGATCCATTTCTCCTCTGGAAGATGAGCACCCAATTCCCAAATAGCCACCCAACTACAATGCCACTCAGATATTATAAATAGTGGGTAACAGAAGCATAAAGTTTCAGCAATAGACTTTGTTTATACTGTTTCTTCTGTATGAATTCCAACTATTTATTTTTTTCTCCTTGACCTGATAAAAAAATTATTTGACAGCTCCACAAACTTCAGACTCGCTGAGAATTAAACAAACTAACTGCAGTAGAACTATGATCTCATCAGCCTCCCACACATTTACTTTTGTGTTGTACTCATTTATATTGCATGCCTAATTAGTCAGGGGACATGACAATTACAAAATTAAACTACCAATAGATTTTCTTGAGTTCTTAAAGCTTTGAAAAAAAGAAACAGAATCAAAAAGAAAGGATTATGAATCAGAAAGTTGCTGGAAATTGTATAACCACAGTCCTTCCTATTCAGAAGTCATCCAGTTATCTTTTCAAGCCCACCAATGAATTTTTAGCCTAAGTCTCAAAGCAAACCTAGATTTATACCACTGCTGAGGGATTTTTTTTATTATTTATAGTTTGTTTTCTCACAAAAGCCATATATAGAAATTTTAAAAAAAGCATTTCCATCCTTATTCCTTTTATTTAGTATGCTTCCATAATCTGAACATTAACAAGATGTCATATTTTAGATGAGTTAGACAGATTCATAGAGTTTTGAAGGCAAGAATATCTCCATATGAATGGAATTTCAAACCTAAACTCAGACATTTTGCTGTAATTCCCTCTGAAGATTCACATACCACATATTTAATAACAACCTGAACTGACTCCATGTTTCTAAAACTAGACAATTTTTAGTATTCCAGTAGCTATTTACAGAGGAGCTGAGCACTCCACATGGAATGCAGCAATGTTCTCATTCCCCTGAACCTGTTTTCTCTGCTAGGACTGTGCTCTTCTGCAAGCTCCTTGTTGACTGATACAAACTCCTTTTGAACGGTTGTTGATTGCATTTGACACAAAGGTCTGCTGGAGACAAAAGCTGCATAACTCAATGAAGATTCATTTTCTAAAGCCACCGACCTCCCAAGTGACAGCAGGGACACTTGTGCTAAAATTATTGTTTTCTCCATCTTTGCAAATTCCTCTTTATATCTCTGACCTTTTTCAGTTTGTGTGCATACAATTGTGTATGTACCAAATCCATCTGGAGAGTAGGAAGGAACAAGACTCTTTTCATGCTTTTGTTGTGTTTTCTGGACCCTCAGCACAGCCCTTCAGATGATGTCCTTCATAGGAGATCTCTTTAGGAATGAGTGAGATTCCTATGTTATATTCTGTTCTCCTCACAGTCAGGACAAACTAACTAACAACAACAAGGGGAGTAGAAGTCCTCCCAGCTCAGAATTTTCTCAGGGTCCCTTGGACCCCCATGGCAGGTAGGAAGTGAGGTATCCTGAAAAATCCTGTCCAGGGGCTCCATTACTCCAGAAAATCCATATGTCAGAAGTCACAGAGAGCAAATATATTTGTTCTGCATAGGTCAGACAGTCTATGCACTAAAACTGATAACAAATAGCCATTTTTGTTTGCTCTGTGTCCAGTGAGAGTGGATGAATTGGCAACCAGCCCACTAACAAAACTATCTGCTTTGCATACCTTCAGTAGTCATATTTCCCCTCTCCTTGCACGTTTCCAGCTTCCCTCCTGCTGGATTTTAACAGAATTTGTAGAAGTCTCTATTTCAGTTGTGTTCCAAGTGGCTCTTGGAGTGAGGAAAGTTTGCTGTTTCTGGGTCTTGCTGTCCCAGAGTCCCTGAGGTAGGTGCACACTTTGTGAGCTCAGGGTGACCTGGAGAACTGCAGGTACTGTCAATAAACCCCACAACTCAGATTGTCCCATTGCCACATCATTCAATGGACTCTTCTCTTCTGCACCTACTCGGGCCAACACATGTTCAAATAACCACTTGATGTCACCCCTGCTGGATTTTCCTGGGGAGCCTCAATTTTCTCACTGTTCTCAGAATGTTCTTATTACACATCACATGGCCATGTTTCTTCCCATTGCTTCCAGGATGATATTGTTTCTTACTACTCAGTACAACTGCAATTTGTGAAAAAATAATCACAAGCAATGCATCCAAATGCCTAGCAAATTTTTTTCCTACATTGCACTTATTACATTGTTTTTGTCAGCCCTTTTTTTTTTCCCCTGTCATATTACTTTATGGAATATATATACTTGACATGAGATCTATCAGTGTGTCTGGCTCTTCAGCAAAAGTTCTAGTCATAAGCACAGAAAACAACTTGCTGAAATATTTTCTAAACATTCTCCTTCTGGTTTTCTATTGAGTGCCACTCACAAAAAAAAAAAAAAATAGAATGAAGTAAAGCAATCTATCAGGAAAATGGAACAAATGCAGTCGAAGGAAAAAGATCTGTGTTTGGGGACATTTGTATCAGACTATTGGGGCTTTAGTTATGTGCCCAGGCAGAGTACGTGCCCTAATAAAGCAGATAAAGCAGTGGGATTTTGAATTAGTTCCTTCAGGTTACAATTTTTATTGGCAGGTGCAATGAGTTATGTGGCACTTGTTATGTACTGATGATGAACAGCACTTTCATGTACATAAACAAGGTGATTTTGCAAACAGACGCATGGCACACATTGAGAGTTTAGAATATAGCATTTAAGTTTCATCTCTAACAACACCAAACCTATGTCGTAGGACACTTTTCCAAAAAAAAAAAAAAAAAAAAAGCATTAGTAGGATGTGCTATAGCCCCTCTGTGGAGAAGCCAAAAGCAGGTGATATATCCTAATCACAGGGAAGGAAGAATCAAAGGAGATTTGTGCCTACTTAGTATTTCAGAATTGTTTCTAACTTGGGGAAAGCACTGAGAGCCCCTCAGGAAAAGCTGGCATACTGTAATGCAAAGGCAGGATAAAGATTAATACATGTTTTCAAATATATATAAGAACAACTGCTGGTAAAATAAGAATTCAAACATTTCCTGTATTATGCTTGAAGGCATTCAAGCTGCCAGCCAATAGGTATAACAAGAAACTTCCCATTTTGCTATTATATTGTTGTGCTGTATAGGGTTTTTTCTGAAGCATCTGGTATGGGTTATTGTCAAAATCCTACTTTGAGCAATGCTCCAGCTTAACATGAGAATTTCTGTGCTCCTGAAACTGGGACATTCTAATTATCTTTCAACAATACAGTGCTGTGCTACCAAACCCACTTTAATCTATAATAATAATAGAAAAGAATCATAAGCCAAAAGACTGTTTACAAGTTGACACAAATGACCCAATCTTTACGAAGAGCCATGGTGGAAAAAGTGTGAAAAATGTACTTCACAGAAGCATTCTTGGCAGAAGACGTGAATTTAGTGAAAAGGTTTAAAACATTTCTAGCCTGAATTGGATGACAGAGCGGCAAGAAGTTTATCTTGTACCAAAAGAGGGAACAGAAAAGATCTCAGAAAAATACAGTACATATCTTCTCTGTTACCAAACAGACTTTAAAATAGCAAACAGAATAAACAGACAAATGGCAAGAAAATGCCTAAACACAACAAACTAACCTCTGCAGGGTTCTTCACGGCTTTATTCCTTCGTATATGACCTGTGATTTGCATGTATATCAATATTTTTCTAGCAGTTGCACAGGTCCATTAGCCAGATGCCATTCTTCATAACAAAACCATTATAAATATATGGCTTCAAAGTGCTTTTGGCCTGACTCCAACAGATCCCATCTTTCAGCAAGCCATTTCAATATAGGGAAAAGAGAAAGAAAGAAGGAAAATTTCTTTTCGAGCGTGTCATACCTCCAAGTCTAACAATGAGAAGTGAGACAGATCATGCAGGTTTCTGTATTGTCCAAAAGTTACAAATTAAACCTAGGAGAGGCTGTTTAATGAAGTCTGAGTGCAGCACAATAGGAAATCATGATATTGCCCTCAATGCTGCTGCCTTGAGAGCACTGAGTTTCCTGTAGGGAAAGAGAAGTGAGGTTTGAAATTCCACATTCAGAGAGGAAATGCCCTGCAATACTGCAAACTAGAAGAAGAAAAATAGAAATAACTATTTATAAACTTTCCTTGATAATATTTTTTCCATTATTTTATCAAAGTAAGAGCAGTGAGAACAATTGTCACGTCACTCTGAAGTAAACTGTGCTTACCAGTGCTTAAAGAAAAGCCAACACGGTTCACCAATACTTTGTCTCTAAAAATTGACCCTTCTTAGGAAAATAAAGGTGTAAAAACCCTCTGCTACTTTAAAAGACATCTGACAAACAGACTCCAGCTAGGGACAATGTTCATTTTCACATTTGAGCCATCAGATGTTAACATTCTAGTATAAGCCGAGTGGCCTTCTAATTGTGAACTTATTAAAGTGAAACATAATTTTATGGGTTTCATTTGGTTGCTTGGGGTTTTTTTTTCTCTTACCAAACGAGGTACAATATGAAATCAAGCAATTCCAGTAATGTTAATGGGATCATGAATAATTGGCTGGGATTTTCCCCACTCTGGGGGTGTCAGATGCAGTTTGGATTAAGGCAGAGAAGAGATTCAAAAGCACTAGGTATACATGATATACATATTTACCCTGTAATACAAGGATAAACAGATGCAAATAAGCAATTAAATATGTGAGAAGATTAAAAATCATGGACCCCTACCCTTAGTGCCACAAAAATAAGCCTTTCAAGAATTAATAACTTCAGAGAGAGGTCTCACCCTTCCAATAGTTTAGAAACTCCCTAAATAATTTCTATTTCCCTGGCCCCTATGCTTGCTCTTCCTCCCCTTAGGAAAGCTGAAGAAAGACCTAAGCACACAAAAAAAAAAAACAAACCAAAAGACAAAACAAAAAAAGAAAACAAACACAAAACTGAATAGAACAGATAAAAAAATAATTTGAGGGATTGAAATTTATCTTATATAGTTAGAGCAAAGCACAAACTCCATGATTCAGCCCAGCAACAAAGGGGAGGCATAAGGAAGGGCTCAGCTAGCTCCAGGCAAGGCAAAGCCACTTCAGCCAGAGGTCTCAGAGTAATGAGAGACCCCACAAAAGCAATCATGGGAAGGAAACAAATATGTGAGCCTGTGGTAAAAAAGACTTTGCCTACATGTGTGACACAAAACCCAAGGAATAAACAAATTCTGTCTAAACACTGCAAAAGCTCTTGGCGCTACAGAAGTTCTGAAACAATTTGTGGCTGCAAAAATGTCTGGAGAGCAGGGGTGATCCAGGACCAAGTCACTTCAGCTGCTGCTGGGCCACACAGCTGTGGCTTTGAATCTGTCAAAACAAGGCATCAGTGTGGCTTTATGTGGGTGTCAGGTCACTGATGCATTGGATCATGTTAGGTCTGAGTTTGATGAGATCTGAGCTGAATCTGATCTGCTGAAATCCCTTCTCTGGTCCAAGCATTGTGGTACTGGGCTCTATGCAATGCAGACCCATCCTTCTCAAAGCTGCCCTCCAGCAAACCCAAAAAAGCAGCAAATATTGAAATTACATGTGCTGGATAAAGGCTCCAAACTGCTGAGCACCAAATCCCCACCCCTGCTGAGAGAAAAGGGTCAGGGGTTCAGGTAAGGGCCTATTTTGAGAGTTTGAACAGTCAGGTTTGGGCTATGGCAGCAAGGAAAATGATAGGTTTTCATTTCAGTTCATGATTTTTCAATTTTTAATTTGGTTTTAAAGATTTCTCATCAGCAGCATATTTCCTAATTTTTCCACTGTCTGAACCTGTCAGACAGCTCTGAACCAAAGCCAGACCACACAGACTGCCTCAAATTAATGAAAAAGGTGAAATGAGAAAATTCTCTCTCCACTAAACTAAATAACAAAGCTCTGTAGCAAGTACACCAAACACATGAACAGAACCCAGGCAAGGTGAAGCCACTCCTAACAGTTCTGAGAACCCCTTATTTGACAAAAATACAACTTTCAAAGAAACCATTTCAAGCATAGTAAAAAAAATAAATAAATATAATGCTTTGATGCCCTTGTCCCCTGCTCTATTGTGGCATTAGGGACATTGGGAAATTCTATTAGTGACTGTAAGTTCAGGCATGGTGACTCAGCCGTGCTGCACCAATTGAGTGAGTCTTTAGGGCAGCTCAAGATAAGGCTCAGTTCAAGAGAGATTTATGTTTTCCTTTGAGAAACTTGTGAGAACACGATACTTGGATTGAGACACTCATCTTGAAAAACAGCTCTTGCTTTTCAAATCTGCAGGAGTTATTTGGGTAGCGTGTACTCTCTGGTCCTTCATATTTAATGGCCATAATGCCTCTATTGTGTGGTTGTCATTAAATATAACACTGCCCTCCAACCTTTGGATTACCACTAGAAGCTGCCATGAACAATTTATATGCCAATCTTGATTCCCAGAAGAAACTCAGGCAGAAGCTTCTCCTTTTTAAATGTTCAAATGTGCTTTGTATCAAAAGAAAAAAGAAATATATTTGTGAAGTACTTACCATCGATTACAAACATCTGTGGTAAAATTAAGTAGTGGAAGGCTCTTTTATATCCAGAAACTTTAAAGAATTACCAAAAGTTGAAATCTGTCAGATATTTTAAGTAGATTTATAACAGAAGACTGTATCTATGGCTTTAGCATCTCATATATACAAAGCTAAACTGACAGAATTAAAGCTACTCATGCTAGAAAATCCCACAGTGCAGTTATCAAACTCCAGGAATAATCTGCATAAATGAAAGAAGTTTTATAATCAGGAGGGAATTAAAGAGAAAAGGGCTGATCCTCAGTGTTGGTGTGTTGTTAGCAAATGTGGGTCCTGTGCACCTTTCCAGACCAGAGCCTAAAAGCATGAGGTGCTACAAGTGCCTTTGGAAATCAGATAAGAGTATTCTATATTTCACTATTATGCATGAACCACTTGCTTTATGCAGGATTTTGACAGTGGAAAGTGTTATGCATTATTTTAAATAATTAGCCTTATTTTAAGCCCTTAAAACTGCTTTTGTACTGCTTGCAAAGGGTTTTGTCTTGTTTTTAGTCTTTCTCCTCCCACCCATCTACCAAACTGCTTTTAATCCATTATCCTAAAGAACAATATAGCAATATCTTCTTCTGTTTATATGACCAAGAATGGCTCTCCTAAGCATTTTGAGTTCTTGTAGAGGCTGCACATCATACTCAACACCAGGAGAACTGAGATGGACACTGATGCATGTACATTAAATATTGTGCTCTGCTTGCGGGATCCCTTTCAAATTAGGGGACCATGAGATGGTCCCCACGGGCCCATGCTTTGAGACAGGATTGCATATGGGCATGAGAATAAAGTAGTTAGAAGAGCCAAAATGCCACTGTGCTCTGCATATTTTATATGCTTTAATTGTATTGTATTGATTTGAGTCCATTATAGCCTGGTTTGTTACTCTAATAAATTACATTGTTCTTTGAAACAATGATGGCTTAAGATTGAAATATTATATTAAAACTTATATCTGACTGGCAGGCTTCAAATGTGATATTTACCACTGGCTATGGAGAAAGTAATCCTTGAAAGGCTTTCACTCTTTAAATAAAACCTCCAAGTCAGAATGTACAAGTTTAAAAATGGTCCTCAAGTATTGGTTAAGAGTGGGAGGAGAACAGCAGAGGGAACAGGCATTCTTCAGGCTGAGATTTGCAAACAGAGCATGTAAGCAAAAGAAAAGAAATAACTTTTCATTTAGATTTGAGGAACAGAGAGTTTTAGCTTTTAAGCTACAAATAAACAGAAGAGTTTTAGCTTTTGAACTCCAAATAAAGCTTTATTATGATGCCATTCTGTTTATATTTTAAGTTGAGGCTTTGGAAGATTTAATTCATGAAAAAAAAACTTTCTAAAAATGTATCTGTATTAAGCATTTAATGTTTAATTGATTGCATGCTTTGTGTGGCAATTCCTATGAAATCTAAAGCTGAAAGAGTTCAGCATTTAAAGATGAATAATTTTTATGACTGGGCTTGATTTTTTTTTTAAAGCAAAACAAGAGAGAACAATTTTCAAAGTAAATACCAAGCCAAGACTGAGAAAGTAGGCTTTTTTTTAAAAAGAAGCCTGTTAGGCACCATATATTTCACATATACCATGTGTTTTTCTGGAAGTACAAAGTTTTTTTTAGGTGAAGTAAAAGGGAAATGGAGCATTGTTGGAATGGAAAACTGTAAACAGGAGCTCAGAGTAGATTAAAAAAAGAAATTTCATGACAACATACACATTTAAAAGATGAAGGTGAGTCATCACCATGAGATGAATACCTTATTTTTTAAACCCCATGGGAGTTGTCTTTGATGAGCAGCAGCACAGTCACTGCAGGCAGGTGCATTTTGACAGGCAAAGAGCTGCACTGCACTAATTCACTCTGTCAGAAATTCCCACCACAGCACAGAGGTGATTTTGTGGGATTTAGCTCCTGGGGTGCAGCAAGTCTGGAGATGGGACCTTGCAGCAGTAGATGTTCAGTGGGAGAAGAGCAAGCTGCCACTGAATAAGGAAATTTTGTCTTTATAGCCCAGACAAACTACTGAACATTGTTCTCAGACATGCAGGATTTAAAACTTTATGTAAACTTATTCATAAAAAAAAACAAACCTCATTTAAAATATCCATAGACATTTTTTTAAAAAACACCATGAAGAGATGTAAGCAACAGAACTGGAATTTTTCAATCCTGTTTATATTTTGGTGCTTATTATCTTTATATATAGTAGCTACTTTTTTTGATTACTTCTTTTGCCTTCTGGTGAGTCTGACAAGCACATGTATCACCTGACAGCAGGTGTAAGAGCAGCTCCACGTGGGTTACTTGCCCCAGCTTTGGGCTGAAGCAGGACTGAGGAGCTCCCTGTGCCATGCAGACAGGAGGAGCTGATTCCCGTAGTCCCTCCCAGTCCCTCTCCCTGTCGAGGTTTCCAGACAGCCCAGGACTGTGTCACTGCTGGAGTTACCACTGGGACTGACATTACAGAATTGGCCATTCATCATCTTTGACACCAGGGCTATTTCAGAAAGTACTGCTTTGGCACATTCAGGAATAATCATATCAAAGCTGGGGCTGTGCTTTGCTTCAGAGGGAGGTCATGCAGACAATAATAATGCATCACGGGTTTTTGCTCTGTTATAATGCTACCTATGCCTTATATATGGGTACTCCTCTGAAACCTTCCAGGATTGGGTGTCAGGGCTGTTTGCCTTCAGAGACAGCCTGCATGCAGAGGGCAGGCAAAAAGCAGAGACAAAATGGGGAGCAAAAGAAAACAAGAAGAATTTTTAAAAAGTCAGATGGAAAAAAGTAGGATTCTTATACAAAATTATGTGTTTTAACATATTCAAAAGAATTCACAAGGAAAGTCAATGTTGACTTGTAAAAATCTCAAAATTATAGATCAATATGCAAACAGCCATTATGCATTCAAAACAACATATTATGTTTCATTCATAAAGGCACATGTCATAGTCACAGGGATAGACACTACAAAACGGTCTGATTTACACAAAGTAGAACATACACACACCAAATTATAAACACAAACCTGAATGTTTTCCATGCAATCAGAAGGCCTGTCTGTACACCTTTCATACTAATAGCAAAATTAAGCTTCCAGTAGGCATAAGATTGGCTCATAATGGCCTAATCCCACTGATGTTCCTTACCTTGGCATAGTCTGATGTCAGCCTTATGAATAATTCCATGGGTGTCAGGAAAGATGCAGCTGTTAAAATGCTAAGCCAGGCCTGATCATTACATTAGCCTGAAAACAGTGACTTAAAAATGTGAGTTCTCAGAACTGACGTCTGATGTTAAACCTTTCAGATCAATTTTCTCAAGTTCTTCTTCACCAAAACTTAAAATTAGCATTTCTTTTTCTCCTTTTCCTTTCTTATTTTTTTCCCTCTTGAAAAACTCATCTTCCATCAGCAACCATAGCTCCTAAAGGAAGTTTCTTTAAGAGGAATATCAACTGAGACAAGAGTTACAATAAACAGACAAGAATCAGCAACATGGAGATTTCATGAGATCTCTCCATTTGTTGAGTGCTGGCGTAAGGAGATACAAACTCTTCAGTGCCACACAAATGACAATATTTTGTCTTTACATATCAGTGCAAAGTGAACTTGGAGCTCAAGAAACCTCACCCAACTAGTTGTATTACATCCTGATTACAATGAACATGCACTTGACAAGCAAACCAGCAGAACTGAGATGGTTTCAGCCCTTGCTTTGGAGTGCAGTATAAACAAACACCAAAACCCACAGTTAATTGCATCTACTGCTGCCTGTTTCAGAGGATATAAAAATATATCTGTGCTTCTTAGGAAAAGCATTAAGACTTTGACCTACTGGCAGTTTGCACTGAAAATACAGGATTAAACACTCAGTTTTCCTCACACTAAGGTAACAGCAACATAAAAAGTATGGGGTATTATTTATATCTTTACCATCCTTATAGCGATGATGAAAACAGGACATTAAATTAGTTCCAGGAAAAAAACTCTGAGAAATCCTTATGCATTCTATTTTTACTGGCGATTAGGCTTTGAATATTTCATCATCATTGTCCTTGATTTCTTATAAGCAAAGCACTCCTATGAGTTAAACTGCCAACAAAAACCCAACAACTCTATTCCCTTTCACTGCTTTCAGATTTTTTTCAAGGAGTTTTTCACCCTACAGACATAAAGTTATGGTTTAATATTTTAACTGCAACCAGAATAGTCCTTTTCTGGCACACAAAGCTTCCCTGGAAAACACAGAGTGGTAGCTGATAACGAGGATAATCCAATGTTTTAGGCACTAACAGTGCTGAAAGAGGAATTACAAAGGTGCAGGTGTACTCACAGTGCCAAGCAGAACTGAAGAGGGAAGAAAGGCTGAGGATGAGGAAAGAGGAGGTGATGCAGGCGTGCAGATGAAAACCTCTCTTCCAATATGCATTTTACTCTAGGACCCTAAAGGAAAAAAAAAAAAAAAAAGAAAAAGGAAAAAAAATTGTTTAAGAACATCACCACCAAAATTCCACATATAGATACTAAGAGAATTTGAGATCCCAGTGAAACTGAGCATCATTTAGTTTCCCAGTTAGAAAAACTGTCAGAATCATGACTCTGCTTGAAGAAAATCATGAAGTTTGAAACTGGGGGGTTATAACCAACAAAACAATGTCTGTAGCACATCTCAGTCATTAACTAAAAACAAATCTCATCCTCAAAAAAGCTTTTTTTCTCTATGTCTGGTGTCAGGAAGCAAACTCCCTCCCTTGTTCCCTGGCTCCTCTTCTTCCAGCTGTCAAAGGTGGGCCTGCACCCATCTGTTCATGACACTTTTAAGACCCTCGCTTTGACAAAATGAAAACCGTTGCTTTGACAAAATGAAAAGTTTTTAATTGTTTCTTATTATTTGTTTGGTTTTTCCCCCATTTTTGCCATTTCAGTGCAAAATTTGAGGGTAATTATGCTCAGATGAAAGAGAGGTGAAAGTCAAACCTGTTCTCATGTTACAAGATTTAAGATTTTGCTCCTAGGTTGTGACCGTGGGATCACAGCTGATGTGTGGGCACCTGAAACTACTTTACACATTAAATGTTCAGTGATGGGATTTGGCAGGGATTAGATTTCCAGTTGAAGTTACACATTCCAGAGCTTGCTAGAACCATATAAACCAAAATCTAACTAAATTGATTCAGGTATTATGTAAAAATCCTCTGAAATACTAAAGCCCTCCTAAAGTACTAAAAAATGTACTATGTAAATTTTCCTCTAAAGCAAGGGAGATAATATTTTTTCTCTGTCTTTACTTACAAGAACAACCCAAAGCAAGCCCCAGGTTTTCACTTTTGAAAATCAGCCCATATCTTGAATGGAAACTCTGAGGAAAATGTTAATTAACACTTAAGAAGACAAGGAGTCCCTTTTACGTAAATTGTCTTTCTTCCCAGTAGCTATTAAGAAAGGCAAAGGAAAGCTTTTGGAACATAAAGGATGCAATCCCTATCACTTTCACTACAAGTTTCCTTGGAACAAAAATGAAAGCTTTATGTTTGATGAGCACCAGAAGCTTCAATTTCTATGTGGTCTAATTTAAGTCTCATGTCAAACAAACAAAAAAGAGGAATTTTGGCATAAAATCCTCCAGTAATTTACTGCAACACTTGTAACTTACTCAGGAAGTACCTGGTAGGGAACCAGTGACTTTGCTGAAACTGGAAGAAATTAGTACATCTATTTAATAGCAATGAGAGAGCTTCATTTGGATGAAACATTAATATTTTGGTAAGGCATTGCTGTATATAAGATAGAATATAAGAGAAAAATTTGCTGCCTCACACATTTCCACAGACTTACCATAAAGCACCAGAAAAATTGCATCTATTGCCTGGAATTACACTGTTTTATCCATGATATTACACTCACAAAAACTAGAATATAATTTGTCATTTCTTGCCCTTACACTAATTGAACTGACACAGCTCTATTAAAATGAGTCAAATCTAATAACAGCGTTTCAATGGATAGGGAAGATATCTGCTTGTTTTTCTTAAAAGACTAGAAGGGGGAAAAAGATATTTTTGGGTTGGCTAAGCATCTATTCCCAACACATAATAAGGTTGTTATCAACCAGAAAAGCCTATTAAGATAGAAAATGAATACTGAAAGCTTTCTAATTAAACACTTTCCACTTACATGATAGTGAAAAAATAGAGTGGGAGATGCTGGTCCTGATACTGTATTAGTCATTGTATCACTCATATCATGATCTTGTAATCAGCTCTCAGGATGAATAGCCCAGGTGCTCAAGCTGTGCTGCGATTTGTAATTGGAAACATCTTTGGATAATAGTTGTCTCATGAGTTGTTTTCTCCTCTTGTCATATTTTTTTTTAATGTGATGTGACTTATAATTGAGTTTTCTATTAGCTGTCATGCAATTGTGTTTTTTAAAAACTTTAAATCTGCTCCTGCCAAGCTGCTCTGTGCAGGTTCATCCTGGGCTGGACTGGGATGTGTGCAGGGACATGGGGCAGCACAAGTCCTGTCCCTCTGAGGCAGCAGGCAGGATTGGGGCTGCAAATTTTCCTTCTTTGAGGGTGGATTATAATTTTGATATCTACCCACAAGGATCCTCACTATGGGGGTATATTCTGATATTAGTATTAAATTATTCTAACAGGGACAAAGTGAAACCAACAGCAGCAGATAGATTCCCTTCTTCAGACAGATATCTGCTGTCACATCTCATCAAAATGTTACATAGCAGACAACTCAATAAGTTCTCTTTACTTGCAATATTCCAACATGCTACTAATAAGCATAACTTTTGCTACTTTTATTCTAATAAACTATATAACTTTTATATTAATAAGCGTAACTTCAAATAAGTTCATAGTTCTACATATCTGGTTGGCTAAAAGTGTAGTAATGACTTTTATTATTAGGAGACTTCCAAGAAAGGGGGAGGATTTGGTAGCCAGCCTTGAGAAATACAAATTAAATTTAGTCTGAGTGGAAGGTTAAAAATTTTATAATCTCAGCTACATTAAAACCACTGGTATGTTATAGATTACAAGCAGAAGCCCATAGTATTCACATTTATATCATTTATTTCATTCATATTTTTAATTCAGTACTTCAGCTCAGCCACATACTGCTCACAGTCTCTACCAAGATACAGCACAAGTCCATACAACCAATAATCTTGGAACACAGAAATCATTACAATCCTTAATGTTCTCAAGTGCAAACTGTTCCTAATACATATTCTTCTATGTAA
Source organism: Molothrus aeneus (assembly GCF_037042795.1). Taxonomy (NCBI): domain Eukaryota; kingdom Metazoa; phylum Chordata; class Aves; order Passeriformes; family Icteridae; genus Molothrus; species Molothrus aeneus. Next base: position 34,431,367 of record NC_089652.1, on the reverse strand, counting down.
TCTGGTCAAAAGCTTTTAAATTATGCAAAAAGTATATAGCAGTAACAGTATGGACAGGAGAGGTCTGGATGCAGTACTTTCACAGAGGTGAAGCAGATTAAAAAGTTGGGTATAAATATATAGTTCTTCTATTAAATGTAAGAAGGACAGATAATTTTAAAGGGCTTAATGCTGTGTACAGGAATATCCCTGCTAGGGGAGCACATGGCAGCCTGTGCATAGCAGATCAAACCTCCTGCAGCACTGACCCCAAGGAAAGTGTGGTTTAGAGAATTTCCATTTTTTAAGATTTCTTCAATTCCCTTTCTGGGGATGATAATTTTTTCTGTTGCAGGAGCTGCCTGCACTCAGTGGCTGTTTATTCTCTTGGCTTTCCCCAAGGGCCAGTGGTAATTCCCCAAGTACACATAACAAGGATGAACAGAAATTTGGGCTCTTTTTTCTGACACAAGGAGTGGAACTGCCTGTTGTAATTTTGGATTATGATGATTACGGAAAATATTTTGAAATTTTAGGCAAGGGTTTGTTGTTGACCCAGAAGGAGCAGTGTGTCTCTGGCAGTGCTGCTGTCTGTGTCACCAGCCTTCCTTGGCTGATCTGCTGCAGGGTGATATGTAAAAATTCAAGCCGGGTTTTAATTGCACTCTCCTTTGGAGGAGATGATTGTGGGCTGTTGAATCCAAGCCCCGTGGCTTCCTCACCCGGTTTTGCTGGCCTGGCTCCTTTGCTGCCCTGCCTTCTCTGTTTGGTTACACACAGAGATACATCAAATATCACCTTATGCTGTGCAGTGGCAAAGGCTGCCCAAAAATTATCCTTGCCAGCCAAACGATTTCTGTGAGGCAATGTAGCTAATTCTTGTTCTAAATTCTACCATCATCACACTCAAGGTCACTCTTTTCACCCCTGCGAATTGACCACCAAGATGGGAACTAAAACATGTTGGGGTGGCCCAAAATTTTAGATTTAAATTGCAAATGTGAAAAGAAAGTGCCAGCTCAGTTCCTTAATTGTTGGTAAAATATACAGAAACCTAAAATGCTTCCCTCAGATGCAAATTCTGCAGTGTTTGACTGTGCAGAAGCTTCCTTCCCTGGGAGTTTGGGAACTTAGTTAACGATGCAACCACGTGGTCATTTATTCTAATTAATGTGAATACATTTGCATTTGCAGATCTAGCAGCTTTTGCAAGCCAAGAAACAGCCCACAGTGGTTTTACAGGGCGCACACAGATGTGCTGGTGCAGCACAGGACACACTGGTCAATGCAGAACGTGGCAGATACCCAGTGCTGGAGGTCCCAGACTGTGCTCAGTAGATGTTTTCCAACAGCTTTGACCCATGAGAGGCTGAAGTTGCTGTGCAACAGTAGTGGGAACCTTTTGTTCCAACAGAGACAGTTATCAGAAACTTGGCTAAATTATTCATATTAAAAAAACAAATAAAAAATAAAGCACATAAATGAGCCTCCTTGGACCTGCATAAATTAGAGCTGGCCCATTCCTCTGCGCTTTGTTCCCAATTGCTGTTGATTTCTTCTACAGGCAAGATTTTATTTGGGAAGTCACAAGTTCTTAGTTAAAACAGGTTTAACTATTTAGCATCAGATTCACCCACCTACATAAAACCCTCCAACTGCTGAAGCTGTTAAAGGGACACTGTCAATTTCAAAACTGCATGTCTATTAAAAAATGTTTTACCTTCTGTTGTTAGAAGTGATCCCTAAGGTTGGATACTTGAAAGGCATTAGAGACAATGTATCTCCTTGGGTATTTTAAGTATCATCGTTTTCACTGTTTTTCTCCCTTGCTGCCCAGGCCAATGACATGCACTGGTGTCTCCATGGGGAACTTGGGCTGCAGTGTAACTTCTCCAGCTCCAAACAGATTTTTTTTTTACATAAGTGACTGCCTGTCCAGGTGATGCTCTTTTGTAGTCTAAATAAAGGATAAACTATAAAGCAAACTTTCCACAGCATCAGCCTAATCCCTCCTGGGACACTACAGGCTTTGAATTCTGCCCTTCAACAACAGCTCCACATCTACTAATTCTTACCAAAAATTAATTCTTACAAGGACTGACCAGCACTGGAAAAGGAGATTTCAGTGGCTTCAGAGACACAAAAAAGATAAGGAGAGAAAAGCAGGAATAAATGAAGAAGTAAGAAGATTTAAGGGCACACGAGATAAAGCAAAGGGAGACTAATACCATGAAGGAGCGAGAGAGAACTTTTGTGGAAAAAGGAATGCAAATCTGCTGTTAAAGACAGTATTAAATTTCATATGCAGAGGGAGGCTTAGTTTGAAGTGGCATAAGGTAGCAATGATTTTTATGGTATTTCCATGCTTCTAAGTGTTTGATTTGCTAACTTAACTTTCTTTTAGTGTATTTTTAATGTAATATAGAGATTTGGGATGGTTTATTTTTTGTGATTGTCATGCATAATTCTGACTGACTCAACCTTTAATTCCATTTCCTCTTCATAGTTCAGATTAGAGAACTTAAATAGAGCAGCATGATGTAAGTGAACTTCCTCTCCTTTAACTGTAAAAGGGGAGGTTTTGGCTAAGTTAGCTTTCTCACAGCTTTATCTCTGGGAATAAATGGAAAGAAGAGGTAACACTGCAGAGGGGACACTGGCAGGCAGCGAGGAGCACTCACACCACCAGTGCCTTGGGCTTCCCAAGCATCACAGAGAGAAGCAGCCACTGGAGAAGCCACGAGAAACTCCTGGGATGAGCTCACTCAATGGCTCATCTCCATATTTTTGCATACTGACGTGTGCTACAGGGCACACATGTTTCTCAAGACAGCACAAAGTTGCTGTGTTCAGGAGCAGAACTGCCTCCCAATGCATTTTAGATGTTGTGTAAATTACCTACATAGAGCCCCGCTGTCCCCATGTGATCCTTTGCAGGTTCTAAATAAGCAAACCAATGTGTCTCAGCAGTTGCATTTTTGGAATCTTTGTGCCCCTAAGCTGTAAAAGAAGGTAGGATGTGTACTCAGAAAAAGAGGAAAAGGGAGCCTTTGGTTACTTTTTTGTCTTTCTAACATATTCTGAATGCCAGCAGGGCAAGGGAGGTGATTCTGTCCCTCTGTTCTGCTCTTGTGAGACCCCACCTGCATCCAGCTCTGGGCCCCCTACATAGGAAGGACAAGGAGCTGTTGGAATGAGTCCAGAGGAGGCCATGAAGATGCTCTGAGCCCCTCTGCTCCAGAGACAGGCTGGGAGAGCTGGGGCTGTTCAGTCTGGAGAAGAGAAGGCTCTGGGGAGGTCTTAGAGCCCCTTCAATTGCCTGAAGCCATGGAAGGACTTTGGACAACAGCATGAAGTGACAGGACAAGAGGCAATTGCTTCAATCTGAGCAAGGGCGGGGTTAGATGGCATATTGGGAATAAATTCTTGACTGTGAGGGTGATATGATGCTGGAACTGTTTGTCCAGAGAAGTTGTGGATGCCTCACTCTGGAAGTGCTCAAGGCCAGGGCTTGGAGCAACCTGGGAAGGTGGAAGGTGTCCCTGCCCATGGCAGGAGATTGGAATAGGATGATCTTTAAGGTCCCTTGGAACTCAAGCCTTTCTATGATTCTCTGATTTTGCCTTTCTATAGTTTTATAATTTTAGGCATTATACATTGTAATAGTGAAGACTCATGTCCTCTTCCACCTCCCAAAGTTAACTAAAGAATATATGAGTAAACTAATATTGACTGGGATAGACAGGAGAATTAATGCCTTTTTAGGGAGACAAGAGAAAGGACTAGACAGACTTAAACATGTAAATGTGCTAAAGCTCCATTCATAATCACAATTCATTATATGCCTGTAAAACTGCCTGAATAAATGAAAACATTTAATCCTCAGAGAAAGTAAAATTGCTTTCTCTGTAAATAACTGCAGAATAGTGTTTTCAGGCACCTGATATTTCTCTTCAGCACCAGTGTAAGGAACACTCATACAGATTTCACTATTGCAGTGCAGAAGACAGGAGAATTTTTATCAATATCATGATGTTTTTCTAAAAGATCTGGTTTTAAAGGTGAATTATGCATACTGGAAATTCAGGGAAAATGAAGGCTGTCTGTGTGAACGACTTTTGCTCATATTCCATCATAAGCAAGAATAATAATGAATCTTCTGAATAAAGGAAAGAAGTTCTTCATTAGCTGACACTCGTTTTTCCAAAAGATATACCTGCTTTACTTAATGCCTGATCTAAAGCCCTGGGAAATTTTTCTCACTTCATTGTACTCCCATCTTCTCTATGGAAGACATACTTGGTCAAACAGTTAACAATTAATTAACTAAATTAAGTACTTTGGCCCCAACTTCTTTCCAGTAAGACTTGAGTAATAATAATGAGATCAGTGTGTGACATATGTGCAATGAAGTCAGCATTTGACATAATACTTCTTAAGAAACTTTCAATGAAGTATGTACCATTAATGATGATAAAGCTTAGAGAAAAGGCTTAAAAATTGCATCCTCTTACTTAGCAGATCTGATCCTGATGATCTCAGGGAGGCTGTCAGAAATACATTTGACTCCAAAACATATGTGCCTCCTATAGAGCTGCAGAAAGGCAGTAAATAAATAAAAGGTCTTAACATCATTTTTTTCATGGTATATTTTCCTAGTGACTTTAGTGAGAATGAGACAAGTTTATGTGGATGGAAAAGCAACAGACCTGTTATCCCTTAAATATGGTCGAGAAGGGAAAACAGAATCAAACAGAAAAAAATCCACAGAAGTCTCCCAGCACAACTGGAGTGACAGCCTTTTCAGATGAAAGAGAGAGAAAGGGATGCAGAAATGTATTTCTTGTGCTATAATATGAATGAGAAGTATTCTAAATGGTCCAGAGGGATTTAGAAAGTATCGTGTTGCTTTTGTTGCTGCTATTTGCTCTATAAGTAAGATTTGTTTATTTGAAAATTAAAATAGATTAAGTTAATTTGAACATTTTCCCCTGTTGTGGCTTTATGATGTTCACTGCTTTATTGGTGAGAAAAAAAAGCTGAACCTGCTCGGGAGGTTTGCTGAAGAGCCATTAGTGTGCAGTAATTTACAGCTACTGAGAACCATGCATTGAGCTCCTAATTGATTGCTAATGTTGATGCGCTTGATTGGATGTCAAGTTATGTGTAAAATTTATTGAAAATAATTCTGTTTCTTTCCTCTCTCTAACGCCACAGCCAGTAAATTGAAATAGATATGCAGATAGCTACATCTATTTCCTCAGGCTTGAATTTTATAGAACCTCCCACCAAATAAGACCTTTCCAGACTGTACAACCAGGATATCCTAAAACCCCTTACTAAAAATAAGCAAAATAGAATATTCCCATGCCCTTTTTCCTCTCACCATTTTGCACAAAGACATAAAAAACGTTGCTAGCACCCTGAGCCAGAGCTACTACTCCCACATTTCAAATGAGCAGCTTTAACCTCAGGAGCTTTGATATCAGCTGGAACATTAACCATGATACTTCTTCCTCTGCGGGCTGCTCAAAGTCCCCACGGTCTTTTAAACTGGGAGTTGCAGGTGCTGAATTGCCCATGAGGGATGAAAGAGTGACAGGTCTGAACTCTGCCATCCACTCAGGAGGCAGGGGATGGCACCCCAGGGAAAAGAGCAACCTGGAGAACAGCAGCGCTGCAGATGGCACCGTGTGCTGCTCTCAATGAGATGTAGCAGGATTTTTGTGTCCTGGGTTTGCCTGTGCTTCAGGCCATGCCCAAAAACATAAAGGATCAGCTGAGCAAAAAGTTTTTCTAACCCTAAAGGAAATTAAAGCTATTAATTCATATATATAGATAAATGTATATTTATCTATCAGTATATCTAGACTCAGCAGTTGGAAAACTAGATCAGGATCAAAACACGCAAATGTTTGCTTGTTCTCTAACTGGTAGGGGAAAAAGAAGTTATTTAGGAACATTTTAGAACAGTATTTGTTTCAAGCATTTGAAGCATTGAAACAGCGCTACTACCCCTCTAATAAGGGAATAGTTTTGAAAAGGCTGGAATTTCTGCTCCTTCTTCGGCATGCATGGCCGAAGAAGGGAAACAGAGCTGGGGTCTGGAGCATAAGTCTGAAGGGTCTAGAGGGGCTCAGCCTGGAGAAAAGGAGGCTCAGTGGGGACCTTCTTGCTCCAGGTGGGGGTCAGTCTCTTCTCCCAAGTCACAAGCAGCGGGACAAGAAGAAATGGCCTCGAGTTGCACCAGAGGAGACTCGGATTGGATATTGAGAAATCTTCTTCACCGAAAGGGTTGTCAAGCCCTGGCACAGCTGCCCAGGGCAGTGGCAGAGTCACCATCTCTGGAGGGATTTAAAAGTCATGTACATGTAGCCCTTGGGGACATGGTTTGAGGTGGCCTTGGCAGTGCTGGGGGAATGATTGAACTCAATGATCTTAAAGGTCCTTTCCAAATGATGTGATTCTTCAATTCTGTTCTATCAGAAATTGAGAAGATTGGAGAGTACATAGGAGGGGCCCAATTCTTTTGACAAAGTTGATGGCATTCAAAACCTTAGAAGCACTTCTGTGTTTTTTTATTCATGACCCAGAGCACTTTTTAATCCAGAAGGTGGCAGAGATACAGGAAAAAAATATACAGTGTTTATAAAATCCTTTTTCTCTAAAGATGAACTAGACTGAATCGAACAACTCATATAAAAAACAAGGGGAGAAGATCAGATTTAATCCAAGTGCTTTATAAAGGGTTTCATTTTGGAGGAGATAGGGAATTATCTAACCAATATTTCTGTTTCAAAGATTAACTCAAAAAATTATTTTTCAAAAGCATTAATATAACCAAGCAAACAGCAAAACATCTCCTAAAGTCTGTGACACGAAGATATTAACATTTCTTCCATGAACACTTTTTAATGCCCCTCCTGAGACAGCAGCAGGATTGGAGCACATGTTCCCTGATTTCACAGTAATTTTACACTTTTGCCTGCTCCCCCCCATGCCATGAATGCTGGCAGATCCCTCCACAGCAGTGCAACGTGACAGAAACTCCACAGGGTAAACGCTGAAGAGCTTTTGTAACACCAAGCTGCTCCCCAGGAGATCTCTCAAAGGAAAAGCCAGACTATCCTGCAGAGCCCAGTCCCAGGCTTTCCATGAGTAGTGTTTTATTTAAAGGATAAGTAATTAACAGCTGTATCATAGAAGAGAGAAACTTTAGAGAAGTAAGGGTTATGTCTAAAATGGATTCTTTAAAAGAAACCACAATATTTAAAAGGGATATTTTGAAGGAAACATTTCACTAGTTACTGTTGCTGTGCTTTGCTGTCTAAACATCCTACTCTGTACTGTTATCATGCTCATTTTTCAGCTGTCAGTGCTAGAGACATGCAAATAGGGAAACAGCAGCATGTCCAAATTAGCTTATATAATCATGAATAGAGCAGAGTAAATAATTTAATAGGAGCTATGTATCTGGAAAACCTATCTCTGTGGTTTTCCTATTTGGAATATACTTGAGAGAAGTTCAGAATTTACACAAATTAATTCACTATTTGGTTTTGTAAGGAAAATTTCCAGCTTGCAGTCTCATCTTGAATACCTCTTCATTAGGTTTTAGCAGTTTGTGTTTGAGGGAAAGGCTGTGGCAGCACTCAGTTCTGCTGCCTGGAAACTGGAAGAGCAGGATCACATCTGGCAGGGATTTGGCCTCAATTCTTCTGTGCCTCTGATATCCCCCTGAAAGATGATGAGAATGTGACAGGTTTTTCCTGAAGCCCAGAGGAAGCTCCTTTCCTTGCAAAAGTAGGAAGATCGTGGAAAAGTGACTGTCTATGGTTCACATTCTTGGGTACCACCTAGTGGCACCAACTTGGTTAAGGATGGATATGACTGATTCACAGAGCCAGGGTTGGGTTATCAGGATCTTGACACTTTGTGTCCTTATCGACTGATCTGTCAGAGCACATCAAATGTGACCAAAAATAACTGCAGGAACCTCCTGAAAAGAAACAGGACAAATATTCACTGGTATTATACAGAAATATTTATCCCGGTGGAATCACAATAATCCACTTCCCTAATTTTGTTGTAGTGGTCACTGGATTATTTTAAGAGTTTTTCCTTAAATTGCAATCACATTTAATAGAAGCTGAGTAATTTTAAGAGAGTTTGTAGCAGTCTGCTACCACGGGCATGATGTTATCCCCATGGAGAATATCTTTAAAGAGGAGCAGCACACCAGACTCCTTCTGTGGGTTTGATGGTTTGATCCACCAGCAGTATAAACTATTTGCAGACAATGCAAAATGCCTTTGTTTTATAGATTCTTTCCCTGGTGTCCTGAATGAAATGCATATCACTAACCTATTAAGTACAAATCGCTTAAAGATGTAAATTTTTTATGACTTGCTAAATGTTAATGTATGACTTGTAAAATGTTAAAGTAGTAAATAGCGTCTTTGAGCTCATACACACTAAATTTCATTCTCTAGCCCTGAGCATTTAAGGTAATAGTCACAGGGTATTTGTCAGAGAGATTTCCATAATCCTCATTTACTTTAATTTATTGTTGTTCCAAAAAAAAAAAGAAAAATATAATTAGGGGTTAATGTCCATAGAACAGAAAAATAGGCCTTTGTCAATAGATAATGCTCTCCTACTAAGAGGAGACTGTTGAGACATTCCCGAAGAATAAATGTTATAAAATATGAAACACATGATACAATACCACAATATGTAATTACAGCTATTTTATGTCAGCTGTTCTGAATGACTCCAGAAGACGTTATCAAACTCTGATTAATGTTGCCACATTCGATACTTCTTGATTTATTGATGTAATAGCCAGATGAGAAGGTCTCCTCACAAAACCCATTTATTTAAAGTTTGCCATAGAAGCTCCTATATACCCTACCTCCCATCTGCTAGAATATTTCCTATATTTAGAATAATATACACATAAAAATGAAAGCCACCAAGTGGAATTTGTTCTGGCTGGAAATATCAGAGGCTGATATGGTTATTTGTTGAGAAGAGAGCAAGCTAGTTTCCAGAGAATATTGATGAATGGTCTCCAGATACACAGCAGAGCTAAATTCGGAGGTGTGAAATTAATGTGACTGCACCTGTGAAAACTAGCCATGAATTTGTTCCAAAATGATATATTATGAATATGTGGAGATAGCAAAGATACCCAGGGCCTTGGAAGAAATACTGTAGTAAATCATGAAGATCCTAGCATTAAAAAACAAACAAACAAACAAATACAGATGTTCTTTATGTCCCCTTTGCTTAGCTATTTCCAAGTTAGCTAGGTATTTAACACCAAGTTTTGATTCTGATATTCATGGAATATATTAATTTTCAGGGGCTGTTTAGGAATTGGTTCTTGCTGTCAGTACAACTTCTCCCTTTAAGTCACAAGAGAGTAGATATGCTAAATATTTCCATCTTGTAGAATAAAGAGCATTCTGTTTCAGTTTTTAATAACGTTTTGAGATCTATTCCAAGCGTGATTCATTTAAATAAAAATCAATAGGTTTAGCTGCTTCTTTTGAATCATTTAAGACAACATCTTTCCATTGGCTCTTCATCAGGGGCCAAATTCTGACCTGATTTATGCTCTAATTTACACTGCAACCCATTGCCTTTAGAGGATCCGGACATTGTGTAAATTAGTACAGATTTGACTCCAGGGATCTTTGGTAAGTGGCATAAATTAAGAACAGGGAAAATCTGCTCTCTTTTAAAACCCCATAAAGGTCAATACAAAATTGAGAACAAGATACAGCCCCAAGTCTCTTAGTTAAAATGTATTAAAAGGTTTCGCGGAGCAGTTTTATCCTCCCTGCCGCAATCTGCCCTCATTCTCCTGTCCCGCAGTGCCTCATTCACATCCACCACGCTGGGACACTGACAGTGACATGAGCCAGATTTTGCCCCACAGAGGATCATATTTTGCACACTGTGTTGACTTCTAACTTGGCTGATAGCACCTGGCATCAGCTTAAGGCAAAGGTGACTGTGGCTGGAACAATCTTTTTAATCGGCCGCGATCCCACAGGCTTCAACTTCCGTCCGAGGGAAGGATTTATGCAATTGCTAATCTGGGCATTTCATTACAAGTATTAATATTTGAGGACATCTGAGACTTCTTCTGGAAGACAACTGCATAAAAAATTTAACAGTACCAAGGAGCATTATTTCTTCTGCTTTTCTATTTTTTTTTTTCTTTTTTCTTTTTTCTGTTTCTAAGGCACTCCCTTCTGGCAAGAGCACCTTCTCTCCCCTGTACTAGTCAGAGTGGGGGGACAGAGATATTTGTGGCCAGTGTGGAATGGTGAGCTCTCTCTGGGTAATCAATCACTTCCCCTTGGTCACCAGGATAGTCAGGGCAGGTTGCCCGCTGCAGTTTGTGCTGACAGGGGCATTTTGGCAGAAGCCGGAGGGACACTAAAGGAGGTGAGATGTCCTTTAGCACTGCACAGCGCACAAGCTGAATGGAGAGATTGCTTGGAATTATTTAGGGTTTTCTTAACAAGCATCAGTCTGTTTGCCTGTAAGACCATGGGTCTCCTTCCCAAGGATCCCCAATGCTCAAAGCAATGCTCAGTTGTAGCACATCCACATTTTTCATACAGAAAAATGTATAAAATAATCATTCTTCAGCTGTGATGCACAGTAATTTCACACAGTTTGATTCACCAGCTTGGACTAAGTTTATATACCCTGTGAGTATAGGTCCTACTAGAAAATTTCACATGAAGCCATAGATTGTGCATTAACTTCTTGTAGGACAATTGATATTTTCACCTTTTCTTTCTGGCAGCAGTGACTGCAGTGTATATCATGAGCTCCCATCACTGGAATTAATGGGATGCAAGAAATATTTTGCCTGGTATAATCTACGATTCATCTAAAAGAAGAAGTAGGGGACCAGGCATCAAAACTGAAATTAACATGCAATTTACTCTCAGGCTGCAGAGACAAGGCTTTCTGATGTGTGAACAAGCACAGCAAATAGCCCCAATGGACTGGGCTCTGGATGTGTTGTGGGCACAGTTAATCATCCTGGGGTGAGGGGGTTTGCATAATCCATGGGTTCAGAGAGCAATGAATTCTTTTAAGTTTTCTAAGGAGAACTTTTATTTTTTGCAATGTTGAGAGAAGCACAGGGCTTACTACTCACTCATGGTAAGTGATGCAAATGAATGCAAATATTTTGTGTGGGCCACAGTAGAGAGAATTTTACTTTTAAAGAGTAAGATAAATTCCCTTTTAATGCCAGACATGAAACAAAGTTCAAGCACCCGGAGTCCTCTGTATATTGACAAGTTCACAAATGCAAAATGCCACAATGGGCCATGTAGTTCCCAATTCTACCTCTGTTTCTCCAAGGAATAATTTTCAAGCAGAATTGAGAGGTTTTGTCCTTTTCTGAGTCATGCTTAACACTTCACCATGCCTGACTTTTCGGGAACTAGCCTTCAAAAATTATTTCTGTGGGTGCCGAGATCCACTGTAGCTATGGTTTCTAGCATTTGGTGCATTAATGGGTTCCTCTGCAAACAGAAATCAACAGCAAGGATTGTGAACATCTGCAATACCTGACCAGAGAATCCATGAAAATTCCAGATTCCATCTACACATGCATTTGGAATGAGCGTTGTCATTGCAGGGAGCAGCTGAACAATGAACTGTGATTAACCTCTGCTTGTGAAGTGCTGCCATTAATGTTGGCATTTATCATGGAAATACTTCTGAAATTTTACAGATTTGAATAATTCTATTGATATTTTCCTGGGCTTTTTGATTAGTGAGAAATGAATTATCTGAACATTCTAGAGTCATGAATATACAAGAGATGAGGAAATGTGACAATACCTTCCTCATTAAAATCAGCTTTAAGGCACAGGACATAGGGAATTAAAAAGCCAATATAACTAAACTATTTATAACTACCTGATTCTCTTTCAATCACTTTATCTAACATTAGGCTATTTTGAAAGAGACATAAAATAAAACCCTCAGCACACTTAAATCCACTGACTTCAAAAGCACCAAGATATCAATTATACTCTGTTATTTTTAAAGAAAAAGAGTTGAGTGAGGGATAAATGAATTAATTCAAGTTTAGCTTTTCAGCTACACTAATACTCATTTGGTTTCAATTTCCCAAGTTTTCCATCTGGGTTCATTTTCTGAGGTGAAATTCATTTTCATTTCATTGGGCTCTATCAGAGTGGATTTTAGAGGTCTCTAACTTAGATAAATTAGACATGCATAAAAATTGGCCAGAGGATGAATAGGACAGGTGTTGGGGCTCACATGTTTATAAAAGTCTGACAGTAGTTTTTACCTGCACTTACTCGGAATTAAGGCAAGAACCAAATTTTTTTGCTTTTAACTTGGATCACTGTGAATTTCTAGAAGCTTATTCCTCATTAATGTCTTTAAAAAACAAAAAAAACCCAAAACAAAACGGACAAACCAACAGTGACCCCAGTTTTATGCAGAATATAATTCAAACAAGAGAGGAGATTAATTTTAGGAGTAGTAATTTTGACAACACACTTTAAAAATAAAATTTAATAGATTAGATAGTTAAGAAACAACAACTCCCAACTGTCCTAAAGTCTACTGTGTAATAGAATGTCTACCTGTACTGGCAAATGTACTGAATTAATAATTATATTTAATACAATAGCTCTCAAATTAATATATGACAAAGGGAAAACTATAGAAAGTGAAGAATATGTTTTAAAAAGTAACAAAAAGGAGAAGACAAAAGAGTGGATGATTTGCAGTAAGCTGAAAACTTATATATTTTTTAAAAACCCAAAACTTAGTTTTGACTTCAGGCAACCCCTCAGCAAAACCATTTTCAGAAAAGGTCAAGGAAAAAAAATCATGGGTCTTAGTTAAAGAACACTACACAGGAGATAATTAGAAAGAATAAGAAATCTTTTTATAAAATCAAATCCAAATAATGGAAATAATAGAAAACAGTATGAGTTCTGTCAATTTAAATGTGGCAGCACGGTCAGGCAGACCCGGGCAATGTGAATGCCTTCTGCAGGGAGCAGATTTCACAGCTCTGAGTAACAGCAATAAAATAACTAAAGAAACTATAGGTGCAGAAGTGGTGTGAGAAATCACTACTCGCTCAGATCAGGAAAGCCAACAAAATTCCAGGATGGCACAGAAAGTGAAAAAGCAAAGTCATGCAGTGCTATGTCACCTTACAAACCCACAGTACTACATCCTGAACCAATACTGGAAAGGAATTTTGGAGTGGAAATGCTTGGAGAAGATAACTGGAGGTTTAATAAATGTGATGACTTCTGTTTGAAGATCAACAAAACCTGTGGTCTGACCAAAAATGCCTTTTATTCTGTTCTCCTACTCGTGGCAGCAGGTGACCAGTGTTGTTTGGAGTGCTGGCACTGTTAGTCAATAACTATTTGTGGGATGCCACATCATTGATAACATAAAAATCAGGGGTAGAAGATGTGAATTTTGAGTAGCTGATACTATAGCTTGAGCTGAATTTAGTGAGTTTTTCTCATCCATGATTTAAAGAGCCTTTACATTATCAGATGTCCTCTGTGATATGAATTTAAGGTTTTTCACATCTGCATCTCACTACTACACAGTAAGGTTTCCAACTTCTCTGCCATGGCACTTTGAGATTAGACTGCCACAAAGTCTCCCCATGCAAATGCTCCTTCAATCTCCTGGATAAGAGATGGAATTGCAGAAGAGATGGAATTGCAAAAGGCACGTGTGCTCCTGAGTGCTATGAGTCTGGTACAGGTTTTTCTAATGGCTTCTGACTTGGATCTGGGATGGAATTTTTTCATCTATTAATTCCCAAATGCTACTGGATCTGCCCGTAGGAAAGGCTGCAGCTCCTCCTGAGAGGATCTCCTACAAGATAGAACCCCTTCAAAAGCATTTTCAGTGCTCACATTCATACCAGGACTTCCTAAAAATTTCCATGTTTAAGGACATTTAATGTACCCAGATATTATTCCTCACAGGGAACAGAGAACAGGTCTAACACAGATCCCCTTGATGGGTTTATATTTGCCAAAGTAATGCTGATATCAGAGAGATATTTCAGTGATGTTTCATTCCACACTTACTCTGCAAACCAGGATGATTGTACCTAATGCAAATTAAATTACAGATTACCCTGAAAAGAAGGTAAACAGCTAATGAAATGAACATTTTATTTAACTTCATCTATTCTAGAAGTTTTTAAAGCTAACCTCTAACCCATCCTTGGGTTGCACATCCCCAGGTTCCTGTCACACATTGGTGACAGCTCCATTTGTCCCACGTGTGACCTTTGTATCCAATACTGGTGCACTGAGATTTTGTGAGAGAAAAAGCTGTATTTTCATCTACCAGATATTGTATTTGAACAAGCAAAAAATGAGTAAATCCATTGCTTTCTGGCTAACATTAGCTAATCAAACAAGAAGCAGAGATGATACAATTTAGTCAAAGAGGGGAACATTTTGCAAGCCACAAGTTCTCCCGTATAATAGTTTTTATATGGCTTCATTTTAATTTTGTTTCCAAAAAGCAATAAAGCAGAAGTTGTTTTTACAACGCAGACAGAAAATTGATTAATTAAGTGTTGATCATTGTCCAAGGGTACTTCAGAATTTCTAAACTACTGCATATTTAATAGGAATTTTGTTTTTAGTTTAAATAAAAATTCCAATAAAGAGATTAACGGTTAACCTGCTGATGATTTACATATTGCTATGTGCTATTATTTCTGCTACAATTATCCATTATGTTCTTCTGTTTGCTCATACTTAAAAGACTTGGAACATTTTGGTCCTTTCGATTGCTCTTTTTGCTCACCTTAAGTAAACTACTGTATAGCTGAAAATGAGAATCTGAATATAATAGCATATTGCAAGCAATTTACTCCTTGTACTGCTCGTTTCAACTCTTTTTTTTTTTTCATTTTCATTTTTTTTTGACAGGAATGCAATTTGCATTTTCTTATTAATACTGATAAGAAGCCGGACATTACAGTTATTGGAAACACAAGTCAATTTGGTTTGCCCTTCAAACAAAATACTCTTTTGTTACAAGACTTGGCAGCTCTGCGGTGCAAGATTGATAGGTCTGAATGCTGAATTCTTTGTAACTGAAAGGTTACCAGCAAAGACTGTTTATACTAAAGCTGAGAGTGAATTTGATGCTATCTGCAAGTAAAAATTAAAAAAAAAAAAAAAAGATACCTGTGAATTTTAATTCTAAGTCTCTCTGAAACAAATGTGAATTTTAACCAGTGCACTCAGTGTACAAGAGTCATTGCAAAGGAGTTCTTGGAGCAATGCTGAAGCAGAAAGTACAAGTGCACCTTCTGCAAGAACAGCACACAAATTGTTTTTAAGGGAAGGGGATTTTTATATGCAGTCCAGCTCATAGGGGGTTTATAGCCAAGGTCACATAATTTTATAGACAATGAAACTAGTGCCAAGCAGATAATAGGCTGCTGTGCTGTGAATATTTGTTTTTCATAAAAAATGCAAGTCTAGTGCCTCCACTTTTCTTGCTAGGAAAATGGATATTTTATTTTTAAAATTTTGATAGAAAAAGGCTTTTTTTGCCCCGTTTTTATAGCTGTTGTTTGTTGTTTGGTTTTTTTTTTTAGATTTTGGGGTTTTTTGTTTTTCTGTAGGAAGGCTTTCTTCTCAATCCACATCCAAGGACATAACTTGATTCAGAAGCAGTAGTGACTTAGGCTCCTTAGTGCTTTTGTTCTTCTTTGTAATTGAAACTTCAAAAACAATATTTTTGTGTCTAAAAAAAAAAAGGTTGAGGGGGATGGGAGAAGAATGAAAGGCAGTACAAAAGAGAATGAGAAAGAAAATGCAGCAGACCATAATTTTTTTTTTCTTTTATTGTCTTTCTTATTATTTCTTCCACCTGAAACTTAGATCCCAGAAGCACTGGAAGAAATATTCACCTCTGAATAAATGTCTCTCCCATTCAAAAGAACTCTCTGCTACCACCTTATCACTGTGGATAAAGAAAAGTACCCATTTTTGGTTGTTTGTTGAGGGTTTTTTCTGCATTCAGACAGGAATAATACAAGCAGTGGTCTGAGCCCATTCCCTGAGATAACACAGTGAGTTTGGCCACTGAGACTTTAGGATTTGTGTTTTCCAAGACTGTCTGGATGAGGATTTTCCTCTCAGTGAAAGATCCAAATGTTACAAGTGAACAACTCAGGCTTTGCACTCACCACTTACAAGCAGGTCATTTATTAGGGTTCAGCCTGGGCTGTGCCTCACCATGTGGCGAATGCCTTTATTTACAAAGATATTATTTTTATTTAGAAACATGCCCCTGGCAATGAAAATAACAAAAAGAAGAGATGCCACACAGTCATTTGGTGCTTAAAATAGAGTTTGCTTCTAACTTTATAGAAACACATCAGGGCTTGGGGATCATATGACACCAATTTGATTTATATAAACTCCCTCCACTGTTTGTCTTTGTAGGTTGTACTAGACTTCAAGGACAGTTTTCATGTTGGAATGACAGAATGGCAGGATTCAAGTAAACAGAACAGTCAGGGTTTTTTATTTTCTTCTCCTATTTAATATAATTGCTAGTTTTTTTCTCAGAGTGACCCTGAAAGTCATCTCAGTGGTAATGAAATTGAGCTGCATAAAAAAGCTGTCTGATTTGAAGAAAAAATTAAGGTCCCGGTTTTTCACAGGTAAGGAGCCCTTCCCAGACTGACAATTTGTTTTTAAATTGACCATCTCCAACACAATAGATGCCTTTATTACAAAAAGCACTACAGTTTTCTTGATGAGTGGGTATACAAGAGAGAAATATGTCTTGATCTGCCATGTTTAGTTAACTTAATATCTGTTTTCTAACTTCACCACTCCTGCTTATCCTCCCAGCCAGCCAGCTCAGGGCTGCTCCTATTCCCTGTGTCCATGAGCCTTAAAGGAGCACACTGTACATACAATAACTAAAAGGAAAATTAATTGCTTTTTATATCCATAATCATAGAATCATAGAATGGTTTGGGTTGGGAGGGACTTTAAATACCAGCTCCTTCCATGGGTAGGGACATCTTCCATATCCAAGTCCCAGTCAGCCTGGCCTTGGATACTTCCAGGAATGGGGCAGCCACAGCTCTGGAAACCTGTGCCAAGGCCTCATCACCCTCATAGGCAAGAGTTTCCTCCTGACATCTAATCTGATCTCTCCCTTTTTTAGTTCAAAGTCATTCCCCCTTGTTGTCCCA
This sequence comes from Molothrus aeneus, assembly GCF_037042795.1. Lineage (NCBI taxonomy): Eukaryota > Metazoa > Chordata > Aves > Passeriformes > Icteridae > Molothrus > Molothrus aeneus. The sequence continues at coordinate 34,414,089 of NC_089652.1, read as the reverse complement.
TCACCATCTGCCAGTGTAAAAGTCACTCGGCAATGCTGGGCTCACGGGAGTGAGAAAATACCCTGAGCTCAGCTCAGGTGATTATTGAGTGTCCATGGGATAATCCTTCAGTAATGGGAGAGAGTTCAGAGTACCCAAGCAAGGCATGGGGAGCTGGGATTATGGTTCTTGCTTCCCTGGAGGTGTGGGCACTCTCAGCTCTCACTTCAGCAAGTTTGCTCCACATTCACTCTCTGACATTGCTTTACTTGGTGCATTCCTTGGCTACCTTAAAGCATCAAAGCGTTTTCATATGGATAAATCTGAGGAACAGCAGATGTTGCCCAGATGATACGTCCTATGAGATCTTTTAGGATATTAATTGTATAGGCTACTCTTTCCACCCAGTTTCTCTAACTTTGGGAAGAACTATGCCTTCTCCCCCAGCTTTGCCACTGCTGACTCTTTACAACACTTTTGAACCATTCCTGATGTATTCTGTTATTCTTACATCTGAAATATTAACAACCAGAAAGTCTGATGCTCTTCAAACTGAAGCCAAAAGATGCCTCACTGACACCATAAAAATCAGATGTAAATTAACTGGGCCAATTATTTCTAGAATTTTTTTTTTTGCCTTGCTTCTCTCCCAGCATTAAATTTTCATTTTAATTGAAAGCAGATAAGTTTAAGTAACACAGCCTGCTTGCTGTTGGGTTGCTTCTTTAATCTCTGACAGTAGTTGCTACATGTGCTGTCTCTTCAGCACACCACCAAACCCACCAGTTACTTCTGTGTTAAGTTATATCCAGTAATGATTTTTTCCCAGTATCAATCAGAAGCATAAAGCAGAATGGATAGCTAGACGTAGGAGTCAAGATTTTGATTGACAGTGAAGAGCAAACAATATTTCCAGCTCAATAAATGTCAGTGAGCTATTGATAAGTAAGACAAACTGTAATAATCTCTGGAGCAGAACATTGTACAAGAATAGTAAAAAAAATACATAAAAAAAATAAAATCCTAAAAATTTAATTTAGGTGGAAGAAGTTAAATCAACTATTTGAAATATTTTGAGCATTTCTTCAAAATGTGGTTCACAGTTCCATATGAACAGATGTTATGGAAAAAAGGAAAAGTAAAGAGCTTGTTTTCGTTTATTCTGTAGATATAATGAAAGGACCCAAAAGAAAGACAGTAACATAAAGGAAGAAAATGTTAGTTTTGTATTCCAGAATTAATGTTCACTTCTTATACCCACAATATTAAAAGAGTAAATTTAATCACCACATATGATATGTCTAATATTATATCTGGTCTAAATATAAGAGCAATAAAGTGCATGATAGAAATCACTAAGGATCATTTCCAAAAGTTAGACAGAAACAATAGAAAAGGAACCGTGCACAGAAATCTGTGCATGAAGCAGATTCCAAACTGTGTGTGGAAACTCTCTCTCCTTTTTTTGGTGCAGTTGACCAGGCTTACAGGTGGATATATTTGGTATCTCTGGACATTCATTTCCATGGTGCATATATTATATGTCTCCAAAATCTATTGAGTATTGTTATCTATATAACTTTTCTTTCCTTTTGGGGCAGGGCAGATGGGAAATATAAAACATGAATTTCTTGTGCCTAGGAGTCATCATGTTGTCCTCTCATTAATCAGGGGTAAGAAGATTAGAGTCAGTCCTAGAAGATTACACATTTTGTAGCCCAACCTTATATTTTCAGTCTCTAGAGATCTCTTCAGGGAGCATGGCAAACCAGAAGTCAATACTTGGACTTATGGTGATGTGAATTAATAAACAGGTTATCTCTCTCCTTTCTAAAACCTGTCATGCTGCTCCTCAACTTCCTTCAATAATCTAGCACAAAGAAAATGAACCAGTTCAACATTTTAAAGTGATTCTAAATCTTGTACTTCTGTGCAATTTTCTAAATTTATTTAGTAAACTCTTGATTTAAGTAGTGGATTCACACCTTATTCTCAAGCTGAGAAACTGTTTATATTTTCCCCAACTTGCATAACTGGTTGCAGACAGGAAGGCTTTGGAGAATGTTCTGTGCCTGTGAGGAGGTAAGAGGTAAGGTGAGTCTGACAGACAAATTTTTAATGTAGAATAACTTGTAATGATGTTTTGGGGACAAAAATATATTATTTATTTTGTGACAGAATATTTTTGCACAGTGTAAAAGAATATTATGATTTATCTGCCTACCCAATGTCTAGTGGACAAAAATCTATAAGGAAGCAATGTCAATTAGTCTTCTAGTGGCACATTATTATTTTGGTAGATTCAGGACTGGGATGCATCTAGATCAAGGCTTTAAAATATGTTTTGTTGAGGTTTTTTGTTTGCTTGTGGGGTTTTTTGGGTATTTTGTCAAATAGTTTGTTTTCTATAAAAGAATGTCAATACTTAGGAAGGAAATTTTTTCTGGGAGACACACAATGCAGATATTTAGGAAGGAGAATGTCTTCTGAATCATTAATAACCTTCTAAAAACTCAGTGGCTGTACTTGATTTTGACCCACAGAAGAATAATATGATATAGGGTCACATCAATGTTCTCTCTGCAGCCTAAAATGGTTACTTTGGTCCAGGCCTTGTTTTTGTTTAATCCTTTCAACATCTGTGAGACATAAGAGTGCATTAAAGCCTACGTCTAAAAACAAACTACAAAAGGGACGATCTTTCGCACTGCTGAGTGCTCACTGATTTCTAGTGCCTCCATTTTGGGGAGGAAGGGATGTGCACTCATCAGAGGCATCTAAAACTTGTTCAGAGATCTCAAAATTACTATAATCAGCCTCCACTCATAATCAGCTTCAGTGAGTAAGTATTCAGCTAATCTAAAAATTGATCTCAAGAGTGTCTCCAGCCGCATGTTCAAGTGGGATCTGAAATGAGGGAGTGCCCTTGGGACTCTGGGTTCACTGCTAGGCCAGGGGGGCTCCAGCACCACGGGGAATCAAGCAGCTCTGCTTCAGCCTCACCCTCCAGCAGCTCCTCTACCTCAACAGAGGTCAATTTGCTGCTATGGGATCTGCTCCTGGCTGTCACTGCAGGCTGATGCAGAGACAGCCACTAAGAGTGCATTAAAGCCAATATCTAAAATATGTGCATGGATCTTGGGGGCTGTGTTTATAACCAGGTTTTGTGCTCAGCACCAGGTCTGTGGCCCATTCCTTTTATTCAGTGAGAGCAGGATGAGCTACATGGTCCTTCCCTATAGCCAAATCATGAGATTATGGTAGTCTGACAAGTGTCTGATATATTTTTCCCCCACTTATGGAAATGTTACAGTTTTAATGCATTTTTTTACCAATTATATTACCATATTTTTTCTCCTGTCTATTCACTGTCATCAACTTAGCTCAAAATAAAATAAAGGAATCTAACAATTAGGATTCTGTGTCTGGGAACGATGCTGCCTTGACTGAGAGCTCTGGAAATGGAATTGTCATTTTACAACAAAGAATAGCAACAATTTGCTCAGTGACACTGAAAGGCCACCCACGCTCTTTTACCTCTCACAACATTGATTTGATGGGATCCATCTCAAAGGCACAGAGAATGTAATTTTGGCTAGGAAATTTTTGCCTTTTCCCTTTTCTGCAAGGCTGGCCACCAGTGATTATATGGTGTAAACACCTTTCCATCATCACACAGGCTGTGAACATCAGCAGTGAGCACAGAGGATCACCTGAGATGGGGTAATAACAGCCTCCTCTCAGCAACAGAGATGACCAGATTGGAGCAAGACCTCAAGTGAATTGCACCTACACAGGATTGAACATGGATATCCATTCTGCTATAATTTACATTAAGGAAAGAAAAAAATAAAAAGGGAAAAAAAAAAAGGACAAGTGTTGGACTGACCAGTTTCACCTTTCTCCTTGTCATTTAAGATAAAATTACCTAAAGCCTTTTTCTTGGCCATACATTTGTCAGATTTCTTACATATTAGGTTTTAGCCCTATGCAAATAAAAACATGGGGACATCTGTCACAAAATGAAATTCTTCTTCTTCTGTTACCTATCCCCTCAACTGTTTTCTGCCTGCCCAGTTCCTTCACAAGTGTCTCATACTTGCACTTTCACGTTCTGAATGACAACCCTGTATTGATCTGGCAACAAAATCCCTCCTAATTTAAATCCCCTTCAGGCTTTTCCTCTGTCGAGACAACTTTGGGAAATCATCCAAAAAAATGGAAAATTATTTGGATGAGAAGAGGCATGCAAAAGTGTATCTTTAAAGAGAACAAGTGTATGTAAGTCCCATGTTCTTCCTCTTTTCCAGCCTTACAGAACTGCCTCCTTTTCAGAAGCCTTTTCAGAAGCTCACTGGCCCCATTCTTTGGGGAAAATAAGGAAGAAATAGGGCTAAGCAGCCATGCCCTGACTCCCACCAGTCCAAAGGGGCAAGCCAGAAGGGATATCCAGCCCAAGAGCCTGAGCTAGGCCAGCACCACTACCAACAATACCACATCACATGGGGAGCGAAATGAGATGTGGGGCAGTGCCTGGACCCAATAAATCACTTCACAGACACCTTTAATGCCATCATTCCATCAGTTTGGGCTTTGCTTACATTTTTAACAACTTCCAAGTAATTGCCAAAGTTGTCTGAGGATGAAGGTTCAGGTAAATAACTTGGTGCACATGGATTGCTGGTGGGGGTGGAAAGCTTCTCCTTTCCTGCAGTCTCTCACCATATGGAGCTCTGAAAAGTAAAGGTTTTTGTTGTCTGTGTACTGTGCTGTACGTTATTTAGGTTCCACTGAAAAAAAAAATCAAGTAAACCAGGTGGGATTTTCTCTTCTTCCTCCTCCTTCTTGCTCATCCCAGAAGATGGTGGATGCATAGCCTCCTGATTGGAAATATTTCAGTTCCCTGGATCATAACATGTTTCTTGTGCTTTGTTGCATGTTGTTCTTAACTAGACAATTAAATGCTAATATATTTTTCTTATATTGCTTTTACCCACAGTGATTCAAGGAAGTCAGATTCTGGAGGAGTTATTTTAAATCTGACTTTAGAGGACATTAGATAGCATCCTGAGTTTGAAACACCTTGTTATGCCATCACAGAAACACATTTTGGTACTTGCTGTTTGAAGATACCATAAATGGCATAGATGATCTTTTATTCATAATTTACTGTTGCAGCTGATACAGTTGGATCTAACTCTGCATTTTTTTCATAGATAAATGTATTCTTTAAATGGCTTTGAACCCTTTTTAAGTATGAATTTCCCATGAAATATATTGGAACAACTGGCTAATTAGACCTGATTTCTTTTTTTTCCCCCTTTTCCAAATTTTGCTTGTATGTGCACACTACCCTGAGAATTATGTTTATTTTCCAGTGTTAATGATTCCAAAACTGATAAAGCTTTTCACAAAATCAGCTACCAAAAGGCGGTGTTCCATGTTTATCTTGCATTTCCTTGGATGATTCCAGGTACTCACTGAAAACCAGAAGTCCTGAGATTAATTGCTGAATATAACTACAAACACAATGATATAGAATTAAGGAATTATAGAATTACAGAATGGTTTGGGCTGGAAGCTCATCCTGTCCCACTCCCTGCCATGGGCAGGGACACCTCCCACTATCCCAGGTTGCTCCAAGCTCTGTCCAGCCTGGCCTTGGACACTTCCAGGCATGAGGCAGCCACAGCTTCTCTGGACAACATGAGGACTGATCCTAAGTTATTGTGATAAGTGTTATCCCTAAAAGTTATGAATATTTTGGAAAATTATGAGTCCTGAAGGGAGCTGCATACACAAGTAAGAAAATCCATTTGATCAATCCCAATTTCAGTGCTATTGACTATTATTCCTGAGGAACAAGGAAATCCATATATCAATAGTTGTCATCTCCAAAACCCACTAAATTGAATTAGTGTTAATTCACATTTCATTATAAAATTATTTTTATCAATCATCTCGGGGCTCTATGTAACAAAGCCTACAGTGCACAATGGAGAAATAATGCCAGGAAATTAAATCACGAAAAATTACAAAATACATTATCTAGATTAAACCTGTGATTCTGCAGATATTTAAATTCAGCATGAAATTGACTCACAGTATTCCGGAAGGGAAAAAAAAATTCCTATTTGGTCATAGAAGTACCCAGACTACTCTCCTTAGTATCATCTCCCTCTCTTTGCAGGTGAGAGGTTTGAGGGATCACAGTATATATGTATTTCCCATGTCTTCCTGAGCATCTTTCAAAAACAGACAATAATAATAATAATAATAATAATAATAATAATAATAATAATAATAATAATAATAATAATAATAATAATAATAATAATAATAATAATAATAATAATAATAATAATAATAATAATAAATATTCTCAATGCTTATGCAATAAGAATTATATATAATTAAATCCTGATGACCTTTAGGGTTTTTCTCAGTTCATAACCAGACAAACACCCATTCACAGCACTGCCCATCAAGCCCAAGACACAGTAGCTGCAACTTCCTGCCTGGATGGATCCATAAATGTCAATTATAATTCCAGTTTTTAAAATGTTTCCATCTTCTTCTATATATAGTGATTGCACTGGTTCAAAGCTTCCAATTTCACCTAAAATTAGCTCTCAAACCTTTCTGAAATTTGGAAAAATACAACATTACACACCTTAATTTCCTGTGAGTGTGTCAGCAATGGTAAAACCCTGGTAAAAAGAGGACAAGCAAAAGCAGTCCCATCTCCTGTTTTCCCCTTCTCCTTCCTTGCTCCACAGAAAATGGAGCTTGGTTTGATTTCTAAGAGTTGGTGAGGTGGGTGTTGAACTCAGGCTCTGCATTAGCCTGAGCTCTTACCTGGGAGAGAGGAGGACTCCCTCCACCCCACTCCTCTTTTATTTGTGTAGGGCGTGTGTGCAAATTCCTTGTGCAGTTGTGCACTTCAATCCTCTTTGTTATGATGTTTTGTGCTAGAAAACAAGATCTGGGAATGCTTTAGTGGATCCTGGCGTCTTCATGCAACCACTCTCACAAGGGGTTTCATGGGCTACCCCAACCTTGCAAAGGCAAGCATAGGGTAACTCCAGCTACCCTAAATGTGCTGCAGAGAAGGATGTTACAGAAAGGATGTTGCAAGGATATTTACAGATAGCCATCTTCTGTTTTCTCAAATATAACTAAATATTCTCTTGCTCAAAATGTCATAAAAATTACTCATCCACAGTGACTTTGTTTGCACCATCCTGTTCTCTCAAATCTCTCCTCCATGCACACAGGGTCTCTAGAGGGTTTTTTGCTGACCCCTCCCTCCCCAGCTAAAAAGCATTAGAGCCACCACTGCTGGGCACACAATCAAACCAGGCTGAGTTAGAGCAGTAAAACAGATTATACTTATTAGCCAGGTGACTGCAGCTGACTTTGTACACAGGTTGGAGCTTTTTTACAATGACAAGCACAACACTTTAGCTTAAACCTCTGTGGAGGTGATTTAAGTAAGGTCTGCTGCTTTATGATTTGGGCTTTGAAAGTGCCTTTCTGTGGTCTGTCAAATAACTTAATTTTACCCCATGATGTTTCAAATGCTTTCCTCTTAAAAAACGGAGAACACTTGTTTAACATGAAGGACCATAAAATAATTAAAGATGTTTTTGTTAACTGTTTATTTGAAATGCTGAAAGGAAATCAATATGTTGATTTGTGTGAGCAGAAACTGATTTGCATAAGCAGATATTTAAGAATATGAGCAAAGTGTTAATGGTTTTTTCCTAACTAATTAATACCTGTAGAACACTGAAAAAAGAAGTCCTACAATTCACTGAATATAGGAGTATACAAGGCCTGAAATTCCCGTCAGTTAATTCAGGCAATTGCTGCCAAAATTTTTTTAAAAGGCCTGAAAGCTTCATCATGATGGAGTCACTGCAGAAAACTATTCAATAAAGGTAGTTTGGGCCCAACTTGAAACGTAGCCCAAGACAGGAAGCAATTTTCTCATGCCATAAAACACTTTCAGATTACAAAAGTCCCATTCTGGGGTGAGGGAGAACCAAGAGGTTTCAGAAATTTTCACCACAAAACAAACATAAAAACTCATTGTTGGAGGCATTCACACAAGGTGTGACCGAGCCAAGCTTGGCTCTTCCCCTGTCTGGTTCAGGGTTTTCAGGCTGCTGGACATCAGTGCCTGCCAGCCTCTTGCATATTCCTCTGCTGATCAGCTGCTGGATGGGGCTGCTTTTCACAGGTAAATAAACAGGTTTTGTACAAATACATGTGTCAGTGGGAGGAAAGGAGGCTGAAGAAGTACTTGACTCAAAACAATGGCATGATTCTGTTTCCAGGTGAAGACCAAGACACTCAGAAAGTCTTTATTACTGTGTTTCCTCTTGGTTTGGAAAAGGAATCTTGGATGCCTTAATGATCCTATGGTTCTATACCCCAGTGGGGATAGATGTTCATATATATGAGGAAGGTTGTGTTCAGGTAGTTTACATCAAACAAAAATGGGTGTAGTTTTCTCTTTCTATTACTGGAATTAGAATTTTCACTCCCAATTTGTATAACATTTTAGGCAAAGGTTTTGTCAAAACTGTTACTTTCCCATTAAACAATTTTCTTTGTTAGTCAGATTTTTTAATCAAAAATTCTGCAAATAAATAAAAAAATCCTATTTAAGTATAACATTTTTTTTTCCACCAGTAAAGTTGTTGGTGGAAGTTGTTGCAATCTGGAGTCAAGTTCAGAGGAGCATTTTCAATATGTAAAATAAACCATTTAAGCATAAGGTCTGCTTCACACTGAGGTCATGGTGGACTGACTTGACTTATATTTGCTGCAGAGAGGCAACAAACTATTATTTTTCCCACCTTCTGCTCAGTCAACCAGCTCAGCTCCTATTGATTCCAACAGAGATTCACTTGCTTTAAGGTTTGATTTGCAAGTTATACATTTGCATTTGACCTATTACCAAGATACATTTTTTACCCATATTCTCTATTGCTGTCCATGCATTTTAATCCAAACAAAATTTTACAAAGGAATAGAGCATCTAATCATATATATCTACACATTTAAAAAATCCTTCTTATTCAAAGCTAAATCAGAAAATAAGCAATTTTTAAACTGTTCATCAAGACTGATCTTTTTATTATATTTATATTTTCTGTATCATGATCAGAAATAGAATTAAAATCAGTATCCTTGCATTCATAACTTAGGGGAATCTTTACAGAATGAGCTAGGTTTATAAATTTTGTCTCCCTGACTTAGGAAATTATTCAGTGTGATTGTGGACAAGATCTAAAAATTATAGAGGTGCCTAAAGGGTGACTCAGGTGAAGTTGAACCATCTCAGTTGAAGATTTTGCTCAAAATGTCCTTCCAGCTGTGAGGTACCCTGGGCACGTTGGGGTTGACCCCCTCTGCTACCCACAGCTTCTCTCCTGCACCCATCAAGCTGATCAGAACTCAGAAATCAGAATTTTTTGCCTTAAATCCCTTGAGGAATTTGATCTAATAGCTGTTCAGAGATCACAGCCAACAAACATGTGAAGAATACAGATGAAGTGACTTTATTTTTAAAACTTGGCCCTTGAGAGAATGATTGGTGGCAGTGCTCATGTGTTATATACGCTATTTCTTACAGTGTTTGCCCAAGAAATGGAGAATATATATTTGATTTCACCTTCTGCCAGGGAAGGTGCAAGCCCACATTGCCAGCCCCACAGTGCAGTTCCTTAAGCAGTGCTGGTGGTTTCTGATCTCAGGACCAGAGGTATTTTCCAAAGACAGTTTAATCTAGCAGCCGAGAGTTTAATTGCTTCCAGCAGGGAAGGGAGCTGCACTCCAGGCTCTGTGTCTGTACAAATGATCAAAGAGTTGGCAGCTTTCTAAAACAAGCCCCTGTCAGCACGTGAAGGGATGGTCAGAGGTGCCTCTCCCCGGCTGAGGGGCTCAGATGAACCATTCCTCCACCTCAGCCACGTCCTGGCCAGCGGCCAGCTAAGCCTGGATGTGGCAGGATGGGAAAGACTTCTCCATTCTCAGCACTGATTAACGCCACACACCGCACTGCCCTTATCGGTTCTTTTCCTGAATAGCCTCACAGAGACTTTCCCCATGGTGTGTTCACTATCCCAAAGATGTTCTGTGCAAAACAAGTAGCCCTCAATCAACTGCATTTGTTGAAACACTTCTGAGGGGCTTTTTTTCCCCTTAGTTATTTAAATAGTACATTACTATAGCAACTAGTGCCTCACTATCTTTAATGTATTAAACTCCATTACACCATATGAGGCAGGAGAATATTATTATTTTACTTTACAAAGGTGGGAGCGAGATACAGATACTAAATGGGTGTTTACACAGAAAAGCTAAATTAGAATTTCAGCAAAGAAGGAGCATCCAGGTTAACTCTATTTTAGCAGCCACTGGTAGCAACAGGAGCAAAGACAACCTAATGTGGACTGGTAACTGGGAGCCCAAACCTCCCAGCTCCCACTGAAACTTGCCCCTGCTCCCCTGCAAGGGGTTCACATGTTGAACTCATGTTCGTGCACATTTTGCAGCCACATGTTATTTTACGTCAGCAATGATGGGCAGGAGCTTTCTTTTCATGACTCATGACACAATATTTTGATCCTTTTCTGCCACAGGCAGCGAGTCCTGGAGAAAGCTGCAGCACCCTCCATGGCCCCAGCACCACCTCCATCCCACTGCCAGGTCAGTCAGGCAAAGCTCTGCATCACACAAGGTTCTGTGTGTCTGTGTGTACAGGGCCACACCACTCAAGATGTGTCACTTCTCAAAGTCACCATTATTTAACTGAGAGAGCACATGAATTGATAGCACTTTATTAGCAGTGCTGGCACATCGCTCCTGCAAAGCAGAGTGGCAAGCGAGGTCACTCCCTCATGCAAAAGAAAGGTGTTTTATTATTCCAATACTCGTTTTAATCTTTAATTTATTTGCTTCATGTTAAAAAAAAAAAAAGCAGTGACAGATATGTTGATTCAGAATGTCTGTTAACAGTAGTGCTCTGAGGTTTATCAAAGAAAGACAAGTTTGAAAAGGAAGCTATATTTTCAAAAAGAAAGAAAAATCAGAAGTCAGTTTTAACATGAGTGTATTTTTTTAAAACCTTTCCTGAAAATTATTCTTGAGCTTTAACAGCACCTGTTGCTTCAATTGGATTTTCCCTTTTTTTTAATTCTTCAATTAAGATGTTACAATAAGTATGTTTAGATTTAGATTTAACTTAACCAATGAGTCAATCATTATGAAACACTGCAAATGATGAGGGTATCTAGTATTAACATGAGTTTGGTCACTCATACAAGTAGCTAACATACACAAGCCTGAGACTCAGTCTGCAGAAGTCACCTGGAGTTTCCCTAATAACTTCAAGAAGCTACAAACAAAACCATTGAATGGAAAACTGCAAAGCCTAGCCCTGCACTAGAATTTGCATGGAAAACTGTTCTTCACTCTGAAATCATCTTCTGGAATCCCAGGCTGCGGTTTTCAAATGTTCTGCCACTAGTCATGATGCCTACACAGAAGAGCTTGAAAAACTTAGCTGAAGGTAAGACACTGCAAGAATATATCCCTGAGTTTTCAAAGTCTGAAATTGAGTTCGTGAGAAGCAGGAATGAAGCATTCATCTGAGAGACTCATTAAATCCCAGACCCTGGAGCAAGAGCTGGAAGAGAATTCAATGTGTGGGGATCTAAAGAAACAATGGATTCTAAATCAATATATAACACAATTGTTGCTGTAACTGCATGATGTTCTGTTTTTCCATTCAGACTCCACTTCCCCTTTGGCCATATCCCTGTTATCATGAAACTAAACAGCAAAGATTTCATTCATTTCGCTGCTCCAGTAACTAATCTATCACCTGAACTACTTCTATGTGCAAGATCAAAAGTGGTGTTGAAGAATAGGTGCTTGCTGTCAGGTTTAAGGAAAAAAAAAGTTCTAATTTGTTGAAGCAAATCCAGCATTGGAAAGGAAAAAAAATATAAAACAAACCAAGAAGTGATGAGGGAAAGTCAGTGCTGATAGTGGGAAAAGCCTGAGGATGTGCCTTGCATTGCATCACATCATCACATGCCATCAGGGATGCGCTCTCTGCCTGAGGATGCCGGCTGTGCTTCCCAGAGAGAATAATCCTCCTTCCCCAGGCAGCAAAACCTCTGCTGCTAGCAAGAATATGGGATGGAGGGAATTGCTCTGAGAAATGCAGGGGAGTGCTCCCACAGCCCAGCTGGAAGGGGAAACAGATAAACCCCTTGTATGGCTTCTCCTCAGGGAGCAGCTCAGCACTCGTGAGGGGTTTTGCAAAAAGAACTGAATGATCTACCGAGGCCAGGAAATAATTTTGCAAGATGTCTGGGGGCACCAGAAAGGAGCCCTGCTCGGAGAACAAGCTCTGGGGGTGGCAAAAGTTGTTTCAACTTTCTTTTTGTCAGTTTAAAGAGTACCACCTGAGGGGGGTCTTATTGCTGTGTTCAGGGATTTTTTTTTTGAGTTTTTAACAGGATTTGTAAAAATTTTTAACAGTTTTCAATTTTTAACACATACAGAATCACAGAATCATCAAGGTTTGAAGAGGCTTTCAAGGTCATCCTGTCCCACTATCAGACTAGCTCCAACATAAATACCCCTAAACCATGTTCCCTAAGGGCCGCATCCAGACACCTCTGGAACACTGGCAGATTCAGCAACTCCACTACCGGCCTGGACACTCTTTCAGTGAAATTCTTATTTGTAATGTCTAATCTGAACCTCCCCTGGCACATCTTAAGGTCATTTCCTCATTTCCTCTCATCCTTTTCCTTTAGATAATGCAGAGGAGACTGACCTCTCCCTCACTACAAACTCTCTACAAACTCCTTCCAGGTAGATGTAGAGAGGAATGAGATCCCCTGCAAAGAAGTTGTCTTGAAAATATAAATGGAGTTAAAAAGCCCAGCAATCTGATTGCCAGGTTTTGGCGGGGACTGGCTGTTGGCACTGTGGCACAGACCCTAAAGAGCCACCATCCTTCCCAATCCTTTATTCACCCTATGACATGACCCAGCAAAGGCCAAGTGCTGACACTCTTCTCCCACTCCTCCTCCTCTTCCTCTGCTCTGCTCCAGCCTTTTGAAATAGTCCAATTGCCTCTGAGCACTGCCTGGGTACTCCTTGTCCACTCCATCCACCTTTTGTCACTTCATATGGAGTGGTGTGAACTCTCTTAGTCTCTGACTTGAAAGCCCCACTTTGGGGAATGATGTGAAAAGCATTTCTTTTAAAATGAAGAAAGTGAATGGAATTTTCTTTTTTTTTTTTTTTGTAACCATCAAAGCTATGAATAAGAGCAAGGAAATACATGAAAGTAACCAGCTGATGGGTGCTGAAGGTGTCCACTTTGGATGGATTATCAAATCCATCCTCAAATATTTCAAGGCACATTTTAAAACAGGCATTTACTATTAAAATAATAATAATAAAAGAAAAAATAATGGATTTTGTAAAAATTTTAAATCATATTCTCTCTTCAGTCTATAATAATATTCCAGTTAATGACTTGATCTATTATATAGTTCTGTTATATGCTAATAAAGTTAATATACTTCCCATTTCAAAAGTGCTTTCCAAGATTATTGTATCAATTACTCTTATTAAAGCCTTCTGATGGTCCTGGGGGGGTGGACTGTGCAAATCCAAGGGATATTATTGTACCTCCTTAACCCTTTAAAACACAGCCAGTGTGGATGCTGGGTTTTGAGCATTGTTAGACCAATGTGTTGCTGTGTGTATTAGCAAACTCTTTCACAAGAACACTGTCAAAAGAAAATAATGCCATGGTTAGCTGTACATTGAGCAAACTAATGGATCTGAAAGAAATTTCAATGTGGTAAATAATCTTCTGTCTGCTATAATTAAGGATGTATTTGAGAAGAGGAAGATTACTTATCCGCTAGCACGAAAGGAAAAAGAGCGTGAATAAAAATAAATTATGTGCAGCCCTCTCAGGGAAGGGGACTGCCCCTGGGTTCTCACTTTGAGAGATTTATGTGTTCCTAAGGATATTCCTGCATCCCTGCTGTGCACGATTAGCAGGAGGATGGAGGGGAACCTGTAACCCAAAGCTGCCATTGATTCTGTCCCCTCTGTGTCAGGAAAACACCATGCCAACATCATTGTGGCATCAGAGACCCAACAGCTCAGTGCACAACATCAGCAAATTATTCTCCGCTCAGGTCTGCTGAATACTGACATGACACTTCTGAGGCTGACAGGAACGGCTGTAGCCTAGTGTCTGTACCCTATCACATTGACCTACCACAACCTACAGCTTGGGAAAACTGGGAAACCTCTAAATGGTCCAAGTTCTGTTTAACTACACCATCCTCCTCCCTGCCCTGCCTTTTGGAATTGTTTATAGGATGCTCACAGCACACATGAGGTTTGACAGCAAAAAAAAAAGCAAGTAGATGGAGAACTATTTCACCTGGGTATGAATTCACGTGGGATTAAGGAATAGAGCATCATGCATTTTGAAGAGTAGTGAGTGATCATTCTATCAACGTGGGAGCCAGAGCCTGTATCAGCACAGTGCCCAGACCTCACTCACTCAAACACTGCATCTCACCTCCTCTTTATTTATGGTTTTCCTCCCATCTGCAGAGATAACACCCTGGTGACCTCCAGTGAGAAACAGAGGTCTCCACGACCTCTAGAGGAAACAGTTAGGAGGAAAGATTTTTTGGAACAGAATACCTGAATTCTATGAAAAATGAAATTATTCACATTTACAGGGCCTTAGGGACTCTCTGCAATGTTCCTAATTAGTTTGGAAGCAGAAAAAGTCAAAATTAGGTTTTTTATTTTTTGAGAGATGTAATGTGACTTATGGACCTTGCATGATCAAAGCAGAGGAGTTTTCTTCTCTCAAGCACTTGCAAGAAAGACACAAGAACACGTCAGAAGGGGTAGCAAGAGAGAGTGTTTCCTTATTCCACTATGTGGCTAATTGCATTAAGCACGAGCATTTTAGGAAGTTTTCACTGTACATTTGTCAGTGATGCTCTTACTATCCATAAAACCCCTTACTCTTCTCTTTAGAACCCCAGCAGTCACTAACCTCGAGTTCCAGGGGTCAATAGTGGGAGAAGAAGGTGGGAGAGGAGATGTATAATTTTACATTTTCTTATATGTCTGAAAAGAGAGTTTTCAGTTTTATTGAATGTTTTATCCCTCTTACACTAAGAAAGTTGATATGCTCTCAGAGTTTACCTCCTGATAAGTAATATATAGCAATTAGGATTTTATTTACTGCTTCAGTTTTCATTATTTCTGCAGAAGTTAAACCATTATTACTGCCTGTAGTATAATACCAAAATTATCTCAAGGTTTCTTTTTATTTTTTTTGACAGTTTATGTTTTTTGCTCATATACCCCTTTATTAGTATTACACGTTCTAAGAAATAACCAAAATTGAAGACATAATTGCAGGTGAGACCATAACATTGAGAATGATTTGCTGATACTATAACCTCTCCAGGAGTAAAAAATGCAGTAGAAAAATAGTACAGTATTTTGTTTGCCTTTCATTCTACTATTATGGGCAGGGATAGTAATAAATATTCCACTACACAACTCAAAACATCTTCAAGAATGAATTAAAGTAGATATTGTACTTTCACCAGCAACTATAATGCTTTTAAGAGATATTTCTGGTTAAAAGGTGCAGACTGGGTGGTTCTTTTTGTTCTTTTGCAATTGTAGCATCATTTAAGCTGATAAACACCCTGTCTCTCCCAGACCTTAGGAGTGGAATTACCAGCTCATAATCGTTCTGAGAGCTCCTGGAGCAATGCAGAGGCCAAGCTGAGTCAGCCTGCACGGGCAGGATATTGCTGCATGGAAGAACCTGGAGGAAGGCAGTAATTTGAATGGATGGGAGTTCACATGGAGGCTTCCACTGAATCCATTTCATCCAAAAAATCCTGGAGTGCAAACCATAAGTTGTGACTCTATGAACCAGTCTGGGAAAAAACATCCTGTTTAATAGCAAAGGATAAATTTCAGCTCAGTTTTCTTAACATTTCCTTCCTCCTTTCAGCTTTCTAGATGTCCTGCAGAATGCCCCCTCATTTCTTTCTGAAAGAGAAGTGCAGCACTAACAAAATCAAGATACAAGTCTCACTTCTGTATGGGACTCCTCACATTCCTTGGGCCAAATTTGGATCTCATTTCTTTTTTAAGGCTGTGCTGGTGTGTTTTTCTGCAGAGCACTGGCTGCCTGAGGACCATGAGCTGTACAGATCTGTACATGCCTATATCTATACATATATATATGCATATTTATCTATATATATATATAGGTATAAAAAGTGTCAGGTTCGCTGATCCTGAAGAAACTGCACAAATAGCCCAGAAAGTTTCACAGGAAAGTGATTTCTTAGTATACTGGATGCATCAAATTGGAGGTGTTTGCTGCTCTTTTTCTTCTCAGCCTAATTCCTAATTTTGTTTACTTTCTTGATAGGTCCACTAACATCTGAGGAAGAAGATTGCTGACTGCAAAAACATCTCCCTTTGGCAGAGTCATCCCTGTAATTTGTGCTGACCATAGGAATATCTAGGTGGTTAATACAGCAAGGGACGGTTTTATTTTTTCAAAGTGGGGAAAAAAGATTTCTCTGCATTGTGCTGGGTGAGAATAATTTAGTTAGGAAATAAGTTGGAGTTCAAATGAAAAATACCTATTTTCAGTTACTCTGGTTTACATCTGAAATTATTAAATAGAAGTAAGTGAAATTATTTTTGTGGTACCTTGAGCTAAATGCTCAGAATCCAGTCACACTGCACCATTATGCATTTTTCCCCTACTAGAAAGGAAGACTATCACAATTTACTTTTTGATGGCAAAGAAGGAGGCCTTAGCACCACATTTGAAGTGGAAGCTTTAGCTCCTGTGTCACACAATTTCCAGGACAGTATCACACATGAGCACTGTAGCCTGCCTACCACAGGTAGTAATTACTTTCCTGGATGGCCTGGGTTGTATTTCATTTAAAAGAAGCTCTTTTCCATATAAATTTGAAAATGTATAGTAGGTACACACACATATGTGTGTATATTGCAGCAATGAGGAAAAGCAGGTAGAAATATACACATTTGTGGATCCCTCTGGTAAGGCCAAGAATGAGGATGAAGACAAGACAAGTCTTAACAAAAACAAAAATTTCAACTCCCAAAATCATCGCCTTTCAGTGTGTGAATTAGTCAACCTGAAGTCGACCCAATTACTCTCTCTCCAGTGTAGATTCACATTCTTTCTGGATATTTTTATTCATTTCCTTGAGCTTCCCTCAGGCTGATTTCTGAGTTTTTAAGTTAATTTTTAAGTCTGGGGTTGTTTGTTTTGAAAAATTCAGAATATTTGTAGTTTTCATATAGCAGCTATCCTGGATTAATGGGCTTAGCCCACAGCTCTCTATTTCACACTAAATGAATGGAAAATAAAAATCTATTAACCACTGATTCTATAATAACTCCTAAATTATGGGAATTATATTTTGAGGTAAAAATAGTGAGGCTTTAAATTCAAAATTAAGGAAACCATCTCTGTGTATTCATAATGTCCCAAATCAAATTATTGTCTTGGGTTTGGGTTTTTACTAATGTTAAATTCTTTAAAGAAAAAAATATGTAAAATAATCCAGTGTTCCATTTCAAATCTTGGTGAGTTTTACAGAAGATCACTGGTTATCATCAATAAATTTGATGTAAATCTAAATGCCCATTGCATTGTGGATTAAATTAGATATTACTTACTAGATATTTATTGACTTATCTAGTAAGACTATTCTGATTTGGAGTTTATTCTAAAATCAGTAGAGTCTTATACTTCTATAAAACTAAAGCTGTGTCTTCTCAAAATCCCCAGTACCAGACCTATTTTCTTTATTTCCACACACTCATCCTGTCCAGGAAAGTACTAAAAATATTTGCAATGATTATGGGCCCCTTTTTCCTACTTCTAAATTTAACATTGTTCTAAGCAATAATATCTTTTAGTTTTGGTACTGCCCTGAAATTCAGACTTACATGAATTCAGTGTTGCTATGAATGGACAACATCTGTAAGGCCCATAGTAGCAAGACCTTGCATAAATTTAAAATAAATCAATACAATTGAATCCATTCTAATGAATAATTTGCAAACATTTTCAGGTTTTTGTAATGAGCAGAAGACAGAGGTGTAAGTTGAATCACGACTGCATATCACTGGCACAATATTATCTCATTCCTTTAAACAAATTTGAGCTACATGAATCAACATGAGATTGGATCAGAAATGGGATGGAACCAATTTTCCTGCAGCATGATCTCTTGCTGGCAACTTTGGGGTGAGTTCTTTTTGTGACGATGCACACAGTTTAATCTCTCACCTTGAAGTTAATTTTATCCTGCAGTAGGCAGAACAGCCATTATGTAGGAGCAGGATGAATTTCAGAGGAGTTGCTTTCACATGCAAACACACGAGACCTGGGAGAGCTTGAGTGCTGCTATGGTGCCAAGGCCTGTCTGCCTGAGATGGTGAGGGAGGATGGCTCAGCAGCAGGTCTGTGGAAATGCAAGCACATCTCACCAAACAGCTACAAGTCACCTCAGTCTAGGTTTAAAATATGGACAGGAATAGCAGAACACAAAATTGTAGGAATTAGGAACTTGGACTAAAAGTTGAATGCCTCAGAAGTATGAAGCACTCTAAGGAGATGCAAACTCCTCTACTCTTGTGCCTCTGGGTGCCAGGCTGGAGGGACACCTTCCAGTTCTCCCATTTCTACTTGCCAGAGGACCAGAAGCAGGGAGGAGCAGGATTTTCTGGGTTTGAAATTTAGGGCTCTTGGTTGATAGAAAGGAGCTCTGGCTCCATGTGTTGCTTCCTTTATACTCTAAATAGTTATCAGATACATGGAGATAACTCTGATTAACAGAGCATTATCAGACATAAAACAGAAGGACACAACCATTACAGGGAAAAAAAAGAAATACATCATTTTGAGATGTCTGAGAGGCTTGTTTTCCTCACAAAGAGATGGGTACTGTAAGGTAAGTATATTACTTCTGCACGAATGGCATCACTGATACCTGAGAACATTCTGCAGCACAGAACAAACTCGATAAAAGTCTGAGGAATTCTGGTTTGGAGTAACAGTGACTTTTTTCCCCCTCCTCTTTCTCAATAACTTTTTTGTAGGATAAAGGAACCTTTAGGGGAGAAGTGATCTAGGGCAACAAGGTTGCTATTTTTCTGCAAATAATCTGCTTTTATCAATATACTTCTCATTCATTATGCTTACATTGACCACCACCCAGTTTTAGGCCTAGTAATTCTTGGTTCATCAGGTCAAAAGAAACCTACCAAGCCAGTTTGGACATACATCCTGATGACCTCCAATACTGGGGTGTGGATTAAAGACTTTTTTTTTTCCCCAGGATTGAATCTTTGGTTTGAGCCATCCCATTGTGAAAGGGGTGTTCTTGGCATTCCTGAATGCAAACCAGTACTAATATTTAGGTGCTTCCTGACTGATGTTCCCCACCCAGAGCCTTTAGGGAATTTATTGCTCTTCCTGGTACAGGACTGGTGCAATACTGCGTTGCTGCCAAGCTTAGGGCACTATTTAAACTGCATTTCAAAGTTTACACTTCGAGTGCTCTTTTATGCAACTTTAGATTTTTGGCTGAAATGTTGTAACGCCAGAGAAACATCTAAAAATAATACTTCATAATTGCAACATATAAATCTTACATAACGCCTCCTTTCAGCTGAGACAGGTTCATTTGCAACGGGAAAGCAAAGCCCTTGGTGCTGCTGGCTAGAACAGAGATTCAGATGGAGGTGGGGGGGGAAAGAGAGCAAGTCTTGTTCTTTCATGTTGTTCATTTCTACTGTCAGGATTCACATCTATTCCTAACAGCATCTCAAGACCTGAGGAAGAGGGGAACCATGCCATAAATATGGCATGCAAGAATTTACACAAGGTCGTGCCAGACAGGACTGGTGAGGTAGCAGCAAACCTTTTAGGGCTGCAAACTCTTTTTCTCCTGGGCTTGAGCAAGGATTGGGCTAAAGGAGTAAGAGGGACAGGCTGGGGCAGCAACAGGGAAGTACAAATATAGGTGCTAAGGTGAAGAGACTGACAGAACCAGGCAGGATCCTTCCACTGCAGCAGAGGATCAACAGAAACTGTGTGTGTCTGAGCAATAAACAACCAGTGTAAAGCATTTAACAAGCATCAAGTTCGGGACTCAGGATTTCCTTTTCTCATCTTCATGTTCATAACTTATAATAATTTCACCGAAATTAAAAATATGGTTGAAAGGAAGCATAAGGTAGCGAATAATCATTAGTGCCAAATTAAGTAGGTTTTGTCTGTAAGTAAAAAATAAATCAGCTTATTTCTGACTATAAAAGAAATTTCAAAACACAGCTATAATTTAAATA
This sequence comes from Molothrus aeneus, assembly GCF_037042795.1. Classification (NCBI taxonomy): domain Eukaryota; kingdom Metazoa; phylum Chordata; class Aves; order Passeriformes; family Icteridae; genus Molothrus; species Molothrus aeneus. The sequence goes on along the minus strand of NC_089652.1, from coordinate 34,393,596 downwards.
TCTTTAGACTTGAAGCAGAAACACTTTTCCTATAATTTGGGTAAGCTTTGAGATAAATTTTTACTCTTTTAGGTTGACTTTTTTGCATCCTTAATTGTTTAGATTGGTAAGTAAAAAGCATATAATTGCCATAGCTATGCCTATAGCTTTGTGATTTAAGGGCCAGAACATGCAAATTCTATCTTAAAATTAGTGAACATTTTAATCTTCTCACCTAAGGCCTTCAGTATATGATCATATAGGTGTGCCCTGGCTTCTTAACAAAATGCAAATCCCTCTCAGCAAATATTTGTTCAAAGAAGTAAAACTTAAAATTAAAATAATCGTTTCTCACTTCTATCATTAGTGGGATAGGTAGAATAGTGGGAGAGAACAAGGCACCTATACATTTTGAGGTATTCTCACATTCCTGTGTTGAGCATGTGGTGAATAAAGGCTTTTTATATATTTCTCCAGACACACTCAAGGAAAAATTGTTGTCTTCATCAGCAGAGGCAAAAGGAACTCTCTCACTCTCTCTCTCTCTCTCTCTCACTTTCTCTCTCCTTTAGCCCAGATCTCATATTTCTGCGGTTGCTATAGAAAACTATTACTGGAACTCATATCTAGTAAGTTTTCCTCTCCATCACCAAATAAGTCCTTAATACCCAGTATTCCAAGCTGTTTGTTTTAGATATTGTTCTCCAAGATCTCCTTTTTCTTCTTTTTTTTTTATCCTGTAAAAGGGTCAAGGTTTTATTTTCTCTCCAGATACCTTCTAACTTCAAAGTTTCTGAATTTAATAAAATTCCTCTATTGTCAAGCAACAGCCACCAAGACACACAACAAACCACTCTTACTTGTTTCACTTTTGCTCTGTTGTGAAGCTGAGCAGCTCATGGCTCCTGCTGCAGCTGACAAGGAGCAGTTTTGGTGGCCTGGCATTTTCAGGTGGACGGCTTTCTGCAGGGTGGCAAGTCTTTGCCTCTTCCTTCCACAGTAGCAGTGGCTCTGCCAGCCTCTGCTGGGCCATTGGGAGCCAGAATGGGAACAAGAGTGGGAAATGGGGTGTGAACAGGAAGAGTTTTATTAAAAACAAACAAATAAACAACAAAAGAAACACACGAGTAACAAAGCACAAAACTAAAAGTTTTTTCCATTTTTAGAAAAAAATAGCTACAGCAGCAGCCTTTCTTCTGAAAAGTAGATGTTACATGAGTGACAGAAAAAGGCTGAATTCTAAAGTCTTGAGAGTGACTCTTGCAGAACATTCAGAACCCCTTTGTATGCGTGACTGGTGAGGGTGGAGTTTTGCCCAGGGCAGCAGAGCCCCTCCAAGGCTGATGGTGTGAAAGGATTACTCAGAAAAGCTCCTTCTCTGTCAGTGTCAGGTATGTGCCTCAGACAATGCAGAACTCGATGATGCATCATTTATGTTATTGTCCTATGAGGGTTATGAATTCCATAATGTAAAAAGCTCTGTATGACACACATCTACTTTTTTTCCACTCCTTTTAGTGAAATTCAGGAAGAAAGATGTGCTAAAAGCAGAAATTACACCCCATCACAAGAATTTCGTATATCAAACAAAAGAGGATTCATACATCCAATTATGCAGAGTGAAATGCAATAGTAAACTCAAAGACTATTTTTTATCTTAATGCTTAAATGTTAAGCTAGATATAAAAAGGACATATAAATAAATGATAAATTGCTGATTACTTTGAAAGCTAATTTGAAATTTGTGTACTGTGCTGCCAACAGCGAGTGTCCTGAATTGGCCCAAGAGATGCAACTTAATGTAGAAGCATCATGAGAGAGAGGAGATTCACCTGATAAGGAGATGGGGGTTGGAGATGGGGCTCAAAGCACCAAAGTAATTCTGTCCACAGGAAAATAAAGCCATTACACAATCTGTTACAACATGTGTGTGAGATTTCCAACACAGGAACAGTGAGGGAAAAAAATAACTCAAAATTGGACCGTTAAATCTGGACTTGATAAATACACACAAAAAAATATGACCTTCATTTTCCTGTGTTGAGTATTTCAGTGTAGCATAAAATTATGTTTAGCTGGTTCCCCACTCCCTGCCTCCATTTCTACCAAAAATGCACTTGCATGGTTGCATACTCACATTTCACCATATGCACACTGATTCCCCAGCACATTTTAAAGTGCCCCAAATTGATATGGCAAGTGGCAGAGCATGGCTTTTATGGTCTGGCTTCAGAATTATAACTATTCCTCACGCATTGTGTGTTCAATGCACTTCAAAAGGCAGCTCCTACCCTGATTCAGTGTTTTTCTTCAGGTTGCCATCAAGTCTTCTTCAGTCTGTCCAGGTCCCTTGCTTGGGAGCTGGCCTGTATGAGCTCCTGGCAGGCTCAGAATCCTCTCCCTGCCATCCAATAAAAGGAGTTTTGTCTTCCATAGCTGAGGGCAGTGCAGGCAGGACACAGCCAACTCTTCTTTCCACAGCCTGTGGACAGATCAGGTGTTACTGAGGGTTAACACACAGAGGAATGGGATGTGAAAATGGCATCTGAATTTCTGTTTGCGTTACAGCCCTCTGCTGTTTGATTAAAAAGTCAGGGTTAGTCATGTCCCTCGGGAATCTCCCTCACCTCTAAGGATATTGCAGTGCTCTGGAAGTCTACATGAATATTGGCTTGTGATGCACTGAGGATATGGATATTTGGGGAAGTGGGAAAGACTTTTGTGCATTGCATGGAAAAGCCAGAGGAACAAACTGTCACAGGCTTTTCACAGAGCCACACAGGCATTGAAATCAGCTACTCTTTGGAAAAGCTTGGATAAATGGGAAATATTTGATCCAGAAAAGCATGCTTTTCACTAGCTCTTCTCCTGAAGGAACTAGTAAAATGGGGCAATGAAAGGCAATGCCTGACAGTTTTAGCAGAAGGCCAGCATCCAGTGAAAGAGCAGGACCTTGCCCCAAAGGCACTGCCCTTTCCACATTCCCCCTTGAATGACCTTATTGCTGGCAGTCCAGCTCCATCTGTGCTCCAGCCTTAGCAGGGTGGGTGTTTCCTATATCAGTGCTCTCCAAAATTAGGAAGGCAATTTCACTTCAGCCTTGAATTGCCATAATTAAGATGCTTTTTGCATCTGATGCCTTTCTGCGTGCCGAACAGTGATCACATGGCCTGGACTGTCCTCCTGCTTCTTCCCATGCCATCCACCACCCACCTCTGCTGCTGCTGGCTGCCTTCTGTGCAGGGAACAGCAGCATGTGCTCCATACCCAGGAGCATCTCCCCTCCCAAAGTGGGGATGGATGGGTGGCCAGCCACAGGATGACAGACAGACAGACAGAAAGCAGCTCATGCATGGAACCTGAGGGTGGGGAGAACAAAGCCTGCCAAAACCTCTGAGATCTGGGTGTGCTCCTGGTGGGTTTGGTTGCTGGTCCAGATCTGCTGTCCCAGCTTCCTTGGCTGCTCCATGTGCTCGCTCCTCCAGGGAATAATGAGGTGGGGCTGTATTTTTAGGAAGCTCAGATGAGTCCCCAACCTTGGGGTTTCACCTTGTGCTGCCTGACTCCTTAGAGAGGAGCATATGCTCCTCTCTGAGATGGGAATAAGGAATGTGGATCCCAGGAAGTGGGATCATTGTTCTGAATGCCAGGACTGACATCCCACAGTCATGGGAAGGAGGCCAGTACATCTTTTGAATCTGACTTTCAGGCTCTGAGGCACCAGTATCGTGTTCAATGGATCTCATTCTCTATGTGCCAGACCAGATCGTGCACTCTGAACATATCACTCAAGCTGCTGACAACAGGGTTCAGCCAGCTGAACCTGCACGATCCAACCCTGCCCAGTGGGGAAAGTCTGAGCTCAGGAAGCAGGCTGGGCTTTAACAGGAGGAAATCTCATATTTATTCATGATTTAATTAAGAGAGACCAGGCTTTTCAACCTGTTTTGAATATACATGAAAACAAATACATAGATAAGGCTATCATTCATTTTATCAGCCTCATGTTTCTGAACAAAACAGCAATTTCAAATATTCTGGATAGTGAGATTTAATCCATCACTAGGGCCTGACCCTGCTTTTCCCATATAGGGATTTAGAGTGTGGTGCTACAGATTTGAATCCTGAACACCAAAGAAAAGACACATGAAAAGCAAAAATCTCTCACTGAATTTTGTTCCAGCCTTGTTTGAACACAAACCTCCCTGTGATTTGGGTTTTATTCATTAAAATAAAGCACACAGAATAACTCTCACCGACTATTATTAATCATAAGGATTTGCCCAGGAAAACAAATATACTTGGGCTTTCAGAACAAATCAATTTGGAGAAAGAGAATATTTTGTCTGAAATGACAGCCCAGAAGAGGGTAAAAACAAACATCTCTGCTGCTGCTGGTTTACAGCTGACTCCGCGATGGACTGCTGGTGATGTGTGGTGCTATTTTTAAACAGCAATTGTTTAATCACTTCTGTTCCCATGGGCTGAGACTAAAAATTATGCCTCCAGAGCATTTTGTCTACAAGCAGGTAGAAATAATTTGATCACATCCTTTATGGCTGCAGAGGAGATGGAGCTTTATGAAGCATCAGCAACACATTTCACAAAGAATCTAAATATTGAGCAGGAGTGAGAGTGTGTTGATCATGACATCTGAGTGTCATAATGTCACCAAGTGATCTGCTATGAAACATATCACCCTCTCCAACAGAAAAGGGAAGAGCTTTGCTTGAAGTTGTGTGTTTTTTCTGGCTTTTTTTTTCTTTTTTATGCAGAGTTAACTCTTGGGGCTCATATCCCCACTTTGCAGAAAAGGCATGGATTATGCTGAAGGACACTGGTAATTGTATGAAAGCATTGTGAGTGTAGATATTTCTGGGATTGTTTATTGGACTTGCTGTTGGTTTGTTGTACTTCACAGCTCCATGTGAACTTCTCCCAGTGAAAGCAAACTTAAACACCAATGGACTTGCCAAGAGGAAAGCGTGACAATGTCTCACTCAACACAGCCACAGCCTACTCACAATTCTGAACAAAGATTGACTATACCTCTACACCCGGATGTTTACAGCATGCTTGCACCTTGTAACACAGAAACAATTCCTATTATAAATATTGAAGCAGTCCTCCTGCAGAAAAACATTCATTCCAGCAAACTGGAGATATTCCCTCGGTCAAACCCTGGCATAACTCTGTAAATCAGAAAATTATGCGAACGAGAAACTTGACCTAATAGGCAGAGCAAACACTTAAACCTCTAGCACAGAGAGTAATAGCCCAGCTTCACAGATGTCAATGGGAATTTTACTATTGACTTCCATAGGGCCAGCATCTCACCCATATCTGCATAGATGATTAATAGCTCCCCTGCCTTTCAATATCCTCCCTGGCTAACAATAAATTATCTCTGCCAGTGATTACTTTTAAGATGTAGCTCATAAAAATCCTTGTGAAAAGCAAATAGTTTTGCCTTTGGGACAGACTATATTAAAGTAAATGTTGGATATTTTTGAAATCTTCCCCAGATGGATTGCCATAGGGCACTACAAGATCTTCCTGCCTTCATTTCAAATAATCCCAGCCACGTGTCCTGCTACAGCATTACCCTTGTAGATTTTTTTTTCAAAAAGAAGGAATTAAGCTTTCTTTCAAGTGTGTTTAATATGAGAGATTGCTAAATGGTTTTGTCTCCTTCCTAGTTTATGTGTTTGCAGAGATGCTTCAGTTTACTTTGAGAAAAGACATAAGTACAGTCCCTTGTGTCTGGGTTTTTTGTTTGCTTGTTTTGGGTTTCTTTTGCAGACTTGTACCCCTTAAAGATAGTGTCCAGAACCAGTTAATGGGAGGAACCTGCTAGTTTAAGTTTTTCTTCATAATCTGAAAGTATTGGCCAAGTGCCAGCTTCAGGGTGTATTCTGCTGCAAAGAAAGACAGAAAAGAGGTAAATAAGGTCTGATTTTGAAAGTTGCAGGACCCCTTCAGTCAATAATCCTCCTGTAGACCAATGGTATTTAATATCTCTTTCTATCAGATAATTCATTTCCATTTCTGCCTCTCCTTTCCTTTTTTTTTAATATTTTTTTTTAATTTGAATAAGCTTTTCAGATCAGCTGGAGAATGTTTCCCTCAGGACCATGATTCCCAGCTGGCCTGGCTGCCAGTGACTTTCCCTTCTGCACATTTCTTGGGTTTCCCTTTCTGTCTTCTGTTGCTCCCTGTACCATTTCCTCACTCTTCAATCCCATGCATTCTCATTCAGAGGAAGGGCACCAGGTTACGGGTTTACACAAGGCTTCTGCATATATTAGGACAGTGTAAACTCCAGTGTAAGAAATGTAGATGTCTTCTTGGCTTGCATGTGATACTGCAGAAATATCCTTGGGGACTCCTGGAGTGACTTCCACTTTCCTCACGGAGAAAATAATAATATTTTACTGCTACCCTTTTTTTCTAATCACCTAGCTATTTATCCATGAAGAAATTTTCTGTCTTATCCTGGTGCAGTTTCCTTTCAGACTTATATGACAGAATCCTTGAAAGCCCTTTGCAAAGGTACAGGCAGATGCTGAACTGTGTCCCTCTCACATGGAGAAGAGGAGCTTAGCCCCATTTTTCTACATGTGCAGAGAACTGTATGTTGCTATCAAGGGAAAAGGACTGGAGAAGAGGTTTATGTTCATATCCTTATGATTAGAGCTGAAAATGACCTCAGGCCAGGTCCCTCACACCCACAGCCATCCACGTGTGTTTTGACATCATCTGCTCTGTTTTGCTGCTGTGCTTGTATTGAAAAAGATGTTGAAGCCCTTGAAGATTTTTGCACATGTAACTGTCATTGGATATTACCTAATATCCAGTGCCCTTTCATTTCTGCATGAGTGCACAGCTTGCTCTGCTCCCCCTTTAGATGGGCAAGGTAGCACACAGCCATGAAAGAGCTGCTCAGGTTTTTGAAGTGAGTTCCCACCTTAACCAGGATCACCAAAACACAAAGCTGGTTCAACATAAAGATCTTCTGTCTCTCTGCTCCTCTCCTTTCCCCCACCAGCACTACCGGTATCCTCATTCCAGGTAAAGAAGTGTCAGAATTTGTCCTGGCCAGAGGAGGGGGATACCCATCCTTTAGAGGAGACAGAGAGAGGGGAAAGGGAACAAATCAGCATTTTGAATCAGAATCATATTTTTCAGAGGAATCCTTCTAAAAGCTCAGGCAGTGACTGCAAAACTATTGTCAGTCAAGGTCTGTCTAGCAACTTGTTTAAAGAAACTTCTTCCAGACTGACTCAGTGTGCACTGCAGAGCCTGGGAGGAGAAACCGGCTGCTGAGTGTCCCACTGCATCAGCCACTTCCACGTGAGCTGAAGTCTCTCCTGTGAGAGAAGGGTAACAGCAAATGAGCTGGACTTCACACCCAGGAGAGCCAAAGTCATTCCATGGGAGCAGTTACTCTGCAGTTTTAGCTCAGGGATTAAATTCAATGTACAGAGCTGCATTATTCTGATGTGTGCACTTGCACTGGCAGCAGATCTACCTGCTTCTGTTACAAGGAAGACATAAAGATGAATGTGATCTTTGTTTAGAAGTTGAATTTGGCTTTTCCCTCTGCATCATTCACTGTAGTTTCTCATTCTCAGCTCTTCCTCTCCTCCATGTAGCAATTTCGGTGTTTCATTGTTATTCCATCTACAGACATGAGAGTAAAAGCTGTGATTCCCTAACAGCATTAGCCAGATAAGCCTGGAGGAATTAACCCCTCAGAGGTTTATGTTCCATTCTGAATCACCTTCTAACATATTATTCAATGACTGCACCCACTGAACTTTTTTTTTATGTCCCAGTTAATTTTTTTCTCTCAATAGTTTCCTTTGACTCTTCCACCACTTTCCTTCTTCATGCTCCTTAAGTACACTTGTGCAGACATGAGGTGCTCCAAAGGCGGGTGGGTATGTGACAAGGAGGTATCTGACCCTGCCAAGATCATATCTGTGAAGTTTCTTTATCTACAAAGTGTGAAGTTTACTTTAACATCAACCACAGATAAAAGGACAACATATTTTAGTGTCAATTATAAAAAAGAGAGAATATTTACAGAAGTTTAAAAGTCCTACTTTTTAAGTATTCATCATTAGCTTTTCTTAAAATTTTCTATCCGAATTTATGAATTAATATAAGTTATCTTATTTTGAGAACTATATCATTTCAAGTTACAGTATGCTTTTGCAGTTTTTATTCCCATTAAAAATTTGAATTCATTGTTAATTCTGTTAGAAAAGTAAAGATTATGCTTCTTAAAATATGCTATATCTATTTTTTTTCAATTTGAATGGCCACATCAAAATAAGTTATGTTTAGAATTATCTGAAGCCTCAACCCTACCAAACACAGACTATTCAAAAAAGGGAATACAATGCAAATAGTGACTGGCTCTACAGTTATGTAAACCACTGTAATGTTATCTTGTGATCTATAATTTTATTGCGGGGGGGAAGACTTCGATTTTAAGATTTTATGCTCCTTTTCCCCCAAAATTGAAAGATTTTTGGGTTTGAGCCTAGTTTAAAGCGATCATTTGAGCAGTAGCCTATGGGGGGCACTCAAGGACCGCAAACAGATCCCTCTCCTCCCAAACTTCTCAGATCGTCTGCGCCGGGATGGGGCAGACCCTGGGGCACATTTTCACATTACGTTTTATAAAAGGAACAAAAGTGAGGAAAATAAACTAAACCACTTTTTGTCGCAGCCTTACTATTCCCCGATGAAAGACAAAATTATATTAAAAGGTGCATTTAAATGACATTCAGAGCCTGATTATGCTAAAAGCGTAAGAGCATCGTGCTGACTGTGGAGCTCGTCTGCATTTTTAAATTCTAAACAAGGTACCTTTTACATGATGTTTCAATAGTAGAGACAATTATTGTTCGCCTACCGAGTTTTTGGGATTGTTTTAAACTTTAATAGCATTTGCATGCTCTGTTCTTGGCTTTATGGAGTGAAACAATTATTTATGCAAATGGTTTTGATTTTTTTTTTTTTTCCCCATGAAGGCAAATTTTGCCTACTGTTGTAGTGGTGGCTGTTTGCCACAGCAGTCATTTGGACCGCCACCGTAAAGCCTTTATCTGATGGCAAAAATCTTGTACCAGATGTTCTTTTATTTGATCTGTTTTATGATTAATCAGATTTAGCCCAAAACCAGAATGAAAACCCTGCTCTGGCACCTGGCTGCCGTCGCACAATAATTTGCTTTGTAGTCGGGGGGGAGGCTCGTTTAGCCTTTGAAACGCTGTGGTGCAGACTCATAAGTTTTCATTCTGATACATTGTGGAGGAAGAGAGTAAAAAGTCACTATAATAGCTGTCAGCAGGATAATTTTCCAAACATCTCAGACTGGTAAATAGCGTTAATTTCTCCTAGAGGGAAAGTTAAAGGAAGTTTGGATAGCAAACAGTTATGCACAGAAGCTCTCGTGCCTGGCCAGGCAGTGCTGATGCTGCTGCAGTAGGGGTGGGACAGAGCCTGGGCTGATGCACCACCAGCCACGGGGCTAAACTTCATCCAAATAGTAAAATTCCACTTCTCTGTAGAAAAATACTGTGCCAGAAGGAGAGTGTTCCTACAGGCTCCTTCGGTAATGCAAGTGTCTACGGTTTATCAAGAAGGGAAAATGTTCTCAGTTTATAAGGCTGCTGAATTGAGTATTGAGGAGATATGTTTGGAGTGCAAAGGGAGGGCTCTTCCCTTAGGAAAATCACCTAAAATACAAATGTGAGGCACCATCACTGTTTTGCATCAAGCTGGGATCATTTTGGCATGAAGAGCCGATGTACAACAGAGAGTGGCAACAATAATTTTTTAATAACAAATACGTTAACTATAGTTGATTTTATTGCATAAGGAGAAATGGTTTATGTGTTTCCTGGGCATGCCAAACAACCATGAGCTCCCCAGGTTTGTCAAGAGAGGCACCCCTATTTCTGTGGTACATCATCTTTTCTTCTCATGCTGCACGACTGGGAAAACACAATTGATATTTGTCAAATAGCATGCATTTACAGCACAAGTATCTCCAATTTCAGCACCACCACGTGTAAGTCTTAAAAAAAACAACTTTTTTTAAGATATTCCTTCTGTGCTTCTGGCAAATGGAAAATATATGATCCTTGAGAGCAGTAAGATATGGGAACATAATAGGAGATTGTGGAAATGGATAATGACTGCTGTCAAAGACATTATGCATTATTATTATTTTAATCATTTGCCATCACTAAGAAAGATCCTAGTAGGTTATTCCTGATGCCGTGTTTAGGAAAATAAAAGAGGCAGATAAAGCTGTACATTTCACTTCACAACACTTGCATGATGAAATTGAAAATTTCATAAATAAGTTGCATTGAGATCTAATTTTAAAAGGGGAAAAAAGAAAAAAAGATGAGTTCTCTCCTTTGGCAATATTCATGTGGGCTTTTGCGTAGGTGTTGTGTGAATGCTATAAATTATGGAGTTAATCCTAAATTATTAATGGTAGGACTGGTTGTCTCGGCTACCCCTTGGTCCTACTGGAGAGGCACTTAGTTGTCCAGATATCAACAATTTCAGTAATTGGACCTTCAGGACTAAAGATGTAGAACAAATTCATGATTAAGCACATGCTCATGGGTATTTGGGAGATGAAATTTAGATATTCACCATCCCAGAAAATCACATTACATTAAACAAAGGTAATTTTATTGTGTTATTTAGAGCTATGTAGTATATTTATTTTGTGATAAGCTGGTGAAGGAAGTACTTTGAACTGACTAATATGCAACATGATCTGGTCACAAATTTTACCATGGGAGTTTGAAACAGATAGAACCAGATATTTTTATATTTTTTTCTACTTCTCATACTTTTTCTGAGCAGTGACTGTGAACATTATTTTTTTGGACAAAGACTTTCTACTCCACTCATGGGAGATAAATTTCATCTCTCCCTGCATGTGCATGCAGCAGGATGGTAGGTAAGGAATTTGGCCTGTTTTATATAAACATCTTAATTTATTGGGTAATAGAATGATTTGGAAGTTTCTTTTGAAAGAAATACTTTTTTTGTGTGTGTGTCTCAAAATTGTCCTTTAAACAGACTTGAAAGGTGATGAGTTCTTTTCTGTTCTAATAACTTTTATGAGGCTATTTTTATGAGAATCAAACCTTGCAATCAGCATTAAGATTTCCCATTTATGCCTTCACTAAAGCATGTCCAGTTAACTGCAAAATGTCACTTGTCCTGAGCAGATGTCTGGGTACCACAAGCTGGCGTTGAGGTGTCCTTTAGCAGAGCTGCATCAGTTCACTGGATTTCCCCTAGTGTGGGCCAGCACCACTTCTCAAGAGTTTTGCAAGGAAAAAAGAGTCAGGATTTCTTTACAATAGCTGGAAGATGGAGTTTAGTGCAGATCAAGGTCATGGTTTCCAGGTTTAGGACTTTGCCTTTTGCTTTGTGTCTCATTTATTGTTGCACTTGTGAGGCAGGGTCTTCACACTGATCTGTTTTTATGTGGCTTTTAATACCCCCCAATTTATGTATTAAAGCCAGGCCAAATCATCTGCAATGCCAGGCAGCAATTTCCATCCATGACACTTGGTATGCAAATATCCACATTACAGCTCACACATGGAGAACTTTTCCTGCAGCTGCTGGAGATGCACATTCAGAAAGTCTTTAATAATGAAACCAACGTTGCACTGCAGTAATGAAAAATTCCTTCAGGGATGTTTTCTCCAGCAGGGACAGCATGTAATGCAACCCTCTGAATTCAGATAGGGTGGGTTTTTTTGTTCTGTTTTTAATCTTTGGTCTTTCTTCTCTTTTCGATCCTCTCAAATACTTTCTCCCTTCTCTCTGCTCCTGTGTCAGCTGCTGCCTGGCAACTTTTCTCTGTGTGGTGGGACAGGGCAGGGCACCCGACTGCCTTTGGTCTGGCTGCCAGCACCATCCCCTAGCAACCAGGCCAGGCACTGTGATGCTCTGCAAAGGGCTGCACACCAGCCAGCAACCTTTGTCCCCACTGCCCCTGTCACACCAGGCACTGATGCCACCATCCCTGCCTACCCACACAACCACTCGAAGGCTGTGGCTGGTACACGATAAACAAGAGCACAACCCAGGTCTCAGTGATGCAGTCCAGGCATTTTTATAATGACTAATGCCCGAATTACCTTCTGGTGATAATTAATATTCCTGTGTTGGATTATACTGGCAAGTATGAATGATTGGTTCTACTTTGTTTAATTTATCTAAATAAGAGATTTCATAATATTCTATAGCTTGATGAATTAATTTATTTAACTTGTCAGTGTTAATAACTCTGATTACGAGGAAGAAGTTATAAAGTACCCTAAGTGTGAACAGATCTCTAACAGCAGTTTTAACTTTGAATTTAATTCTGACAAGTATTTCAGTCTAGTCTCCTATGCAATTAACTTCCTTTTTTTGGCTGTAGCAAGGAAAAGAGATTCCCTGGATTCTTTTCTGTAGCTCTGCACTGTATCTGCTCTCTGTGCTACTCTCCAGAGCTTCTGATTTGGATTTTTCAAGTGGGACTGAGTGAAGACTTCAATAAATATTTGACAAGCCAGACTGGTTCCTGAGCTGTGTACCTGCACTGGTCCTGCGTGTCTCGACATTCAGACACCACACAGAAATCTGAACACAGCTGTGTGCATTCAAACAGCAACAGGGAGGCTGGGAATGCAGAAACTGCTTCCAGCTAAAATTGCCATTCCCTCTTTTTTCTCAAGTCTGAGGCTTAAAAGTCTGTCATACAGCAGGTGATGGCTTGGAGCATCTGAATTATAATACATCTATAGATACCGCCTTGGACTGCGGTCATTTCAGCAAATATTTCAGCAAACTTTTTTTTTATTCATAGAATATATACATTAAAACTTTCGTACAGTTCTCGGTGAAGCCTTTTTTTGGATGTGGAGAGATGAGAGTGGCAGTTACTTCTGTGTAATTTTACTGTACTGTTGAGGTCATCCCATTCTGTCATATAGAGATGCACCATCCTTCCAACACTTCATAGCAATTGATGTTTAATGGAAATGAGGCTGAGGGGAATGATTTATCAAAGGTCAACTTTTATTTGTTCAACAGCCTGTATTTTAAAAATGAGACTTCTATGAGAATTCTCGCCTCATGGTGTTATCTTAAAGCAAGTTACATTTTTAGGCAATTTGAAAAATAATTACTTATCAGTAATTGTGTTTTAAGTCGTAATTCTCATTGCCTACTCCATATCAAAACTTTATGTCCTGTAAACAAGGAGGCCATTGACTTTTATTATAAATATAATTTAAATATTTTAATAAGCTTATGTGCATATGTGATCAGCAGTATTGAAAGCAAGATCAAGCAGTTCTTCAAAGTCTCTCATAAATGCTAATGTTTGAAATGGGCACTAAATGGCACCGTATCATTAAAGGAAATTATTCACGGAGAGTAGTGAAGACTGTTGTTAAACAAGTTTGGAATAAGAATGAAAAGGAGCAAATTAGATGGTAGAAAAGCAGGATTTTAGCTGAGGTGCTTTTGTGAGGAGCCACGAAAGGGCAGCACGCCAATTAACAGATAATAATGTTTTGGGGAAAAGCATCACCACTTGCAACCCTGCAGACCTTGAAAATTTTGCAGAAGATGCAAGAAGTCAAGATGAAGGAAGGCTATTCTGCAGAGACAGCTCCACATCCTGAGGATGCTGGGACAGCGTGCTCTCTGTGAATATGTGTGTCTTTATACCATGTGACAGTCCTGGCACGGGGGAAATGCCACTGATTTAATGAGGAGCTCCTTAAAACTTGGAATTCCCTGTTTTCCTTCACACATTTTTCTCACTTTGCTCCAGTGTCTACACATTTTCATATTTGAAATGCAGTAGGTTGCTCAAATAAAGCCACGATTAACGCCTAAGAGCCGTACGGTGGTGGCTTGGGGGGTTTGAGGCAGGACAGAGCAATCTCTTCCATAAAGCCGGTGGAATGATGTTCCAGTGTGACATTCAGCATGACTTCATTTTGGTTATAAAAACAACCGATTTCCAAGACCACGGACACTGCCAGATTTTTTCGTCTTTGTTCAGACCTGCTTCTGTATTAGCAAAGGTTTTCTACTCTGGGATCCATAATTCTGCTCAGTTATGGCTGTATAAATACTAATTGACTGTAGGTGAATTACACAGGCTTTAAAGGCAGTAGATGAATGCAGAATTTGATCCAACTGGATTTTCCCCTTTGGCTGTAAATTCTTTGCTGTCAACAAGCAAACCTGCAACCCTCTGTGAGTCCTGACAGTCCTTGACCTCAGAGGCAACTGGGACCCAGACTGGGCTCTTCAGTTCTTGGGCAACTGAACTTCCCCCAGTTCAACAGATATAATGAAATATTTGACATATTAGGTTGTGTACTTTTCTGTCCTTCAGCATTGCTTGGTCTGTCTTGTCCTGGAAGCCTCTTGGCCTCAGTGCTTCATATAAAAGGTATTTAGGTTCTGTGCTGTGGATATAAACGTGAAGGTGAAAGAGCTGGTGCTTTACCCTTGGAATGTGAAGGTCTCAGCCATCAATATTAGCACCCGGCTGTCTTTGGAGAAAACTAATATCTGAGGATGATGTAGAAGTTTTATCACCTTTCACCTTTTAAAGGGTCTGTTTTTTTTACAAAAAGGAAACAAATGTGTGAAGATGTGATAAACTGTAGTTTTGGTATGGGGTCATTTCAAGGTAATACTCCTATGTAAAGTCACGTAAAGTCTAAACAGGCAGTATCGACTGTGAACTCAGACTTACCTCAAGACAAAAAAGAACACTTAGAGAAGATTGAGCGGTCATTGGTTGTGTTGTTAAAGTAGCGCCATCCCCTACCTTCATTGTCTGAGAATTGCTTAAAAACAAAACCCTGTTCAGGGACAGGTTAGCCGAGGCTTGGAGCCACCTGGTCTACTGGAAGTTGTCCCTGCCCATGGCGAAGGGCTGGAACTGGATGGGCTTTGGTGTTTACCACAAAGCATCCTGCTTTGGTGTTTACCACAAAACATCCGGCGATTCCGTGGAGCGTCATTAACCAAAGCCAAATTTACCTGGGCATCTTTGGACGATGACTTCGCGATCACAGCCTGAGGCGGCGCGCACCCCCTTCCCTCAGCATCGCCGTCCCTCAGCTTCACACGGCAAAAGGGCTTGTGGGGTTTCCTTTTTTTTTTTTTAATATATATATTTCTTTTTCCTTTTTGCTAACTCACTCCTCCTCCCTCAGCCTCACTCGCCTTTGCGAATTATAAAAAAAACGAACTCGAAACAAGCCCTCAAATTTCAGAGCGCATCGCCGTTCCCACGCGAGGCGGGCGGGCCAGGGGCTGAGGGGCGCCTCCCTTGAGGCGGCTTCTTTTTATTTTTATTTTTAATATATATATATATATATATCTTTTTTTTCTTTTTGCTAACTCACTCCTCCTCCCTCAGCCCCACTCTCCTTTGCGAATTATTATTAGAAAAAAAAAGCCTAAACAAGCCCTCAAATTTCAGAGCGCATCGCCGTTCCCACGCGAGGCGGGCGGGCCAGGGGCTGAGGGGCGCCTCCCTTGAGGCGGCTTCGCGCCTCCGGCACGCGCTTGTCGGGGGGGGGGAGGGAGGGGGGGGGAGCGGGCGGCGCGAGCGAGCGGCGCGCGGAGCCCCGCGGGGCGGCGCGCGGAGCCGTGAGGGGCGGCGCGGGGCGGTGCGCGGGGCGGTGCGGGGCGGAGCGCGGCGCTGCCGGCCGCCGGCGCCCCGCGCTGCCCGCTCGCTGCGTGCGGCGAGCCCAGCCGCGCTCCGCGCTCCGCAAAGTGCCGCCGGTGCCGCCGCGCCTCCTCCCGCACAAGGCTCTGCCGCTCCGCGCCCGCGGCAGGCAGGCTCGGCTCCTCATCCTCAGCCTCTTCTCCCGCACGCGCCCGCCGCGATGTCCGCGCTCCTCCTGGCCCTGGCGACCTGGCTCTGGGGATTACTGCCCGTCGCCGAGGCGCTGGCAGCGGCAGCCCGCGGAGGTAAGGCGCGTCCGCGGCGGGGTGCGGAGCCGCGGAACTTTCCGCCGCTTCTGCTCGGGAAGTTTTGCTCCCTTGCGCCTTGCGCGGACGGGCGCGGCCGCGGAGCGCACCCCTCAGTGCGCTCCATCACCGCGCTCCCCTGACCGCGCTCCCCTGACCGCGCTCCATCACCGCGCTCCCGCACGCCTGGATTGCGGGCGCGCTGCGCCAGGTCGGGGGCGAACCTTGGCGGCAGCGAATACACGGGGGCGAGGAGCGGGGTGATGTGCCCGGTGGTCCCCATGGCCTCGCCGGGCACGAACCACGGGGTGCGATCCGCCACGGGGCGGACGAGCCGCTGGTGCCGGCGACCCCCGCGGTCCCGGCCGCGGCTCCCCGAGGCAGCCCTGCGGCCGGCGGAGATGTGCCGCAGGAACGGCGAGCGCCCTCCGCTTCCCGCAACCTTCCAAAAGTTCCCTCCTCAATGTCCCCGAGTTGCCGCTCGCTCAGTGCCCGAACTTGGATTTGAGCACGGGGGCTCGGGGTCCCGCAGCCGCGGGGTGGGCGAGCACGGAACTTCCAACTCGCTTCTGCTCAGAGAAGTCCCCGATCCGAGAGGGTTGCGGTTCCCCCGCCGGAGCGGGGCTCTGGGTTTCGTGTCGCTTATTGCACAGTCACCAGAGCGCTCTCATCTTCCTGCGAGATGTTTGCATTGGATATTTTCTAAGTATAGCCCAAGTCCGCCTTCTGTGTGGCTCAGGTGCGGGAACGGCGGTGTGCTGCTCTGACTCAGGTTTTCTTAGCGCCGTAGAAAACCCCGCTCACCAGAAAATTGTCTGTCGGCTTGTTGTAGCCCTTCAGCTCCCAAACTGCGTGGTCTCATGAGTGAGATGCCCTGGGTGATGTACGCACCCTGCGAGGGTTTAGTTAGAATTCAGTGGAAATGTAACTCTCTAAAGCCTTGAATTCTCACTGTTAGACATCCAGCTCCTCTCCATCACGTACACATTACCTACTAAATTGTTTACTAACTGCTTACAACTCGTTTGGGTGAGTGCGGATGCCTCTGCACAGTCCGTCTGGGGTATAGATTTCTGCTTCACTCGAACTACCAAACCTCTCCCGTCCCTTTCCCGCGTAGCCATCAGAATTACATAGGTGATTCATGCTGCGAAAATGAGAAATAACTACCTATCAAGGAGGGAAGTATTGCTGCAGCATCGCAAACTTGCATGTTTAAAACACTGCATCACAAGGTGCAGGGATATTGCGAGGAAATGAGCATAGCGTTCCGTAGAACGGCACTTGAGCAGCCAGAGAGGGAAGGGTCTCAGGAAATCTTTTCGGTTTTATGAAGGGTACATATGCTTTTCCTTTGGTTCACAAAGATTCGTGGCCGTGGTAGTGATTGTTTGATGGAAAATATTTCAGGAACTTTCCATGGTATTCACGGAATGGTCAGATTAGATTTCAGCAACTGTAGCTTGTATCTGATTTTATGAATAAAAATCAAACTTCCAAACATTTTGTGGAATTGTTTTGGAAACTGATTTGTTGCTCTGTATTCCTTCATAGCAGTAAGCAAGTGCCAGTTATGCATGTATATTAATTTCTGATGTTTAAATTTTGTTTAATTTTACCTTTTTTTTTTTTATTTTTCATAGTTACCTTGCTCTGATTTAGTGTTTCACCAAAAAAAAGGTGCTGCCAGCTTATATTAAAATCAATCCTATCTTAAAAGGCAGCATCCTTGTAAATCATACCAGCCCCAAAAGTGGGATAAATCAAATTTACTTAGAATCAACTAACTCATCATATCATAATGTCATGTCTTATCAAAACTGAGCACTGCACAAATTATGACTTAAAAGGCATCTTGTTTCACAAAAAATGTCAAGTGGTCTCAACCTAAAAGGGATTCAGGATGAGGCATCCAGAAAGGGAATTATATTTGCACATCAGATAAACTTTATGATACAGTGCAAAAATTATTGACCATACCAAGTTGATTTTCCTTTACAGGAGGAAATTCTGAGTCACTGGAGCATGCTAAGCTTACTGTATGTGAAAGGCACTGAAATTTGGAATGCACTGAGGTTGGCCATAGGTAATAAGAGAATTGGGAAAATGTCATGGGTTGTGTTAATAGCACTGTTGTGGTAGCCATGGTAATATAACATACTAGTGAGGAGCTGTAGGGAGAGGTAACACTTTCTCTTAGATCAGTGGGCAACATCAGGAGCAAAAAAAGAGATGGGGGGGGGAACCCCACCAAAGTTTGAATTATCTAAGCCCTTTTCTCTGGTTCTGAAATACAGTTAAATTCTTTCAGTCTTACCAGGTCTGTCCTCAGCCGGGTTACAGCTCCTCTAACTTCATGTATATAAAAATATTGTGAAGAGAGAATGATATGGAGAGGGGGAGCTGGAAAAAGGGAAGTGAGCAGAAGGGAATCCAGCCAGGAGAGTGTGGTAGGATAAGGTCCAAGTCCTGCTGCAGCTGAGGTTGTTCCACTGAAGCCACAAAGAGGTGATTTCCTTTCCTTCTGCTTGTCAGTTCTTCCTAAGGAAACGGACGGACCCAGATTCCTTGCGACAACTTGCAACTCCTTCACAGTATAGCTGCAACAAATGAATTTATGGGGCCTGAGAAAAACCTTGCAAACAGTTTGGGAAGCTGAGAAGGCAGCATTTGTTACCTGCTCTCCCTGCAGACGCTCAGGGGAACTTCCCAGGTCCCATGGGTGCTCTCTGGTTCTTGTGGGCGTTTCCTTCCCACAGCTCTTCCCAGCCTTGGAGCTTCACCCTGCTCCCACACCCTTTCTTGTCATCCTTGATTTCTGTTTCTGCTGCTGTGAGCATCATTACATGGACCCACTGCACTAATTGGAGTGATTACCTAGAGGTGATCCAAATTGCAGAGATGCCCCGGATAATGGGAGTTTGACTGGGTAATCTCAGTGTTGTCAGTGAGATGTGAATCCACACCAGTATTAATGAGTTGCATTGCTCGTTATTAATCGACTTGCTGTCTGTGCTGAGGCTTGTTTGTGTTGGGTTTTGGTGGCACGTCACTGCTGTCAGCAGCACTGAGCCACTGTCTTCTCCCACTGTTTCATGTGTGGTTTGAGTGTTTTGGAGCTTGCAGGCAGGCGCTGGCATGGTGAAACAGCTCCTCAGCAAAGTCTTGCAGAGAAGAGATGCTCCTGCAAAGGGAGACTTTATATGGGATGGGAAAATGTTGTCACATAACTTAAAACTCAAGTTCATGAGTGATGGCATATCACACGTTATTTTTTTATATATTTTTTGCTTATTTGAAAACTTTTTGAAGGAATGACAAATCTTCATGAATTTTACTCCTTTCTGCAGTCCTAAAAAGACTTCCAAAACTTCTGTCTTCATCCCACTTAACAGGGAGTTTATTGTTCTCGCAGTGTCCTTTGACTGTATTTAAGTGAAATCTAGAAGCAAATTACTTTGAAATGGAATTTTCAGGCTTAAGGTCAGGCTGGTGGGAGTTTGGATTTCTCACCCTGTGGCAAGGACACAAACCAGGCAAAATAAATTTGTCTCCTTGGGACGACTGCTGATGGCCTTCATTCCCTGGTGAGGTGCCACAGCAGGTGATTCTGACTGCACTGGGAGCCTTTACAATACAACTTTGTCATTATTAGCAGCCTAATGCTGGAAACTGGGTGTACCAGCACTGCTGTACTTTACCAGACTGAGCTCCAGCTTGGCCATCTGTTGGAAAGTGTTCTTGAAAAAACCTACAAAAGCTGTTTCTGTGCTGTACTACAGAGGTGGATGTTCCCATAGTTAACGCTGTTATGTTTTGAACATAGATATTCAGTATTAGTATCTTATGTGCAAAAGAGATGCTTCCAATGTCATAGTGACTTTGCTGTTTATTTATTTACCCTAAAAAAACTATTACTTAAGAAACATGCCTATCATTAGAGAGGCAAAATTGCAGAGGAGGGTGAAAATATATCAAGGAATTTGGGGCATTTTTCTGCAGGATGTGTGATAAGGGTTAATTTAAGTCAGAAAAGCTGGGAGATGTCCACAAGCACAGTTTCAGTGGCTGACTGGTTTTGGAGGCACTCAGTGCTGTCTGTCTGCCCTCAGCTGAGTGTGTGAGTGCACACACAAACCCCTGGCACTCCTGGAGCCTGAGCTCTGTGTGTGGGTTTCTGTGAACTGACGTGCATGTTCTCTCTTACCTGGGTTGTTCTTTCAGTGGCTTCTGAGAGCTGAAGTTTAGTAAAAAGGAAGTGGTAGAAACACACAAACTATTTAAAGGCTAAGCTGCATTTCAAAGTTCAAAACTAGGTGTTTGATGTCAAAAGACTATGTGTAAACTTGTTCTGCAGCAAGCCTTTTACTAATTTATCACAGCAGTTCTGCTGGAGCTGTGGCAGGTTGAAGGAGCTGTCCTCCAAAGGCTTGGAGAGAAGCTCTCACTTCACACAGTGCTTCCTTTGAAGAGCTGTGTGACGGCTGCTATGTAAATCTGACTCTATGCCATACCTCTGAGGTTCATATGGACCCCAATCTTTCTGCATTTAACCTGGCAAAACTCACATTGACTTCAGTCTGCAGGTTGGAAGTGAGTGTTCCTCCAGCACCCTCTTACAGATCCTTTCCTGGTTATTTGCAGTTGAAGAAATTTGGTTTCTACATTTTGCACTGGCTCAAAAGACTTACGTAATTGTAACTTGTGAATTTAGAATTATGGCTTTCTCTAGAAAGGCTGGCAATTTAGATAATAGAACGTTGTTTTTGTTACAGTAGCATATTTGGAATCCCAGCGTGTTGTTGCTTTTTTCCTAGTTTTTATGCATTAATCTGTCGCTTAATAGTCTTGTTCTTCAAATGCAATTAAAAAAAAATTTGCTTAGAGAACTCATTTTAATTGCACTTCCTAAAAACATTCTTAATGATGAACAGTGAAGATGAAAATAGCAGAACTTGGCTACTTCTAAGCGAGTCATACAGACTAATGAGTCTGTATTTAATGTCAGTTTGGGCTAAGCGTAGACATTGGAGAACTAGGTCTTAAATTTGTAAGTGCAATTAGGAACTAATTGGGTTTCTTTAAAAATATAATTACTCAAATAATGACTTTGCACCTTCTGTCCAACCCACTAGTTTGCTTTTTAATTGAACAAGTTGAATTTTTTCCCCCATAAATTATCTCTATCGAAGAGACGAAAATATTTGTAAACTTATCCCAGCTAGCTAGCCAGTTGTTGACCATAATGGGACAAATTCCCAAGATGTACCAAAACATAGTGCTGTAAAGTGATACAAATCTTCATGTTTAAGCAGTTGGTAAAATGAAATAACCAGGACTTGTTGCTGCAGAATCAGCTGCCCAGCCCAGCCGTGGTCCTGCTGATAGGATTCCTTTGGTGAGGATGCTCTGGAGACTCCACAGGAGGGAAGGGCATTTTCCCATGGGTGCTGGTCTGTGGGAGAGCAGGATTAGACCTCAGTAATGGAATTCCAATAAAACTCAGTCAGTGCCTTTTAATTAGATTTAATGGCAACTGGGAAGGATCATTAGAGATAAACACATGCTTTTGCCAGTAATACGTTCACATGTTATTAATCTGATTTAATTTGCAAGATCCACATAGCAGGAGTAAGGTTTTTCTCTGTACCTGGGAAGTGTTATATGAGCCCGTTATAATTTGTTGTTGTATATGTCATTGCTTCCCAAGCAGTATGTAAATCCAGAATGGGGGCTGTGTGTGTGGTGGTTGTGAACGCTGGCAGTCTGAGGGCAGGGCTGCATGCTGGAGAGAAGGCTGCTTGTCTCTTCAGAAACCGCATTGTTATTGACCCTTTTGCTATAAATTGCAATGGTGTATTAATAACAAAACACTGCAATATGCAGAGTGTGCTGCTAAGTAATAGGGCTTTTTAGAGATGATGTAATGCCAGTCTGGAAGTGAGGTACGCCTGGAGATTTTTATTTCCATGCAGTTGGAAATACAGCCTAGTTCTCTGAGGCGGAAAAACAGATTACAGCATTACGAGTTCTAGATATGGTACGTTGCATCCTGAAATGCTCTTCCCAACCCGACAATGCTCCTAAACACCTCTCCTGCTGCTTCCTGCTGAGTGATGAGGCCTTCCAGAGGAGCCAGACAGCTGAAACTCAGCTTCACTTCAGAAACAAGGATGTACTATTTCCTTTTCTTGGAAATACCCATGTATTTTGGGCCATCTATTGCCTGGTTGTCCCTAGGACGTCCCCTGGTAACTTTTGGGCATGGCACTCTTGAATGACTTACACTTCAAGTGCAGTAGAATAAGTGCTAGAAGCTAAAATCTAAGCTTTCAAAATAATATCTCTAATTCCTCAAAGTTTTCACTACTCTAGGGCTCTGTTTTTAACAGCAGTTCGTAAGTCACTCCTGGTTTTCCTCGAATGAGCAGAGAGAATGAAAAGGTGCAGTTTTGGTTTTTGCAGTGGTATTTTGGGCTGGGGATGGGCTGTGTGCAAGCAAGACAAATGCCAATGCAGTGCTCTGCAAATGCAGTGTTTTGATGTGAAGTGCTCTGTCTAGAAGATTGTTCTGTGAACACATGGACATGCTCCCACAACAATTCCCATGTGGCTTTCTCATAAAGCTTTTTGATTGAAATTTACCTGCCTGGAAAGTAACAAAAATATCTTATGAGTGCTACTTTGTAAAATACAGTTTTGATATTGTCAAATAGATTGGGCTGCTGTTTATAATTTTCTCAGAGGCTGTGATATGGTGTAGAACACTTGAGTCTCCACCTCCTTTAACATGCAGAATCTCAATGATTCTAAAGCACTGGAAGTACCAAAAAACCACCATTTCTGATACATCCCTCTTAGTGTATAATTTTTTTTTTTGGAGAAATGCTGTAGTGTTATGTAGTCAAAAAAAAAAAGTGAGTTTGAAAAAGTTACACTAATGTCAGAAGATCACAAAAAATCACAACAATTTTCTACATGATAGGTAGATCTCCACAAAGCACCTGCCTCTTTTTGCTTGCAAATACAGAGAAGATAAAAGAGGAGAGAGCAAAGTAAGCTCATGGCTGGTTGGATGCTCTTTTGCATATGCAAACACACACTGATTTATCCAAAGTATATTGGTATTTGTGTAAAGCTGTGTGCTTAGGAAATCAAAATGTGTCATTTGCCAGTGAGACGTTTTCCTCTCTGGAGCAAAACATTTTTTATGTTTTGTGAACAAATAGATTTCAGGCTTTCATCAAGACCACTGAAGTCAATGGATTCTTTGTTTTGTCCTTGTAATAGAATCAGGTTGCATCTAAGTATAAAAGAACTTTTAAAAATTTTATTAAAATTTCACTGGAAATTCTTTATTAGAGGACCTTTAATTAAATTGCATTGTCTGTATTGCCCTATGACTTTTATGCAAGAAATACCTATTTCTTGAAAAATTTCTATTCCAATAGTTGGTTTGATTTTGTAGGGTTTCTTAAACTGAACCCATGTTTATATTTATCTTCTCTAATTTTAAATTATGTGCATCACATGCGTGATTACTTCTCATTTCAGAATTTGTAATAATCCTCTAGAAGAGGAGTTATTGCATGAATTATTTTAATAAAGTTAATTTGATTTTTTTTTTCATGTAAAAACATCTGTTTTTGCTAGGAAACTACCTTCCTGTGAGGTCAGAAAACCTGAGAAAATTCCAGACAGCTCAATATGCTAAGATATGTATGGTCTGCAAGTCATTGGTTGGTTAAACCTAGTGTTTTGCTATACAGAAGGATCTGCTGTTCTTCTACATGATGCACTACCCTTTTCTTCATAAAAAATGTATATTGGCCTTGGAGTTGTGGGAGGATTATAAAGGTGGTACCTTCTCACTCTGCACTTCAGTTCCCTATGAATCTTTGCAGATTCATCCAAGGATGAGCACGCTTGACCTTCTTTTGGAACCTATCCTAAAGCAGCTGTTTTTACAGCAGTATTTAGTAAAGTGTAATGAGGGGTAGGTCAAGCCTGTGCTGATAGTCATATATCTCCTGGAGGGAAACTCTCCTGCCTTCCAAATTCATCAGAAACACTTGGTTTAAAATAGATTTATTTTGTGTAACTATTGAAGTTGCTTTTTCTGAGGGATGTTTGCAGGCAGTGGGAGTTTAAGAGTACAAGGAGTGGAGGAAGGCTGCAAAATGGAATTTGTTCTCCTTGGGCCCAAGTCCTAAGCCAAGTGTTTTTATTTTTATATTTAGATTTCAGAAAGAGTGGTGAGCAGCAAATGGTTTCTCCATAGTGGTATCTTACAGCATGGAGTCTTAGGCAAAACTCTTGGGGCTGCAATTTAAATCCTGTGCAAGGGAGATGAAGCAGGCCTGGATGATAAAAGTGTGAAAACTTAAGTGCTGTCCCAGGCCTACAGTTTGTGTGTGCCTTTGGAAACAAAGCTGTTCTGTGCTGAAGCAAAAAGATGTTTTGGAGGCTCACCTGAGCAGGTGATGCTGTAGGGCTCTGTAAACCACTTCTGTGGTAATATATTTCACATATATACATATGGATATAGAGCCGTAAAGGGGGAGCCATGAGAGGTGCTGTGCTAAGCACAGCAAAGCCAGGAGTACCAGGGCTTTTTTCAGCAGATAGAATCTGATGCCTTCACCCAAGTGGCCCATTATCACATTTCTTCAAACTGGAGCAAGCTATTCAGGTCAGTGTGTGTGTACAGACCCACCTGAATGAATTCCTCAGCTTGCACTTGATGTGTTACATTTCTTTCTCTGGGTTTCCAGTGGCTGTGAGTTGAGTAGAGTTGACAGTACACAATATTACCTATTTACTCTGTAGATTATACTTCTCTGGAGAATTGGTGTCAGCTAATCTGCTACTTCTGCATTTTGAGACCTGTGAACTGCATCTGCAGTAGTATTGCAGGAGAGTGTCAGATCTAAATTTCTATAATTTTCTTATTTACCTTGGATTTCTGGGCCTCTGTGTCCAGGTCTCCAGCCTTTGACACTTATTTTGTCCTGTGAATCGTTTGCTTTCTGTGCAGAAATTCTCTCTGTCAGTATCCAATTTTGGCCACTCTTAGGGCGGTAAG
The DNA here is from genome assembly GCF_037042795.1 of Molothrus aeneus. Taxonomy (NCBI): domain Eukaryota; kingdom Metazoa; phylum Chordata; class Aves; order Passeriformes; family Icteridae; genus Molothrus; species Molothrus aeneus. Next base: position 34,368,479 of record NC_089652.1, on the reverse strand, counting down.
AAGTTTGAAGCAGATGGTTGTCAACAGATGATGACAAAATTCTGAAATACGGCTCTGATACAAACTGTGAGGCTGAGTATTTAAAGCCTATTTGAAGCACATTCGAGTGTATAAAGCCTGCTTGTGTTTCTAATGCTATTGCTACCTTTGCCGTGGAATATTCTCAGAACAATTCATAAATTCCATATTTTTTTCTGAAAACAGCATAACTCCCCACACCAATTAGTGGCGTTCAGTAATGAGTATATGAACCATGTTATGATTTTATGTCAGTTAGAATTGTTAAATGCTCCTTGATGAAGCCATGCTGATTTACATTAATTGGTGTCCTGTCTTCCCACAATGGCATCACACTGTGTCAGAAGTGCCTCACAAAAAGTTGTAACATAGCTAAACTCTCAGTGATTGCCCATGATTGCCATTCTGCTGTTGACTGCTGCTCTGAAGACTTACCAGCAAAAGACTTGAAAATTCGGGCGATTTTAATAAGTGGCTGTGAGCCTTAGGAGCATAACTAAAAGCATTTGCATAAAATGAGCGCTGAGATCCGGTAGGTGTGGCACAACTCAGATCCTTCCACTGCATTCATTCCCTTTGCTAATCCAGCAGCTCAAAGAAATTGAAGTGCATTAAAGGCTGTTTTACGTGGCTATGAAAAGCATGATGCAAATATGCAAATTCAAGAGCGCATCTTCCACAAGTTTATATATCTTAATGAAAAATGTCAGAGCGTAATATATCAACAGTCTGCTTCGCCCCACAGTAGCCAGTTTTTTCTAAAGATAGCACAGCATGTCCTTGCTGTGCTACTAGGAGTAAATTAACACAGCAGAGCGCTTGTTCTGAAGTCAGCTGATGATTCTTCTGCTGATTTTTGGGGAGGGAGGACTTGTCTGCTGATGGTGGTCATCTTGAACTGCTTACCACTTACTCATGCATGCAAGTAATTTCCCCTGACTGGTATCAAAAAACATCTTCATTTAATTTCTTTTGTTATCCTGTTTTCTGTTGAGTGGAAAAGTTGCTCCACCTGACTGGAAATCTTGAATTGTGTATTGTGGGACACCTGAGAAGCATAAGCCATGAGTGTTTTGCTAGTGGGCCAGCAGAGTGGTGACTCCCACTGGTGTGCATCTGATTTCACCTCATGAATTCTGGTTTTATATTGAGTAGAATATCTCTCTCTTTTTTCCTTTTTTTCCTTGCCTATCAAATTTACAAAATCTCACGTCTGGGAAATCCCCTTACAGCTTCAGGAGGCCAGGTGCTGCCGAGCTCATCAGAGAGTCACAGCTGTTGATGGTACAGGTGTCTGTAGAATGCTGTGTTTTCATTTGTAGTTTGCAGCCACAGGGAAAAAAACCAAACTGGAAGTGAATGGAGGAGGGTTACTTGTTAAATTACAGCATTATTTTATTTGATGGGAAGCTAAAAAGGCATGTCCAGTACCAAAAAACCCTAACAATCTCCACAGTGCTTCTGAACCGAAAAGAACTTGTGTTGCTGAATACATGAAGAGTTAAGCAGCAACATTTAGTATGTGCAAGTATTGTCTTTGATAAGCCATGGGGAAATCAACATCTTTTCTTTCTTTCCAGAAAATACAGGAGGCTTCTTGAAGCACTTGCTTTTGGGAATGAGTGTATTAGTGAAGAGTTCATGGATGATCCGGATCTAATTTTTATAGAAATGAATGGTAACCCACTGTGGGACCTCAAGTCTGCGTGGGTGTATTTTGCATTCACCTCCCTTACTCTAGACTTAAAGAATTCTTTTGCTTTTTTTATTTTTTCCCCACTGATAAATAAGTGAAGTTTAAAAGTAACTCATCCCAATAGGAATCACTACCACTGTAAGGAGGGGGAAAAAAGAAGGCAGCAGTAGTGCAGTGATGTTTCAATAACACCACGTAATCCCCCCCATACTTCAGTAATAAAGCTGCATGGGCTGCAGTCAGCTTTCCTGTCAGCACCTTTCTATTGACATCTTTCTGTCAGAAAAGATGAAGTGAAGAGTAAAACCTAAATCTGTTTTCTCTTATGCTAAATGTATTCTGCAAAGCTTTGGTGAAATACAAAGCGTGTGGACTTTGCAGATAGTGTTTGCATTTGGGACTTGTGGGAAAATTTATGTGAACTTTGTGCTGTGGGAATAGTTGCCCTTTAAAGCAATTGGTTATATTTAATGTAAGTACATACCTCAAAACTGTATTTGGTGGAGTGCTCTGTTCTTTAGAGCTCTTTTGTTTTTAGGGGCAGGAGTGTGTAATGACTGGTATAAACTGAGTTTTCACAATTTGGTTGGCTTGGGTGCACAGACTTAACATTTTTTTGCCCTGAGAAGTCTCTTAGTGTTTAAAAGCAGCAGACAAACCCAAAACCCTGTCAAAGTAAGCCAGAGTACTTTGCAGTTGTTGGCTGAAACCATCTAATAACATGGTCCAAAAGCTCATTTATATTGATTTTCTTAATTCTCTCAATAACCTGAACATTTGTTCTAATTACAAGAGGAATAAAAAGCAGACTAACAGGTTCTTAGATGTCAAAGTCTGTTGGACCACAAAGCGCATCCAAAAGGATATCCTTCAGAAGGAATAAGTGGGAGGTATGAGTGTGCATTTCATTAGCCAGTAATAATATGCATACCCATACTTGGGGGAGAAACACCTCTCAAAACATCTCCTTCCTGCTGGACCTCTGGGGCTCATACACTTGCCAAGGTCACAACTCCTGCCTCCCTCTGCAGCCTTTTCTGCACAAGGGGCTGAGGAAAGTTATGGAAAAAATGGTAGATTATGTTTATTTTGCAAGGAAAATATCTGAGCAGTTGGGACTAGGTAAAGCACCTCTGGAAGGAGTGGGGTTGGACTCCTGCTTCTCCTGTGATGGTGGTGGAGAAAGGTTGCTCATGGTGTGGTCTTCTGGTTCTTCATGTGAATGATGCAGGCATCAAGAATAGGATTAGTTTCTGGCTCAATTTTGAATGTGAGCTAAGTAGTCTCCTTAAGAAAAAAAATAATAAAAGGAAACATTTTTATTTTTCTATTTTTCTCAGTAGTCTTAACTGTTATATAATGGGGAAGAAAATCTCTTTTTTGTCCTTAGGAACCCTTTGATTGCCAGAGAATCTGATCTGACACATAACCTTCTGTGCTGGCGGTGCTGCTGATGCTAATGCTGGAGTGAGGGGTCAGGGATGGACCCTGGCCCACCTGGGCTGGACCCTGGCTCCTCCCCAGAGGAGGGTGCCCCTTCCTCAGCCCTCATTCCCTGTCAGGCCCAGATTACCACGTTCAGTTTGTGTTGGATTTGAACCCAACAAGGAGGGAAACAGAGAGGGGAAACCTGCGCAGAGCTTGGGTACGGCAATACAGTCCTCAAGGCTGAGGTTGTTCTTCCTCCCACTCTCTCATCAGGTGGGTGCTGTTAAAGCTTGAGAATCCCTCTTGAATTTCATTACAATTCTTTTGGAGAAGACTGGCTAGTAATAGCCCAAGGAGGAGAAATGGTGTCCCAGGAAAGGCAATGGTGTTGCTGAAGAAAGAAAATCTGAAGGATTTTCTTCCCTGAGTGCTGTGCTTCATACACAGGAAGAAAGGAAAGGCTACATCAATCTCCCTCTTATTAAACTGGCACAGCTAATATATTCTGCTAAAATGTGTTCATCATGCTGTTTAAAACAGCCAGGTTAGAAATCTACTGACAATAAATGAAGATTTATTGGTTTTTGTGTCATTGGGGCACCTAAGACAGGTTTGGAATACTAACTGGAATTTGTGAAAGGGGAAAAAAACTGTTTCGGTGCCATTTAATTAACTATCTGGCCAATATTTCTCCCTTTTTATTGTAAAATCTGTAAGTTGCAATTGGCTGCAAAAGTACTCTTGTGCAACTCTGCCAACAGTTAACAAATAAACACATTAATACAGAAAAGTCTTGTAGAGATCCATGTGTACTGGATAAAACCATACGTTGAACTGCAGAGATGGCTTGTTTTAACAAACCAGCAAGCTAGAAGATAATAATTGTATTTTGTGTATCTCTTAGTGTGGCTGTGCTGGATAACTGAAATCAGTACAAATATGAGCAATATTTTCTTTTTAACTGAAGTCATACCTGGAGCTCGATGTAAATAACCTATTTTATTAAAGTCCCAGATGCTTTTATTGCTTAGCCTCTGTATTGTGTTGTTATTCTAAGCAATAGCACTGTAAGCTGTGATCCAAATACACAGCTGCAAGTCTTCAGATTTTTACCAAAATTTGTATCAAGTTTGTGGATTAAGGCCTAACAAAATTTAATGAGGTTAAAAGAAAACTATTTTTTGGAGAGCTGATTTCTGTATACATTTATGTAGTTTGTCCAAGCTATCTTGACTGAGAGATAGCACTATGGATCATGACTTCAGACACTTTCTGGGATCCACAGAAATTAAAACTGGGAGTTTGTGTGCTTTGCTGGTCACTGTTCCTCTCCCAGCTTCCCATGGGGGGAGTGCTGCCCTGCAGGGCTGCATCTCCCTGACCTTTGAGGAGATTGTTCCTGCTGTTTGGGGAGCTGCAAGCACAAAGGGAAGATTGTGATTTTTATCACTCAAGGTCAAAGCACTGACACCAAATGACTGGTTCGTGTTTTAGCTTAAAATGCTGCAGACAGCACATTATGGGCAAGGATATGCAAAGCTCACCTTCACTGTGAGATCTACCAAAGGGGGAAATATCTGAGCCTGCCTCGTGATGCATAAAATGCTGTGGCAAGCAACTGTTTTGGGGAGATGGAGACCAAGTTTTGTAAGCACTTAGAAAAAATGAAAAGAAATCCAAAGCTGAATTAACTTTATTCTCTCTCTTGCAGCTGCTGGAGCTCTTGCAGTCCCTCTGGTCAGGCTTCCAGCGGGAGCTCTCGGGTTGAAAGGTTAACGACTCATTTACTAAGCAGTGCCATTTTCTTTCATTTTTCATCTGCAATTATCTCTACTCCTCTAAAAACTGAAAGGCCCTTCCAAAACATATTGTACTGATGCATTATTGCTGTCAATTAGTTATTAAATCATAGATCTTTAAAAGTGAAATCCAAATATGCATGAATTTATTCGGCTGCTGCACAGCCACTCCATTAGAGAAGTGATGAGTATCATATCCAGGCGGCTCTGAATATTGGCAGATGTTTCTTAATAAGGATCATAATGTTCATTTGAACTGTCATTTTTGGGGGATTCTGGGGGAAGGATGGATACTGAAGGAAGCACCTTGAGGATGGTGCTGTAGAGGAGCAAAGCAGATCCTGCTGTGGGATTGTTTGTGGGGTGTAACTTGCTGGGGTAAGAGCTCGGTGTGAGAGCTGGAGACAATCAGGGCAAGCAGTTGAAATGGCAATGCCTTCTATGTAGGGGTGGCAAGATTCAAAAAGAGCCACATCCTGAGCCCTGGTTACAGGGATGGTGCAAGGAAAGAGGAATTGCCAGCCAGTAACTTATAAATCACAGGCTTAAAGACTGCAATAGTGGTGTCGTGGTTTCAGGGAATGGAGGGTGATGAGGGCAAAAGCCAGATTTTTTTCACAGCTGTTTGATATGGTATTCGTGTTCATTTATGAATTCCTTAAATTAGCAGTTTCACTTTTCTGCTGTCTACTATACTTTGACTCTTAACTGAATTAAATCACATTATAAATGACATCTTTCCACAGTTGGAATACAGGTTAGCACTCCCAAGAGGGGTGCTTTAATGAGGTTGTTGCTATGACAGCTCAGCTTCAGGTAGCACATGTGCCACTTCAGAATACCCTCTCTCCCCTCAAAACATTGCAGCAACTTCTGCGAGGGCATTTTAGAACTTTCAGTGTAATTTATGACCAGCATTTCGTATTTCTCTTCTCCTAATAATGCAGCTGAGGTTTTGTGTTTGTTTCTGCTTTTATTCCTGCAGTGTTAATAGCAGTGCAGGACTTGACAAGTTAAAGAAACAAGGAGGTGTTGGTTCTTTGGCAATTTCAAAGGATGCTCTGAGGACAAGTCAAAACATTTACAGAGAGAACAGGTGCAAACACTCCAGTGTTTACAGTGGAAATGTACGGGGCCTGTGCTTCTGAAATTCACATCAAAGAACTTCACAGTAGATGGAAATTGTTTATTACCTCCTTGGACACCTGGTAGGAATACAGACATTCCTGTTGGGATACAGCCTTGTAGCTGGCTGCAGGGATTTGCCTCTGCAGAGGAGCTGGCTGTGGTCTGTGGCCAGGCTGGGTAATGGCTCTCAGTACCTCAAGGATGTTAAATGATGCAGTTGTATTTTTCAGAAACACTCTGAGGTTGTATTTGCTTTGCCGCTGCTGTCTGCTAGAATCATGAGGCTGCCTGGGAAGGCGAGAAAAGTCTTTCCTATTAAAAACCAATTCACCCCATCCCTGCCTTTCTACACGGGCTCTGCTCTTGTCGAGTGCCAATTTTTGCACAGTTAAATGTGGGTAAGGTAGTTCCAAGCTCAAGGCTTTGAACCTCAGTGTGGTCCAGACAAAGACTGACACTAGTATTTTTGAAAAAAAATACCCAACCAGAAATAGCAGAAGTCCTAACCACAGTTTAATGAAGTTATTCCACACAGATGTTGGAACAGCCTTTAGGACGCATGGTGTCAGAGTGAGCACTCTGTATTGTGAGTATTGCTCTGTTGTTGCTTGCCCATGAAATGACAAAATGTCATGATTAAACTCAAGTGAGCAGCTCTAAAATGCATTTCTGCTGCCTCAGTGTTTTCTAGTTGCTTTGTAGACACAAAAAACTTTATTGTTGAGTCTCCTCTTCCTTTCAAGCTCTGAGTGTGAGTTTTTAGATGTGTGACACTGACGTACAGAAAGGAGTCATAGTCAAATCTGACATGACCTATATAAATATTGCCTTAAACAATGGCCTGGATGAAAAGGCTTTTTCCCTTTCCAAAGGGATTCAGTTTTGTTTGCCTAGCTGTGCATTGTTGCAGTTGCTTCTCATTGGATGTGTGTCTCTACCCACCAGTGAGTGCTCTCCCTCCTCAGCACCTGTCAGAAATAAATTTCTTTGTCACTACTCATGTCAATGAAGTTAAACCCAGGGAGATGCTCAGCAACTACACAACCAGAATGCTTTGCCATTTTGAAGTTATTTGGCTTAAAAGATTTTTTTGTTTTGCTTGCTACTGCCTTAGAAACTGTGCAGTATAATGATCTGGATTCATTTCTTTCGAGTGTTTTATTGAAAGCTAAAACACCTTGGGACTAAAGAGTAAAAAGGCTGGCTTTATAAATCAATGCTTCTTTGTGTGTATTATGCTATTTACTACTCATCCAAGTATAGTAAATTTTTACAAATGCAAAATCATTCAGCTGTATCCAGATTGGTTTAAAAGATGCTGATGAGAACAGTTAAGTTTTTTGCAGGTTCTGATAATATTGTTTGCCAAAATTGTGCTTGTTCCAGTTCCTTTCTGTGACCATGCTGAAAGTGCAATTTATCTGTAATTTTAATGACCAGTAAATAGGTCCAATATTCCTCACATTATACTCTTCTTTCTGTTCTCTATTTGACTTGCTTGGCCATTAGTGCCACTTTTTCTCAGATCATAATGTTGCCTTGTCTGGTAAGAAGGTGAGCTGGAGATTAGGAATTTTTACCCTCGCAGAAAAACACAGCAGAAAAAGCAAACCCAGCACCCAGGGTGCCTCGACAAAAGGAGACCAGATGCAGAGTGAAAAGCACATGGTGCAGATTCTGGCTTCTCCCTGCAAAGATTGCTGCAAGAACAGAAAGCACGCTGTGATTTATTCTCGTGGCAAAAAATCCGCAAATGGAACAAAGAGTACAGAAATCTCAATATGTTGTTGCTAATACAATTTACATTTAGAACAGTGTGTCCTCCTTCACCACCATGCTCTGTTTGAACATAGCTAAGTTCAACTAGGCTAAAGCTTGAACTGCAGTCAGAGCTTCCACTAAATGAACATCTGAAACTTAATGGTAATTATATAGCTTCTAAAAAATAAATTCCCCATGTATTACATTTGTTCAGTAGTTATCTCCATGTATAATAATATCAAATTATTATGCTGTCTCTCAAAGACATAAATCGCATCATTTTTACACAGACCAGAAAATGACTTGCACTTAATGACATGTTTATCTGTGTATATATGGTAGATTTTAAATTGAACAGTTCCAGACATAATTTTCCTAATATTTGTTAATCCATCTTTAATTAAAATGTTAATTACAAATCCAGATATCACACAGAGAAAAATCAGCCTACAGTAAACTGTGCTTTATTTGCACAAGGACAAAACGCCTGCATTTACATGTCAGTCTGCTCTTCTCAGTTTCAGCATCGTCACTTTTCATGTGTGATAACCAACTAAAAACATATTGGTGAGTTATTGTACTCATTGTTTACCCCCAGAAATGGCTGTGGGGGAGTCCAGGGGGTTGTGGAGTTAATTTAATGCTAGTTAAAAATTCCCAGAGTAGGGTCTGAAGCACTCTTTGATGGGATTTTTTTGCCCAGAATGGCTTCTGCCAGTGCTGCTGTGGCTGAAGTTGCCTCTGACAGTTCCTGGGATAGAAAACACTGCTGAAGTCGTGTCCTGTGTAGCCCAGAACAAAACTCCCTCTGTGTCTGAGCCCTGTATTCCAGAAGTCAGGCCCAGCCTATCCTGTTTTCCAGCCAAGGGTTAGGGAAGGTAAAGTTAGCTAGATGGAAGTTGTACTTGCCATGTAAGAAAAGTACATTAAGGTTAACTTGCTTTGGAAGGCTGGGGTGAGGAAGACTTCACTTGTGCTTTTCCTCACCAAGATCCAGTCTGTGTGCAGCTCAGTTTACTGATATTTTTATTTGTGCTACTCCATACAGAGAGTTCCAGCACTTCACACTTAACAAGAAATAATCCTGTGATCCCCTGTGCAAAGTTGCACATGTAGCTGCAACTACAGGAAGGCTTTTTTTTTGTGTATGTGAATTAAAATACCTTGTTGACAGAAGGTAATTACAATCTCCAAGACTGAAAAAAGTTGTTATGCTTGTAAAACTTAGGAAATTCGAGTTGTTCAGGTTTCTTGCCTTGTATATATATTTTTCATCTGTCATTAATGACATTGTCAGGGACAATCCAGTTTAAACAGATTTCATGTGACTTTTTCAGAGTTGTTGTGTTTAAGTTGCTAACTCTTTAAATCACACAAAAATTTTCAGGCAAAGCCATATAATTTATGAGGAAAATAAAGACTTGCCTATAGTGTGCCATCTGTTGATTTTTATTTAATTAGAAACTAATTTTCATAAGTCTGTCTCACTTATATAAAATGTATACTAATAGTTACGTTTTAAAAAAGAGTATTTTTTAAAGTCTGAGAGGAAAAACATTTTGCCAAATATGTCTAGAATATTAACTATTGCTAAATAGTATTTTACAAAAATCACATCTCTTGATCCCAGAAGCCTTAACAATCTGTTCCTATTTGGGGTTTGTCTGAATACTACTGAAAGGGCTTAAGCTTTTGGGTTTCAGATGTGCTTTCTTCATATTTTTTAACCTGTTCATTTTTTCATCAAAGGAGGTCACCTCTTCACCTTTCTTTTAATCTTTCCTCCCTTTCATTCCCCTTATTCCAGTGTTCTTTCCAGTTTGTGAAAGTCACTTAATCTCTGTTTGAAACTGTACCTGATTTGCTCCGGCAGCACGGCTTCTCTTAGCAAGTTCATCCACATGGATAAAGAGGAGGCTGCCTTTGACATTTCTGCTGCACCAGGAGGATGCAGCCCTGCCTTGTCCAAGAGCTACAAACAAGAGGTTATTTTAGGAATGCTATGGATTGGTGTGTACCACCCTGCCTTGGTTTGCAGTCACTGTGTCTTTGAGACGTGTTGGAATATCTGCTATCAGTGCATGAATAATCCTGCTATTTATAACTTGTTTGCAGGCAAGAGGGGCCTCTCCTGGCCCTGGCCACCAGGAGAGGCAGTCTGCCTGCATGGAAATTGAGTTTGTTTCGGTTCCTTGCTAAAAACAGTCCAGGCTCCACCACTCCTCGAGGTGAGGTGGTGATTGTGAGCTGTCCCTTGGCCAGGCACAGCCCTCTCCAGAGCAGCCTGTGCCCAGGTGAGCCCAAAGCCAGGCTCCTGGGGGAGCTCTTGTCTTTCCCATGCCAAGTCCTTAAACCATCTTAGCTACAAACCTGCACACAAACACGGTGAGAACATGCCATCCTTCCACCTGGCATCTTTATTCCAGCAACCTGCTTGGAAATGGATTTTCTTCCCCCTGGTCTCCTTATGTCTGGTCTGCTGAGCACAGGCAGAGCACTGGGGCTCTGGAGCTCGCTTGCTTGTGCCTCACTTGTATTATTTCCTTTTGTTCTAGCTAGACACAGCAGATTAAGAATTGCTTCCTCTTCCCCTTGCATGGTAAGCCAGGACTAACAAAAACTAAAGACAAATCTGCTACTACATCTATTGCCTATTAGGGTGAGGGAAAAGGTTCAGGATTGGCAGCTAATAGGCATGTAAAACTCATCTTCACAAGATATTCCCTAAGTCATTATTCAGTGAAGAATCTTATAAACGAGGGGGTTGCTTAATAATTGCATTCTCAAGTATAATACATTTTTCACTTAATTTGCCTTTGCAAGCTGATTTTTCTTGAACCTGCAAAATTGAATTCCTTCCTAAGTGGAGGACCAGCTACCAAAAGAGTGTGAGATGTTTATTGGGGTGTGTGTTGATTTGGGGGTTATCTGGTAAAGGAAAAAAGATGCTTTCAGGAAGAGAGCATGTAGATAAATAAAAATTTGTCCTCAGATGAGATCAAGACACCCACTCTGTGAATGTGAGGAGCTGCCAGACTTCAAATGTCGCCTCTTAACTCGTGATGAATGTGGGTCTAAAGGTGAACAGACTGGAAAACTATTGGAGTAGGTGTTTTTAAAAAAAAAGAAAAAAAAAAAAAACAAAAAACAGGTTTCTCTTAGCATGATTGCAGGGAAGACTGGGAAGTCTGACTCAACTTGTAGTGGGTAAAATGGCCAGAGGAGTCCTCAAGTCTTGAACCAAAAAAATATTAGGATGAGATAAGTAGTTTTAGGGAAAAAAGGATGAATGAAAGGTAGGAGATGACCTTAATTTCTTAGGAGTATTTTCTTTTTCCTTCCTTGTTCTATATTATTAGCTCCACTCTGTAAAGCTCCTGCATTTATCCTGGAATAACCATTCCTGGAGCCTCAGCATTTTTACTGAAATACATTTTGAAAAAAGCTTTAAATGGAAGTTTAGCAACCCCTCTCCTCCAATAAAGATTGTTCAATAAAATCAAAACTGTATTCCTTGGCCCAAATCCATGTGTCTGATTCTGCACAGATGCAGAGCAAAACTGCTGCAAGACAAGGAGGGCATCCACCAGGTGAACTTTGGCCTTGTTTCTTGTTTTCTTTTACCTCTGCATGCCCCTTTTTATGATTTTCATGCAGTAGAAATTTCTGAGGTGCTTTTGGTGTGAGCCTTACCTTTGCTTCTTCTTGACAGATGTTTTAAAGCAGCCCTGAAAAGGATCCCTTTCTAACACAGCTCCCATAATTTTATGGTGGGAAGCTCTGTGTTCACAAACTGCCATTCCTTCTTTGCTGTTTTCAGTTGCTCCTGGACCAGCCTGCCTTCAGAACTGGTTGATGAACCTTTTCCATCCCACGCGGTTTTCTCTTTGTGTTTAGCTGTTTATTTCCCACTATGCTCTTTAAAATCCTAATAACTTTGTCTTCAGCATTCTTTGCTTGGCATCAGCAATTTAGAATTTCTTTGCCAAGTAAGCACAACCTTTGTTTTGCTCAAGCAACACCTTCAGATGTAAAAACCTGGGAGTGTAGTAAATCATATGGGGAGAAAAAAAAAATCTTCCTTTAGAAATACATCTAATAACTATGTTTGTATTTCTTCAGTGGTATAGCAATAACTTCTAAGTGCTTTACCACTATGGTGATTTCTAGTTCAGTTTCAAAAATGCAGCTTATTGAAAGTGTCACTATTAATAGCATCCTAGTGGCACAATAAAGGATAATTCAATAGGATATCCCAGTTAAGCAGGGTACCGTGTTTACATTGGGTTCCTGCCCAGCAGCTGCTTATGCTGAAGTTCTGCAAATAATTCAGGAATTAATCAAGGTGTAACCATGGGGACAATGCCAGGGTGGCTGTCATAATGTGGCCTATAAAGACAAATTATATAATTCATCTGCAGTTTGGTGTGATCATGGGCAATAAGCTTCAGATTTCTTGACCACCTTGGCCATATGGTGATGCTGTTGTTGCTGATGCTACCCAGAAGAGGTAAAGAAAATACAAAACCTAAATATTTATTGGAATAGAGCTCAATTTTTCTTAAATGTCTATCCATAAAGTGTGATATATATATATATATATATATATATATATATATATATATATACACACACATATACATATACACATATATATATAATTTATTTATTTTTTATTATTTTATATATATATTTTTTTATATATATATATATATGCAGCAGCATAAGTGCATATTTCTGGGTGCAAACTGCATGATCACTTGTGCATGTTTTCTGAGACAAAAGTGCTGGGAAAAACAACTGGTCAGTATTAGTGAGAATGAAGTAATTTAATTGGATTTTTCATTTTTATTTTTAGCTTGCAAGATAATTGCCTCATTATGGGTGGTAGATTCTGATTTTATTTTATCAGTTTTAATCAGATCTACATGCTATTCCCAGAAAGATGTAACCACTCACAAAAGCCCTTGGATGCCCAGAAAAGGCTATTAAAAATTGAATAGTTCAAATAGATAAAGATGGGATTTCTAGCAAAACAGCCATTTTGGGGAAGGGGAGTGCAAGAATAACTTTGTTTTGTTAAATTAATGGTACTATTTCAGTTCGGGCCTGCATTTAGAGCTCATCAAGACACCCATGGGAATATATGAATTAGTTTGTTTTAATTGGATTATTTAATTTGATTGTTTAAATTGCCTTTCTGTTTTTATTTGCAGCCCTTTTTTTTAGCCGAAAGCATTTTCGGATTTGGATTTGCATGTGTGCTTGTTTTGTATGCTCACTACTTTGATTCTCTTCCAAAGGTCTTTTCTTTTTCCTTGGGAAAAAAAATGGTGAAAATTAATATGTTGGCAAAATCCAGCCATGAGTTCAGAGAGAGTTGTGAATAATGGATGCAGGATCTTTCTGTTCCACTGCAAAGACAGTGCACCATTATCCAACTTTTTATTAAAAGTGTTGCATTTTTAATTACACCCCAGAAATAAACAAATCAAATGCAGGAAACTTTTAGCCAGTATTCCATGAGTGGACAGATGGGGCTTGATCTGATGGAAGCAGAGTTCTGCACTGGTTCAACCAGAGTGATGTACACAGAGCTGGATCTGGGTTTCCAGGCCAAGAAAAAAACAAGTTAGCTTTGAACCAGGGCTTGTGGAAAGATAAACATGCAGGGGCTGACACGGGCAAAGATTCTGCCTGCACGTTACTGGAGCACGAGGTGTTGTAATTCTTGACATTGTCTGTGTCAGTCTATAAAACCAATTTATCAGATGGGGCTGATAATTGTCTGCACGTGATTCTGTCAGAGCGGGCAGGAGTTTGGTTTGTGCAGCCTAAGGGAATCCTCCCGAACCATCCACTCCCAGTCAACGGCAGCTTTGTCATCGACTGAAAGATTAAAGGGTTCAATAAGGTGAATTGACATAAATCAAAGTGATTTAACTGATTTAAACCAACAAGCAGAAAACTTTGATTTAAATAATTGATTTTAATCTAATTGTGAATTTATAGTGTTAGTGGTTTTCTCTGAGGCAAATTACTTGATTGGTGTATCAGGGTAAATGCACTGATTTGTGACCAGAGAGAAATTTACTGGATACTTTTTTTGGCCTAACAGTGAAACACTCCTCTCTCCCCCAGTTATATGTGTCTTTTTCACACAAGATCTGTATTCAGCCTTAACTCTTCATCAATTTTCAGCTCCTATTTGAAAAGTGAATGGGTGAGATTTAATTCAGTGACTATATTAATTCACAAGATATATTAATTTTCATCTGCATTTATTTTAAAACTGGTTTCATGCATTTTAGTCACCATTTGGAGTGGATTTTTGTGAACACTAGAGGGAGTACACATTGTTTCAGGAAGTTTTAGTTCAAACCAGGATGATCTAATCAGGCACTTTAGAGCTAGATCTGATGTTATAGCTGATGTTATATAGTCAAATTTTTATATCTTGGGTCATTTATGGAGGAGAAAACACAAAATACATAAAGGCCACATTTTTCAAAAGACCCTCTAAATGAAAAAAAAAAAAATTCTCATGTTTTCTATATTTCTCATATTTTCTATGATGCAAAAGTGGCGCTTTGTGTTCTCCAGCATAGTTTAACATACAAATCAGGCACAAAGTGGCCAGGCAGTGCAGACAGGCTTCAGGCTGGATTTGGTCAGCGCTGCTGGATGTGAGAGGGAGGAACCAGCATCACCTGCCTGCTCTGCTGGGCCAGGTGTTGATTCCCACTGGGCTCAGTGTTTTCCTTGGCCTGTCACAGGAAATCCCACAACATGGCATCCAGGCAATAGAGATAAGAATTGGAGGATTCCTTTTAATGAAATGTCTAAAATCCACAGGTAAACAAAAAAGAAATTAGAAAAAACAAGAAAAAAAGTAGTACTATGACACCCTCTGCTCCATCCTGCTTTCTGTATTATTAAGGATGTGTGTTGCCTGATTAAAATGGTTCAAGATGAATGAGACTAGAGTGATGATAAAGAAAATAAAATATTGCAAGTTTTCTAAAGTACAGTAAGCTTTGGAGCACTAGTGGATTTTTTTTGTGTATGTTTTCCCACTCTTTAGCCTTTTAACCAGTTTTAAGTCAGTGTCAATGACTTCAGGTTGGTTTCCGTAGTGTTACATACATTCCAGGGGAAATGTATTGGTTATAATAAGAATAGTTTGTCTCAGATGTAACTTTATTGGCTTGTGTTAAAAATGCATTGATTTTTGGCTGAAATATTTGGGCTTCGGGGTAGATACATTTGTTCTGGTTAGGAGTGTACTAGAGTCAGTAGAGCTCTTGTGTTTCAGCAAATACATTTTTATTTAAAAGTAAACATAACATTTGAAAGGATTAAATGGGCATTAATTGGTCAGGTGCTGTATTTTCAAACCTGCCATCAGTTCTAACATGAAATGTTCTGACACTTGAAAGAGCAAAAGGTCATCATATTTTTCATGTATGTAATTGTAAATCTTCTTTGTAATATTGTATTCTGTGTAATGTTGTAATATTCTTACTAAAATATATATAAACCACATATACAAATAGTATTTTCTCTTCCCATGTTGAAATCCATGGACAAGGCTGTCAAAGAGAAAATGTTCACTTGTTTTTTAGGGAGTGCCTCTTCCCCATTCCCCCCCCACCCCCCTTTTAATTCTGCTCTGGTCATCTCCCATTGAAAAACTTGGTCTTACTCCCTTCTCTGTGATTTGTCACTAGCTCAGAGTTTTGACAGAATTGAAAGATCTGTGGAAATTATGGATGTGATAAATCTGGACGAGCTTTGGCTGAGTTTGCTGTTCGTGTCAGCAGATGGAGCTCTGATGGACCTCAGCTCCATTGCCAGCACTGAAATTGCCTCCCTGGCTGGGCAGAGCCCCATGCCTGGCACTGTGCTCCTGGGTTCATAAATTAAATACATTATTTGTGTTCTTTGTGTTGTTCTTTTCCACACTGGACATGCACAGCTCTACCACAGATGGAGCAAGCAGGCTGTGGTGCAAATGGCTTATAAAGCCAATATTTCTGTAATCAGCTGTACCTGTGAGGTGGCTGCAGACTGCTGTGCTCTCTGCTGTTCGACCACGGGTGGGAGGGAGGAGAAGCCTTCCTCTTGTTCCCTTCCTCCTGCCAAATACCCTTCCCCCTGATCACTCTGTGCCCTGAGCTTGAGGAGAATGACATGAGATTCAAAGTCTGCTTAAAATGTGCATAATTATAGGCCAGCCACAACATTTGTGCCTTATACTAAGATGGAATACCCGGATAAGATGTACAACACTTCCCTGTTCTGGAAATGTTATCTGACATGTTCATCTGTCTTATGAACTTGAATATTTTTTCCACGTTTGGCTGTCAGACTACCCCAAAATCTCATGTAAGATTCCAGTTCTGTTTATTCTTCCTTTAATTCATATAAGTCTAAGGATATTTTTTCAGACTCTAGCTACATAAGAAGTTCTATCAACTCTAATGGTTGTTACTTGCAGTTAAAGAAGGGCAAATAGACTTTTATGTGTTTTAAATCCTACTAGTATGGCTATCAAAAAATTAATGGCTTACAAAACCAAAAGCAATCCTGCCACATTTAATATTCTGCAACTGCAAGTCAACTTATTATATGCATTAATCAATTTGTCATAAATGAACCCCTGTTTTATATACAAGCAAATAAAACAACCATGCAACAACATATTTTATTCATAAACCAATATGCAGCAAAGCAAATGGACATAGATTTAATGTCTCACTTTTTAAATAAAATATGGTTACATCAATCTGCTTGTTATACAAATTTATGTAGCCTATATGAATCAATATGCAATATGTATAAACTACTTTTCAATCTGGCTTGTTTGGTACTTCATAATTACCTCAATTAAATGAAAAATTCCTAGTTTTAAGGAGTCCTAGGAGCAACTCAGATTTTAATTAAAAGTTTTACCTTGGTTTTAAAAAGGTCATATTAGCCAAGGGGAGATAATGTCCTTTTATAGAAGCACATCTTACTTCTGTTGCTAATTGATGTTATTTGCTGAAGAATAATTTATGCTGCTGTTAAGGCAAGAAAGAGGAAAAAAAATCAGTAGTGTTGCTACAATTTTTTGAGAATTATATTTTTTCAGTGCCAGAACATTCATACTTCATCCAGTAGATAAGTAGTGTTTAAAAAAAATAAGTGTATAGCAATATTTTTAATTGGTGGAATAATGTGATATTTTACTAATGAGGGAAAAGTGTCTGCCAGGATGTATTTACTGGTGAGACAGCAGTGTGTGCTGTGGTCCACTGGGAAATTATATGTTAAAGCATGTACCTGTCCTTTGGCTTTCAACCCAGTCCTGACATTTCTTTTCATTTTGGTTGGGAAAATGGACTGTGATGTTCACCATGGAGTGTTTGCTCACCACTCTGAATGCATAATTACAGAAAAAGACTTCTAGGTACCTTTAAATACGTGGAGATTAAAATGAAAATAAGAAATAAAATGAATAAAACAATGTAACTGTTCAAAGAGAATGTGTAAAGCAAGATCTAAATGCTATTCAAAAATCAAAATAGGTAGGTTTTAAATCCAACAAAATTTTTCTGAAGAGATGTTCCCCTCTGGTGCAAAATACTGTCTTTAGAAGACTGAAATACAAAGGGGTTCATGATGGGAGGTGAATCAAACCAAGGGGAAGACAAACAATAGATTGACAAAAGCAATCAAAGGAACAGTATAAGCAAAATAAGAAAAGCAAAGGGAGTATTTTGACATCTTGATCTCTAAGAAACCTCTTCCCAGTCATCATAAACCCTTGAACTTGAAAGCAAGAGCTGATTCTGCTGATGTGCATCCCCTGAAGCCTCATAATTTCTGTCAAGGACAAAAAGGAGAACTTTTTGAGATGTCATTTTTCCTTTGCCATGCTCATGACAATGGGATGCCCAGCCTGAGAACCGAGGAGTATTTCAGTAGAATTCAACAAACTGTGTATGTTGCTGATTTTATTTAATTTATTGACTCTTATCGCTGCTTCATTATGAATAACCTGTGTGTTTAAGCCACTTCTTGATCCTAAAATGATATAAGGAAAATAATTTAGAATAATAGAATAAAATCATAGAATATCCTTTGTTGGAAGGGACCCTAAGGATCATCAAAGTCCAGCTCTTCTTGGTCTATCATGGAACAGCTCCAGGAATGACAACATGTGCCTGAGAGCATTGTCCAAATACTCCTTGAGCTCTGGCAGCCTTGGAGCCATGACCATCTTTGTAACCCTCCTTTGGACACACTCTAATGGCTTAATTTCTTTATTATGTTTGTGATGCCCAAAACTGCCCCCACAACTCATGGTGTCTTTGTTGATCTCTGTTGTAGAGCTGCTGTTTGCCAGCCCTCTAATTTGTCCTGGCCTCTCTGCAGGGCCCCTTCACTAGGCACTGAAGTGAGACTGAAGGACCTGCAATTTCCAGGGTCATCCTTCTTGAAAATTGGGAACATGTTTGCCAGCTCAACAGGGACCTCTCCACATTCCCAAGACTGTTCAAAAATCATTGAGAGAGGCCTTGTGGTGTACAGCCAGCTCTTTATGTGTTTTCAGCAGAATCCCATCATGCCCCATAGACTTACAGGGATCCAGCTGGAACAGCAGACCCCACACAAGTTCAGGGTTGACTGGGAGTTTACCATTCCCACAGTCAATGTTATTTCAACACTGCCTTTTGCTATCAATGCATTTAAATAATCTCATTGTTCCCCACTGTTCTGGCCAACTTCAACTATAATTGAGCTCTGGGCACACAAATTTTCTCTCTACTGTGATGAGCAGCATCTCATTCCTCTCATGCCACCTGACCTTGCTTCCATTGGTTCTGCCCTTCTCTTTTTTTTTTTTGCCTTAGCTCCTGAAAGTCATCCCTGGTCAGCCAAGCCAGCTGGAGGATTTAAATCCTGCCTTGTCTGCTTGTCTTTTGACATTTCAGAATTGCCTCTGCTGTTGGGAGGTGTTGCTAGAAGGCCAATGGATCCCAGCAGAAATGTTTTTCCTTGGGGCTTTTACTCACACCCTGAGCAGCCTGAAATCTGCTCTCCTCGTGCCCAAGTTTCATTTGGGCGGTTTTCATTTGCTTTCCTTCCTGTCACCATGTTTTAAACTCGATTCTTTTGTGACTGCTGTGGCCACAATGGTCACCAACCACACTTCACCCATGAGGTCCTCTCTGCTAATGGGCAGCAAATCAAGGAGGGCATCATTCCTGGCTGGTTCCCTCTGTTCCTGTGCCTGAGGTTAGTCCTTACCCAGAGCCACCCTCAGCCATGCCACTGCCAACTGCCAGCTCCACAATTCCAGCCCCTCTGTTGCATACAACTCCACCCTCTGCTTCCATTCTTAAGGGAGAAACTAGGTGGCTGCCTGGCTGCAGTTTTCATAAAATTGCAATTTCATAAAATTCCTGTAACCACAAGGATAGAGTACAACATTGACAGGTGCACACATAACTTTGCTAAATTTTCAAAAGATAAATTTGCTAAGAAAGAGCTAAGACACCTTTTGTTAAGGCAGTTATAATTTAAGAGACGTATTTACAAACAGTTGCTGTTGGCTTGCTCTGAGAATCAAGGATCCTGCTGAGCATTAAGAATTACTGAAAATCAATAAATTCTTAGTGTGCAGAAGGTCAGATGTGTTTCTAAAATACAGTGATGTACAATTAAATTATTACAGTGCATATGTGCCTTGTTTAAAAGATCTCTTTATGACAGATTGTTATTCCCCTCAATCTATCAAGTAGTTAATTTTAAATCCTAAGGAAACACATATCCATATGTATGTTACTCTGGAAAGTTGTTATGTTGCTTTGAGCATATCAACACATATTTTTAATGTGTTTGTCCTTCTGTTTTCCTGTCAAATGGATTTCAGAGCCATTGTTATCTTTTATGTTATTTACAAAGTTACCCCTCTGCTGTTCTACAGTACAGCTCATGAGGTTTTACATGTCAATCTTTTTCTTCTTCTCTTTTCTCCCCCTAGACATCACGTGTCTGTCTTTACACCCCAAGCCAGCTGAGTTTTCCTACAAGTAACCTGGATCACTTGATCTGGAACATGAATTTTTGGAAATCTACTTTAAGGCATAGCATATAAGTTCATTTATAGGTACCAGAATAAGTGATTAGATTAATCATCAATATTGCAAAGTTCTCTGCACTTCCTGCAAAATCAGACAAGAGTTGTGCATTATTTGGGTTGATGTGGTGGGGTGGGTGGGTTCTGGTTTTAAAACTCCTGGTCCAGGTTCTTACTATTGCCAGGCCAGTAGACTTAGGCTGTCTGTCTGTTGTCCTGTCTCAAAGGGTACCTGCAGTGTCAGATGATGTTTTGGTGTTTGATGACAAAATTCAGCTGTCTTATGGAACCAACTGCTGGCTCTGTGGCCTAGAAATCTTGCAGTGTCTGTTCTTCCTTTATGTTGGCAGTAATAACAGTCACTCTTACCACTGCTTGTCAACACTCCTCAAATTATCTTGAAAGTTCTGAATCATCAGTGTAATAATTAGTAAAAAGCTCATTAAAAAAGATAAAGGATAATTGAACTAAGGGCTTTCCCAGTCTGCCTCAAAGATAGTAGAAGAGTGGAGTTGGTTTGTCTCAAAGCATTATCACCATGGTGGTTGGTAACCTGTGCCTGATCTCATAAAAAACAAACAAAACCCCAAAAACACCAACAAAAGACAATAAAACTGTTAATCACTCCCCTGATATGTAATGTGTATGTTTAAATGAAACATGAAGTTCAGTGGTTTGAATGCTGCCTCTGGGCAGTGAGGAGCTGGATAGAGAGGAATAGTGTTTCCACCTGTGTTTGGGAGGAGGCTTTCTCTGGTTTTGGTGACATTAGGAAGTGGTCATGACTTGCAGCAAGGGAAATTCAAGCTTGAAAAAAAAGATTTCATCATAAGAGACTCTTCAGTGGTAGTACTGATGCCTAGAGGAGCTGTGATATTTCCATCCTTGTCCAGCAATGTCCAGCAGTAAACCTGTCCTGCTCCAGGGCAAACAGATTTAACTCTGAATTTAATTCTGCTTTGAGCAAGCAGTTTGGACCAGGACCTTTGAAGGTCTATCCCAACTTAAAGGGGAAAACAGGAGGGTCCAAGAAGTATTATAGTCTTGGAAGACTTTGAATCCCCTATTATGTATTTAAAAAATAAAAGTCACATCAGTCAGCCACTTCAAAATGCAAGAGCTATGAAAGAAGCCTTAAAACCTTGCCTAAAATTGCAGCAAAATAATGAGTTCCTTGAAGAGACAGTCCCATAGTTGAGGCCAGATATACACATATATACAGTTAGCCTAAATCGTGGTCTATTTGAAAAAAGATTTGTGAAAGCTATGGTGTCTGAGCAAGCCATTATTGTTCATAGCGCAAAATATCAAAAGTTCAAGAAAGAGCCACAATGTAAATTTGCAAAGGGAATTTTCAGAATACAAAAGGCTTTTCTCTAGAAAAGCTGTTTTGCCTGTGAAAGTGTTTCTAAGCAGTGCAGTTATTGCTACAAGACACAGGGTAGCTGCTAATACAGTGATGGTATCATAATGTCAGCCTCAGAGGTGGGTTTTCACAGCAACCCAGCTTTGGGTTGCAAAGCTGGTTAAGGTGGATATGATGAGTGGCTTGATAAAGTGGAGAAAGGTTTTTCTTTGCACAGTGACATTGATCCTTGCAGGAATTGTAACAAAAGCCACTGAGCCTTGCCAACACAAAAACAGCTTGAAAAGAATAAAAAGACTGGCAGAAAAAGTTCAGCTTCATCAATGTAGCTTCAACCTGGGCTTGTCAGAAGTGGTGTTGACCCTCAGGCACAGGGAGCCTTGAATTTGACTTGTCAATGCTCCAAATGTGATGCAGAACATGTAGAGCACTTGGGTCTCTATTAAAGGCTGTATAGCAATGTTTGTCCTGCTGCACCGGCACAACAAAAATTAAAGGGTGTCTCCAACTTTCTCGTTGGACCAGAGGTAGTAATTAACTTGAGGGTTAATGTGAGGGGAAATAAAAAGAGAAATTGGAGAATAAAAGCAAACAGTTCCTAAACAGTGCTTGGCAGGGTCAACATGAGGTACCCATAAGATGATGGGTGGCAATTCTGCTTAGTTACAGGGGCTGCTTAAGGACCACAATGTTTTTGAAATGGAAATGCTTCTCTGGGATAGGACAGGAATGAGGGAAAATGTAAATGATATCCTTCCTTCCAAAGCAAGAATGCTAAATTAATAAATTTTTCTGAAAGCCTGTAGAAGTTAAGAAATATCAGCTTTATGTTCTTCTGGAATAGTCTGCATGTAGTATATAGTATTTTTAGTCTGAAGTAGCAGCAACCTTGTTTTGACTTCTTGCTTTCTTCTTATTTTAAGTTAAAAAGTTGGATCATCATTTATCTCATAACTAATGTCTAATTACTGAATTTATCTGTTTCAAAGTGTTTGTTTCCTTGCTTAGACATGCCTATCTAATATATTACTAATATAATAATATAATTATTATTATAGTAGTCATTGGAAAATTTAAAAATATTTAATGAATACTTCTTGGTAATCCAAATATCAGAAGTACTTCTTTGATAATCAAGAATAATGGTGTAAAATTGTGCTATTTAATGAGTGATGGCCTTACTGCAACCTTTGAAATGACTGTTTCCTCATTTGGACTTGTAATCTCCTACAAACAGTTTTCATTTCCTTTTGGGTGGTATGGAATTTCAGAAGAATGTCACTTATCATTAAATTGGTATGTTCATCTAGAAGAATAAAGAATTTCAGTTTTTGAGTTTTGACAGC
Source organism: Molothrus aeneus (assembly GCF_037042795.1). Lineage (NCBI taxonomy): Eukaryota > Metazoa > Chordata > Aves > Passeriformes > Icteridae > Molothrus > Molothrus aeneus. The sequence goes on along the minus strand of NC_089652.1, from coordinate 34,345,807 downwards.
ACCTTTGGGTCAGTTTCTGGATTTAGCTATTTGTTCAGTCTTCTCAAGCTACACTAATATGAATTCCTGCACGTATGAAAAAGCTTTGTGAAGCATAACATATCTACAGACTTTTCTGTAAATGTAGCAAAGAAAATCAGACAAGATGGGTACATCAGGGGGAAAAATCCTGGCTGAGCAGTCAACTTGCAATAGAAATAAGAGAAGTAAAGGCTGTGTAAATTAATGGGTGAAGTAGCACAACATCCTTTTTGAAGGTGCAGATCAGAAGTGTGAGGACAAGACAGACTCAGGCAAGATGTTATAAATCTCCAACTTTAGGCATTCCGTTTCTTCTCAGATTTAGACAAACACTAATCCCAACCAACCCACTGTGTGTTCCATATTCATGAATGAAAAGCCTTTTTTTATTGTCTGCTTCAAGGAAATTGTTCCCAGAACTGAGATTATCTCTTGAAGTTGAAAATTTTGGATGAACAGGTGAGTTTTGAGAACTGGTTAAATAGAAAAATGAATAAATGTCAACCCCAAGCATAATCAAAGCAGTTTCCATAGGAACACAGATGTGTAATTCCTGTGCATGACAGATTTAGGAATTTGATTGCATGTTTGTTCTGACCTTACAATTGAAAAAAGCCATTTTTGAGCTCTAGTATTTTAGGATCCTAACAAGGGTGATGTGCTAATGGCTCCTGAAATATCCCTAAACTCCTGTGTTAACATCCTAGCTGTAAACGGCTCACAAAGAATCTGAAGCAGAAGTTGTTAGGTGAGGAGTTCCGGGTTAGCCTTGGCAAAGTGCTTTGCTGATGGCTAGGATAAAGAAAATGTGCATGGACATATCCTTTAATGTGTTCCTCAGAGATTTTGGAAGCCAAAGCTGAGGTGACATTGAGCAGTGACCTTCATCCAGGAAATGCTGTGTTTCCCTAGGTTGCCATGAGGGTCAATGTTCTCTAATGCTCTTTGTGTGGTACCCTCCAGAGCTCTGCAGTCTCTGCTGCTGCTGACTCTCCTCTCATTGCCAAATCAATCATTAAAACCAACCAAAGTCTCTCAAGACAAAAGCCACATTTCATAGAACCATAGAATGGTTTGGGTTGGAAGGGACCTTTAAGATGCTTTAGTTCCCATGCCCTTCTGTGGATGGGGACACCTTCCACTGTGGCAGATTGCTCTAAACCCCTTCCAACATGGCCTTGGACACTTCCAGCGATGGGGCAGCCACAGCTCTGTAGAGGTGTGTGACTCCCTGAAGACTTTCAGAAATATAATTGATTACAGTTAACTTTTGATTAATGTGAAACATTCCGGTGTCCAATAACTTGTTCCGGCTGAGCTTTGTAGCCTAATGAGTTGAGTCTGCATGAAACTTTCTAATCTGCATAAAGGTCAGCCAGTCAATAATTTTAGCTTCTGCTGTTTTAACACATTGAAGTGTTCACGAAGATGAAAAAGCTTCTGTGCTAACTCAAGTGGCCTCGCTTTTTTTTTTTTTCTTTTTTCTTCCCATATTCAAAGTCACAACCTGAGTGATGCTTTAAGTTTTAGCTTTCATATTTTTCAGTATTTTTCAGATTCTGTACTGTCTTAGTGTGTAACTCTAGACTTCATATAAAGTGTTAGTAAGTTCTCTTCACAGCTTAGGTAGACAAAACTTTTCCCAGCCTGGGAACCAAGGACACCATTGCAGCTTCAGGCCCAAAAAGTGTAAACACCAGCGAACTGAGGAGAGCAATCTGGGAGGATGGGACTTCATAACCTGGAGCCGTGATTGGACAATTGACCCCAACATGTCAAAACTTACAAAAGTGTGAAAACTTGTGACCAGTTGTCCATTTTGTGTCCATCTTGCATTCATCTGGGGTAGAGCCACAGCTGAGCTCTTGTACTGCCCAAAGTGTATCCTTTGAAAGCCTTTTATGAAATCCCTACTTTATTCCTTTAACTCTGTCTAGCCTCTGTTCCAGTGAGCCTCTCTAGGCATCATGGACCCCTCTGTTGAGGCACTGTGCCTCAGCAGATGCCAGTGGCGCTTAATCGCCTCGGAGATTCCGTACCATGACTTATGTCTCTTATTTCTGCTGTAGTTATAAGGAGTATCTAAATTGGAGCATAAATTGTCTCTGGTTAATTCTTTCATTAAATGAGCAATGTGGACTGCTAAGCATTATTATTCCCATTTTACAATTGAAGAAATGCAGTTAGCGATGTCTCAGTGATGCGGATGTGAATATTTAGTTGCATATCTGCACTCTCATGAGTATCATAAATAAGCCCAAAATCTGGCATGTTTCAACTGTTGGAGTCATTGAAAAGAGACTGATAATGAAGATAAATTTGTGCATATGCTGTACTTGTTCTGAATGTACAATTGCTGCTTATTTCTGCAAGAATCAAAGGCGAGCTCTGAACTCTGGCTACTGAATGCTCCAGGATAATTTGAAAACCCAAAAAATTGAGTCCTAGAATGGGATTTAGTGATGCCATTGATCTCTTTGTTGTAGCAAGCTCAGACACTTTAACAGAGATGTCCACATTTAGACACCCTTTTTTATCTGCTATATGATTTTCTGGAGATAAGGATACACATTACAATCTGGTGGTATTTTTCAAAGATTTTCTTTTTTTTTTTTAAAAAAAAGGTTTCTTTTGTTACAGATCACTTATTTTTGCAAGATGTATGTTACTTTTCAGAACAGTGGGAGTACAGGACTGGGTGTTTGTAAATATTTTCTTACATTCCCAGACATTTTCGTGTATTGATATATGGGTTTCAGCACTTACTTCAGTTAATCAGAGATGTCTGAATGGAGCATCAAGAACACTGAGCTCTGAGGTGTGTCTGTGGCTGCTCTTGGAGTATTCGAGTTGTGAAACAAAGAAATGGATTTCACCAATTTAACTTTCACAGTATGATTTCTTCAAATACTTAATTTTGGCTCCTCAAATCACCTTGCAAAACTAGAATGTAAATTAGTGCTGCAAATTGAGACTGGTGTCAGCATTTTTTTTTTCCTCTGATATGCAGTGTTATTCCAGATCCAGGAAAGGATCTGGTGTGGCACAGCTGAAATACCTGTGTGGGGTGTGCTTTCCTTGTCTGGTGTGAACACACGGGGTCATGCAGATTGAAATGACTATTTAAGCATAACATGATGTTACTATTCATTGCACTGGATGATGATGTTATTAAAATATTCCAGGAATACAGAGCCTTTAGGCACACAAATGCTCCAGGGTTGTAATTAGGTGGTTGAGGGTTTTTTCCTTCTGTGAGCTGCCACCAGAGCTGGGGCATTGGGGGACCTCGCAGGCACATGTAAACCTTATCAGTTTGTGGAGACTGAGCTCCTTGGTCGGATGTATTTGTGAGATCCTGCAGGGAGCTGAGGAAATCTATGTTTCAAATACCCTGTGCCCTGCAGAGAGAGCTTTCATGTAGGCACTGGCTGCAGATCTTGGAGGAAATGCTGAACTTTTAAGTGCTCACTGGTGTGTGTCTCATCCAGCCCAAGGGAAATAATTGGGAAGTGTTTATAAAATACAGCCTTGCCATCAGCATTCGGAGGGGAATGGGAGAAAATGGGATCCTGTGGTGTGGCAACTGTACTCAGAATTGTAATAAACAGCTGAAGAAATAAGATTTGTGTGATGTGTTACAACCAGAAAGAAGATCAGAAGCTGCCACATCTGCAGGCTTGTTGTGGAGTAAATGAGAAATATTTTTATTTCTTATTTCATTATCATTATGCCAGTCCTTTAAAAACATTCCTGAAGAAGAGTGAGTGGCTCAGTGCTAGGAAGAATTACATCTTTTCTGCAGGCCACTTTGTATGAATACAGGATTTTTTTCCCCATAATGGGAATGTTTGTTGTTTTACCATCAAAACAGACACACCATGTGTACATCTGCCTATTAGCATACGAATGACAAAATTGCATATAGAAATGTGATGATCATATTTAACAGCAGGGGTCACATTTGGGTACAACATCTGTCAGTTCTTTGTGATCAGCATAAGAGATTGCTTTAGGGCCATTGCATTGTGTGGGATTAATCTAAATTAAAGTTCTGATTTAACTATTATTCCTAGGCCTTGAATAAACATGCAAACTTTGACTTAGTCTTGAAAGCAGGAGCAGAGGGTGCAGAGTTTGCCCTGTGCTGTTTTGCGGGGTGGAGTGTTAGTGCTGGGGTAGAATAAATCTCATATACTCTGAAACGCCCACAGAATGAATTCTGCTTCTTCCTCCAATTCCCAGTGTGTAAATTAGGGGTGGCTCAAGGAAGCTGCAGGGTTGCACTGATGCAAACTGAGTGCTTCTTCCCCTGATAGCTTCAGAGTTCACAGCTTCAGTAAAGTTTTTCATGTATGCACTCGTCTTCAGATTCCTGAAATAGAAATGATCACAGGCTGGTGCCCTCAGACCAGCTCTGCTCCCCATGAGCAGAGGACTCATTATGGTAATCACCATGGAAAGGATGCATTTCATGGGAGAAGAGAAAAACATTTTTTCTCACCATTTTTAGACAGCCTTTCAAGAAAGCTGCCTCTTTTCAAGTGCCTGCACTGTGAAATCTCAGATATTGTTCAGTATGGGATGGATCCGAGAAGGGTTGCTGGGTGATGCCAAGAGTGGCTGCACCCTCTGAACATCTGGGAGACTTCTGTATCTGCAGTGTGCAGATCTCCACCCTGCCAGCCAGAGTCTGTGCTGGAGAGGCACAATTTCTAATGCAAACTAAAGCAAACAAAGAAAAGAAAAAACAGTTGCACAGATTTCTCCTTTCACCTCTGCAGTTTGCTTTTAGCCTAAATAAGACAGCTCTGCTTTATCTTATGTGGGGGAATGGTGGGGTTTTATTCTTTAAGGCATTTGCTTCTTCTACAGCATGCTTGACAATAAAAACATCTCAACATCCCTGTGCTGTTCTCCCATCTGTGGAGTTTAGAGGCCAGTGTGGTTAAACCCCATTACCAAACCAAGAGTGGCTTAAGGCAAAACAAATTAGAAGGAAAAGAAGATTTCTAAACACTATTTTTTTAAACATTCATGCATTTGGAGGAGTTTGGTAAACTGATCAAAATGGTCTTCCCAAGGAAGATGATTGTCCTCTCACCCATGGGACAGTGTGCAGGGAAAGGGGTCACGACTGGTTCAGATGACATGGAACATCTTTGAATTTGCCAGGGCCACAGATCCCCTTTTGCTTTTTTCCTCTGACCTGTGTTTGGTTCATTGTCAAGCTTTGTGTGAATAATGTTTGAAAGTATTGACATCTAAAGAGTAAGAGCAGTGATGTATGAAAGGCAGCATTTTACAAACTCCAGATGATACATCTTAGTGTTTAATCATAGACTCAAAATCACACATCCAATTGTGTTTATGGGTTTTTTCCCCCTCTTTGCATACAATTATGATAAACCAGAATTTCTTCCAGGTATTGTATGAAATTCTCTCAAAGGAGGCAAAGGGGATTGTTTTGTGGCTCCAGCAAAGTGTTTAAAGAACATAAACTTGGCTTTCATGATATTATCAATCAAATGCTTATTTTGGAGTTGTTGCCATCATCCGAGTCTTTCTTTGAAGAGGAAGTCAGAAGGTCAAGATTTCACAGACTGTTGTCTCCATAGACCTCTTCTGTGTGTATGGGTTTTTGATTCAGAGAATGATGGCTGGAGTTTGAAAACAGTTTAGAACAGTGAGTGATCTCAGGGGGAAGGTTTTTAAAGGCCCAGAGGGGCACAGAGCAGCTGCACCCCTTAGGAAGGTCCAATAACTGAGTGAGGAGGACTCTGCTGCTGCCCTGGGGGGGTGTGCCTGGGTAGGTACCTAACATGGGTTTTTATTGTCATGTCCAGAATGACACTTTTGAAGTTAGTGACACTCTGCTTTGAGCATATTAGAAATTACAAGCAATAGGATGACTGTAAACCTTTGCCCATGTGATATAAAAGTCCATCTTTTCCAAAGAGAGAGCTAAAAAACCCCATCTCTTCTTTGCTCTGACATCCTTTGCAGGTGCAATGTTGTGGTGCTGCTCTTTATCCAGCTCCACATCAAGTTAAAAGAAATCTATTTGGAATGTTTCCTTATCTTTTATTCTTAATTTTATAAATTAATTCTTTTTAGAATGGCTTTTAGACCATGTATACTTCTGTTACTCTATCAATCTTGGTGAATGCAGTGGCAATATTTTTTATATTAATAGTATTGCATTAGGTTAGAATAAATCAGTGCCAAACTATTTACTGCCCTCTTACGCAAAGTACTGCACGTTCCCAGGGGCTTGGTTTGTCCATGTCTATAAAAATTGGACCTTCTGCTACACTATCAACTGATACTTGTCTTTAAAGTGTGCTCTTTTTGTCTCAGTTGCAATGCTGTTCCCTTTGCAGTACAAAAGGACGATGAGCTTTTTCCTACAGTCCATTCCCATAACCCTGGAATGTAAAACCCACTGCCAGCTGAGGTACAAAGCAGCTGGCACCGAACAGAAAGGACACAAAAGATTGACCAGAATTCAAACTACCACAAAATGAAATTAAAATAATCTCCTATCAGCAGCATCTCAGAAGTACAGTTTTGTTTGAACAATGAAAACTAGCATTTCAATTACATAATGGGCCTGAACAGAACCACAGAGCATAAGAGGGAAATTCAGAACACTTAGGTCAGCTGAGCTCCTCTGAGCTTTTCTTGGCTAAAAGGAAAGGCAGTGGCAGATGAATGCACTCAAATACTGTAAAAATAATAATGTTCTCTGGTATTTACTGCCTGTCACTGGAAAATCTCCAAGAGTTTTTCTTTAAATAATAAATAAGCATTTCAACTAATTTTAATTTATGTTCAAGGTTTTGTACTTTAGTAAGTGGTAGAAACATGTGGTATTTTTTCTTTTCTTTCTTTTTCCTTATTTATCCCTGGTTAGAAATAAGGTGAATGGTAAATCTAGGAATAAAGTCAAGATGTCGTCAGTCACTCTGGCATGTGAAAAGAGGAGAAATTAATTTTCTCTTCCTTCAAGTTCAAACACTACAAATGCCACAGGCTGCCTGATCTAATATTTATCTTGTCATTTCCCAAAAGGGCTGTTTCCTTTCCTGGTAGGTGAGTATTGCAGTGGACTGCTCTTCTGCCCTTTCCATTTTGGGAGTGGTCCTGCATTTCACAGAAGCCCAGATCTCCCAAAGAGAAGTTGAACGTAAATTTTCACCTGAGTGTAAATCAATAAGTTTGAAAAATGGCCATAATCTGGGTACCTGGTACCTTTTAAAATCATTAAACTATATATTAGGCAAAAGGAAATAAGAGCAAAATGAATTAGAAGTGAGGAAGCTAGGTGGTTTTTTCACCTCTGATTTTTAAGGGGTGAATTTAATGGAGGATCAATAGTGCTGGCAAGGGTCAGCTTTACTTTAGCAAGGTAATATATGCAGTTCTCAACATCATCTTGTGCAGCACCTCAGCCATGACCATCAATACTCTGTGACTCCTGTAGTGCATCAGTTTGAAGCAAAGAATGCCAATCTGCTGTCTTGTGCACTGATCTATGAGCAAATCTATAATAATGGAATTTAGTCATCAAAGAATGTTGTATGAACATTAATTAACCTTTAAAAATAAGTACGAGGAAAGTAATACTGTTCCTGTTTCTGGGTTTGTGGTAGCTAAAATATGGGAAGATGAGCTTGGCTGGGTTGTTCAAAAATGGCAAGGGTTCATTTGGAGTACAAGGAAGGGCAAGTGCTCAAATCTTGGGGTGCAGCTTTGTGTGTTAAGACATCCTAGAAAATCAAGTAATCCCTGGAGACATCCCAGGCGTTCCCAAGCAGGTGGCTGTCCCAGGTCTGGTGCACGACGGGACCTCAGCACGTGTCTGTTCATGAGATGATGGGTTTTTTTGGGAGGTTTTGCTATCAATTAGAGAGATTTTAGGCCTTTTTGTACATATCTTAACCATCCAAGTTGAGATTTGTGCTGATGTCTAGCGCCAAAATATGGTGGTCCAAATCCCATAAGAGCACCTTTGTGTGCCCCATGACAGTGTGGTTTTTGAAGCTGAGTGTGTGGGTGTGACTTGGTGTGCCTGTACCAGCATCTTCTCCTGAACCCTGTGCACTCTTCCTTTTTTCCATAGCATATAAAATAACACGTCTTTGTGACATATTATTGGCTCTTTCATTAGAGTTAATTTCTTCTCTTGTTTATTTTATTGCACTGACTTAAGAAATATACAATACCATGCTTGTCATTGCCTTAGGATTTTTTTCTCTATAAATATTATCTTTTTGATGATTCCGAGAATTCTGAAGAAAAAAAAGTATTGATTTCTCTATGTCAAAAGGCTCTTCTGTATCTCATAAATATTCTTTTTGTCAGGATTTAATAATTCGTTGTCCAAGCCAGTGCTTAAGTGAAATAGATTTACGTTAATACAAACTTTCTTTGGTATTTAAATGATCAATTTTTCAAATGAGGAAAAAAAGGGAAGGTGTCAGAAGCAACAAATCATCACATGTACTATGGTTTACTTGTAACCTCGAGTTCAAAGCAGATGATTTTGAGGAAGAGTTCATTGGGAAGATGTTAAAATGCATTTAGGGAAGGAGGCACTTTTGCATAGCAGCCTTAGGGGTGATACTGAGATTCTGCTCATCAGAGTTACTAGAGACATTGAATTGAAACGTTTGCAGGATGGTTTTCCATGCTTGTCTTGGACAACATCTGGAAATGTGAATATTAGAATTGATTTTCAGATTTTGATTAAACCTGAAAGCTCCAGTCCAGCGTGCTCAAAAAGCATTTTTCCAAGTTTGCTGGGCTCAGCCAGGTGCACCCGTGGGGCAGGGAGAGGCTTTCCACAGGACTGAGCTGGAGTCTCCACAGGCCAGGGCATCCCTTCTTCTCACTGAAGGTAAGAGGGATTGGGCTGTAAAGTAGTTCATGTATCAGTGAAAGCACAGTGATTGCAGTTAGAGCTGATGAAAATGAGACAAGGCACTCGCTTCTACTAACTGTGTTAAAAGCCAGTTGGAGAATGAGGAGATAATGACAGTGGGTTCAGTCTTAATCTTTTGGGCTGGTTTTGCCTGTTAAGCACTTGATAAACTGGGAATAAATGCATATTACAGCTCAGATAAAGGAAAAGGAAAAATCCCAAAAGCTGGGTGTATTGCCTGCCTTCACTGGCCCACTTATTCCTACTTTTTTTTTTTTTTAATGGGTGTTGCCTCTTATGGGTATTATCTCTGTATGTCAGCTGAGTTTTGTTGCTGGCTTTCTAACAATGAGGAATACAATTTAGAAATAAATCAGTTCCTAATTTAATTACATGAGCTTTGTTTTTAATTGCATGCTTCTACCAATAGAACAGCAGATCATGTAAAATTGAGGATGGAAAAATAAATTTGCAGGCTATTTTTCTTCATGGTTTTGGTGAGTTGTTATGTTACAAAATCATACTTTATCTACAAACTGAATTGGGAAGGCAAACTAGAATGCAGATATTTTGTTACATGTTTATTGATGTTTTCTATTTTAATGGGACTCAAAGTTTGACTTGCTGCCTGATGAAAATCGAGGGTTATATTTCTTCCCGCAGCAAAGTTTCAGACCAATGAGCCTCCTGGCAGGGTGATCAGAGCTGAGTTTCAGTGATGGCTGCACAGATTGCCATATGATATTGTATGTAATTAGCATTTGTTGTTCAGAATTCTTCTGTGAGAATACCAGTGAGAAGCCACAAGTACTCTCCTGAGATCAATGCATTTTCTCTGCTATTTGCACTGCTGAAATCACAGTTTAGCTCATTGTATGTTTGTATAATATGTTGTACACAACTGTGAATGCATATTTGATTATAATAGAAATGTGATTAAATTTCAGCTTTGTTCACTTCACCTGCTTTTGCTCACTGTATCTCTGCTGAGATTTATTCTGGTGTTCAAAACTCTTCAACTGATTCATGTGGCTGCCAGAAAAATGAAAACAGTAAACAACAAACAAATAAAAACCCTTCTGCCAAGACTTTGATTCTTTTTCTTCCTGCAAACACAGGTTTCTCTCTGCTACTGTGGCAAATTTATACATTGGGTATTTCCATTCCCTGCAGCAACAGAAACAGAGGCTCACAGCCAAACCAAAAGAAATGGATTGGTCTTCAAATACTAACTTTAAAATATAGGTCGTAGGTATAATTTCCTGTGTTTGTAGCTTGTTTTCCAAGAGGAAAATTGAAAATTATCCTGGTAATTTGAGCAAGATTGCAGTCTGTGGAACGAGGCTGGAGTGTCTCGTGGCCGTGCTCTGGGCTGCCCGGCGTCAATCTCCACATTTCCATTGGAACACCTCTGCAGTCCCAGGCACCAAGAGCTCCAAAGTGATGCATCAGCCTCTGCCAGCATCACTGTCCTGCCTCTTTCCAGGAGAGCCAAGCTCTTGGGGTAAATCAGCCCTCTGCTTCAAGGCCTGTCGACCTAAGCCCGAGTGCTCCTGCTGTAATTTTTCCTTTAGTGTTGCATCCAGTTTCATGGAGCAAGCTGGTGTTTATTGCCAGCTCCTCTCCCGGTTTCAAACTGAAAAACCCAAGATATTCATAATGAAAAAGAAGGGCAGATACAGCCACAGAACTTGCCTCTGTGTATGAATTAGCACGACGTAGTTCTCCTTTTCAGTGGGAAACAATGTGCCACTGACTGGATCAATAAAAATTGATTTTTGAATAGGGAGTAGAAGCAAACAATTGCATAAAGGGGGAAATAATCTTATGCTGAAAGCAATTGAGTAATACACATTTTACCAGGAACCCATGACTGTGTAGAGATGAAAAATAAAGCAGGACATTTATGACCTGGGGGGAAAAAAAAAGAAGTTAAATGAGGTTTTAATTCTGATTTGCGATATTTTTATGACTGATATAGAACAAAGTATCTAATTTTATTCTAAGCAGGGTGGTTCAGGGTTTGTTTTTGGGTTTTTTTTTCTCTTTGCTGGCTTATTTCTGTTCAGTTGTGAGAGAAGTGTGCTAAATAGACCCAGAAGGGCTTTCAAAGGATAGATTGCTATTGCTTTCCCTTGTACAAAAAGGTTAATTATGGAGGTTGGGAAAATGTTGCTGCTTTAATGATAAGGGACTGCTGTACAGAAATGACTGACTGAGCTAGTTTTCAGGGTCATCTTAATTTAAAATAAATGACAAAACATCAGGCTCCTTGATCATTCTGAGCATTAAAAATGAAAGGTCCGACATGCATGAGAAATACCTAATGATCAGAAAATCTGATAGGTAACAGAGGAGGAGCTCAACCAAAAAATAATTCATTAGAATTTCTATGTAACACAATCTTTCTAGAAATTAATTTTAAAAAATGTACAGAACCCAAGTTGTAGAATTTTTGCCTGAGTTTATAGACTGTTAAATAAAACAGAATTTGTAATAAATTGAACTGTAATTTAAACCTCTATTTTTAATGCTTCTCTTCATGGTTCCTCTTCCACCATTCCAGTCAATTAGGCACTGCAGAATTTCAAAGGAGAACAGAATTTGGATTTTATTGTTGACATACTAAACTTGATGTATTATCACCATTTTTGCTTTAGTATTGGGGCTGTAATACAAGTTTTCACATAGAAAATATGTATTTCCTCCATTTTTGCACTAAAGATTGAAAAAGTTAAAGGTCTGTCCAAGGTTTATGCCACACTTCTTTGGCAGGAACATGAAGGCCTTTAAAGCAGTGTTTACTAGAAAATACAAGAAAGACCCTACCTGTCAAATTAAGAGTGATTGCTTTAGAGCATCATCCTTGGAAAGCGCTGAGAGCAATGGTGGGTGAACCTCAGTAGGTTCCAGAAATTCACATTCTGCCTAAATAAGTGTCTTAAAGAATGCATTGAGTCCAGTGAAAATCGCTGCAGGCCAGTGAACCTGTGAGAAATCCTGCAATAAGCAGATGCCTTCTGGGATCGACATCCAGGTGCCCTTGAGGGTCTCCTCTGTGAGCAGCACTAGCACAGGTTGTTGGGATCCCGGGCTGTTCTGGGCTGGGAATGGTTGGTGCTCTCTGCCAAGCCAGTCCTGGAAAAATTTCACAGCAGAGGAGAGTCCTCTAGGGCTCAGATGCAATTTATTTCTTAAAACCTTCTGTATCCATTGCCTTATGTTTTTGGACTACTGTCATTATTTTAGGACATCTGTAAGTCTCAGAGTTATGTTTGAGCACCAAGCCCAAGCTACAGAGAGTTGGAGTTATCACATTTCCCTCTTTTCTTTTTGGAGTTGCAGGAATTTACATTGATTTTTGAAGACAGACATTTTGTGTCTTACTCCACCATAATGACTTGCTTGGATTGAAAAGAATCCTCCCACTGCCTACTGTTGGAACAGAATATCTGTAGGAAGTGCCCAAGCAACAATCTCATCAGCATTCCCAAGATTCTCCATTTGGTTTTAATTCTTCAGAATCCAATACCCAGTGTTTTAAAAATTTATAAGCCTAGCCTGTTGCTGTTGCAGTCAATGAAAAAATATGTAAAAGTAATGAAGAACTGATAATACAGTAGAAATTAGCAAAGATAGATATTTGGAAGTTATTGCATTAATTTAAAATTCATAAAATTAATGAGTTTTGTATAAAAATTACTATCTCAAGATACTTAGAATGAAAACAGTTATTAGAAACATTATTAATATTAGAATGAAGAAACATTTTGCTTTTTCTCCTCATTTTTTTATGCATGCCTTTTCCAATTTTGAAATATGTTGGTCTTACAGATTGTGACAGTGAAGGAACAATAGTGCTGGAATTTCAGTGGTGATATGTGATCTCAGCCAAGTGTTACTTATGTGAATTATTAATACACACATATTTTTGCCTCTGTTTGTTTCTTTATTGCTTCTTAAGTGGAACAGATGTGATTTTCCCAGTGTTGGAGGACAGGACTGGCCCTCACTTGGGCTGTGAGGTTTTAGTTAAGATCAGCAGTACTTGCCCCCTGGCATGACAATATTGCCCAGTGGCTGCACAGACTGAGCTGAGGTTGTAGCTATCCCTTAAAATTACATATGTATTATATATATGTGTGTGTGTGTATGTGTGTATATATATATATATATATTTGTGAGATGCTGAGCTTCTCTGGTTCGTCTCCTGTCTTGTTGGTAAGAGTTACAAGACTGACTCCCAGAATTACATACAACATTGGCTACCATATCCTACAACAAAGAGCAAAACTGTTGCTCGTTCCAGGGAGTCATTACTTAGATCTTGGCGGAGACAAAATGTTGGAGTTAAAGAAAATAGTACTGGGGAAGTGATGTGGGAAAGCTGGTCATGGATGCTGAGGCTCAAAGTGATGAGAGCTGGAGCTGGAGCTGCAGGAGGGGTCTCTTGGGGGATAGAGAGGGCCACTGCAGACAGATATAGGTGGCATTGCAAATGTAGATTGGTAACTGGAGGCAAGCCAAAAAACTGGAGAAGAACAGCATTTAGTAGGAAAACACTGTGCTCAGCAAAGGGGTTAGTAGCTTGGAATTTTGTGGTTTGTCCAAGAGAGTCTTGGAAGCTTAGAGAATAGAAAATTAGAATTATCATTATTGAGAGTCTGGAAAATTGTGGGGATGAAGAAGAGTGAAAGGAGGGGTTGGGATGAAAAGCGTTTTAGTGTGACTGTGCTTGCAGTGAGTTGATCGAGCCAATGCTTTGGTGAAAACTCCCTAGTGCTGGAGGCTTGCCTGGGGGAGTAAATGCAGAATATCTCTGTGCTCCAGAGATCTCATGGACATTAGACAGCCCTGGCTCAGACTGCAGTTCAGCTCCTTTCTGGTAGACAACTTTTAACTTATTTAATACATTTTTTCATGTGTAGTGTCTTAAAAGCAGAGTGTGTTTTATTGAAATACCTCCCCCAACAAACCTAAAATATAAACAGTTGGCTTTGCTTATTCTGAAACATGTAGCTTTGTTAGGACAAATAGCTCCATTTGCTTTTGTTTCACATGAATACAGGAAATAAATATTTTCATTTACCGTGGTTATTCCTTACTGGTATGTTAAAGTCTTCAGCATAAGCAGTATATATAGATTTAAGAGTTAACCAGGACTTAAGTGTAATTCCTTTTGAGCATTTAGCTATTAACTTCATGCGAATAAAGCCATTGAGTTGCCTATTTAATGATTTATTTGTTTATATGGAAAATCAATTAGCACAGCTCCTGGGGTTTCCTTACCTTTTTCCTCCAAGGATTCTCCCCAGGAGCGGTACTGGCACAGCGAGCTTTTGGCATCCACGAAGTGCCTCAGTTCACAGGGGGTTCCTGAGGTGCAGGAACCTGCCAAGTCCATGCACCAGAGCAGGGGAGGAGCTGGGGACTGAGACTTCAGAGCCTTTGAACTTGCTCTTACAGCCAACATTAAGAAATACCAGCCTTGGGTATTGATGGGGAAGGTAGTATTAATAGAAAGGAAAGCATCATTGCTTTATTTGAATAATTAGGGGCTCCAAAAAGCTTAGTTCTAGCCTGTGCTCTTACGAGCACTTGCCCCTTGTTTTTCTTTCTTTTGTCTCCTCCTTTTGTCAAGAGGGTGGATGTTCTCTAGGACATGTGCATGTGCTGGGGAGAACTGTGCTGGAATAGCTCTGTGTGCATGGGGCTGGAGGGAGAGGTGCTGGGCTCACCTCTCTCACTTGCTGCCAGTTCAGCTGGTTCTGGTCCCTGGTGGGCCCAGGCCTGGTCTCCAAAAGCAGGAGAGCCCAGTGCCTCCAGGCTGTGTGCTGGGCCTTTCTGTCCCTGCTTTGAAGCAGCTCTGCATCCTCTTGGGAGTCTCTCTTGAAGCCTCCAGGATTTTTTTCTCAAATTGGCCCAGATTCACAAAGTGGTCTGTATACGCTTGCCACACTGAGATAAATCAAGTTTTTTTCCATGGAAAGTAAATTATATTCCCATTTATCTGCCTGCAGATGCTTATTAACAGGAAGTCTTCTAGGTCAAGAAAGCATAAAGCGAAAAGCTGTTGTTGGGCAGTGAAGCCCACACATTTCTCCTGGTACTCAGATACAGAATGGACACCAGCACGTACCAAGATCCCTTTGGAGCTGGGGTTGTTGGCAGCAAACATGTGCTTGTAGCTACCAAATCCCAAATGGCATTGACAGCACAAGGGAGATACGTCCTATAATAATGTTATTTTGAATGAACACATGAAGGAGTGACACCGAGGTTGGGTGAATAAAACCCAGGCGTCTTGACCATATCATTCTTATTTTCAATAGACATTTAAGAATAACTGATTTTTGATTCCAGATTTCTCTAAGCACTCACTGTAAATAAGAAGGGAAACTGTAAATAAGAAGGGAAACTGTAAATAAAACAGCAATAACGGATCTTCTAAATGCCTTTATTTTTATTCCTCTATTTAGCTTAGGAGTCTAAATATTAAATTTTTTTTAATCATAGAAATGAAAAGGGAGTGCTATTTTTAAAATTCAACTTTTGAAATAGTCTTCTTTATATGGCTGCTAAGAAGTCTGATGACTTTGAAGGAAGCTGAGAAATAAGGAATATTTAAACCTGGATGGAAGCATCACTCTTCCTGTACTATTTTATAATTATGCCCAATTTTGAAACTCAAGATTCAGAAAAGAGATTATTATTTTTCATAGATAGGATGCCATGAGACATTCCCCAGTTTATTAACCCGTGCTGCTCAGCGGAGGAAAGGCAGAGCAAAGCCCAGATCCCCACTGGAGAGAGTTTGATCATTGTGTTGGGTGTTGATGGAGTGAAACAGTGACATTCAGCAAACGGGTTTTAAGGCTCGTGTGGCAGATATGAAATGCAGAGTAAATATTCCTAGTGGGCTGTGTAAGCCTTTGCCATCAGCGTCTCCGATTGCCTCCGTCAATCACACCCCCCCCGGGACTGGCCTTGTGCTGCACAGCCTCATTGACTTTTATTGTGGGGTGTATTTCATCCTCTGCAGGAAGGAAACAGACTCTGTGCATGCAGCTTGCTCTGCAGAGCAAGGGAAGGAGTTTGGTGGAGAGGGGATCCAGACAGCCCCTTGCTCTTGGTTGAAGAGGAAATGGACATTTGACAAGAGGGTGTGGTGACAGAACAAGGGAGGATGGATTCAAAGTGACAGTAGAATGAGATTGGATATTTGGAAAAGTTCTCTGTGACCGTGCTCACAGGGGTCTGAGGATGAGGGAAGAGACAAGGATCTGACTCCATGTTTCAGAAGGCTGATTGATTATTTTATGATATATATTATATTAAAACTATACCAAAAGAATAGAAGAAAGGATTTCATCAGAAGGTTAGCAAGAATAGAAAAGGAATGATAACAAAGGCTTGTGACTGACCGAGTCTGTCTGGACAGCTGGATTGTGATTGGCCATTAATCAGAAACAACCACATGAGACCAATCCCAGATGCACCTGTTGCATTCCACAGCAGCAGATAACCATTGTTAACATTTTGTTCCTGAGGCCTCTCAGCTTCTCCAGAGAAAAAATCTTAAGGAAAGGATTTTTCAGAAAATGTGTCTGTGACTGTTCTGTGCTGTGAGGGTAGTGAGGCCCTGGCACAAGTGTCCCAGAGAATCTGTGACTGCCCCATTCCTGGAAGTGTCCAAGGCCAGGCTGGGTAGAGCTCTAAGCAGCCTGGTCTAGTGGAAGGAAGGTGTCCCTGTCCATGGCAGAGCAGTGGAGCTAGGTGGTCTTTGAAGTTCCTTCCAACCCAGTTCTGTGACTTTATGATTCTGTGATTCTATGCTCTATTTCAGAAAACATCATTGGCCTGAAATTAAATTAATTTATTATATTTTTTTCAATACTCTGCACATACTTGCAGGTGCTATAACTGCCCAGGGTGTCAACTGTAATTTTTTCACTTTCTCTCAATTTTCACCTCTACAGCTCCATGAGAGCCTGACATGTGCAACAGGCAGTCAGACTGAGACTTAATTCTACAGTCTGCTCCTGACAGGAATATACGTGCATAGTACCCATTAAAATGGAGGGATTTCAGCACAGGAGCAGTGGTCTGTTTGGACACAGCTGGAAAAACTGGAGATTAAATATATTATTTCAGAACAGCAGCTGTGAAGCTGGTGACTCACTGCAAAAACTGCTGACAGGATCTTGCTCTGCATGTATTTTTAACATATGCAGTAATAAATGTATAAAATACAGTTAAAAATAAAGAATATTAAATCCCCATTAGAAAAAAAGAAATAAAGTGCTGTAGTTACCAAGCAGAGAATTTCATCAGGAAAAATTCAAGTTCTTAAAAGTACCAGAAGATAAATTAAATAGGTTGCATCATTAATCCTTGTTCAAGCTGTGCAAATCATTTGGAAATGTTGGAAAAAAATTGAAAAAAAAAGGATTTTTTGATGTGCTTTTGAGAGACAGATTGGAATAAGTGCTGAAAATCAGATTGGATTGATCATTTTGAATATGACATCAACGCAGATCAGGGTAAATGAAAATAATTTGGGGGAAAGCCCTATTTTAAGTACTCTTAAAGAAGATACAGCCTTTCTGCAGTTGAGAGAGGTTATTCTCATAAATGAGCATGTTTCACAATGAAAATACTCAATTTTGTGTTACCAGCCTCCTTTGCCAAACAGGAGATAGCCCTGCAAAGCCTGCTGGCAAAAGCTTCACACATTTCCACTCAGTGGACACCAAATGGTGTCACCTATAAGAATTTGGGTGCAGTTGGTCAGGAAAAGTAGAAGCAAAAGATTGTTTATCATTAAAGCTCATAAATTACTGTGGTTGGATCTTTTTGGGGTGCCTCAGCTTGTTGGATGTCATCCCTGGTGAGCAGTAACTGAGGAATGGCATTCTCACTAGGGCAAATTGAACCCAAGGAGAATTTCCCAGTTAATTAAGATATTACAAGTTCAGCAAAAATAATAAACCAGTAAAAAGTGCAGTAAATGTAGATACATGTTTTAATGCATTCTTGGATCATTTGTCTCCTGGTCAGCATTTCTTTGAAATGCTACAAAGATGGGCGAGGTGGGGAGTGTAATTGGAATAAGGACTGTCTGTGAACTTCTCCTGGTGCTAAAGCTCTTGATCCCCAGCTCACACCTACACACTGACATTAACTGAAAGCACTTGCAATTAACCCACAAATCCAGGAGCCTGCTGGTGTCAGGGAAAAGAGAGAGAGTGATGCTATATTTTCAAAATATCTGTAAACTCTAATATGACACATCTTGCAGCAGGTAGAAGTATTTGCTATTTTAGTTGTGGGAGGAAGATCTTTCTTATATTAGCTCTCTTACCTTTCAGATGCTTTTAGAAAGGCTGAAATGTATAGCTGAAAGGAAAAAAATATTCTGCTTGAAGCTATGGAAATTAAAGGAAGTCAGGCCTTTTTCATCTCGCTACAATTAGAATACAACCCTAAACCATGCAGCTCAAATATTGTTTATGAACTCACAGGTCTGAACTGAATAACCATCCGTAAATTTTAAAAATTAAAATCCCTTTAGGAAGTAGTGACCTTGCAGAGCTTAAATTGCTTATAAAATTCTGAAGGCTGAATTAGTTAGGAAAAGTGATGAACTAGATAAAAAAATAAGTCAGTACAAGCTGTTCTTCCCTGTCTGTCCAGAGGGCTGGAAGAAATGCCTGACTTCTGGCTGACCTGCCTGGTGTTTGCTGTTTCCTCCAGTTTGCTGCTTACCATGTTTGTGATCAGACTCCCCCAGCAGCTTTAGCAAATTACTCAAGCAGGGGCTCGGCTCCGAGTTATGAACCATCCATGGGGATGGAAAAGAGGAATGTCAAACAGTGCTTATCCAACAGAAGCATTCCTTGCAAGCCATAGGTGGAGCCTGGCTCACAGAGGGGGATCCGTCCCGTTGGGCACTGGAGAGGTGCTCGCGTTGGGGTTCATTGGGGACGAGGCGTTTTCCGTGCAGAATTCCCATGTAGATCAAAGGGGGGATGCTGAATGCCAACTCTGCAGAGTGAGGGGATGTTAAACTCCTGCTCTCCCTGTGCTGCAGGCCCTGCACTGCCAGCAGTAATGGGGCTGTTGTCTTATCTCGGCTGGGGGCGGGCGGCTGAGCTGAGAAAGGTCTCGCTCTGCTCTTTCTTCTCTACTTTTGTGTCAAAGGTGATGCTCCTGCCAGAGATTTTGGTGGCAGCAACAAAGTTCCCCCTGGCCTCTTGTCAAATGTTAGAAAGGCTTTATTAAATGGTAAATAAGAGATGCTGTGGAAGGAAAGCCCTAAAGAGAAAGATCTTGGCCAAAATAATGCTGCAGATTGGTCTGTAGAATAACAGGAGGGTGAGCTCAAACACCAGCAGAAGCAAGGACACCCATATTGGCCATTATGGGGCACCTGGGGCCTCTACAGCAGCCTGAACTTTCTGCCAATTAATTTTTACGTTGTTTTGAAGCTGGATCATCTTGGCTACTGTTGTGAAAATGCCATTAATTTAAAGAACTGTCAGTCAGAGCTGGTTATTAGCCTGCAGGGGTGGTAGTGCACAGAATTCATTGTAGGCCAAAATACTTTAGTCCAATCCCTGTGTACAGGATGGAGATCAAATATGGCACAAACTGATAAAGAATTTCCCAAAGCTCACAGTGTCTTTTAAACAGAACTTTGAAGCTGGAGTTTTAAAATTCCATTATTTAATGTTTAACCATTAAAAAAAAGTACTCTTTAAAGACTAGGTAGCACTGACATTATGTCATCAGTTTTTCACAGAATCACAGAATGTTTTGAATTGGAAGGGGCTTAAAGATCCACTGCCATGGGTGGGGACACCTTCCTTTAGATCAGGTTGCTCCAAGCCCCATTCACCCTGGTCTTGGACATTTTCAGGGATGGGCACTTACACTTAAAATCTTATTTTTTTTCCTTCCAGATGCAAACCAGAAGTTGCCAAATTAAGACTTCAAATCAGAAATTAACAGGATTGTTGTGCCAGTGGTTCAATAAAATAACAGTATTCTTCTAAGAATGAGCTTTACCGCAAATTTGGAATAATTTGCTCTGTACAAAAGCCCAAGATTTTTCTACTAGTTAAAAACTTGTACTTGTTTTATCAGGGATCTGGTAAATGGCTGAGCTGTGTTGGCTACAATTGGGTCTGTTGACTTCCTGATCTTTATTATAGGTAGTGTGTACTACCTACACTACTGTACTAACTTAGGTTCAGATTTGTACCTAAAACAGAGCAGAAAACAGCAGTAAAACTCTGATATAACCAGCACAAAATCTCAATAGTGTACAAAATGTCACTTAGAAAACTCTTTGATGTTTGTGGAAACAGCATATTAGCTTTTTTTGTCTGTTGGTTCCATTTGCATTTCTGTGCTCTTTGCTTCCCGAGGAAATCTTTTTCCATTTAATTAGCCACAAAAGCTCAGATACATACTTGTTAACAGGCTTAATTTGCAGCGCTGTGCCAAAGGTTCTCTGCCAGCCTTTGTCTGCAGTGTGGGAAGAGAGGACAGTTTCATGTTGTTCCTACCAAGCCCATAGCAGGAATGGCATTGCTGCTTTCGTGACACTGTTTCCAGTGCAGCTGCTGTTGGATTCAACATTTTTTGCTCTTAATCAGGTGTTTAAAAAGCCCCTGTCTCACCTGCCTTTCCACCTCACACACCTGCAGAGGTGTGGGTAACAACACCAGTTCTGGGTGTTGCTAAACATGTGACTTTCAAACCTTAAAACTTCAATCTGGTGCATACTAGATGTTTATGCAACTTAATATTATCAAAATAATCTTATGAAAACCAGTGTTGTCAATATTTTCTAAAATTTTAAGTACACTGAGGATTATTGTCGTGTATTGCCCTCATTAATTTTTAGAACCATGTTCAAAATAAGGGTGAAATGTCATCAGATTATTTTTTGTTGTACACAAATATAATAGGAATATTCTAATTTGCAGTTAATTTGCAGACTTCCCTTTGTGTATGAACTTTCTAAACTAAACCATTTGCAGCGTGACTTTTCAAAGTAACTTGGTAATCTAATCCATCTGTCCTATTAAAAGGTTCTTCCTCTCTTTTCTTATGTAGATATGTTGTTTACCAGTATTTTGCAAGCAATGGGGGAAAAAAAAAATCATTCCATCAAGAAAGATAAGGGAAGGTAAAGAATTGCAATGACAGAAAAAAAATGTTACGATTTCCTTTATAAAAGAACTTCAGATCTAAACTGGGTCCTGCACTCCAGTCAGAGTGTTGACCACAAAATAATTGACCGATGTATCAGTATGTTAATATCCATGGATAAATTCCATATTGCAATAAATTCAGAGTGTTTCAGCCTCAGAAAGCTGTCCCATGTAATTCAAAATATTCCCCCAATGCAGTATTAACTCTTAAGGAAAACAAAAATCTCTGCTCTCCCAAGTCTGATGTCCAGCACTGGTTATTACTGATGCCAAACATGCTTTTCCAAACACATTCTTTAAATTAATCATCCTACTAAACCAAAAGCAGTGTAATCCCAAAGGGTAACTTCCAAATGATCCAGATTTCCAAGTCCTGACAAAATGCAGCTGGGAATTTACTCATTCTGTGTGTTTTATGCTAGCAGAAGGTGACTGAACTGTCAGAATGAAAACATTTAACAGCAGTAATTTGATTGCAAGGAAATGGAGGTGGAATTGAGACAGAAGCAATTGCTTTCTGGCAGTGTCTCTCAGATTTCCTTGTGGACCAGCAGAAGATCTCAGCTGTCTACTGGGAGCCTGGGAATCCCTCAGCATCACCCATCCTGCCTCTGACAGGAGCTGCTTAGGGAAGGGAATCATTCTGCACATTTAGACAACAGAGCGATTAAATATCATAATTTTGTCTTCCAGCTAAAATTACTGACTTGCTGAGCAGTCTGGGAGTTTTCCTAGAGCTCCTGTGTAATTGCCCCACTAAAGGCTTGCAAAACAGCCCCTTCCAAGTTTAAGAACCAACGAGTGTAGCAGCACCCAGCCCCCTCCGTACAGCACTTGTACATTGAATTGGTGTGCACATATAAACTAACATTAACACCTTTCTGTATTGTGTAATCCCTGGCATTTTCAGCTCAGTAGATATATGGGCTATTTAGACTATATTGTATAAGTTTGGAAGCAATGTAACTCTTTAATTACACATTTTATGTAGTAGGAAGTTACTAAATTACACATGTGTAATTCACACATTGAGCAGTATATTGCCCTCGTGCCCTCTGCTTTTTAATTCCCATCCTAAAAGCAGCATCTGCAAGTAATTTCTTTATAGGCATATTTTCCATGATTTGTTGCAAAATAAAACTTGACTCTTTTATTTTTATCCTTTTAGTTGGTTGCCACCTTTTCACATTCTTAAAGCAGTATTTCATAGTGATCCACCATACCCACGTTCCTACTGAAATTCCTTGCATTTGGTGCAAATTTCTGCAAGAGAGGACAGCTGGGTTTTCAGAAGTTTACGCTGTCTGGTAAAGGTTTGTGGTTTAGAGCACAATGTGTGTTTATAGTACACTTTGTGTGGTGAAGAACTTGCCCTCCACACTGAGTGCACTGGACTACTTTAAATGAGAAAAACTATTAAGGCTAAGAACTCCAAACTGCTTTATTAATTCTGTTTCATTTCAAGCTACTGCTGAAAGCTACTCCAAAAGCAGTTTTTATACTTGCTCAGTTGGGCTGTGTGGATTTATCCCATGTTGGGACACTGTATCAGAGGGAATTCTGCAAAATTTCTCCTATGAGGCAATGCTGATAATTGACAATTTTTTGAAAAATAATATTGGTTCTTAATTGGAAATTATACTTTCTAAGTGGTTTATTTTATGTTTACAAGAAGATATAAGACAACAAGGACAGGCTTGATTTAAAATAAATTATTTGGAACCACTTAATATGCTTTTAGAATGTTTGTGTAAACACATTTTGCAGATTTAGGGCTTGTTCATGATTGGGGGAAAAAAAGAGTTCAAGTACCTATTTCATATAGGGTATTAGTTCTGTGCTTCATATCTGATTTGAATAAATTATACTGTGCTGAGTCCAGAATATTCTGTGCCCCCCCAACCATGCAAGCTAATAAAACAGTCTGAGCCTTATATATTTGTTACATTTTACTCAATATGCTATATATGTAAATTGTAGTTTTTTAATCAAGACGAGGAAAACTCACTGGTCATTTTGGACTTGCATCTAGACTCATTGTAGCCTTGTGACTGAATTGCTACTTAATTGAAAAAGCAAAAGTATAAGAAACTGCACATATAAAAACATTTCAGAACGTTCCTATATTTGAAGGTAGAATTAGTTATCTGCTTTATCAGGTAATACAGGGTTTTCTTCCCTACCATCCCTCTGTCACAAATTAATCATGATTTCTGCGTGGAACTGCACATGATGATTCATTAACAGTGGCAATGAACCCAGTCTTGGATAGCATGCACACACAATACATATAAACCATAAAAATCAGAATGCATTCACAGGCAAACAAATGCACAGTTACGGTCCTGTGTGCATAAGGACACAGCAAATGCTCTCCATCTGCAAAGGGATGACCTTCTGCACTAGCAAATGAATTGCAAAATCTTTTCTAGCTGCTACCAGTGTGCAGATCATATTCTTAGCACACCCATAAACATCCTAGTTACTGCCAATTTGAGGAATTTAGCTCAGTACTCGTTTCTCTCTCGCTGCTATGAGGGGAAAGAAATCCTTCTTGTTAGAAGGACAAGATGTACTGCTGGATTGTGTCCTGACAAATGACCTTTCCCAGGCTTTAACAGCTCCAGGAAGGGTATCCTTGAAAGCAAGTGGGCGTTTACAGTTGCCTTTTGAATGGGCAAGCGCTGCACCTTTCTCCTGGCCTCTTGGGGTGGTGAGGGTTAAAACCATCTTTTGACATGCCCATCCTGTACGTTTCTCTCTTCTGAGGGACAGCCTGAAATGTGCTGCTTTTGTTTTACTAAACTCTTCAGTTTTGTAAAAATAGACACTGAGTGTCTGGCTGAAGCAGATCCAAGCAGGATTGCTCACTGTGACATTGTGTTGCTGCGTGAAGGGGGGAAAAGGCACTACTGCAGCGTTTCATGGAGGAAGGACAAAATCCAGCCGTCCTTATTCATTAGACCCTTTCAGGCTGTGACCATTCTGTCACAGCTGAGGTGACAGGAGGCCATCCTTCACAGTGATGAACATGTCAGCCTATTCTCTTACTCAGCTGTCACCCATCATTATGCATATGGCAGAGAGAAGAAAAAAAAAGGAAGAAACGGAAAAGACGCAATTTGATTGAAACATGGATTTGTGCAGACATAAGGATTGTAGCTCAACAGGTGTGAGCCCTACACTTGAAATAGGGATGGAAATAGGAATCAGACATCACTGGAGTTTGCCCAGCTGCCTTGTATGAGTCGTGTTGGGTGCGAGGGGTTCTGTTCCTGCTGCTCTCCTGCACGGAACCTGTGCTGCTGATGCCATTAATGATTTTGTCACAGATAAAACAACTTTTAGTCTCTGTCTTGCAGTGTTTGTATTAACTGGTGCAGCTCCTGTGCCTAACCTACACAAATTAAAGGAGGAATATGTAGAAGGACTTTATTCTGTAGCTTGTTGCCTGTCTGCACCTTTGGAAAGCAAAGCTCTAAGTCAGTAAGGATCAGAGGAGCAGTTGGTCTCAAAGGAGAGGGCTGTGCTGGAGCTCAGTGTAGGGCTTGCAGCAGGACCTTGAGTAAATGGATGAATTGTCAGAATCTTTTATATAATGCATAGCTCAGATAATGCAGATTTTATTTTCCGTGTAAATAAGACAAAGCAGCTACACAAATACCTGATATTAAAATCCCTGTAGTGGTTAGAAATCTGTATTAGTCTTAGAATTCACTGTGTATTGCTTTGATTTATGGAGCTCTGTAACTGTACAGCTGTCTGGAGAGAGCAGAAACATCCTGTGCAGATTTCACAGCTGCCTGGTGTCGGGAGAAGTGACATTCAAAGCCATCATATTTGAAGTCTGGTTTAGAAGGGAGTTTTGTTGCTGCAAGATGATACATTGAGTATGCTGTCATTTAGTTATTTGAAAACATGATGATAATGTGACAGAAAAAAATAAATGTGAAAATGTTGACCTGTGTAGAAAATCAACTCTTGAAGGGAAGTAAATCAAGCGTTATTCTTGTGATGACCACAGGAAAGTGTTTGACAGCATGATATATGAAGAGAAAATGATACCTAGAGGAGAAGTAAAGGAAAGGAAGAACTAGAATGATTTTAGGAAATACTTATAATTCTGACTTTCTTTTTAGATTAGACTAAGTAGGGAAAAACATAACCAAACCCCAACTCCTAACTCCTGCAATTCTCATATTACATTTAGTCTGTTTAAGGTTCAGTAGTGATAAAGAGCTTGCTGGAGAAGCCCAGGACTACATGAGAATTAAAAAAAAAAAAGTGGTTCAGTGGCCTGGCCTAAACTGGATCTCATTTGCTCTACTTATTGCAATTTAGTGGAGACTAATTTAAGTGTTACTGACTTCAGAGGTGCTGCTCTGATCTACAGTCAGGGGGGAGATGTGAACTCCAGTATCAACCCTCTGGACCGAACTTTTTTGTTGTGGCCCTGAAAAAAACCCCTCACTCAGTACTTTTTTAACTTACATAATGTGTCTCAGTGCCAATTGCTCTATCTATCTATTAACCTACATATGTCCATCCTGGGGAAAAGAGTGCAGATCTGCCACTTGCTATTTCTGTGTGCCCTTGAAACTTCAAATAAATCAGACAGAATAAGACCACTCTGATTTCCACTAGCACTGCACAGAGCTGGGTTTCACAGGGACAAAGTACTGGGGCTCTCATTGCAATCATTCAATGCAGCTGCAGTGTGTTTACAAAAGGGGTTTTTGATTATTTTCAGATTAAAATGTAGCATCAGTGGCAATGCACTCCCTTGTAGCCACACCCTAGGCAATAACACATCTTTTGAAGTGTGATCAATGCTGTATGCAAAGCTTCTTTTTTTTAGAAATAGAAATTCTGAATATTCTCTATGATGTGCTTTTATGATCTGCTCTCCACTGTTACTAGGCTTTAATAAGAGCAAACATCACACAAAAAAATAAAAGGTCATTTATGACAAGAATATAAATATATGCTAAATCCATAGGAAAAAATATGCCTTGGAGTTAGTTAAGGGAGTTCATTCCAGTCTAGCTTTTGTAAGGGTAGAGTAGCTTAAAAGATTTGTTTATAAATAAAAATTACTCTTCATAAATTTCGTACTATGCTGAAGTTTTTTTTTTTTGTCTGCAGAAGCAGACACTGTCTGTGGCTGCTTTAAGCTGATCCTGTGCAATCCCACCATAGGGAGAGCTGGCCTAGATGGATAATGGGTTTTTGGGGGAGGTTGAGCTTTTTCAATATTTAAACTTCTTTATTTCAGGAGCACTTACTTCACTCAGTGAGGCAAAACGAGCTACATTTAAGGGGAAAGAAAAGCAGAACAGAAGAATTGAGATAAGTTGAAGTGATGTTTAGAGGCTTTGCTAGCAGAGCTGCACCACTGTAATTGCTGCTAACAAGAGTGGGCACTGTAAAGCTGCTCCAGCACGGGAATGAGGGCACAGGAATTTGCACAATTTCCCTGGAAAGCCCCAAAACCCAGCCTAAAGGGCCTCCCTGCTGGTGTCAGGTACCCCAGGATTAATTACATGGACTGGCAATTAATAGGACAAAAATAGATTGAGCTGTACTATTTCAGCTTCCAGAATTTCTGGCATTACCTTAAAATTATGTATTTCATAGAATTGTGCAATCCTGGAATGATTTGGGATGGAAGGTCACCTCCTTCCAAGCTCCTGCCATGGGCAGGGACTCCTTCCCCTCGACCTGATTGCTCAAGGCTCCATCCAACTGAGGCTTGGGATAGATCTGAGTCTGAGCTGAACAAGAGGGGGGAACTAAGGAAAGCATAAAGCAAAAGCAAAAAAATCCTTGGCTGTTCAAGTATTTACTTCGTGCTGGAGTTCCATAATTTCTTATTTGCCCCAACAGAGAACTTAGTTTTCTCTGTGCATGTAAATAAGAACCTGCAGGGGCACTAATAAAATACAGGGAATGTTTAGGGGCACAGATACTGTTGCACTTTTAATTACTTTTTACAGCAATTACAGTTTTTCTTCTTTTTTGGTTCTGTTCCAAGACCTGTGTTGTTTTTTTGGAGCACTTACACCCAGGTCTCATTTTTTACTTTTCTGGCATTCTCTTTAAGTTATAGAGGTGTTTATTTAACGACAAGTGAGAGGTGCTGGGAGGGGAAGACATCATGATTGAACTGTGGGCTCCAAACCGAAAAGACTTTTAAAGTTGGGTGTTATTAAGAGCACATTTAATCAGGGAAAGTGACAAACAATTTGTTGTAAGACACATAAATACTAGTGGGAAACTAATTTCAGTGGCATAAAAAACAATCAACACTTGCATATAAAATAAATGGAAAACAAGTGCCCCTGCACATTATTGCTCCTGCCGTGTATCACAGTTATTTACAAGAATCACTTTCTGCTCTCAACCAAACCAGCTCTTTTATTACCCACAGAGTAACTCAGGGGCAGAAAAATATTCAGGAAATGCAAAAAACAGCTACGGGATTTTCCTTTTTTTCCTTTTTGGTTGGTCATATTTAATAATCATAAACTTCCTTGTTGCTTAAGAGCCTGACCTTCTCTGTTAGCAAAGCTCGCACCGAAAAATCCTGCAAAGTTTCAATTTCTAAATGTCACAAAATATCAAATGGGTGCAGAAGATAAGAAGGAAGTCAATAAATGTTTGTATTCTTCTTTTGATGCTCTTTTGTATTTCATTTTCTGTGGAAAAAAAAAATAACCCCAAGTTTAATTTCTGCTCCAAATAGAAGAAAGAAAGAGAGCAGAGCCTGGGGTAGCAGTCAGTTAAAATATTGATTACAGTGCATAGCAATTTGCTGAAAAATAAATAAATAAACTCCAAATGCCTGCAAACTATTTAGGAAAAAGCATACTGTTTCCTATGGTGGGAAGAAGTATAATTAAAAAGCTATCAACAGTCTGGGGTTGTCAAAAATACTTTGTCACCTGAAGCACATTCCTTGTAATTATCTCTTGGGCTTGAAGCTAGATCACCATTAACCTCCCAAGAAGAAGGGTTACTATGCTTTCTGGTGTGAGAAATTGTATCATCATGTAAATTAAACCCTGTTAGGTAGTCAAATTGGATTTGGGAAACGATTGAGTATTAAACCTAGTCATGTATATTATCAAATGACACAAAGCATGAAATGCTAAGAGGGAAGGAAAAAGAAAATTATTTTTTTCCTTCCTTAAAAATGTCAGCATTCTTGTACAAAAACCTACTTTTTTTTTTTTTGGTGGAGATAGAAACAAGAAGCTGAGGTAATATGTATATATATACATTTTGATTACTTTTAAAAAAGTTTTTGTTTTCCAGCGCACAGGGAATGAGACAAGCAAGTTCTGGCTGATATTAATGTAACAGTCCTTGGATGACACATATCTATTACTCAGGATCTCATACCCTGACACATAATTGCCAGGGTTGATATGCAGTGCCTCCTTCTACCCAAATGAATTGAGTTCCCCAAATCTGTTAATGCATTTGCAGCTGTGGTGGCTGAATGGAAGGAAACTTTCTCCATCTCTGCCTGCAACTATCTGCTTGGTAAAGTAATTTGAAACACAGGAAAAAAAAAAATAGTCAATTGCTGAAAAAGTAGTAATGTGCTACAGCACATAAAAGGTATTGTTAAAGATAAAGGAAAGGGAAAAAAAACATGAAAACTTTAGTTTTCTTTTTGCTCTATATTACTCTATTTTGTTTTTACTTGCTTACAGCATAGTCAGTATCTGCCTGAGGAATTTGTGGTTTGAATCCAAGGAGAAGAAATACCTCTTAAGTATGGACTTTTTTCTTGTTAGCTTTAATAGCAGTGTTTACAAGATGCAGTATCTCAGTGACCAGCATAAAATAAAGGCTGATTTCAGTCTGGTTACAGTGATAGAGGTGAACCTGCAAAGACACCGAGTCTGTGTTCCTGTAGGTGTTTTAGACAGGACAACTTAAAGTGCAGCATTAAAATTTCAGATTTCAAAAGTGTTTGTGGTGGCAAAGTCGTTCCTTGTCCTGTTTTCCTGCACACCCTCTGCTTGTTATCTGCTTGCTGAAATTCCATCAGCTCTTGCAGAAATTGTAAGTTTATACCAAATGTCTCTGTTTCCCATGCCCAAATGGGAGGATGGGGGCTCAGGGTGTCCCTTGGATCTCTGGCTCTGTGTGGAGAACAGCCATGCTCTGCTCTGCGCCCAACGGTGTTTTCAACAAGAAAAAGAAAGAAAAAGGGAAAAAAAACCAAACCACACAACTTCTCACTTGTGCAAAGAACTGACAGAAAGGAGAAGGCTGAACTTCACTTAATGGCGAGGGAAGAGTGGATAATGTATTTTTCTCAGGAACAGGAGGAGTGAAACTCAGACCTTTGCAAATAGCTAACATCCTGTTCCATCATTAGGGAGCACATGCTTCTTTGTAGTTGCTAAATATAAAAATAATTTGCTGGCAATCTCCAAAGCTGAGAGTTTAAATTTACTTTTTTTTTTTTTTTTTTACTAATTTCATTTTGAAGAGATTTTTTTTTTTCTTTTTCTGCCAAATTACTGCATGTTGACAATGGTCTGTATCCAGCATTTACAGTCTCTTTTTGCTTTCAACTCGTGGAAAGTGGGTAATTGAAGTGGTGTGCACAACAAAGGAGAACATCCATTGGTTCCATATAAACCTTTTAAAAGCATCTGAACGAAAAGTAAGGCAGGCTGATATGAATTGCAAAAGGACACAATTAATTTGTACATGAAAGGAGATTTTTTAGTATGCCATTAGCCTCTGTAATAGCCAAAAAATAAAAAGGCAATCATGGATAACCTTGCCAAAAGTATGACGAACAGCTTGTCATGAAGAAGTTTTGCATTTTAAGCAAATGCATAATGTTTTTATTAAAATTACTTTGTTAACTCTTACTTGCTTCCAAGGAAGCAAGTTTAAAAAATGTTATTGAAAGTCATGATCATAGTGATGAAAAATCAACTGCATCCACTGGTACAAGCGGAAGTGTTGTTGCTGTTTGGAAGAGTTTTGAATTCTCAGCAGAGCAGTTCTGTCTCATTTCCTCTGTGTCCTTGTGCCTTTCCATATAACTTATTAATGGAAGCATCAGTTAAAAAAAAGCTGTTCTATGTCCCATATCTTTAAGAAGCTAATTTTTCCCATTTTATTTTTTTTTAAAAAGAAATTCTCTTCTCATTTTCCCCCTTTTCTTGTCCCTAAGTTAGTTAATCTTTTTCAGCATATATTATCTGCATATTATATAGCCTATAGCCTATTTTTAGAAAAAAATATGTAAATTCTTAGAATTTATTAAGTGGTTTTATTTCTAGCCATAGCTAGCCAAGGTCATAAACTGCTCTTGAAGATTCCTGCTAACAATGAAAGTTAAATTACGCTACAGGTATTAAAAAGACAAGATTGGGCCACTGATAAATTATTTTCTGCATACCATGAAAAGAAAATGAGTCATGGGATTTCAGTAGCCTGTATTAATCAATAACTCTGTAATTCCTAATCAATCATAGCTTACTTTTATCCATCATTACAAGAATGCAATAATTGTTAGTCCTCTATGAGAGTATCTGACAGCATTAAATAATTTATAGAATAATATAGGCACTCTTATGAGACAACAAGGAGCTGCTGTCTTGTCAGTGATGGTGAGAAACCATCATTTATGTTAATGACAGTTAAAATATCACAGTAGCCTAAAGAGACCCCTGAAACTTACATCAGTAATAGGGACTACCTACTGGAAATAAGGTGGGATATACTTGCTGGAAAAATGTATTTCTCACATATTGGATCGTTTACAATGTTTAGTATGTATTTATTTGGAAAAAAAAATCATTATGGCAATTTATGGAGCAATAAACTGCAGTATGGGTGAATTTTATAAGCCTTCCCTGTGTGCCCACTACAGAAGAGTCTTATCGATTATCAGTCTGATTTTTTTCATCAGTGCTGCTCATTTGTAACTCCATTCATATTCATTTGGTAGCAGGAGAAGGGGCAGTTTCTCAGTGCCTGTGGCAATGGAGACAGTTTATCTCCAGACAGAAATCTCCTCTCAGAGTCGCAGAGCTCCGGTGGCAGCAGCTCAATACCTGCTCTGCAAAGTCCTGGCTCATCTCCCTCCACTTCCCTCCCTGCCATTTACTCACCTTCACCCTCCTCACATCCAAAGGTTTTGATTCTCCTTTTGGTATCTACTGGATTATACAAATGAGGTCTTCAAAAGGTCCAGTTGGATTTCTTTGACTGGGGTAGGTTTATGATTGCCTGTGCTATCACTGGTATATTCTGCTCTACACATACATCTATTTGGATTAATCATATGAATTATGTTCTGGGTTTTTTCCTTTCTCTTCTCTTCTCTTTGATGCTGTAAATTGGTAGAAATCAGGACTGATGAGACATTTGCAGTCAGCAGATACTGTGTGGCAGAGAATCTGTTTTCCACCATTACAACCAGGTTTTTCTTCTTCCTCTGTGATCCTTCTTTGCCATTTCTGACAAATTTCTCCACTCCACTGTGCTTTATTTCTCTCATTTTTCCTTCCTCCTCTGGATAAATGCTGCCTTCCTCAGCCTCTCATATTTTCTCCAGTTGTGAACTGCTCAAGGCTGTGCTTGGCCCTGGGCAGTATTTCTTTTCTCCTGCCCTTCACCATGGTGTGTTCCCACTACAGCCATGGCAAAGCTTTGCCATAAATCCCAAAAGTGGTTTTTGCTGCTTTTCCAGCTGTGGAAAATAGTCCTCTTGATAAGCCAGCCATTGCAATTAATGACAATTACAGCCCTGTTTAGGATTCCCCCTGCAGGTTTGTGCTCTCTTAACCCTAGGGTAAGATTGAACACAGGGACAAAGCCCTAGAACCTGTTCTTGTTAGAAGATCAACCCTGGGAGGGGCAGGGGGTTGGACCTCCTGAGGTCCTTACAACCTAAATCATTGTCTGGTTCCAAATATAGCCTTCTTCCCAAGGTATTCTTTAAAGAGATGTGTAAGACTCCCTAAGGATGCACGAAGCATCTCCTCTTCTTTACCATCTGGATTTCTGCTTTTCATTTTGCCTCCCAAAGAATCCACACTTAAAAGCACAGTTGGGGTATTAGGCTTCTTTCCAAAAGAGTTGAAGAAAAATCAAGCTCCAATTAGTCTGAAATATCAGGTTCCAATTGGTCTGAAACTTCATGCTTTTTTTCCTGTTTTATGTTCTGAGATAGAGAAAATTAATTATGACTGTTCCCATGTAGAAAACAGAGAATTAAATACAAAATAATAATAATAATAACAATAATAATAGTAATGGATTTTACTTGAATTATCCTTTCCTGGCCTCTAAAATTTTCTTGGCTTATTTATTTACGACTGGGGAAAAAAAAAAAAAAGTAAAGGATTACAGCATTTACACTCTTAAATTTTGAGAAGAAATGTGGTGAGGCAAAGAGTCAGACTCACCCTGGCATGATTTGATCAGATTCGAGGAATTTACACCAGGGATTAATTTGGCCCAGGAAGTTGGTAATCATGTACCACAGATGTTACAGTATTTGAAGGCAATGGTCCATTATAGCAGAAGGAACAATATTATGCCCCAAAGGACCTATCAAGTGAATGAGATGTTGAGAGGCTTTTTGCACAAACATTGATTCAGTACTGGTTGCAAGATCCAAATGTGCCCAAGATCTTAACACTGGTGTCTCTTTTAGGGGTATCAGGGAGCATTTTAACATTATCATCTAACTGCCTGTATGGAAATGGCCAGTTCAATATGCAAATGGTACTTCTATTTCTTTGCCAATAGTCTTAAAAATATTGAAAGAATGTCCTCATACATAGCTCAAAATCTTGGAATATTTTTGTCTTGATGAAAATGCCTAATTTAAGTTCTTAATATTTTCAAATATCAATTTTTAAGTAAATGACTGTTAAAAATCTGCGCACATTTATGTATTTTGAAAACCAATCACATAGTTTATCATTGGAGGCCAGAGGTTAGAGGCGTATTAGAAATAGAACAATTATGGTTTGTAGTCTGTGATTAAATATCAGAAGCATTAACCAGCCTCAGCATTACAGTCATAATATTAGAATAAAAATGACAGTTACTCTTGTAAAAGGCTAATGAGGTTGTGTCTGTATAAAGCTCTTCTGTAATTTCAAATTGGATACAGACCTGCATCGACTGATTCATTCCACCTACTCAAAAAAGAGAAGACTTCCCAAATCCTTCCTTTTCCCCTAAATAAGCACTGTGTCCTTTGTTATAATCCAGATGAACTCAGAATCACTGGTGGCTCCTTCCCAGCAAACCAGCTGGCTAAAGCAGTGGCTCTGGCCTTTTGGGTTTCCATCACTGGGCGTGTTGTAAGGGGCAAACATGATGAACCTCAAAGTGAGCTTTTGTTTTCTTTACTACTTCTTTAACTGACACTGGAAAGAACTTTCTGGGCAGCTTGAAGGATTTGGTAAAGCCCATTTAACTTGTCCTGGTGACTGCATAACAAGGTGTTTTATATCCTGACAAAATGTCATATTCACTTTCTCCTTTCTTAGCAGTTTTTTCCCCCTGGTTGGTTTGTTTTTTCAGTAGTGCTCCTGAAAGGCCACGTGAGTCTCAAATTCTGCAGGTCTTGGCAGCAGCTGTGGGCTTCTCTGCTGCTGCTGGTTTTCTGTGCATGTGTTTTATTTAGATTAAAAGACATTCATTCAAGGCTTAGGCAGTTTAGCATAATTAATTGCACAATACAAATAATTTAATTAAGTTTAAACATTGCTGAATTAAAGTCCTCATAAAGCACATTTGCCATTTTCATAATGCCAGACATACTCTCCCTGTCTTCACTGGAGATTATTTTTTCAGCATATTCAGTGCAAGGAAGTGGCAGAGAATAAAGAGTCCCCAAAAACCCAGATCCTGGTGAGGGCCCTTTGCACATGTAAGAAGGGGGTCAAGTGCTCTTCCTGTAAGCCAAGTGTTGGATGGGTATAGTTTTGAAAAGGCTGAAATGATTTGTGTCACCCTCTGCCCCTTCAATGCTCTCCTGGACAGGTTGCCCTTGCCCTAAATAAGTGCAGATTGTATTGTTGTGTTGTGTTTGACACGTCTGTCCTACAGAAAATGGATTGAACCTGTCAGTCAGCCCCAGGTGCTCTCCAGACAATTATGATTTCTTCATTACTCTTCCCATTATTGTATGTCTTTTAGTGACTTAAAAATGAGGTCTTCATCAAGTTGGCAATCCCTTGGGGCTCACAGGTCTCTCAACACCCCGACAATTTAATCTAATTTGTAATGCAGATAGGAGTGAAGTGCTGCTGTCACTGCTGCACAGGGGAGAGGGAGCAAAGTGCTGTGAGGTGTCAGAGACCCAACCTCCACCCAGAGGGACCACGGTGTGTCCTCCAAGAGTTCTGTCCTTAAACCTGCTCATTCCTTTCAGCTCGGTGACTGATTTCACCTCCATAATGCAGTTGCTGCTAGTTATGCCTAGCACTGCATATTTCTGCCTTTCTGCTACTCAAGAAAAAGGTTAAGAATGAAAATATCTGCCAGCTAAGGTATTTTCTACTGTTTTTCCAAGATAGAGTCCAGCTGACAGATTTTGTATTGACAGCTGGTGAAATGTTCACAAAAATGACATCTCCCCATTAAAAATATCCCTCTTACTTTTCCTTATCCCTGGGGATTTCAAGACTGCAAATCATTTTCATGAGAGTTGTAACCTTAGATCAAGCTATGTAAAAATACATCACTTCCATCAAGTGAAATAATCACAGTGTGATACAGGAATATTAAACAACTGCCTTCCTGCCTGGTGTGCACGGGAATTTTTGGAGTTTTCCTCTCAGTGCCTCCAATTGTTATTTCATATTGTGACACCTGTAATTGTATATAGCAATCTAGACTTTAAAATCCTGACAAGGCTGCTCTGGGTTCCACTGCATACATAAATCCATCAGAGCAGATGAGATAGATTTTAAATTGATGGTACCACACCAAGCACTGAAATAAAAGCAGTAGCTTCACTTATCCTTGTAGACTAATAGCTGCAAATGATTTTATGAATCATTAGTTCAGATCCTATAGTCCTACCCATTTGAAACCATTTCTAGATTAATGCCTTTTTGTCTGTGATATGATATTAATAGGCAACTGAAAAGCATGCAGTTTCTAGTGGTTTGTCACAGCAACATCTTAGTAATGGGAGGCAGTTTGTAGTATTGGAATAAATGATGGATTGCTGGGATTTGGATAAGTGGCAGTTTTTTCAGGAGACTGTCTCCTGAGAGCTAGTGTCCAGTGAGAAAATATGAATTTTGAGCATGGATTACCTGCTGCTGAGTAGTTCTGTTTGGATGATAATTGTTGTGCTCTCCTGAGACCCCACCTGCAGTGCTGTGTCCAGCTTTGGGGCCGTCAGTATGAGGATGTAGAGCTGCTGGAGTGAATCCAGAGGAGGCCACGGAGATGCTCCAAGGGCTGGAGTCCCTCTGCTCTGGAGCCAGGCTGGGAGAGCTGGGAGTGCTCACCTGGAGAAAGCTCCAGGGAGAGCTCAGCCCCTTACAGTGTTTAAAGGGGCTCCAGAAGAGCTGGAGAGGGATTTGGGACCAGGTCAAGGAGAGGACAAGAGGGAATGGATTTAAAATTACAGACATTAGGTTTAGGTCAGATGCAGGGAAAAAATTATTCCCTGTGAGGGTGGTGAGGCCCTGGCACAGGGTGCCCCTGGATCCCTGGAATTGTCCAAGGCCAGGTTAGATGGGGCTTGGAACCACCTGGTCTAGTGGAAGGTGTCCCTGCCCATGGCAGAGGAGCTGGAACAAGATGATCTTTAAGGTCCTTCCCAACTCACACCAGTCTGTGATTCTGTGATTCTATGCACAGGGCTCTCTGTAAGCTTAATAATCATTCAAAAGCTTCAATAGAGCTCTGTGAGGATAATTTATAATTATGTAGAATGAGAAAAACTATTTAAGTGGTTATTTTAAAGTAAATGAGTCTCAACCACTACCTTTCAGCTTATTAGGTATTTAATATTAGTGAAACTAATAAGATGCAATAAAATTGTGTGAAAAAACCTGGTTTGCCTGTTCCTATTCAGGCAGATAGAATAACACTTGTATTTTCCATCTTCCTATCATCCTCCCTAGGGAATTTGGGGTCTCTGCTCTCCACTAAGTGCACAGAGCCAGGGAGATGAGGCTCTTCCCTGGGCTTATTTAGACAGTGATGGTATGATGTCACGTCCTAACATGAGAGCAGGGAAAAATCTATGGATCTGTTGTTACTTAATTAGCTCTCTTTATCATGCTGCTGAATCCAGGAGGATCAGAGGTTAGTAATAACAACGTGATAGAAGGACCTGCAGTGCTGGAGGGCTGATACTTGAAAGGGATGTGCTTTCTGTAATGATAAGGTCTAGGAAAATATTGCAGTTTTAATGTTGTTATTGCTGCATTTAGTTTGCTTTTCTTTCTACAGTGGAGTAGTAAATGATGTTGGATTTATTTTCTTTTGTGTCCCACATGAGAGACTGACATCCATTTATACCTAATTTGAAACAAAAGCTAGAATTACAACCTTTCTTTTTTCCCCCTCCTACTCTATTCTGAATTTCTCAGCTACAGTGCTAAAAATAATAGAAGTCTGTGTATTTACTGGTCATCTGTAAATAAACCTTGCAGGCATGCCTACATTTTAAACTCACTATAATCTTACCATATATTCATAGGTGCCAAAGTCAGATTGTGCTATTGACGTTCTAACACTTTTTAGGTTTTTATAATTTTATATTTAGATCCTGCCACGAGACTCATTCTTCAGTCTCCGAGCCGCAGTCCTTGAGCACTCACGGGCTGACATTGACGTCTGCCGAGCGTGCTGTGCAGGGTACAGGAGAGTGATCTCCATCATTATGTGCCTCCGTGCTCCTTAAATAAGCTGGAGCAGTATGAAGGAGGGGAGGAGGCAAGAACAAGGTTTCCAGAGAATATCTGTGCAAACCTGGGAAGATGGATGGGTGTTAGACCCAGCACATGTAGGAGGTTTCTTCAGCCCAATGTGACCCACATTCCTGCCAGAGAGAACGGCACAAAGTCAGTGTCACTCTCCCTCTTGCTAAGTTTCTCTTATTTTTGTTGTTTTTTCTCCATTCAGGTTTAATTACAGAGGAATCATATGCCATATAAATTAGAGTAACCCATGAATTTCAGCTGTGGTGCCCGAATTTCCACCAGCTCAGGAAGAGCCCTCGAGCCCTTCCAGAGACTTGTGGGGGGCATTGCGTACCTGAGTCCACCGCCTCTGTCTGGCTGCCCTAATCAATTCCTGAACACTGTGCTCAAACATATCATGGTATTCATCAATTCCCCTCTCCAAATAAGCAAGAAAAATTCTATGAAGGTTTTTCTGTCGCTACTGATGTTCATAATGTAGTGAGATTGATGGATTGCACTAAAATCCTTGCAGTGGCAATGGAGCGTTTTGAAATGCGCTGGAAGAGAAAACAGGTTTAGTGCAGGGGTATGCAAGAATATTTAAGGATGTTGTGGTGAAACATGCTGGGTTTGTAAGGGATGAGGGAATATTAGGAAAAAAGATACGTTTGAACAAATGTGTAGATCATAAGATCAAAACCTGTACTGAACTGGCAAAAAAAAAGAACCAACCAGATTTGCAAATGCATCCTTTTTAATTCAATTTTTGTATTGTGTAATAAAAAAAAATGTATTGGGTTGTGGACAGTCTTTGGAAAAACCTTAGTGTTGTCTGGCACACGAAAGCCTTTAGAAGAGGTAGTTAAATGGCTTGTCAGTAAATTTAAAACATGGAGTTGCTTAGGAGTACTTAGAGCAAACATCTTACATGCAAACATTTTTGTAGAAGAAAAATTAGTTTTCATATATAATTTGTGTCAAAAAATTAGAGAGGAATAAAGGACAGGATCAGAGTAAATGAGCTCTTAGATCCTAAAATTTGTTGTTGGCAAATGTAGCATTGGCTGCTGTTTTTCGTCTCCATGTATTAATTAATGTGTGTGGAAAATGTGCATGTAACCGTTAAAAAAACCCCAAAAAACCAAAAAACAAACCTTCCACAAATGGCCAGTACAGAACTGTCCAGTCTGCTTTTATTTATCACTCAAAGCAGGAAAATTTCTAAAGCAGTAAGGGAAAATACATCTTAGCAAAGATAGAAAGTTGGCTTACTAAATCCCAGGAAACATGACTTCCAAAACTAACCTGCCACTTTCATGCCAGAAACAGCCTTTCACCTTGAAAACTATTTCTTGATCTTGAGCATTTGATACTCACAGCAGCTGTCTTGTGTGGTCAAGAAAATCAGACTCTCAGGGACATCCATACAAAGGGTCACACAAGGCTTTCAAGTCTGTTTTAGACAAATCTGAACAATCACAACAATCAAACTCCTGAATCCTCTACTGGAAACTTTAATTTCTGCCTCCAAGATCCTCTCTGCTCTATCTTATTTTTTTCCAGAAATGTATCAAGCTTTCTTTCAAATCAGTTTGCATATTTTACCTTCTTTGGGAAGTCTGCAAATTGTCAGAAATCTCCTAAATTCCAGGCTAAATTTATTCATGAACAATTTATAGCCCCTCGGTCTTGTATGACTATCAGCCTTCAAACTTAAATAATTCTTCTCCCTCCCTGCTGTTTACTTCCAAATGTACCTATAAAGAATAATTGCATCCCCTCTCAGAATTCATTTTGCTAGGCTAAACAGACCAAGCTCTTTTTAATTTCCTCTTCCTTAATCATCCTACCAGGACTTGGCTGTACTTTCACAAACCAAGGTATGTGGAATGGTTCATGTTGCATTTTGCTAATGCTTTCTGTGGAAATCTAGACTCTGCTTAAAACTTACCTTCAGGAATTATCTCTTACCAAATTTTGCAAATTAGAGAAAGTTCTTGCAAGTTAACTTAAAAAAAAAAAAAATTATTTTTGGAGTCCTGAATACTTGTGTGATGGCCATGCTCTTTACTGCCTAATTGCTTGGGTTAGACTCAAGCCTTTGCATTCAAACAGGCAAAAGCTTCTGAGAACCCCAATTTCTCTAATTAGCTTTACTGCTCTCTGCTCCAAAAAGATGCATCTTCATTGTAGGGATACAATTTTTAGGTTGAATCATGACCAGTCTAAAGTCATCCTAAGCAGACTTAGAATGCTATAAACAGAAAAACAGCTCCTGTGCTGTCCTCCTTAATTTCATCAGTCATGGCACAGGACAAGTTCTTCAGCCTGTGATAAGATCCATAAACTTACAATTTCACCTTCTTGTTGCTCATTTTGCATCTTATGCTCCTTTTGACATCTCACCTGGTTCATCAAATTCATTTAAATACAATTTTTCACTAATTGTGTGATTAGACAGCATTCACTGTAGTCCTGTTTTGCCCTCTGGGATTTTGACCCAGTGCAAGAAAACATCATTTATATTGTTCCAGACTGCATAAATATTTGTGAATAAGTATTAAAATCTCAGATGTCAAGTACAGTGCAAAAAAAGGCACTGATGAATCTCCTTCCGTGCCCTCATTTGGTGGTGATTAGGTGACCTGCCAGCCAGCTGACGGCCCTTCAGTGATCTTATCATTTTCTGTCAGCTCCTGAAAGAGCAAATGGATAAGAGGAGAGTCTGTCTGGCAGCAGTGAGGACTCTGCTGCAGGTCTGCCTGCCTTGACCTGCCCAGCCCCTCCGACACCGCAGCTGCACATTTGGTAAATTACAGTTATCTGGGCCCTGGCAGGGGTGAGGGACCTTGGTTATTAAGAATTAGGGAGAGCAGAGAAATAGTGCAGGCAGTCAGTGGGAGAGCTGAGCTGGTAACTCATGGTCTCTTCACCTGGACCCCGCTGCTCTTTGTGCTAAAGTCAAGCTTATCGTGGCAAGCGGCTCTCGGGGCGAATGTGGGGCATTTTATCAGTTCCTGCAGGAGCACATTGCAGGGGTGCCAGATTCATGATACTGCCCCAAAACATGAGGCAGGTCTTTATATAAAAGTGTCTTCAGACTCCCAGCCCTGTGCTTTAACCCCTGTTTGTGCATCTTCTCAGAGCTCTATTCTGGCTCAGAGGAGGGTTCGGAGGGGTGAGCTCTGGGATGAACAGAAGGTGTTGGATCCTCCTCTGGGGCAGGGTGGTGTCAGTGGCAGGGAGGTGTCATGGGCTGCCTGCCCCTGTGTGCTGGGCTAAGGGACACCTGGGAGCATTGGAAGGTGGTTGTGGAAAACCACAAGGTCACCCTTGTGACCTTGTAACCTGGGATAGTGGAAGGAGTCCCGGCAATGGGACATGGACTGGAACTCGATGATCTTTAAGGTTGCTTCCAACCCAAAGTGTTCTATGATTCTTCCTGTTTCCAGTGCTACAGCTCTGTGGGCTTTTAGCAACTTCTCTCTTAGATTATTATTGTAGTTTATTTCTGCTGCTCTACATTGTGCAATGATATCTCCAAGCCAGGGAGCACACAAGGGTACAGGTGATAGTTGGTGACTGAGTACAGGTACAGAATTACTGAGATTCTTATTTTTCTCTGTTAGAGATGGGCACTAAGTGAAGCTCTCCTTTGTGTTCATGCCCTTAGAGATAGAAAAGGTGCTTTAAATTATAGCTGTGTTTTCAAAAGCTGTGTTTTCTGCTGCTTTGCCAGAAGTGAACTACTCCTTAGCACTTCAGACTTAGCCAATACATGCCAATTAATATCAATACAGTTCTGTACCTCTGTAAGAGGCCACAACAGATTGTCCTGACCTGTCAACTGCTGGGAGCAGAGGCATTTTCAACATGAAGCCAGGGTTCCCTCTACCTGGCTTGGATGCTACCATTATGGCAAGTGGCCACTTCCCTGCCATCCCCTGTCCTCTCTGCTGTGCCCAGAGTCAGTGGAAGGATGCTCACTAATTTTCAGCAGGCATTAGATCTTGTCTTAAATGGTCTGAAAGCAGCCACTTGACTGTAATTTGTTTGTAGGATGTGTTATGAGGAAATTGGAACCACTCTTGATTAGGAGATTCCTCCCTATTCCAAAATTCGTTAGCTGAATAGGAGATACAAATGAAGGTGTCCTCTATAGCAGTGTATTTCTGTTTTGACAAAGTTAATCATACACTTCATGCCTCAAAAATCCCCAAACCAGACATTTAAGAAGTGTGAAGTTTTTGCCATCTCATTTGCTATAAATGCAGATTAGAAGGCGTTTTGGGACACGCAGGGCAGTAGCTGTTGGTTGAGCAAAGACAGTTACAGAATTCCCTGTAAACATTTATCTGAAGGTGAGATATGTTGGAGATGGACATCAACACGATTCACTTGATGGGTGGTTCTGTTTTCTCCTGTATCCCTGACATTTTGATGTGTGCAGGACAAGAGAATGGCTGTAATAGGTAGAGATGATGTCGTTTATTTAAACACCAGTAAAATATGGATTTTCCCCCCTCCACTTCATAACTGCAGTCCCTGGAGTCACCTCCTCAGAGAGGCACGTGGATGATTGTATGCTTTATACATCTGAAGGCTGCTTTGTGGAACTACAATTGGAAAAATTCTACAGAAAGCATCTGTGCTTTAAGTGCCAAAGCCTTCAGGCTGAAAGCAGCCCCTGGAAATACTTTTTTGAAAGCCCATATTGACAGACTGAGTTCTAAGCATGGTTACACTGATTGTATGGCACTGTAGTCTCCTCTGGGCTAAAATACACCGCTGTTAGATGGATTTTTGGTCAGGTGCTATGTGAGTCTCAAAGAATGACAACCAATATACTACAGCAGTTAGGATTTCTTTTTTATTATTAGTGGTCACTTTCTCCTGAATATTGAAAGAATGGTGTATTTTCCACTGAAAAACTCCTGAATAAAAGGCATCAGATAGTAGGGGCTGGTGTTCCAATGTTCCAGAAACATTGACAGCAGAGGGAAATAGGATCCTGAAATACCAATGATTCATCTTTAAGGGGTTTTCTTACCTCCCATGCACTGTCATTGTCTCCCTTTTGCCCCCTCCTATGTCTTTAGTTATATATCATTGCCCTTAAGTCTTTCTCAGTTTTCCTTAAAGCAATTCTCAGCTTTTACCATGGCTGCTCTGTAGACCTGTGGCCACAATTAGAGACTCACAATCATGTTCTTTCCTCTCACTTGCCTCGGGCGAGGTATTTGCAGCATCCTGAATAACAAATTGCATTTGCATGTTTTAGATGTTGATGGTGGCAGTGATCATCATTATTTCACTGTCATGGTGTGCAGCTTTTAACCTTTTGTTATACCCATCTGTTGTCTGTGCCTCACCTTATGCTGTGGTTGTGAAATGGTTGTTGTGGGGATCATCTGCCTGGGATGGCTGTTTGTACAGCACTTTTAGCCTGCTCCAGTCCTAATCCCAAACCAGAGCTTTTAATTGTTGCTGCAGTGCAAATATATTGACAAGGTCAGGCCAGATGGTATGAAAATTAAAGCCACCTTTTGTCTGTCTCTGTCGATGCCAGTGCCCTTCACTTACGGAGAGAAATGCTGTTTATGTGCCCTTAGCTGGAAAAAAATACTCCCTGTGAGAGTGGTGAGGCTCTGGCACAGGTGACCCAGAGAAACTGTGGTTGCCCCACCCCTGGAAGTGTTGATGGTCAGGCTGGATAGGGCTTGGAACAATCTGGCCTAGTGGAAGGGGTCCCTGCAATGGGACATGGATTGGAACTAGATGATCTTCAAGGTTGCTTCCAACCCAAAGTATTCTTCTTGTTTCCAGTGC
The DNA here is from genome assembly GCF_037042795.1 of Molothrus aeneus. Lineage (NCBI taxonomy): Eukaryota > Metazoa > Chordata > Aves > Passeriformes > Icteridae > Molothrus > Molothrus aeneus. The sequence goes on along the minus strand of NC_089652.1, from coordinate 34,302,875 downwards.
TACAGCTCTGTGGGCTTTTAGCAACTTCTCTCTTAGTTAGATTATTATTGTAGTTTATTTCTGCTGCTCTCTTAGAGCACAGCCTAATGTACACCATGTTTTCCACATGGTTCAGAAGATTCCTTGGGTCCTTGTCCTTCAACACTTTTGGCAAACCTCATGGAGATGCCATGGACAGGCAGAGTCATGGTGATGGATAATCCTCATGCCAGCAATCATGGGTAAAGATTCTTTTCCCTTCATGCACCTGTGAGTGCATAACAACTGTTTTCCCCTGGGTTTTGACGCATCCTTTGCAGGCTACCATAACTGAAAAGGTTAAGTGGAATAGCTGGTGAATTTAAAACTGAGAGCATTGTCTCCTGTAATTTCTTAATGCTTGTTAATGAGCCTGCATCTCCTTCTGTTCATATTAGGGAAGTAAAACAATAGTGGAAGTTGAGATACACAGAAAGGCTTTGAGAAAAGCCAGTCTTCTATGAAAAAGAATCTCAACTTTCAAGAAAAAAAAAATTACCTACTAATAAATTACATTACAAAATGTGTCTTCACATAAAATACAAAGTCTGATTTACATAAAAACATGCCTGGGAGCTCTTAAGTTCTCGTTGTTCCAGCACAAGCCAAGATCTCTTTTGGAAAGACAAATGAGAAGTGTCCCCACTTGCAATCTTATGTAGAAAACTTATGGTCTTGCAGTGTCCTCTGTTCCAATGGAATTACTTTCCTGAGCTTAGGCTGCTGATGGGCCAGTGCAGAGGAAGCTTGGGAATATTGGAGTTTTGGAATGCTGTACACTTCCCTGCAGTACCCTAGAAAATCCCACGCACCTCTTGACTTGTGTGGACACTGACAGGGACCACACATGCAGGTTTGAGCCTTTCGAGTAAAGAACAGGAAACTTTTTTCCCCTGGAGGAATATCACAGACAGCAGCAGTAAGTAATGATGCCAGCTAATGCCAGTCATGATTAGGGTTTGTAGGAGAGCACCCATTATGGGATGTATCATGCTTCTCCTCTGTGCTGTGAGAGACTCAGCTGCCTCACAGTGGCTGTGTTCTCACTCTGGGGGAGCTCATCAGGACAGCAGATTTTTGGGAAAGTGCAGGTTCTGATGATCTGCAGGCAGTGCTGCTGAAGGGCAGCCCAGCACACGGCAGGACTAATGTGAGGAAAGGTCATCATGTCCCACTTTCAGAGAGGCCCACGGGCTCTGTGTTGAGCAGGATATCTCCCCATGGACTCTGCTATCTGTAAATGGCACCAATTCCTTCAAATCTCTGCTCCTGGCCAGGTTTCCACCAAGTCTGTATTTGTTGATTAGACTCTTTCACTGGAAAAGAGCAGGTACAGAAATACTGTGAACCCATAAGGTGTGTTAGTTATGGAAAGATAAAGAAAGCAACAAAAAGAAATTACTACTTTTATTTTTCCTTATGATTGTGCTTTCTGAGAGTTAAAATGCTTTCAGAAAGAGCTGGGAAATTCAGATGAAACATGCAGTGAATTAGTATTCAGCCTTAGTATCCATAATTTCTTAATCCTTCCTTAGCCTAACATCTCCCCAAAACAGCCTTATAAGAAAAACAGACCAGGAAAAAAAGGAGCATAAAAACTTACAGGTTTTCTCAAAGGTTAATTAATTGCAGTTAATTGTGAAATGCTACAGCATGGAACAGTAGCTTTGAATTTGATAATGAAAACCAAAAAAAAACCCCAAAAAAAGGGAAAAACTCATATGGAACAATCCTGGGCTTGCAAATGTGTTTTTTCCTCCTCTCTGAGTAGGTTCAGTTTACAAACTTAACTCAGACAATTTACAAATATGATGTCAGTTGAGAATTAATTTAGGGTGGTGTGGTGGAAAGAACAGAATGTTTTCCTTAGGAAAGTAGAGACCAGCATTTCTGTACAGGACAAAGTGAGCAAGACTACCAATGCACTTCACAAATAGAGAGTGACTTTAAATGAGATTGGGCCCTGACTTTGGGTTTATTTAAATTAAAATAGATACTGAATCAGTAGTGAAAAGAATGGAAGGCTCTTCTTTTGCCCTCTTGAGTTGCTCTTGAAGAAATTGCTCAGAAATAGACTTGTCTGGTTTAGCTGGTTTCTCAGAGGGGTCTGTGTCCTGTGCTACAGGAACAGGACTGAGACAGGCACTGGGAGCACTTCTTCCATGTCCTCCTCTCTCCAGTTCAATGCTCTGAAGAGCCAGTTGTTTGTCAGCATTGAAGAAGTGCTAAGAAGCACCAACCTAAAATGTTGTGGGCAAATGACAGATGTGAGTTCCCAGCCCAGACTGCTCACCAGGGTATGAGGTGGGGAAAGGAGTAGATTGAAGATTGATTTCTTCAAGGCCAAAGCCAGTGACAGAGTTAAAAACAAGTCCAGAACCCTCTCCCTTTGGGCTGGTGTGCTGTTCCCTCTCTCAGCTCTCTCTGCCTCCTGCCTACCATGATCTCAACATCTGAGCTGGTGGTGCTGAGGGCACCCACCTGGCACCTGGGCAATGCATGGCCACGAGCACCACAGCTCTGTGACACCCCCAGGGATGCTGCAGAGCCTGTGGAGGGCAGGCTCTGCCACTGATGAAGTTGAAGGAATTCAGGGCACAGCCTCCCCCCTTTCTATGGCCCAAAACACGAGTCTCACCGTGCAGGAGAATTCATTTCACTTGCTTTCTCATCTGCTGAAGTAATAGGGTCAGATCAGTGGGGAAAGCAGAAATTACTTTCAAGTTTCCTGACTCCCTGAGAAGGCTGCTCTCTGTATATGATGTGGTTACAGCTCCCAGACTGATGTGTTTATTTTACAGCCACAGCTCTGAGTGCACAGAGCAGGGTTACACAACAGCAACAACAACGAAAAGTTTACACAAGGTGTTACTTAGCTAGTAAACCTACAGATAAAATCACAGGGTGCAGGTACATGGAGATCTGTGAGACATGGCTGGTCATGTTTGTTTAGAACAGACTCAGCCTGTCATCATAAAGGCTCCCTTGAGCCTTCTCAAAATCTTATTTCAAAATTTATTATGCTATTTAGCATATACAAGGTTACAAAAATCAGCACCACAGCCAGATGGCTGGGGAGTTGTATCATCCTGTTCCTCTCTTCCCTACTGCCAATAAATTTGGTGGCCATGGCAGGGCACCAGATGCAAGATGCTGCCAACTGGGCCAGCTGTGGGAATGGGAGCCTGGATCTCCTCTGATCACTTCCAGTCCCCAAAGAGGGCCTGTCTGCTTTGGCTGCACAGCCTCAATCCTACACAAAGTTACTGCTGCAAGAGGAGAGTGAAATGGGTGGGATCAGAGGAATGGGCACTTTATCCACCTGTTAGAGAGAAGAATTATTGCCAGTGCAGTGAGGTTGTTACAAAATTAATTAGATGAAGAAGAAAAGTCATGATTCAATTAAATCATGCCTTTTTCCTCTCCTAGACAATGTGACACTGAGGCTATGCTTCAGAGTTTATAGATTTGTATAGAAATTGGTGCTAATAGTTCAATTTTTGTGTAATTATTATGCTACTAATGTTGAAAATGAAGAATCTTGGGAGAGGGAGGAGGAGACAATACTTCTATAAATACTTAAAATCCAGAGGAGGCAGATGGGGTAAAATTATATTTAGAGATTAAAGATAAAGCAAAGAACCACTGCAATCTAATTCCAGCTCTGACCCGGAGTTTCTGTCCGTCATGAGATGTCACTAAAGCTCTCTGGGTCTGGCTTATATTTTTTTTTCTTAAATCTTTTACATGAAGATAATGCCTTGCTATCTCACTGGGGCTTTGTGACAATTCATGTCTGTATAACACTTTGAAGCAGAGCTTGTAAAGTGCTAAGTATTATTAAGATGAGATGAGGAAAATCTCTTATCTCAAACATCAAGTTCTTCAGGGATGGGGAAGGAGCCAGTGATCTATTATCTGTAATACTCCTCTACAGACTAGGTTTGATCAGCCTTAGTGTGATTCAACAAAACCCTGTTCAACTGTGGACAAATGGACATCTCTATTATAAGTGATGAAATGGAAACCTGGATAAAGGCAGAAATCGCCCGGCACCGTCTTTGATCATAATCCATCTGCGCCTCAAAGGAGAGCATAATAATACAAACATATTTGCAGAGGCAATCCAAAAATAACTCCTCCTGTTGTTCTGCCTGCATAGAGCCATCAGGAATGAGCTCAGGCACTTGTTGTTGTTGTTGTTGTTGTTTTTGCTGTCAGTGTTGTGCGGTGTTGCTGTGCCAATTCAGAGGCTGCCAAGTCGCTCACGATGGATGCCACATCCCAGCAGCCTGATGGTGCTTGTTTGCAAAATTTGCAAAGCACCTCAGCATCATCTTTTGGAAAGGTAGTGAGGAATTAGGATGAACTTTGTCACTTGGTAATGATAGACACTGCTATATCATGGCTGGGATGATTTAAAGAAAGTAAATAAGGCCATGTTTATGGGCAAAGGATTATTGCAGAGAAAATCATGGGACAGAATCAGCTGTGGAGTCAGAAATTAGCAGGTAAGTTTCAAGCAGTAGCACAGATTTTCATCAAGTCTTATAGGAAGAACAGGAGAGAGTAATTTTGCATGTAAAAATGCTCTTATATGTCAATAACTCTGTTCTGAAGCAGCACAGAGACTCACTGTAACATTCAGAGGCTCTGCTCCTTCAGCAATTTGAGCTTTCTGGACATAATTTCAAGGTCACACATCAGCATCACCCCTGTTGTCAGTCAAGTAATCAGCATTTCACTCACTCCTCCTCACTCTTTCTGCCTGATACTCTATTCTGCATCCCTGTGCACAGAGCCAGCCTTTGCAGCCTTGGTGCCTTTTTCATGGTGGTTCAAAAAAATAAGTAAGACTTTGAATCCTTCTGCTTTGGAAATCTTATGTTATGTTTTCCTTTTGGGAAAGACCTTCCTTTAAGTAAACAACTGGGAAATAAATGCAGATTTCTAAACTAGCTGTTACTCATCTGTTTCCTTATAGGTCTGCAGTGCCTTTCTCTGAGACATGAGACCTGATGAATATTGACACAGAAATAATGACTGACCATTGCAACAGTGCCACTTGTGTTATCTGTTGAAATTTATGCCTTCATTATTTAATAACGATAAACTAATAAAATCAAATATTTCCATTGGCAAGGTGACCTATAAGTTGTACCATAAATTTATATTGTAAATTACCATGTGCTTCAAAGTAGAAATGTGCTGATTGGAACAGAGTTTTTGGAGTATTTGTACTCCCCAAAGGATATATCTCAACAAATTTTCATTAATAATTAATCATGACACACTGGTTCTAGGAGGTTAACAAGAACATAGCAAGTATAAGACTCCCAGAATTACAAGCTTGGGGTGAATGTGGCATGAAATGTTGGCATCTTTTGCTACTTTTATCTGTTCTAGCCATTACTTGGGATGGGAATGAATAATGGACATGTGTTTGTTCTCTGTGCTTCTCTGCTTTTCTTCCCAAGACATTTTTTTATGTCGGTAATGATGGACTCACATAAGTGAAGCTGTGCTTTCTATATAGGAATATATATACATATATATATGTATAAAATATATAGGGGAAATAATAGTAGAGCCATCTTTATTAAAGTTTTTACCTTTAAAGATTTCATCTACTCTCTTCAGAGCCATCCATCTCTCTGAGATGTCGGGTTTGTATGTCCTACCAGCACCGACTGTGCTGATTACACGTGTCAGGTCTTGCCATGCAGCCTGTGAGCCCCTGCACTCTCACTCAGTTACTCATTCAGCATCCCAGGATGCTCCTTGTTTCTGATTGTCCTTTCAATATGCACCTTGGAGATGTCAACACACTAGAAGGTAAAACTGCGGGCTATAGAAGCTCTTAAAAGTCAGATTTTGCCAACCACAGACTTGTCATAGGAAAGATTTTAAGGCTAATGAAGGAAGAGTAATGGGATCTCGAACCTCACTGTGTTTTATATTAATTGCTTGCAAATGCTGACTGCTGGCAGCTGTGCTACACTCAAAGCATAATGGACTGGAGAGGCCAAATTTGCATTCCTGCAACGTAGGGTTTTTTTAATAAGGCAGTCAAAATAACTGCAGAGGACATGGAAGGGTTTGTGTCCACCCAGTGATGTTGGGATGTCTGCAGGAGAGCAGCCTTGTACATAACCTCATGTGTTGCATACACTTAAATTAGGTCTTGCTGCTTTTTCAGGTGAGCTCTGAAGAGCTGCAAGATACAGAAAAAGAAGATCCAATATTCCAGCCCTTCTGCTGTTGGCTCTCAGAGTCATTTGTCTCAATTTGCCAGCGTAGTCATAGATGATACTCACACAAAATACATTAGTTCAAAAACCAGAGCAGACGAATGGAGTTAAAATTCTAGACTTTACTTACTCACAATATATTGTCTGTCTTTTTCATGAGAAAAAAAAATAAAGATGTATTAGAGACAGGGAAGCAGTGCTTATGTGGTCTGATAGATTAAAAACCACCGCGAGATGAGGCAGGGAAAGGCATGCCAAGCACAGGGAGTCTGAGAGCAACAGTTTGGCTTCGTTTGACTCCTTTTTGTAAGACAGTTTCCAAGTTTTCAATTGGCTTCATTAGGCTGAAGTGGTTTATCTTGCTTTGTACATCTCGGCCTACTTTTAGCCTTTTTTTCTCTTTCCTTTTACCCTGAAACTCATGTTCTCCTATGAGTAAAGTGAACATGGAGAAAGGGAAAGGCTGGCACTTTAGAATGTGACTCTTTTGTCTTCCTGACTTTTTCCCAGCTCAAAATGTTTTAGCATTTTGTTTTCAGGGTTTTTGCATATGAAGACACAGGGGTTTTTAAGAGCTGATAATGGAAGTTAAAACTAAACCAACAACCACTAAAACTTTGGGGAATATCCTGTTTATGAAACATGTTTTCAGCTTTTCCCTTTATTCACTGGGAATTGTTAGGATGTTGCACATATGTGTGTTCCAAAAAGCTGGTATTTACTTGTAGCTCAGTGCTGTGGGGATGATAATGAGTGAGCAATTGTAGCTTCTAATAAAAAGACTTGGGGAACAGTGTGGTTTTAAGAAACAAAATTCTATTTTCCTGTACTGGTGTCTAGTGATGGATAATAAAAGAGGAATTAATCATGACACTACATCACATTAAAGCCTTGCTTCTCCCTTAGGTGCCAGCTGCCTGTAACTGGGTGGGATAGTCACCAAAATGTCTCTCTGTGTTTTAGGTTCCAGCAGTGGGAGATGAGGTGACCACTGCTGTGAGCAGTTGAGGGATTAACTTTGGTGTCCCCAGCAGAGCTCAGGGGAAGTTTTCCAGTTTGAGAGGGTGACTTGTTTGGCTGAAGCCAGTCCCTCTTTGACAAACACCCTCAGCTGCCAGGTTGCTCTGGGGAAGGACAGTGTTCACTTACACCGCATCAGGATTTTGGGAAGATGTAGAGGCTGTCAGGCTGCTCGTGCAGCACTGGTTGTGGCAGACTCTCTCCCACAAACATCACTCCACTGGCACTGAGAGGTGTCCATGTTAATCAGCTTATCTTTATTTTTAGGAACAAATCCTGATATAGCCACAGGCTTAAGATTCAAGGCAAGGTTTCCATCAAAACACAGACCACTGTCATTTTTGTGGCCAGTCCACACCCTGTGTTGTGGCAGAAGAGCTGTCACTCATGGAGCATTCATAAAAGACCTGAAAAGCATCCTGCAGACCAAGCCTGAATTGTGGCTCCTACAGAACTGGCCAAAAGATTGATTGAGACACTCTTGTCCTTGTCACTGTGCCCTGTGTACCCAGACCATAACCCTAAAACAACCTGGGCTGGCCCCAGGCTTTTGTGAAATGTAAGTGTCCCCATAAAAACAGAAGCTGGTTACAATAATTCTTTTCTGAAAGCAGAGAAAATCTGTTTTCTCTCCAAAAACACTCGCAGGTTTTCTTAGAAGTTGCTAGAAAATGTACATAAAGTTATTTCTGCTTATACTGTTCCATACAGAAGCTCATACACAAATTAACTTTGAAAAGATCTGAGCTTAGCTAGAATGTTTTGTTGTTTTACCTAAAATCTGTACGTGAAACCCAGAGTAAATGCTCCTTCCTTTTTGCATTTAAACAGAAACTAGGTAGGTTTTCACATTAGGCAACAAAAATTATTATCCTAGCAGAGTGATTGAGATAAGCTCATTCAACCTAACTAAAATGTTGTCATTTTCAATAACTTTTCTTATTCTGCATGAAGAAAATCACGTTGAAGTCTCAAAAATTAAACAAAATTACGGTTGCATAATGAAGCTGAGCTCTTTATGGCTGGTAATAGAGGAGCAAGAATTTAGAGTTTAGTAAATTCATAGTGGTTTGGAAATGTTATGACAGAAAGAGGGCAATGCAGAGACAATAACAGAAGAACTTTCCATCCTATGACTTTATGCTGCTTATGAACAGATTGCAAGTTCTGGCACAATCTGCAGCAGAAAACATATCTATTTTTCATTTTGCAATTATCAGAAAGATCAGAGGCTCCTATTTTTGCAGATTTTTGCTGGGGGAATTTGGCTGAATTGCTCAGAAGCTGATCCCTGGGTGTTTCTCTAAATCATGTGTGTATAAACACATCCAGTGGTGGCAGCCCTCTGCTCAGGGAGCAGCCTCACCCAGATTCACCATAACAGGAGCACCTTCCCCACCAAGAGGGACCAGCAGAGTGTAGCTCAGAGCATTTCCACAGCTCAGCCCAAATTCCTACACAAGTCCTGGAGCCCTCTCTGCCTCCGGCATAGAATTCAGCTGCCTCCCAAATGTGCTGCAGCCTAATCCTACATAAAACACTGTGCTGTGAGACTTATGCAACCATTCCATCTCTTCTGGTTCAAAATTGGGCTGGAAGGCAGAAAAACAGAGAATAATGGTAATAGAGCTTTTCTGAACATCAGCATATAGGTGCATTTGATTCTGGCAAAGGGTCGTGGGCTGTCAGGGTACAATTCACCACATACCTGTATTTGTTTCAATTTGCTTATGCAGAGTCTTGTCAAAGTGATTTTTTCCCCCTCTCCAAGGCTGTTGCATGAATGGGAGCTTCAAAGTGGCGCTCACAGAAAGTCAAACACGACTCGGTGTGTTCCATCTGAAGCAGCAGCTCTGAAACACACAAAGGGGAAAATGGAAACAAATGAAAACATCCTTCAGAGCCGGTGTTTTGCATCAGGATCACTGGCTGTGTGATGCAAGGGATGATTTCTGAGATACATTCTCAGAGAACAGAGAGAGCTTTGATACTGAATATACACGAGCTACGTGATTTTCACACTGCAAGTGCAAAGGGAGCCATGGACTTGGATTGTTCTGTTGGGGTTTTTTAATAAATTAGGGATTCATTATACTAATAAGTAAAGCAGATGCATGGCAAAAGGTGGTCTGTAATGAATGCAGAAGGCTCTGCTGTACATAACTTAGCAGAGCATTTGAAATGCTCTTTGACTTTCCCTTTGTGGATGCTCAGCTGCTTAATGTCAGGTATTTTTATACTCACAAACCAAAACGAGCTCCTCTGTAGTGCCTCTTGCCTTGTTGTTTCAGAGATTTGCAGCATAACAGAAGGTTTCTTAGTCCTTACTTTTGTCTCAGCTCCTTCCTAGAGCACTTAGCACAACTTGGGAACCTCTCTGATTTCCACTGAGTACCACCAGTCCCCTCTCTGTCTGCTGAGTGGGCACCAGCCACTTCGTCTCCATCCTTTTTCCTACAAGTTTTACAAAGCAGTTCCCAAATCCCACCCCCCTGCAAGCAGAGAGAGCAGGAGGTTGCAATGAGCCTGAAAAGCACAGATGGTTTAATTCTTAACATCTCAAGAACTTTTAGAATATCATTGGGGCTAATAGCAGAAAAGATAATTAACCTTTCATCCTTGAAAGGCTTTCCCTAAATAGCTGCAATAGATAAATTTCAGGACAAATAGGAAGAGGAATTCTGCTTCACATCTTTCAGACCAGACAATGTCCATATATTTCATGTGTGAAATTGTGCTGAACACGATTTCAGTGATTTCCTGTGCTCAGGGCTCTAGATAAGCTCATGTTGTGGGAAAGTTGTGGGGTTTTCCTTTTTCCATTTGTAAACATTTGTAAGCATCCTCTAGTAGGAAGGCAGTGTCATCTTCAGCTCCCTATCACCCATTCCCAGACTGAAATACCGAGCTATTCAGCATTGTTGATCAGTCATTTCTCTTTTACTTCTTTCTTTGTGCAGGTTCCAGCAGTATTTACTGCTTCTCTAAACCAAGGTGCTCAGAGGAAATCTAAACCTCTGCTAGGTTTTCTGCAGAGCATAAAACAATATCTGCAACAAACTTCTTCAACCTTACGTGCCCAAAAGCCTGGAAACAAGTCATGGCAATCTCTCTACTTTCCTCCGCCTGGAAGTTTCTCTGTGTCTCTTCCTCCTGGCTGATTCATGGCAGAGCTGCTCCCAAGGATTGCTTTTTCAGGCTACTTTTTGGTCCATGGCAGCTTCATAAGAAGCAGGAGAGGCGTTGAGGGAGCAGAGCCTGAACTCCAAGCAGGCAGGTAACCGGAGTGAGAGAAACAGGAGAGGATGGCATGGATGATATTCCTCATCCAAAGCATTCAGTCACTCTGTCTGACAATCCTTTTCTTACATCCCCCTGTCCCAAACCCAGCATCTTTTGTGCTGGCACATGAGACCTGCAGAGGCCTTGCACTCCTGCTCTGAACATGGCTGGAATGGCTCTCTGTTGCCCATCAAAACTAAGGGATGTCCAAACATGAGAGATAAAAGTGGTAATAAATGCCACATGTGGTGAGGTATTTCAGGAATAGATTCCTTGTGGGCAGGAGGCAGCACAGCCCTGTAGATGCAGGTGAGAGCTGGTGCTAGAGCCAAGCCCAGCTCAGAGCTTGTGACTTGGGAAAAAAGTTTTGTCTAATGGGGGAAAAAAGTTGAAGCAATCAGCACTGCAAAGTGCTGACTGAAAGAATAAACATTAAAGAGATAAAGCAGACCAGAAGGCAAAAGCAATCAGATTTGTAAAAGAGAGCAGATTCTGATTTTATCTTATGGAAATAGATGCAATAAAAGCTTTCTAACTGGTGTTGTATAAAGTTGCAAAATATTTTATGCAATAGGAGAAAAATTGATGCCAGTGGTTCCTTTAATATTTTATGGAAATTTGTTCAGCAAATAAATTGAAGTGGTTTTTTATTTGCAAACAGAAGGTAAATGGGGCAACTGAAGCTTATTTTTTTCTAAATATATTCTTTTTTCTATTAGATGGATTCACCCTATGGTTGGATAGCTTCTGCAAACAGTTTTTAGATACAATTTAAACATCATGAGCCAAACCATCCCTGACCATCCAGGACTGACTGTGTCTGGGGCTAGAAATGCCTGGTGTTGTTTCACCACAGAGCTGGACTGAGCTCCTGAGCGTGGACCAGCAATCAGACCTGATGGCCAGCACTCAGAGCCTCTCTTAGTGTCACTAATGCAAACTGAAGTAGAACAGAAGTGACAGAGAAGCTGCAGCACATACAGGCATATATGGCTTTTCCCTTGAAAAGCAAGGGAGCCAGCACAATGCATTAAAGCAGCCATCTCCTTTTATCTGATAGCGGGGGAAAAAAATTAACCCAACTAAAAATAGTCAGGGCATTTTGCCCTATGATCTCTTTTCATCCCATGGATCAATATGCCCTGAGCTTGCATCCCATACATAAACAGCTTTCATGGCTGAGACGACCTTGCTGTGCAATAGATGGATCTTTAATCAACACACCGTGGTACAGTAGGGCGAGGAGGGTGGAAGGTAACAAAGTTCATAAATAACTGAATTCAATCAAATTCAAACTAAGATAAATAAGAAAATGTTTCTCTGAAAACTCAAGACTTAATGATCAAGGAAGCATTTTAGTGCCGTGGGAGAACTTTGTTGATAGTAGCAGGATTTTACCAAAAGTTTGAGGTTGTTCTGTGGCTATTCAGGAGTTGGAGTCCATAATCCTTGTGCGTTCCTTCCAACTCAGGTTATTCTGTGGTTCTGTAACTGCTGAAGGAGGGGGGCAGAACACAAAGAAGCACCTTCCTTTCTGAATTTATCACTTAGAGGTGGAAGGTAGAGGAGCAGGGGCAGGAGGAGTACACAGCACACAGGGATTGTGATGCAGTAAGAAATTAGGGCTGGATGTGAAACAAGTCCACACACTAAATACTAATATTTTTACATGCAAGGAAGATGTGTACAGTTTTTATCCATAAAATTATTAATAACTGTGAACATCTCTTTCTTTTTGGAAATCAATCTCTTTGTGGTTCTTTCATCAGTAAAGTCCTGGACATGGTGTCCCAGATGAGTTGTCAGAGGAACACTAAGGCTGCCCTGCATAATTTTGTAATTTGGTCATTTGGTTGTCTGCAAGGAGAGTTGTATTTTGTTTTAAAATTTAGAAAGAATTATTTCATATATTTTGAGATTTTATTAGAAAAATGCAGGCTAGGTCCTAAATTAACAAAAAGATTAAATATTATTTTATTCCCTTGTTATTTTTATTTCTTCATAATTAGGAAGTAATTTTCTTTGATGATATTGTTCAGAAAGCTAATAGGAGCTGTCAAGTTCTCTGTGTAAGAAACAGAGGGCAGACAGGATCAAGATGCTTGTGCATGTGTGCAAACGTGAGATACATAGAAGAACCTGCAGGTAAAAACCCTTCTTTTTTTCTTTTTTTTTTTTTTCCCTTCTTCTCTGCAAGACTGCACCAAGTTAGTGCAGCAAGTAAAAACATTTGAAGTGGGAAAAACCTGAGCATAATAAATACAAAAATTCTGCAGTAAGATATGTTCAGTTCTAAATCACATCTGGAGTATTCAAGGGCTGCTTTGTGAGGAAATACTGCTGGTTGAAAGAGGGAGATGTGCATCTCACTGAGGCTGCACCAAGGTGTGCTGCAGGAATGGTCCCAGCATCTGCAGTGGCATTGATGCTTCAGCATTCATCCCTGAGCTGAATTTTTGTGGTTTCTATGCTGCTGGAGAGTCACAAACTCCTTGTGATTCTCAGAGCATGACCCAGCCTGCCTGGGGAGGGGCACTGATCATTAACCCAGGCCACCAGGATGGCCACGTTCAGTCCAGTCTGACAGGTGTTCTGTCACACTTGCTTAATTTAATTTCTGCCCTAATACAAACTTTTATTAAAACTTCAATTTACAATTTTCATATTAGTTTTAAGTACGGTTCAAGGAAAAGATGTAAAGAATTAGAATTAGATGCAATCCGTCGTGTCCTGATTTGATTTCTACCAACAGGAGAGTTCCAAAGGAGAAAAAAACATCCGTGGAAGCATGGAATGCAAATTACTCAGCATGCACAGAGTCCTGACACAAGCTGGGTGTTAATTTATTTAAAGCTCATGATATTGTAATGAATTCAGGGTTTGCTTGGCTTTGAGGGAGAAACTGCATATATCAGGTAGCAGTTGGAAATAACATCCAACTGCTTATTCTGGCCTCTGCTATTGTGGATGGAGCCCACGCTGCTTCCTCCTTCACCCTTTGAAAGCAGCAGCAGAGCTCCTCAGGAGTGGGATCAAATCCTTGTAGAACTGTGCTCTGGAAGGAAGGAAAAAAGGAAAGAAGGAAAGAAGTCCATTATGTGGATGAGACAGCATCCCTTCAGTGTGGGGCACACTGTGTCTGTTCGATCAGGTGAATCACAAACTCAGAGGAGGAGAGGCTGAGCCATTTAAATTTTATAGCCACATAAATTATAGATGGAAATCACTTCTGGAATAGGGAAAATTACAATTGCCGTGTTCAGACCGACCATTCGTATGGCAGCTGACGGTTAAGTTTTGCGAGATGGTGATCACTGGTAATAGTCACTAGTAATAATTTTATTTAAAATTCAGCAGTGCCCAGAGACTTCAGTTGAGCTCAGAGCCACTGTGGGAGTCTTTGCACAAACACCTGACAAGAGACCTTGGCAGGGTTTTAGAGCAGGAGAAAAGAATTGTTATTATTCTCATTTCAGAGATTTAGAGAGATCGAGCAATTCGGAAATGGCTCCTGGGAAGTCTGAGGCACAGCATTGCACTGCTGTTAGTAAGCAAAGAGGAAATCCAGCTGACAATTTGTTAACTGCCTTTGAGCTATTCTGCCATTTAAAGTTGTGCCTTTTCCACCTTTGCTATTTGGAAACATTCAGTGTTTCAGTTCAATTAATAAAAAATTTCTGTTTAAGTCCATGACAACTTTTTTCCCCATGTTTGTAAAGTTCCATAGATATTAGTTCATAACCACTGCTCAAAGACATTCTCTTACTTCATATGCCAGTGCTATGGGGGATTTTTTTGGTTTTATTTTCCCCCCAGTATTATTTTAGAGTTCAGTACATAAATATTGAAGTTTTGAACCCCAAGTCCATATAAGCAGGAGAATAATAAATATAACATTAAATTATGCATGGTGTAATAGTGCCCTAACCACTTTCATGTTCACCAAGTAAAGTAGAGGGAAATAATTTGTGTCTAAACAAGGGCAGCATTTTTTACATTGTGGAGGTCACTGGAACACATTGTTCTCATTAGATACACAGAAACCTTGGGAAGGAGTAGAATCCTAGATAAGCACAAGGAAATCTCTAATGGATAGTCTGGGAATATGTCAGCTGATTTGTAAAATGTAAATGTTTTATGAGTAATAGGGTTTTAAAGCTGATTTTGATTAATGAAATGCAATCTACTTATTCCTTCAGCAGTCAGCCTACAAACATCTAACCAACTAATTAGTCTGTTTAGGTAAAGTATTAAATCTGTCTTTTGTTTAAAAATAGGAAAAAGAAAAACAGATGTGCTCTGGAAAGTATGTGCAGTAAGGAAAAAAACCTTCATTGGTGTGAATGACCTGATTACAAAAGTACAGTAATTACATAAAACTTTGCAAGGCTTTGTACTTCTAAACATACTGACAATTTCAATCTCAGAAGTTAAATTATTAAATGGAAAAAATGGGGGCAAACAAAAAATGATATCTTTATATTTTGCAGACTTTTGCAGACTGAAGCAAGGATGGTTTTGTGAAATCAGGCGAGGCCATGAATTTTCCAGCCAGTTTAGCAATCACTGGGGTTGACAAGGTCAGAAAGTCTAAGGAGTCCTTTCTTGTTTATGGGTTTAATTTGCAGCCCTTAGTGCTCTGTTAGAGTGTTGCACACCATGACATTTGTGAATTGGACTCCTGTGGTGGTACACTGGAGAAGATGCTTCCAACTAGAACTTGCTGAAAGCCTTTGACACAGAGGTTCCCTGTGCAGGACCACTGGTTTGAGTGCCCATGATATTTGTGATGGGAAGTATTGAAATGGATTGGGCAGATTTTTTTTTGGTTTTTTTTTTTTTGTTCTGGTTTTACCATTCTGCCACATTCTGGTTTTTCTTGGCTGTCCCATTTAAACAAGCAGACTCATTCCAAACATGTTCAGCCCTAGCATATTCCCCTCACAGGTATCCAGTTACAAGACTGAAAACTGCAGGTGATTAAGACCAGTGCCTGAATAAACCATCAGTAGGTTTGTAAATCCAATTATATTGGGTTATAATATTTACAAACCTCTATAATTACGTAGTCTGAAGAAGAGGGGCAATGACACACCTCCATTTTGTAGCCATGTCCATCAAATCTGGCAACTGGAGAGCACTCTAAAAGCCAGCAAGATGATACCTTAGCAGGGTAAAGAGAAGGGAGGGTGGCAAAGACAGCTGGAGAAGGCAGATGGAGGCTCATCTCATTCCCAAGAACTCTGAAATAGTGCCCTGGTTGGGCTGTTCCAGTGTAATCCATGATGGTGCCCTCTGAATCAGAGCTTGGAGTAGGGCCTGAGATTGGGAAGGTCAGACACATGCATGGGGTCATTCCTCAACACTCCAGCAGTGCTGGAGCTGTTAAAACACTGCAGAAAACCTGTATTTCATCCCATATGTGTTTGGCCACTGATGATAAAACACAGTTCTGCTACTTCACTGAACTGTGAGTGAGTTTTCCTGCCTGCCTCACAGCTCCTCTGCTGCAGAAGGAAGGCTTAGTCCTTCATCGGTGCTAGAGGCTTTTTCTGTTGAGAATTTTCTCTGATTCTATTTCAAATTATCTCAAAAATAAACTGTTGTTTTTGCTGTTGTTTTTTGATTTTTTTAACAGAATATCTATTTTCTTTGTCAGTGTTTTTTTCTGATATATTTCATATCTGTCTCTTTCCTCTGTCCTATTTCCCATTAATTCTCAAAATAACGTGCATTGATTGTTCTGTTCTGGTAGTGCCAAGATCATCATGGCAGTACATGAACTATTTCCCTTAGGAAAGGTATTGCTTCTTCCAGGAAGAGAAGAAAACAGGAAAAAAAATATGTTTCCATTATATTTCTAAAACAATCTAAATTATCTGCTTCAGTACATGTGTAGACAGTACAGTGGAGCAAAGTCAAACCTGTTTTCTCTTGTTTCAGAGTTTTTCCATTATTACACATCTTGATCATTTCTTTAAGTGAAGAAACTTCTGCAAGAAAACATCACACAGAATTGCTCTATTTCTCCATTTTGTGTGATCAGAAAGATTTGGTACATAAACGCCATTTCATCCTAGAACTGTACTAATCCACATGTTATTAATTTAAGTGTTTCCTCAATCCTGCTTAGGATGACTTTGGTAAAAGATCCTCTGGCTGTTACTCAACAGGCTTATTCTGCTAATATTTTCATGATTATCCCATTCTCTCTCTTTTGGATGAGAATTAGGATTTATTCTTCAACTACTCTGGAACCTTCTCACCCTTTCAAATATCCCAGGGGGATCTTTCATAATTCTGTTACTGTTGCTCCACAGCTCTAGCTGTGAAAGCTCAGGCAAAGCTGCTTAACAAATAAGTGAGCTCACTTTGGGGAAAAAAAAGAAAGGAAAAAAAAAAAAAACAACAACAAAAACAACATAAAATTGTTGGATTCACTCGGCTTTTATGTTTGACACATCAGTGCCACATGTCATTTTGCTGGGGTCTCCAGTTCCTTGGCTTTCCTGCAGTGTCTGCATCAGCAAAAATGGGTTGTCAACCAAGAAGTGACAGAAGCCATGGATCTTGCCCTTTGCTTCCTGTCGATGCATTTGTCAAGTCTTTTAGTAAGATTTTTTTATGTTTCTTGAGAGATGCTTTTAGCACTTACCCTGTTTAATACCCTCTGAGCATTCAAAAGACAGCAGCTTTACATCAGGAGAGGTTTATAACAAGTACAAACAGTGAAATGTTGCCATCTTTCCACAGAGGAGTGGCAAGTCCTTGGAGCAGGACAATGCCTCAGAGTCAGTAGTGGGGATGAAAGTGGGAATGCTGCTGGTTTCATTCCAAGCTTTGTGGCACAATGATATGACAAATCCTCTGGCCACTGCCCCAGCTGTGGAGGGATAGAATGTAAGAAAACAAAGATAGTGCAGAAGGTAGTCTCATACCCAAGGAGTTGCAGCTGTATTAATCACCAAAGATTAGGAACAGGCCTGCCCTTAATAGGCTACAACTGTGTCCAATAAAAAGAAGAGTGCTACAAAAGAGTGGGGTAGCTGGATGAGGGGAGAGATGGAGTTTGTTGGTGGTGCTGTGAGGAGATGCTCATGAGAAATCACTGAACAGGTAAGGGACTTTTTGCAGTAAGATGACAACACCCAACAACCTACAGTGCTTTGGCTCTTGTTTGTTGAAACAGAGCAAGTGATGCTGCCCAGAAAAGCAGTGTCTTCCTGTGCAGATACTGAAATCCCAAGAATATTCATGGAAGCACAAAACAGTTAAGTGAAAACTGAATCCCAGCCAGCACACTTTGGTTGGTGGAGATCCCATCTGAAACATGGTGGTGAAAGAGCCTCCACTGTGAGGCCACAGTCAGTTCATGTTCGTGCTTCATCACTAAAAATGCTGAACACATTCATCATTGGGACACATTTATTTTAAAAAGTGGACAAATCCTTTTTGCTGTAACACTGTTAGCCCACTTTTAAAAGTCAAAATGGTTGTACATTCTGTTAATGTGTTACTGGAATAAAATCATGCTGCACATTTAGGGCTGGATTATGTGGAGAGCAGCCAATACTTGTAGCATTGATTATGAGGTCTATGCCTAAGTAGTTTTCTTCCTGATTTATGAGCCAGACATTATCATTCATTGAGTGACAGAGTAAGCTACTAGATTTGTTAATTGGACAATAAACCACACTTTCATTCTCCTCTTCCAGTGTTTTTCATTAAGGAGAGACATATCTAACATTTAATGAAATAAATAAATAAATGGATACAGAAATGTTGAGTATAAACCCCTTGCTTGTTTCAAGAGTAGTGTATGGTGTATTTATTAATTAGTCTGGTGAATGTAATTAAAGGGCTATAAACTCTGTGAGGAAGTTAACCAGCCTTGTAATAAACACCAATTTACAGGTACAGTAGGTCAGCTGGTATTAAGTAAAGAGGTAACCTGCATAGAAGCTCATCTTTAGCAAGGAGAAAATATAAATAAGTTATCTTCATGAAAAATACAGCTGACCTTGCAGATGCAAAGGCAGCAGATTGCAATGTTTTCACAAGTTCATGTAGTTTTTTATCTCCTAGCAACTGTATGTCATTTACATATTTTACCACATCGAACATCTTAAAGAGATTTTCTGATGGCTGCTGTTGGAAAAGAGTCATTGTAGTGTAGTTCCTGGAAGACTGTTGTTTTTCATAACTGTGCTTAATGTCTTTATGGGAGGCTCTGAGGTGACATAAAAGGTTTCAGTGTAGGAATTTGGTACTACAAGCACTTTAAGATTGTTTTTTGCAGTGTTTACAAAAACACTGGGGTCTGAGTTCAAGAATTGGCGCATCTACTGCTGACATTAGTCTGAAAGACACCAGTATAAAGTACACACATATACATAAATATGAAGTATGTATATATATATTCTATATAAATAAAAATTGCATAGCCACTTTCTATATTAAAAAAAATGTGTACAGATTTTCTTCATTAAGATTTTCCTTCATTAGTTCTGCTCATTAATTCTCTGATGGCTGCTTCAGTTAGCACATGAGGCTGCCAGCAATGGCAAGGGAAGGAGTCTGGGGCTGTGCTCTGGCACGTAGTAATGTTTCTGCCCAGAGGGTCAGACATGAATTCAGCTGAACATTTTTATTTGTATAGAAAATCTATCATTCTTGTACCACTAATGGTAGTAGGTGGTGAAATTTCAGAAACCAGGACTGACCCCATGAGAATACTGGAGGTAGATGTAGGACCAAAAGACATGAGGAGGACTGAGAGTTTGTCGTTATGTTGTCCTACAGTCTTCCCTTTGCTATAGGTGGGAAGCAGAATCCTTACAGGATCTGACCTGCTGTGGTGAAGCAAGGGCGGGACAGAACTTCTCTCACTGTAGCACATGGAAAACCATTTAAGTTCATTTGAGCCTCATCAGCTGAGCCCATGAAATCACAAGCACTCTGTTCACCAGAGATAAATCTGATACAAGCAGCACTAGATAGCCAAAACTCAACTTTGCTCACAAAGAGAAATGTTAAAGAACTTGAAAGCAGATCTTGTGTTCCCAGGAGTTTTTCTGATCGCTGAGGGCTCTAATCCTGGGCAAAGGGAACAGGAGAGTGAAGACATTAGTAGCAAATCTCCTGTTAGGTTGGCATCAGCTGTAGAAAGCCAAGGACAGAACTCAGGGTTTAACTTCATGGAGCAAAATGCAGGCATTGAAATGCTGAGCTCTGGCTTTTCTCTCACTGGAAAACTGGGCTGTCCTGCTGGAATTAACCCAGGGTGATCCAGAATCTCTCCTTAGGTGCTCTGTAATCTAACACAGCCCACAGTGTGAGCATGGCACCTGTTCTGCTGTTAGGAGTTCAGCTGTGGTTGCTATAAATCACTCTTCAGCCCCACCAATTTTCTATCAATGTAATTGATTGTGTGCTTGTTTCTCTCTCCCAGCAATTCCGTGTAATCAGTTATGGCACCCCAGTCACAGCAGTTGCTTTGGGAAATTTGTGAAATGACAAGGGACCTCATGCAAGCTGTACAAAATTACCAATTATGGAACTACACAATCTTTTCTAGGATGCCATAAAGTGTCGTTATTCACCCTAAAAGAGAATGTCTAAACAGATCGGTTTCTCATCAAATGCCATTGCTCAGGGATCTGAAGAATATGGAAATGCCTGAGTTTAAATCATCTGTATGCCTGAAAAAGCATAAGAAATTAGTTTCTTGAGCTATTTTTATGAGTTTTTTTCCTAGCTTGCAGCTAAGTCATGCATTATGGTGAATCATTAACTACTGACTTTTATAGCTAATCCTTATATTGCCCATTTTTAGCTTTGCTGACAGTTTTGGGATATGAGATTGTATAGACCACAAAT
Source organism: Molothrus aeneus (assembly GCF_037042795.1). Classification (NCBI taxonomy): domain Eukaryota; kingdom Metazoa; phylum Chordata; class Aves; order Passeriformes; family Icteridae; genus Molothrus; species Molothrus aeneus. The sequence goes on along the minus strand of NC_089652.1, from coordinate 34,282,425 downwards.
ACTCATCAGATAATGAATTACCTGTTTCCAACATGTCCCCAGGTTTAGTCTTTCACTGTAGAAAATTCAGCAAGAAACTGACCTTTATTTGTAATGTGCTTTGTGCTGTTCTTTGATTCCTTCCACAGCCTCACCTTCATGGGGAGTGATTTTCCCATCATTTGGGAGAGATGCACAATTCAATTCCTGCTACACATAAAATCCCCACCGGTCTGTGCAGAGCGGAATAGCTCCATCTGCAATGCCAAGTGCTCTGCATTCCCTCCCTGTCACCAGGGAGGGGACAAATCAGCTCAAACTGATGCCTGTCAGGATAAGATTGGAGGGACAAACCTGTTTGCTTGCTACATTTCAACTGGGAACGAGTCAGGCCTTTAAACTCCAAAGCAAGCCCTTCTGTAATTTCTTCGTACGGAAATGCAGATAATCAAATCTTTTTCTTGCCAGAGACAATGTAATTTTATGCTTTGATTTATTCTGAAGCATTCGATTTATAGTTATCCGTAGCCCCAAAGAGTCCTGTTAGAATTGAATAAAGCCAGCAGATAACATCCCAATTAGAGTTTTCTGCAGGGAAATAAGATAAATAAAGGAAATTCTGCCAAAAAGAGATCCTTGATGAAACCTGGGGCTCATAGGTGTTTTAGCACATGTAACTCTTGGTGACAGTGACAAAATACAGATAAAACTGAGAATGTAAATAGAAAAATGTGTGGGTTTAACTCTGTGTGTGTATGACTCAAACTATGGAGAGATGCAGAAGCCTTTACTGGGTCCACTTGAAGTCTGTGGGTGTGGGATTTTCTGTGCCAGCAGAAAATTCCTGGTGTGGCCAAAGGTTGAAGACAGGTGTCCTTCTGAAATGGTTGGTACAATAAAATAAGAAAATAGTTTGGGAGAGTGGGAGTGAGACAGATGATGGAGGTGGCACCTTCATACCTGAAGAGGGGAACAAGCACAGCTGGGTCACAGCCTGGTCTGGTGCTCTCAGACCTCACATTGCTCTGGGACCTGCCTGAGCTGTGCAAGTCCCTTAATATAATAATAAAAATAATAATAATAAGATGCTTTGGGGAAGGAAATTCATGCTAAAAATGGGTGGCAGTGAGGGGGAGTGATGACTGGCAGGGCCACTGGAACTTTGCGCGACACAACCATTGGAGGGCCAAGGGGGTTTTGAAGAGTTAATTTTGGCTTGTCACACATCAGACAGGTATCGAAATCCTTAAATTTCTCCTTTGAATCTGTCTTCTGCATAGAAAAGGACAATTTAAAGTGTGCAGAAAGATATAGCTGTTTCTGGTTGCTCCTTCTCAGGAACCTTTCAGCATTACTTACGACTCAGTTCATCCTCATATTTTTATTCAGAAAGGTTTCACAATATTTTGTTTTTTAAGGAAAGTGAAAAGCCCATGTTGAGGTTCAGACAGGTGTGCATTAATATTGAGTGATTTGATTTAGACTGACACTTTGAGATGCTTTGGTTAATCTTCAGCTCTCTGAAACAATTTTTTTGTTTCAATTTTTCAAGGAAGTGATGGCAAAAATCAAACTCTATGGGAAATATTTACCTGGAATATTCACAAGTGTCTCTTCTTGCAGCTGAGTTTCTGGGGTTCATGTCTAGGGGGTCAGATTTAATCTAAGTAAATGTATGTAGATGATACCTTTATACCTCCTTCTCTGTGCCAATACTACCATAGTAGTCAGGGGATCAAGGAATTAATCTGTTTAAGTCTATCCAAAAAACAAAAAAGGAAAGAAAAAATAATATTAAAAATTAAAATAAAGATAATCTATTTCAGCTGGGAGGGCTGCTGCATGTAGCTGGTTGCAGAGGACAGGAGTCTGGAGCTGGAGGCAGGGGCAGGGGAGGATCATTGCAGGGATCCAGGCTGGTGTGGGGTCAGGGAGGGGAGGGCACAGCAGTGGGGTGAGAGGTGCTGATCACATCGCCTGGGATGTGTGATGTACACAGATTCCACCTCACCTGTGTGTTGGTTTCCAGGTCTTGCTGTGCCAGTTCTCAAAAAGATAACAACTGAGCCTAAAATACTGACTCATGCCAAAGCTGAAGTTTTAATTGTTTTGAGGTGGTAAATGTAAAACTAATAAAGAAGGTGAGTTTTGAGCTTAATTTAGAGACAAGCCTCATCATAAGCACTTGCCCTGCCTTGTAAAGGTAAGACGTAGAGCTCGTACTGTTCACAGATGGCAGCAGCAAGGCTGGGAGTATTATGCAGTAGATGGTGGGTAATGATGCTTTAAGGGAGTGAATATAACATTTTTGAATTTTCACAGCTCTCCTTTTTGTTCTTTGTGGACAGGAAAACAATTAGACCTGCAAAGCTCTGTGTGAGGCTCTGGGATAAAGCGACATATCAAATGCCTTTTCTCACGGGGAGGTTGAAGCCTTGTGGGTAAACTTTTAAATAAACAGAAGATTTATTCACAGTAGTTGGGTGCTCTTGTTCCAAACTGAAGGCATCCTTTTAATAAAAATTATCCAGTTCCTTCTTCCCCCGTGGGCTCTGAGGGTGTGTGTCCGCAGGGGCGAGCGCGGGGAGCGCGTTCCCTCTGGCTTTGGATGCCTCACAAGTCTTTCTGTGTGTGCCTTAATAGTCCTCTGAGGGAACTGAAGTCTCATTTTGTGTGACTCTGAATTTAAATCCAGGTCACAGAGATGTTAAATAGCAAATGACACATTTACTGTGCCGCCCAGCTGCCTTCTGTGATGCAGCAGGAATGCTTTCTGAGCAGGGACAGTATGCCAATATTAACTTATATACAGGTTGCTTTACTGTGGAAGCTAATGGTAAAAAATAAGGAAAAAAAATCAAGGGATGCTGCTCACATTTAAATAGCTACTTATTCCCTTTGCACCTTCTCTCCTGAAGTGCTAATGCACTTCCCTGACTGAAGAATTCCTAAAACATGATAACATTTATTCTTTTCAGTTCAAACCATTGCATTTATATTTATTATTAAAAAAAAAAAAAAGAAATAATCCTTAAACCATTCTGGTTTCAAGGTCACCAGAAATCATGTCAATATGCTGTTCTAACTCCTGTGCTTAGTTAAAAACTCAAATTACTTCTTCAGTTTCTGGTCATTTCTGTAATATTCTCCCTTTGTGAATGCACATACTTTATTTCCCTGGGAGAAAGGTGGTTTGTCAAAGGTTGCTGCATTATTTGCAGCCTTACAGGAAAATAATGAACTTGGACACCTGCATTCTGTACAAAAAGGCTTTGATCAGGCAGATGGAGAATGTGTTCCTGGGCATCAAAAAGGCTCATCACAAGATAGAAAAGATGGGGATATTGGGGTATTTGCTACACAGATGTCCTTTCTGGAATAGTACTGCAAAATACATACCCAACCAGCAGCTAAATGGGCTTCTCACCAATAGATGGAGACAAAAAATGTTTTTCTTCATTAACCTGCCTTGTTCCTACTGAGAAGGTCAGTTTTCCTGCAGGTCCTTCTCTGGTACTGAGTTTGTTCAAAGCAGGTGTGTAGGTGAATTTATTTCCTTTTTGTCATTGTTGCTGTTTGGGGTTTTTGTTTGTTTGGTTTGGTTTTGTGTTTGTTTTTCCCAATGAATACTTAGATGAGGGATTTAGCTCTGCTGGTGGTTTCTCAGGTGCCACAGTTGGTTTTCCCTTAATTCATAATGCTGTGGAACAGCTTTTTGGGTTAATGACCTCAGGTTTACTTCAGTTTTGGGACAAGAATGAGCTGACAGTAATTAGGCTTGTCCTCTGTTTTTTTCTCTGTGCATGTATCAGTGGTTTTAATTTAAAAGTTAATCTCATATTGCAACTGACCCTCTTCTGAATCCCTCTGGTTTCTAGGACTGTTACCTCCAGATCTAAGTTAAAACTTTATTTTTCCAATCACCAGTTGCATGGGTTCACCCCTTTTGTATTTCTTAGGTGTTCTAATTGCCACATTTCAAACCTACAAATTTGTTCTCAAACCCTTATTAAGCACTGACATTGTTGTCTTATAAACCTAATGTTGATTAATGTGTACTAAGTAAAAAAAAAACAAAAACCACAAAACTCCCCAAGACCAATACTGTTCTGCCATCTGTTGATTATGTTTTACTGTGCTATAGTGAATCACTACCTATTTCTGTTCCTTGAATCTAAATATAATTTCAGTTTACTTCTGATTTCCTGAAACCCCAAATTACTGTGTTTAATTTATAAATTGCTTCTTATATATTCTGCTCATGGCTGGTGAATGTAATTAACATTTTCTTGCAAAAAACCTTACCTATAAATATCAAGGCCATGACACACATTATTAATTTTAAAAAATGACAAGGGTTGTTGGTTTTGCAAATATATAAATAGCTCCCAAAAAAATGTGCCATAAATCTTCACATCTCCTTTCTAATAAGTATAAATATATTTATTTTGTGGTTATTAGGAAAGGGATGTGGGAATACTGGAGTAATATTGAAGTATCACACCAGGGTCAAGTTAATGAGACCTGGAATCACTGCTCAGTACTGAGCAGCCTTTCCCATGCACACAGCTGATTTCAGTCCTGTGTGAAGGAATTTTGCATCAAAATATAGTTCCTAACCTAGGACCAAGGCAGTCTGGCAGCTCTGTCTTTTCATTGTTAATTGCTTCCCCAAACAAACCAGTTTGGATTTCATGTGGTCATTGCTCTGTTCACAGGTTGGAGAATAAGCCAGCCTACTTCAATGAATTTGAGAAAGCAAAGACAAGAATAATCTGTGCAAAATGGATTATAATCTGACTATTTGGGGTGACTTTTTGAGAGCATCATTGTGCCTGTGGTGCAAGTCAGTTGTTGGCCTTGCTCCTCTTGTTTGGTTGCTCCTGGTTGTTTTGGGTTTTTTAGGATTGTCTTCTTGCCCTTTTTTCCAAGGCCTGGATCCCAGTATTTATAGGAATTCCCTTCAACCAAAAGGAGTTTACCTCTTACTGCTCATTTTTTTATAATTAACTAAAAATATGAGATTTAAACACAGAGGCACAATTTTGAGCTTATCAAACAAGCAACAGAAGTCCCTTAAACATAACTAAGTTTTTAATTACCCACTTACTATTGATCTCAGGCTTCAGTAATATGCAGCAGCAGCAGCACATTTTTCTGCTGGGTTAGGATGTAAATTTGGGAGGATGAAACATTTTCAAGTGTCTGACTCTTGTTCCTGGAGCTGCATTTTCCTGTTTTCTCCCTGGTAATGATTTCTGATGGATTTTCTTATTTTCTTGGCTAGATGGCAGATCCTTGAAACCTTTCTTATCTGGCATGCACAAAAAAGGCTTTTCTTCACCATGAAATATTCATAGAATAAAACACTTACAAAGATGTTAAAGGACATACATGGAACATTTCGTCCCAGTCCAAACCTTTCCAACTTCATTTAACCCCAGAAGGGTGGAATTCTCCTGGGAATTGCCACAGAGTTGTGAGTCAGAAATGAAGTAATAAGCTTCAAAATTGTTGCTCATTTAGCCCTAAGGGCTAAAACCTTGCATAATGGGTTTCCTTAAAAATAACTGCAAGTAAACCTGACAGGCTTGGCTCAAGCAATGCAAAGTTTTAGCTTGGTTTTTAATGTACTCAACTCACAGTTTTATTAGTATTATCATACTAAACTAAATTTGGCCATGAACAAGCCCAGATCAACTGGGGATTTGATTAGGACAAGAAAATTAATTGTTACTGGGATTTAGAGTTGATTTGAGCCCACTAAAGACAGGGTAGCCCTATATTTCACCTTGATTAAAGAAAAAAAAAATCTAGTCAGGTATTATACAATTACAGCAAAAGTGACATCATGATTTATTATGTCAAACCGTTTCTTTCTTCTTAAAGCACCACAAAGGTCAGTGAAAAACGAGGCTGCTGTGTAAGATCAAGAAAGAAACTGGTAGTGTGAATAAAAGTCATGAATGTCATTTTTAATTTTCAGTGTCCCTACTTTTGTGGCTGGGAGCCAGACCATAGCATTTCCCTTTTTTTTAAAGAAACTATATTCACTGCTTTTTCCAAGAAGTTCAGTTGAACTCCCTGGAGAGTGAGCATCAGACTAGAAAAAAAAATCTGCAAACTTTTTTGTATTGCAGAACCTGATCTGATGGGATTCCTAGTAATTTTTTTAAATTTTTTTAAATGCAATTTTTTGGCAAAAGGATGGCGAGAGGTTCCTTAGAAAACCTTGCAGTGGCACATGCTGGCAATGCCCTGCATTGTCATGGAAATTGTTTCTAATTCTTCCAACTTGTAGTGCAATTCAAAAACAGGAAGAAACCAGCCACCTGTGCTAAAAGAATTTGTACATCCATATTATTTCTAAATTAAGAGTATAAATAGCAGAGGAGATGAATGGCAAGCATCCAGCAGTTGAAGACACTTGTGCAGGTTGTTTAGTTCTTCTGAACTGAATTACTCAGTTCTTAAGACCAGTAGTAGTGTGACTTTAACACAGTCTTGGTGACCCAGAATTACAGAAGCCTTTTGATCCTTAAGAACTTCACTTTGATTGCTTTTGTACATTTCTAATGGTAAATGTGATTATCTTTAATGTGACAACGTTGTCTTTAGGATGGAGAGCAGCTCAATTTTCCTGCCTCTTTTCCCCAAGCTTCCAGAATGTTTTATATATGTTTTCCATGCCAGACACTGGATCATACCAGAGATCATGGAGGTCAACAGTCATTTTTTCAGCTGACTGCAGAGATCTTTGATGTGCTTGGCAATATTTAACTGAGTTCTCAAATGCTGTTGTTCCTGCAGGTCAGGCTTAGAAGCTGCGATGCAGGAAGACTGAAACAAGTCAAATAAACCGATTGTGCTATAAAAACAAGCAATCAGCAAAGTGCTAGAAAATCCCATTTTGGCAAGAAAACACTCCAGCTTTGTTCTTTGGTGTTATGATGTGATGGAAAGCCCTCAGCAGTGCTATAAATTTGTGTTACATGAATGTTTATCTCCAGACCTCTATGCATGCAGTGTGTAATTCGAAACACAATCCATGCTCTTTTCTCACACATTTGTTGCTTTGCCTCTCACAGTCTTGGTGTTTTTTTACAGGAGGTCTCCATTTCCTACAGACTTAGGTGATTCTGATAAATTAAAACAAGCATCTCCACAGACAGTGTTATTTCAGTTCATGTGACATATTCCACTTTACCACAGATTGCCTGTGGTGCACAAATCTGTTACTCGTGGTAACGAGTTCCTGTGTCCACGACTTTAATCTGTTTTATAAAAAGTGGATTTAAACCACGGTAAAAATGATTTATGGGGTTTACAAAGTCTTTCCACTAGTTTAGCAAGATTAATTTAAAATCATGCTAAGTCAAATAACAACTTGTGGTAGATAAGGCCTTACTCTTTCCCTATCTTTCTCTTTCACATGTCCCTTGTTCTTATAATCTTTTATGACTATGTATATTGCATGACATATTTTGGTATAATTTAACAACAAGAGCTTCTGAGCTTTTTCCCTGCAAGCTGCAGGAAATGGCCAGATTTTTGAAAGGAGATAGTTGCAGCTTTCTCTTGTAAAAATGGTGCTTGTAGTACCTAAGGCTCATGGAAAATTCCCACATGCCCAGTCAGCTAAATGTCTAGGAAATGTCTCAGTCTTTGAAGTCCAGAACACAGTGATTTAATTTATGTTCATGTTTTGATAACTTGCTGAAACCTAACTGACTTCAGCAGTACATTTGGGAAGGGAAATAGGTTGGCACCATAATATTGCTGCACGAGTCCCGTGATCTGTGGGTGGAAACTTCACATTCAAAGTTCACTCTCCTGGGGATATTTGTACGTGGAGTTTGTCTAGTTAGAGCACGTGATGGGAAGAATGTGGTTGTGGGACAGGTGATTATTGAATGGCTCCTATAATGGAAACAAAGAGAGGGCTATGAAATAACTGTCAATCGAACATAGCCAATTCTAGTTAAACATAGTAAAAGGAGGCAATTTTGGAAGAAATCTTAACTTCAAGTAGTTGTATATAGTGATGTCAGTGCTAAAGAGATGTGGTTGCACCAGCTGCCAGCCCATTCTATTCATACCCTGCTTCCCTGGCCTGGCCCTTAATCCTGCTGCTGTCCCACCTCTGGAGAGCAAGAAGGCCAAGAGTGGCCTCACATGTTGTATAAGAGGCATCTTTGGATTCACAAATGCTCAGGAAAGAGGCTTTCACTTAGCTCAGCCAGAAATGCTGAGGACAGGCTCTTCCTTCTGAATCCCACCAGCTGAGTGTACCTTGCAAAGCACCCTGAGAGGTACTTTGGGAACAGGGGATTGGAAGTAGGCAATAGCAAGGATTGTGTAGGGAAAGTGGGAGGGCTAAACAGGTAAAATTTGGAATCTGGCATTATATTAATTGTGTGGTACTGGGGAGTAGGATGGATTAGCATCCCTGGATTAGCATCCCTAGCTTTTTTTTGAGCGTCTAAAACCAGGCTGTGATGCCCTTAGCAAAAATGAACACAATAATATCCAAATTATCCTCCAAGGAGCCAAACACTATTCAAGCAAATACTGAGAAAAAAACAAGTTCAGAAAAAAATTCTGTGAAAAATGTAACTCTTTTCTAGGAAAAACAAACAAACAAAACAACAAAACTAACAAACTTTTCAAAACTTCTTCAGTGATGCTCCACCTCCAGGCTGTCTGGGTGGGATTCAATACAAGACTAACCTGAATGTCAGCATCTACATGCAGCTGGTGTGTCTCATCTGCCATGCCAGGGGAGACCTGATTGATGAAGCCATAGAGCCCTGGGGAGTGGCTGGCCCATCGTGTCACACTGCAAATTCCTGTGTCTCCATGTTGGATCTCCAGTGGCAATGGATTTTTGGCATCTGGCTCACAAACAGGCTTATGAATTCCAACGTGGAAATGTAATGTTCTTGTACTGAGGCTTTCTCGCCATGACCTCAGCCAGCCATGCTATTTTGGAGCTTATAAACTTTTAACTCCATCTTAATGAGGTTGAGCTAGTAGAAAGTCCCATATAAATAATTTAATAATATGTCTGGATGAAATGGCTGCTATCTAACTGGTAGAATAACAGAAGTGATTAAATTAAATTCAATATACACATTAGCCACTGAACTACACAGCCATAAAATAATGAAGAATGTGGTCTAAAGAGTTGTCTCTTTTCCTCCCACGGCTTTATAATTATATCTTCAGGGAAATGCCACAGCTCAGCATTTAACGATCTGCCATCAGAGACATTTACGAGGGGATTTTCAGGGAAGGAGAGAGTTGAAGGTGTCTTTTGTACCAAAAAAAGCAGTCATTGAATACTCTGGCAGTCACCTGCTGAGAGGAGCATTGATCCATATATTTACATATCATCTGAAGTTAATAATTCTAAGTTTTTCCTCAAAAGAAAATCCGCAACAAGGTCACGATCTCCCAGGAACTGTTTGGAAAATAGAGCATAAATCTTGGGCAATGTCAGTCTGTCACTGCACTACAGCAGATTTGTATGGTCTGAGAGAGCACAGCTGATCAGTTGAGGACACTGATTGTGTTCCACGAGGAGTGAATCTGGCAACACCCAGCCCCTTTTCCATGGTGACACACAAGGTGCTCTGGGAAAAGGGGGAGACATTTGCAGTGTAGGAAGCAGTGGAATGAAGTGCTCATGAAGAATTAACAGATGGCTCAGAGTAAACAAATGGAAAAATTAGCAAAATACTTTTCCTAGTGCCAGACTATAAATCAAATTGAAATATCCTGAGTAGCTGTAGCGGGTATGGATATGGAGATGTGACTGTTACTTTGAAGGTGGAAACTAAAAGTCTGGATGAAGACTAATGTGTTAAGGGCTCAGCAGGAGAAACTTGCAGCTTAAATACATCTTTAATTTTCCAAATAGACAAGGAAAAGTCCAGGTTGTGGCTGTCAAGTGTTTCCAAGACATTTCAAAACACTGCTTTCATAACCACTCATCTCTTAAAGCAGATTAGGTTGTCCAAATGGATTCTGAAATACAGGAAAAGATCAAGTACCCTTAAGAAGAAAAAGACAAACTTAAACAGACCTGTGAGTGCATTTATTTGAGTCACTGAAATGTTCAATAAGAGTTGAAGAAGTCTCTTTAATTAAGTTGCATGCACTCCTAATCTAGTGAGACAGGGATTTCCGAGGGGATATTGTCAGTTTCCCAGTGAGGTGGTAACAACATCCACTGCTTTGTCATTTGTAGTGGCCGTTTATCACTTGGATTTGTCCCAGCACAGGCGGTCAAAGACATAAATCACACTCTTCTGTACTCGCAGCACAAATCAAAATACAGTGTACTATTACATTTTATCCATTTTTAAGGTGTTAGCTCCTACTGACCTCATTCTGGAGCCTCACAGAGTAGTTCAGCTGTTTGTGTGAGAGATGCTCTTTTCTTTTGAGCATCCTCTGCTGCAGCCCGTGAACAGGAGAGTCCCTCATCACTGCTGGGATTTTGCAAAGAGGGAATTACCAAAAAAAGCTGGTTTAATTTCAAGCTCCATTAGACACAGTGTTTGCCAAGTGGAAGAAGACCAAATTGTTTGGAAATCTTGTCCTGAAACCTCTATGTTGGTATTAAAAATCAGAAAGAGTAGGTAGTAATAAACAGAAATCATGTAATGTATCATCTGAATCACTCCCTTTAAATCACTTTGAGTCTTTTAATTTTTTTTTTTTCTTATGGAAATGTAAAGTACTTACTCTGGGAGTATTGATTACAGAACTGTAGTACCGGCCTGGGATTTCCAGTACTAGATTGTTGAAATCAGTATTTGAATGGCTTGAAAGTAATTAGGCTATGTATAAATACATATATATGTGTGCATACATAAATTTTCCTTCATTTTTCTTTATCCTTCTTTATAAATGTTTAAAATTCATGCATGGCACTTTATGATGTGAACGTAGCAATTAGGGGAAGGAAATAATATAATTACCAAGGAGTAAAGCTGATTTTAATCCAATCTATTATTTTTACCATGAATTTTAAGTGGCAAGATTTCATTCCTCCGTCTACATACTGAAGTGCTTGTGTTCACACAGAGCTTTTCCCTCAGGATGGTTTGTGTTCAAGCCTCACCAGATGAACTGCCTCTGTGATGCTGATGTGCTATTCCTCCTGCAAATGTTGATGCTGGGGGTGAGGGTTCCTGCCCAGGCACTGAGAGCTGGGTCCTGTTGGGTAGGTTGAGAGGTGTTTTACAATTTCACATTTATATTCAAATGACAAAGTCATAATCAAGTTCTCAGGGTTCAGCCAAAGTCATCTGCTTGTTCAATGTCCAGCTGAAGTATATGCAGGGGAAGTTGTTGTTGGCAGAGGCTGAACATGAGCCAGCTGTGGCCAGAAGGGCTGATGGCACCTGGCTATATCAGAATGGTGTGGCCAGCAGGACCAGGGCAATGACTGTCCCCCTGTACTGGGCAGTGGTGAGCCCACACTTTGAGTCTGGGTCAGTTTTGTCCCCTCACTACAAGAAAAACACTGAAGGGCTGGAGTGTATCCAGAGAAGGGAACAGAGCTGGGGAAGGGTCTGGAGCACCAGGAAGGAGCAGCTGAGAGGGCTCAGCCTGGAGAAAAGGAGGCCCAGGGGGACTTTATCAGTCTCTATAGCTCCCAAAAAGGAGATTGTAGTGAGGTGAGGTCGGTCTATTCTCACAGGTAAAAAGCACTAGGACAGGAGAAAATGGCCTCAAGTTGAGGTGAGGGAGGTTCAGGTTGGATATTAGGGAAAATTTCTTCTCTGAAAGGTTTTCAGGCACTGGAGTGGGCTTCCCAGGGAAGTGGCAGAGTCACCATCCCTGGAGGTCTATAAAAGATGTGCAGATGAGGCACCTGGGGACATGGTTCAGTGCTGGGCTTGGCACTGCTGGAAGAATGGTTGGACTCGATCTCAGATGGCTTTTCCAGCCCAAATGATTCTATGATTCTGTGTTCAGTAATTAATGTAAGAAATATCTCTCTGATTATACTAAGAAGCAGGTTGGGTCTCTGCTCTGATGTATGGGTTCAATTGATCCAGCAGCCAGAGTGATGGATAAGGAGGTGTGTGAACTCATCCCTGCAGGCTGGGCTGACGCCATGGGCTGCAGCGCGAGCCCCAGTGCAATTTGTAGGTCTGCCAAGGCCAGGAGTAGCTGTCAGGCATCTGAACTGCATGGCTTTAGTCTCCTTTTAAAAAATTTTCCCTACAAGAGGTATTACCAGAATTGCCAATATTAAAAGTAGCCTTAGTTTGGAAAACAGGGACCCTGGGGAGGCAATAGTGGTGCAGGATCTCAGGCTCAGCCCCGTCATGGGGTGAGGGGCCCTCAGCCTGGAGGTGCTGCCACATGTAAGGTAGACAAGACAGTTAAATTGGTTCAATGGATGAGATTTAGGCTGAATCTGATTTAAAATGGATCTACATTTGTGTGCTTGTTTGTTAGGAAAGATGGGATCAGTTGGCAGAGCCACCCCTGGGGGCTGCGCCGGCCGCCCACGAGCGGTGTTGATATGCAGTGCCAGCAGCAGGCTGAGCGTCCTGGAGTGCTGCAGAGTGAATGCCAGCTCGTTTAATCTCTGTCAGCATGGTCCTCCCTCACTTCATCCGCTCAAAAGAAAGTTTTAAAGGACGCATTTAAAGAAATGTTTTTAGGATTCGTTGGAGGAAGTGTGTTCCTGAGTGTCTATTGGCTCTAGTTTAACCCATGGTTCTACATGTGTGATTTTGGAATCACTTCCAGTGCCAGGGATGGAGCATTTAGTTCTTATTGTGTCTGGTAATACAGTGATTGCTCTGTGACTCAGGAGGGAAATCACAGCTCTGTGAGTGCTGGGCACTGTTGAAAAAGTCAGGGCTTACCAAGAGGTCAGAAATCTGTGGCTGGAGTCAGATCCGTCATTGTCTGCCACCTAAATTTTGTATACATATGTTTTGTGTTCAGGTATTTGTATATAGATACCCGTATTCCTCTCTCTCTCTGTGTTTCTGTGCATGTATATCAAGGTTAGTAAGAAAAGAAGTTGTCATAGTCTCATACAAAGAACTTTAAAATAAATATTTTTCCATCTCAGTCTGGCATGAAACAAGCAATTCTCACCACTTTAGTGCTTAATTTTTTGAAGATCTGACGGCTGGTTTTGAGAACGTGCTGCATACATTGGCATGTTTGCATTTGTCAAATCCTTTGGATGCTGCGGGGAGACAGGAGACTTTTACAGCCAGGAAAGAGCAGCTCCTGTAGCCTTTCCTACAGAAGCCTCCTCTCCCAGAGCAGTGATTTCTACTTCCCAGGGAGCGGAACTCGGCACACACTGCTCGGCTTTATTGCAAGGCACTGCACCAGCTGAAGAAATGGATCCACTCATTCAGGACAAGTAAGCAAATTCAGCTGGCTGATGAAAGGAAGCCTAGACAACGGTGTTCAAACACTCGCTCCCATTTCCTCCCCCCGTCCCCAGATGTCTGGTTTCAGTTTTAAAACATAATAACATTTCATTAAGGAGTCATAGCAACCCCTCACTAATTTGTGAAGAGTACATCGTGAGCTACATTCTGTACTTACCAACATTTGAGCACTTTAGATCTTGTTTCATCTCATTAGTGGATGTTTATGGGACCTGAGGGTTTCAGCACTCTCTGACAGCTGCACCACCACAGAGATGTCATTTCAAAGAGCTGGATATTTAAATTGCTGGTTCTGGAAAAATTTAGCCACGGGATGGCATTTACAGGAAACAGCAAACCAGAAGAATGTGCCGTGTTGGAAATTGCTTGATGTTAACCTCAGAAAGAGTGGAAATTCTGCTCTCCTACTCTGCTCCCCCACTTTACTGGACCGAAGCCTTTTTCCCCTGAATGCTCCAGTTAGGTTCGTGCAGGATTTAATTTGTATGAAAATAAGTGTTCTTTTTCCTCCACTAAATCTATTAAGCAGTGCACCATTTAGTAAACTGTCAGTGGCATCTGTTGGAGAAAAGGCAAATAAAATGCTGATGCACAAGGAGGTAGTTTTTCCAGATTATTGATATGTAGTTTCACAAATTTATGAAAAAAAAAATCCCATGGCACATGATTTATTTGGAAATAATCCACCAGTCTGCTTTTTGTGGCTTTGTTTCTAATATCACTTTTCTTCCTCATCACAATGTAGGGTTTTCTCTGAAATGAACTAACAGATAGGAAAAACAAATGCAAGTGTGAATGCACAGTGTGATGTAAACGATGGAGCAGGAAATGTCATCTTAAATTTGTTTACAGTATGCTGTAAGTCAAAGCATAGGAAACTGCTTTAATAACAAGCACTTGATAATCATGTTAATTAGGAAATCACAGAAAAAAACTGCCACTTGTGTGATAATTGCCTTATTAACACTGCATAAAACTGTATTCATTTTTCAAGGATTATCGTGGAATTCACATTCACATTCACATGTGCTTTTGCTAAAATGGTGGGGATTTGTTTCATTATTGGTGATATCCCTGGGAGGAGATAGCTGGTAGGGTCCTTAAAAATCCCTGCCAGAATGGAAATGCAATGAAGATCAATATCAGATCTTATCTGAATAAATATTTCTGAATTTTACAGTTGCTACCTGGCAAACTGTGCTTATGGAATAATAACTTTACAAATTGGAAATCTCTTGCCTCATTCATCAAGTGTAACTACATTAACACTGCATGAGTTCGTGACCAATTTTTATGCATGAGTCGCTGGGCGCCTTGTGGTTTTGATGGGAAATGGAAAACTGAGGGCTCTCAGAGGGGACTTGGATTTGAAGGGAAAAAAAAAGGCAATATTTGATTTCAAAAGGCTGAAGTACAAATAGAAGCAACACCAATGCTTCTCTTCCTGGCTGAGCAGCCAAACAAGCTGCTGAGTACCAGCACATCATCCTCCAAGAGCTTCGTGCTGCTGGAGCTGTCAGAGGGCACAGCAGTGATGCCCCAAAGCCCTCTGTGAGGCCAAGACTGCTGGGGATATGGCAGAGGATGTTTTCCAACTCTGGCATCATGGCAGCACCAGCACACGCTGCATCTGCATCTTTCCTCTCACTCACGTGAATACAAAGAACTTTGCAGGTGCTGGAAGGTTTTGGAGAGGGTGAAATTGCTGTATTCAGTCCACCTCACATGTTTCCAGCAGTTAGTTCAAGCTGACACTGGTAGTTTTGCTGTGAAGACCCTGCTAACTGGAACCAGCCCAGCTCTGTACCTGTGTGCCTGATGGAGTGGCTGTACTTGAGAACCAGGCAGCAGCTGAGAACATCCAGTGCTTGTTCCATTTCATCCGTGTTTCTTGATTCCCTTCTTCAGCTGTACTAACACAAGGGTAAAAGCTGTGTTCCTAGAGCTGTCTGGCAGCTCAGCTTTCCAAGCTTGGGTTTTTTTTTTAATGTTACTTGAAGCAAAGTGCTTCCCTTTCTGCCGTGCAGAGCTGAATGTCATTCTGCCTCTGGAGCAGAATGGCAGCATCCTCACACACCCACACTCGTGCCATTCCTGTATCATCCTTGTGGAGACATCCAGTCTATGGGCATTGGAACAGTTGGAGAGATCCACAAGGAATCTTCTTAAATGGAAGCTGAAGGCTGTACTGCTCTGGCAGAATTTGGGATATATTTTTTTTCTCTGATCAAGACCTAAACTTGATAGGAACAGTTGTAGCTCTGCCTGCAAGCGAAGCATCCTGTTCCCATTGTAGGCTTTCAGCTTGATGGAGGATCATAAGGAAAGGGAGCCAAGGAAATAATGAGGGAAAGGACTGACATGTTAGGGAAGGTTTGTGCACCTCTTCATCTTTAGACTTTTGCCCTGGGTTGTCACAAATTGTCCAGTAGCATTTCCTTCCAGAAGTGGATCATTCTGTCACTCTGACTCCATGGTCTGACATAAATCTTGCTTGGGTGATCAGACCCTCAGAACCAAGGGAAGATTCTTTTCTGTGATCTTTTTAGAAGAAAGAGAATTTGCTGCAAGAGCATGGATAATCTAACCAACATTAGATTTTGTCTTGAGCTTGTATTGCTTGTTGTCAGGTATTTTCAGTAGTCCAGGGTGAGTTAACAGAGTTACTTCTGGAGAACAAGAGGGCATCAAGGCCCTGGAATGGCTGCTTTTAAAGGCTGTTCTGAGGACTTTGGCCAATATCCTGTGTGTGTGTGGAGTGTTCAGTCCTTGGCAGCAGCCACTGATTTTTGCTATTCATGTTGGCAGTTGTGTCACCTGATGACTCAAAAGGGATTTTCTCCCTTCATCTGTGCTGGCCTCCTTCTGTTCTCAAAATCACACCTCTCTTTCTCACTGTCCTTTCCCTGTGTTTTTCCTTGCTCTGTCCCTGCTGTGTGCCCTTTGGAATTCATGATGGGTCTGCAGTGCTGTCCAGGGGCTGAGAGGAGAGGATGTTTTCGACAGATTCCTGGAGAATCATAGCAGGAATGTGCAGGATGTGCTCCAGATCTATGGTGCTGCAGGCTGTTGGGAAAGCAGGGTCTATCCTGCACCTTGAGGTGTCCAGATGGGAGAAGCCAATGGTCCATGCTGGTAGCCAGCACCATCTCCCCTCCACAGAGAATCCCACTGCTGGACTTCTGCTGGGAAAGATTTATAACCCCTTCAAAAGAACTAATAAAAAAATATTTTTTAGGTAAATTTGCCACACTTAAAGCATGACTTCTTATCGATAATCAGATCTTAATCTGCTTTTGCAGAGTCTGCCTCTGTCTGAAGCATTTGTCCTTGGCCATGGTCCATCCAGTGCAGCATCCTGGCTGCCTGGATTTGATTAAGTAAGATGACTTACATCTTCTTTACTGTGTAGTGATACTCTGATCTGGACACCAGCTCAGCAGACTCTGAGGTGTTTTATTGGAGTCAGGACATGCAAAAATGTATTGCTGGACTGCTTAGACAAAGCCCTTTGGTGAGCTGAAAATGAGGAAGGAGCAGGAGTTGCCTCAGGGCTGTGATTGACTGCTCCATTATGAATCAGCTGGAGTGACTGGAGCCACAGAGGTGTCACAGTGCTGAAGCTGCTCCCTCGCCTTGCCTTGCAAACACAGCCTAACATAGCTTTTTCAGCTGTTTTATGATTTTACCATGTTGATGCTGAGCAAGGGGAACAGGCACAGATCTCATTTCCTGTTGTTATCAATAGCAGTGACAGTTCATAACTCCCCAGTGAGTTAGATAATACTTTTGTTCATTTTTTACTTTCATATAAATGAACCAAAAGAACTGGCAATAAGCACACAGTAGGCAAGAACATCCTGATGCACATCACGTGCAAAATTTATACAGTAGTAAAAACAAGGGAATATTCCAGTTTAAATTCACTCTCTACTTTGATCTGGCTCACCTACATGGCAAACAATATTTCTTCTAGCTATGAGCTAGATGTCACCTTTTATAAAGATATGAGGAAAACCAGTAATTGTTCCAGTCAACTATGACATTTGTCATATCCCATTTAGTGAACTCAACCTCTTTACTCATTCACAGTGGTGTTTGTGAAATCCTTGATGTCTGACACATTGATTTGTCTGTGTAAAAAGCAGAAATACCTGACACTTGCCACAGAACAAAGTTTCCCAGCAGGTGTACAAGCTGCAGGTCCTTCAGGGCCACATGGTGAGTTTCTTTAGCTGCAAACCAGAGAATGCATGGAGGGGGATAGGGGAGGCCTCATCCTGCCACATCCATCTTAGGAACTGGGAGCTGGCAGCAAATCCCGTGTCTGAGCAAAGCCTTAGAGCTCCCATAGTCCCTTACTCATGGAGAAAACTGTTTATCTAAGGCATTGCCTCTCAGGTGAGGCAATGCCTTAGATAAAAAAAAAAAAAAAAAAAAGTGATAATATATAAATGTTGGGATTTTGATTTATTAATATAACTGACTCAATTGATGTTTAATATCTCGTTCCATGCTGAACAGAGTCCCCAAACTCATATTGTGCTGCTTATCTAAATAGCAAAATACATTTTTTTCTGGTTTAAAGGTCTACTAAGTAGATATTAGCTGATTTTAAGATACACATACTTCGTGCTCTGGTGTAAAGAAATTGTATTCTTCCCAGTTCTGTTTGACTGCAGTTCTACAGAGCAATGTTTCTTCTGCTCAGATAATTTTTTTCCCTTTAAATGTTTAATCTGGGGATATTTTTTTCCCTTTAAATCTTTAATCTGGGGATAATTTCTTTTGCCTTTCAATGTTTAATCTGTGGATGTCATTTGACTTCTTTCTCCGGTTAGGGCACCAGTACAAGTCATGCTGTGCAATGCACATTTTACATGGTATTCTGCTTTCACAAAAAGCTAATGAACATGAGCATTTGGGATTCATTGGAAATGGTCTACTTAATGTGATGCTTCTGTAGGAGATATAGTCCTTTCCAAAAGTTACTGCTTCTCCAGTCCTTGCAGCTATTCCTGTCAGATACACAGGGGAGCCCTGGCAAGGACATGGAGTACACTGGCTTTTTTTAGTGCCAAAATGACTCTAATCGATCTTATTTATTCTTTACACTAACATTCAACAGGAAGAAAAGCTCCAAATTCAGACTTGTGGCAGCAACTTCATTAGGGCATAAGGAATACAGAGAACTTCAGTGCTTGGGACTCTTCTTAAGAGACTTTTCAGAGTATTTCCATGTCAACAGGAGTCTAACTCTGATCTCATGCTTTCTGAAGCCCACAATGACTTTCCTGTTAAATGCACTGCCTCAGCATTGGCTGTTAATAAAGGAGGGTGATTGTCCTTCATACTAAACCTTTCTGCCCAGATCACTGTAAAAGTGGTATTAGTGTGATTAAGAAGATCCAGGCCAAGACTATTTAACTGCTTAATCTTAGAAATGAGATAGCACAGATTGCAGTGTGAAGGCCTGGCCTGCAAGATCAGCATAAGAAGTGCTTTAAAAAAAAAAGTGTTTTAAATTGTTTTGCCTGTCCATGAAAAACATTGGATGAATGCATTTGTGCCACTTTTACAGTAAGAAACAGCAAGATCCCCATCCCTGGAAGTGTCCAAGGTCAGGCTGGATGGGCTTGGAGTAACCTGGGACAGTGGAAGGTGTCCCTGCCCATGGCAGGGGATGGAACTGGATGGTGTTCAAGGTCCCTTCCACCCCAAACACTCTGGGATTTTGCCATGCAGACAGACCACATCATCATCTGCTGGGAAGTTTTCTGGGCCCCTCTCAGAGGGCATTTTGGGGGACAGAGGTGTCACTCAGCAGTTATGTAGCTACTGTGCCCTTAAAAGGGAGCAGATCATGGCTGTTCCTCTGTCCCCTTGAACCAATCATTGGAGGAACCAGTACAGTTTTAGGCTGGAGGGTTTGTTCACCCAGTTTGAATTTCCATCCACTTTAGATACCAAAGCTGTGTGCTGCCAGCTCCCTGATGAATCCCTTGTTCTTTAATGTATCAATCTTGATAATTCCTCTGTGAAGTTAGGAAAAGCACAGAAATTTTAATTGTGGCATTAAAAGCCACCTAGATCCTTGTACTGAAATCCAAAGGTACCTGTGAGATTTCTAAAAAAATCTCCTCTCAGGAAGTCTGACAGGGAACTGCATCTGCATCCTTTTCATTACAGACTGCTGTTGTAATGATTCAAGCATCTTCTCCTCATCAGGGACA
The DNA here is from genome assembly GCF_037042795.1 of Molothrus aeneus. Lineage (NCBI taxonomy): Eukaryota > Metazoa > Chordata > Aves > Passeriformes > Icteridae > Molothrus > Molothrus aeneus. The sequence continues at coordinate 34,262,771 of NC_089652.1, read as the reverse complement.
GTGTATTTACCGTGCTATCCATTAGGGAGATGATTGCTCCTGGAAGAGATGCCAAAATACCACTGTTTTTGATGTGTGAATGGTCACAGTCACCTGTATAAATAGCAGTAGGCTGCTGGAGAAAACTGTATTGATGCTTTCTGCTTTTGCTTCTGGGATTTGGTTTATTTGCCTTTCATGATCAGTGAGAATTGTTGTAGAAGTGCTTCCCCAGAACAATGCTGTGAGGAGCAGGGGGGCAGTGAGTGAGCACCGAGGTCCTGGGGGGCTGAGCTGTCAGATGGAGCTGATTTCTGTCTGCAGCTGTGAGCTTAATTTAAAAAATATTCGTTGTCTGCACGGGGTTTTATTTCTAGAGCCATGGTTGGAGGCGGAGGAGGGGCAGGGATGTGAGAAGTGTTATCAGTTATTGTTGCCCTGAACGCTGCTGCAGCAGAGCAGCAATAGATGCCAATGGATTTCCGGTGGATAATTCAATGGCAACTTTCTTCTGAGCACTGCAGCGTGGGAGCCTTTGAAAGAAAGAGGTTAAGAGACAAGTAAGTAGGATTGGAGTGCTATTATTACAGCTATTTTTCTTTACCTCTTATACATGTCATCCTCTTTTATTAGGAGCTGACTGTTGAACCAGGAAAACGGATGCTGCAGTGTACAAATGATGCCTAGGCAAGGAAGGATCACTGATAAGTGATCTGTAGTATATTGACCTTTCAGAAAAATTGAATAAAAATACACATGCTGTGAGACTTTCAAAAGTAAAAGATCACCTACATCCTTTCATTGTGCACAGAGAGCATGAGTGCCTCTAGCAGTGACATGGAAAACAAATCTCCACCATCCCCACCGTAACACCCGAGCCACAGGAATGAGATCACCAGGAATTGTCTCTCACCAAAATCACAGCTCTTGACATACCAGGGAGCTGCATGGAGAGCTGGGAATACCAGAGATGTCACATTTGAGTGAACACTTCCCATGTCCCAGCTGTACAACTCTTAAGCTCTCCATATGCTATTCAAATATCAATCAATGTTTGCTGTGGTGTGTGGTTTAACCACACACCACAAGTATATTCAGGGCTTCTTTGTTCACTTAGCAGCAGTGAGGTGTCACAGCAACATCTACTGAGAGACCAAGGAGAAAAGTCAACTTCTAAGTGCAGTTTTGTGAGCTACCAGTGTTTTTGTAAAAATTTGTACCGCCCTCTGCCAAAATCACACTCTTGTCTTTCCTACTTCTCCATACCCATAATCACCCAACCTTCCTGTTCCACATGTGAGGTTACTGTGTTTGTCTTAAACAGTAATTTTTCATAGGTTAGAGTTTGTAAACACCTTTTTTTTTTCTCCTACCATGCTGTTTAGATGCATTTGATGTGAAACCCACCTACTTTCTTCCTTGTCTTCATGAAAAAGGTTTGTGCATCCTGCTCTGCAGAGTCTGTTAATCTCAGCATTCTGGGATTCTTGACAGGAAGGTTTTGGTTGAGCTTGTGCTTGGTTACAACAAGGAATCTGGGGGAAAAAAAAATCAGCCAGCTAGTCAGAGCTTGGTTACATCCCAGTTTTCTGGTACATTATGAAAGAATTTTCTTAGAGCAGAATTTACAGCAGTGGAGGTGTCCTAGAGCAGCTGAATTTAGGTTGGATAGAGGAGGTTTTGGTCAGACTTATCCCTTTCTCTAATGGAACCCAAACATGTAACTGCACAGAGAAAAATGTAGGTGATGAGGCTGGGGATGGGTATGAAAACTTGTGAAAGTTCTGCATGTGGACATTCTGTAAGCAGGGAATGCACTCAAACATATATACACATCTATATACACTTGGATCAGCTTTCCATTAAGCAATGTAGCTGAGGGGATTGGTCAAACAAGGCCTTTAAACCCCCCATTTGTAGATGAGTGACTGATTTCAGCCTGTGTGTCCTCACAGGGTCACCAAGTGCCCGTTCTCAGGAGCTTGGAGCAGCCTGGGGCTGGCTGAGTGCTGAGCTGTGGGAGGTGGCTGCTGGGGGAGAACATAATTTACACAGGAAACAGCATTCCTCAAAGGAGAGACAAAAATTAAAAAAAAAAAGAAAAAAAATGTATATATAATTGAAGGGCTCTAAATCCTCTAAGCATGGGTTTTCTTCTTCTAATGCTTATTGTCATCAGGGAAATAGGACAGAGGTATAACAGGAGCTTAGGAAGAGCTGATTTCCAGAGAGTGCCATGTACCATACTGCCAGGTAACTTGAAGTTCCCTGATTTCTCTTGATGCTTTTCCAGTTATTTTTAACACACTTTATCCTTGTTTGGATATTGAGAAGGTGGGCACAAAGAGAGAAAGGAACAGGCCCAATGTCACTTTTGTATTTGACTAAGATCTGAGCTTTGTGTTCTGCTGGCAGAAAAAATCAACCAACAGAAGCATTAAAAGATGGATTTTCTTTTAAATTAATTAGGTTGGATTTCTGTGTGTTCCACATCACAGAACTGTCAGTCTTCCTTCTGTGAACCTGGAAGCTGTTGGTCATATGGAAGTGAAGTCCATATGTGTGTGAGGGTGGTGGAAAATTTTCATTTTGACCTTCAACAGTTGTCCTTTGAGTAACACAGAATAAAACTGCTGAGGTCTTGTGAATGGCCAGAGTCTCTGGTGAGATCTCTAAAATAGGGTCAAGAGCCCTGTTTAAGGAAATTATCTTTCTCTAAGCAGGAGCAAAAAGCTAGCAAGGAGCCTGGGGAGGGTAAGGGGAGCAAATAAGATGCAGGGAGTGAAAGGAGAGCCAGGAGGATTGTTATCAGCTGAGACTTTACTCAGCTTGGCACAGATGGCCTCTGAGTTTTGGCTGAGGAACAGCTGGAGATGGCATTGGAAATCTGACTGATTCTTTGGCCTGCTGTGTGTAGGCCATTCTGTCATTTTCTTGGGGAAAAAAAGAAAAAGTTTTTTCTACATGAACACTCCTTATCAGGGTGTTGAATGGGAGAAAATTAGCTGGCAGCAAAGGTCGGGGGTACTGACATTTTGTAAGGCATCGCCTCTTTAATAAAGTGGAATTAAGAGCTGATTGAGGGAATCACCACCTAAAGAAGCAGCAGCAGAAGGTATTGACACCTCCAGGTGTGATCCCTTCCCCAGCTCCTGCCAGGGATGAAGGCTGAGAGCCCCTGAGCCATCGCCACGCTCCAGGTGTGAATGCAGCTGTGCCAACAGCAGAGGGAAAAGGAGACAGAGGTGGCAAAGCCCAGCTGTGCTTCTGGACACCGCTGGAACTCTCAAGAGCAGGAAGGTCAATCAAATGTACAAATTCTGCAGGTACAGAGGAGACCACAGGGCAGTGATGACTCTTTCCCCAGGGCACTGCAGTCTGACCCTTGAGCTTCTCTCTTTCCCTCCTGGGAGAGTCACAAAAAAAGCAGCCTGTTAATTCACTTCGTGTAAAACAAAGGGAGGAATCCAAGCCTTTAGGGTGAGATTTTTAATCTTCAGGTTCAATTTAGACTGTTGCTTAAAGTATGCACTGAAATAGTGTTGCATGTGTAATTAGCAAATTAATAGCTCACCATGTTGTGCAGAAATGTCAGCACCTACAAATGTCATTGCCATTTCTTTACAAGCTCAACTTTTCATTTTTAGACCAATAATTTTGTCTCCAATGAGAATGGGCTGTTTCACTGCTAATTAATGGAACAATGTTGATAAGGAGGCTGCAATTTTAATGTTTTGAAGACAGCTTAATTGATAATAATTGACACTTAAACAGTCTGCATACATACATATATTTGTTTGTGAAGGTGATGTTCTCCAGGCTGCTGGAGACAGGGGTGAAGTTTGTTTTAGAAGAAGAAAGAAGAAGAAACAGGACATTTTATTCCCCTTTAAGCCATACTAACACAGGCTCCATGCTGTGTTCTGGGATGAAAAACTCTTGGTTTGCTGTGGGGACCCAGTTTCAGGGCTGGGACAGACTGGTGGGGAGTCAAAGTGTGGATTGTGCTTCAGTTTCTGTAGAAATCTGCTTTACCACTGCCAAAGGCATCCTGGGATCTGGTAGCTCAGCAGGGAATTCATCTCTGTTACAGAGTGCACAGCACTACAAAAAAAAAAAAGCAAATGAATAATAAAAATACTGTATTGCACTGCATTATACCTACCAGAAAAAAAAAATGCAAAATGAGGCATGATGTCCATTCTGGTATCTGCCATTTAAAATTAGTTCCCCCCCAGTTAGCACTCTTTTTTTGTTTGACTGGATAATTAGATGGTGATTTCGTTTTGTTAGAGTAAGTGCAACAAATTGATCACATTATTTTCAAAATGCTTTGCTTTCTTAAAAGTAATTGAAAAGCTGGGACCAGAAAACCACCATCAATACCCATATTTATCTAATTTAAAGTTTTATAGAAACTTTTTTAGGAGGGAAAATATATAATAAGATGACTTTTGATGCTTATAACAATAAAGTGGGAGTGGGTGTTTCGTAGTTTTTGGGGTTTTTTTTAAGCTAAACCTCTTTAAAATGAAAAAGTCTCCTGAAATAAGTGTTTGAAGGTTACTGTGAGATAACACAACAGGTTGGTAACTCCTTTTTCAGTTGTTTTATCCTAACTAAAATCCACTATGTTGTTTACTGCATAATATTTATTTAATTGAGGTTTGCAAAGCCCCAGTAACAATTTACTTTTATTGTTTCAGCAGTTCAGCTTAGTTTCATTTTGATAACACAAGAGCTACCAAGTAAACAGTTCATCTGCATACCAAAGATTATTTTATTTCTCCTGGTGGGAATTTTTCCTTGCAGATTAACTCTTTCTGCAGCGACTTTGACATTATTGTAATTACACCTCATATATAACCCATCACTTCAGTAGGAGGAAAAAAATAAGAGAAGCAGCCATTAATTTTGCTCATTCAAATTGTGTTTGCTTGTGAGAAGACAGGCTATTATTTCTTCTTACAAAAGCCATAATGAGAAATTTTCTAAGCTGATTGTTCAGATCAAGCAAAGGGCAATGTGCAGTTGATTAAAGTCCACCCAAAGTCTTGAGCCTGGGAATATTGAATGGGAAAGCAAATGTGGTTTTTAATCCCAGAAGACTTAGGTAGACCCTGGGTATGGGTCAGCTAGGATTTTTTATAAGAAAAAAAATAGGGTTAGATTAGCTGGAAGATTAAAACTTGGAGAGGAAAAAACCAAAAAAAAACCCCAAACAAACAAACAAACAAAAAACCCCCAAAAAAACCCCACCAAAAAACCCCAAACCCAGGAATATCTATTGTAGGAATTCAGAAAGATACAGATAAAATCTTTTCTTGCCTATTGTAAATGCTACTTAAATTTGTAAGTTGATTTGATATTCCCTTTTTAGGGACTATTTCCTTCCTGCGTTGTGGCATCTTTGTTTCCCCACACGCAGCACCAGGAAAATAATAAGCAACATGAAATTTATTAAAAATATCAGTCAGCCTGATGGCCCTTAGTTGATTCTACCCATAATCTCCGTGGGTAGACATGCCATTTCACAGGATCTGATCAATAAGGAGCAGCAGCAGCAGCCTGAGAGCTCCAGCAGAGTGTTAATAAATCCCACTTTTCCAGGAAGCTGTATATGAGCTCACGTTGGAGTCACTTGGAGTTTGGTGAGCTGATCAATGGCAGGGTTGGACTCAAAAGCCAAGTGAAAAGGGAGAGAAATTATTCCTCTCCCACAAGTAGCACTGCCACAAGGAATATCAGAAACTTCATTCTCTAGGACTTGCTTGTGTCAGCCTCCAAGTTTTGCTGGTGCTTGACTGTGTGAAAGTTCTAGGAGTAAATTCATGTGCCATATGTCAATCCCAAATAATTACTGCCTTTTACACAGGCAAAGGAGAGGGGGAAAATATTTCACGTTACAGTGTGCTCCAGGGAGCTGCTCATCCCTGACTTCCTTCATCAGAGAAGAAGTTTCAGCTGCACAATTCCTTAAAAAGGAGCAGGGAACAATTTTAGATGTTCCTAAGTGGATTTTTCCACCAAGAAGCTGTGCATTGATGGGAAAGGGTGAACAGAAATTCAGTTCTCATCTCTGTCCCACGGTGCTGCAGTTGTGCCCTGGCCTGGTGTTCCCAGGCCTGTAGGGTGAGACAAGGGACAAATGTCAAGAGATAAATTGGTACAGCTCAGCCTGTGAGATCAGGAGCACAATTCCTCTTCCCACTACCCTTCTGCCTCACTTACTTTATTCTCTTTACTTTGTCTTATCTACCCCAATTAAGTATACAAAGATTAAGCAAATCCAGTGTTGGAACTCACAGTAAATGTGCTGTGTGTGTGTTCTAAGGGGGAAAGGAAAAAAACCTTTGCAAGCAAGCTGAAGTAAGAAATGGAGAACCACTAAGGTTGCTCTTTCCTCAGTTAGAAACTTCCTTACCCATGAAAAGGCTCAAAGGATGGACCAGAATTTGGACTGCTTGGTTAAAAGGATGTGATATCCCCATTCCAAACATTCCTGCATTTGGAAAGGAGCACTGGAAATGTTTGCTCTGGGTGGAGAAGGGCTCAGCTGAGGGGGTTTTCTGGGTGGTGACAGTGACACGCTGTGATGCATCTTGTCTTCTGTATCCTGGTGGAAACTGCATCCCTCTCAACTTGGCCTGCCTGCAACCATTATGTTTTCCTTGTGGTTAAACAAAAGATGTTTTTTAGCTGATACTGTATGTGGTGAAAACCACAGTTTCATTTCTTGTGAAGCCAGCTGGATTCTTCTGGTACTTCCAGCTGTTTCAGCGCAATTTTTGCATCCCTGAAAAGAAGATTTGGAAATATTAATTGAAAAACTGAAAATGTTTGGTTTCCTGAAAATGTCTCTGGTCTGATAACCAAAAGGAGGAAGGGCACAAAGTGCTGTGTCTAGCTGAAATTTTAACAGAAAAGAAGGGGGTCTGTTCATGTAAGTAATTTCTGCCCTAGGCAATTTCTTGTTAGTATTCACAGCACTGAAGAGTTTTCTCAGGGATTTTTTTTTTTGTGTTGAGTGGTTTTGTAGATTGAAATTTGAAACCTAAGCAGCTTTACTTGGATGCACTGGATCATGTAGGGGGTTTTATTTCTGGTTAAGAATCTGTTAGGGCACTTTCCTGTGCCCAGCAAAGTCAAAGAAAGTACTTCCATTGATCTGACGGAGTTATTATTAGGATGAGATAATTGTGAGGAGGTAGATGAGTGAAAAAATTAATAATTATTTATGCATAAACATGATTATATATTTAAAATTAATGTTCTAATTATATTCTTTTCATATTCTGGGATATTAATTTTAAATTCACTGTTTTGGTGATTAATCTTGCCTTTAATAAATCTGCCAAAATATGAAACCCAGGGAACACAAAGGGACAAGAATGGAGTCAAAAGACATTCTTGCATTTATAAAATGGTCTTTGCTCTGGCACTTACCTAACTTTAGGGCTTTTTCTCTCTCAGTTTCTGTTATGCCTTGTTTATACACTTGCTGATTGATTCCTAAGTGAAGGCAATGGGAGTTTTTCCATTAGCTGCACTGAACTATGAAACAGGCACTGCATGTCACTGCATTCATCAACCCATCAGTTTAGGTGTAGTGCCTTCTTTTTTTTTTAATGAAACAAAATAATAACTCTGCAGGGCAGCTGATCACCTTATTATTTTCCATAAATCTACATTACTGCCTCACACAGGAACGGCCTCTCTGCCAGAGAAGAGATTCAATTAAAAGGCTGCCAGAACAAACATACCTGCCCTGCATCCCAAATCCAGACACGTTTGGTTCCACAAAATACCAGAGCACTTTTCTCAGATGGAGTCCCTCTCCTTGAAATGTCTCCCCACCATTTTTACAGTTTGCTTGAGGAATCAACAGCTGAAGTGTCTTTTACTGCCCTGGTGAATCACAGCTCACTTATTCTCTATCTAGACAGAGATCATGTCATCATAGGATGGGGTTTTTCACTACGGGTGGTACTAGAGCTTTCATTTCACCAAATTTTTATGAACAATATATAAAAGTGTTGCCTCTTGTTTAGTGTAGGAGCTTTCTAGTCCTTCACAAGGTATCTCAGTGCTAGGTGGGATCGTGGTGGAAGATTCCAATAATCAAAAGACACAAAAAGTGAGTTACTTTTGTCAGAAGCCATCTCTAAACTGGGAGGATTTGTTCAGGTGCCCTGTGGCTCTAACAAGGGTCCATTTCCCATGTATTTCCATGGTCTTGGAAATAAAAACAAACAGAACATCTGAATCTGAAATTCTCCTTAAGCCTTTCCCATACTGATGGGGGAGTATGTTTAGAGGGTATTTTAATTATTTACTGCCAGTATAATATAAGTGTATTGAGGACATATCTTTAAAAGTTTGCTTTTTAAAAAAAAAAATCACTCTTCCATTTATGTATATGAGAGTAAAGTTTCTGCACCTTAAGCCAAAATTCAAAAGATTGATCCATTATCTGATTTCTTTTTTTAAGTATTCTTTATCTTTTCTACTAGTTGCTAAGATTTTTTTCGGGGTTACATACATCAGTCAATGGCCTTTTCTTTCTTATGTGCAATATTGAATAGCAGTATAAATACTCCCTGAAATCTCACGTTTAATTATTCACTTTGATGATTTTAGTAGGCTGTTTAATACTAACTTTATTTTGCTGTTTTAACAGCAACAAAACAAAGTCATATTATCAACTTTTCCCACGTTAATTAATCTCATACTTCTTGATTCTGCAGCTCTTCAGCTATTACAGAATGGTTTGGGTTGGGAGTGATCTTATAGATCTTCGTTTCAATCCCCTGCCATCAAATCAAATGAGCCTCTTTTTAGGAAGAAAATCTGCCTTTGAAGCTTCCCAGCAAATTCAGACCAGTACAGACCTCGTTTGTTCCTGGTGCAAATGTCCAAGAGCAAAAGAGGACAGAGGTCGGGAGTGGTTATATAGCAGAAAAAAGAAACTGGAGGTAGATTTAAAAAAATAAAAAAAATGTAATAATGTTGGCATGAGTTGCATCTAGGATCAGGATATTTAAAGGGAAAGGTGCAATGTTCTGCCTTAAAGAGAACTTGAGGAAATCTTTCCGCAGCAACGCGCACCTGTATGAAACAGAGTTTAATGTCAAGGGATGCCAGTAATTGTACCATTACCTGTGGCAGTGACAGGCAATTTAAAGCTAAGCCCACATATTGATGGCCTTGGCATGTGAGTTCCCTGCCCTGGGTACCCTGGGGAGTGATGAGCATTTGAGAAACATCCCAGCCTCTTCCCAAAGGGCTCTCCCTCTTAGGAGTAATTAGGCACAGGGAGGTGTAGGGAGGTGTAATAACCTTTTTTTTTTTTTTTCCATGCCCACGGTGCAGAAGTGATTCTGCCCTAAGCCAAACACGATCCCTCAGGAAGACTTTTCCAGGTGGGTTTCTAGCAGTGGAGTTGGCTCCCAGCCTTGCAGAAAGCCTTGGACACAGCAGGCATTTCCCTACTGTTTGCCAACTCATTTTCAAAGCTATGGCAGAACTGGAGACATGGTTTGAGGAAAATCAGTTTAAACCCAAGACAATTTAAAATAGTTTTAAGAGTAAAAAGCAATGAAGAGCCTGTGTTGATCCTGTATGTCATACCTGCCATGAGCTCCTCTAAATTTTCATTTCTCTGAACTTCTGGCAGTAATTTTTTTTACAGAAAGAGCAGAAAACATCCCCTCCAGCAATATATAGATATTTTTATCCCAGCAAATGCCTAATGGTATGAGGATTTCTTTGATGACATGAAAGATTTTTTTAATACTGCTTTATGCTTTGGTAGCCCATCCAAGGAAAACAACACTGGCATTTGTGAATTACTTTTGAAGTTGGGTGGTTTTGCCTCCTGGAGTGCCATTGCAGAGTGTGTGAGCAAAACCAACAACTTTTTTACACCTTCCTAAAATTATACAGAAAACAGAGCAATATTATTTAAGAGTTACAGCACATGGAGAACCTGCAAGAGTGAGCAAGCTGGGGTCTCCTTGGAGCATGATTCCCTTTACCCCTCTCTGTACAACATTGTGGAAAACAGGAATTCTGCGCGGGCTTTGCCTCTGTCCAGAATCTCCTCTCCTGCTCTGGGGTTTCTCTGCCAGCGAGCTGTGACTCCACCAACTGTTGGAGAATCAAAGGCTCTTTCCAGTTCACATCACCCAGAAATAACCTGCTGTCTGCAGTCCTTCCTAGCCCAGCTCTCTATTGTAACATCCCGCCCCAGTTCTGTGGGGGAGATCCTAAATCTGCCAGGTGTTTTTTTCCTGCAGGCCTGGCCTGGAGCACCCTGCAGGCTGGGCTGCAGGATGCTGTGCCACAGCCTCCTTTCAAGGCACAGGGCACAGAGGCTGCTGCAGAGACAGGTCAGAGCCCTTTGTGGCCAGAGATCCAAGGGAAATGCAGCTTCACACGCTCTCCAAGACAAAATCTCACCAAGGCTTCCAGGGCAACAGATATGTAATATCTCAATTCTATTCTGAAGCTGTCAGACAATAAAATAACAATGAGTCCCTGGCCTGATAATCACATTTCAAGCAGAAGGTAGCAGTGAACAAAATACTTTTATTTCTCAAGAAAAAAAGTCTGATTATGCTGGTTATATTCTGCCATCCAGAAATCCTCATGGAGCAGCCAGTAGACACTAGAGGGTAAAATGCGGGATTGCCCATTTAGTTTACAGATAGCTGGATTTAAAACAAATAGTGGTATGAAATTCTATGAACAGTGCACTGTACTGACAGGCCTCCCAAGGTGTACTCTGCAGAAAATATTTTGTGTTCATTATCTCTGTGTCATAGACAGAACAGTTGTGGGATCATGGAGGCAGATCCACTCCTAGACCTGGCTCAGAAAAATAGGTGCAAGAATTCTGTTTGATCAGACCCATCCGAATTACATAGTTCTCTGCTTAAATGAGAGTTTCCATAGCAGCAAACATAATATTATTAATTGGTAGGAGAAGTAGGTGAAACACGAAAAATTACTTGAAAATTTTTAAATATTATTTTATTTCAACTTCATCTGATCAGAAACAGCTTTTAGGGGATTTGTTAATGCATTTTCAAATACACCTTTAAAACTTTCCTATTTAGTTTTAGCAACTAAAATGCATTAGTTCCACCAGAACAGAATATATCTACCAGGCACTCTGAACCCTGGAGCTCCCCTCCCTCATTCATTGCTGAGAAACTTTGTGTTGGGAACTTGGAGATCACGGATGACACTATTCCAGCTACCTACATCAAAATTTCTTGATTGCTTTACAGACTTGGCTTACTTTGCAAATCCTGCAAGTACATTTCAATCAAGCTTGAATTTGACTTAAAAATAAAAATATTTCATCCAAGAAATTGGATTTTTCAATTTATTATTACTTTTAAAAAGATTCAAGCTAGTGTGGATGACCCAATATAGTATGACTATGATGTTTTAAAAATCATCAAAGCAATTCTTTCTTATCTGTGAATTTGCTTGCAAGTTTGACCTTACTTGCTACATTTTCTACATGTACTGCAGTGCTTTAACCACATCATTTCCAGTAATCTTTCATGACTGCAGCTCTACTTAGAAAGTCAGATGGATAATAGCATTTCATTGATGTCCCTTTCTTTATATCAAACTAATTTGAAAATTGAATGCATTGAAGTTACAGCAAAATTGAGGGTGAAGCAATGGCTCTTTTCTTCCTATGGAAATTATTTATGATTTTTCTATACAGCTCACAAGTTAAAAGGTGCAGTAGACAGAATGATGTTCCCCTCTGCATCTGTGAAATTCAGGAAATTATAGCTTTTATTTGTGTAATCTTAGCACTGTTGTAGGGAATCGATTGCTGTATGTACTGTACAAGGTGCACTCTGGCATCTCCTACACAGATAAATTAAAATAAGGCTCTTCTGCACATTGGAGTGAGACTCAGAAGAACAGATGACAGAACCTATTAAGGATGTGAATTGAGCTAGAGGGGCTGTGATTCCACCAACATACAGAAGAGTGGTTTCTGAGGTTTCTAGATAAGATTGTTTCTTGTTGATCAAAGTTCAAAAAGCAAAGTATAAACAATAATCCCTTTTTTATGCAATAGATGAGACTCTATTCTAAAATTATTCTTCTTCCTGTAACACTCCAACACTGGTGGTTAAAGTCCTCCACTTACCAAGGATCCCAGAACCATGGGATACTTTGTGTTGGAAGGGACCTTGAAGCTCACCTAATTCCGTCCCTGCCATGGGCAGGGACACTTTCCACTGTCCCAGGTTGTTCCAAGGCTCAGCCAACCTCGCCTTGGCCACTTCCAGGGATCCAGGGGCAGCCACAGCTTCTGTGGGCACTCTGTGCCAGGGCCTGCCCACCCTCACACAGAAGAATTTTTCATGATACCTAATCCCCTGCTCCCTGCCAGTTTGAAGCCATTCTCTATGTCCTGTCCCTCCAGGCCCTTGTCCAAATCCCTCTTCAGCTCTCTTGGAGCCCCTTTAGATCCTGGAAGGGTCTCTTAAGTTTTCCTTAGAGCCTTCATTTCTCAAAGCCATATTAGAGAATAGTAAGGAATGTGTTATGAAAAATATAGATTAACACAGCCTTGATCATCTTCTCTTCACTATTCTCTTTTTTCCTGTGTGTTACTGGCCCCAAGATACAAACACAGCTTTTTAATAAAAAACTCAGAAGCAAAGTGATAAACGCTGAAGGTTTTGAATTGGGAAGTTTAAAACCATGAGCCTGTGCAAACAATACTCTCCATACAGTGTTTTATACTTACTGGTTTTACTTAATGTGTGGGTTCAGTCTTTGGAATAGCTTTAAGTGTTATAATTACAACTCTGCTGAGTGCATTGGGCTTGAGGCCACAGCTCCTGAGCCTTGATACCTGTGAACCTGGTGTCTGCACAGGGTGTGACCCCATTAGCTGGGCAAAGCTGAGTGCATTTGAGTCACAGCTGCACTTTGGGGAAATCTTCATCTTATTCCAATATAATTAAGGAAATCCAGGCCACAGTGGTTCAACACAGAGTGTTTTATGCTCACTCAAGCAGCATTACAGGGAATTGCTGAAGAGATGTAATAAATTCTCAAGGATTGTATCTGGGACTTTGATTGCCAAGCAAAACATCGAGATGGATTTTTGATGTCTTGAATGTCACATTTCTCCACTTGTAAAGACGGTATTGTCAAACAGGATAATTCACTCTTCTGCAAAAACAAGTTCTGTAAATGGAGTTTGTATGTAATAACTATTTAATATATCAAATCTTACACTGCATGCTCCTGGCAGCACAGCGGGTGCTCCAGGGACGGGCCAGCTGTGACTCTGTGGTGGGAACAGGCAGCCTGTGCAGGAGCACACACTCTGTGCTGTGCTGGCCACAAAGGCTGGGGGGGACAGGCCACATCCCAAGCTGGGGTTTTAAAAACTCTTTGGAGCTTTGTGCAGCAAGAGGAGAGTGAAATCTTACATCGTTTGCATGTCTCAAAAGGCAGAATGGAAATTCCCACTAGAACAAGGTCAGGATGATAAAAGCGACATGAAAGAGGGTCTTTTGAGAAGGATGGCATTGACGATTTTGGGCTTTAGAAGGAGAAAAATGTCTCAGGGAGTTGGTAATGGGACAGAGATTATATTTCCTATAGGTCACTGTCTCTGTTCCTGCTCGGATCAGTGGTGGTGGCTGAACATCACAAGGAGCCAGTGGCTGGGTTAGGCCGAGCTGTGAATGTGCCGACTGTTCCAGGCTGTTTTCTTGTGGGATTATTCACATCTCAGAAATGCCATCTTGACTCTGACTAACTGCTGTCCCCATTAGCACTGTAAACAAGGAGGTCAAGGACCCAGCTGGAACAAAGGCTGAGCTATTGCCTGCTTTCAGGCTACACTGAGCCTGGGAGCTCACAGGGAGGATGCAGTCCCTCTGTAAAGAGATTTCCATCTGCAAGGCACTCTTCTTAAAGGGCCCAAATGTCCAGCCACACATAAGGACTCATTAGAATTTAAAATAATGTGATTAAGAGTTTAAAAATGAGTAGTTCAGGCTCTTAGAGAGAGAACAAGCAGTGTGTATCTAAGAGAAAAACTGCAGCATTATTTTGAAGATGGTGTTCTGCCTCAGCCTGAAAGCATTCTTTAAAGAAATCATAACAGTATTTACATTTTTAATTTTACGCATTTCTAATCCCATGCATTTGCATGGACACGAGACACTGAAATACATTTAATCTCACTCTCTCCTCCTAAAACAGAATCTGTGCTTGGTGACCCACTGATTTCCTGCTGGAGAACTGATGGACACCTTTTAAAGGGAGAGACATCTTGAATCTTTTAGCCTCCTAACTCTGATGGATGAGACAAATTTTGTGTTAAAATTTTGAAAAAAAAAACCAAAACCCTAAATTAAAAAAAAAAAGAAATGAAGGGAACACTATCCCTTTAATTTCCAGCCTAATGATGTTATCATCCCTTCAGGTTGCTCCAAGAGCACATAGTGATTAATGAGTTAAGTAAGAAGCAATGAGCATTTATTTGTCCAGTTGCACCCTTTTACTGGAACACAGAACAAATGCTGCTTATCCACTCATCTCTGAGAAGTACATTAAATGCTTCTACCTCCAAACCCTGATGGTAATATTATTTATCTCACAGGGATACCGATGCAGACATTGAACACTGCAAAGGATTAACTCTTGGGTCTTTGGGAAGGGCCCAAAGGATTAACTCTTGGGTCTTTGGGAAGGACCTGAGTGCTGCACAGCCCAGAGCCCTCCCATCCTTTGGTATCCACAGCCCCAGGGAAGTGCTCCCTGTCCTTATCCTTGCCCGAGGGCAGATAAGAGCTGGAAATGGAGTCAGAGGGGCTGTGGATTAAACTGGGTGGCAAAGGATTAGCAGGACTCTGACACTTTTACAGACAAAAGCTGCACAGGGATCCCCATCTCACTCAGGAATGAGCTCTGGGATCACAATTTTGTCCTTATTGCAGAGAGCAGCGCTTCTCTCAGCTCTCTGCTCTGGGGGATCCAGCTGTGCTAGGGGAATTTGTGCCTCTGGACACAGGAATATTTACTTGGATCCAGCTATTCCTCATCATTGCTGAACCTACACAGCTGTAGATATTTTGGGCAGTTTCATAGGAGAAATAAGATGTAGGGTTAGGGTTTTTTTGGGCCCATTTTTGGATCTCATTCACAGGGGGTGTGGTAATGGACGAAGCCAAGAGGGATCTGGATGTTCCTTGGTAGCGGCATGACCACATAATCTCTTTAATTAATTCATTAATTAATTAAACACAACTTGAAGCTGCTTGGGTTTATGGTGTATGTACTTTTATCTCTGCTGCCCTTCCTGGGACACTGTCCAAGATGATGGTGTCTTACCAGGAGCTGTCAAGCTGAGCCTTGCTGTTCCTAGAGGAAATATGTGGTACCTTACACCTTGGCAGTGTCATCCTTGAACCTGAATACTCCCTTCCTCCTGATATCTGCTGCTCCTTCTCCCAGCCTTACCTGGGTGTTTAACGATACGTGACACAAACCTGATTTTCTTGGTTTCAGGGTAATTAGCAATATATTGGGCCTGTATGTTTTTAGAAGGAAACCTCAGGTAAGAAGTGTAATATCAACATAAAGTCTAATTTTTTTCTGTCAGTGTTATTTTGGAGTGATTCAGTGTGTGTGTCTGCAATGTGACTAGAAGGTTGATAAAGTAATTACCGTTTTTATGAATCTTGGAGTTATTATTCCCTTAGTACAAGCCCTTGTAACTTGTCAGCTTCAGGGGGAACATTCATCACAATTTTTTTTTTTATTATAATGGCGACATGATATAAAAATGGCTTATGCAAGAAAATTCTCCTTACATGTTCTAATAACTGCTTTCAATTTGTTCTTCCCATCAGCACCATTAATATGCAAATAGAATACAGAATTATGATGTCAAATCATAGATCTAATCAGACTATTCTACTTTGTCTATGGTATTTGCTATTCTAGAAAAAATGCAAAATCTATGGAAAAAAAAATTATGAGCCTAATTGTTGTTCATCAAAACAATGACAAAAGACAGGAGAAAAGGAAAAAAAAAAAGCCAACATTGAAAAAAAAAAATTGTCCTCTGGGTAAGCCACGGGGAAGTGTCCTTTTCAGAGAGCAAAACTGTATTAATAAGATCCCTGGAAAGCAACACTTTGTGATGTATTTGTTTCCCGTTGAATCAGAAGATCATATTGACCCTCAGATTTGTGATTTTGTCTGATTTGCTCTGGACTATTTTGTAATATATTTAAATATTTTTTTATATTTTTAAAATAGTGCTCCTATTTGACTAGGGTAGTAACACAGTCTGCTATAAGATTTGCATCTGTGGATTTTAACTTTTTGATACACATGAAACTTTTAAAGTATTCAGATAAATGCTTAGTATCCATCTTTAATCGGTGAAAAGAAATTTCAAGGGAACTGGACAGAGTGTATGCACAGAATGAGTGCAGATGGCACAGAATTAACATGTGCAAAAAAAGCCCTGAAAAAATATGAGAAGAGGAAGAACAGTGTTTCCAACTTCTAATTTGAGTTGTCCGTCCCTGGGCTCTATGAATACACAGGCTGTGGTGTAAAAGTAATTTGCTGGAAATATCAATAGGCAGTTATAAAAAGTGATGTAAAAAACAAGAGTGGAAATCCAGCCATTAACCAGGGTTCTGGCAACCTGCTGCTTTTCAAATGTGCAGACCCACAAAACCCCATCCTGGTGATGTGTGACTTTGACATGTTACTTAAAAGGGTTTTTTTTGGGAGGTAAAAACAACACAAGAAAGGCAGTGCATTAGGTAATATTACTGGAAAGCTGGATGAAATTAGAATGAGTTTTATTTTAACACCATATATTAATATAATTTCCAGTCCAGTTTGTTTTGTTCTTTAACAGCCCCCCTGGCAGGTGAGCCTGCACATATCTATCATTTCCTTCTAAGCATCGTCTGATGGCAGCAATTATAACTTTATAAACTCCATCACTGGATCCTCCCTGAGAGACCCAGACACTAATGGGAGATTTATGAAGTATTTAAGTACTTGCTCTAGAACTGAGATCCAACAACCACCCTGCAGCTGCTGGTTTTTTTGGCTACAGGTTACCCAGATATCATTCTGCAGAAACCCCTTGTTATTTTTAAAAGAGGTACCAGGCTCTGAGGGGATGCAAGCATTCCCCAGCTTTCTAAAGCATGCAGGTGCTGGGACCCCACACCATTATAAAACATACTGGGATTATGCCAGCAACTGGTTTATTTGCCTCTTCACCTGCCAGAAATCCCCAAGACCTGGCTGTGCTGCTGGAGAGAGGGGACACTGCATATTCTGAGCAAAACACTACAAAAAGTAGCGATTCCCCTAAGATCCCCATATCTAGAAACACACCATTGCAATAGAACAAGCTATAGTTACACATTTTAAATTTTATTTATGTTCTATCATTATATTTTTTCCCAAAACCATACATAAAGCTACAGAGCATACTGCATGATTTCAGATTTTTTGGTTTTTTAAGATCATTAAGGGTTAGGTGTGATTAAAGAGAATAATTCAGATCAGCTGTGATGAATAGTTTGCCTCCTCGTTGAACTTGATGGAAAACACCTGAACCCAGTGAAGATTTAGGAGGAAAGGGTGGACAAAGAAAAGCAGCAGCTTTATGGTGCTCTAAGAGAAAGCAGCTTCTGGGATTTAATCTGGGAAGAAGGAATAATCAGGATTATGGAGTAGTGCAGAATGAACAGGGTGAGTGATAATTATACTTAGATAAAATACACAGTTTGGGAGTAAAAGGGAAAAGTGATCTTAATTAAGGAGGGCTTTGAGTCTAGAAAAAGTGTTGGTTTTTATGCTTCCTGAGGGTGAGGCTTGTAAGGAGCAGGGAAGGGGAATGGGAAAGGACACTACAGAAACCTTGAGGCAGTGATTACACTGAAAAAACAACCAATTGTATGTTAGGAAGGTGAGGCAGGGGATATTGTCCCTGGGGTTGGTCTCCAGCTTTCCTGCCCTTGGGAACTCCAGGGATCTCAGGTGTGAGAGCTGTTCTGCTCAGAACTTAATGAACTGATTCTGCCCATATTATAAATTATTCTTGCTAATGAGTCTCAGGTTATACTTGGGGGAAGAGCAAAGATTGTTTTCAATGTTCAGAACCAGTAAAGTGTTGTTCAGGTCTGTCAGTAAAAGAAATTTGCTGTTTGCTTGCTTGGAGTCTGTGGAAGAAAATATTTAGGGGGTGAAAAGAGTCAGTTTATTTTTACGGAAGACCTGCTCAAGGAAGTTTAAATACAGAGAGGAGAAACAGCCAAATGTTGTATTATTAGCCATGGTTGAACTGGGACTGCTAATTGCTGTACAGAAATGGGAGCACAGCAGTGCTGCCAGGACTGAGAGACACAGGAGGACAAAAGGAAAGAGAAAAACCTGCCCTGAGGCCATGGGGGAAACCTGGATGGGAGCTGGTGTTGGCCCTGGCAGAGCTGAGAGATTTTGCAAACTCTGAAATGCTTCACTTCAGTTTCATTTTCAGTTTCTTTTTAGTTGGCTGTGAAAGCACAGTGGGTTTTCATGGCATGAACCAGCTCAGAGGTTTATTTGTGTATTGATAAAACTCCCTGTGATAAGCAGTGCTGTCTTTCTCTCAGTTGGAATAAACCATATCCAAGGTACATAACTCTTAGAGCAACTTGGATTGAAAAATACCCACATGTGTTATTCTGCCATGAGCTTTTGCCAAGCCAGTCCCTGTCCCTGGTGAAAGCAGGGGAGAATCATTGAGGTTCTTGGATATAAATGGATGGAGAAATGGCTTTGACTGGTTATTTGAAAGTGATTTGTGTGTCTGGGTTTTATCAATTGTGTTTCCTAAAGCTTGATGCAGCCACTTTGAAAGTAAAGATAGAGTATTTCTTCTCTTCAGGCACAGTGTGCTGTATCCACACACCTAGAAAATAACTACAGCTTTTCCAGTTTGGGATATTCTTTGGTTCTGTGCAAAGTTCAGCAAAAATCTCATTCATATTTCCCTGTATTTTGGAGAAGAGGCTGCTGAAATAGCATAATTTCATCAGTCTGGATCATAGATAGGTCCTGACCCCAAATTTGGTTAGATAAGGTAAATCATGTTGATTTCCATAGCTGAACATTTTGATTTACCTGCTTAAGTTTTCCCATATTTCTCTATATATATCATAGGCTCAGCATTCTCTCTGTTGCATAATATCTTATTTCAAGGTCAAAATTAAACTTGCTTCAGCCACTTCCTCCATTGTATTAAAATGAATGTTCCTGACAATGTCAGCAAAACGTGTCCATGTAATCAGCGTCACACAGTGGATCCCTTCTTAATCTGAATTGAGAAGCACGAGCTGGAGCTGGAGGCTGAGTGGCAGCCCCAGAGCTGCTGTGCAATTTAAAATGCCAGGGTTACGTCTCAGGATGCTGTAGTGTTCCCTCAAGTCCCAGAACAATCTAAATTGTTCTTCTCTTTCCCTACCTGTGCTATTCAGTGCTGAGTTTTGTAGGCCAGGGCTAATGGAAAATGTGTCCGCCCAAGGGAGAGGAGTTTTTGTATCAAGTACTTCCTTCCTTCCTTTTAAAGAAGCTTGACTGATTGCTTCTGTTTAAATTTTTACATAAGTAGTGATGGGAGCATTCCTTCTCAGAAATATCTGAAATCTGTAAGAAGTTCTTGTTTTTTGCACTGTTGCAAAGAGACATCCCTCAAATATAGTCATATCTTTATTTATTTGAAAGATGGAAGCTTAATCAAACTTTCAAAACCCCCTTTTCAGAAAATGGAAGCACAAATATTATTTTTTTTAATAAAGAAAGCAACAGCCTTTTCAATAGATTTTAATTTTAAGTTAATTATTTTTTTTTTCCTTCCTAGGCCATTTCTGACCTTACTTACCTGTTGGCATTAATGTCACTGATGTGCTCACAAAAACCAAGGTGAAACATCACATGTGACAAAGGATCCCTCCAATTTGCTCTAAACAATTGTAAAGGATGTGATAACCACCAATGAGAGATCTAGAGATTACTGGGAACCTCCAAGATAAGGCTGTGTCTCTAATTAGCAGCTAATTAAACTCTTGCTATCTTTCCTGTATCCAGTGGCAATTGCAAACAAGCTGATAACATTATCCTGTACTGTAGTTATTGTAGAACACTCTACCTGCATTTTTTTACCAACAGTTATCACATGGCTAAACTGCTAAAACTATTTATTTATTTATTTTACTTTTCTAGAAGATAGGTATGAAAAAGGCAGGGTAGGGCACAGAGTAACTCCACAGAACCATGGGCTTGATGGTGTCTCATGACCAACTAATATTATAAATCATGTCATTCTAAAGAAAACCTATGCTTAGGTTTTCTTCATAAGGACGTGATATGACTGAAAGATTTGAAAACACAACAATCAAAATCCCACCAAAAACCCCCAAGCCACGTGTGCTATATTTGTTGAGTTTTACTTCAGCTATTTACCATCAGCTAGTGCTAGTGTTTCACTGGTTTTAATTTCTGAAAGGATTAATCAAGTATCTTTTATTGCAAGCAGTCCATAATGCCATGCCCAGGTGGTTTGTTCCCTTCCATCTTGAACAGAAGATGATTTTTGTTGGCAATTAATTCTGGATGATTTCTCAAGATAGATTTCACAGGTTTATTAAACTTTTCCATTAACTTTTTTCAGGGAGGTTTGAGCATCCTCCTGCAGAAATGATGAAGAGGTGTAATTGTAAAAGTTAGATTTTTCAAGGTGACTGTTGAGTTGTTTTTATTGTTGCTCAATAATTGTTCAGTGCAAAACTGGCTAAGCCCTGCTAGGAGCAGAGATTGGAGCCCATCCTGACCTGTCTGATGGGATCCTTGGTGCAAAAGTTCTCTCTTCTGGAGAAAGAGGTGCTTTTTAAATACAGCTGACTGGGAATAAGGTTTCAGAAGGGGAGTGTGGAGTCCATAGGCAAAATCCTGCCTTTGGTTGGTCCCCTGGGAGATGGAAACCTTGGGTGAGCTATCTGCTCTAGCTCTGAGGAATTTGAGCAGTTAGTGAAATGCTTTGATGTACCTGCTCGTATCCATTAGGCTCCTAACAAAAAGGTGGTTTGAGAGGGAAACAATGAGATAATTCTTGTGTTTGTCCAGTGGATGTTGATACCAGCCTTGAGGAGAGGGATCTGGTCTGAATCTGTGCTGAGGATGAAGGTACAGAGCAATGGGTTCAATAAAAGTACCTGGCAGGAGCAACATTCCATCAGCTTTGATCCTAGGCCAGTCTTCCTCCAGGATGTGTGCTTTGGAGCATGAGTGCTGGGCTTTTCCAGGTGTCCCTGGACAGAGACCTGGGCGTTTCAGTCTCCTTCTTGTGCCTGTATCCCTGAGAGAGCAGGAATGACTGAGCAGGTTCAGCAGGAGCAGGGCTGGCAGCGGGACTCAGAACCTGCTGCACTTCCCTGAATGTGAGGGTGTGTGCCCTGCTCACATCCTTGGTCTCATAAAGCTTGTAACAAACAGTCTGAGGAGCCAGATACATTTTTCTTTTCTTTGGAAACAGGACACTGCTGGTCTTGCACTGAAAGCTTGCAAAGGTTAATGTCATTTTGAGCAAAGAGCTCTGCTTATTTTATGCTAATCCAGTGAAAGTTAGAGAAAAGTAACAACTCTGTGGCTCTTCTGAATGTAATTTTGCTAAGGGGAAGATCCCAACCCTTTTGAAGTCAGTGGCAAAATGCCATTGACTGGTTCAGCCTTTAACCCTCTGTGTATCAACCATGCAAGAAAATAAACTTTTTCTGTGACTTTGACTAAGCCTCAGTACATGCATGCAGGTTTTACAGAACACTAAAACTAGGCAAAATGCAGCACATGTACTATTTATACATTGAAGAACTCCAATTTTCTTCAAAGACAGATCTTCTGCAGTATCATACAATTACTTTCAACTGCTTATATGCTTTTACTTCCAGGACTTGCCTTAAATGTGTTTAAAAGATAGGAAGGAATTTCTACCAGGAGATAGCATGAAAGATCAAATATTTCCCTGTCTTCATTTTCTTTATCTCTTTAGAAGGCTTAGAGACAGCAGCAGGTAATTTGAGGTGTACATTTTTGAAGAACATCAGCCTCTAGCTGTTCCCATTACCAAACCAAGATTTCAGAAAAAAGTGGTCACTTCATAAGGATGTCTGACAAGAACTGCTTTCTTTTGAGGAAAAAAAGCTGTTAGTAGCTGTTATCTTCTATTTAAATAAAAACTGAAATAGCTAAAAAGCCAAAAAGCAAAAAGGGAATGCCATTCAGCTAACAGAGAATGCATATGAAAAGGCATAACCCTACCAGAAGGGGCTACTTCAAGGGAGAAAAACACATTCTTGCTTGGCTTTGCACTTGTCCAGCACAAAGTAAGTAAAAAGAAGTGGCAGACTTGGGTTTGAAGACAGGAGAAGTGTGTGCTTGCAGCACTCTGTGTGTGTGTGTGTGTGTGTGTGTGCTTAATCCTACTTTTAGAGCTCATGAAAGTCCATTCCAGAGTCTAGCTTCAGGAAATATTGCATGATCCCTTTGGTGGCTTATAACAATTAGCTGCAATTGCAAACAGGTCATCAGTTGTCCAGAAACCAGACATGAAGTTTGTGTGGGCCAAAACTAGCAGGGGTCTACAGGACTGGGAAAGTTGAATTTGGAGGAAAGGGAGATTTTTTCACTCCAGTGTGTTCTCATAATAAATTCATCATGTACCACATTCCTCCTCTTCATCCTCCTCTCCATCTTTTCTCTCAGTAATACTAAATAAGCAGAATTAACATTTCTTAGAATGAAAACACTTGCTGCTACTCCAGCATATTTTACTTTAACAAAAAATGGGTTTAGGTTCCATAGATGGGGGGCTTGTTTCCTTGCTTATGACTCCTTCAATATTCCTGTTTTATCAACAAACCTATTAAAAGTTAAGGCAGCATGGCTTCTCACTGCTCTATGCCCCAAATTCATCCTCTTCTCTCAGCTTTGTGCTGAAGGCACCCCTGGGTGCTGCCAACCCTGGCTCCCCTCCAGCCAGGGCACTGGTTGGGTGCATCTGCAACTCCCAGGCTGTGTAAATTCAGAAAGGAGGGATCACAAACAGATTTAATTGCTTGTTTGAGTTTCATTTGTGTGCTTGCTATTTTCCCACATTGCTTTGTATCTGCCCTGTAAAGTGCAGTCCAGTAGGGCTGTTAAAGTCACTTCTATTCACTGTGGATATTAAACATGGGAGTTTGAAGCTGCTGAGAGGAGAAACAAGCAGGGTTGAACTTTTCTCCTCTCCTTTCTGAAATGGCACTGTTCAGGAGTCCCAGCAGGCTTAAGGAAGAAGGTAATATTTTAATTGCCTTGTATTTCTCCAGGAGATTAATAGTGCTGTCAGTGCAGGAGAGGGCATGAAGCTGAGATACACACAGGAAGATGCACAGCAAGAAATACAAATCTCCCTGATGGCTCTGCAGGGCCAAATCCTGCTCCCCTGAGTCCTGTGCCCTGTGGGGATTTAAAGCCAGCTGGTCACGGCTGTGCTGTGCTGCACATGGACTAGAGGTCCCCTCCAAGTGAGTTGTTCTATGTCACCAGCCCCCAGCTGCAGCATAAAAGTGTGTGTGTGTACATAAATATAGGAATTTGGTCAGTAATTCCTCTTGGGAAATCCTTAACTTTTGTGTCAGGAAAACATTTTTATCTGAATCTCTGCCTGAGTCATTTGCCAGGGCATGGAGGAAGGAGGGGCATGACTGCAGGTACGTTACTGAGGGGGTGTCAGGGATTTTGATGCTCTCTCCTGGATTTACTTGTAGCCCAATGTGTAGATCTGATACCTCAATTTCTTATGCTGAATGATTTCCCCCTTTAATTATTGTTTTGCTAGCATGAATATGCATCCCTGCTTATGGTATAAACCTGAAGGGCATCACAAATAAGTGGGAAGACGTGCTGCTCTTAGATTTTGGCACTTCTTCCCCTCCAAAATTCCTCATGTGGACTCTGATGTTGAGTATTAAAAAAACAAACAAAAAAAAAACCCAAACAAAAGCCTTATTGTAAGGGAAGAAATATTAAGAATAGAGAAAGGAAACATCAAAATTTGCTATTTGGTGTTTGGTCCTTGGAGTGTTTCTCAGTGCAGGCTGTCAGCTGGCAGAGGTTTCTCAGCTTAAACAGATGTTCCTGCTCTCAACCAGAGTCCTGCTGCAGAGGGACAAACTGAATTTTTCATTGCTCGTATTTCTTATGAGAGAGGGAGTGATGTGAAACTTAGTTTGTGCATTACCAGGGAGAAAACAGCTGTTTCCATGAGCTCCAACTCCACATTTCCAGTGATCTTTTTGCCTAGCCCTGTGTTGAGACTCTTGCTGCCTGCAAATGCCAGTGGATTGTACAGTGCATGGTGTGGGCAGAGCTGGCCTTTGTGGGTAAATGATATCTTCAGTGCAGGGCATTGGATTTATTTGTGTAGCTGATGGCTTTTGTAAGTGGAAGTTACACTGCAGGTAATGCTCATTTCAAAGTCTTTAGGAAATATGTGCATCAGGGTTGGGGGTATTCCTATTCAGAGGATTAAGAATGTGTGAGAAGTGGTACAAACATTTCCTATACGTGGGAATTGTCAAACATCTCTTAGATCAAAGGAAGAAAAGATAAGCTGCTTGAAAAAAAATATAGCAAAGCTCCTATTTTATTAGTCCTTTTAAGATGTGGAAGGATGACTCTGCAGAATATCTACACTATTGTAAAGGAAGTTCTAGTTAGTTTCATGTTTTTCCTCAGCAGGAGAGATGGATGTGAGCTCAGTCTCCTGGTTTTATTCACCCTGGTGAATTCCAGTCATGATTCATTCTCACTAATGAGATCAAAGCACAGAGTTCCCCTTCCACTAACACACTCCCTCAAAGGTATTAATTGCTTCTCAAAAAAGAAAAAAATATATATATACTTTTGTTGGCAAAGCCACAGAGCTTAGTTGTGTTATTGCAGGTGCTCAACCAACCTTTGAGCTTAAAAAAAAAAATGTTTTATTGCAATTTATGTCAAAAGAATGGATGAGGGATTCCTCTGCAGCTCAGCTGACACAAAAGCAGAGCCTGGCAGGTAGCAGCTCTCTGTGAGTGCTGCTGGGTGTTGGGGCTGATACAGGACATGCTGAGAGAGATAAAGGTGATGAACTTCTATTTTCTAGCATGAGAAATTGATAGGGGCAGCAGAGCTGATAGAAATGTAGTGTAATGCCTTTCTAAATTGGCCTAAATGGGATTGGCTCTGGAGAGGTGTTGGCAAATTATGGCATGTTCACTTCTACCTTTGGGAAATGTTTATTGCATTCTTATTGTTACCACAAATCAGAAAGGTTGGGCTACAGCGCAATTATTTTCTATAGCTTAAACAGTCCAGGCTGTGGGCAATGCTGTGCTTAAAATAGATTTAAAAGAATAAAAATGAATAAAGTGGTGTTTTACAAACCAGTTGTTTCTTGATGCAAGTTAAATTCCAGCAGGTGTGTATTGCAGGTGGGGATGATCAACCCTTTATGACAACCCTGTTTGTAATTTTCCTCTAATTTCCCTGATTGCTTATGAGTTAATTGTGTGTGTAGTGAATGAAAGACTTCAGAATGCTGCTTCATCAGTTAATTAAGAGTAAATCAACATATTTTAAAAGGTGGCAAAATAGTTTTTGACTTGTGTTTATGGCTCTTGAGCTGTACCTGCTTTATGAAATTTCTTTTTCCTCTTCTGAACTCTGTGCTCTGCAAACCTGTTGTGTAATTACAGTTGGCTACCAAATGAGAAGTTAGACAACTGTTCACATACTAATCAAGAGCTCCTTTTGTATTTCCAAATCTCTTTGCACTGCTTGCAGAAGGAGTGCTGAGTCTAAAGGACGGTTTGGTTCTAGTTTGCTAAGGAGTTTACATGAGTATATATGTAATTGCACCTCTTTTTGCCAATTGATTTTATTACAGTGCTTAATGGTTTGTTGAATAGTTTATAGGATAATGAATGTCATTTCCTTGTATTATGCTATAAATAACTTGGCAAATTTTTAATTAGGATAATCACAGTAGCTTTCTCTGCTGCTGTAACCAAGCTTTGCTTTTTGCACCCAAGAAATAATGTACATCTCTATCAAGTTAGAACAATTATGTTTTTCTAGAGAGTACAAGATTTTGTTGATTGTATTTTTTTTTTAATAGGCTTCCCTTTTTAAAACTTAGCTCTGCTTCTGTTGAAATGATAATTAGCTCAATTGGATGAGTTTTACTTACTTTAATATTCTGATTAGAAGAATGAATGAGACAGAACTTTTGTCCTATGTCAGATTTTGGAGTTTGGCTTTCTGTAGCATTGGAATACAACCAGGCACTTCATACCATAATGTAGAAAGATATTTTAC
Organism: Molothrus aeneus; assembly: GCF_037042795.1. Taxonomy (NCBI): domain Eukaryota; kingdom Metazoa; phylum Chordata; class Aves; order Passeriformes; family Icteridae; genus Molothrus; species Molothrus aeneus. The sequence continues at coordinate 34,236,311 of NC_089652.1, read as the reverse complement.
AACCACACCTAGTTAAATACTTACTTTGGTTTCAGTTGTAATCTCGAAGTCTATGAAATATAGCAAGTTAAAACATAGAAAGACTAAAGCAATTCAAGCAGAAGTTTTCAAGTGTTCCAAACTGGAGTGATCTCCTGCATGGGGGAGCCCAATGTGCATGACCTGATGTCCAGCACAGCTCTGAGATGCTCAAGGGTCCCCAGCTGTGAAGGGATGGCAGTGTTGGAAGGCACCTGAAAGCTCATCCAGTTCCACCCCCTGCCATGGGCAGGGACACCTTCCACTGGACCAGGTTCCTCCAAGCTCCATCCTTGGACACTTGCAGGGATCCAGGGGCAGCCACAGCTCCTTTGGGCACCCTGTGCCAGGGCCTCAGCACCCACACAGGGTGGAATGAGACATCAGGACAGATAAAAGGAGTAGTGCTTAAATTCCCTCTGCCCATCCTGTGCTGCTGTCCCTTGAGTCTCTTTTGGCTGTTTCAGAAGTTCTGGTTGGAAAATTTTTCAATTAAGTAGATTAATCAGAATAAAAACCCCAGACCTTTATAAAAAGTGATTATTCTTCTGGAAAAAAAATATATCTGGAAAGCCATACCCCTTCCAGTGAATCCTTTTCCTCAAGGAGAGAGTCCTTAGGCTCATGAAGGAATTCTTGAAGAGAAAGAGTCTATCTCCAGTTTTTCTCTTTTGAGCAAGAAGCTGTTTTCTAGCACCTGCAACTTCATAAAACATTGATAAAGTTTCTGTCTTACCATAGTGCTGTTTTGTAAATGGTGATGGATCTACAGAAAGGCCAACCCCTCTTTTCCACAGAACCCAAAAACCCAGACAGATTCAAATTTGCTATTTCCTCTGGTACTTTTGTAAATGTAGCCTGGTTTATGTTAAGGGCTGCCTGGTCTCCTGCTTCTGCTATAACTGGCAGTGTAAATATCCATTTCATTGCTAAGATTTGGAAGCTGTTAATGTGGCTTTCACCACATTGCAGAATGTTTCTGCAGCTTTGCAGCTCCTTTGCAGGGCTCAAGCTGCTGCAGTTTTGCATTTATGTAATCAAATACAAATCTCAACATATGGCCATTTCTCTAAAATACAGAGCCTGAGGAAACAGGAGACAGCAATGATGAGTTGGAAGAAAAATCCAGTGGAAACAGAGTTAAATGTCAATGTCTGCATTGTGCCTAGTTAATATTTCACAGGAATGCTGTCAACTTGCTGTAGAGCCCCAAGGATTTATACATTTTCCTGACAGATGATCATGATTCCCATCAGTACACTTAATGCCAACATCTGTAGGGTTCTACCGAATTTGGGAAACAAATATATTCTGTCCTCATCAGAAAAGAATACTTTGTATGTTCCAGGAAATGCTCATTACCTTGGGGTCATTGCAATTAAGTGGAGGACAGAGATTTTTCAAGGGGTAGCATTACACTTCCTTTTTGGCTGCTTTGGCTTCCTTTTTATCTTTAAATGCAAGTTGGCAGGTGCCAGCTCCTGGTCTTGGCATTGCAGTGAAAAAATGCTTTTGATCATGGGTCTAAGTAAACACATGAAAAATAAAGTATAAACATGGTCGTTAGGAAAGTTCTGGTCATACTGTCTGTGCTTTGTGGGTGAGGAATGTTGAGAATGTATTGTACACAACAGCTTTATATCCTAAACATCCCTTTCTTTAAGATCCACTGTATTTTATTATTATTGTTTTATGCCTTTATTGGTCATTAGGGAAAAGTTCTCAAAATTTAGATTTTATAACTTTCTCAACATTAAATCATGGCCAGTCTAGATATTCAGGACAAGGACACCTGTATAAACATTCATTTTTCTTGAGTCTCTTCTACCTTTTTCAGAGCTGATGATCTTCCCATCAACCTCTGTTTCATTTTGCTAAATAAATAACTTTCACTTGATTTCTTCTCTTGATGATCTTTATTCCCCAGATTATAGTTCAGCTGGCTGGAATTCTAAATTATTTATGTGGGTGTGATAATACTCAAGGAAGAACTTATCTTTCATGTTGGTGCATGGATGAGTTTTGTTTATACAAATGCAGTTGAGTGATACCAGTGTAGCATAACTGCAAGCAGAAACAGAGGTGGAGTAGGAATAGAATTCCTTCTCTGGGAAGCACACCAGAAAACTCAGGGAAGACAGCCTGCCTGGATTAATGATGTATTTCCATGCCCAGAGCAGGAACAGTCTGGCCAGGAATCATGAAAAATGATAACAGGATTTCTCATGAGCTATTAGAAAAAATAACAGAAAATGGAGAAAATGGGAAATGTTAGCTTGGGTTTGGTAAAGAAAAAGAAAAGGCAACTTTTTGAAGAGGTCATTAGTTCTAGGTAAGTCATAAAATTATTTTATTCTAGTTTTTGTAGTTCTCCAGATTTTTGCTATTTGTCACTTTTAAGTTATGTAAAGTAATTATCTATGTTAAATTTGGTGTTGCTGAATTTTAATTTTTGCAGTACTTAAGGCAGTTACCTTCAGGGTTGGGGGGAAAAAATCAGAATTTTTCATGAAGCTCTTTTAAGGTCTCTTTTATGTTGGTGTTGTTCAACCAGATCAAGACGAGAAAACTTGGAAAGATTTTACTCAGCCACAGGATGCTATTGCGAGATTTTTAAAATAAAAAGTTTGCTTTTGAGTGATGAATGTCCTGTTATGTACTGAAATGTCAGCTTTGAGAATGTCTTGGTCCTGTGTTCCTTTGACAAGTTGAGGAAGCACAACATTGTCTATCAGTGAATTGGATCAGAATAAAAATGAACTTGTAAGCCAATAAAGTGAGTCTCTCCTGCTTTTTAGAAGCAGCATTGAGTTAAACAGGAACAATCCTGCATTTGGGTTTGAGTGATGAATAAGGCTTCACTTTCAGAGGTTATTTTCTCTGTCTATTGGTGCAAACTCAGTGTACTCCTGCTAAAAGGTTCCCTTTGACTCACCTGGTCCCTCCATGGATTTGATGTGCTGAGGTCAGTTTCTAAGTGTATGAAAACCATTTCACACAAGGTAATAACTCCTTGATCTGCTTTTTGTTTTGCTTTCATGCTTTTAATTTTTAATATTTTTAGTTGTCTCTATTTTATCTCTTTCTTGCCTATCTTAACATAATTTAATCTAGATTTGCTTCCTTAATAGCAGCCCTGTTACTGCTGTCCTTTACCCTTTTCAGATGAGGGAGAGCTCTTTCTTCCCATCAATTTGTCTGGGGCATTCTTAAATCCTGAAATAACATAATAGGTTGGGGAAGAGACCTTTAAAGGACATCCACTGCCATGGGCAGGGCAGAGATATCTTCAGCTGCATCACATTGCTCAGAGCCCTTTCCAACCTGACCTTGGAAGTTTTGAGGAGTGGGGCATCCACAGCATCTCTGGGCAACCTGTGCCAGGGCCTCACCTCCCTCACAGGGAAGAATTTCTTGCTAATATCTAATCTAACCCTGTTGTCTGTCACTGTGAAGCCATTCCCCCCTGTTCTGCCACTCCAGGCCCTTGTCAGAAAGCCCTCACTTTAGCTTTATTTCCAGCCTGAACAAATCCAGTTCCCTCAAGCCGTTCTGCCTAGCAGAGGTGCTCCAGTTGCCAATTGCCTTTGTGGTCTCCTCTGGACCACACCTGAATGTGACAAATAGTCTCACTTGGCAAAAATGAGAAGGGAGATTGGTCCTCATGCTTTTCTGTGCTGGCCCAAACATCACTGGACACAATGTCCTTGTTGAGGCCTGGCACAGTCAGGGAGTGGAACCACGAAGAGTGGTTTCTGTGCAAGTGTCCAATGAAAACCTTAAAGACCTTGTTTTCATAGGTAAAATCAGTGGAAACGTGGATTTGTAACTCATTCATCTTTGTACATTGTGAGTGCTTGTACAGTTTGCCCTTAGTGCTCACAAATCCATGAATCTTTCTGCTGCAGAAGGTAGAGTTTGTTTGGCCTGGCAGATTAATCTCTGTGGGAGGTTACACTGCTCACATGTCCACCTAAAGAGGGGAATTATGGATCCAGCTCTACCTCCTCACTCTTCATACCACATTGTGTCATGTCCCTTTTTAGCTAAAATCATTCCCAGTGGGATGTTTCTGATGGAACAAAAGCAAGGGAGAGTGCTGCCCCAGATGTGGGCTGGGGTAAAACACTCTTCTGATGTGGATCTCCATCAGCACAGCAGGAGATGGAAAAGGTGAGCCAAGGCAGCTGAAAGATCCTTTGTTTTGTGGAGCACAGTGTGGATAGTTTGCCTGTCGGTGCCTCAGTCCCTGGGTGTGATGGGAATGGGGTGCAGAGATCTCAGCAGAGCCTTGAATCCTGCTGGGGCTCTGAGACAGAGCTCTCCTGGAGTGTCCTCAGGAGGCCTCACCCTGCCCTTTCAGGGGCTGCTTAAAACACCTCAGTGTTCCTAGCTGGAGATCTTGGGAAATTCATTAATACCTAGATTTGATTTACCATCTTTTCTTTCAAGTTCCAGTAATTATAATAAAAATATTCCTCACTCCATTTAGCAGAGCAGTTAAGAAAATACTGCTTGACTAGAGCATCTTATCCTGTTTTTATTCTGATTTTCATTGATCAAAAGTTTCACAATTTTGATGCCTGTTTACAATACTACAATGCCATCTTTCTGTTTCCTCAAAAGGCATATTTCCAAAATGCTTTCAAATATCCAGCCATTTTAATGAATACCTCAAGGGATCATTGAAATATCTTTTAACAGGTGGTGTGAGTTTAAAAAGTTTTTCCCCTGTGTATCCATCTGCATTCATCACCTTAGGTCATCTTCAATACTCATGTCTTCTACCTGGTTTTGTCCTCAGTGATAACATGTGGTTTTCTTCAAAATGAAGCATATGGTTTATTTTTCTTGTCAAATTGCCCTTAAAATCTCTAGGATTTTTTTTTCTGGTATTTATATCTGCCAGGATTGGAAGACTTATTTTTGCTTAAGCTATCTCAATATTTATGATAGTGTTCATTAATGAGAAGTAAATGACAGGAAAAAATATTTTTTATTTGTGCAGATACACAAAGCAGCTTTCAAACAGCCTTGGTTTGTTGCTAAATCTTACCTAAAATTCCCTGCCAAGCTACCATAAATTTAGTTTCCCTATGCAATCTTTAGAAATGTCTTCAAAGCCATTACTGTGGTTTTCTTGGGTTCTTTTTTTCTTGGTTTGTTTTGGTCACTTTTCCCCTCTCCTTTAGCACCATTGCAGAAAATGGATCTAAGAGGAGAAAAAAAAGCTGTATTTTTATCAGTCAGTTTAAAGGCAAATGATGAAAAATGATTAGTTTATTAATTCCTAGAGCTCAGTTTAGTTAGACTTGTTCAATCAATGCCAGTGTTCTGCTATGTGAACTTGTTTTCTTAGAGTTTAAAGGAACTTGTTGCCATGAGAGAATTGTTGTTATACTAATCAGCCCTCAATGGCTTAATGAGGAATAGATTTAAATATTTTACAAATAGATGGGCTCAGGGCAGGGCTGGGTGGCCAGGGAGGGGTTTTCTCCAGCTGTGGTGGTCTCCAGGGGCACTCAGCAGTGAAGTCACTCAATTTCACAGAATCACTGGGTTGGAAGAGGCCTCCAACATCGTCAAGTCCAACCCAGCCCCAACACCTCAGCTGAACCCTGGCACCCAGTGCCACATCCAATCCTTGTTTAAGCACATCCAATCTCTTTTTAAACACTTGAACACATGGTCAGTGTGACATGGCTTTAGGGGCAGTCCCCAAGTGAAGGTGCAATAATGTCTCTGATTCAATCCAGGAACTAAATTTTTACTACAGTTTTTAAGTGAAAGTAAATACACAGGTCATTGGGGCCATCTTATGAAATCATGTGCCTCACTTACCATTGCTCAAGCACCTTTCAGTGGGTCATAGCCATAAATCTTGATACATTTTTTATTTTTGAATTTTTATTTTTTATTTTTAGATAGAAAATAGGTGTCACTGTTCTGCCACAGGTGTGCTTTCCATGAGATGGCACTTTAAATCTACTTGAGCATCATTATTGTAGAGTCTCAAACAGTTTGGATCTTAATTGATATTAATAGGAATAACCCTCGATGACGTGATCTTGGCAAGCCAGAAATTGCAGCTGTTCTCAGCAGTAGTGGCAGTAACAAAGATAATTAATTGTTTTTCCCTGGGAGATATATTTAGATTGTACAAACTAAATACTCCATTCCCTGAGCCCTAATTCAGGCTTGTATTTGTTCTGTAAATACAGGAAGTGAAACGAAAGTTAATATTTTTTGACACCATAATGTGAGCTATTGCAATTATTTTTGAGAAATAAAATATTTAAAATATTTATTATACGTCTTCCAATAATAAATTCAGCAGCTGATGTTGTGTATGATTTTGTCAGCATAAAATGAGTAAAAATTTGATATTTTAATTTTTTTCTTTGTTGGTATATAAGAGCTGGTACTTCATCTGGCCCCAGCAGTAGTTTGCAAAGGGGATCATATTGGATATTGCAGGGCACGTGTTCCTGGCAGAGTTTTAGACAAAAAGTATTCCTGAGTGAGCACAACTTCATTTGCTAAGAACTTGCAGTCAGCATTATAATCCTCCTGGATTATTAAAGAATACATCAAGGTTCAGTTGTGAAGTGCACAGAGATGTGCTAATGGCACTGTAAAATGTTTATACCCATCGTGCAGGAGGCCTCTGTCTGGGTTATTGATTGCCAGGCTTTAAATTCTTTCCGTTTTGCTTAAATAAGAGTGGGAAGGAATCCTCACAGATCCTTCCCCTGTCTCAGCTGCAAGTGGGCTGAGCCACCTGGGGAGTATTTACTGTATTTACTTCTGGTCCTGGTTCTTGAAGCTGTAATAGACACCCCCACAAGAATTCATATTCATATGCTCTAAGTGTGTGGTTTTTATTAACACTTATTTTAATAGTGGTTGTAAAACTCATGCATTTAAATGCAGTTCTTTCAAGCAATGGCATTTTGAGCAAGGGTTTCTTTCACTGGTTATTTATTTCTACAATAGAAAGTCTCTGGCGTGGGTATAATTTTGTCTATGCTGATAACATCCACCCTGAAAATGTAACATGCATGGGATGCTCTGTTGCTTGCTACAAAAGTAATTTTCTATTACAGGTTTTTAATCTCTGATATCCTAAAAATGTGGAGCTGCCTCAGGTTGGGCTGGACACAGAGGCAGCAGCTCTGAGGAACACAGGTCCCCTTCAGCACCTCCAGAACTGCCTCCCTTCACAGTCAAGAAATGAGGCTTTATTTCCCCAAACTAATATGGCACTAAATCACCAATCTAAACATTTACCTTTGTGATGTAAATATTTCCTAAGCTCAGCTTCTTTCAAATCCTGCAGTTATTTGAGCTGCTCAGGGAGAGGCACGGACTTTGCAGCAGGAAAATGTGTTCTTTATGAATGGGATAAAGCTGTTTTCTTCACTTGCATCTTAAATGCAATCTAAATGATCCATCATGCCCTGCACACAGCAAAAGCAATAGGTATGATGAAAGTCTGATTACATGTAATCAGCAGCAGTAGTGATTTCAATGTTTTGTCCTGTATTTTCCCTCAGCCTACTGCCCAGAAAAGCTGCTGCTTTAGTGTATTGAAAGAAATTACTAGAGTTCATCCAACTGGGTTAGTCCAGAACCCCATTTCTCTGGTTCTCCCTCGGGACTTTTGACCATTACATTGCTGGAATATCATTTGCTTTGGATACTTATTAAAAATATTGCACAATATTGCACAATCTAGGCTGGCATTCAGGTCCACAGCTTTTTAACAGCAGTGGATTTTAGAGGTAAAACTGGTTTTTTACCTCTGTGCCCTAAAGTACAGAGAACTGTTCTTAACAAACCACCAGCTGGGGGAAAATTAGAAATGGGATGCCACTAAAAAAAATAAAGAACATAAATAAGTATTGTTATTACTGTGTTCATAGATCAGGCCAAACCGTCTCCCTCTGCAGTGTGTGTACATACATTCTGCAGGAATTGTTGAGGATAAACCAGTGCAGCACTGACAGAGCATTCCCCTCAGTAATTCCCTGACTCGAGCCCACTCACAAGTGAAACCATTGTGCTGCAGAGCTCTGAAGCTGTGTCTGTCTTCTGGGGAAAATTGCCTGCTTGTACGCTTCTGCATCTCTTTCTTTCCTGCTGCTAGAATATAATTAAATATGCTAGAATATAATTAAAGTTGCTAAAAATACATGCTTTCTAATATTGTTTTTTCTGTGTAGGCGGCTGCTGTTACTCTGTTCTCAGGGGAGGAGATGGTATAAAGATGAGTGTCACTTAACTCTATTAAGTGGTCCATTTTGCACAGGGATATAAAAGCTCCTTACCTGTGGCCTGATCCAAAGTCCCATGGAGTTTTTAAATTTATATCTATACATACATATATATATGTACAGTGGAGTCTGCTGGCTTTGTTATTTTTACAGAAGCATTTTTTCCCCATCAGAAGAGAGGAGACTTCTGAACTGAAAACTACCACTTTCATGTTAGCTGGGAGAATTTACATTCTTAGTGCTGAGGAAATTAGTAGAACAAGCAGGGCTATAATTACTGTGCTTTTACAATACCGACATTGTATCTAATTAGGGTTTAGTCTGCAGAGCACTCTGTTTGTTTAATAATCCCAGCAGACATAGTCTGAGTTTTTGCATCACCTGGATGTAGCTGGGGGCAACCATGGAAGTGACAGTTGACAGGATTTTAGGTATTTTACAGTATAAAATATTGGCTCACCCTTGATACGCATGAAATCAGTTAAGGGGGAGCTGGAATCAGCGTTTAGAGGCAAAGTAGCTCAATGCAAAGGGAGTCTTTGTTCACTTTTTTGTGTGGTAAAACCAGGCCTTAATTTTCTCTTCACAATCTCTGCAGCTCGCAAAGCTGGTAATAAAATCCTCAGCACCCCTGCTGATGAAGTCAAATCTGCTATTGTTAACAAAGGTTAAACATCCATCATCTTTTGACCTGCTACAATTATTCCATCTGCAGGTTTGATCCTGAATTTACCACTTGCCCCATGCCTTTTAGTTTCTATTTAAAGGTGACTGATTTTTTCTGAATATGAAGTTCTTGATTTCCTTTCCTGCCTCCTCAGCCGTCATTTAAATTGTAATTATCTTTTCCTCACATATGGAAAGTCTCAAAAATAACTTAGAGATTTTTGGATAGAGAGGGGACAAAGAGGACCCTGAGTCTTTATTTGTGATGGATTTCCTCCAGCCTGTTCTGTGGTGAGACCTTCCCCTGTGAAACCTGGGTCTGTCATATTTGTTCAGGTGGCCACCAACTCCTTGTTCAGTACATCAGGGTTACGAGCCTCATTTCCATGACTGCAGTGGAATTTCTTAAAAGTAAAAGTCTTCTTGGCCACCCTTCAGTCCCCAGACTCCAGGATTGATTGAAGAAAGCAGTTACATTAAAAATTAAATTATTTCTTCCTTGGTTTTTGTGCAACTAAAACATTTACTCTGTGTGTAATCCTGCATACCATCCTATCGATTCTGTTCCTGATGCTGTCTTTAATTTTCTAATTGCCTGTTTCTCTTGATCATCCTGTGTGACACAAATAGCCTCAGGGATGGCAGGGCTTTGAAAAAGCAGGAGCTGAGGAGAGCCTTCCCACAGAAATGCTGCCTTTGAATTAAATGTTTCCTCCAGAAGGATATGTGGGGGTCTTTCGGTTTTTGTCAAGTGTCCAAATGTCTTGGCAAGAAACTTTTTAAATTATTTTGACCAAGTTGCTTGATAACATATCTATAGTTGTCTGTTTCCCTTGTATCTGTTTTGATAGCTGTTTTTTTACAGTATTTTTAAAAAAAAATAGTAGTCAATACTTATGAATTATAATAGACATCACCTTAATAAATCAAGTGAATAATTATCTAAACTGATAGTTCCTTGGATTTTGTTTGCCTTTGAATAATTCAGTGTTTAATTTATATATAATTGTTTTTTTAAAAAGTTTATATTTTAAAACATTCAATAAATAAATGTTTTATGATTTTTTTTTAGTAACATGTAATAATTTTGAGTAGTGGTACTTCATTTTCCTTGCATGATGAACCAGTGGTAACTGTAGAATGCAACTTAGGACAAGAGCTTGTTCCTGCAAAAAAGCTCTTGACAGAGAAAGGTGACTCTTGGCTCCCTTTAAAAAAAAAGGGGTTTTGTTATCAGTCCAGACTTGAAGCCTGTAATATTCTTCTCATCCTTTTATCAATCCAACTCCTGTCCTTAGTGTTGAGGCTTTGGCCATTTCCTCCTTGTTTCCAAGGAGCCGATGGGTGGATGGGCTCATCAATCCTGCCTGTGGTCACTCACAGTGGGGCAATAAATCCAGGCAGAGAGGGTTTCACCACTTGTTTGCAGGTAGCTGGGTGACACCAGGCTGATGTCACATCTATCTTTTACTTTTTACTTTGATCCTTCTTTGTAACATGGACTTTTTGGGTGAAATGCAAGCTGCCCTGCAAAATGCCATTGAAAATATTTTGGCAGAAACCTTTTGCTAAATGTTGTGTCTTGCTGCCTGTGAATAATATTTTTGCCTGTTCAGAAAATCACATTGAAGACCTACGGATAGGAGCAGCTAATATCAAAATACATTGCTCTCTAGTGATGTGAAAATTATTATTCACTGTATGCATTTCCAAATTACACCTTAAATTATCAGTCTTGGATCATGCTATCAAGAAAGTCAGACCTGAACTGCGGAAGATCACAACTGTAACTACTTTCCCAACTGTTAAATTGCAATTAAACCTATATTAAGTGACCCTTTGGTGTGCCTTTTACTCAATTCTTACAATTTAACTTAGAACTGTTGATTGTAGTTATTTAAAATAATGGATACAATCTCAGTAGGGCCCAACATAATTGTGTAGGATTAGAGTAATTTTTTAAAGGTATATATGAGAAACAGATTATTTTAGTTACAAGTTTCTAATATTACTGTTATATTTTTTAATGTTCGTATTTTTTTAATCCAACTTGAATAAAATAGTTTACCCTGGTAATGAGATTTTCCTTTTAGCTCTTTATGTCGACACTATTTAGAAAGGAATTTCAGCCTGGTTTTCCCCTAGTTCTCTCATGCTTTTAATAACTGAGTACAGTTTAAAGTTATCTTACTATTTAACCCCATTTCCCTGTAGATTAATTATCCTAATATAAAACAAATGTGTATTAAACTTATGCAGTTTCTTACGGAAGCAGATTTGGCTGTTCCATTTAATATAAGTCTCTTGTTGCACAAAACAAACCCGTCATATTTAAGATTTCTCTGGTCATTAAAACTGAATTATGTAATAGGCTTCCATCTGCTATTGAAACCTGTTCATCATTATTTTGTGTCATTTTAAGTGGGAGCATTCTGAGAAATGCTTAGTGACAGCAGGCTTGGCTCTCCTGGCCGGGTAGGACACAGCTTCCTTCCCTTTGAGCTGCAAAAATGAACGCATTGCCTTCTGAGAAGGTTTTCTCCAAGAGTTTGGTTCTCACTTCTCCAGCCTTGCCATCTTCTGGGAGAATTCTGTGTTTCATTTGTGCTGTTAAACTGTGTGCAAGTTTCAGTCTCCTCCCCGTGTCCCCCCCAGCCCTTTGTGCTGATCGCTGCAGGATAATTCAGTGCTGCCATCCATCAGCCCCACCCTGTCTGGGGGACACTGAGGCGCTGAGCAGGGCAGGCAGCGCTCAGTGGTGGCACTGGAGTGACACAGCAGTGGGCAGGGAGGATGGATGGATGGATGGATGGATGGATGGATGGATGGCCGGATGGATGGATGGCCGGCCCTGTGCTGCTGCTCTGGAGCAGGATCTGGGTAAATGGGATCAGGGCCTGCCAGAGCAGATACGGGATCTGCTGGAGCAGGAGACAGGCAGGGCAGGAATTCCACTGCTGCATCCACGAGCTGCATGGACAACCTCTGAGGGAGCTGGGCTGGGGAACTTCATGAGAACAAACCAATTAATTTATAGAAGATTATCTGATTTCAGGATTAACCTTTTTGGTATCCTATCCAAGATTAATTTTTGGATATGGAAAAGGAATAAAATTTGTGCTTGAGTCGTAAAACAAGCAAATCAAGCACTAATGCTAACATAGCCTCAACATCCTCCTCCAGGGAAATAAATAAGAAAATAAAGAAGATGGTTCAATTCAATCCAGCTACTTTATAGTTCCTTCCATACTGCTTTTAATTTTTTTTATCCTTTATTGTCACTTATTTTCTCTGCTTTCTCAGTATAACTTTGTTTGCCCAATTATGCAGTCATCTGAGTTACCTAGATCTTACCTATCTATATCTTTCCCTCATGAAATTATCTGTGCTTTAAAAGAAAACTGAAAACTTTTATTCAAAGTGAGGATAAGCAGAGCATATTTTTTTTCTTAATATTCCCATAATGTTCCCAGTATCTTAAAATATTTCAGCAGTTTATGTGCTTTTCCTTCCCTGTGTGGACAGATGTCATTCTATTACAGTTTGAAATATTCAACTGAAATGGCTTTGTAATGTCTTTTACATGGTAAGAAAACTACCAAATTAAAACAATGACATCATTGATTACCCTTTGATAGATGAAATTTATCTAAATTAATTATCTTTTAGTATTTGCTAAAAACGTTCATATGTGAAAATTCACAATGATAGAACATCTGCTCAGCAGAGGGCTTATCAAAGGTATTGTAATAAGCTATGTAATGAATGTTTCAGCCTTCAAAAGAGAAAATATTTTGTGTGGCATTTATTTAAATAATTTGTCTCAAGTTGGGATTTCCATCCCACTTTAAGAAAAAGAAGCAATTTTGTTGTGAAAACATTATAATTGAATTTGGAAGCTTTACAACTCAGTGAAGGAAGAAGTGTAACTTGGAAATATCAAAATTCCAAGAGCTAGGAGATGAAAAAGATTCATTTGAAGTCCTGCTTGGAGGCACGGCGAGCGGCGCGCTGCGGCGAGCTGGGTTTGAAATCGCTCCGGGTGGCTTCTCCTCCGTCCCCGTCCGTCTGCTCGTTCCTTGTGCTCTTTGGGAGTTTGCCTGTCAGACCTTCTGCAGGTTTGATCCTGGGAGCAGCTGAAAACCTCAGTCTTTTCTCCATTGAGCCTCCTGATGAAGCAGGGAACGTGTGTACAAGAAACGTTTTATTCAAGTCACGGCTCCTAGAATTCCTTTTTCACGTGAAGGTTTGTGTTGCTTATCCAAGCGTGGTGGTGTTCTCAGGGGTCTTGGGATGAGGGAAGAGATGAGAATGTTGACTCCATGTTTCAGAAGGCTTGATTTAGTATTTTATGATATATATGATATTAAAACTATACTAGAAGAATAGAAGAATAAAACTATAATAAAAGAATAGATTTCATCAGAAGGCTGGTTAAGAATGATAACAAAGGCTTGTGACTGACTGAGACAGTCCAGACAGCTGGACTGTGATTGGCCATTAATTAGAAACGACCAGATGACACCAATCCCAGTTGCACCTGTTGCATTCTACAGCAGCAGGTAACCATTGGTTACATTTTGTTCCTGAGGCCTCTCAGCTTCTCAGGAGAAAAAATCCTAAGGAAAGGATTTTTCATAAAACATGTCTGTGACATCCAAGTGTATAGGATGTCACAGACTTGTTTTTGAAAAATCCTTTCCTTAGGATTTTTTCTTATATAAGAGCTCCTGTGAAGGGTCTTTCCAAGATGCTTGCCATTCCTTATAAAACCCCATTTTTTTATTCCTGTATATTTATTAACTTTTTCAAGTTCTGTTGCAACTATTTCCTCCTGTCAAATAGGAAATGAAATTACAATTTTATGAGCACACTATGATAATACAGGCTAAGGTAGTGGAGAGGCTCAGAGGTTTTCACATTCCATATAAATGCCTTTTTCAAAGTAATTTTTTTCTCTGACATGGGAAATAAGGATGGGTTGTTTCAGTGGGAGCCTTTGAAGGCTTTCCACAAGTGAGAACATTTTTGCTCATGTTCACCCTGGCACTGGCTGTCAGCAGCTGAAAGGGCACCTTGTTGACTCTGGTACAGGGCTTGTCACTCTTCACACACAGAGGGAAAAGTGATGGTCACTTTGACCCTCCACCCTGACATTTACATTGAATCCACGTCAGGCTGTTTGGAAAGAAGGACCACTTCACCCTGGGGAATGTCTTTGCATGTTTCCTCCAGCTTTCAAGGAGGTGAAGGATAATTGTGAAGAAAAGGTTCAGAGGGAGCTTGTTTGGCCTTCAGCCTCCTTTCTTTGTAGGGCTACTGGGAGCAGGGATTGGCAAACGGCAGGATTGCAGGTAATGTGTTTCTATTAGGGCCTCTCTATTGTGTTAGAGAAGGCACCTGGCTATTCCATGGTATTTTTGAGCCATTAAGGAACACAACTATTGTGCCATTTTGTAGTTTGCTGAGATAGGTATTATTCTGTGACCCTTTGTTGATTAGATAAAAATTGGCTCAGGAATATTTGGGTGTTTCTCATTATCTGAGTATTTCTTAAATTTCTCTGTCCGTAGATTGTGCCAAGCTGAGTTTGAATAACCTTCTCTTGGTTAAATCCAGGAGGGAACTTGGTGTCCTCCCTCATAATGGAAATATGTTTTTGCCAAAAAGAACAAGAAACAAGACAGTCCCTAAACTTATCACCTGCCCACTTCCAAAAATGCTCCAGGATTTTCATCAATCAGTGGATGTTTCTCATCTTCCTGATGAGATCTTAGTACTGATCTCTCAATATTTGCTTAATCTGATCCATACATTATATTAGCACACAGCAAGTCTAAAAAATATGAGGAACTCTTGCAGCTGTGTGACTAAATAAGGAATTTGAGCATCAATACCATGGACTGAGAACTAGGACTCCAAACAAGATGCCTCTGACCTTGTTGGGTGGGAGATGTGAGACTGAGGAAAGTTTTTACTCATGGAATTTAAACATATGTGGCTTAATCTGAGCATATGGTGCTTTTACTGACAGGTACCTGTGCATGTGCCTTGCTTATGGATAAAGCAATTAGCTGATTAGTAAATGCTGAATAAGTGATAACTATAATGCCTAGAGCTGAATAAATACACATAAAACATCTGTATTCCTGTTTAGGATGCTACTTGTGAACATAGCAGCAGCTCTCTAAGCCCCTTTGCAATGTAGAAGCACAAATCAGGGCTTGGTAGATCTTGTGTGAGATTTTTGGGTTCTTTAAATAAAATGCCATGACTTTGAACACAGCATTACACTGAACCAAGTAGGACAGAAATAAATGGTATCATAATAACATTTCTATACCCTGAATGTAAAACTCTGTTTACTGTTTTGCAAGACAAATCTCAAGGATTTTGTCTGTAGTTTAGTGTGGCCAAAACATAAATGTTTTACTCTGTGCTGGGCTCTAAAAATGTAGCTTTAACTCCAAAGGTATGAAAGATTTCATAAGTATTATATAAAGTCTGAAATTCATAAGTAGGAAATGCTGTGCATGCTTTTTCCTCACATCTCCCTTTCAGTTACAGCAATTTAGGTTTTAGTGTATGATGAATTCTGTCATAAATTACTACCAGAATACATTTTTCAGCTTTGGAGTAAATTTTGCTGAAATTAATATGGAAACCCTCCCATGTTTCAGTGAGAGATCAAAGAAAATCCCAAATGGAAAACATGCTTTTGAGAGGGGGGAAAAAAATAGTTCTGAGTTCTTCAACTGTTGCAATGAAGATAACTTAATTAAAATCAAAGCAAAACTAATTAAGAACTTAAAGTGGAAGTTTTTGGTTGCATAACATCCCTGAAACATGGCAGGATGGGTTTGTTATCATTGCCAGAATTCCTGGTCATACAGACAGGTGATGCCAGTGGATCCCAATGGAAATGTACAGTTGGATTGCAGTTTTCTGACCACTCCTTTTGGCCTTTCTGCTCTATTCCTGCTCTTTTGCTTCTAGGGAAAAAAAAAAAAAGCTATTTTGGCTGAAAATTCCTTTTCTCTCCTATAAGTTTTTTATGGGTGTGCAGCTAAGGGACAAACCAGCTGAGGTCTATCAGTTTGTCATTTTTATTCATGGATTTCATGGTTCATTCCTTGATCTAACCATTCTCAAGTGGAAAAAGAAAGCATGTTCACACACATCCCCCTAGTCTGTGTGCATCTTTTCTTGCCCTCTTCCTTGAAAATGGAGAGGGAATTGAAAATTTCAGCTTTGTTTGTTTTCTTGTTTCACTTGAAACAGATTGAAAATATTTTTTTAAGTTCAAAGTTAAATGAAATCTATTAGTGAGGTATTCTTACTTCACACTGATCTTCAGGTATTGCTATAAAAGCTTTTAAGTAAGATGTTCTGATGATCTCTAATCCTTCAGCATTCATTCCCATCGTGCTTGTATCATATCCTTCAAAAGCTTCTCCAGGAAGGTGCTTTTTGGGTTAGCGTGCACATGTGGTTTTTCTGAATATTTAGTGAAAGCCTAATGAGCAGGCTCCCTGCTCTAGCAGATCAAGACTTTATTAGGCTGAGTTTTGCTCTTTGAAGAGCGTTGCCATATGGGAGGTTTGTTTTTTTGGGCTCTCTCAGGTGCTGGTGGCAGATGGAGCTGGAAGCGCTCGGAAGACAGAGCACCAAGCAGCTCCCATGGAAGCGGCTGGGGGTCACCAGGGCCACAGCAGGAGCCTGGCAGAGCCACAGAGTGCTCAAGCAAGGACTGCTGGAAATGGGAAGAGCAATTCTGGAATTCTGCAGCCTCTCTGGGCACCTGGTTCCTTGACCAAGGCAGTTCTTAATCACATTCACGGCGAATTGTTTCCAGTCTCGCGACAGAGCTGGAGAGCCCTCAGTTATATAAATGTTATCTCCCATTTAGTTCTGTTCAAGAGCCCTGTTGACCTGCTTTTCTTCATTGCATTCCCTCAAATAGGAGGGATCCAGATCCCTTTGACCCTAAACAGTGACCACAGGCAGTGATCTTCATCCCTACTTATTTAGGAGCTGAATGCAAGTTTACAGAAGCAAATGCCTTTTTCATCCAGGCAGACATCGCCCACTGCCTTGTGTGCTGGTTTGTTGGTTGGTTGATTGGTTTGTTTCCTTTTTTTTCCTCTTTGCTTTTATCATCATAATGGAATTTTGGTTTTCCAAGTTCGGTGTAATTTCATACAATGTAATTCTAGTTGCTTTCCTAATGAAGATTTTGAGCTTCGTCTTCTTTAAAAAAATAAAAAATCAACACATTTTTGGCTGTGGGAACTTTGACTTTAAACAAAGGCACCAGGTTTTCTATTTCTTTTTTTTAAACTTTCCTTCTAAGAGGCACTGCCAGGTGTTTGCAGCATAGGATGGGAGCATAGGAGTAGTATCCTTAGGGAGGCAAGGCTTTCATTTACCCATAGAGGGATGATTTCTCACCATCTGCTCTGCATCTCAGACAACTGGGATGTTAAAAATGTGAATTTCCCCATCCGCTGGGAGCTTTCCTGCACAGCTCACGTATTACAGAAAGAAAAAGATGTCACTGAAAAGAACTGTTTTACTTCTGGGCCATCATAGATGACTATTTTTCAGCAAAAGGGTTGTTGTGATTTTTTTGTTTTATTTTTTTTAAGGCCCACTAATTAGTGCATGTTCGCAATTAACTGGTCAAATTCATTCTGTAAAGAAAACAGCTGAAAATAAAAATAATTCTGTGGTTATGCAAAACAAAAACATTTGAGAAAGCACTTTCAGAGCCAATAAAACCCTGAGGTAAAATTAAACTGCGTTATTCTAAACAAAATCTCTTTTTCAATGTGTTTTATAAGTTAGTGGTTTTTTCACTCTGCTAAGTTTTTCTCAAGGTAGAGAATATAAAAAGCTCAGATCTCCATAATTTCTGTACTGTTGCATAAAATGGAAAGCAAGAATTTAATAGTATGGAAATATCTTAATTTTTTCCATTTTTTAAAAAAAGGTAGCAAAGAAGCCTTTTTTCAAGTACAAACATTCAGCTCTGAGCTCAATGTGAGATTGCTTTTTGGAACTTCTTTATCTCCAGTTACTTAGGATATTTTCATAAACTTTGCCCAAAAGAGGAGCAAATGCAAGATTTTTTTGTGTAGACATGTATGACCATCTGCAGATTTGAAAGAAGCCGTTGCACTGAGGAAGGGATAATCACTCTGCCAGGTTTTGTTTCAGACAAGATTTCTATTCTATAGGTGCTGTACACGGAGTTATTTGGGGAGGTTCACTTGTGTGACCTTGACTGTAGAAGTGTTTTCACAACTTTACATTTCTATATTTATTCAGTAATATTTTTCACTTACCTGTCAGTTCCGAAACCTCTCTAAATAAATAAACACATTTGTTACTCTTAATAATGAAAGAATTTTCAACTATTTTTTGCTCTGAGGAATAATCATTCCAGAGCTGAATAAGTAAGTGGACATGTTTGGCAATGCTAGTTTTAATATTTCCAGGTCTGTTAGAAGCAGATGTGCAATACACAGAAAATTACAGTTTATCCTGTAGTAAAAGCAGAAATGTATCATGGGTTTCAAGAATACTCTAAAACCAAATATTATAGAGTTCTTCCGTGTGTTTCTCACACTACTCTACATCTTTGAAATGCTAAAACTTGCCAAACTCTCTCCATCTTTCTGACTTCCAGGATGGTTTTTCAAGATGTGTTATCAAAGCAGGGCCTTTAATCATCTCCCTGAAAGCTTTAAGCAAAACCACTCCATGTAAACTTCCACTCTTAATTATCCAGTTGCTCATTTTTGCTGTTGAGGGGAAGGAATTAAGAAATAACAAAAATACTTTAGTTCTTGCAGGCTTAAAAGTAGTTGTGCTATAGTTATTTTAAGAAATATGAAATATATCTACATAGTAGTTGCAAATTTGGTTTGTTGTAAAATTGAATGGCATCAGTAGTTGAGAACCTGACCTCGGAAATGAGACCTGCACACAGGAAATAATTAAATTATAACTCTAATAAAGGATTCTTGTTGGTTTTTTTCCTTTAGAGATAATACATCCCATGGCTTTTGGAGGAGCTAAGCCAATGGAGAGATCTATGAGTGGATTGGGTTTTGTCTCCTCCTTTATTCTTGGTTTTATGTCTTTGTGGCAGTATTGACTCCAGTGAAGTTATTTCTCTCTTGTGCCAGTGTAAGAATAATGAGAAAACCTTTTCCCAGCAATCTGCAATGTAACCTTGTGGAAGACACTACTGTAATTTATATATTGATAAAATGAATATAATGTATTGCACAGAGGTTTTGTGAGCTTTAATTAATGTTAGAATAGTTTTACATTGAATAATGATGGAATAGTCTTGAGTTAATTAACTCTAGATCTCAAGGACATCAGCCTGTGGTGGTTGAATGCAGCAGATAGTGTGGGTGTGCCAAACTTCCAGAATTGCCCTCTTTTAAAAGCCATTGTTTTCAAGGTGCCCCAGTGTTGACTTTAAATTCTTTGTTTGCTAATTTGTCATGTGAACTATAAAATATTTTTTTATATAAAATGGAGGAAGGATTTGGTCATTAAAAGGTGTCTGAGGAAATAGTTGAAAATAGATATGTTTATTTAAGTAGAACTTTGCTGGCAAAAATACATCTTTGAAAATTTGATTACTTGAAACAATTAAAAAATATTTTCTGTGGCAGGAGAAGTGAGTTGGGAACCACCCTGCTGGTAACGTGCCATTAAAGCTTGTTGGTTTCTATCTAGTGAGCAAATTTACTTCATGCTGAAATCTATAGAGAAATATATAGTTCATGGTGATGTTGTTCCTGTCAGGCTGGAAGGGTGATGGGCAGCTCCCACTGAACCCTCAGAGATCTTACAGCTCCCTAAGTGAGGGTATCAGATACCACTAAATTATTACTTCATATCATTCCTATCATTTGCTTTTGATTTTTGCTTTTTGAATCATTTCGTGTTCACTTTTGATTTTCATTGTGTCTTTTTTTTGTTTGTTTTTTCATTGTGCACCTTTAACCATTTCACTCTAACCCATTCTCATTTCCAGAAGAGCACCCCTTGTGTGATGTAGGGGAGTTCCTGTGCCACGATGGTGTCACTTGTGTGTCCTGGCACTGGCTGTGCGACGGGGAGCCCGACTGTCCTGATGATTCTGATGAGTCCTCAGACACCTGTAAGTAAAGCTGAGAGGAGCTGCTCTTTGCTTTCATCTCCCTTTAAACTGAAACCTTTTCAGTCACACTGACTATACAACTGGAAGGGCAGATCCCATTTTGTTTTATCAATCCTGTACGAATGTTCTTGTTGAGGAGCAGCAGGTTGAGGGGAGCAGGTTCCATTCTTAGTGTGGGTGAGAGACAGAAGCAATGGATGGGATGGAAGGTGTTTTGCTCTTGTGCCACTCCTCTGCTCTCCCCAAGCTGTCCATGGGCTCAGAGGGGACAGGCAGAGTCAGGCACAGGAAAATGTGCTCCTCTAATTAGGTGCATTTAGGAGGAGCTGGGGTGGAAGAGAAGAGTGCAAAGTATTTTCAATACAAATATGAAAAGCGTACAAACATCAAAGGGAAAAATGAAAGACGATGTGAGAGCTGTGAGGGGGGAAATAAACAAAGAAAGGAAGATGATGGAAAGCTTTAATAAAACATATTTAATTATAGTGAAGACCTATTTGGGTTTTTTTGGTTTTTAATGTGGCTAAGAGCTTTTGAACACCAGAGTAACAACCTTACAGACTTTTTTCTTATCAGCCTTGTAGACTACTGATGAGGTGTTATTAAATCTTAATGTTCCCTTGTTTCCTGTGTTCTGAGGAAAATGAGGGAATTTCCTGATTTTATCCCCAGGATAATCACTTAATGTAAGAGAAGAACCATGTATTTTGTATCAAAGCAATACTGACAATCAGGAAGGCTGGAAATGGGGTTTGCTGCTCAAAGAAAAGAAAATATCAAACATCAGATAGTATTTGGGAGTCTAATCTTCAAAATGAGGGACAGAAGAGCTCAAGATGTCTGGGAGCCATTTCTGTCTGGGCAAACACTGCAGTGCTGATTGCAGCCTTCCTGCTCCAGAGCTTGTTCTCTGCTACTGATCACAAAATTGCCTCGGGGGCTGTGGCAAGGGTGCTCTGATTAACCACCCTCCCCACACTGTGGGATTCTCAGCCACCACATCCTGCAGTGGGAAGTGCTGGGTACAGCTGGGGTTTTGTTACTGCACTGCTGATTGCCCCCTTCTCTGATGTGTTTTCAAGCTCAGTGTTGATATGTGCACATAGAAGTTTTTCTAGTAATGATTATTGAGGTAGGAGCACACAAAGGGTCACACACAGAGTTTTTAACTTTCCTCCTGATATTCACCATGTAGTTCCAAATCCAACAGTTTGCTGCATGCCCAGGTATTTTCCTCTTGAGAACTTCACATGTTTTGTAAGACCCGTGTTCAGCAATTCTATTTAAAATTGTGGCATATTAAAAACCTGGCATTTGGAGTTTATTGGTGGCTGGAAGAAAAGGGAAGGGAATGGGAAAGAGAGTCTGCATTTTTCCCAACATCAACCAGCACGGTCCTCTTGGAAGCTCCTTTCCCTTTGCAAATGTGAGCAGTTTATGTCAGATGCTTTCCTTGGGCTGTCCTAAGCCAAAGGCAGGAGTCAGCACCGTGGCCTTTCTGGTTACAGAGAAGGAAGCTGTTTGAATCTTTATTCTTTTGCACCTTCCATGGCCCTTTGCTGAGGAGCTGCTGGGTAATGAGGTGCCTGGGCCACAGCTGAGTGTGTGAGACAATAATTGCCTTAGGTGTGCTGCCCTCCCTCACCCTCTCAGTGTAACTCAGCCCAGGACTGAGTGAGAACCAAGCGACAGCGCTGGGGCATTGGGTGAAACTCTGTTACATAATTGCTCACAATTTTGTATTGCGTTTGATGGTTCTGTATTTTTTTAGTCAGCACAATCTTCTGTCAAATTGTTGAAACATGTGCCTATTTTGGCTTCATCAGGTAAATTGTTTTTAATTAAAAATAATATCATGCTCCTGATTTTTCCTGCTGATACTTTGCACCACAGTGTCTGTAGAAACTTACAAATTACATTAAAAACATTCTTATGGTACGTTTGATCCCTGGTGCTAATTCCAGGGACACAGCACATTCAGTTTTTGTGCACAATGCCATGTGTCTGTTTGTTTTAGATGAATTTGTCAGCTCTTTTTTGACTTGCATATGATGAATTATTTGGTGTAGCCTGACAGATATTGCTAGTTGTTCCCATAGCCGTAAACAAATGGATTTTGATTGATTTTCTGTGGATTTGTGCCTAGTAATAGGGTTTTCTGGGTTCTAATAATGTGCAAGCATTGATCAAAGCTTTTTTGCAAGTGGAAGTTCTTAACTTCTCTCCTGTGGGGATTTCAAAGTATAGAAAAGGAGAGAAATTCTCAAGCTGCAGCTTTTCCCATGGTGAGAATATGAGAAGTCTTATTAGTCTCATCACTCAAGCATCTATTTACAGAAAACATCCAGGAACTAAATATCTTTGTGAGCAATCTCCTGGTGATGTTTTAACCAAGTTTTGCAATGGAACCTGAAAGTTATTTGGCTGTACAAACACACATGATATGCCTGTGTAAACTAATTGCCTCAGGAACCCACCTGAAATCCTACAATCTGGTAGGTTATTAGTGTTTATAAACACAAACAGTGATTTTACAAACACAAACCTGTGCTTGTAAGGAGATCTGGGATGGGACAGAGAAGGGGAAAATGGTGGCATCCTTATTTAGTGTTGGATTTCAGTGTCTGTTGGCAAAGGCTTGGGCAGGGCTCTGTGCAGGCACAACCTCCTTGAGCTGTCAGGGGTGTGCTGGGGGAGTCCTGGCTCTGCCTGTGTGTTCTCTTCAGGCAGCAGAAAGCTTCCAGCACCAGTCTGTTCCCCTTCTACTTCCCACCTTCCTCTAAATGGTCTCACAAACAGCTTGGTAAAATCACAAGTGAACTGCTACAGCACCTACACTTGTGTTCTAGTCCATTTCTTAGCAGCTGTAGTTCTTTCTGCTCTCTGAAGAGATGCTGGTTTTTACAGTACCAAGGTACCTCAGTAACTTATAATGAATAATTTAGTGAACAAATTCTGTTGCTTTTCTGTTCCAGAGTTGTTCATGAGAAAATTGATTTTTGAAAAATACAAAATGTATTAAAAAAACTCTTGACCAAGTCATTTCTATGCCTTCTTGGGTGGTCTCTCGGTTGTTCATGGGTTTTTGCAAATAGTCAGGATTCAAAAATCAATTTACTCAACCTAATCAGATGATGCTGGGTTCTTCAGTAGGCTAAATCAGCAAGCTCACTGAAAATCAATAGAACTTTATCAGACAGCCCAGAATCTGGCCAGACAGTTTGGCTTTACAGATAGTGAATCTGGAGGTTGATGAAAATGTTCAGAAGCAGGGCTCTGTTAAAAGGAAAAATAAAATGGTTGCCTGCAGACTCACCTGACATGTGATTCTGGTGGGACAATTACAAAACTCAAATCCATTGCTGAAAAGCATGGAGTTTAAAAACATAACATTGACGACAATTTGTGTATTTTATCATTAACTGACTGCACTACTGTGTGCTGTAGGCAGTTACCACTTATAAACATCAATGCAATACTCATTTTTTTTGGGAATAGTTTTAGTGGTGTTTTTGAGGCTTTCTTGGTTGTTTGTTTTATTTTTGGTGTTTTGATTGGATTTTTTGCCTTATTTTACCATTCTTGCCACTAGTGTTGGTCTTAAGCTGTATTTGCCCATCTCAGCAACTGTAAATAGAAAACTTCACTAATTTTTTGTATCTTAAAGATCCAGTTTAAAACATGTTTTTTTGGGTTTTTTTTAACATGTGTGTTTTGTATTCCACAATTGTACCTCTCAATAACATATTCATCCTAAGTAAGCCATGTCCAAGGAATACTGTGGTTTCTGAAACCAGACAAATATTTGATGTGATGTGCTATTACCTGCTTTTATCCTCAGCCTCCTACTAACAGAGCTGAGATCTAAAAAGTGCATTGGAAAATTACTCCTTCCATTTAGTACTTAAGGCTTTTTCTGTGTGTTTGCAGCTTCAGAACTCATCTGGCTTGCATGTTGTTTTCAAACCTGAGCTCACCAAACATCTCTGTCAGAATGCATTCCGCCAGGGCGAGGTGAAACAAAGGAGCAGAGAGGGAAGTTGCTCATTTCCTACAGCTTCTTTTTGAAACTGTGCACACTGATTGTGTTTGGGTGTTGTAATGCTGGGTGCAGCAGCTCCAGCAAAGGCTGTTTGCTGTCTCTCAGCCACGGAGAAGAGAAAGATGCTATAACAGTACCTGACAGCTGCCCTGTGAGGAGACACTTGAGGTCTGGAGCGACGTTCCCCTGAGCTCCTTTTGTATCCATCTGTGGCAGAAGAGGCAGCAGAGCTCTGCAGCAGCACAGCTTCCCCCATCTATGACCCCAAATACTGCTTGAATGCCATGAATAACCCAGGGGGAATGAACCCCTACAATATCAGATCTCCCATTAACAGAGCAGCACTCTAAAAGGAACTGCCAAGTCCAAAAGTGCTCGATGCTCATTTATTTTAGCAGCAACAAAATCCTGAAAACATTTCACTCCTCACAGACAGACCACAACTCTTGTCTCTCCTATTGTCCTCAACTGCCCTTTGTTTGTGATCCTTACTCTGCTGCTCTGGTATTTGAGCTTTCCTTAATGTTATCCAAATACTGTTTGCAATACCTTCCACCCACACAATTTATTTGTGGCTGACTGGCCCTGCATTGAAACAACTCCGGTTGCCATTAATAAATCATCAAATTTGAATGGTCCCTGTCTCTGGTAGTTTGAGTAGATGTCCCCTTATTGTTGAATGTTGAAAGTATTTCTGATCATTATCTTCCTCTGGGATTTTAGGGAATGTCAGTGTCTATAATCATTATTAAACTGAAGTTGGAGGAGCAAAAGAAATGTAGCAACCCAGAAGTGCCTTGTTTAAAAGCTTGAGTCTCACTTTGGTTGCTAAAAGTGTGCCTTTCATTCTCTGGATGCTAATTATGGGAGACTAGTTTCAGAAGCTTAAAAATTGTTAATTGGGTACCTCTGTTGTAGTTCTTTTACCAGCAAAGGATAAGATAATTGGATGCAATGTTGCTCTTGTGGTATGAAACAATAAAGATAAAATTTCCTAAAGCTCCTAATTCTTTTATGAGTAGATTCATTGAAATTCAATAGAAGCTGGGATCCCAAACCACTCTTTAGTAGCTTTGGAAAATCCCAGCTCAATAAATAATGTGCATACATTGAAGGTGCACTGCCATAAAGTTGCTAAAGGTAAATGAAGAAAATGCTGGACATAAAGGGAAAATGTGGTCTTGTGTTTTCACTCTTTGTAATTTTGGTGTGTGTAGTTACTGTTGAACAAAGAATCTGCTATATAAAATACCTCTTTACACCTATTTTTCAGCAAGATATTTGAACATGTTACTGGCCAGATATTAATTCAACCTGATTTGAGATGATGAATGGGTACTCCCTTTTTTTCTCTGCATCAGGATTGTTCCTATCAGTAGTGCAGAACTTCTGAAGCTGTTGTAGGAAATGAACCACAGCAAAATGACAAATGTCAACAAATTTTATCCAACTGCTGCTCGTTTACATAAAATTAAGTAAATGCTTAATACAGCAATAAAATATTGCCAGCTTTTATGTTAGCTGGTGAGAAGTGTTTCTGACAGAACAGGATGAATGTTTTGAAGGAATATTAACTTTCCTGATACTACTTTTACAGACCTGAAACAAAACACACTTCCCACTGAGGCTCTTCTTGCAGTTTACCCTGGCAAAGCTTCTGTGGTTGGTGATCACTGGTAAAGAAAAGACTTATAAAGGCATTTTTATTCTGGCTGGAGCCTTTGCCATCCTATTTACTGGCACATAGCCTGTCAGGGCTGCTGGCTTCATCCCATCCAGGGAGGTTGCTTTTGGCTGCTGGAAAACATCTCAGTGACTGTGACCCGGGCTTCAGCTTTTGACCTCATTTTCTCCTTACTCCATCATTTGGAAAACCAGAGAGCTCAGCCCTTCCAGGAAATGTGGTTTTGCTGGTGAGATGGGATTGCTGATGCTCTGATAGTTAATGGGGTATTAGAGCAAACAGTCTGGAAAGGATGGGTGTCCATGGTGCTAAGACCTTTGGGAAGGTTACCCAAAGCACCCCAGTGAGGCAAATCCTGCTGTGCCATCAGTGTGGAGGAGCTCAGCCTGTTCCACTGGGGTGTTTGGGGCTGCTCTTGATGATGCCCAGTTGTCATCCTAAGGGGGATCATTCTTGGAGGATGTTCCTGCCTTTCTCTCCACTGATTCTGCTCCTTTTCCCCCTGGGCTCCCCATCTTTGGCTGCTGGGGAGCACTTGCCTGGGGCCAGGGGATAAAACTTTGATGCTTCTGATGTATTTACTTCCTGCCACAGCCAGCATTTAGGCAGAGCTGTTGAGGCTCCAGAGAACATTTAGAAGCAATTCCTTTTTATAATTTCCCAATGGGCTCTAATGCTACTTCTGAGGCATGAGCACATTGTCCCATCACTGGGATACAAGCATTTGCCTTCTCTACATAAATTAGTTTATTCACTTTTTTTTTTAGGAGAAGCAACTTTAAATACTTGGTGGGATTAGACAGTGTCAGGTAACACGATGAGAACTAAAATTTATACCAGACTGAACATAAGGATCTTGGAAGAGCAAGGTGTGAGTCTGTGCAACTTGAGTCAGAAATGTAGAGATTCTCATTCCTGGTGAGTCAGGCTCTGCTGCCTGAGCTCTAAAGGGCTGACAAGGGCAGCTTAGCCCCCAGCAGCTTCATTAAGCAAGGGGCTGCAATTTCAGCTTTCTGAATAAAAAGCAATTTTTCTTAAGTAATTATTTTGCAAGTGCCTGCTACACTCGGGTATACATTGGAATTTGGCAGGGAATAGAATTACTTGCTTCTGCTAATTTTCTTTAAAGCATTTTAAAGACTAAAAATGCTCAGTTCCATTTTGTGCTTTGTTGTTTGTTTTTTTTTCTTCCTACTTTATTTTCTGTTCTGTGTATTCATTTCACTTTGGTTTTCAGTCTGAAAGTTCTTTATCATTGCCCTTTACATAGTCCAAACACCCAAACCTCTTCAGCCAAATATAATTACCTTAAAAAAATAGTTGAAGGCTTTAAATTTTATTATCATCCTGAAGTTGGTGTGTTACATATGCAGATATTTAGGCAGTTATTTATACCTTCAAATATAAGCTGTTACATTAACTCTTACTGTAGTGAAATAGTTTTGGTGAGGTGAGCTCATTTCTGGTGTGTCAGGAATGATTCTTGCCTTGCATATAAATACAGAAGATTTGTGTGGTGCACCAGAAGTTTAAGAAGAGTTCCTTTGTTTTTTAAATGCTTCAGTGCATAGTAAGAGAATAACCTTATACAAGATTTCCACTTCTATTCAACAAAGTGCTCAAGTTTGTCACCATCTGAGTACACAAAATGCAGCGTAGTGCATAAAATAAAATTTTATTTTGCCTTTGCACATGGTGCAAAATATTAAAGATCTTTAATTATAAATTCCCAAATTCATAATTAATTGAATTGATGATGTCAACAACTTTTCTACTCTGTGTCAAAGATGAGAACCACATGTGGAGGAATCATGGGCCTGTTATTGCAGAGAAACTCAGCAGCCCTGGCAAGAGGTCCAGGATCAAATAAGTGTAATTTCCATGACTGTGTATTTTCCTTTGGAATAAAGTAAGCAACAAGAAGTTCAGTGTGGAAGGATGTAAAGGTCATTGTATCTCTCAGTGACAAAGTTATTAGAAATACTACCTCCTTTTTTTTTGCCTGTGCCTGATTATCCTGAGCATGATTTTCCAAAGTGATTTATGGGGAATTCAATTAAATGACTGCCAGCAAAATGAGCTTCTTTTGAGGTCTGTGGAAACATGGAGATGTAATCCAAGGCCAGCACAGAGAGCCTTTGAAGAGTGATACCCAATACCTAAAACTCTGAAACAGCTCATTTATGGATTAATTGCTTGCTAAAATTGCAATCCCTACACAGAGGAAGACCTAATGTGATATAAACTCATAAGATGAGAAATTAAAATATCAATCTTTTGAAAAACCTATAAAAGTAAGTTACACGTTGAGGAAAACTTTGTTTTTAAGTTTTTTAACCCAAAACAATTTTATTTTCATACCTAAGCTATAAATTATACCCCCTAAAAAAAGAATTGCCCATGGGGAGAGAAGAGATGGAAAGACATGGCACAGTTTGTCTTTCCTGAGGTTGTGCTGGCTGTTAAACTGAGCCTAATGGCTTTAGTTTTTCTTCCTAAGAATTGACCTTCCTGACAGCAGTTGGCCACAGGTGAGGCACTTGTTTCATGTGAGGCATGGCTGGAGTGTGGGCTGTCTGTCAGGTGCAGAGGCTGTGCTCTCTGCTTTCGCAGCAGAGATGTGTCCCTGAGCTAAACAGGAGCCCCGTGGATCAAGGAACTGCACCTCTGAGTTACACTGGTGCAGAAAATGTCCCCAAAGGGGCCAGGAACTGTTCACTAGGCAAGTGAAGGAGCAGAGATGTGAGCTGGGTGTTTGGGCTTTTTTCACAAACCCTTTATGATATTTTGGTCCCCATTTCTATGCACATTTATTTACAATCCATTTCATTTGTGTTCTATTTAACAGCAGTTTTTTTTTTTTTTAATTTTCTTTTCTCCTCTTTCATATTTATGTCCTTGTAAATCACTCAAGGCCTTCTGTACATCAGCTGAGCCCTTTCACTGTAGCACTGCATTTTCACACAGTATTTTGTTTCTCCCTAATCCTTGCTGTTGCTTTATTCATTACTTTCACACTTTCCTTGCTTTTTTTCTTAGTTCTGCTGACAAACTATTAAAACTGCTATGAAAACTATTTTTCATTTTCCACATTCCTTTATTTTTCCTCTCTCATCATCATCAACAGAGGTTCCCTTTCCCCTCTCATAGGTCTCATCAATTTTGCTGATACCCAAACCTACTAATTCATTTTGTCTCAGTTTTTCATCCCATTACCAGTCCTTTATGCCTTGCTGTCCTGTGATGCTGTTGTTCTAAAGTCAACATCAGGAAGAGAGAATATGTTAGGAAATGAGGAATGCGCCTTTTTCAGGATAATTCAGCCAAATCCCAGAGCTGATTGTGAGAGTGTTGATTTTTAGGCTGTCATTTAGGCTGCCAGGAACAGCTCTGGTATAAGGGGAGTGGAGAAATTGCTGTATCACAGCAATGTCTAATCAACAGACATTGACAAAATGTAGAAACATATTTAGGAGACAACATAAGAATATAGCTTCATCAAACCCCTTCTTGGCTCTGCTGACATCAAAAGGTAATTGTTGATAACACAGGGATTTAGAAATTACAGCAATCTTGGGTATGAAATGGCTTGTTGAAAGGTTTTTATCTGAGGTGATGCTACTTCACTCAATTGCACTGAGGCTCATTACAGATGTTTATAATTATAATGATGCATCTGGCCTGTAGATCCTACACTGGGAGAAATGTCATGGACTTAAATAGAGGGCTGGATGGATTTCTTATTTGTCACCTGAAATTGCCAGGGTAATAATCATTTTTCTTCTCCTTCAAAATTACCGATGAACACAACTCTCATTAGCAAGCAGATGAATTTCTGGAAGAAAAGTAAAATTGCTTTTTTTTTGAAAACAGGGCTGTGATTTAAAGTAAGAGTTTGTATATGTTTGTATTGATGACATGCACAGTAATTTTAGTCAGCAAAGAGGGCACTTTGCCATGGATGAAGAAACAGTGCAACACCAAAACCTCTGCTCACAAAGAGTAGTGCATAACTATGACAGAGGGGTGGAACTTAATAAAGCAGAAAAGGAAAAGATGAAAAATAATTTCAAACAAATTGAGATTCAATAAGTATTTAATTCCTTATATTAATTTACAAATGTATAAGTCTAATCCAGAGAGTCCATATTTTAACAGCTCTTACTCATGCCCAGGTAGTTCTGGGGGAAATTTAACTGTGCCAGAGGAAACATTTTCAAGCCTGTATTGCTAAACACCTTCAGGTCACATTATTCAAAGCATGTGCAACCACTTTGGAGGACTGTGAGCTGTGCCCTCAGAAATGGGTCTTAAACTGTGTGTAAAACTTGGAATATGCTCACTATGAGGTAATTTCAAGTTAGTTTTACTCACGAGAGCAGCCATTGATAGGACCGGGCCAAAGTTTGTGTTTATACTTCCTCACAGAGAATGCTAAATTAATTTTTACCATCTGCCATTTATCACCTCATTAAAGGCACAGGTATAGCTGTTAATATTCAATAACATGAGTTACTTCAGAGTAAGGATGTGGCAAACTTATTTTTCATTATTTAACTGTTGTAACAAAATCTAGGAGTGGGGGGAGAAACCTATTTTTTCATAGTATAATACAATTACTTCTGAAGTTTTTCTCCTTCTTCCTTCACTTGTTAAGCATTCATAAATAGACCAGGGCTGCAAGAAGTGTCTCTTGCTGCCCTTGTGCTCAGGCTGTGGAGGATATTGGGATGGCATTTTCTAACTCATTCTTATTTTTTTTTTTCTCTGCTTCTACACCAGGCTATTGATCTTTGAGACAATTTTTAAAAACTATTTAGACAAAACTTGTCTAAGGTGGTTCTCTTCTTTTTGCAAGATGAAGCTTCATTTACAAGCGTGCTGTGTAACCTGAAGCCAATGAGCTCGGGTACCAAAACCCAGGTACAAATAGTGAATAGCATAAATAATGGATGCCTGCTCTACTATGA
This sequence comes from Molothrus aeneus, assembly GCF_037042795.1. Classification (NCBI taxonomy): domain Eukaryota; kingdom Metazoa; phylum Chordata; class Aves; order Passeriformes; family Icteridae; genus Molothrus; species Molothrus aeneus. Next base: position 34,205,470 of record NC_089652.1, on the reverse strand, counting down.
AGAGAGCAGTTATATGGTATAGCACCTGTTTGGTTCAATAACAAAGTAAAAAACACATTATTGTCTACTGAAATCTGACTGTATTTTCATAGAAAAAATAGCAGCTATTGTCATTTTGCCTTTCAATGGATTTGTCTTCACCTTCCTAACCCTCTTCAGTCCCAACTGCTGCTGCCATCCCTGGCTCTGCTGGGAAGTCGCATGCAGGAGGACATGAGCTGGGGCCACAGTGTCAGCATCTGCTTTGTCCAGCATCTGAAATTAATAAGGGAACGTGTTCAGACACTCTGTTTTCCATAACAACAAAGGCTCTGTTCCATTGATTTGTAATTCCAAGTTTGAAGTGAGACAATTCAGTTTAGTAGCAGCCTGGTTTTCACAGTTGGGTTTTTATTCAGTGATCAGTAGTAAGTTCTCTGTCCAAGACAGAGAATAATCTCTCTCTCTTTGCTCTTTACCCAAAGCTGGGTTTTTGGATTTTTTTTTTTTTTATTTTAAATTTCTGCTTGCAGATGTAAGTGTACTGGAGGCTGTTGTTTGACTCATTAGGCTTCTCTAACACCAAGTCTCATTTCTTTATTTCTTTTTGGCTGCACTAGAGATGTCTCTGAGGTCAGCCAGGTCAAAGCTGCAGATTCTGCAGGTAACCATAAAACCTCTTTCCTGCTAACAGTCCCAGGATTTGAATGTGCCTGATGAATGAGGTCAGCTGAAATGAACTACCTTTGTATTTACAAAATTATTAATTTGCCTTGTTCTCAGCTTCCTTCATGGTGGCTTTGGCCTGGCCTTCCACCTCAGTCACTCCTTGATCTGCAGTGGATGTCCCGCCTGCCCTGACTGTGTGACTTCGTGGCAGGAGGAGGAAATTACAAAAAGATCATTAAGGGGTGAAATTAAATTCTTAAAGATGACACATCTAAAATAGCTAAAACATTACCCCCAAAACAAACAGTACCATTGATCCTACTTAATTACATGCTTAATAATTTTATACCAATGTAAAGCACATTGGTGATGCACTAATCCATTTCATATTCACTGCCACCACAGATTTTCTCCTCCTTATTTGCTTTGAATCTCATCATTATCGTGCACATAAAACTAGTATTCTTAGAATTTTTATAGTGCTATTTCCATATAAAATGAGGAAAAGTCTAATATGTGAATACTAAACAGCTCATTAACATGGTTTGTAATATATTTATTCATGATAAAAGCAGCTGAGAAATGCTGATATAAAATAGTACTTCAGTCCCAGAGTATGTCTAAGATTAGAAAAATCATGCCTCGGATAATAAATACTTCAGGGAAAACAGGAAATTTTAAATACAAATAACATCAAATAAAGAGCTTTGTATGCTTAATTAAACACATTAACAGATGCATTTATTTCACTTAAATAATTAATATATTTCTAATACTAGCAGCAAGAAAATTTTTGTGCTTTAAAAAAATTACCTGAAAAGGTTTTTATTTCAGGAGAAAAAAATGCTGCCTTTTAAGGACATTAAAGACATTCTTATCTGGAAGTGGCACAGAGATTGTTAATGATCAAATTACACAGCAAGCAAAATGCATGCAAGGAGAGCCTAATCTACCATGTCAAGAACCCTGATCTTTGAATTTGCTCGAGATGAGCAAGCCACTGTCTCCAGCCTAAGGAAGGGCTTTGGAACAATTTAAGTGATGAATGCTTTCTTCTCTGTCCATGTGCATTAAATGCTGGTCCTTGAAGTTATTTTCTGTGGCCTTTCAGCCATGCTTGCTGTGCCCAGGCCAGAGGAACAGGCTGTTGTGAATTACCTGTCCAGAACTGGCCCAAGGCTGTGTGACAGAGAAAAATCCTGCATTCACTGGAAGCATTTTATAGAGTCTGGAGCAGGAGTTTAGGAACATATTCTGCAGGAGTCGTTGATGCATTGAGGGTTTAAGTTGCTATAAATTGATAATTTGGTATAGATTTAGCTAGGTGCTTATTTCCTTTCTGCAAGTGTTTTATACTGACCCAAACCAGAAGCTTTTGCTACTTTTTAGTTGTTGTTGGGCCATATTAATTCAGCTGAAGTTTCATATTCCACATATCCATATTCATAATCATATTCAGGATTCAAGCTATCAATAAACACTGCTGATACCTCTAAAAAGGGTCAGGGAAGGTCCTTGATCTTCACTCAGATAGAAAAATTGTATAAATGATTATTAAGAACAAAAGATAACAATGTTCAGTCATCCAAAATGTCAATAAATAAATATCCAGCCATTTTTTCTACTAGAAACACATCTGCTGTTGTTGACAGGAATTATTGTGTAGTATCCTCTCCACACTGCTGAGTATCCCCAAATTGGAAAAATCCTACTCACACTTTTGGGGTTTTTTTAGATAAAAGGGAATTTCTCCTCCAGTTTTCAGATTGGGTGTTTGGGGTTGAGTCACCAAAGCAGGAAAAATGGGAGTTAGCTAGGGGGAGAGTGAATTCATGTATATGCAGGGTAGGATGCAGAGCTGTGGGCAAGATGGGGCAATTTTTGATTTCCATCCTGCTGTAAAGGAGAGAGCACAGTCCTGGGGCTGGGCTTGGGCACAGGGCTGCCTTTGAACTGTTCCTTTCCTTGTTTACCAGCACAGCTCACAGTGGTGGTGCAGATGAACAAGAATATTAAAGGAAGCCATTTCACAGCTTTAGTTCTTTAGCTCTGCCACAGAAAGGGATGCTGGAAGAAGGACTTGGCTAATCTAATGTTTCTGTGAAGTGTGGTGTTAATTGGTTAAGGCATGTATATGGATTTAAACTTTTTTTTTTTTTTAAACATTTTGTATTTTCCTGCAAGAACTGGAACCACGAAATAGGATAAATGTTTCTTAATAAGCCAGAAGGTCAACTTTGACTAATCCAAGCTTAAAGAAAAAGAGGCTTGGTGGTTTTTTGTTTGTTTGGTTTGGTTTCTTTGAGCTGATGATAGGTTGAAATGATGCATATTATATTCCTTGACCTTTTAGGCCTGGGCTCTGTTTTTTGGCACGCTGCTGTCAGGAGCAGCACCCAGAAGGATGAGAGCACACCGTGGTTACACCTCCAGCATCCCTAATGCAGCCACAGACAGGAGCGGGGAGCACAGCTGCTGCTGCTGCCCCTTGGAAAACCCTCCTGGGGCTGTGCAGGACAAATGGCTCAGCAGGGGAGAGCTGGAGATGGAGGAGCTACAGGATCTGATCAGTGTTCAAGGCTTCTCACAGCCTACACAGGTCAGTGAGGATGGAGCTGCCTTCGCTCCTGAGCCTGGATTATGCAGTGCTGCTGCCAGGCAGGGACAGCTCACAGAGCCTGGCACTCCTGAGTCACTGCCCCATCACTGAGCACTTTTCAGCTCCTTTTCTTACAGTCAAACAGCTTTATCTTCTCCTGTCTGCATCCTACAGTTGTTTTATTTATTTTTTTTTTTAAGAATTAGTTTTCAAAGGGCTTAAAATAGTTTGCTCTAATTGGGAGCAATCCAAGTCGAGAAAGGAAGAGAAAATTGCAGTCATCCAGACAGCCCAGTGGCTTTTCTGGGGTAAATCATAAAGCCATAAATCGCGGTGTGTTTATTCTTTTTTTTTCCTGTGACTCAGCTGCATTTGTGGCTACATTTTAGCTGCCAGCAAGCTTATAATTTTGAGTGTATAAAAATTACTGTGAGATTCTTTAGGGAGATTTTACTTTTTTCAGCTTGATTTTTGTATGACAGTAAAGAGCTGACAATCTTCATGCACAGTCAAGGGAAATGTTTCTTTTCCATTGTGGAGAAGAAAGCTAAGAGACATGTAAAATTGTACCTGAGGAGTGTACTGTGAAGAAAAGACAGTGATGCAGCACCCATAATTACCTCAAACTTCTATTTTTTAAAAGAAATCCCTGTTTTATAGGGACATAGAATGGTTTGTGTTGGAAGAGACCTTAAAAGTCATGTAATTCCAGCCTCCTGCCATGAGCAGGGGCACTTTTCCACTAGACCAGGTTGCTCCAAGCCCTGTCCAAGCTGGTCTTGAACATCAGCAGATTTTGACTCCTTTCATCTATAACCCTCACTGAAAGGGGTTTTTTACTGAAAAACTCCTAACACTTGGAAAATCAATGTGAAAAGTTTCTGAGGGCAGAAGGAGGTGTAAGATTTAAGGTGGGTTTAATATGGGTGTCTGCTGGGATCTCTCTTTCGGTTTTGATCTCTGTTTATGTTTTGTGGCTGTGCAGAGCAGCACTTCATTGGATGCACTTTTAGTTATGCTTGAATTTAAAGATTTCTTTCTCTTCTCAGAACAGTGTGGAAGAACCTTGTCATTAATGTGTGTTTGCATGTTCCTATAGCAATTCCACCTGTGTAAGGAGCCCCAGTCCTGGAGCTGCAGAGTGCAGGGTTCAGTTAAACCTGACAGCAAATCTTGGGCTGCTCTGCTGCAGTGCTGGGCTGGGACTGAGCCCCATCCCTCAGGGAGAGCATCTTGCTGTCTTGATCACAGATATGTGCATGGTCCACCTGTAGCCCTGCAAGTCAGCAGGCCAGGGCTCCCCTGGCATCCCCCTAGCATGGCACTGTGTGATCTTGGAAAGGCTGAGATCACAGGTTGTGCTCAGGGGTGGGCAGGGCTCCTCTCAGGCACAGCCTTATTAGTGGTACCATTTAATGAACCTGGGGTGCTGAAGGGATTTTGCCTTATAATGCATCAGGTTGACTGTAAGATCTCTTTTATCAACTGAAATTACCAGAATAAAAGAGTGTATGCAAAACCCTCAGTGCCAAGCACCAAAAGGAATTCCCATCACTGTGCAACGGCCTCTGCACACGCACTGCCCATGTGCCCACTTTATTGTTCCTTATTTGTAATGACAGATTGGTTGTAGCAGGATGTTTTTAGCTTGTTAGAGCTGCATTAGTTAGTCTGCAGCCAGCAGCAGCATTTGGAGAGTGATCCATGCCCTCCCCAGCAAACTGCTCACGAGGCAGTGATCTTTGGTGTGGCCTCCGTGCATGGTTGTGCTGAGCTCATTAAGAAGTCTCAGCCTCCAAGAAGGTATCAGCTATATTAAGTAAGGAGTCCTGGCTATAAAAACAAATGCAGCATGGCATGGAAATACATTAACATCCCCTGGTTCACTGTAGCATCGTGTTTTCAGGGAAACAAACAAAGGAGATATAATCAACTGAGCTGGCATCAGCCCAGTTACTCTGAGCAAACAGTAATAGCTTTCACAGGGTTCAGGGTTGGGTCTTCTGCTCATTAATATTCCTCTAAAAGCACGCAGGATCTTTGCTGCTGAAATAAAGAGTGAATAAAATAAAAACTAGAAATGTCTCAGAGCTGTGCCAGGTGTATTGCTGGGAGATGTTTAATGAAAAGCTTGGCACTGGTGTGAATGGTTTCCCTGCTGGGTGTCAGGGCCTCCTCCAGCTCCCCAGAGCACAGCCAGTCGCTGATGGCACTGCAGTGCTCACCGTGGTGCTGCTGCTTGTTGTAGCTGAGGACTCAGATTGGTTCAACCCAGTCTTTTCTGCATGTCTGTGTGCTCAGGGTGGCTCCCTGACAGCAGTGCTGGCCAGAACATCTCCAGGTAAACACCCTCTGCCTCGTGTTTTGCCAGAGAACTGGCAGGGTGTACAGACAAATCAGCATGAACGTGGCCTGTGCAAACCAGCTTTTCCTCCCTAATCCTCGTGGCACCTCCAGGAGTCCCTGGAAGGCAGGATTCATCCTCCCCAGCAGCTCTGGCAATCACGGGCTTGCAGCTGGGCTTGGGAAAGGTTTGACAGAAACGCAAAGCCTGCTCTTAGTCTGGGCTTCATCAATCCTTTGTCTGCAGAGCTCAAGTGCTCAGGTTAGTCTTTTTAAAGGCTGGTTTGTAAATCCTCTACTGGTAACTGTTTTTTCTTGCTTTTTCTCTTCTCTCCTCCTCCAGAGAGACTTTTGGAAGGCTGTTGCAGCACGGATGCCATGAGGCTGGTTATGAACTGCAGCTAATTCTGGCATCTTGTAAATATCAAAACAGCACATTTTGTTTTTACACTAATGCACTAAGATCAAAATTGCCTTTCTATTTGAACAGATAAGCATTTCATCTTTGTTAATATCCACAACCTAAAAGCTGTAGGAGGATAACAGGAATTTTTAATGGTGATATGTTGATGTTTCGGCTTGCTCTCTGAGGAGAGCTTCCGAAGACAGAAATATACCATGATGGTATAGCATTCTGCTGTGTGCCAGCTCACTCTGTGCTCTGCAAGGAGCTTTATGTGCTGCTTTCTAGACATTGCACTGGGAAAGAGCCAGGCACTGCTCTTCCTGGAGGTATTCTTAGCTCTTGTTTCAGCATTGCTCCCTCCTTTGATCACATCTCTCCAGTTCCCGAGCTGTCTTTCCAGATTGGAGTCTGATGTCCACAGGACATTTCTGTGCAGTAGGGTTTTCATATTGCTGACTCAGCTGGCATCGTTTCCCCAGTATCGTTGCATCCTATTTACTTAATGTGTGCATCTGTTTAGGTCTGCTGCTCCCTCAGGGCATACAAGATCACTAATCTGAGTCCTCAGTTTTAGCTCACCACTTTCCTACTCTTGTGGTTTGATGTGCAGTATAAATATCATTGTTGCTTGAGCACTAATGCATGATTTAAAAATAATAAATACCCCATTTGCTGAAGGCTAATAGTCAATTCATTTTGGGCTGCAATATCTCCAGTTACTTCTGTGAAGGATTTGCTCTCTCAGGAGGTGGTTTTGTGAGCTTTGCCATGCCATCCAAATTCCTGCAAAGTGATGCAATTCTGGTTCTTATGTTGCTTTTTTGACAAATTCTGCCTTCTTATTGTGGGTTTGGCCTGGTGGCCAGAGTGCCTCTGCAAGTCAGGGCAACCACTCACCCCAGGGCCATTCTTTGAGTGGTGGAAATGGTGTAAAACCTCCAGTTCTGGAAGAGAACTTGACCCCTCTCAAAGGGAGGTTGTTTGGAGGTGAGGGGCAGAGCCTCAGGATGCCTAGGGGCATATTCAATGTTCAATGTTGTGTTACCCCCAACATTTTAATCAACATTGTCTACCCATGTCAATTCTGGACCTGAAATTTGACACTTTTTTGGGGGGTATTTGTCGCAGACATCTTTTGTGAAAATCCTTTTCTTCAGGATTTTTCCTCCTGAGAAGTTAAGAGGCTTCAAAGACAAAATGTAAACAATGGTGATCTGCTGCTGTGGAATGCAACAGGTGGGTCCCTGACTGGTCTCGTGTAGATGTTTAGATTTAGTGACCACTCACAGCAAAGCTGTCTCTCTCTCTCTCTGTCCAAGCCACAGATCTTTGTTATTCATTCCATTCTATTCTTAGCTAGCCTGCTGAGAGGAAACCTTTCCTTCTATTTCTTTTTAGTATAGTTATAATGTAATATACATATCATAAAATAATATATATAATTTTATGATATAATTCTGAACATAGAGTCAACATTCTTGTCTCTCCCCTCATCCAAGAACCCCTGTGAACACTGTCACAGGTATTTATATTTTTAAATTATTTTTTAGGGCTGATTCATTCATGACCCATGCTCATTTTAGTCTTGCATTATCTTGAATCTCTTCTATGTTTTTCATTTCTTTCTGTATAACCTGTAGCACGAGATAGCAATCACTATTTTTTCATATTTATGTGGACCGCAGTGGGAAGGTTTATGTTGGACATTAGGAAGAATTTCATCACAGAAAGAGTATTTAGACCCATTGGAATGGGCTGCCCAGGGAGGTTGTGGGGTCCATGGAGGTGTTTAGGAAAGCCTGGATGTGGCACTCAGTGCCATGGTCAGAGGTTACACTCAGTGATTTCAGAGCCCTTTTCCAACCTAATTAATTCTACAATTCTGTGGTTCTTGAGTTTTGCAGGTTTTTTTTCTAATATGAGTCACCTGGAAAATTTTTGTTGTTCCAACAGAATTTTCAGCCCACATTTTGAGGAGCAGCATAGCCTGTGATAGGCTCAATTTCAGCCATGCCATTAAAAACCTCATAGAGTTACAAATGTTATTCTTTAATCACTCAGCCAGGAAGGGCCTGAAGGAAGGTTGGTGAGGTGGGGCCATTTAAATGTGGCCAGTATATTGCAATATTAGCTTTGGCATAACATAACCAGTGCTTTCACACTCTTCCCAGAGACTTTTTTACAGATTCTTGCAAGTTAAGGATGCTCTGAGAAGTTCCACAAATTGTGGGAGGACAAGGAATGTGTTAGTCCCACATTTATTGAGGATTTTTATCTGTGAAGTGTGTGGAAACATGAGCAGAAAACAAGAAACAGAAATAACTTGTTTGATTTCAAAATGTAAAGTAGCACATAAAGAATATTGTTCTGTCTAGAAAATAAATTTATAAAGGAAATATGTTTGATATTTTATTAATTCCAGGTTGTCTCTAGAAGAAAAAAAAAGGTTGATGTTTTCCCATTTTTGTTTTACTTTTTGTTTAGCAGTGAGGTGGAAGAAGGAAGATCATCAGATTTTGTGGTGAGCAGTGGTATAATCAGTTTATCATCTTGTCAGCATTTGATAAATACCTTTTGGAGGAGATCCTATATGAAAAGAGTCTCATATGAAATAAAAAGCATGGCTATGGAACCTCTGTGGAGCTTAGCCAGTAGATGTCACAGATATCACATGGGAGATGTGGCTCAAAGGAAAGCATTTTAGTTTCTCTTAAAGGTAAATTCAGGTGCAGACTGACACCTACACACACGTGGGCACACAGGAGCCAGACCTACATAAAAAAAAAATAAAATTGTCTCTTGTAGTGGTAGCTTATTCTGGAAAAGGTTTTTGTGGTGCCTCAGATGAAGTGTGTGAGTGTGGGGAGAGAAGCAGGTGCTTTGTCTGGTGTGCTGGCATAAACTAACAGAACACCATGAAGAAAGCAAGGTGTGAAAAGAGTGATGTTGCTGGACGAAGGAGTCACAGAATCTCACCTGAGGTTTCAACTGAGGTTGAAAGAGTTTCTGAATTGAGTCAGCAATTCAGATCCTATTTCTTGGTGGTGAGTTTTTTTGCAAGTAGGTCACAATCACTTAAATTGTTTGAGCAAATTCAATATTTGGGGGTTTCAAGAGAGCTAATATTTGATTGCCTGCACCCATAGCCTGAGTTGGCAGTGTAACTATTGAGAGAGCACTGAAGCCAGGAACCAAGACAGGCAAAAGCAGCAATGGAAATGTGTCCTGGTGAGACAAAGGGGTTATTTCCATCCCCTGCACAGGGTCCTGTACAAATAGACCTTTCTCCTCTACTGTTGCAGGACTACTCTCTAAGGCAGTTTTCTGGGGTTTTTTTTCCTAGAAATGTAATAAATTCTATCAGTAAAACACTTGCCCAATGTTTTTCCAGTAATTATTTTTATTTCATAATGTATAAGATAACAGTGGTGTTTACCTTGTAAAAGAAAACAGGTTTCAAAATGATCTAAGCACATATAAGGGGAGCAAAGTATGTTGAGTGCCAGAAATAGTAGGCAGAGGTAGAGCCGGTGGTGACTTCATATTTGGCAAGTTTCTCTACCATCTACATTTCCTACCACGTTTACACAAACATGTTGAGGTTTTTTCCACTGTTTTTCAAATCTGGGTTGATTCAGGAACAGTAGTTTGTTGGATGATGGTTTTGTAGCAACTGCCAGCCTTCTGTCATGAGGATGATAGAATAAGGTGATAATTAAACTATTGTTTATTCTTCTTGTCTTGCAATCATCATGTACTTCCAGACTCATCATTTTGGGACATGAGGTTGTTAAAACTGGCAGGTAAGAGCCACTGCTTGAGGGGGTGGGAGAAGAGTTGCAGCTCGTAGCAGGTAAAAGGTAAATTAAGCTGCCTAACAACTTGGACACTATTTGCTCTATATCAGGCAAAAAGTGCCCCCCAACATGAAGTGCTCTACCTGATAGGTTGTGCAAAATATAAAAAAAGGATTCAAAAAACTTTCTGTCATGATGCAGGATCAGTTCAGGTGCTCTAGAGGATGAGGGCAAGGACCACGTAATGGTAATGATTTATGCTAATGATTTCATGATAATGGTTATCACTGGTGCACACAAATTGCAAATGAATCAGGAGGCACACTTGTAAGCTTTTCTGGGCTTTCTAGAAAGTCTTTAATTTCCAAGGTAGCAAATAGAGATGCATGGGTTTCTTTCACTGGTCACAGGAGTGTGAAGTTGTCAGAAGAAGTTTGTGGTGGCCTGCAGGCAAGCTGGTTCAATGAGAGGCAAGAATTGTGCCACAGTGATTTTCAGAGAGAAAAATGTGAAAAGGAGTTCTCACGTTGAAACCCACACGAGAAAATTGTGTGATGGGATTGAGCTTGGGAAGGGAAAGGGAAGAGGAGATGGCAGCTTTGATGTGTCCCATCCTTGAGGCAGTGGGAGGCTGTGTTTGGGTGTTGGGAGTGTTCCAGCTGTGCAGAGCTCACTGAATGGGATGATTGGCACATTGGTGTGTTTGCCTGCGTTTCCTCTCACATGTCATAGCAGAGGATTGCTTCCCTCAGGGCCCCAGGCTGAGGCAGACACGTGGCTTCCTCAGGTAGGCAGGATCTCTACAGGTGGATTCCAGAAAGCAAGGAGATCACGGTTATTTAGGGCATTGCTCCAACACTGAGCTTTCTTTAAAGCCTTTTCTCAACCTGGAGATATTTTCAATGTAAAATATAGTTTTGCTGTTTGTTTACCTCTTAGACTGTATTTTTCATGCTAAACCTCTAAAGTGCCCTTCTTATCTATCTTCTGCAAAGTATCACAAGTAAAGTTGAAGACTTAATCTACAAATCCCTTTGTCATGTCCTATAATAAAATATGAGCAGAAGGTAGTTAAAACTATTTATCACAGCATACTTGGCAAGTCTGGGACTTTTTAAGTTAGATAAATTGGCAACTGCTCCATTTTTTATCTCATAAGACAGAACTAAACCAGAATGAAACATTGAGCCTTCTTGCTTTAGGAAGATGCTGGAGTTTGCTGGTGTGTTTTTTATTTATTAAAGTCAGAAAATGTTAAAGAGAATTTAGGACACTATACTTTTGCTTCTATTTAAATTATCGTCTGTATAGTACTTTTTTATAAATTATAATTTCCCTTTCAGAGTAACATTTTTTTGAATATGCCTGCCAGGAAATTATTAGGTATTCCTGGTCACTTTATCCACTTACAGTGCATGCTAAACAAACTCAATAAGCATTTCATTCAGCATTAATGGGATAATTATTGTATGTGGAATACTGATTTATGATAAAAGGCACTTTTACTGGGATCTGACATTTGTTCAATTCATTACTCCTGTAAGATAGCAATTAAGCTTTACAAGGTTATTTTAAATTGATTGGTACAGAATTTTTGTAACAATAGTCTTGATAATACATCATCTACAGCTCCAGTGCCACGTTAACCAAACATTAATTTTAAGCCATGTGTAGATGTTCTGCTGTTAATTGTAGCTACTCATAGTTTACATTGTAGCACAGGAGGGCAGAGTATTGTTTGTTGGTGTGATGGGTATTTTGGTCAAGAATGGTTTTGACCTAAATTCTGTTGAAACCAGTGATGCAGTGCTTTTGGGTCTCTTAATTACCCAGAAAATTGCACCCCAAAGCCATGCAATAGAATGGGAAATGCATCAGGAATTTCATCCCTCTGAACAGCTATGCAGACACACACAGATCCTGCTGGTTTTTCTGAGAGGCACTTTTAGCACCTCCAGCTTTCCTCTCCTGTCCCCTTAATCTCCTGTCCTTTTTGGAGAGGCCTTGGGGAGTCCTTGTTTCATTCCAATGAATAATGGATAAAGTCCCTGTCCATGCCAAGGAGAGGCAGAGTGAGTGAGGAAAGTTCTAGGCAAGAACAAGGCTGTGTTAGAGAGGCTGACACTGCCCTGGAACAGGGAAGGCTCTCAGCATTCCTGGGGAGGGATATTGAGCTCAGACAAGGGAGGCAAATGAGCAATTGTGTCTCTTGTCTGAGCTGCCTGCAGGGCTCCTGCCAAGGTTTTGCTGTAGCAGCCTGGAGCATCCCAGAGGGAATGGGCAGCTCCCTGTCCCCACTGACCTCCTGGAAACTCCTCTTCCACTGCTGACCCTGAGCAGCATTTTGGCAAATCCTAAACCCATTCACTTCTGGCTCCTTGCCTGCTTGCTGCTTCTTTGCTTTCATGTAGCAAAAAAATTCCAAAAATTTCAGTAGCTGTAAAAATCCCACTACTGCATAGATTATTTTCCCCCCCCCTTTTTTTTTATTCCCTCTCAAAAAAATAAAATAAATAAAAAGGATGTGTAAAAGGAACAGGATGCTAGAATGGGACGATGCTCCTGAGACTTGAAAAGAGAAAAAAGGAACCCGGCTGTGGGAGAAAGTTGAAAGAAAAAATCTCCAGTCCAGCATTAAGTCAAGACTTTGAATTCATAGTGAATTCTAAAAGTGATATTTGCAAGCCTTTTAAATCTGTTTCCTGCCCAAGTTGCCTTCCTTCCACCAAGATAATTGCCCTTTATTAGGCAGAAAAAGCACAAGCAGGATTTGCAGTATTTAGTTGAGGAACCAAAAAATATATTTTTCAGGAAATGCTCCACACAGGATAACCAAATAACTGTCCACATGGATGGAAGCTCTTGGATCTAAAGAAAATCACTTTAGTACAGTTTTTATGCTGCTATTTTGACTCATTTCTAGCAATGGTATGAATCTACAAATGACTGAAGGTGGAAAATAATTAGGAAAATATTACCAGGTACTTAAATGTAATTAGTAGTATTTTTCATTTTGTGGATTTATTTTAAAGAGGGTAAAAGTATTTTTTTTTCCAAAAAATTGGAGGAAGATGCTCAGACATGAGTCCCAAGTACATTGAGACCAGCAAAGTGTAGCATACTATGAAAGACCATATGCCTGTGGGTTAGTGTGCTGAATTATACTGAATTTCTTACAATATTAAAAGTTATTTGTCTTCTAGAATACCCCAGAATTAAAAAAAAAAAAAAGAAAATCTTTTGTCAAAGTCAGAGAGTTTCTAAAAACTTTATATATTAGAAAACTTCATCTTTTCAACCCCTTGGAAATTGGAAAAAAATCTTGTAGAGAGGAACTCTAATCTCTTGCTCTGATTTATGTAACATATAAAATGTATCCATGCTTTTTAAATTTCCAATTAAATGAGAGATACTCTCTCATTGTTACACTGTTCCAAAGAGGAAAAAATTGAAATTATATGGAAAAAAGAAGAAAACCTTTTTTGAAAGAGAGACTTCTTTCTGCTCTTCCAATTGACACGTTGGATTTTATGTCACAGCCAGTGACTGAAGCATAAGTTCAGAAATTAAAACTCCTCTCTAGTTTAAAAATGTGTCATCAACTTCCTAATCACTCCTGGTTTAATCTTTGTGTGATTCTGGAAAGAAATGAAAAGAAAAAAAATATCACAAGAAGGGCTCTGTAAATTATTATTATTATTTTTTTTTCTCTCTGATTCTCTGATGCCAATGGATGACTTAAATCACTTATGCTGATTAAAAACCCACAACATAATCAGTCTTTTTTTTTTTTTTTTTTTTTTCCTTTTTTTAATGTTTAATGCAGGAAAATTCTTGATGTTACTTAAAAGTAGAAAGAGAGACCATTCTGGATACAGCAAGAAGAAGCATCTCAAGTTTTCAGAGTTTTGGGTGAACCTGTCCCCTTGAATTTAATTTGGTGTTAATCTCAGACTGTGATTTTTCTTTGTTCTTTTCTTCCAAATACTTTTTTTTTCTTTTTTTTTAGTCTGAAACCCCTCTTAGTTATCAGTATAGAACTTTTTCTCATCATTATTTCTACATGAGAAATATACTCCTCAGAAGTCAAACTAAGTTTTTTAGAGTTTGTGCTGCTTAAGATTGGAAACAGGTTTCTGCTCTGTACCACAAAAACTAAAAATGGATTTATATGTTCAGTATCCTGAGTCCGTGTGCTCTTAGAGTAGATATTCATAATAGAAGGCCAAAATGAATTGTAAGCAGGCTTAATTAACTAAAATAAAACAGGACTATGAAACCAGATTAAAAAAAGGGCACAAATGTGCCTTTGTTGTTTGGTTTTTTTTAAGTTTTAAGTATTTTGAATAATTCTAAGCATGTAGCATGTTTCAGTAGAATTAAAGGCAGCATTTCCTTCCCTTTTTTTTTTCATATTTTAACTTTCAAATTTTAGATCATATATGGAGGATTTTCTAAAATAATATATGAGGATGAATTTTTGTAGCTCCAGCATATTTGATTGCATATGTACTTTTGGAAAAATTAGACTCTATAAGCAATTAAAAAAATGAAGCATTAGTTAAATTAAAAAAGAATAAAAAAAGACTATAATTCTGACATTCTATTAGGCAATTCATTTATTTAACTAAGCAGAGAGAAATAAAATGCCCCAAAGTATGTCTTTTACAGAGGATTACTCCCACAGCGTTATTTAATTTTATCTGTATGTATCCTACTGATATTGCCTATATTCCTCATTTCTTTATTCCTGTTTGTACATAAAGAATCTCGTTAGCACATCAGTAACTTGCAGTCTAAGCTCCCTGGAGGTACTGCGCTTTTCCTGCACCTTTTTTATGCAGATCTCCCAGGTGTTGCTGTTCAAAGTACAATGCCAAAATCTCAGGTTCACAAAAGCAATTGTCATCTATCAGCAAGGTGCTCCTTCTTTTTGTGTTGAAAAGTGCAAGGGGTAACATAATTTAAAAGAAAGTTATTGCAAAAGTGGCTCTGTCTCCCAGTCCAGTGTCCTGGCTGCAGAAGGAACAGACTGGATTGGGAAAAGCAAAGTTCAGCTTGCAGCCCTCGGCCCTAATGGGTCACAGGACCTGAGTGGTTTTACAGATTTGTCTTCTGGAACTTCACCTTCCCATTTTTAGCACGTCTCTTAGGCTGTGTTAGTAAGTTTTTCATCTAACTCTGATTACACAAGGGGGGAGCAGTGGGGAGAGCATCACCCCCAGACAATCCCTGTTTGCTTTCTCACCCTCTGGAGCTCCAACTGGAGCCATTCCTCTGCTTCCAGCAGAGATGATCCTCTGGGATCACAAGTGGAGATCTTTTAGCAGAGATGATCCTCTGGGATCACAAGTGGAGATCTTTTAGCAGAGATGATCTGTGACGGTGTTCACAGGGATCTGAGGATGAGGGAAGAGACGAGGATCTGACTCCATGTTTCAGAAGGCTTGATTTAGTATTTTATGATATATATTATTGTAAAACTATACTAAAAGAATAGAAGAAAGGATTTCATCAGAAGGCTGGCTAAGAATAGAAAAAGAAGGAATGAATAACAAAGGCTTGTGGCTCAGACTCTCTGTCTGAGCCAGCTGACTGTGATTGGCCATTAATTAGAAACAACCACATGAGCCCAATCCCAGATGCACCTGTTGCATTCCACAGCAGCAGATAACCATTGGTTACATTTTGTTCCTGAGGCCTCTCAGCTTCTCAGGAGGAAAAATCCTAAGGAAAAGACTTTTCAGAAAATGTGTCTGTGACAATGATCCTCTGGAATTAGAAATGGAGATCTTCCAGCAGAGATGATCCTCCAGAATTAGAAATGGAGATCTTCCAGCAGAGAGGATCCTCCAGAATTAGAAATGGAGATCTTCCAGCAGAGATGATCCTCCCTCTGCTGTCTCAGGACCCCCTTTCTCTGCTGTGTACAGGGAAATTCAGCTGGCAGGGAATTTCCCTGACTGCTCGTGCCGTCCCTCGCGTGCGGCTCTGTGTCCGCGCCCCGCTGGAGCAGGACACTGCCACTGCCATTTTCCTGTCTGCCCGAGCTGCCAGGCTCCACAACGATTAAAGGCTGCATCCAAGAGTTAAGACAGATGCCTGTCACTTCAGAAGTGTAAGTCCAGGCTTCAGATCTTCAGCAGGCAGCTCAGCTGCCACTCAAGCTGGCAGCTTCCCCCAGCTGCTTTCGCAGGGATCGCGCTCAGCTCTGCGGAGGTGCGTGACGGATTGGGTTATGTAGGAAACACTGGTGGCAGCTGCAGAGTAAGTATTTGGCACTCACTGGAGCAGGACACCAAGTGAGGCAGTCATCATTAGCTGACTGTCCTGGCTGGCTGGGTCTCGAATGTGAGTTTTGACTCAAAATGCTCTTTTGATGCCGACCCAGTGAACATTATCTGTGACATGGAGAAGTGCCAGCAAGCAGGAGGAGAGTGCCTTGCTCAGAGATGCTGCACAGGGCAGCCTGTGGAGTGGAAGGATCAGGAGATGCACACTCAGACACTTCTGATGTGGCCCAGGACAGCTTTTGAAAGACAAACTTATTGCAGAGGTGTGGTGTAGGGGCACTGGGAAGGGAATGAAAAGCAGCAGCATGCTTTCATCTTAGTGCCTCAAAGTAAGGGGCTGTATTTCATATCTGCTTTTTTTGTTTTAATAAAGTTATGGAAAGATGAAAAAATAAAAAGCTTATTAATCATAAATGGCTTTTCACCTCCTTCAACATTTCAGTTCACTTTCTACTGCTCCCCTTTAAGTTATGACAGACTTAAAATCTTTCAGCTTTAATTCAGGAATCTCTTGATCCTGGCATCCTCTTCATCCTGCCCTGCCAGGGTAAGGGGATGGGAATGGGCCAAAGGAAGGTTTGAAATTTGGTTTCTGCAGAGTATCTTGGCCAGCCAAGCTTGTGTTTGGGCAGGTGAGCTGCTGTGCTGCTGCAGAGCAGAGAGCATCTCTGCTGGGGCAGTTAGTGGCAGCACCAGTGCCCTGTGGTGTGTGCCTTCACCCTCTGGGACTGAAAGCCCAAATTGTGCCCCTTCAGTGGCTCTGGGTGACCCAGTTTGCTTGTGGGGTGTTCAGGGGAAAAGAAGGATCAGTGCTTCAGTAAAAAACAGCTTTTCTCAATGCAATGTAGAAACAAGAAAAGTTCACTTTGTAAACTGCAATATTTTCATCCTCTGGCTTTTCCTTTCATGCATCTCTTCCATGTATTTGCTGCCTGTAATGTGTCTGTGTCACAGATATTAAATCTCTGAAAAGGAATTGAACCTACTAAATGAAAAAGTATTCAGAGTTGTACCACACTTCTTAATACCGTAGGGTCTCTGCAGACATGCTTTAATCTTTGTTAAGGTTAATAATTACATTATAATTTTTTGTAACTATATGAGGGTTAATGAAGCAGGAATGTGGTTTATGGAGGAATTCCTTTTAGAGAATTACTTTCAAAAATTTTTCAAGTGGAATAGTGTTCAACTACATATTTTTCAGTTCAGGAAATCTGTTTCAGTGGGAATTATATTAGATTCAGAAAAATCTTATTATTCCAGTGCAACTAATGTATTTCATTTTTAAAGTCATAGTTTGAATATTTTATCTGTGGGATAATGATACTCTTGGTGGCTTTGTCATACTGATATCACTTACAGCTATCATTTAGTGAAAAAAAAGAAGAGACAGTCATTCAAAAAGAAGAAAATCCTGGCTGGCACTATAGGAACAAACTATAGGATTATAGTTTGTTTCAAATCAGTAAAGTCTAATTTTTATTCAAGATGATGCTTTTCGAAAACAAACTGGCCCTGTTTATCTTTTACTCCTGTTTGAAGGTTGTGGAGAACAAAGCACAAGTAGTTTTAAAGCCCCCACTAAACTAGAAAGGGCATACAGTAATTTCCCTTCACCTCTGGGACTTGAACACAGACTCTGTTGTTTAAAATAAGTTATGACCTCCTGCAGAAAGGAGTTTCCAGAGTCCATCTGGTGTACAAAATCATAAAAGCTCACCCTCTGAAGGAGAACAGGGTGGAGATAAAACATATCCGGTCCCACTCCCTGGTTGTTCTAAGCTGCTGTCCACAGAGGCCTGGGAGAGCTTTAATGCTGCTTTAAATTTGAGGTCCTAAAAGGCAAAGCAAAGCAGGGGAAGCTGGGGAGGAGCAGCAGGAAGGCTGAGGCTGCTTTCATACACAGAGACCTGGTACAGGGCATGTCAGGAGCTGCCTTCCTTGTGCTGTAAAGCATTCAGAGCTTGGGCTTTGCTGGGGAGACAGTGAAGAGGGTGAAAAGGGATGAAATTTAAAGTGATTTTGTAGTTTCCAGAACAAGCTTGTATTTGTCCCTGTGCTCTGGGGGTGGGGAAGTGGAAATGGAGTTGGGGAAGTGGAAATTGAGTGTGCTGCATCCCTAAGAACCAGCAGATGACAGAAATGACAATTTGCTCAGGAGCCTCCCTAACCTGGTGCCAGTTGGCAAACTGGGCTGCTGTTCAAGCATCAGTCAAGAGATTCTGGGATGGATCTGTTTTGCAAACAGTGCCTCTTCATGTGATTCTAATGACAAGTCTGCAACATCTGGCTCTGGTTTTGGACTCAGAGCTCATGCATTTGCATGCCCTGGTCCTTCCAGAGATGATTTCTGTCTTGGAGGGTGAACAGTAGCCTTTGTATAAACACTACATCCATGGTTTGTAATATCTTTTGTTTTCATTGCTTCTTAGCAGCCTACAACAGATATTTTGAAATTACTTAGAAGCATGTTAATTTTAAGAGTTTGCTCGAAATCTCTCTATTTAATTGTCCCTGAGTTTGGTTATTTTGTTCTTGTTGTTTTCCAACTCCTTCATAAGTTTCTTACAGGTTTTTCAGCCAATTCTGTTCCCTCAGATCATGGGTACTTTTTCCATGCAATCCTGACATGCCAAGGGCTCTGCTCTCTAGAGCTGACCTGGAACATGGAGTGGGAGTTTGCATCTTGTTACATATTAAGCTCCAAACCTGCTAATTCTGATGGAACAGAGATATTTCTGTCAAAAAGACTGAGAATATACATTCTTGTGTTCCTGTTGAATTAGTAGTAAAACCTGAACACATTTTGGAGGTGATTCAATTATCTCTGTATCACCATTAAGGTACTAACTGGGAGATGGGATTAGAAATAATTGTAATTGTTCAACAGAGACAGAAAAAAAGAATCAAATACAGAAATACAAGGCTGCAGAGTGTAAAGGTGGAAATGGTTCAGCTTGGGCTGACTGTTGTGCAGTGCTGGGATTTCTTTGTTTGGTTTTTCTTTTGACATTGCATTTTTACCTGTTCTGAGTTTGGATCTGAAACAGCTTTTACAGAAACTTTTTTGCAGTGACAGAAAATCAGAAAGAGATAAAACACAATGATACAGTAAAGATAATCCCAACTGTGGATGGAGCATTCATGGACATAGACCCTCCTTTAATGACCAAAGTGCTTCCGGTGTCACTGCATGCAATGTCAAATACATTTCTTGTCCAGTGCAGTGTCAACTTTATTGTCAGTGGGCAGTTCCTA
Organism: Molothrus aeneus; assembly: GCF_037042795.1. NCBI lineage: Eukaryota > Metazoa > Chordata > Aves > Passeriformes > Icteridae > Molothrus > Molothrus aeneus. Next base: position 34,186,126 of record NC_089652.1, on the reverse strand, counting down.
AATTCTGTGCTGTGTATTTCCCTTCAGTTTGCTGGGGATGTTCTGGGGAGGTGCAGTGACTGACAGTCCCATGGTGATGGCTCAATGCACCTCCAGCTGCGCCACAAATTGTCACCAGCAGTGGAGTAAGAGATTAGAGGGGACTCACTGAGAGAGGCAACAAAAGCAACAAACTCATCCCCACAATGCAATTTCAGTTCAGTGTGTTCAGAAAAAGCTGAGCTTGAGTCACAGGCCAATCAACTCGAGTCACTCAAATACCATTTGAGTCACAGTCAAAGCAATGAATTGCTGGAGAAGCAGGAGATGGACTAAAAAGTAATTACACAGGGGGAAAGGTGTTCTGGTAATAGGTCTAGAAATGACTAAATTTTTTTTTATTAGCGGTCCCAGTCTAAGTCTTTGATGACTGTGCCAATGTATGGGAGATCCAGAACAAAACCACAGCATTTAGATGGCACTGCTTGTAATGGCTCATCTCTCATTAGGGGTACCTTGTGAATCATTGTGTGCATCACAACTCCTTGCTGTGTCACCTCATTGACTTTTTGTTCATGGTAGCCAGACAGATTTTTTCTTTGGATATTCTGTAGATTCTTTATTTAAATCTCCAGCATGAATGCCATGTCATTTTTGGATTTTCCTGGAAGTTTCCAGTTCTGTGATCTTTAGTAAGTCAAACTACCAAGCATAAAGGCCACATGGTGTGATCCATGATGGAGGAGTGGCGTGGGGCTGGGTTTGTAGCCCTGGACCCCTCCCTGGGCTCCCTGTGTGCTCTGGGCAGAGGCTGTGGGGGGATTCCTTTGGCATTTGGCTGCCACAGAAGTCATTGGGAAAGGCTTCATTGATTCCAGTGGACTGGGATCAATTAGTCTTCAATTAGAGAATGACCTTGATACTCTTTCTCTAATCAGCATTTCCCTGTTACATCAGTGCTGCTTGGCGCTGTCCTAGCTCCAGTCTGAGTATTTAATTTATTTTTTTTTACTTATAGATCTGCATTACTGCTTTTAGATTGGAGTAAAGTCAATTGAAGTAAATTTCCTCCTTTGCTTTATGTCTGTACCAACACACATCGTTTACTTAATGCAATCCATTAGTCTTCTTTCTGTCTCATCTGTTAGCCATTATTTTAATACTTTTAATGTAGAAGCTCTAGATTTCCTTCAATAATATTTCAATCCTAGTATAGATCCTATAATATTTTTTGTTCTAATAAAGATATCATATAACATATACCCAGGCAAATACTCCAGTTGCTAATCATACAAAATCTATTTATTAACTTTTGAGAAACAGAACTACACATTTCCTTAAATGCCTTAAATATTCTAATTAATTGGGATGTGATCTTTCCTAAATGTGCCGGATCACTTCAGCCTGAGTGCCATTCAATGCTGCAAATTTTGTTTTCTGACTTTTAATCATTAGTGGTTATTCCCCTGATGAGCTTATTAGCCTTGAGTACAAATACTTCATCTACCCTAGTGAAGAACTAAAAGTCTAAGGAACTCCTTAAATATGCATGGATATCTAAAGTTGCCTTTTTTTTTCTTCTTCTTCATAGGAAGTAAAGTGAAGTGACACTGTCATATAACATCATCTTCACTAATTTTACTATTTCAAGGTTAAATACTCATATTTTGTAGGAATAGGGAATGTCTGTGGTTTGATATAGATAGAAAATACATGCCTTGTACATACCAGCTATCTGAAAAAAGCTCTGTATTTTATCTATTTGCTGTGGAGTTTTACTCCAAAATTATATTAACTAGTCAAGCAGGAGACACCACATTTCTGTACAGCTTCCATCCATCTGAATTCTTCGGGCTGGAACTGTATTTTGTTCAGAGTAAGGACTGAGTGTAGTCCAAGGACACTTTTTTTATCAATCTATGATGACAGATGCTAATAATACGTAATTATGCAAGATATAAAAATGATAAATTAGAACTCACAAGGGTTATTTTGGTGCTCATACTTTCTCTTGAAAACAGAGGAGACAGAAGCTTTGATAAGACTTTTTAATAGTTTTCATTTTGCTCTCAAAAGTTCGTCAGTTGGGTCTCTGCTGTGAGAATGGTTTCATCCCCTTCAGTGATGTGGACAGTCAGACAGGGAAGTTTCCTTAACAGGGATGTGAGTTTTGGTTGGTGTTTGTTTTTGCTGTCATTATCAGGATAAACATTATTTTCAGATTTTTCTTGCTCTGTAACACAGCAGAAAAATCCCTGTGACCAATTTGAACCATCCTTCTTTCAATGGAACATGGGACAGGATGTAGGAGCTGGGACAGGAGACAAGAAAACAGCAGTAGGGATTTTTGGAAAAGATTTGAGTATAATGTCTCATCAATTTCTTGAGCTGGTTTTTTACCTGTCCATCAGTCACCCTTTCTTTTGTTTCCTGAGAATTTCTACGCGCTGGAATCTCTAAGTGTACTTCAAGGTTTTAGAAACTATTATTTTCCTTGCTTTTTACTTGATTTTACACTGGGGCACAAGGAATAATATCGTTTTCTCCAGTGAAAATGAGAATAGTGGAATATTAGAAACCTGGATTTTAGCACTAAATATATGTACAGTGTGTGTTTGCAGTGCTTATATATCTGCCTGCAGAGCTAAAAATATGTATTATTTTCCCCAACCATCTTGTTTTGCTGGTCATAGCTTTAAGTTTCTTTCTTTCTTTCCTTTTTTTTTTTTTTTTAACCTACTTAAACTTTCCTCAAATATTTCCAAATACTATGAACCATTTGTAGCTGTCCTAATTCTGGCTCATAAGCAATGCTAAAAATTCCTCCCCCAATTGACAGCTTTCTTTGCCAGATTACAATATTCCCAGCTGATTAGTTATCTTAACCGCAGGGCTTTTTCTGAAAAGTACAATTAGCAGAATTTGTTTCAAGCTCCTACTAACAGTTTGCTCTAGAATGTAATTTGTTTCATGTTTTCAGAGCAATGAATGTTATTCACGTATTTTTGAAAAATCTGCTAAGAGTATATTTTCATCCCTTTCCTTTCTTTCTTCTTCTCCCAATGCCAAGAAATAAAAATTGAAAATATGATTTCATCTGGAACTGAGAGCAGCCCTGGCATTGAATTGAGTGGGGCTCTGGATGTGCAGCAGTTGTTGCAGTTAAATTCAGCCATTTATGAAAATAGCACCATGTGGAGGGGTAGCTGGGAGGAGCAGGAGGAAGCAGGAGGATTAGGAGCTTTCAGCAGTGGGGATTTGTGAGCCTTGGAGCAGGGAGTGCTCTGCTGGGCTGAGTTTGAAGAGCTTTCAAAGTTGAAGCTGAGGGGAATCAGAAGTGAAGGTCTCGTCCTTTGCCAGCACAGACATTTAATTTTCATTCATTTGGGAGTTCCAGCTGCAAACTCTCCACCAGAAAGCTGTGGCTTTGTCCCTGTTTATTTATCAGCACTGATGGGAAAGGCAGACAGCAAACTTGCATGCAGCTTTTGTAAAACTTTATAAAGATAAAAACCTTGTAATATATCCTTCACTTGGAGCACGGCAGCTGACACTTGCTGAATGGCTGCTGGAGTGTGATTAAATCCTTGGGAAAAAAGGGAAGAGTTACAGCAAGGAGCTATTAAAAAGCTTGAGAAACAAATCCAGGAGACTGGATGTGTCTGGTTTGTGTTGTGGGCTCAAGAGGGTGGTGGGAGGCAGCACAGCACATCTGAGAGGAAGAGGGAGGATGGAAGAAGAGAATACTGCTGGTCCCAGATTTCCCACCGTCGTGCTCTGGTTGTTCTGCTAAGGTTTTTTGGAAGATGAACAAAAATTGGAAGAAGTGATATCAAAGCCTCCCTGTCCCAATGTGCATTAAATGCATCCCACATATTTATGAATTGGAGACAGGGAGTGATGTGGTAAAAAAGCTGGGGATAGGATTTTTTTTTTATACCTTGTAGTTCTGATTTCAGTAAACAGTGGCTGAAGTGCTGAAGTGCTGCACAGGCACTTCAGAAAATGCCATTGGTTTCTCTCTTAGCTGCACAGAAAATCTATGTCCTTTTTAAAAGTAATTGTCAATAAAATTAGAGATCCTGAATCTATTTTTATTATAAAATTTCCATTTTATAAATCTCTACTACAGACTCACTGAATTTAAAGACATTAAATGAGAAGCTGGACTGGTTGTTTATAAGACACAAGTAGAATTTTCATAGGATAGGGAAATTTCAGACTATTCATGGTAATTTTCACATTTAGCAGTTAGTGCAAGGTAATGTGGCTGCTTATACTCAGGATAATACTTATTTTTATTTAAATGGTTATTTTCAAACTGAAATCATGGGAGATTGAAGCCTGCTTCTCTCCTTGTTTATTTTTTTTCTTGCACATTGTTTTCTTTTATAAAGAAATAAAAGACTAAAGAGATTTACACTGGCCAGAGTTTAATTTGTATTGACATTTCTATCTTACCTCTGAGGTTTTGGGAAAAAATGGAATCCAATGAGGTCAGACATATACAAATGAGAAGATATTGCTTTGAGTTGCATGAGCACTGAAACACCTAAATCCAACTTAATTGTTGGATAGGTGGAGACTTAGTCCAGCCTATGAAGCATGGACTTTGGGGCTGCAAAACCAGTGTATGTTTTAGTGAGTATTTATTGAAATCACAAAGCTCTGGGTTGGAGGGATAGAATTCAAAATACCAAATAATTTTTATAATAATCTCATTGACAATGGGAGAAAAATATCAGTTGATCTGCCTGTGCTTTACCTCTGGATGGTAAAGAACATGAAAACTGATCTGATTTGCAATAGTGGTGCTGCAGGTTTTGGTCATCCCACACAATTTAGAGCATCATGTGACCACAGGCGTTTTATATTAGAAAATAAACTTGGCTTTACAGGTTTATAACTTGTATATAGGACTAAAATACTGTATAGGGAACTCATAAGAGCAAATCCTCCTGAGCTGTTCTCCTGTTCTCAATTTATGTATTTTTCAAGGAGATGCATAAACATCCCAGCATTTCCTACTATGCCGATTTGTGAAGTATCTTCTCAAAAGCTTTTCTTGAGAACTTGCTTTGTGCATTGACTACAGAAATATTTTTTCCCACAATTGCCTAACGTGGACTGAAGGAAATAACAGTCGAATTTTCAGTCATAGGGAGAAATTTCCAACTCTGCATTCTGTTAAGTGTAAGTTTCCTCCCTGAGTCTTTTATTCCCAAGACTGTTTTTGTACCAAGTGGGATAAATGCTCTGCTATTTGCAGATTAATACTTATGTGATACTTGCTGTTAAATCAGAAACTGCATCTTACCAATTCTGTCACCACGGTGTTGCTGATCATGTAATTGCTACAGTTATTTTTGATTAGCCAGCTCCCACAGTGATGCTGTGTGGAGCAGGGAAGTCATCCTTACCCAAAGCAGCCCTGGACCTCAGTCAAAGGAGATGCTAAAATCAGCCTGTGCATCCTGTCATGGAAATGGATCCTGTGAGCATTATCTGCTGACCCTGCTGGCTGAGGGGATTTTAGAATCACTAATAACAGGCTGCATGTGATGAAAGCTCCTGGCTGATGGGGAGTTACCTGACCCTTTCAAGGCAGGCTGCACTGCCTCTGTGCACCAGCTTTATGCAGAATGCTCGAGATGGGTGTTTTGTCAGGGACACTTCTGTGAGACAAAAGGGGTGCTTGAAGAGATCCTTTTAAATAACTTGGGTATCTTAAAAGGAGGTAATTTGAAACAAATTCTTTACATTTCGGTATTAATGACCCTAAAAGTAAAATCGCTTCTTTTTTTTTTTTTCTTCTTTTTTTATGAGCATCAGTATGATCAAGAGCATATCCAAAAGTGCACAGATCTGCAGTTTCCTGCAGAACCAGGGGAAAAAAAACAACTGGGTGTAAAGCAGCATAATGTGTGAGAATTGGCCCTCTCCCTGCTCTCGATGATGTTTGAGTATAATAAAACGTGGCACTATGACAGATACCTTTTGGGAGCACTTAGAGCTTTAAATGGACTCTCTGTATTACAATACTAAATTGCAGAGTTACTACCATAAAACACACCAAATAGATTTACATTTAAACTGTAACAGAACAAGGGAGATAATGTCACAACCAGGCAACAAAAATGGGAAGGCCAATCCCAATAAATGTCAGCTCCTTATTTCATTCTCCAGTTTGTTGGGAAGTTAGGAACTTTTGAATTTTGAGTCACTTCTTGCCAAGATATAAGTATATAAAATTGTTCTTCTGAAGCTTTTCAGCCTCATGGATAAACCATCTTCAATGAAATCATGGGTCAGAGTGGCTAAAACAGATCCAGATTAATCATTGCAGCAACAGTTCCTTGCTCCCAAAGGTCTTCCCTACTCTCTTTCCCTCCACCATAACTCTTTACTCTTTGTCATTTTTCTATTTTTAAAATTGAAGGCTTTAATATTTTATTATTATTATTTTTAGTCCATGGTGGTATGGTTTTCCTCTCTTCCTTTACTTACTTTTAAATTTATTTTTCCACTTATGGCCTTCACACAATCTCTCTGTTGTTCTCTCTCACTTGATTTTATTTCTTCAGATATTATGAATGATCTAATTGCATTCTGGCTCCCTGGGACAGTTGGTGCCATTGTGTAAAAGTGGAAACAACTGTTTTTTTAGAATGTGGCACAGAATGTATCTCTCCTTTCCTTTGGTTCATAAAACCATAGTAGATTAACTCAACTAATAGTGATTTTTCTGCAGCCCATCAGTGTGACATGGCATAAATATTCAGAAGTATCAGTGGAGCTTTTTTCTGACAGTTACTCAAGGAGTTTGACTCAGAAGTGCTTTGTGAGGATGAGTTTTCTCTTGATTCATAAACAGCTTGGGTATTGGTCAAACTTGTGAATTAAATTCTGCTTTAGCATAAAAGCATGGTCTTCATTTGAAAAATCATTTTTGCCACAGCCTAAATCTGGACTTTTGCAAGGTCTGGTTAATTCACTTAGAAAACTTTCTAGCTACCTTGTGATTTATGAATGGACAGAACTGTGCTTTAAATAGAAGAGCTTTTTTCTTACAAAGAAAACAAAATAGATGTTGAAAAGGGGACTTGCCTGTAACAGTATTTTCTGTGACTTGCATCAAATGTATTTGTCTTTATAATGACATTGATTTTTATAGCTCCTATAACTACAAAAATAATTAAGAGCGTTTCACTGAGCTAAAGAGGGATGTTTCATATTGACTTGAGAGTTAATTTAAATTACAAATGAAATACAGGAGAAGTGCCCTAAAAACTGATGTGTACATTTTTGTAGCATGGTGAACAGATAGCAATTAGTGATAAGTGATTTGCCTCCAAGTTGCTTTGAATAGCAGATGAGGAAGAGCTCAATAGAGAGCAAATAAGCTGGAGAGAAGACAGAGGAGTTAATCTCCCCTCCAGGGCAATGATGTTCCAGGTGATAGCCTTACAATGGATTTTGTCACTCTGTGTTTTAATGCTCCCAAACAATGGATTTTCACCTTTTATTTCCTCGGGATATTCTCTCATAAATGGTCTATTTAGCAAGGCTTAGGCTTCCCCTGGGTCTTCTCTTTGCAAATGAATCAACAGCATCAATTAGGATTGATTGGGAAGGTCAGGCTTGGTTTTGCACCAGAAAGATTCATAACCAGAGGTGGCCATGGCATGAATGTACAGGATTGACTGGTGGGGCTGGAGCATGGATTGTGTTGGGAATGTTGTGCTCAGCAGGAACAGGACAGTCATTGCCACCTGTGCTGGGCACTGCTGAGGCCACACCTTCAATCCCAGAGTCAGTTTTGGTCCCTCATGACAAGAAAACTATTGAAGGGCTGGAGTGTGTCCAGAGAAGGGAACAGAGCCTGGGAAAGGTCTGGAGAACCAGGAACAGCTGAGAGGGCTCAACCAGGAGAAAAGGAGGCTCAGGGGGAACCTTCTCACTCCCAAAAACTCCCTGACAGGAGGATGCAGCCAGGTGGGGTCTGCCTCTTCTCCTTGGTAACAAGCAACAGGAAAAGAAGAAACAACCTTAGGTTGTACCAGGGGAGGTTTAGATTAGATATTAGAGAAAATTTCTTCGCTGAACTAGTTGCCAAGCCCTGGCACAGCTGCCCAGGGAGGTGGCAGAGTCCCTGTCCCTGGAGGGATTTAAAAGCCATGTAGGTGTGGCACCTGGGGACAAGGTTCAGTGCTGGCCTTGCCAGGGCAGGGTTACTGGTTGCACTCAATGATCTTAAATGTGTTTTCCAACCTTAATAATTCTATGAGAATTCAAAATAATTGCTGCATCTGGAGACAGCTAAGATACACATTAAACAGGAAATGTGTGGAAAAGCCAGCAAATGACACAGAATTCAGCCCATATTGATGCCTTGTGAAGACTGACCTGAAACAGAGACTAGACAGAGCTAAAGAATAAAGTAGGGATTTATTAGAAGGCCTCAATGGATGCACCTTGGGCAGCACAAGAGAGCCAGGGCTACACCCAAGATGAACCAAAATGGTCACAAAATGCACGGCCGCTCATGGGGTCTCTCACTTTCATAAGTTCTGCTCCATTTGCATATTGGAGTTAATTGTCCAATTACAGCTTCAGCCCATGCAGTCCCATCCTGCTTGTTTTTCTCTCTTCAGTCCATGTTGTTTATGCTCTTGGGGCTGAGATTTGGATCATTTGTCCTTGGTCCCCAGGTAGAGAAGGAATTGCTTTGTCTCCCTGCTCTGTGAAGAAAGCTCACCATCCCTTAATATGAAGCCCAGAACTACACACTAAAGCAGCACAGAATCTGAAAAATATAAAAGCTAAAACCTCAGGCATTAACATGAATCAGAAACTTGTAATAAAGTGTCATCTCTTTACAACTGTTTCTTGATGGAATTAGTACTTTTCTAATTGATAGTTCGGGAACATTGTAATGAAATTTCAGCTATTTTGCTTCTATCATAATGTACAAATGTGTAAAATTATTTCTGATTATAGATGGTTTTTATATTGTTTTGTCAAATTTGCCACTCTTAGTGATGACAACTTTGAAAATTTTGAGGGATTAATATAGATGCCAAAACGTCATATAGATGCCAATGTTACTGAGCAGCCTGTCTCAATTATATTTTGTGGCAGAGAATATTTAATATACATAAAGTTTTTCCTTTGCTTGAGTTTGAATCTATTTTAATTCATACTCGTCAGCTCTTTCTGATTCTTAATTATTTTTTTTTTATTATCTGGTTTTCTTCCTGAAAATTTTGTAGCAAAATTTGGCATTGCACAACAGAAGAAAAATCAAAAACAGAACAAAAAATCAAATATGTTTGATTTTTTTTTTAATAAATTTTATACTTTCTGCATTCTAGTTTGGCAGAACTGGGCAGAATAGAACTGCTGTGTGTCTGGATGTGTTTACTTTCCTAATGAATATCTTTTCTGGCTGAACTGGAAAATTTCAGGACAGACATCCTGTAGCTCTGCCATAGCCAGTGCTTTGGTTAGACTGGAAAAATCCAGGTCTGCTCTTGAGCCACAGTGGGTCAACAGATGAGCACTTGTGCTCCACAGTAAGCCCAAACAAGTAGGAGACACCAATTATGGGATATCCAGGTGTGTGTGCATTTCTGTTTAGGTGATCCAGGATAGGAATATGTGAGTCTAATGACAGTAAAAAATAAAAAAAAAAATAGCTGGGGGCCTTAAAGGATTATTTTCTGCCAAGGCTGCCCTCAATGCAGCTTTTAATTAGCACATGATTTATATGTCTGATTTCTGTGGTGCATTCCCTCTGCAGAGAGAAGCTGAGGGTGGTGGAGACTCTTGGAAGCCAATTCCAGAGCTGTGGGAAGCAGGGGTGGCTCTGTGGTCCCTGAAATCTCTGCTCCCTCCCAGGGGGTGGATGCTCCCCGTGCTCTGCTGGCTCAGCAGGCAGCCCCTGCTCTATTGATCCTCCTGGGATCAATGGGGAAGTGCTGTGCACAAATTGATGGCAAAGTTTGGTCCTCACACAGAACAGCGGCTGTGAACAAAAGCTCAAGAGAGGCGGAAGCGCGGAGTGGGGATTTCTTACAGAGCACATCCAACTACAGAAGGTCTTACAGGAGGCTGAATAGTCACTTTTGCTGCTGCCAGCTCAGGTGTGAGGCAGCAGGACAGGTTGGAGCAATTAAAAAGCCACTGCATCCCCTGCCAGGCCTTCCCAGGGTATTTGCTGAATGCCAGGTGCAGCCTGCCTCGCTGGAACAGAAATTGCTTGCGTTGATTTTGATGATGTTGGGCTTCATTTCAAAAGCTCAACGACTCAAAAGTTGTGCTGGTGTGGATGTTGAAGAAAAGGACTTCAGAATTAAGAAATAGAATTCATGCAAAACTCCAGGAGTAAAGTGGCAATAAGAAAAGTACTGGCACCTGTCCATGTGCTGCAGTCTTATTGGAAGAAATGCAAATCATCTTTGGGCTGAAAGTAGCACATGAGAAAGCTTTTAATTTTGTTAAAATGAATTACCCATCATTATCTTGTTGCTAATATGTAGAAGTAGACTACTGAAAGACACTGAATAGTCACAGTAATTTACCATTAATCAAGGGAAAAAAGCCTCAAAAGACAGGGTAAAATCACATAACTGAGGAAACAGTTTGCATCTTACATGAGTAATTTGCTGTGTAAAATTCAAAACAGAAATAACAGCAGTGTGTGGCTCTATTGACGAGGTTTGCCTGCAGGTGTCCCTTAGAGTAATAAGAGGCCACACAGATACTTTGTTTTGTTTTATTTTGTTTTACATTTCCTCCTTTCTTTACCTGTGGATTGTCTCATTTTGGTCCATACTCAGCTTGGAAGTGCTCACTGGGAGAGATTTGGTGCTGATCCTTAAAGTGTTGTGTTTGTTGTAATGTGTTTGCTTAGGTAGACCTTGAGGTTTGATCTGTAATTATTACACAGAAGGGTGAAAATATGCAAGGAACGGTGACTTTATTCTAATGAGCACATTTCTGTAATTATTCTTACTCTGTTTATTCCCATTCTTGTGCTTTACTAACAAACAAGACAAAGAGCAACCTTAGTAACTCCTACAGCTAAAATCACTGGGTTTCCTTGAAAAGGGAAAACATCAGATTTTCTGGCTTTGACCTTTCCCAAGGATGATGTGAAGATACTTTGTTGTCACCTGCCCCTTCCCATCTCTGATACTGCAGATGATGGTTGATGCCAGAGTGAGTCCCTTGGAAGTGACTTAGAGAAGGCAGATGTGCTTTGAGTTTGTCATGTGCCAAAACAGGCTTTGAGTCAGGTTGTAAGTGAGAAAGGACTGCAAATTTACACCCCATGGTGATTCTAACACTGCTGCTAGACTGCGAGTCTGAAGGGGAAGGTGTTCCCAGAGCACCTCAGCACTGCAGACTGAGCCATTTCCATCATTCCAGTGGGAAGGTGTAGGCACCTAAATCATTCCGTGCTCCTGTGGGCACTGCTGCAGAAGCTGCTGTAAGTTCAGGTAGCCCCTTCCCATTTCTCTCAAATCTGCGTGTGGCTGTGAAGCTTTGATCCCTGCATGAAGCTGACAAGTGATAAAAGTTTCTGGAGCCCTGGCCTATTTCTGTGTGGTTTATCTTGCCAAGGGAGCAGCAGAAGAACAATTAATCTGCTCAGTCAGACACATTTTGTAGGTAGGATTTGGTTATTGTTACAAATTTGGTTCAGTGATTTCCCCTTTGCAGTTTCTCAAATCCTTCCATGTGTCTCATTGTAGCATTTGCAAAACAAAAGCAGAAACATGTTTTTGAATCTGATAATGTGGAGAAATGTTTCATGAATTATAAATGAATGTCAGTGATGCATGAGTGTGCATGCTAAACTGATGGAAGATTTGAAATATGCAACATGTTAGCATATAACTTCACTCAGTTTCAATTTTTGAGTTTCACTTAGTGAGTTACAGTAGTACTTCAAAACCAATTTAAAAATATTGTAATTAAGATAAGTTATGTTTTTATTCACTATCAGTATATGGGAGCTGTCATGTACCATATCCTGAAAGGGGATTTCAAAATCTGGTCTTCTGTTCTCTCATCTGGAATTTTAAATAAATCTTCTTATTGATCTCAGATTTTTAAAAATCTTTAGATTCTACTGTTTAAATCGAGGTAGACCATTGAAAAAAATTAACTGATGGCAACTCTTTGGCAAGTGTTTTATTTCTATTGCATGCCACTGAATTAGGGAGGGGCAAGATATTCCACATACAGGCAAACACAAGGTGACATCCTGAGCTTGGTTCTCAAAACTCTGGTGATGCAAAGCTTCTTGCCAGCTCAGTAACATTTCTTCTCTCACACAGCTTTGTGTGTTTTCTTTCCTGTCCATCAAAATGAAACATTCTAAAGCTTGAGGATTTTATTAATCAAGTAAGCTCATCCAAATTAGTTTCATTTACTTGAAAGCTCTGTCAAGACATATGAACCCATGTGATCTTGCTGTTTTTAACCAGGAGCAGAGAATCTAGGCTTAAATAAGACTTGCAACTACAAGTTCTGGCTAGTCCTTCTCTTAAAGAGAGCAGAAACCCAAGTTTCTCTCTGCGGTTGCTGAATGGTATGAGGCCAGACAGCTAACATGCTTCACAGTCAAAGGAACAGAAACTATTTGGTTATTTATACTTTTCTTTTGCTTTCATCCTTCCAGTTGTAATTTTTTTTTTTCCTCCAGCTTGGCATATTTCACCTTATAAAAATAAACTTAGTATTTATGGGTTCCTTGTACCACAGCAGGGCCTAGGAGGCCTCAAAGGGATGGAATTAATCCAAATGCTTGGAAACAGCATGCTCCCCAATCACAATAAAATTCAAGATAATCAATTTAATCTAATTTGTTTCAACTGTTTTGAAAGATAAAGTTGATTGTGAGAACAGCTGGACCTTGAACTTCTGTTCTTTAGACATTTTTAAAGATTTATTGTGGAAAACAGAGGAATGCAAGTATAAAGCCATTATGCAGTTTAGTGTTGGGGAAATATATACATCAAGACTGAAAGCATTCATTGCACTTTATATTCAAAATGTTCTATTGGCAGGCATTGACTTGTGTTGCTTCTGCAGTTGACCATTCCAAGCAAACACACGGATCAAAGCTACTCTTAACCACTTTATAATTATTTAATTATTAATTGTTAATTTAAAATTTATGCTTCAGATAGACTTTATATTTGAATTAAGGAGAGCCTGTACTGAAATAATAAAAAAAATTGAATTATAGGTTTGAGAAGGGATTGGTGTGGTGGTCATCATTTTATGCTGGCATTAAGTGTTTAGGAGTATCAGGGCTGTGTATCAATTTGACTGGTTTTGAAGCATTTTCATTTTCACAAGTGCAATTAATGTTGAACTACTTATTGCCTTCTGTTGGACTCTGAGTAATATGTTTTTGTGAATTAGTGAATCAGTTGTTCCATTTGTCACACTGCTACTAGACACTAAAGAACATAAATAGAAATACATTCCATGTTTTGAACAGCAGTCTTCCAAGAGAAATGTCCAGTCAGATTCTCCATTTTCAAAATATCTGGAATAACTCCTCAAATATCAGCCCAAATAAGGGATATCAAAGTGGATGGATTTCTTCTTCCCTTAAATACTGCTTTTGCTCTCTTTTACTGTCCCATCTTTAGTGCCACAATTATTTGATTTAAGGTATGGCTTTAGGTGTGTTTTTATTTCTCTTCCCCATTCTTTTTGGTTTTGTTCTTTATTGTCAATAAAATGGTATAATTTTGTCCCAGCTGCAAAAGTTACTCCCTTCAAAGCACTGCACCTGCGGGTTCATTTTATTGAAAGGCATTTTGAGATGTAGACAGTAAAACTTAACAATTCTTTTGATAGAAATTGATGTGGAAAACTGCCACAAAGATGAGGAAAACAACAGCAGGGAGTGAGAAAAGGAACAGATGAAATAAGGGTTTTTTTTTTCATAAACTCTACTCTGTTCTAAAAGACTGACCTGTATTAAAAGCAGAAAGACATTTTAGATCTTGTACTGGCCTTTTCCCAACTATTTTGTTCACAACATTTGATAGTTTGCAACAAATAAAAAGAAAATATTTTGAAATGTTTAAAAGTGAGAGATTTTTAGGTATCAGGAAGATCACCTAGGGGACTTTGAGTAACGAGGTGTGGTGGAAGGTGCCCGTGGCAGGGGGTTTGAAATGAGATTAACTGTAAAAACCTTCCAACCCAAATCTTTCTATGATTCTATGAATGTTCTTAGTCTGGTAATATTTTAATGTAGTATAAATTCAATCAAATTTACTGTTTTCACTAAACTCAAAGGGAACACTCTTGAATTTATTGTGGGGTTATGGTGATTTTCACAAAGATTTTACTACAGTAGGTGTTCAGCCTTCAGTAACACCTACTCTTATTAAATAAAGAACTGCAGGTGAGCTTACACCACTTCTTTTTGGTCTGGATTTGTTTGTTTGTTGATTTACTTTTCAGTTGTGAGCAGCATCAGCAATTTTAATTGATGTAATGAACCAAGAACTTGTTGTTCCTGCCTTGGTAATGGTGACTCAGTGACGTTTTAAAGTTGAGCTCTTAAAACTGACTTTTAAATCAGGAGCCAGCTGCTGTAAAAAAACAGTGGCCTTAGGGTGACCTGCTTCTCCCAGACTATGGAACTTCAGCTGTCATAACTGTATTTATAGTTATTGGTAACTTAATATAGGAAATGATTCACTTATTAAATCTATTAAGTAATTTTGTTGTGAGCTACTGGCTAGCAGAGTTGTTGGCAGTAAAAGGTGTCCATTCCCTTGCTTTAGTAATGAAAGTAAAAAGGAATTTAGCAAAAGCCATTTTCTTTCTCTGTCCTTTCTCTGGAGCCTTTTTGCCTTCCCAAAGTAGATCTTTCTGTGGAGTACTGAAAGTTGAGAGGCTGGAATTCTGACCCTTAAAGGCATAGGTAGTTTGGAATTTACACATGGCACAGCAAAATGCGCCAGAGCCCCTTCAGAATTTTTGAAGTTTTGTGTACCTTTTTTGCTCATATAGCTGTTTTCTTGATTTTGGCCATGAGTCAGCCAAATGACTGTGGAAATGGTGTTTACTGAGTTGGTTTCCCACCTCAGTGCTGCCTTTATTTCCTGAGAGAAAACTGTGCTGTTGGTGACCACCCACCTGCTGAGCTGTCGGAGCCCAACAGGGCACAGCCTTTACTCTGCAGCTCCATCAGCTTCCCCAGAAATCCACCAGAAGGAAGTGTGAATTCCAAGCTGGACCCCCACTCTTATTGCTTGTGACTAAAATTCCTTCTCAAAACAAAGACTGACCTACCAAATACCATTTCCACTTCTTCTTTTCAGGAAAGCTCTGGGATGTATTGACTCAAAGTCAGGGGTGGCTGACTGCACCCTGGCACAGAAAAATCGATCTCATCTCTGTTCAGTTAAAAAAAAAAAAAAAGTTTTCTGAAAAGAAGGATCATAAACTGCTAATGTCTGATGCTCTTTGGATCTGAGATGAGACAGGTAAAGGAGGGCTTGCAGGAGAAGAAATTGCTGGGCATCTCAGTTGTTTTTACCTGCATTTTTCCTCTTAGCCATAGGTGCCTTTCCGGCAATTGCTGACAAGCAGTAGAGGCTGTAGGGTGAAGAAGGGATCTGATTTAACTTCATACCAGGATACTCAATTGTTGTGTAAAGGCTAAAATTTCAGGCCAGACCCCTTCAAGGCTGACTGATCTCGCTGGGCTGCAGCTTTTCCTGCCACAGCCCTGTTACAGACCATGGCATGTGCAGGTGTCTGATGTGCTGCTCCATCCATGGACTCAGGGATGTCAGGGAGCTGCTGCTTGCTTGCTACTCCCCATTTCCCTCTTGCTGAGTGGGTGTAAAAGGCTCCATGAAACATTTGGTGTATGCAAATGAACAAACAGGTGAATTATCAAGAACTATTGGTTTAGGAGGAAAAAAAAAAAAAAAAAAGTCAATTGTCTTATCTTTCCTGGAGACATGCTATGGCCAGATAAGCAGTTCATCTTCCCAGGTATGTTCCATTAAGTATATTACCCAATCAACTAGGATATATAAAGCATATTGCAAGTCTAATCTCCCCAGGCAAGTAGTATTCAATTATCCTTACCATTTTCAAGAGAGAAATATCCTGAGCATTTAGAGTGCTTGTATTCTTGACACTCAGTCGTGTTACGTGAGGGCTAATAAAGAACATTCCTACTAAGCAGGCATAAGACAGGCAGATGAAATATTGAAGAAAATAGTATTATGTAAGTCCTGAGGTGCAAATGTTCACCATCCCTCAAAGTGGTTTTGTGACATCTTATCTAATGTTTTGAAATTGGGTCAAGGATGAGAGCGACTGAGAATTGTCATCCACCATGCCTGCAGTGTGTGTTTTGTGTGTATAGTTATAATTAAAAGAGAAATTCTGTGGAATACATTGTTTGCAAGTGCCCTTTCTGTTCTAAAAGGGGGTTTTTTTTGTTGTTGTTGTGTGTTGTTTTGCTATGTAAATTGCTTTTTGAACTGAATACTCTTCAGACAGACCAATTTCCCTGTTACTCTTCTAAGCAAGCATTAGAGATGTCAGAAGTCACAGCTCCTGCGAGTGCTCTTGGAAGCAATGTCTTCTCTGGCACCTGAGATGTGGCAGGTGGCAGCTGAGTTCAGTCACAGCTTCAGAATTTGGTGGTTGACAAGAATCCAAGGGAATATCTTTGGAGGGTTATGGGAAAAGCTCTGCTTTGTATCTGTTCCTGGCAGGACCTGCAGCAGGAGTTCCTGTGGGGATAGTTTGCTGCCTTCCCAGACCAAACCCTGCTCTCAGGGGTTGTTTCTCTTCTGCTGAGCTTTGCATATATTGCAGAAACTTTAGTGTCAATTATATAAATATATAAATATAAGCTAAATACCCTGATATTTCAGTCTATGAAATATGTCCAGTGTTTCAGAGAGAGAGAGGTTAAGGGGAAATACATTCTTTACCTGATTACTACATACAAATAGTACAGCCTTTCATAGGATGTGTTGCAAAGGTTCTGTGAAGAAAGGAAGCATTTCCCAAGTTCCTTTATCCTTCCATTCCTTAAGTGACCTATGAGCTTCTTCATTCAAACATTATAAGATGTTGTTAAAACTACACGTGTTCTGTTCTTACTCCTGCCCATGATGTACTCCTGAATCTGTATTCTTCAAATCTGTATTTTGCCAAGGTATAAACATCTAAAAATTCACATTTACTGCATTTTCCTACATTTTAGCACCTGCTTTCTTTGCTGGTCCTTTGCTTTTTTCCACAGGGCATGTTCCATACACCCATGATAATAGTGCAGTGTTATTTTCCTCTCTCTTTGGTTTTTGTTTCCCATTCTGTCACCAGCACAGGACAGATTCCTTCATGGCTGCCCACCTCTAAAGGCTTGCTTTATGTAAAGCTCAGTCTCAGGTGTCATCCCAGGGAAGGTCTCCTGCTAGAATGGGATTCTTACCAAAACACTGATATGCATTAATCTGCCCATTAGACAGGAAGATTTAATCTTCACATGCTTTCAGTGTTGCTAGTCAGAGCTGAAACCTTGCAAAAGTAACAAATTTTTAATTAGGCCTTTGTGAGCTGGAAGTGAGCAATGCACAAGACATAAAAGGGTGGTTTTTTTCACAAGAATTTCAATGTTTGCAAGGTCAGAGAGAAACTGAAATCTGCAGACGTGCTCCAGAGGGTGTGTTTGGCCAAATTTAGTCTTCTGAACTCTTGAAATACCTGGTATAACATCTATTTACAGAAGAGCTAAATTTATTCAGTTAAGTAATAAAGATATACACTTATTAATGGGAAGGAATATTTGGATTTGAGCTGAAACTGGAAGCTGGCATGAGAGGAGTGATATTCCCTGCATCACTCTGTAGCCCACAGTTGTTTTCTACTCAATTTATATTGTTCTCAGAGCAGTTCTAACCTAATCGAGTGGAATACATCTATTTCCCCTTACCTTGTCTAGAGTACATGGTTGTGTGTAAATTAAGGTTTTTGGAGCCTGGCTTTTTCCCTCACTTACAGTTGTTTAGCACAAAACCAAAATGAAAGAAAATCCCCCAATGTGATAAATAGGACTTATTACTTAGTGACAGTGCCTTCCATTTCCAACCTCAGGCTCCCAGTGGGTCCCACACTTGCCTCTCTCCAGCTAACTTTGCAATGAAGTGTTCATCTCTTTCTGAGGGAAATGCTTTTCCAGAAGATAAGCAGTTCAGACAGAAATAATAAAAGCCTGGCTTACAACATTTACCTTCGGGTGGCCACTTGGGAAATGCTGCCTTCTTTTACATCACTTATTGCCTGGATTATGCAGGAGAGAAAAGTGTTTGTCTGGCTGTCCCCAAGGCTTTTGCAGTCTAATGCAGGCCAGTCACAGATACTTGGGTCATGCTGCATGTTTCCCCCTGAATTCCAATTTTCAGAAAAGTTCAAGAGTCCCAGCAGATCACATTAATTCGGGACTGAACCCTGACCCAGTTTCCTGATCTTCCTCATCCCTCAGTCTTTGTTTCTCTTGCTCCCCTGAGTGGTTTGCAGCAGCCCAAGGGTCAGGATTTTCAAACAGCTGGTTTAGAAATAAGCAGTGTATGCTAACAAAAAAATGCTTCATGGAAATAATTCTACTTTTTTGTTATAGTAGCACGTATAGTAGTAGAAATAATTCTACTTTTTTTGTTATTTCTTGTTATATAAGAAATGTGGCATTCATGTTAATATCTCCTAATTTTGGAGAGAGTTTTAGTGGTAGAATCTATTACATCACTTATGCTGCTGCTGTTGTTCAAGTCCAGGAACTTCTGAAGGAGCAGTGAGATTATTTGAAGCAAATAGATCTAGACTGGTTCTGTCACAAAGCCAAAAAACTTAAATTAAGCTTTCAAACTAGATTTCATTCTTTGTTCACAGAATAATAGCTGTAATGATGGATCTGTAAGGTGGGAACATTATACAAAAGTAAAAGTGTTTTTCTTCTAATTATTTCCCCCTGTATTTCTATCATATCTTCACCATAAGCAGAGTAGGATAAACACTGTTTTGTGGTGTTTGCCCTATGGCTTTACTGATCAGAGAAATATTTCAGCCTGTGTGCAATGTCTCCTGCCTAAGCAGCAATTTGTACATTTATTAAGTGTTTCCTGGTACTGAACTAAAAGTCCAGCTGCAAATACGACAGTCAAATTTAAAAAACAGCACAATTTCCACTAAAATCCATGTATCCAACAGTTCACTGCTTTGTAGGGTAAGGAATACTCCAGCCAGGAGGAGTTCAGCCAGAGAAGGTGATACCAGGAGGCCAACACAAGCTGGCAGCTGAAGGACTCCAAACTCTGCCCTGAGACTTGGTTGCTCTATCAAAAGTATCTCCTGTCACTTCCTCAGTTAATTACTGCGGTTGCAACTGCAGAAATGGATATTTTTCAAAGAATAATATCCCTTGATCACCTGCAGCACAGGTCTGGGGTTGTCTTTTACTGCCTGTGTAGAACCTCACTATAATTGGTTGTGACTAAATCTCCCATGACAAAATTTTGAAATGATTTTTCATCTCGGCGTTTCAGATGCACGCGGTGTGTGCCAAATCTTCAAACCTCAAAAATTGTCTGAGGATGGCATATAGGGTTACTAATGGCATCTTTAGACATGTCATTAAAGATAAAAATTTTCTACGCCTAATGAATATTTAACCAGAAGTACATTAATACTTCTTTTTTTGTTCACAAAAGTTGACTTTTCATCATCAAAGCAGTTTGTAAGAATAAATTTTTTATAGAATGTAGAATGCTAAACTATAGAACCTTTCTTTTATTGATCATAGAATTTAGGAAATATTCATGTATATTTTACTGACTTCTGAGATAAAGGCAAAAATATTGTAGTTTCCTGCTCTATGTAGCTTAATACCAACATCTGTCTTTCATGTCTTAATGCTTAAAAATCATGTTAATCTAATCCAGAATAAATACATTAGCAGAAAGACAGGGAAAGACAGAGAATTCAAAAGTGTAACATATGCAAAGACATTTACTCTTCATAGGTGCTCCACAAGTGGAGGCTCTCTAACTTTCTGACTGAGTTTCTAAGTTTCATGAAATGTATGCTGTTTTAAGAAGTAATGATGAATATTGAGGAATAAAATTTGTTCTTTTCTCCTTTGCTCTTTGAACAGCACTTTTAATGATATATAAAATCAGCATGCCCTTAGAAAATCTCCTTTGCTTTTTAGAGAAATAGGAAATCTTAACCTAAAGAATTCTGTGGAAATATTGCCTGGGGATATCAAATTTATTCTGCATTTTAATGAAATCACAAATGAGTCAATTTAAAAGTAGTATACTATAAACTCTGCTTCCTTCCTACATCTGTTCATAAACATAGAAGGATGTATACCTAGGGGAAACTTGCTTCCTCTTACATGCAAAGAGGAAGAAATTCTAAGTAGGAATACAAATTTTTCCTCATTCCCTGTGGGTAAACATCACAGAAGGCAACCTAGTTAAGTTTCATTTGTGAGAGGCAGAGCTCCTGGTGGATGCTCCTTGTTAATCAGGTTTGGTGCAGACAGAAGCGTGGCACTCTGCGTCTGAGCAGTGCCGCAATTTGCATCGACCAGTCGAGCAGAACTCCTGCCTAACAAACCATGCAAACCATCATAACAAAAAAAAAACAACCCTGAACAAAACCAAAGAGTAAGAAAAGTTTTATTTACGAACAACTTTTTCTGCAGAAAGTTTCCTGGAA
Organism: Molothrus aeneus; assembly: GCF_037042795.1. NCBI lineage: Eukaryota > Metazoa > Chordata > Aves > Passeriformes > Icteridae > Molothrus > Molothrus aeneus. The sequence continues at coordinate 34,165,354 of NC_089652.1, read as the reverse complement.
TCTTTAGCAAAGAGCACCTCTCTTAAAAATGCTGAAATAAACATGTTTAGTAATTACCTATAATCCAAATACTTAGATATAATCTCTAGGTCTTCCAAATAGACATTTTTAAAAATTAGAGCTGGCACATGCAGGCAGATTATTAATGAGCCCTTGTGTCACCATTGCCTGCTTCTGTCAAAAGTGGATCCCCAATTTCTGCTGCACTGCACTGTGTGCATAAACACTTCTAAAACAGTGTTTCTGTTAAGTGACATAATCAGGCATCAGAGGTCACAAGTGACATCTCAGCTGTCACTGTGCAGTCACACAATGATTTACTGCAAAGGGTGACTGCTCATTTTCTGTAAAAGGAGTGGGATGTGGGGAGGGTAATCCTTGAGTGCCAGAACTTGAGTTCCAAATCCATGTTTTTTCTGGGAACAGTGACTGAGCATGTTTGGTGAACAGAAGAAATGTTTTCACCACTGCTAGTTTTTTTTATTTTTTGTTTTGTTTTGGTACCTGAGCAATGTTATATTTATATTTCTTCTGAATGAACCATCCATACCACTCAGAGATGTAGAACTCAGAGTGAGGACTGCAAGTTTTCTGTTCAGGTTAAGCAGTCACACCTGAAACTCTGTCAATGTGAATGGAACTAAAGGGGTAGGTAATAGACACTAGGGTGTTACCTATGCTTGCTATAGGAATATCCTCTAAAAAAATGTCACATTTATTCTCATTGATTCAAAACTGTTGCTTTGCTGTATTTTTAAGGTGTTTCCTGGCACAGCATATAGTGTATGGACTTGATGCACTAAATTGCATAAAGACAGTGCTCCATGAACCCAGCCACAAATAAAATACACAGTGGGGTTTCCATTCCATGAGCACTCATGCCATCCTTCAGTAGGATAATCAGTTTTGAGCAATCCTGAATAATTCTTGAATGAATTTCTGTTTCTGAAATGTTAGAAGGAGTATAATTGTCTAAATCTAGAAGGAAGATTCAGAATTATGTAGGAAGTTGGACATCAGTGCATTAACTCTAAAAATGTATTTTCCCAAATGTGTAAATGGACTTTATTGGTCCATGTACACATGCTGATACACTTTTTTTTTTTGCAGCTATAAGTAGCAGTAGAGAAATTAGAGGTTTGTCATCTGAAGTGTTGATCCACCCTCCTCTCAAAATGATCTCCAGGTGTTTTACAAACATTACAATAATACATTGTCCTTATCTCCTTTAAATTAATATTTTCTTAGCATCTCTTAATTTCTGTATTGAATCAGTTCAAAATGGTCACAGTATTTTAACAGCTTTCTTTCTTTTAATATGACACTTGTGTTTGAGGTGAAAGTTGTGCTGTCCTCCATCTCTAATTAATTGTGCCAGCAGCCATAACATTTTATTATGTGATTCATAAAGCTTTTTATTTGGCATGAAATAGAAGTAAGTTAGCTTCGGGGTATGAACTGTTCCAGGAGCAGAGCTTCGTACTTAATTCTCTTTAAAATCACCTTAGAAGGTATTTAAAGATTCCTTTTGGTCTTGCTCAGGTATTTCTGAGGCTTTGGTTGTTCTGTTCTGAAGTCAGTAGGTGACAGCTCGGAGATCAGTGCTGCTGGTGATGTCCTGCACACCCCGAGCATCCTCAGCCCTGCTCTGTGGTTTGCCCAGTCTCTCTCACTGTCCTGTGGTGACAAGCTGCCAGGAGCCTCAGGACCAGTTTAATCCACACCCAGCCCGTGTTTATTCACCTTTTCTCCCTCCTCAGCTCCAGGTGTGTTGGCGTTTTGCAGTGACATCGGTCGAGGTTGAGATGCTTATGGGGGGGATAAGCAGTAGAAGGAGAATATCAGAACAAGCTCAATAGATCAGCTCTTCTCTTTAGCCTTTGTGTGGGGTTTTGACTCAAACCACAATGTCAGAAAGGCTAAACCTTTAGCAGGGCATCAAGGGAAAGGAAATGTTCCCATTACAGGGAGATAAAGAGCTTTAGGTTGCAGTCTGCTTTCTCTCCAGTGGTAGCAGGGTCATCATTAGTCATTCATTATTGCACAAACACCTTCAATATTGGGTTTAATTACAATTCAGGTCATTATGTTTTCTAATAATTTCACATCTAAGATACTAATATCCAAAATTAGAACAAATGTAGTATAATAATTTCCTTATTAGCAGCCTTTATCTCATCAAGAAGCCATATCAGACAAACAGGGTGAAGGCCATTGTGTTCTACTGGTTGATCAGCAAAGGCTGGGTTGATTTGGTTTAAATATAGCACAAAACAAGAAGGGGAGGAAAAAAAAAACACAAAAAAACCTTTAACCATGTTATGATGGAATCAGTGTGAATAGCTTCTTAAATCTCTGCCTTATACCTAAAACCATGTTAATTCAATATTGCAAAAGAAAACCTGAGAGGTTCAAAAAGTCGATGGTGTTAGATCACTGTAGTTGCTGAAACAGAAATGGGACACAAAAGGAGCATTTTAACACTCAGAAACACTGAGACCTTAGCTCTGGTTCATAGCATGCAACACAAACCAGGCTTAACCTGGAACTCTGGGTTGGGGGTTCTAAGAACTCCTCCTCTCTCCTGGCCATGCTCTCCCGTGGCATCCAAAGGGAAACGTTCATCTTTGGCTCTTTCATATTGACACCTGTATCCAAAGAGTGATTTCATTGGAGAATAGTTACTATTCACCCTCCTGGCTATGACATGAATATTTAACACAAGATCAAAATGCCATAACCATGTTCTTGCTTCTGATTCAAAACACACCATCAGGAGTGATTTGCTGTTAATATCAGAGAGCCTCTGGGCGACAACTGCCTCTCAGAAACCAGCCTTCCTAAAGCAGCATTCAAATGTTGTCGGATCTGCAAGTACAGAATTCCCCAGGGCGTTCTATACAATAACCTCACATACTAAGTGCAATTTTGTCTTCCCAGTAGAGTCTTTAGGAAATTCTGTGCTTGAAGTCAGGGTTTTTTGGGTTTTTTTTGTTGGTTTTTTTTTTTTGTGTTTTGCAACTTACTGATGTAATTTTTCAAAGCAAATTTCTTAGACCATTTTTATTTTTAAGATCTATTGATTTACCAAGAAACAAGTTCAGTAAAAAAAAAAAAAATCCAAACAAACAGTCCATAGTATTAAAAACTGTGAGGGGGATTGAAGAAAATGTTTTATAAATGTACTTTGAATTATACTAACACTTGCAAACTTAGGAGCTTTGAGCAAAGCATAATCTTTTATAGTGTATAGAGTCTATTTTGGATTAGTTTTCTAGGAAATTCTGTGAAAACCCTTCAACCTACAGCCTTCCCAGAAGAAGGTGAGGGGAAATCTGTCTTTCAGCAGATTCTAAAAGGTCAAGACTGTCATTCTGATATTTGTGTGGTGTCATTCAAAGCTGTGAGCTGGATTTTAAGATCATGGCATGGTTTGGGTTGGAAGGGACCTCTCAGACCATGCAGTTCCACCCCTTCCATGGCAGGGTCACCTCCCAGCAGAGCAGGCTGATCAGAGCCTCATCCAGCCTGGCTGTGTTGTGCCTGTTTTCCTCTCCTCTGTGTATTTTCTCTTAAAGTTTGGTGCCTGTTGGGAGGGTTAGGGCTAATAGGATACCATCAGGGCAGTGTCAGTGTCTTTTGTGCAGGGCAGCACATCTTTTTTTGTGTCCAGACTAATTATCTCTCCACCACACACACGCAGAGTGAATCCCACCAGTGGCCTCTCCATTTCTCTTCAGGTTTTGCAGAGCCAAGAGGCTGAGTGACAAACACACTGAACTGCTCAGTGTTTAACCATGTTCCAGTGAGGATTGCATTGTGGACCAGACTGTAGAAATTGAGGAAAATTGCAACATTTGCTATCAGCACACAGTAACTCATACTTTACTTTCTTCTGTGCGCTTGCCTATCTGCAGAGCTCTGAATATAGCAAAGCTATTAACTCCTGGGAGAGGGGTTTATCACACTGAACAGGAATAAGAGTGTTTTACATGCATGGCAATGATTTAAGTATTTTGTAGGCAATTTAGTTGCTTTTAAGCAAAGCTGGTGGCAGTGCAAGTTGCAGTTTCTCAGTGTGTGTGCTTTCAGGCTTGTGCAGAGATGTCTGAGTGCTCTGCTGGATGGGGTCAGGGGCCTGTGCTGAGCACAGAAATGCTCAGACACATCCTTAAGTGTAGGCACACAGATCTGGGCTTGGCTGATTTGCCCTAAATACATGGCTAAATATAATACTAGGGAAAGACTGCTGGGATAATGACCAGGAAATGGAATCTTTCCCAAGGGGATAATGCCCTTTGTAAGATCTTCCATTGCAGATTTTTCTTCTCTGGTTAAATCCATGGCTTTTTGCTTGCTACAGGATGATCACCTCTGCCTCTGACTTGAGCAGAGCTTGTGCCTACAGAGGCAGTGTATATACACAGAGGAAAAATAAGGGAAAAAGTCTTTCAAAGAAATATTGTAAATTATTAAATGAACAAAAAATGACTGCTGGAGTTTGTGGTCTGTATAGAGGAATATATACATATATATTGTTATTCTGTGATACAAAGTTTACAAGGTTTAATGAGAAAACTGATCACTCTTTTGTTGTATTCCCAGAAGAAAATTAATATAATTGGATATTCCTGTTAGAAGGAAGGTCCTCTTTCTCTGTGAGCATCACTGAAGTATTGCCTGAGTTTGCTGCATCCCTGTCCATGTTTAAGAGGGATTTGGACTATTTCCTTAATGATAAATAGAGTTTTAACTTCTGGTCATCCCTTAAATGGTTGGGTAGTTGAACTTGATAGCCACTGTAGACCCTTCCAGCTTTGGACTTGACTGTATTTTATTTTATTCTTTCTATTTTGACACCTAAAACTCAGCCCAGAGACAAACAAGAAGATCAAAGATATGCAAATAGTTCTAATGAAATGTTGGAGAATGTTTACAAAGCCTTCAGTTCAGGTTGGGAATTGGATTTGGTCAAAGGCTCTCACTAAATAATGTTTTCATACTATTATATGCCTATATCTAAAAAAGAAATTTTCTAACCACTATGAGAGTGAGGTTTGTGAACTGCCTTAAATAGAAACAAAAGTTTAAACAAAACCCCCAAAACTAATTCTAAGTAATAATTAAATTATCTGTAATTAATGTTTTAGTAAGAGCCCATCTTTCTCACTGACAATTGGAAATAAGATTATTTTCCAATTGTACCTAGTAAAATAATTTTGCTATAATATCCTTTAGTTTTCAAAATGCATCTCAATTACTTCCTCTGGAGTAAACAAAAAGAGGAAGAAACATCATCTTTCTTAATTTATTTTGATTTTTAAGAAGCCAACCCATCTGCATTTATATTCATGTATATCTGGGTCCACTTTTAACCAAAGCAACCTAAAACAGTCCTCCATATATGTTAGAATATGTTTCAATACTGTATTTGTTTTCAGATCTGCTTAAAATTTTGTGTTGGGCTACACACATGGAAATCTCAAAATGGAATATCATTACAGCAGCTTGTGAAGGTTGACTAAAAGATTTCTGTGGTCATGAGAATAATATTCTCAGCAGTATTGGGGTTGTAATTTTGTAATTGAAGCCAGACTGGTGCTGGCACTGGTATGGTGGGACACTGAGTGGTGTCCAAGTCAAAACTATTTGTTGATATATACATTTTACCAATTAAAAAAAAATACAGAAATGGAATTTTAGGGAAATATGAACTTAAGAGACAGATAATAAATGCACATTTCAATGTAGAGGAGCATTATTTGTGTACTGGATCTGGAAAACAACTTGTAAAAGAAAAGAAATCCTTTTTTCTAGCCAGATTTGGAAGGACAAATGGGAGGATGCTGGCTTGCAGGAGAGCACATCCTGAGGCAGGCCCTGTCACCCCTGTGTTATGCCTTCAATTGCTCTTGCCTTTTGCAGCTTCTTCTCTTATTTTTCAGCAGTTTCTGACTCAACAGCAATTACCTTCAGTGCAGGCCAGCGAGGGGTGTTCAGGGAAAGCAGGAGCATTTCATAATCCTTGTGTATTCTGTGGATTTGTGCTTTTATTTCACCTGACAGGAAGAAGCAGAGAAGATAAAACAGGCAGCATTAGGCTTTGATTTGAGCTTTTTTCATTTTAAATGTCCTGAGACACTAACATTGTTCAGGCTGTGATATTCAGATTTCCAGCACTTTTATTTCAAGTGTCATTGCTTATCATTATGATAAAAAGACATTGCCACTGAGAGAAAGAAGAGTCAGCTGTGCATATTGTCAGACCCTCCTTTGGAGTGGATATTTCCAAACACAAAGTCCTGTTGAATTTGGAGTGCAGGGAGGTTGATTGATGCTGTAATTGATTTAAAGCTGATTTCTGTTAGAACTGTCATTGGAAGAGTGGAGGTGATAACACAGCTTTCATGATTAGCTCTGCATATGGTTTGCTGATAAGGAAATATTGTATTTAAAAAAAAATATTCAGGATGGAAGGAAGAGAAGAGGGAAGGAAGGTGAAAGCTTTGACAGTGTTAACATTTCTGCTGGGTCCAAATCAGCACAGAGTCCTGCAGCAGGGCCAAAAGCATGGATACAAATGAAAGAGCTGAAATCCAGAACAAAGCAACACTTACTTAACACAAAACGCGTGTAAAACCCACAGCACTATGGTAAATTATTCTAAGACTTGGATATTCCTCAAAATATTGTGATAAATTCTTTAAATGTTGCTGTCCAATTCACCTTCTTCAGTCAATTTACCTCAGCTGAATGGAACTGAAATTCTGATATACTGAATTTTATCTATCTATATATATATATCTATGGTGCTCTGAGCAACATGGTGTCATGGAAAATGTCCCTGTCTATGGCAGAGAGGTTGGAAGTAGATGATTTTTAAGATCCTTTCCAAAATAAACCATTCTATGGCATATATGTATATATATATATATATATGTAATCTTTCATTTGAAAGGACATATTACTTGTGATTTTGCTCTCTAGTTTTAGGAGCTCTTTGGGTGCCTGAAAATGACACTTTCCTCAAATTTGTGAATTCTCATGGTTTTGGAAGTTGCTCAAGTTCATTCACACCTTGAGAACAGCTTGAAAATTACCTACCAGTCTGCTCCTGAATGTTTTTCTGGTACCCAAAATGGGAAAATACAGTAAAAGTAACCTGTACTTTTACAAATCTTAATCTGACAATGAACAAAGTGCAAAAATCATAATATTTATCAATTCATGCACTGTCACATCCTCGTTATGATCAGTATGAGGAAGATAAATTGCCCTGACATGATCTGTGCCTTGATTCCAGATCTGTGTTTCAAAGGTGGGATTTTGGTGATGGCGCCTCTCTCTGAGGTGCAGCTGGGCATATGCAGCGCCAGCAGGGGCTACTCTGCCTCCAGGGTTTTGTGTCTTCAGAGGTCTGCCAGCACTTTGGAACCCATTTATAGAAACACATGAGGTAAGCAAATGTTATTTATAGCATTTAATGTCTGTGGAGTTTTCAATTTTTTTTAATTTTTTTTTTTTTTTTTTTTTTGGTGGTGATAGCTCTTGGAATCATCTTCTACCCTAAAACAAAAGAACAAACCATGATTAAGTCTTTCTTATGCAAATGCAGGTAATGATCCATTAACCCCTGGTGTCAAAGCTATTTGCACATTCATCATTCAGCAATCTTCTGATATGGGGAAAATACAATTCCAGCCTACTCTGTTCAGCTGGTCCATTGCCTAACAGAACAATAAACTTGTAGAAAAATGATCAAAATTTAAAATATGGGTGAAGGCTGAGGTTAGTGTTGACACAGAAAATACACCCACTCCCAATTAAAAAAAATGACAAAAAAACCCACAACAACAAAACCCTGAAAACCAAGAAAAACCCCACAACTTTAAAATTGTTTTACTTTTGGTTTTGACACTTGGATGTCAGAGTGTCAAGAGCAACAGTGAATCACAATTAACTGTAACAGTGATAAAAGAAAAGCTGTTGCAAGCATAGTACATCCTATTAACAAACAATTAAATCAGTCTCTTGTTTTTTTTAGCATTTTTCTACCCATATGTTTATCTTTAGAATACTTGTGACTGGAAAAGGTACCTGCATCTTCTGTTTTACCCATATGGTCCCATAGCAGCAGATGCCTGAAATGGCTTAGGAAAGGTGTGACTCATGCTATCTGCTGGATTTTTCCTGGCATTTTTTCCCTTGATTTGTCAAAATATTGCACAAAAGAATGTTCATTTATAGGATTACAGACCAAAACCTACATTTAGAAATGCTGTCATAAATGCCTGCATGCAGTCTGGCTGTCTTTCCTGCCAAGGACTGTTAATGCTTAAATTAGCCACCTGATGGTCTGGTGCCTTGTTGTTCACAAATGTCAACTGCTCGTGAAAGAAATAACAGTTTTTTTCCATCAATTCACAGAATAACATTCTGAGTGAGCTCATAAACCCTGCTAATTGCTGGCAAAAATTTGCATGTACTTTTCTTTTGGATTGTTTAGTGCTCCATTGCACATGGAGCTGCCACCAAGCCTTCGAGTGGGACTCTCCAAACTTTGCCTCTTGGAGAGAAGGGGTGGCTGAGTCAAGGGAAAAAAAAAAAAAAACAAACAAAAAAAACCAACGAAACTTGATCTGAGTCTTGTTTCTGGTTATAATCATACATAATTATTAGGCAATGAATTTAAATTACAGCTTTTTCCTCTTTACTGAGCTTATTCAGATAAAAGGCATATTAATTTTCTATGCTTTTCTGCCACTGAAGCATCATTATTTAACATGATTTTTTTTTTTTTTGTAGTCTCTATCTCCTCTTTGCCCTCTCTTCTGTAGCTCTGAATTCTGCAAAATACAGAACCTGTATCAAAGCTCATGTGGGTTTTAAACATATATCTATAACTAAAAATTGTGTTTCTGATTTGAGGAGCAATGTTTAAGAAATGTAATCTTCTAAAACCTCTTTTCTTGAGTTATCAAAACCACCCAAAAGTCAAGCTGTGACATGTTTCCTATAATGCAATGTTATTTCTAGAATCATGCTACCAAAAGAGCCATTTAATTTGTACTTTTCAGCAATTTTCAACTAATTCTCTATTGTAGTTTCTGGAACTATGCCTTAGAATACATTTTATTTCAGATATATAACTACCCCCTGAAGCTCAGGCAACCTTCATCTGATGAAAATGTGATTTTTAGAGCTGTCTGCCACACTATTCTGAGAACTAATGAATCAGTTTGGGTAGCTACAAATACCTGGAATTCCCGTAGCTCAGCAGCAGTTTATTTGACAGTAGGCAAATGGAAATATTTTTGAAGAAATAGAAGCTTTAATGGAAAGGCTGAGAAAACAGAAAGCCCAGATGGAATATTGTCACTGTTGATGTGTTTGTATCAGGCACAAAGACAAGGTTTGCCTCTGCAGATCTCCAGCTGCAGAGCCTCCAGAGATGTTCTTTCAATCTCTGCCTCCCCCCAGCCTGTTCCAGTTAGGCTGGCCAGGATATTCAAAATAAGAATATTCTCAATATTGGAAGGTTTTGTAAAGCCAGAGTTTGAATTCTTTAGAATATGATGGGAATATATTTGACAAAATGAGGCAGCTGATTGACATGATAGGTTTAGTGGAAAGGGTCCTGAGCAATTGCAGGATTGGTGTTAAGAGGATCTTTAGAGTCCTTTCCAACCCAAACCATTCCATGGTTCAATACAGGTCATGACTTCCACTTTCTTTAGAGGAGCAAAGTGCTCTGTGAGAAACCAGCTGTGAGAAACGACCCTCACTTCCAACATTTTAAAATGTTGATTAAACTCGAACAAAAAATACAACAAAAGACTTCATAAGGAAAATTGCACCACTGGGTGTCTCCATGGCTATCAGTCACATGCTTATCCACAAAATGGATGTTCTGCCTTTTATACCCTCAGCCCCTCCCAAAGTTTGTCAGTTAACTCTTTCCCTGCCATCCTCTGGTGGAGATCACTTTCTTACATCTTGATTGGATGTTTTTATGCTGCACCTCCTGGTAACAAGCTGGCCCTGTCCAAATGCCCTGACTACTGAGGCTGCTGCAAGGGAGAGGGGAAAGAGGACTATGGCAGGACACATGACAATAACAACATTATGCACCTTAACATAATGTTCACCCCTCAGTTGTGAGAGTCAGCTATTGTGTTACTCATCTATAACACCAGCTATTTCATTATGCATTAAGAATTAATAGGAAAAAAAAATCCAAACTCTTGAACAGTGTTTCCATGGAGAATCTTTTGTTGTGATCTTTTGCTGTGCATTATTTATGTGTATTTGCTGATGAATGAAATGGAAAAGCATTTAGGGTTTTACCACTGCATTGAGCACAGTCATGCAGAAGAGGATTCACATGTGTTGGAATTACTCCTGTGCCACTTATTCACTTCAATGCAAACAGCTCATTGTCATTGTTATATTGTGTGGATTAAAAGGTTTGGAAACAATACAAAATTTTCCTTTTTGATACACCACTGGGCATTTCTTAGAAAATGAGCAGTTCTCTTACTTTGGGAAACATGTCAGGGAGACTTCCACATCACCTCATGCTTCTTTCAGATGTTCTGAGGCAGAGTTGGGAAACAAGTTTCAAAGATGCTGTGTTCTTTGTGCCAGGGCAGAACATTATTTGATGTGGTTTAGACTTATTATACACTTCTGCTGCTCTTTTCAATGAATAAAAGAAATACTAAAATATTTAGGCATAGATTAGCCTAAGAACGTGGTTACTTTCAGTGGGGAAGTAGAAAGGCAGTGAACAGAAACTGCTCCTCTGGGTACTGTGTACTTCGGTTTTCTAGTATTGCTGCTACAAAAGCTTTGTAAAGAGAAATAGGAAATCTGCTGGGCACTATAGAGTTGAATGCCATAAGCAAAATAGTCCATATTTGGAAAAAAAATTATAAAAGAACTATTGTAATTATGTCACTGATTCGAACATTTTAGGGAAAACCAATTAAATAATTTGCAGTGATTCAAAATACTGTATAGTTTTATAGAAGATAGTTTATTTCGCAGGGAGAAAAAAAAGGGATATGAATATAATTACACCAATTTTCTATCCAGTGTTTTTGACCAGCATATGAACTTTTATAAGACCTAAATCTTCTATTAGCTTCCAGCTGTCTTCACTTCAGTCAGTTTTAGAAGTTCCTCATTTTGTCTTTGACAGTGTCAAAAATTTCTTCTGGACATCCACATTATTTTCATTTTTGCTTCACAATTTTTATTCTTTTATTGAGATGACTAAACTATGCTCAATCATTGCTGTAAAAGCATTTTTTTTGAAGACACCAAATGGGTGCACATTCTATGGTCCAATATCCAGAAGTAGGAGGAAAACAAAATGGCATTTAATTTGTTTCAGAACTCCCAGTACTCTTCATGTTCTATAGGGATGTCAATTTTTGTTTCAGTGTGGTCTTTAATGTCAATTATAAATATCTGTGTGATTATGTATATATATATATATATATATATATATATATATATATATATATATATATATATATATATATATATATTTATTTATATTTATAAATTTATATATTTTTATATATTTATAAATATATATATTTATATTTATAAATTTATATATTTTTATATATTTATAAATATATATATATATTTTTATATATATATATATATATACACATACGCACACACACATACATAAATATATATATGTATCTATGAAGGCAGCTTTGCAAACCTAGTTTAAGAAATTTCAAGAGCAAATTTCCCCGTGGATGTTCTTAATCAATACCTTCAACATACTGTTTAAATCAATAATTTCTACCCACAAAGTCCATAGAAATCCTGCTGGCAGAAACTGATGGAGCTGCCCAGTACCTGAGAGCAGAGCACTGGGGAACCCTCCAGGGAGGTGAATCAGGGATGAAAATCTCTTCAGCTGGAGGAGGATGAGGAGCAGGATCTCCCATGGGGAATGTTGTGGCAGCAGTAGGCAAAGGGGTGCCTTTTTTTTGTCTTTTTCCTAAAATAATCAGAGCTCATTAACACAATGAACCTGACAGGTAAAGGGCTGAATGTCATCTTGTCCTGCTGAGTCTTGACCATAAATTTGAACAGTTTTGCCCTTAAGCAAAGCTGTTTTGCCCATAAACTCCAGGATGTTGGATGTAAGATCTTAAAGTTTTTATGTTTAGATGCCCAAAGCTCCTTGAAAATATATTTTATAGTTTTATACCAAAAAAATACCAAATTAAAGTTACTTCAGCAATGACATGTTTCTTGCTTTTGTGGAATTGTTTTTTGTAATAGCTAAAATAATTCATCTTGGGAAGGCACAGATACCAGCAGAAGGATAAAGCTGTGCTGATATTTGAAAAGAGTCACTGCTGGTCCTGGTGATTGCTGGCCTGTTAGCCTGGTATTGATCCAGAGCGAAATAATGCAGTGGTTAATGCAAGGCTTGCTTAATAAAAATGTAAGGAATGTAATGTAATTAATGCCTATTAGCATTGGCTGAGGGGAAATAGATCCTAGCAAGCTACCTTGCTATTGGTTTTGATGAGATTAGAAGCTGATTGATAAAACAAAGATGTTGACATTAGTCATGAGCCTTGGAAAAATATCTGCAGCACGAGCTACCTCAGGAACAGCAGCAACACAACACAGTGCTGGAGGTTAGCAATAACCAAATGGTGTATTTTCAGGCCTGGTGTGAACAGTTTTGGTACCTCAGAGTACAAAATGCAAACTTTTTTTAGCCAAAATTACAGATCTGAACAATCTGACTGCAGTGAACAATCTGACTCCATTTCACTCTGAAGGATTCCACCAGTCTGGTGGAAATGCTGTATTTGTGAGCCACTGTTCACCAAAAATTTCAAGAATTATGGATCCTGGAGCTTTGCTCAGCGAGGGAATCAAAACTTATTTCAGCCAAAATTTCCACTCACAGTAGTATGGGTAAATATATTGTCACATTTCTGTCTTCATAGCACTGAAGTGGGATTTTCTAGCTAAAGACATGTTATAAAATTCCATGCATAAACAGAAAGGTGAGTAAATTTTGGCTGCTCTAGTGCTGTGTGTAAGGTTGGGGAAATCTTTATCAAACTAAGGAATCAGCTGTCAAGAAAGAGCAATATAATATCTAAACCTTACTGGTATAGATATTATTTGAGAAGCCTCAAGACAGGAATGACAGTAAGTGGATTTTTGGAGGGTAAGAAAGAAAGGAAGATAGACAGAACAAGCCCCATAGCCAAGTTAAGCAAGACAAATCCCCAATTTTATTTTTAGTAAGATAAAGCAGTCGTAGGGAACAGAGCAATATGCTATAAATGAAGAGTGCTGACAAAGCATATGTTGTTAAAATCTGAGAAAGGGTAATGAAATAGGACAGAGAAGGCTGAAATTTTGTCAGCATTTCATAATGCAAATGAAAAGAAGCCATTACAGTTGATCTTTCCAGAGGAAATGGTCTTCACATATTCATTTGTTAAATCAAAAAGTAGATTAAATGCTTCCATTAAAAAAAATCATAATTTTCTGTTTAATTTTTTTGTAAGTATCTGGTAAAACTACATTGAAAGTATGAGAGGACATGAAATGGAGTTTCATTCTCAGTTTTGGTGTGGAATTAAGAGAGGTTCTTTTTGGTAAAGGGTAAAAGCAGATGATCATGTAGGGAAGACTGAAGAAACTGGCATTAGGAAAGTTTGTGCTAATTTTAATTTAGAGTTGATTTAGAATTTCTGTGACAAATTCATTTTTGTTTTAAAGGCTAAATTTAGTAAAATATGTCTCTGAAAGGATCCTAGACAATAATTTTTAGTCTAGATTTTCAGCACACCTAAAATTGCTTTTCTTCTTTGCTGCTACCTTTGTGAGCTCATAAAATTGAGGAGAGTTCCCTCACTATTATTAAATAATAAGAGGTGTAAATCAGTGCTCAGGTGTGTGCAGAGCTCATCCTCAAGGCAGCCATGCTATTGTTATATAGATATTTTTAACTGCCTCATTGTTTAGTGTGCATTACTCTAACTTCAGGGGAGTCAGGATAATAAAACAAGAACATGAGTAAACTCCAGACTAAAATATCATGTAAACCTAAAGCTAATATTGGTTCAAAATTCCTAAATACCAATATGCTTTACATAGTGGCAGTATATTTTGTTTTTTCAGAACTCTGTCCTTTGGTTCATGATCTCATTTTGGGGTGAGGGGAATATTGTTGACTATAATCTAAGGCAAGTTTTCATTTGTGCTATGCTAGAAGTGTGAGGAGTGCTTGAAATCTTCCACTGGAAGCAGATTTCTGACTTTCTAATCTTCTCTCTTAATGGAGATTCTTTTGAACATCAGTGACACAAAGGACCTTCTCATAAATTAGCCACAGGCTCAATGAACTGCATCTCTAGCTGGTGTTGAACAAATATTTAATTGAAAGCAAAAGAATTTTTCTCTTTTTTTGACATTTTTTCCTTATAGTGATATAAAAATCTGGTGTAATTCACCATCAGTGTAATTCAAACTCATCCTGCCTGGGCCTGGGATCCCTACAGCCCCTGACCCAGGCTGGCCAGCTGAACAAAAGGAAGCCTTAATTAAATGATTACATAAAATTCCCTCTGGAGAAGCTGAATAAAATTCATTCCATGTAGGATTTCCAGCTCCGAGCAGATGTGAAAGGAAATCTGGAAGCCTCATGAACTGGCAGAGAAATCCCAAATCTAAGCTATTGAAAAACGACGGCATGAGAGATGATTATTTTTGAAAGGAGCGCATCCCCCTTTCGAGGCACTCTTGTGATTTCTCAGGCTGGCTCGTGTCTGGGAGGTTTGTTTGGAGTTGATTAAACACTTTGTGCTCATGACTGACAGCCAAAGAGGTGCCAGAGAGGGGAGATGGAGGTTTGCTGCACACTGTACACACTTGTCAGAAGGGAAGCAGGGAAACATCTGTTTCTCTGACATGACAAGGTGCTGGTGAACAGCAAATATTACATGTAGAGCTTGTTGGCTTTGTACAGCCAAAATATTTTGCAGGGATCTGTCAGTTTGATGTTTTGGGTGAAGAGGGGAAGGGGAAGAAGGACTTCCCAAAACACTGTGTAAGAATTGTGCTGAAATCATCTAAAATGACTGTGTTTGAATGTTCTGAGCATGGAGAGCAGAACCTTGGGCAGGGGCTGTGATGGGCTTTATGTTCCTTTCAAATACCATCTTGAACATCAATGTGGAGAGGAAGGAGTGTGAATATAACTTTGAAAATAATATTTCAATCTGCCAGTTCTGGGTTGTAAGAGCTTAAATGAGAGATGCAGGGGTCCAGGTGGCTCTCCAAAATGCAGTTTATTCCATCCAGGAGATTACAGCAGTCCAGGGTGGTGGGTGACAGAGCCTGTGCCTACAGCTGTCAGCTCCAGCTGCAGGCAGCCCTGGAGACCCTTTGGTTTTGGTTCCAATGCATTATAGACTTTTCTTTTGGTCACAAGGCATTATCTACTTTTCTTTTGGTCACAATGTATTATCTACTTTTCTTTGCTGAGCATCTTCATACAGTAGAACCAACCTATACCTTAACTATTATCTATAGCCTATCATGACTACTATAATTACCATATTCATGTTACTGTTCTCCAGTCACTAAAGTCAGTACATTACAGTTTAAGCTAGAAGTTGTGTTTCAGTTTTCTTGCAGTGGAAAATTCTGAGACCTTTTTTCTACTTGCAACATTTGCTGCCTTGTTTGCCTGTGCTATCTTTCTGCTTGGTAAAAACATCTTCTTGTTTGAGGTGGGTTTATCCTTTGCTCTAAGCCATAAAAACCCCTTCTAACTAACACACCCTTTGCCTCCTTGGTTATCCAGTAAGACTGGCTCAGCAATTCTTTTCTTCTGTATCAAAACTTGCTTCCATCTCTATTCCTTCTTCAGATTCTACATTTAAAAATCTTTCTGCTAAGCACACATATCTGTAGACTTTCTTTCAAAGCTTCATCCTTCCCAACACTGGGTAACTATTCAATACACTTAATTTTTCTCAATTTAGACCAACCATAGGTTTTGAAATACTAAAATGCTACGGTAAAGTATTGGCACAGCCTTGCAAGAGTTTCCTTGCCTGCCTGTGTTGGTGGTTTTTGTCTAAAAAGAACTATTAAAAATGGATTTAAGAGGTTGTTGTTCATTCTGGTGTCCCATGGCTTGTCATGATTGAAGAATCATTTCTCCAATTTCAGGACAGGGCTCTAGAGCTCAAACTCAGACTGTGAGTTTGTATCCCATCCCACAGAAACATTCCAGAGGTGCCATGCATGGGAGCACCA
This sequence comes from Molothrus aeneus, assembly GCF_037042795.1. Classification (NCBI taxonomy): domain Eukaryota; kingdom Metazoa; phylum Chordata; class Aves; order Passeriformes; family Icteridae; genus Molothrus; species Molothrus aeneus. The sequence goes on along the minus strand of NC_089652.1, from coordinate 34,149,022 downwards.
GTGTTCCAGAAACATTCCAGAGGTGCTATGCATGGGAGCACCAGTGTTCCAGAAACATTCCAGAGGTGCCATGCATGGGAGCACCAGTGTTCCAGAAACATTCCAGAGGTGCCATGCATGGGAGCACCAGTGTTCCAGAAACATTCCAGAGGTGCCATGCATAGGGAGTGTCAGTGCTCCACCACATTTAGCTGCCTATCAGATATGGTCTGCTAAAAATGCTGAGAATACAGAACCTGACATGGTTCTTTAACCACAGCACATTCTCCCATTTCTCCTGTGCCTTCCTAATGCCACCACACAGGAAGCAGACTCACTGACCAATTCAATTATTTTTCTGTAGCTGGACATGTTGCTAATGGTAATCCATTAGAATCTCCTTGTACTGCTGGCAGGTCTTTATTTATCCATGGGACTGAAAGCATTTTAAATCTCTCTGGGAAAAAAGATCTTTGTAGAGAGAAGTGAATAGTCCTCTGAAAAGATGAGGACAACTCCAGATTTTTCCTCTTTAGTAAGGACTTTTTAATGGAAATAACATGTTATGGAAGTATTGGCTCTTGTTTTATGCTGAGTAACAATGTTGATGATGATGATAAAAATAGATTGAATCGGACTATTTGCATATGGTTCCTCCAGCAGCAGTTTCTGTTGTTTCCTTCATTTCCATCACTTCAAATCTACCCATGAGCAGAGTGAGCCATGATGGGAACTGATCTGTCTGCAGCCTGTGCTGTTCCATCATGGGATAACTCTGGGTATTGGGAGCTGCTCTGTGCTGTTCCATGAGTTTGGATAACTCTGATTTTCAGAGCTGATCCGTGCAGCCTGTGCTGTTCCATCATGGGATAATTTCGGCACACTCCAGCTTTCTGTGCAGTCTGGGATGCCACAAGTGCCAGTGCTGGCACAGAGGAGGAGGGCAGCCAAGCCTGGGGAGCAGAGGCAGAGCAGGAGCAGATATTTTAAACTGCAGTCCCAGTGTATTTTCTGAGTCCTGCATGCTTTCAATGGCAGCAATTTAGCAATGTGCTGGGTAAGTTTTTGTTTTAGAGAAAAAATTCAGATATTACTGTCCACTGACTCAGACAGAATCTCTGCCTGTTTATTCCAGTCCTTGACCTTTGTCATGGAGTTGTCTTTCAATTTCTGCAGTACAGCAAATTTCCAACCAATTTTCAGCTCTGGGTTAGCTAATAGTTCTGTGTGAGGAGGTTCACACTGGTTTAAATGCTGTCTGGCTGTTTAAATAACTTTTTTTTTTTTTTTTTTGGAAAGCTGTGAGAATGCAACCACAAAAAATAAATGGAAAATAAGAGGAAAAAATGTGTGATACTTAGAAATAACTTTGTAATGGATTGTTATAAAGAGGTATCTCATATCTCAACTAGATAACTCCCATCCAATAATAGTAAAATAAAATATCCAAATAAAGCATCCAATAAAATAGTAGCTAAATCAAAGTTTAGTTGGATCAGGTGTGCATTAACAATAGACAAGCTTAAGGATTCAGAAGCATAAAAATTTCTAAGATGGAGAATCCAAGGACCCAACCAATTCAATAAAGTCTTTTGGAAAGTGGCCAGTAGGGAAACATAAAGCATCCAGGACACAGGGAGACTTATCCAACCTTGGGATATTTCACAGATTTTAACTGAGGACCAAGAAAAATCCCTCCTGAGCCAGAGTTTGTATCTGCACCATCCTAACTGGTTGGGAATGACAGACTTTGCCCTAACCTGTTACTGAACACATTGACTGAAATAAAATCCTCAACACTGTTGCAAAAACTATGATTTCAAATGGTAGTTTTACAAGATTCTGTTTAAATTTATCTTTTGTTTCTTTGAAACATACAATTTTTTTAATGTCCTCATATGATTTGGTATTTCATTTTGTCTGGTTTTGTTTCTGTTCCTTTATTGCTCAGAAAAATTTTGCTCTACTTGTAGGTTTTTTTTTCCCTTTTCATTGCATGTGCATTTTTTTCCTATTTAGAAACTTCTGTAATTTTTTTTATTATTATTTATTTAATTATCTATCTATTTATTTACTTATTTTCTTTTTATTTCATAGTTCTGCCTTAAGGCTTCCTTGAGGTGAGATGCCTGGGATTGCATAGAAAATTCCAGACGTGCATCATGAATTTACACAATGGAGTGATGATGGTTTTGAGATATTCTTAATCGTTTTCTCTTTGCCTTTTTGAGAGCTGACTGAGCATTAAGCTGACACTTTTAGGGAACTGTCTGACACGACACCAGATGTCTTGTATGAGTGGCAATGTCTTATCTAGGGTTTATTAATGCTCTAGGTAGGGTTATTTTTACTTCAGTGCTGCCATTTAGATGGATCTGCCACTTTATCACCAGTCTGTGTCGTCTGTGCCTTTTCCTTCAAACTTGTGTACAAACCTTCCAACTTGCCACATGATTTACTTAAATGTTGAATAGCACAGCTTTGAGGCCTGATCCTTGAAATAACCTACATTTAATCTTTTAGAGACTCTTGAATTCACAGGATGAACCTTCTCCCTTACCTCATGGTGGTACAGTTATTTTAAGATATTTAGGTAAGGGACACTAGTAAAAAGGGTTATCATATAGATATGACTTACATTCATTATTCTTTTCCAGAAGCTTCTCACCTTCTTAATAGGCTTATGTAAACTTGAAAGAAACTTTCCTTCTATTTTAATCTATGTCTTTCTTTAGATTTCTCTCTTATTAATTATTTTATCATGTTTATTAGTTCTTTTTTTGATACAATTTCCACCTGTTTTCTATGATTGGAAGTCTCATTTTGGCTCTACCAACTTCTGTTTTATGTAAATACTAATAACCCACTAATTGCTGTAATACTGCCCCTGCTACTAAGGGATGTGGGCAAGATCTGTCACATGTAGGTTGTTCATTTGTCCTGGAAAAGAAAAGACATTGAGAGAAATGCTTTAATTTTTGTAGTGCATTGCATTGATTTTACTTTAGGGGATGTTTGGATTGTGGCTATTTGTTTACATAAAGAGGAAAAAAAAGAGGTTCCCTTAGCTATTTTTTTTAATCTGGGTTTTTACTGAGCTCACATTATGATAATGACTTGCCTCTGAAGAATTGTTCCATATAAATTTAGCCTTCATGATTAAATTTGGAATATAGTGAAACAGAATTTTAACTCACTTAGAAATTCTCAATCCATCTCTAAATGAAGTTTTCCATAATCAACTTATATGGGGGGAAAGAAAATTAAGAAAATTCAATATTTAACAGTTAAAATGTGACATTGTGCAGACCCCAAGACAGCAGGAAGAAGAAAGTCCTGCTAGACTTTCCTTTAAGGAACATTTCCCATTGCTGTCTAGAAGCCAATTTTCCAAACTCATTTGCACTGTCTTTTGAACAGCAAAATTTGATTTTTTTCTTTTTTTTTTTTCTTTAGGAAACTTACTCAGTTTAGGCCAAAAAAAAAAAAAGATAAAAGATAAAAGAAAAGATGTTTTGATACATTGTCTTTCTCAGATAAATTCCCAGCAATGAGAAATTGCAAATGAGTGTCAAATCATGATTCTCTGTCACTGAAATGTGTTCTAACCCAGCAGCTCTCACAACACAAAGCTGTCTGGAATGGTGTTATGTAGAGCCAGTGTGTTTTGTGGAGCTACTAAATATTCTTATTTCCACATTATTTATTCAGAAGAAATTTCTATTAACAGAGCATTGGACTCACAAAGCAATTAACTCCCTCCCCTCTCATGGACCCCTCTTCAGATGCACTGACATGCTCTGCAGAACAGAGGACTTGATCTTTGGGGAAAATAATTTGCTGGAATGTTTTTCTTTCTTTTTTCCTTTTCTTTTTTCTCATTTGCTTATCACAATGTTAACATGTGAGGGAAAACAATGAGTTACTTTGCTGCTGTCTCTGAAGACACACATCAGGAGGATGCATTTACGCCTACATCCACTTCAGAATTGTTTTCCATCTAATGTTCAGGGCATCCAACGTGATTGTCTTTTCTTCCTTCCAGTCTGCTTTGCCCTTGTCTCCCTGGGAAAAAGCAGAAATAGAGTACACAGCTTGTGAATTCCACATTTAGTTTGGTGCCTGATGGAGATACAAAACACAGATGATGGCTCCTCTCAAAGAGTACAAGTGTAGCTAGCTCAGGTCTCAAGGATTTCATTAGCAGCAAAATGCATCCTTTCTCATTTCCATGAGGTTCAGGAGGCAGTTCTGGGGTGGTGGATGCCTCTGTGCAAGATGGTTTGTTTCTACATAACTCTATTAAATGCTGCAATGCTGAAGTAATGCACATTTTAATTATTCTAAAACATAATTTATACATTAGTTTCCATAGTAACTTGTCATTGCTGTGACATGGTTGGAGCTAGTGACATTTGTGAGTCAATTAAGCAATGATTTGCAGTGGTTTATTTCTCAAGTAATTTTTTTTTTTGTTATAGCCAGCTACATTTATATTGAAATGGTTATACATTCTATAGTTATATGCTAGATGGAAAATTAGTCAATGAGGTAACTGTATTTTAAGCATGAAAGAAGTGTAATTGAAATCGGTTTCTGCAGAAGGTTGTATTTTCAAAAATACACTACTTTGACACATGGGAATATTGTTTCTTCAGGGCTTGCTCCACTATTAAATAAAGATTTAAGTGTTTGGCTCTGAAGGAATCATCACTTTCAACCAGGGACAATTCACTGTGCCAATAAAAAGGTTGTGTACAATTTAGAAAGGACCAGAAAACAATGTTCTTGGCTCTAATTAGTTTTCTTGATATATAAGGTAATCTATTTCTCAGAAGGATATAAATGATACTATAAATGATTGACATAATGAGCCTTCTAAGGAATTACTGAGTTTAAATGAAAAATGCATACAGTACTAGCAACTCCTGTTTTCCATTGGTACTCCCACAGTCATAGCTGCAAATGTCTGTACCTGGAGGAAAATCAGGGACTTAAGTGCTGTGATATTGTTGTTGCAAACCGAGTTTTTAATGGGGATCTTCAGTAGATTGTGGCCATCTGCAGCAGTAGAGCATGTTGGAGAAGATCCAGTTCACCCCACAGTGGGTTTGTTGATGTGGAAGAGAAGCAACACACAAATTTTGTCTCCATTATCTGGATTTCAAATATTCCAGAGCATGTATCAGGAAGAAATTCCTTACTGTGAGCGTGGCAGGGGCCCTGGCACAGGTGCCTCACTGAGGCTGTGATGGAACCCAGGACATCCCTCTGGGTGCCCTGGATGGCTCGAGCCCCTGGTTGGGGGCTCAGAGACCTCGGCACAAAGCCAAAGACACCTGCAGCTTTGATTTAAACCCATGGAAACAATTACCAACCTTATGTGAAGATGTACAAGCCATGAGAGTTTAAGCAGAATGATAGTTAGTTTGTCACAAGATAGAAAAGTAGAACTTTGAGTTTTTAGAATGGGGGTTCAGAAGCCAAGATGGAGGGATTTGGGTGTGCCTTGTCCTTCTTTCTTCTTCTTAGCCTCCATCTTCTGTGTGATGGTGGCACTTTTGGATTGGTTTAGGGTAGAAAGAGACTGTCTAACATAAGTGATAGGTATTGGAAAATTATTGTAAATAAAGTACACGCAGTTTTTTAGTATAAAAAGATAACACTGCCTCAGGGGTGGTCAGTGTGCCATGAACCGACCTGCCAGACAGATCTCAGCAGGTCAGGAAAAGAATGTTTTAGATAAGAATAAAAACCCTTGAAAACCACAGCTGAAGAATCCTGACACCTTCTCGATCTCAGGGCTGGGAAAAAGAGACTTTCCAACACCTCGGGGTCATCTCGACCACAGAGACTCCGAGAAGGTTGGGGCTGACCTTGGAAGTGTCCAAGGCCAGGTGGCACAGGGCTGGGATAACCTGGGCTGGTGGAAGTTGTCCCTGCCCATGGGATGATCTTTAAGGTCCCTTCTAACCCAAACCATTCTGTGATATTGGTTACAGACTCTGAAAGCTGCAAATCCACAATTGCAAAAGAGGGGTCTGAGAAAGGTACCACAGGTGGCTGAACTTAGAATGCCAAATACCCATGATTTGATGGAGAAAACTTCCTTTGGTATATAGATTCACTGAACTATATGGGATAAAAACTTGGATATATTTAAACAGTAGTTTCATGCATGAAGGGGTTTTATTGTTTTTGGGGTGGGTTTTTTTTGTGTTTTTTTTTGTTTGTTTGTTTGTTTGTTTTTTTATAATGCCAGTTTTTAGAACATAGGTGAGTAGTTACTCAGTTGGAGGAAATGTTTTTCATTAGTGCAAAACACAACTTTGCAGAGATAGCAGCCATAAGTGGGCACAAGAGTGCAGTCCCTGATCACAGCCCCACCTCTGGGAGGGACCAAACCCTCTCAGCTGGCAGGACCAGCCCCAGAGTGGTGCCCTCTGGCAGGGAGCTACAGCCAGGGGAAAAGGTGCCAAAGCAGGGGGAACTCCATTTCAGCTCATCAGTACTTACTGCCTGAGTAAGAGCAGCAGTATTGCAGTGGTAACTGTGACAGCTCACAGATGTTGTAAAGGACAGGATGAGAAGTGGGAGAGAGCCCAGCAGGAAACTCCTGCTCTCCTCTCCTGCCTGCCCCAGAAATTCTCATTGTCCATCACATCTATTGTTCCCATTCTCAGTCGATGACAGAGGAATCAGAAATAGGTTTGTTCTGTGAGGTCAGTTGAAATGCTGATGGAGAAATATATTGAGATTTGTTTCTGAAGGGAATGTTCTCAGGCATTTGAATAAGGCTTGGATTTTTCATTCTTTCCCTCCACCTTCCCAGTCAACAGAAATAACTGGCCAATGGAAATGTTAGAGACTGATGGACTGGCACTGACTAGAAATTCATCTGCATTTTTATATTTACCCATTCTGAGCATTTCCAGCTACTGATGGAGACAGTAAAAGGTTGTGCATAGCATTACAAAAGTCTGCTCCGAATAACAACTGGGGTTGGAAGGGATAAAATATATGAATAAAATTGGAAAACAATAAAAGTCACATCAGTGAAGCTTCTCTAATACCAGACATGCTTTATTTTAGTAAAATTTCTTAATAGTTTTACTTCCCACAACGATCTACACACACATATATTACAATTATTGCAGTACTAAAAAGATCGTAAAAAAATTGTTTTAAAAAAAGGCAAAGTGTGGAAGACTACTGAAGCCTGGCTGTCAATTGGAGACAGTGTGGAAACAGCAGGGGCAGATTTGAGATGAAGAACCAGAAGTTTATCTGTCACCATTGTTTCAGCTGTTTTATCTGTAAAATGAGGACAGTCTGTTGGGTGGGTTGGTCAGAACATGGTCACGTACACAAATTGCAATAGTTCAGGAAGTTACTGCTTGTCAAAGGAGCAGCAAAAACAGTATGAATATTCCATTATTTCTGAAAGTAAAATGTGAAAGCTCAACCCATGTGCATTATCCTTGGGAAATGAAGTGTGTTTTGCCTGCACCCAGATATGCACACACACACAGAGGAGTGACTGTGATGTGATAGATAAACTGTAATTTAGCTGTCATCACATGAACGTGGCCAGTGACTCGTGAACAGCTTTTGAATCCATGTTTTCCAAAGACCCAGTGTACTGGAGCAGGAGAGCATTCAGGCTGCACTGCACACACTCTTGGTGGTTAGCAGGTTTCATGCTCATGCCTTTTTATGCAGTGTTAGGAGTGCTGCTGTTAAAATTGCAGCTATTTATCTGACTGAAATGTTGTCAGTGTGGCCACTTGCTTGAGATGTGTTATTCCTTCACTTCTCTTTCTTTAACTCTAATGGAATCCAAATGCTTTTAATGAGCTGGTATTTAGGGTGTTTTTTAATCTGTGGGACAGGGACAATGAGGATTTCCTCTAGTTTCTCATAATTTCTCATCCACAGTTGCAGTAATCTTAGTTCAGGGTCAAATTCTGGATTCTTTAGGTTTGGAATTCTTAAAATCTGGATTATGTTTTCATTTCAGTGAACTGCGTTAACATCTGTTTCCATTACTGTACAATTTTGCTATATAACTCGTCCCCATTTCTGCATAAACAGTGTTCTTCCATTTCTTTCTGAAAGGATTATCAAAAGCATCCATTTGGTGACTCAAAGACTTAGGTATTTTAGCCCTATTTTTAGAAATTAATGAAGTACAGCATGTGAATTGCTGCACTATACAACCCTCATGGTCACTGGGCACCTTACAGAAGTTTTGCAAAATATCTCTATTCCAGCTAATTATAGTGTTGTGAGTCTACAAAGTTATCTGAAAAAAAAAAAAAAAAAGAAACAATGAAAGAGTTTTCATTTAGCAAAGTATTTATTACACTATGATCATTAAGATGAAAAGAATTTTAATGCATGTTTAGATTTCCATTGCAAAACTGAGCAGCTTTGATCTGTGTGCACTGCTAGGTCTCCATTCTTTTCCATGACACCTATACACATCAAAAACGTGTAGTAGTGAAAATCTGTCAATTTTCACCACATATATCTTTAGACTGCCACGTTGCTGCATCATTTTTTCACTAGGAAAAGTGGCATGCGTAATTAGAGGGAAGGCACAACTACAAATTGCATGCAATTACAGCCAAACAAGTAAACAAAATAAAACTACATTCAGTAAGCTAAGGAGTAGCTGAAAGCCTTTTAATGGGGATGCCAAAGATGAGCTTTTGCAGCTCTACAATTTACCAGTCAAATTATTGTTATTTAGGAGAACTTCCCCACAGCAGCTCAGAGTAGAGTAAATGATTGGCAAATTGTCCTTTGAAATTGGTATATACTCTTCTGATTGGCTTCCCCCCTTTATTCTTTCACAAGATCTTAATATTTTCAAAGCTGAGACATGGAGTATGTTTTCTTTAAATCTGAATTTTCATATCCTACTTGTCTCATGAAATGTGACACATTAACTGAGGGGCACATCTCAGGAAATCAGTAACGTTTTGAAGGTGTGCTTGTAATAAAAAGATTTATGAGTTTTGGAAAAGGTGGCGCAAAAGAGGATAAATACTGTGTCTACATGGTTCAGAAGTTTATCACTGAAATAAGTCCTATCTTCTGGATCTAAATCAATGGGAGAAGTAAACAAAGCTGCAGAGATAAAGTTGCCACTAGAGATGGGTCCTACTCTAACAAAATTTAATTCTGGTTGTAACCAGCTGCTGAGAATTTAAGTTCTCCTGTGGACAGTGGAGCTGTGGTGCAATTACAGCAGGACACAAAGGTTAACCAGATCTTTTCTCTTACCTCTTCTACCCTAGTAGGACTGCCTCCCATAGAAGTTTTTTGGAGTTTATTGTTTTTTTTGTTTTTTTTTCTATTTCTAAGATTAAAAGTTATTGTGAAATTTGGAGAAAAGGAAGAGCTGGCAGAGGGATTTCTTTAGATTCCTTTTAACAAAAAAAAACAAACAAAAAAAAAAAGTGTTCCTCAGCCTACCCAGACACAGATTATTTTATGATAATGTAGAATGTGTTTGGCAGCTGCATCCTCTTGACAAAGAACCCTCCCTCTCCCCCAGCAGCATACTTCAAGATAATTGGCTGAAACGTTCTTAGCAAATAATTATTTGACCAATTAACGCTGTTAGTCGGCAGAGTAATGAACTGTGAATAGTTTTAATTCCTGTGAAATCCCACACTTTCAGGAATGGAGGGAAGATAAAGAGCATCTTAAAGTTGTTGAACAAATAATTTTTTTTAGAAAACACTGAAAAGATGCAAAAGTTTTTTCCTTTCTGCAAACACTTGTGGAAACCAAATGCTACTCAGACTGATGTTTGAGAGAAAATAAAGCTGTAAAATGAGAGATGAATACTGTCAGATACAATTTTTAGAGTTTATTCAAGACAAGTTTTTGAATCCTTTTTGAGTTTATTCACAGTGAATCATAAAGTAAATGATTATGATAAAAGTCATGGGCCTACCTGTGAAGAATTTTCTATTTAGCCCTTAGTATATTTTAGGTAAATTTAATATGGACTTTGTAACTGGGCAGAAATAGTCTTGAGATATGCTCCTCAATACAAACTGAGTGGTCAAGCTACTGCCAGAACTTGGATTAACATTTTGTTGTGGAAAGTAAGGGGGAAAAACTAAGAAGCAACAGGACTATGGAGAGAAAACCCGCTTGGTCATATATTAAAGAAGAAAGTAGATAGCAGGAGGGAAAAAAAAAACAAAAAAAACCCAAAACCCCCCCCAAAAAACAAACAAACAAACAAAAAAAACCCACATCAAAACTCAGAGCAGAGGACCAAACTAGGAGAATCTGAGAAATACTGAGGGTGAAGGAATATTAGCAGAAGCAACAGGAACTAAACACTAAAGCCAAAGTAGAGGAGTGGAAAAAGTAGCTGGGAGCAGAGCGTTTATCAGGCTGAAACAATGGCACTTCCACACCATTGTGTTCTGAAATAATTTGCCTGTAGGACAGAAAAATATCTTGTTTTGAAATCAGATGGAAATTAAAATGCAGCACTGTCTCCCAGGTTCTTTTTTTAGGAAAGCTTTTTGACAGCTACCAATGTCAGAAAAAGCTTCCTGTCTTAGCGTCTCTAACTTGAATTAAGAAAAATAAGCAAGAAGTAGGACTTTGATGAATCTCGTGTCACTGTGTACATGAACAGAAATTTGAGTTATCTCTTACTTTGTGGATACTCTACAGAGAACTTTCTTAGATTTCAGTGGCATGAACTGTATTTAAAAGTGGTTAAACAAATTGTGTGAGAGAGTGTAGACTGAAAATCAGCATTCCCTTGAAAATATCATTAGAAAAAATCACCTCGCTACTTTTGCTTAGTGTCTCATTAAACAGATGAAGTTATATTTTTACAAAATGAAAAGGGAAAAAAGGTTTATGGTGCAGTTCCTAGGTAAATAAATGAGATCTTCCAATACCCTGGAAGTTCACCATATAAATATGTTTGGCAATTTTCAGAACTAGTTCTTTCTACTCTGGCAATTTTGCATCCTTCCATTCTGCATTCATTTAAATAGAGATTATGTTGAATTGGTACAAATTTTCATAATTCCTTAATTTGCTAATATTTTGTAAATACTACTATCATATAGAAGATAATTTACTCATATTTTATAAAAACTACTATCATATAGAAAAGATTTTACAAAATTTGGTAGGAAGGAATGGCAGTGGGGGTACAAGGAGGATAAAGGTTTTTTTAAAAAAAAATTATTTTTTTAATTTTATTTTTACATCTCTTCTTGTTAATCTGAATAATAGTGGACAGAATCTTGCTCCAGGCAAGGGTGGATGTTTGGCTGCTTTCTCCACCTGTGGAGCTACAGAAGGGAAGTCTGAAGGAGGAATTCCTCCAGCAGTACATTGGGTTTTTTCCTCACCCAGTTGGTGCTTGAAGACTGCAGCTTTAATTACTGCAAATAAGCTTGATTTGATCTTTAGTTTAAGTAAAAATGTCATTATATATATCAGCAATTAGAGCAAAGCAAATATTGCAAAAAATTTTTTTGCTGGTCCAAGAAAATCCATTGGTTTTTTTTGTTGGTTTTTTTTTGTTTGTTTGTTTATTTCATTTTCCCCTTTTGCCTTTTTTTCCACTTTGCCACAATAAGAATATCATGCTTTTATTCACAAAATGGTGCAAAGGGAATGGCAGGACCACCCCTGTTACCTGATATTCATAGGTGGTTTGATTGAGGAGAGATCAGATCAGGGCAGGAATGTCACTGGGACTGAGGAACTAATTGTGCAGCACCATGGGATGCATAAATAATCAAATGACCAGTAAAAGGTGTGTGCTGGCAAGTGCATTGCATTAATGATTCATCTGATTTTGAGTGATGACTAAATATGATCGTTGCAGCCAAGTAAATGGTTCTATATTTCTGGGATACTTTGCTCCTGGGAAAGAGTCCCCCTGTCATCCATCAACTTTTCCTGCTTGAAAAGCAGCCTTAATGAGCCCCAGTTTTAATGGTGTAGGTCATCTTTACCTGCATCTATTTTATAGCCCTATAATTGCCTTGATTTCTGTCAACTTACTCGTGATTTATGTTGCTATAAATAAATAAAGAACAAATATTAACTAATACAGCCACACAGCCTCCATGCAATTACACAGATGTGAGCTGGATTAGCCTCTCAGCATCCCTCTTGAAAATCTGGACTAAAGAACATCAGGTGTTCAACAGAAAGGTTAGAGAATATTAATAGCCCTAAACAGAAGAAAAAATTAAATTATGAGCCTAATAAACAAATTGCCCAAAGTTGTGTTGTGTGTGCTCTTAGTATGCAGTTAATTATGCATGTTCTAGCAGGCATTTTTTTTGCTTTTCCTCTATATTTGATTACTTGAATTTAATAATTTATGTACTTTTCATCAACACACCCTTGGGAACCCTCATCTGATGTTTCCCAAATTAAAGCCTCATTGGTTATGTTAAATGAAGCTAAATATATAATTCAGAAAAATGAGAAGGACCAACCAATATTGACAACTCCTGCTGGAATTCAGGGTCTGCAATAAAACTCATGTTGAAATCTCCATCTATGCTTTGTTGGAAGATTTTATCAAAATCAAGCTTTCACATTTTTCCATTAATATTCCTGGATGATTTTTATAATTATATACATTTCTGGAGGGAATTACAGGGTGTCATAGTACAGTAAACATTTTATTTGAAGCAAGGGGCAACTGTGAGTATCATAAATATATTAAACCATTTGTCTTTGTGTGAGGTTCGTTCTGTTCCAGAAGAATTAAAATAAAGTTAATTGTGCCTTAATTTATATACCTTTAGTAGCAACATTTAATTTAAAGGTAAATGTGCTGTGGTTGTGCAGGTGTTCAGCTCTAGTCTGTGTGCTCCGCATGGATGTGAATGATTTGTCCAGCAGTTGTGTATGTTGTTTCAAACTGAGAAATTGTCATTTTGAACTTCTTTTAAATAGTTTTGAATAAGTAGAATAATTAATCAGGCCATCACAGAAGTTTTTTTGTTGTTGTGTCTTCTACTTGCTACTTCACTTTGGCTTTTTTGGATATCTGATTTTTATTATTATTTTTTTATTGTTTTTCTCCCAGCTCATTACGTTTGTCATTTGATTACATTGCTTGTTCAGATTAAAGATTGTTTTCTGCCAAGAACACAGATCAGGTGTGTCTCTACAAAAGCATTAAAAAAAAAAATCAGTTACAAACACACGAGAAGTGGCTTTTGCTGAGTGATTTAGTAACAGAAAAAAATTATTTTACTAAAAGTTGGTAGCTTTTCATTAAAGGGTCAGCAGCCCAAAAGCAGCTGTTGCTCTTATATCCACTGAAACACATAGCAAACCCAGTGCTCTCAAGCTTTTTTATATTCTAAATGTAAATACTGTTCTTCAACCTTCCTGTTCTTTCTGTCTTAAAAGGATCCCACATACATTATATTTTCACTGACATTTCCTTTTCTCTTTTTGAAGTCCCTGCCAGTGTAAAATGGCGTTTGCACGTGCTTTCTTCATGGCTTAGCTAATTCAGAAAGAGAAAAAAAATCACTGGTGGGGGTGTTTCTGTATCCACTCTGTGCTCTCCCTTCCTCTCACAAGTGACCAAATATCCCAGCTGGACCTGGGATATTTCTCCAGTCCTCCCACCAGTTTAACCAGTGGGGACAGGACTCATCCCAAGTCCTCAAAGCCACTGTGACATCTTGCTCCGCACTGACACTTTGGATTTTGCAAGGATTAACATTTGCCTTGCTCATTTGGTGTCAGATGCACATGGGTTTTGATAAAATTGGGTTAATGAACTCAATAAGAATCAAATCTCATAGTCCTGTCAGAATCTGGAATAATTTTAACTCACTAAGAAGTTTGATCAGATGCACCTTATCTGCAGAGTTCATTTGTCTTTTGTGTTGTCCTTTTTAGTTTGCTTTTATTACAGAGAACTTTCTTGGATTTCAGTGGCATGAGCTGTATTTAAAAGTGGTTAAACAAATTGCTTAAATAATTTGTTTGTTGCTGAAGATGTGGGGCTTAGATGAGGGCAGGGCAAAAAGCAGTTTTCAATGGGGAGAAATCGATTTTGTGCCTGCATAAAAATTTGCCTGCCATGGCAAAACTGCCTCATGGAGAAAGGAGTAGTTTTTTTCTTCCAAGTTTTGAAAATTAAAACAAAAAACTAAAATAAGTTTTTCTGCTCTCTCTCTCTGTTTTTTTTCTGGGTTTTTTTGTTGTTTTTTTTTTTCTTCTTGTTGTTGTTGTTGGTTGGTTGGTTGGTTTGTTGGTTATTTTGGTTTTTTTTTTCTTTATTTTCTGTCTGTTTTGTTTTTGGGGTTTTGGTTGGGGTTTTGTGTTGGTGGGGTTTTTTTTGGTTTTTTTGGGGTTTTTTTTGTGTGGTTTTTTGTTTTTGTTTTGGTTTTTTTTTTGTTTTTGTTTTTGTTTTTTTTCCCTCTTTGCTGTTTTTAATCAGGGTTATTTAGGCTTTAAATCCAGCCCCAAAACAGGTCAAAGCCTGATTGTTTTGCTGGAATAAATGTCAGAGCTGAGGGACTCGTTCTCCTGAGCCTGTGTGTGCTCTGCAGCTCACTGAAGCTCTACCAATTCCAGTCAGATGTGACAATCATTGGAATCTCTGTGCATGTCCCCAGCTGTCCCCAGGTCACAGTGACAGGGACATCTCTCGCTGCATGGAAACTGATGTCAAGCCACTCAAGCAGTCCTCCCAGTTGTTGAACATAGATAAGCTGTAAATCACTTTAGGTGAAGAGGAAAAAAAAAAAAAAAAAAAACCAAAACCACTTTTGAGAGGGTACAGGGAGATCTAGGTGGAAAAGTGAGATAGGAGCTGGAAAAGCAGCTTGTAAAGGATTCAATTCATTCCCAGCATCAGTAACTGTAAAGAAATTCATATTTCCTACTTGAATTTTTGAAGCTTGCGATGATGCAGCCTTCAAGCAAGAAATTATTAAAAATTATTCATCTAAGGGATGGAGCTGGTCATTGCAGCTTTACCACCAAAGAAAAAAAAGAGTTTGAAGGATGGCAGGTTTGGCTGAGCTGGAGGCACTTAGACAAATCAGAAGTGATAATCCATTTCTGTAACACGTGGGGCGGTGGTGCCTTCCAGGATGAACAGGATCCAACTTTGCCATGCTCCAGGGATGGTTGAGATTGCCCTGACTCCCCAGCATCACCGTCACCACACTGCTGGGTTTTGCTCCTATCAACTTCCTGTTAAAAAAACCAAAAAAGAAACAAAAAAACACCCAAAAAACCAACAGTAGGCACGGTGCCTGCAGACCTGCACAGGGGAGGGAGGAGGGGTTTAATCAGCTACAGCTTTCTACTGGGGAACTCTCCAAAGGCATAACAGGAGTTGAGGAGAATTTGACTGCTCTGGGGGTGCACACACATGACTGTGCTCTGGCTTTCCAACAGGCTGTGATTGGAAGAGATACCCTTCTATTAAAAAAAAAAAAACAAAAAACAAAACAAAACAAAAAAGCAAAAAACCTCAAAAAACAAACAAACAAAAACCAAATAAAACAAAAAATAAAAACAAATGAACAAACAGCTGAGAGAAAGCAGAAAAACTTTTTTTTTAAGTCATTTTCCAAAATTGGAAGAAAAAACAATACTCCTTTCTCCACGAGGCAATTTTGCCAAGGCAGGCAAATTTTTATGCAGGCATAAAATCGATTTCTCCCCATTGAAAACTGCTTTTCATTTCACTGAGTCCTAACATGTCCATGAGGGGTCAGGAGCTGGAGTTGTCTGTCAAGGCTGGAATAACTCTTGGAGCATCACTTGTGCTTGGTCTGAAAGTTGCCTACTTGATAACAGTACCTGCTCTTATCAGAAGTGACGGGAGGTAAAATGTTCCAGGCCCTTATGAAAATTGATTATTTGTTTTCTTAAGTTCATTTGATGCTGTACTAAAAAAACCCAAACAACCCCAAACAAACAAAAGCCCCAAAAAAACAAAACCCCCAAACTTTAGTAAACTTAAAACTTTATTAAAAGATGATGATTTCCTGCAAGTGACAGTAAATATGAGTTTTTAGAACTCATATTTAGAAACCAGGAAAGACTTGCAGTGTAAATGAAGCAGAGCCAAAGATGAATTAAGCAATAACAAGCACATCTCTTTCTAAGAGCATTTATCTGTCTGTGGCATGTGTCCAGCACCAACCAGATGGTATCTGAAATGCTGAACAATTGAAGCTACAGGCTGAAGGAGTCTCAGCTTGCCCATTAAAAACAAAGCAAAACAGAATTATTTTAGTTGCTGATCTTACCAGGGTTGTCCTAGAGCTGCAGTAATGAGCAGTGAAGGCACTTTGGGTATAGTCTCACAAATATGAACTGGTGCAAGAGAGAAAATTACATTGGGCTGTTGGAATATATGGACTTTGGTGAACAGGAGCTGCTGAATTTTTAAGTAGTTACTGTGCATGGGAAATATCAGTTTTAATTAAATGTTATTGAGCAAATGATGAAATCAGAAAGCACGGAATAATCCAGTGACTGTTCATCAAAGATGTGGATAACTCAAGTTCATGTGTTCCTTCAGCTCCAGTTGAGACAGCTCAATTAGATTATAGCACTTTGTGGACAGTGTTCACAAAACAACAAAAAAAATCTTCTTCCTTTTGCATTTCTACTTGGACATTTAAAAAAAAAATAAAAAAAGTTAAAGAAAACCAGCTAATGAATATTAGCAATAGAAAACCTAGAAAAATTATCACTAAAAAAGAACAAGTTAAAAAAGCCATACAATTCTATAAATGATAAAAGGGAGCATTCCAAAGTGTGCCTACATTTTGTTACAAAAATCTCCTTTGCTTTTACTGAGCTCTGTTGGGAAATCTGCTTTTCTAGAAGATGAGGGAATGATGGTAAAATGCAGAGTCTCCCTGGAATTGCTGTGGCACAGGCACTAACTGAAGCTGGTGAAAACAAAGATGGGAAGTGTTCAGAAAAAATGAAACCTTAGCAGTAAATAGAGTTTTAGAAGTGAGATGAAATAGGTCTGAAGGAAAATAAAAAAGGGCTATTAATAGTGTGTGGTTGGTGGACTAAGAAGACTGAGCCACCATTGTGAATACACATCAAGAGGAAAATTGTATTTAGTTAACATTTAGATTTCTTTCTTCAGATATAAAAGGACACTAATTGTATAATTCACAGTTCATGTTCAGAAAAGGGAGAGATTTGCTCTGAATTAAAAGTCATGCTATGAAACAGCCAGGCAGGAGCAAAATTGGCAGCTCTGCACAATAGGCCAAGCATGAATTCCATTATCCCCATGGCACAGAAAGCAAAGCTCACTGCACACTGCCCAAAACTGTGTAAAAGTCAAAGTGTGGAACAGGGAGGAGGATGTTCAGCACAGCA
This sequence comes from Molothrus aeneus, assembly GCF_037042795.1. NCBI lineage: Eukaryota > Metazoa > Chordata > Aves > Passeriformes > Icteridae > Molothrus > Molothrus aeneus. The sequence goes on along the minus strand of NC_089652.1, from coordinate 34,131,634 downwards.
ATTAGTCAGCAAGTAACATAACCCCCAAAAAGGGAGCCCAGTGATGAATCAAAAGCTGAGCCCGTCTTGAAATCCACCTTTTAAACCAGTTCAAATCCACATCTGTGGATGTACAGAATTCTAATAATCTGATGAACTAAATTTGAAGATGTAAAATTTAAACTTTGGATCATTTCTTGAGAACAATGGATTTTTTGGATCTCAGAATTACTCAAGACTTGAAGTAGCTTAAAAATGGGTTTCTGCTTTGAGGCACTTAAGTCTAGGACTTTTTTTCTTTTTTCTCAGAAACCATGGCAATTTCTCTAAAAGCTCAACTGGGAACTAAAGAAGTTCACTTAGACCTCTGACTGAAAATCTTTCAGGTAATAGCTGGTTGTGTCTGCACACCAGTAAATACACAGGGAAACAATGTGAGTACTGACAGGGTACTGGGACTTTTATGGAGCTCTACAAATCTCCCTCTTGTTTATCTTCCAATGCATAAAGGTGCCTTCATGGAAGGGAATAAATGATCCATTTATCTATTTGTGGACATACAGATACATCCATTGAATATATAGATATGACAGACCTTATTTTTTTCAACTCATTTAAATTAGGAAAGAAACTTTTTTCCTACTCATCGATCAAAGCCTTTCAGCAAGCACTGTAGGTTTTAAAGAAAAAAAAAGTGCACAAAAATATTATAGCAGATGAAGATCTTGAGGGGATTGGCTTTGTTTTTTATTTTTTCCCCCATTTGCTGCATGTGTCTGTTGCCTAATTTCTTATCTCTTGATGGCATCCCTCCCCACAGCAGGAGGAAAGGAACTAAATCATCTTTAAGGTCCCTTTCAACCCTAAACATTTTGTGATTTTTCTTTGCCTCTGATCCTGGGTTATGCTTCCAGTATTCCTTTGTCTATGCAGATATGTTCATAGCAATACCATTTTTCATTTTATTTTCTCCTTGATGTCTGTACTGACTGATGGATTCTGTAGCTGTTCTGCAGGCAGTGTGAGGGGGAGAAACTTTGTAAACTAATATTTACATGAGCCACTGCCTGCAGCAAGGAGCCTCACAACTCTTGTTTTATGAAAGTAAGTGGGAAAAACGCTTCTGTTTAACTGCAGAATAAAAGCCTTGAAATGGATTTGGATACTGGCTCATAGCTTGGGAAGGTCACTCATTATTGTTCCTCTGACAAGAGAGAATTACCTTGAGACAGGCAAAGTTGAGGAATAAGATTCCAAGGAATGGATCTGAAAAGCAGGCAATATATTTGCTGGGAAAAATGGGGCCAATTCTTTGATATTGTCATCTCAGCTTCAATACTTTTCTTTTAATGTATAGAATAAATGCACCAGGGTAAAGCCTGTGACTGCCAGGCAAAGGCATGTGAATAGCAGAACATGAGTCAGGACTAAAGAAATGCTTAAAAGTGGATTTTTTAAAATAAAACTCAAAAAACAAAGACCACCAGGAGGCAGAGATAAAAAAAAATGGGAGAAAGGTCCTCCAAACAGCATATTGAATATATATATATATAAAACATTTTTTTTCCATAGAATTATCCAAGGCACAATAGCAGGGAGAAAGGGAAACATCACCTTTTAAATGTTTGTTGTAGTTAAGAGGTCTAGAAACAGAGACCATTCTTCATGGTGTAGACTTCTCCTTTTTAATCTATCTAGCATGGGAAAAAAAGGGAAAAAAGCATTTGTGAGAAAGGGCATGAATAAAAGATACATTTAAAATACTTCCATCCAACTCCATTGTTTACTTAAACTCTTTATAATTGAGACATCTGGGTCAAAGCTCAGGAAGAAGAAGAAAAAAATTCATACATTCTTTTAAAATTGAAACAAATTTCAATGGCTCTAGAATGAAACGTCATTTTTGAACCAGCAAAAGGGGGATAAAATGTTATCCCAGCTACTGATGTTCTTAGAAGGACATCAGAGAAATCTCAGACAGAAGGGGCAACTCCAACATCACTAATGGACAGTAAAACCAACACAAATTATTTTGGTGTCTGCTTTTAGTCACAGGACAAAGGCACGTTTCACTATGGAGAGATCCTGACATTTTTCCTTTTTTTAAGCAAGACTGGAAAGGTAAAAATGGGCATTTGGGCACAGCACTGGATCCTTACAGGCTTTGTTTTTAAAAATGAGGCATTTTCACAGAGCAAACTGCTGTGGGGTGTTTGTCTAGCAATGGGAGAGGTCTGGAAAAGGAGACTCTGGCAATGAACCTACTCCATCTTCTTCAGTCAAACACTAAAGGACAGTACAAATTCTGCAATTCAGGTCTTCCAAACAATATTCAGTCTCCTCTTGGAGCAATAAGAGGAGCATTGATGTAGATACAGCCCTCAAAGCCCAGGCTGATCCTAGCTGGAATTAAGGTAAAGGGAAATGAATGAATTATTTTGTAGTTAGTTTGTGGCAGCTGAGTTCTCATCTCCTCCATGATGCTCCTGTGTGTTGTGCAAACACCTCCCTTTCCAACTCTTGCAGGTGTTTCTGCATAGCAGTGCTTTGGACTGAAAGTGAATTTCAGTCATGGAGTTTTGGAGACTTTTCCAGTCTTAACATTGAATTTAGCTGTCCAAATTTCATCTAGTTTCACTCCATGTGCTTTATGAGCTCTGGATTTACACCCAGAACTTTCTGAAGATGTGAGAGGTAATGAACAGACAGAAAATTAAATATTTGTAAAATATTTTTTTTTAAAGCAAAATATCTGTGGACACCATTGACTGCTTTACTTAGGAAAGAAATAAAAGGCATTTATCAGTGAGAAGCTGAATGTTAGAAAGATGTGAATGGGTGATAACTAAAATCACATCCTGCTCTTGTGGGAACTGCCTAAGGTTGATAGGAGTTGAGCATGGATGAAAACTAAGCAGTGCTAAGAAAAGGAGCACAATTCTGTTACTTTTTAGGTTCTAGCCCAGAAGTACACAGCACAAAGGCAAACTGTGGAGATTAATAGGATAACATTGTCAGTGGAGCAGGCTCTAAATTGAATCCTTTAAACATATGTGTCCTAAAAGTGCTTAGGATTGTATTCAGGTAAAATATAATATTACAGTCTTTTCTTTCTGAGCTGCTCTCATCAGAATAAAGTGACTTTTGTGCTTCACCAAATGCCAGAGCACAGCAGATAGCTTCACTAAGCACAAAAGGAATTTCTTGAAATTATATTCAAGTAAATGAGTTACTTACCCTGGAACCTGTCTGTAAAGGGTGTAAATGATTTTGGCAGCACTCAGACTCACCCATGTCTCTTCTGTAGTTATCAAAGATAGAATTTCTGTCATTATTTAGTCAACCATTGTAGACTTGAAAAAAACTCAAAAACCACCAGTACCCCACCAATATCTGTTCTGTACTGTCACTTTCCTGGAAAATTTCTGCTTTCTATTTCAAGTGAACAATAAATGTTCCTACTCTAAAGATACTTAAATTGCAGCACTTATTCCCAGCTGCACTGAGCCTATCCATTTTTTTAGGCACTGCTGATTCCTAGCAAGAATTACTGAATACTGAGTCACCGGTAATATTTTGGAACCATGTCTTAAATTTTTTGTAGGGCTTTTATATATATAAAAAAGAAAAATAATCACTTTGATGTTATTCATGTCATCCTTTTCCCGGAAGATTAGGACTCATTACAAAGTTGGACTTGAAAATACCAAGTTCATACCAGAAGTTTCCACACCATCATCTCCCAGGTCTGTTTGCTGCAGGTAAATCAGTGGGAAGGTTACTGTCTCTCTATTTAACACTTATATATTCAACAAAAATAGAAAAGATTATATTTTTTTTTTTGGCTGTGTATAAATAACATCTATAAGGTGAGTGTTGCTGTGTTACACTATTGCCAACACTATTGTTGGGTACTTTAATTGTTTGGGTAATTAACACTTTAGCTCACCTCTGCCATTTCCTCAGTGAGCCCCAGCAGCAGCCACTGCTGTGCCACACACAGACTCCAAGGCATTACAGCACAGCCCTGTGATGTGTGACACTAATTAAATCAAAATCTCCAAATTAAAAATAGGTTCCTTATAACTAATGAGGAGTGACCATCTACATGAGACAATATTCATTTTTTACTTCATTGATCATAAATTATTGCTGTGGTGTGTTGTAGTAAATCACCAAAAAATCCATCAGCAAAGCTTTTTTGTCCCTGCAAGTACAAAGAATATTAATTATTTTTGCTTCCTGAGAACATACTTTTTTTTTTTTTTCTCTTCATCATTTACAAATGTTTGCAAAGCCATTCCTTAAAAATAACCAGGGAATATAAATCAGCACTTTGCTGATGTTGGTATATACAAGAACCTCCCTTGATATTCTGATGCATGCTACATGCAAGACCTTAGGATTAGGTTTTTAATTTTTAGGGTCTGTGGCAAAGAACACAAATTCTCTCATCTCTATGGGAAGTTTTTGTCCTCAAGCTGAAGCTGTGCTCATTGAACAAGATATAAAATGCATTGATGCATAAGTGTATTATGTTGGACCATTGTGATGGAAGATTGTAATGGCAAGAATTGTTTTAGTGCTGTTTTTAATTAAAAACGGCACTGCCACACTGAGCTTTGAAAGACTAGACAGAGATTTGATTTTTTAAGAAAAAGTCATGTAAGATGTATTCTCTTGTTGGTTCTTTGTTCTTGCTTCCAAGCCCCAACCAGTTTTCTTTACAGGTGAATATCTTGGTGAGTGTTTCCTGACTGCAAAGAGGGGTTTTTTGTTAGCTTGTGTGAGATAATGCTTTATCTTCCATACTGTCTAATATTGCACGACTACATCTTTTTATTTACAGCAATTTTACATGAAAATTTTAAGGTGAAATGTGAAATTTAGGAATATTTAAGCCATATCAGAGGCGTAAAAACTATGCAAGACGTGTTCCTTATATCTAGATTCACAATTTGAGGACATTATAGAATGGAGAATGGGAAAGGTGAGGTATCATATTAGCATGGTAGTAGGTCTCATGTGCATGTGAAGCAGTAGAAATAAGGTTCTGATTTAAGCAAAATGGTAAAAATGAGGATATTTATCTTGACTTTAGTAAAGGCTGGATTTTTATAACCTGTTCCATAGGAATGAAAATGTCAGTTTGCATAGAGGTGCAACCCTGCTGACAATAACAGTAGACATTCCAACCTCATCAATTCTTTGAATGGATATTTTCACTGATATCAGAAAAAAAATGCAAGCAAAAAACATATTTTGTACTTTAGGTCCTTGTCAGTTCCTCTATAAAGTAAAGTTAGGTGTTTGTGTTACCCTCTCCCCTGAACTTAATTTTCATTCTGGCACAGTGTTGCAGTGTTTGAGCACTATATTAATTTCTTTTTTACATTATTTATATTTTATATTTATTATTTAGATTTATTTTTATTTATATATTAATTTATTTATTACATTGATCTCCTTACACTGAGAGAATGAATATTGGAACTCCCCAGGCTACACTAATCCACTAACCTCAGTTCCTTTCCTCTTCTCTTTCCCATCACTTGTTCTTTGCTTATTTCTGTCACCAGAACAGTGTGGGTGAGGTAAAGTTTGGTGTTCCAGTTGTGGTCATGGATTTCCCTGATCACCCTGAATGTTGTTTCAAAAAAAACCCAACAACATAAAACCACAAAAAACAACCCTAAACCTAAAGAAACCCACTTTGTCATTGTATTTAATCCAGAAATGGTTGCATTTAGAGCTGTTCAGTGAAAAAATACCCCAATCCTGTTGAATGGTAGCATTAGGTGGACGTTGAGGACATGATCTTTTCTCCCTTTGCTAGGTGAATTTTCTAGTTTGAGATATTTTAGGGATGCAGAACATCCTACTTCATTTAGGAGTACAGATGGACTTTGCTGTTCTTGAGCTGATTTTACTATTAAAAATCTGAATACCTGCATGCCTTTAATAGCTTTAGTGGCAACATTAATGCTAGGTGGCAACCACACTTAACTCAGGTCCCATTCTTGTGGCAGCTCTTGGCCTGACCCCCCCAAGGGCTCTGCTCCACCCCAGCCTGAGCCTGCCCAGAGGGGTTTTTGGATAATGATTCAGCACTGAGCTGTTTCAGAAAGATTTCCTCCACCTCTTTTTACTTCTCCATCAGCTTTTGTGCAACCTTCAGCACAGCTTTCCCCCTGTCTCCAGTGGCCATCAGCTCCATTACAGGAGGAAGGATGAGTCCTGTGGCTCAGTTAATTATTTACATCTGTGCAGTGAGGATGAGCAAGTGTCTGACACACAGAAAGCAGTGAGCAGGAAACAGAGCCAGAGGGGAAGTGCTTGCTGAAAAGCCATCTCAAACAGAGCTGACAGAACCCTTATTGTGGTTTGAAATGAAGTATTTCCAAAATCAAAGTTGTTGTGTAATATTAGATTTAGACTGTCTTGCTGTTTGCTTGTCGGGTGTGTACAAATCCACATAGAGGAGAAGGGGAGTGGAGAGCATTACTCTAAAAGTGTGATGCTCATAAAGCCCATATCCATATGCTGTGTGCTGCACCTGTGAGTTCATTTGTGCACAATTCTGGTGCTAAGGGTGTCACAGGAGTCCAGGAATGGGAGTTTTGTGAGCCACTTTACAGCCAGATAACATTTTGAACTGGTTTTCCTGCTGTAATGCACAGAATTGAGAACTATCCTTTGGAAGGAAATTTTAATGTGGATTTTAAAAAAAAAATATTAAGTGTTATTGACTGACCAAATTTTATATCACAGAATCATTTAGGTCTGAAAAGCCTGCTAAGATTATTGAGTCCAGCAGCACTGTGCTAACCACTAAGCCATGTTTCCAAGGGCCACATTGTCTTTTAAATAAATATCTCCAGGGATGGTGGCCCCACCACTGCCCTGGGCAACCTCTTCCAGTGCCTGATCACCCTTTTGAGGCAGAATTTTTTCCCAATATCCAAGCTAAACCTCCCCTTGTGCAAACTGACTCCATTTCCTATTGTTCCATCACTTTGGAGAAGGGACAGACCCCACCTGACTGCCCCTTTCAAGGAGAGTTGTGCAGAGCCAGAGGGTCCCCCCTGAGCCTCCTTTTCTCCAGGCTGAGCCCCTTTCCCAGATCCCTCAGCTTCTCCTGCAGTTCCAGACCCTTCCCAGCTCCATTCCCTTCCCTGGACATGCTCCAGCCCCTCAAAGTCTGTCATGTATGAGGAGCACAAAACTGAGCGCAGGATTCAGAGGAGGCGTAAGCTGATCCATGCTAGTCCTTGATGGGATTGGGAATGTTTGGCTGGGGTGGCTGTTTTTATTGAATTTGGGAATGTTTGGCTGGGGTGGCTGGTTTGGTGGGATTGGAAATCTTTGGTTGATTTAGCTGTTTTGGTTGGATTAGGGAATGTTTGGCTCAGGTAACTATTTTGATGGGATTGGGGATGTTTGGCTGGGGTAGCTGTTCTGATGAGATTGGGAATGTTTTGGTGGGTCAATTGTTCTGATGGGATTGGGGATGTTTGGCTGGGGTAGCTGTTCTGATGGGATTTGGGAATGTTTGGTTAGGGTAGCTATTTTTATTGGATTTGGGATATTTGGCTGGGTAGCTATTTTGATAGGATTGGGAATGTTTGGCTGGGGTAGCTACAGGGGTAGCTGTTCTGATGGGATTTGGGAATGTTAGGCTGGGTAGGTGTTATGGTTGGATTTGGGAATGTTTGGTTGGGTTAGCTGTTTTAGTAGGATTAGAGAATATTTGGCTCAGGTAGCTATTTTGATGGGATTTTGGAATGTTTGGCTGGGTTAGCTATTCTGATGGGATTGGGAATGTTTTTGTGGGTCAGCTGTTCTGATGGGATTTGGGAATGTTTGGTTGGGGTAGCTGTTCTGATGGGATTTGGGAATGTTTGGCTGGCGTGGCTGTTCTGATGGGATTGGGGATGTTTTTGTGGGTCAGCTGTTTTGATAGGATTTGGGAATGTTTGGCTGGGGCAGCTGTTTTGATAGGATTTGGGAATGTTTGGCTGGGGCGGCTGTTTTGATAGGATTTGGGAATGTTTGGCTGGGTTTTCTGCTGCCTGTGCAGAGCAGAGGGAGCTGTTGACACCCCCAGGTAAAGAGCAGACATCTGTCACCAGGCATGTGACAAGTGCAGCCAGCACAGATAACTGCTGGTCAGACTGTGGGGACTCAAAGGCATCTTCTGATTTCTGAAGTTCTTAATTTTCTCTTTTGTTTCTGTTTGTTTTGGTGTTGATTTCTACAGTCTTAACTCCTCTCTTAGCTTTGGTCATAAGCCATGACTTTTGTGTGCTGGAGCTGCATTTGCTCATTTGCCAGCTCACAAAGCCACTGGTTGCCCCTGGTTTTATTGTTTCTTTGAGGTGTTATTTTGGAGATTAAATAATGTGTCTGTGAGGTCACAGTTTACATTTCTTGTGCTGTTCTACTTTGTTCTTTTCAGTTATCCACATCCTGCTGTAAATGTTTATTATTCCCCTTACATGGGCAGCTGAATACCTGATTTGATTGAAGGTGACTTCAAATTTATATTAATTATCAGTCTGCATGGTTGAATGAAGCATATGGATAAAAGTAACTATGGATAAGGGGTTACTTATGCAGCATAAATCCTTATTAAATATGAAATTCTTTCTTTGCATATATATAAGATAGCACAGAGTAGGGACTTTAAGTCATTTCCATACATTTATCTCAGTGTTCCAAAGTCTTGGTATGAGAAATGTGCCGCTAGTCTGTGTAAAAATTGACTTTATAAAGCAGTTGTGATACCATTAGATACCCTATGTGTTTAGTTTACACTTACATGAACTCATAGCTACAGAAATTAATACATACTATTCAACCTCTTGTGAGAGTTGAAATATTTAAGTTTATTTAAAAAAAAAAAACAGAAGCCAATACAAAACCATCTGATTTTCCCATAAAAACAACATCTTCATTAAGGTACAATATGTCTTGTCTTGGCAGGGGCAGAGACATTCCTTTAAGATTTTGTGATTATAAGTTTTCTAAAAGATAAGCACTTTTGAAACCCCTGGTTTTTGATAATGAACTGGGCAGAAAATAAATTGAAAACCCCACCTGTGAGAAGACCACTCGATTAAAATTGTATCAGATATTTTATATTTGACCATATGTTGCAGGTTGTTTCTTGCTGCCAAGAGTGATTTTAAGGAATAAAGTTTTGAAATCAACTCTGCAGATTTAAATGTCATATTCCACAGCAGAAATGGAGTTCCATCCAGTTTCCTTCCAGTGAGTGTGACCTGGTGTGACCATATCAGAAATGGCCTTCTTGGGTGATTTGACAGCCAAAGCAATCTGGATCCGAAATGAATCTCTCTCCTATTTCCAGCCTGGCTATCTCTGGGCACAGGTTATTTTCTGGAGATTCAGGGAAAGCAGCAATAATCTGTGCACCTGGCCATGGGATGTGCCTGGCCTTGGTACCCTCCCCAGTCCTGAGCATCCCTCCTGTCCCTAGGGGAGCACCCAGCGCCCAAACCCCCTCCCTTGGGCTGGGACAGCCCTGCCTGCAGCCCTGGGGGCTCCCCCATGGCCCTGGGGGCTCCCCCATAGCCCTGGGGGTCTCCCCTATAGTCCTGGAGGCTCCCCCATAGCCGTGGGGGTTTCCTCATAGCCCTGGAGGCTCCCCCATAGCCCTGGGGGCTCCCCTATTACCCTGGGGGCTCCCCCATAGCCCTGGGGGCTCCCCTATAGCCCTGGGGGCTCCCCTGTTACCCTGGGGCCTCCCCTATTACCCTGGGGGCTCCCCCATAGCCCTGGGGGCTCCCCTATTACCCTGGGGGCTCCCCCATAGCCCTGGGGGCTCCCCTATAGCCCTGGGGGCTCCCCTGTTACCCTGGGGGCTCCCCCATAGCCCTGGGGTTTCCCTCATAGCCCTGGGGGGCTCCCCCTTAGCCCTGGGGGCTCCCCTATATCCCTGGGGGGCTCCCCTATAGCCCTGGGGGCTCCCCTATAGCCCTGGGGGCTCCCCCATAGCCCTGGGAGCTCCTCTATAGCCCTGGGGGCTCCCCTATAGCCCTGGGGGCTCCCCCATAGCCCTGGCTCAGCTTCTGCAGCTCAGCTCTTCCCCCATTCCTCAGCCATCTGTTCCCAGACAATTACTGCCAGAGACACTTGGATATTCTGCTGCCTGAGCTGACTCTCTTCAGCTGCTTGCATCCTCTTTGCCCTCCAAGCAGCATCCCAGGATGAATGTTTGAAACATGGAGATGTTGTATTACCATAATTGCAGCCAGTAGTTTTGACTATTTTTCCACCAACTGGCAAGGCTAGGAATTATGATGTCTTTTGAAGGGAAGAAAAGACACCATCAGTCTTTTATATTCTTAGCATTCTTGCACTGCTGTAAAATACACCGAGATTATTTTGAAGAAGAACACTTTTAAATTCCTTTTCCCCAAGTTGACTTGATAACACTGCCAGAAGTGGCTGTCTGTTAAAGGGAGAGTGAAGAGGGGTAAACAAGATAAAAAGCTACTCTTCTTTATTTGCATTAGACATTTCAGAAAGTGCAGCAGCTGGGAAGGATTCAGTGGGATTCAGGATTCAGTGCTTCAAAGGCATCACAACATGCAGCTTGATTTGGCTTTTTAATTTTTTTTAAGTTTTTTCAATAGAGGTCACAGAAATTGTGGGCAGGGAGGCCTGCATTCTACTGGTGTTGATTGTTGAGACTTTTTACCATTTAGAGTTATTTTACAGACAAAATAAGTCACAAAACTTCTATAAACCAGGACTTTTTGGGACTGAAGCTCATCTTCATTTTTAAGTCAAGTTACCCTCCACACATGATGCTTGTAACAAGTCCAAGTGCAAATGAATTTATCACATGAATAAGGGAATCACTTCCAGTCTTCTCCTTTCACCAGTGGTGCACAAACTTTCTCTGAAATCCAAAACAATTTGAGTAATAATTCCTGGAATGTTTTCCAGCGTCCCATCCTATGTTCCCAATCAAATAAATCTTAATTAGGAAGGTCCTCTATTAGGATTTTGAGTTAGAAAATATATTTCGAATTGCACAATGTTTGTGTCCTGGAGGAATCTTGTATTTTAAAAGCAAGTAGCATCAAATCAAAAATGTGATAGAACGTGTCAGACCAGTCTGTTGACAGTTTAAAAGTTAGTAGGATTCCTTCTTTCACTCATTAAATTTATGTAAATGTGTTTTTATAGTTTTGATCACAGATCTGAAATTATCTGTTTGCTAAAGTATGAAACCCTCTAGTGATCTAAAGTTTATAGTAATGCAGGTACCATGGTTCACATGCTTCACAGATCTATTTTTTTTTCAAAGGATGTTCTCTGGTTTAGTAGAAAAGACCTTTTTTACTCCTCACATTCTACCACAGGTGCTCTAACACAAATAACAAGCAAGTTATTACTGTCAAATCAGAAACTCAGTTTGGTTTATTTACATGTCAGGTGCCTTCAAGTCCTGATGCAGCTGAGATGGGAATCAAATTCAGCCTTGTGTTTTTTATGACCTACCTGGCACCGAGCTTTGGGATGTTTTATTGATGCTCTTCCTTGAGTGGTCTGCAGAGTCAGAGCAGTCCTGGAGGAGTCCTGGCACTGCCAGGGGTTGTAGGTGCTGTAGGTGCATGGGATGCTTCGTGGCATGAAATGTCCTGCCTCCAGGGGACAAAACGAGCAAGAAAATGCCTCAAAGCCAGACTCTGTGCTTCTCTCTTTCTCATTACCATAGTCAGCAAATCCTGATATCTAGGATAAATTTTGATCAATCTTCAATGTTCTGTTGTTAAGTTCTTCATGTGTTTCACTGAAAAATGCAGGGAATATGTTACTTTGTGAAACATTTTAATCCCTCTGCATTTGAATTGCGTGTATTTAACCTGGAGAATGGTGAGGATAGTTTGTGTTTCATCCTGGGAGCACACAAATCCTTTGAGACAGGATACATTCATGCACTCAAGCATTACCTTTCCATGCCTAGAGCCAGCATGCTGTGTCCCTGTTCATCAGGAATTCCTCAAGGATGCCATTGGTGTCCCTCAGGGCTACCAGGTGTGGAGCTGGAAGGTCAGAGGAGGGAGCAGGGCACTGCTCCCTTTTCCTGCCCAAGGGATGGACCCTGCTAAGGGCTCCTGCTTTGCTTGGGGAAGGAGAGCACTGCCCTGTGCTGTTGGAGGTTTTTAACTGGGACAAATTTTGTATATTAGATTTTTTATTTAATGGTCTGTGCTGAGAGGCATCTCCATTTGTTGTAGAAGTTGTAGATTCCCCTCAAATGGTTTGTCCTGCTGACTCCAAGAGACAAGACCTGAGAAAGCTGAGATTTTCCAGCTTATTAATTAGAGAGCTTTCAGCTACTGCCAGTGATTTCTGTCCTTCCTCCTGGAGTTAGTGCCTTGAGGGAGGTGAAAGCATCTTGCACTTGAGCACTGTGCATCCAAGGATGGATTTGCCTAAAGGACTATTACAAGCTGCACAGACCCAAGGCTCCAGTGTGAGAAATCAAGGAGGTTCAAGTTGTTTTCCTAAAAAATTTCCACCCCTTTGGTCTGTGAGTAGCTAATGATATACAATGTGTAAATTATGGTTGAAACCTCTAACTGAGCCAAACCCTTCAGACCTCTAAATGTTCTTTGCTGTGTTAAAAATCTCAAAGTCTTGATAGTGTGGAATTATGAGGGGGATTTTATCAGTCAGAACCATTTCTAAGAGATAAACAAAAGTGATTCTCAAGAGTCCCTAAGCTCCCTCAAAACTCCCTGAACCAAACACTTCAGGGAAAAGGGGACAGAGAGAAGTGATTGCAGCTGGGGTGGTATCCCAAAGGGAGCAATCACAGCATCCTTATCCTCCCCCTTCCATCCTGGACTCTGCAGTTTCTGAGGCAGTCTCCTGGGATGGAGAAACAGTTTCTCTCATCTAATGCAGCCACAAAGATGTGACATTTATATGTATTTTCATGAATATCTACAATTATCTGCATAGCACAACAGTGGAAGTAAATACTGGTACCTATTACTCCTGATATGACTCTTGATAGGATATTTACAGGTCAATTGAAAACCTTATAGTGCTTTTTAGTGTCTGCAAAGCTTATTTTGGCAACTACAAAACACCTGTATTTTAGGAAATAATCCTCTGAGCCATTAATTTGTAATTGCACTAATTATTTCTTTATGACTTTATGTGTGATAACAAGGTCCTAAAGTCTACCAAATGAACAAATTCTTCAAAATGAACTCATCCAGAGAGTGCCACCTTTAACTTTAAAAGGGAAACAAGGTGCAGGACTTTCTTTGCCACACGTAAAAAGATGTGTAAGAAATTTTCCATCTGTTCTTTAGGTCCTGAGGAGCTGGATTTCAAGTGCAGCCCGAATTTCATCAGCTGCATTGGCACCAACAGATGCATCCACTTGTCCCAGCTCTGCAATGGGGTCTACGACTGCTCCGATGGCTACGATGAGGGAGTTCATTGCAGGGGTGAGTGAAAATTGCTTTAACCTCAAATCTTCCACTGCATTTTTTTTGGGGGGGCTTCAAAGAGAGCCAGAATTTACTCCTTGGGAATACATATAGGTCTATATGTGTGTGTGAATATGTGTAAAACATCCAAAAGCAAATCGATAAAAACGTGTTTTAATAATAGAAGTGTATTTTAATTTAAAGCGTGTCTCAAGTTAATTAAAAAAAAATACTTTGTGTGAACCAAATGCAAGTAAAAAACACACAGAGATTTTGGGACTTTTACTGCATTAGGTACTAAGCTTATATGATGGAAACTCTTCTATCAAAAGAAGGATGAGGAAACTTTACTGAGCAAAAGTTTGGCAGCACAAGCAATGTTTGCCACAATGAATTTTCTTTTCCTTACAACTTCTGCTTAAAAAAAAAAAAGTCAAAGAAAACCACTGAAAAATATATCAAATTTTCTAGGAGCATTATCAATAAAATATATCAATATATATCAATAAATACATAAAATATATCAAATTTGCTATGAGCATTATTTTGCACGGAGGACTTTGTTTCAGGAGGGTTTTATGCAAATAATCTACTGTTTAATAATGTAGTTACCAAATTCTGATAATGAGAAATCTTAAATAGAAATTGGTGAAGGTCAACTATTTAATAGCTCAACTGAGATGACTTTTTGAGGTCTGCATGGGGGATAGCTTTAGGGCCAAATCTTGGATACCTTGAATCAATTATTTTTAATCAGCAGATTTCCAGATGAATGATTGTTGATGTTGTTCAACAGATCTGATGTTCCAAACCAGAAACCTAGAGACAGGTGCTGGGACTTCTGCTGCAATGCAAAATGACAATATACAGTGAAAGATACAATTAATGGTAGAGTTCAGAAAGTTAAATTAGAATTTAAAATTTCATGTGGACATATTTTCAGAGCTGTCAGAGTGAAATCTAAGCCCACACCAAAAATAAGTCACATGGAAAAAAGAAATTAAAATTAGAAAAAAAAAATAGCCATCTGGAATTAATCAGTGCAATACTGCTGACTTCACAAAACTACAAATAGTTATTTTTATCTAGCCAGGTGAGGATACAGGCTGTCATAAAATAGATGAAAATTCTTATTCACAGTGATAGGAATCATTTCTTTTCTTGAAGGCTCAACTGTTTTATAGTCCTTGTTCAATGAGCATTACACAAAATCAAAATTTGTGCCAGCATATTGGGTTTAGCACTGGGCCCTGCATCCAAAAAAAAACCCCAGAAGTTAAACTGGTCAAAGCACTTTTTGGCCTATACTGACACTTTCTGAAGTTGCAGGTGAGTTTTTTTCAGAGAATAGTATTGATTCATTAAGTTCTGTTTAAATTTATGTTCCTCAATATTTCATGCTTTTCTGTAAATTACTCTGGATTAAATGACAGAGGATTAAAAATCTCTAGTGCTGAATAATCATTATATTATAACTGTCTTATATTTTTATTGTAGTTTAAGTCTTTTAACCACAAGATTAATGGGATCAGAAAAAAATACGGACTAAAAGTACAATACTCTGTTAGTGGCAATGGAATATGTTTGTTTTTCTTATTGTTCATGTGTATTTTGGAGGTATTTTGGAATGTGATAGCACATAAAATACCCAATCTATATTCACATCCTTTTAATTTATGCTGAAATACACTTTGTAAGGTTCATGTGGATTCCCACTCCTTTCTTTATTATCATACATGAATATGAAAGCTTCCCAGTGGAAAAATTAATGTCTGCTTTAATACATCACCATAGAATTTGGTAAAACATTCTAAATAGATATTTCTTCTAGATCACACAGAACACTTGCATAATGAAATGCCACCATCTAGGAAACAGTTAACAACTCATTAATATTGATTTTTCTGGCAGTTCCATATTTTTACTTGCTTAGTGGGGGCGGAATTGAAAATATCAGTGGAAAGATCAGTGAAAATATCAGCCAAAGAATATAGAAAACCATAATTTTACATTATGATCCTGTCGTTTGTTACAGGCAATGGCAACTAAAGTATCATTATGTTACATTCCTATACATCAAATATTTGGTATGAGTTCCTTATTGTTGTAATTATTCTCTCTCTCTCTCTCTCTATATATATATATGAATATATATATCTAGAAAATATATTTATATTAATATTTATATATCTGTTTATCAGAAAAATGTTTGGGTGACCTTTGAGTCATTCCTCGTTACTTTCTGAGTCTTGAACACACAAGTCATGTTTTGAACTCATTTTTGTGGCCAAAAGTAGCAAAGTTACTTCAGAAATCCAGCCAAACCATTAGCTTTTCCTTTGTATTACTCACAAGAGTGGCATTATCAATTGTGCTGTAATTAACAGTGGCCGTGTGAAATTTGTGGTCGAGGAAGGCAACAGCAATTTTCAATTTTGAATTGCAAGGAGCCCAGCTGGTCACAGAGCTGTGTTAAAATCATCTCTTGCTGGGGACACTGACAGTGCTGTGTAAATGAGTCACAGTCCAAGCACCAGGAAAATCAGTCATGGTTTGAAATCAGGGGTGGCACCAGGGCAAAGCCTATTTCAGGGCACAGGTAACTCCAAAGGGGTGAAATCTCCGAGAACTAATGGACTATAAGCATCCAGCAAGTGGAATTATTCTATTTTCTCTCTCTAAATTTAACATTCTCACATTAATTCATTATTAACAATCTTTTAGAGTTGTATTCAGGCCTGCAGCTTTCCCTGGCAAGGGGAAATATGGTCATTGCTCCGGTGTGAAATGGTAATGTATGGGAAATTTCAAGGGAATGGTAGTAAATACAATGACATTCCTGTATGATCATCTTTTATTTCAGGCACATATGCATTTTTTCAGGTGAATGTAATGCATAAATTCAGGAGAGGTTGTGGCAATATGAAATAAAAAATGTTTTATTACGCATGGTTGTTTCACATTATATATTCCAATGTCCTTCAGAGGAGAAAGGGGTGTGTAATTCACTGGATTTGAACCTCAGAGCATACAATAGTGATAAGACATCTATATTTGGTCAGTTTGGACCCCTTTTCATTTTTTATCTAATTGAAGAATGCTTAAGAGAGGCTGAATAAGGGAGAAATCAAAATATATATTAACATCTCCTATGAAGCTTATATTGGGGCTGTTGAGCTTTCTGAAAATCCCAACAATTCCAGCACAATCCAGCCCTGCTGACTGGGGGGTTCACACCCATCAGCTGCTGGGAGAGTTGCTAAATCTCAGATAAAATTCACCAGTGCCAAACCTAGAGCCAAGCTTGAGTAGTTCTAGTTGAAGACTACTCCAGATCTGCTCTTGGCAATTAAGCTTCTTTCTTTGACACACCTCTCCAGGCTTCTTTGGAGAGCCAGGCCTTTATTTCAGCCGTGCTTGCAGCCACTTTTACTGCTCAGCTGAGCAATGAGCTGAGAACTCTCCTGCCCCAGGGAGCTGCCAAATTATCGCCAACTGAACTTTTTAGTTCCAAGTCTTTCTTTCACAGGGTTTATCCCAGTATGGGGCTGGGGCTGGCTCTGGTTAGTTAAAGCTGGGCCTGCAGCTTGTCCCAGTCTGATTTTGAGGTCTTTTGAAGGCCAAAATACCTTTTTTTTTTTTTTTATAGGGCTGTAGGGGTGAGCTGTACAGTTTTATAAATCAGTGCTTTATATACCCGTATATGGCACACAATTGAAAGAGGTGTGCCAAAATTGGGATTTGGTCTGAGTTAGAGCTATAGGAAAGTAAAACTTGTACAGAATATGGAGATTTCCTTTTTTTAATTAACTAACTTATTATTTAGTAGCTCCTGGAATGTCTGTGCTAGTACTTTAGCTTTCCAGCCAGAAAATGTTAGAAGAATACTGCAAAAAATACCAGTGCAAATAGAATCCTTCCAAGTCTTCAGATTATTTGGGTCTTTATTAATTGTGAACTGAACCATAATCTCTGAAGTCTCTAATCAATAAAATATTCAAAGGCAAACTCTGGATAATTTAGTATTAAAAAAACTGCCCAACACACATTGAGAAGTTTTGGCCAAAAGCTGTTCTGTTTTAGCAGCCTATAATCAAAGCATTGTTTTTCTGTTTAGGCTTTTTGAATGAATTGGTATCAGAAGATGAAGATAAATGCTGCTGTTACTCAATCATGTTTTGTTCTGGTCTTTCTACAGCTGAAACAGTGGGAAGTTTTAAGTAGTGTTTGCCAGAGGGGAAAATACAAATTTCAGAATTTTAAGGAAAATTCAGACCTTTCAAGAGTGATGCAAAGTTATAAAACTGAAAGATATGGACCTACATTTAGATCCTAGTCCTAATTTTATTTTTTTTTTTTTATTTTTTCCTAGTGAAGTTGTGTAATAAGGTAACAAAAAAAAAAAAACCTGAAACAGTCAGGAGTTATAAATGTCCCTCCATTTTCTCATGAGAGTTTTTCTGGAAGTAATGCTCACCTGCATGAGACTTCCCTGTGAACTCATTTGATTTATTCTGACAAGCTTTAAATCACTCATCCTTTAAGGCTGTGATGTACAAAGCCTCACATGAGGTTACTGAATCCTGGAACCCCCCAGGACATCTCCCAGAGCTCCTGAAGGAGCAGTGGGGCTGCTGAAACCACCAGGTAACATTTGGAAAGATTCCAACTGTGACCACTCTGCATTCTGCATCAAGGTTTCCATTTGGATTATAAGGCAGAAAAGAGGAAAAAGTGGGGGTATTAAAATTAAAAAAAAAAACCAAACCCAAAACTGAGTGTTTTTGCTTTGGAACAGAGCTGCTAGTAAAGAGCTCTATTTGTCTGGCTGAAGGCTCAATTTGCATAGTTTAGTATTATGATATTTCCTCATTTCAGCATCCAAACATCCAATTTCTTGCATATTACTGTCTTTCCTGTATTTTTGCTTCAATACAGCATGATGTGGCTCATTTGAATTAGCCAAGGTCATTTAGTCTCTTCTACTGTCAAGATAAAGAAGTCATGGGCTTGGTGATTTAATAACTTTCCATCACAAAATCCTTTTGCAGCAAAGCAAATTAGAGGAGGCTGGTGGGGGAATGAGCAGTGGAAGACATTTGAGTGATGTGATTTCATCCCACCTTGATGGGCTGCTGCTGAGGAGTTTTTAGGCTAGAATTCACAAAGGAAAGCTGTTGTGAAGGTATCAGCATTGTCTCTGTGGCAAATTAAATGTAGGATTTAAATGTTTGGCCATTTATGATGATAATATGAGACAGCAGATCATTAATTGGTTCATGGTTTGTTGAGAGTGTTCTGATCTTGTCCACTGGAGGAGCAATGTATGGAAATGGAAATACTGCTCCCAGCCAGTGTTTCTATCTCAGCTGCAGTATCCACTTTCTTGACAGAAAATATTGGCTACTGTTCCTTACTGGTGAAATCAAGTGTTGGTCAGGTCTGGCCTCCCTGAATACAAATTTTGATCAGTATTTTTAGCACCCACATTTAAATACACATGCTTTCTTCAGGGCACAGAAACCATGCTTGCAATAGCAAATGCAGTGTTGGATGGTTAACCCATGGAGTTCTACATTATGAAAAGAGGAGTAAAGATCATAACTCAGATATTTCAGGTTTCCTATGATCCTGTTGCCCAATAAAATGCACAAAGTGTAGCAGAGATGTTAATCTATCATATTTAAGATGAGATGATGGTGGTTAAGAGGGCCAGTTAGTGGTGGTTAACTGGTTCATGGACAGGGCTGCAGAGACCCAAGGAAAGCAGCTACAGTGACTCAGGGGATGGCAAGGAATGATCTGAGAAATCTTTATTCTGCTTGCCAGGGATTTAGGTTAAATGCTATTTATCGTTGCCTGCTGTTGTTGGTGCCTGCTGTTGCTGTTTTGAGGCTGCCCTTTTTTGAGGAAACAAACATTTAAACTCATCCTATGAGCATCTCCTTTTCAGTTTTACTAGGGATGTTTTATTACCTTTCTGTCGATTAGTGTGCAGAGTTACCTGGTAATTCGTCCCTGTTAACAAACAAATAATCTAATAAAACTCCTTAAGGAGTAAGAAATGCAGCAAGCTTTTTGTATGAATAAATCTCAAAGGATTTTTATGTAGATAAACACTGTGGGCATAATCTGTGTATCAGGAGTTCCAGACATATTTGCATGGCAAAAAAACCCTGACGCTCCTAAACTCAGCCCACGAGCAGCAATTGTGGCCGTGTGGTTGCTGCCTGGCTGCCATTAGACCACATCACAGAGTAAATCTTCAGTGTATTTTCAATATCCAGGCCTCAGGGACAGCTTTTCAACGATCAGAGACTGGGACCTGACACCAAATGCTTGTGAAGCACTGGTAACCTTGAGGCGTAGGGAGAGTGACAGCACGGGGTCTGTCTTCAGCTATCACCACCTATATTTGAGGAGATGGGATAGCTTAGGCATCCTGACATCTTATTTAGAAGGAATAATGCTTCTTTTTCAGTTTCCTTTTGGGCATTTTTTCCTTTTTTTTTTTTTTCATTATATACATAAACTATTACATTGAGGATTTAGTGTGAGAATTTAATTACTATTTCTTACATTAACTAATAGTAAAATTATATCTGCTGCAGAAAAACACGTCTGAGGCATCTGCCCATCAATAAAACATGTCATTAAATTTCCATGTACTCTTTTTCCAGTGACATTATTTGCCTATTCATTGCTTCATTCAACAGTGTTAAAATAATTGGGCAACCTGGTGTTTGAAGTGAGGAAAAAAAAAAAAAGTGACAGGCATGTGTGCTGAAAAACGTGATTTTGGTCCTCCTAGAGCAATTTATAATGTCAGCCTAAATTTACAGAATGGTATCAAATTGGAGACAGAGAAGAAGAAAGAAAAGAGCAAATTCTGGGGCTAGCATCACATAAATTGTCAGAAGTGCAGTTGTCAGTTTTCTGCCCCGGGAGCCCTCAGCCAAGCTACATTACAAGACTTGGTTTCAAGTTCTTCCACTCCTTGCCTGGGGGGATTTGACTTCCCAGCTCCTGATCTTCCCAAGGTGAATAAACAAATAAGGAAACTACATCTGTTCTGTGAAGGGGGTACTTTTGCTCCTCGGGCTCTTTTCTAGGAGCCATAAACAGTTAAACATTTATTGTCCAAATACTTGAAGCCGCAGGAGCGTTCATTTGCATTTGCAGAGTGAGTTCTGGTCTCTCACTCGTTCCCATCTCAGCAATTAGCTGTGTGTTGTTAACCAGAGTGGTAAATCCTGGGAGCTGGGGTAGGAGTATTCCTACCTGGAATGCATCCACCTGCCTGACCACCTGTACACAGAGCACAGCAGATTCTGCATTTTCACACACTGCAATTCACAGCTGAAATAAGGAGAAACCATATTTTTTTTCTCCCAGAGAAGGGCTTTGCTTCCCTACCATTCCCCACTTCTTGCATTTTTCAATTTTAAGCTCATGGAACTGTATAATCCAAAAGCCTAAGTCATTCTCAAACTGTGTAATATGGTTTAAAAATTAAAATTTGCCATTATTTCTGAGACTATGATAAACAAGTCAAGATGTCACCAGCAGTTTTAAGTGAGATTGATACTACTCAATGGTGTGAAGTTTGCTTTGACACATTGAAAAATTACTCTTGCTCTTCCACTCAGAAGCAAGAACATGCACAGAGCGTACAAAAGCTGATTTTCAGAATTCATTATACCCTCTCAGATTCCAGTCATCTTTTCTCCACAAAATTCGATGAAAGTGTAACTTAATCTTTAACTCACTGCAGTAATGCTCATGATTTTAGTTATATGACAAATGTACAGATTAAAATACTGTGAGATGAAAGTGAATAAGTTAAAAATTGTGGGCAACAGGGGAAAAAATACCTGGAAGCAATCGAGTAAAACAGAAAACTGGGGGAACACAGAGCCCAGTCAATAGCAAGGTTCATGACATTTTATTTGAGGGATTGTCAGGCAGAACTACTTTAAATCAGTATTCTCTGGAACAATGTCCATCAAAGAATGGGAATGTGCTCCAAGTGCATTGACTCCAATATGATAATGAAGAGTTTTCCAGGGGATTCCATAATCTCAAAAATACTTTATCTCTTGTGAAAATTAGTGTGTTGAAAGCATTGTTGCTGTGCATAGGTGACAGGACATGAGCTGTGTATAAGAAAGAAAGAAAAAAAAAAATAGTTATGATGAGACCTGAGTCCTACTGGAATGAATAACAGCATTTCCTTAGGTTTGGGCTTCTTGACTGGGAAAAAAATAAGGGGTATTTTTTAAAATCTGCTTTATTCAGGTGCTGTAAGCATTTACATGTAAAAAAAAAAAAAAAAAAAAAAAGAAGAAAAAGGAAAAAAACCTCCAGGTAGCTGTTCCATCTGAGGAAGAATAAGCCATATTCAAAGCTTGAGATGTGACCATGACCCACTCTCTGCAAATCAACAATAATTTATGAGATTAAGCTGTTGTAAAAGGCTGCTGCAGTTGCATTGGCTGCTCTCTGTGTCTCTTTCTTAGGGTGGGATATCCTGGTGAAACAAATCCTATGAAATCAAACTTTTTGAGACTACATTTAGCATCTTTCTAAAATATTTTCCGTCAATCTGGTCCTTCTTAAAATCTGTTAACATGCAGGAAAATACCAAAAATGCAGATTGGAAGATGAAGTATCTTGTACATGGGATAGATTACTGGAACAAAGTGTCAGTGCCCACTTTCCCCAAGGAAGTGTTGGCCACCAGGATTGAAAATGAGGAAAAATTAGCAGCAGTCCAGATTATAATTCCAACAAAGGGTTCATCCCACGCACAGTGACACTTTTCTGACTTTTCAGCTCGGTTTTCACACTCATGTGAGAGAGATTCCACAACAGCTGATGTCACATTCTCAGAGCAAGATCAGTAAGGGAGAAAATGTCTGTGGTTTGCAATAAAAGAATCATTCATAGTGGTTCAATCCCCAAACACATTTTTTAGCCCAACTATACAGAAGGTCAAAATCCTCGCTCATTAAGAACTAAATGTGGTCTTTTTAACAAATGCCCTGTTTAATTACCAGCAGGCAATTCAGCACAATTAGTTGCTGTCTAAGGTACTTTTTTTCTTTTTTCTAATGGTCTTGCATATTTCATAGCCCCTTTCAAAACCATGCATCAGATGGAGGACCTGCTACTTGTTTAATTGACTTTTTCCCTCTCTTAATGATGTTCATCTCCTGGAATTTTAGCAGAGATGAGTCCAGCTTACAAATAAAAAAGAAAAAGATAATTCACAATTCTGAAGTAGAACATTTGGTTGTCTTTTCATCAACTGAGCTTTTTTAATCCACTGAGAGGCAAGGAAGCAGAGCTACAGAAAACATTTATGTGCAGGTAATTTTTAGGTTTCTACAGGAAAGACATGAGTATAGTTTTACATTCTCAGACTAATGGCACACTGTGGCATCAGGAGGATAAAGAAAAATGGGAATAAGTTCTGTTCTGCAAAATGTTACATAAAATGAGCACAGTTACATTAAAACAAAATTATTCAGACATCCTGAGGACTCACATTTAAGGTACATGGACACTAAAAATACTTCTGTGAGGCACAACTGTTCTGCTTTCTGCCATGAGCTGACACTTACAATTTATGTTAAAAAATAATCAATGAATTACTTATAAATTTAACTGGGCACAGTTTGGGGCCCATGCTTCTGTTTTGTGGTAAACTTGAATGTCCTGTGTTCAAAAAACTGTGAAGTGAGCTCTTCAGGAAGATCTGGAATGCATCCTGCCCTTCCCATAGGAGCTGGATGTTTTGATTTTTAGTGAAGAGAAAAAATATCCCAAACAAAACCTAAACCAAATGTGATGTTGGTCACAACGTCTGCTATTAAAGGATAAAGCACTGTCCTCTTCAAACTGTAATTTCTCTCTTGAGCTTAATGGAGGGGAGAAAAACCAGCTTTAAATAGCAGCATGGCTTTTAGTGACATGGTGTGGGTTACAGTTCAGCTGGAGGAAAATGGGGATCATGGAGGGTCCCTCTCTGACTGAAAAGGTTGCTGGGTCCTACAAACATGTCCTGTTTGGTTTTCCCAAGGAGAACCAGATGAAAGGCAAAAAAAAAAAAAAAAAAAAAAAAAAAAGCCCTTACATGATTCCCATAATGAATCAGACTTTCTGCTGATTGAAAACTTTTTATTTTGAAGTCCACCAATTTCTTGATGTCATCTGGAAACTGCAGCAAGGACATGAATCATTCCCGTGCAAAAACAGTCAAGTTTTTGGGATATAAATATAATGTTAAGTGCAGAAATTTGCAATCTCCTGATTTATATATCTTTAAAAGTCCATTCATTACTTGTAATATTTTTTTCTTCTGCCAGTCCAGGATTTTTTTTTTTTTCCTTCTGATGCCAAAGATGTCTAGACCTGAGGGGAACCATTTGGAGAATGCCTCAGGTTTTCCAAGACTCATCTCCAAGTTAGAAAGATCCCTTGCTGTATCTAAAGGGTAGATGTGATACATCCCTAAGGATTACACAAATCATACCAAGGTCCCAGCAGGCAGCTGGGGAGGGAAGCTGGGCAGGATGTAAAGGCAGACAGGACAGGGATTGACTGGGTTTGAACCTCAGCTCTGAAAATATCCCCTGAGTACAGGGATTTGAAAGGATTCATCCCTCCAGTACTGGAAAATCATTCTGTTGGTCTTACAGCACCAACTCCTGGTGTTCACCAAGGCACCCAGGAAGCTCTTTTCAATAGATGGACTGTAAATAACAGTAGGAATTGCTGCTGTGTTAGAATCTAACTAAGAGTACTGCCAGTGAAATACAGTTGTGGTTAAGGGTACATCTGCAGGCCTTTGCTGCTGCCTTCAGCTGCAGAAGTGCTGCTCACACAGGGCTTGTTCCCCTAATGAAGGCACAGCTGTGCATTTAGGGATTGACAAAGAGTGTGTTTAGGGATTCTAGACTTCCAGAATATTTTAGCTGCCTTCAAAAAGAGTTGTTGTTAGCAACTAATTCTTGGAGAGATTCGTTATTGTCTTGTGCTGAGGGCATTTCTGGAGGTAGAAGCACAGAAAAGCTGTGGCAGTTCAGTGAATCTTTGCATTGGCCAGAGTTTATATCCTGCTGCATTTGATGTTGGGTCTGGATGAGCAAGTGAGACTGTGTAAAATCTGAAAACATTGGTTCAAATAGAAATTACTGGGTGTGGAAACCCAGGGCACCAGGAATATTTCTGTGTCTGCTCTGAGGTGCCCTGACCTGCAGGGCAGCACTGACTTTGACCCTCATTCATGGAGAAAGTTTCCTGGACTTCAGGATAGACTGGAACCCACAAAAGTGTGAAATAGATTATAGAGAGTAGTGCAGGTGTGCCACTGGATGAGAAATTTAGGCTTTGGGATTTTTAGTATGTTGTGGATGGAACTGAGATGGAGGGCACAGGGTGTCAGCCTGGGTTTCTTCTTCATGCTTCTTCTTCCTCCTTCTTCTTCTTGGGTTTGGGTGGCATTTTGTAATTGGGCATTGCAGCTCTGTGGGATCAGTTATTGGGTTAAAAGGGAAAATAATCCAGGTGTCAGTTCTTAATTGGAGAGTTTAGTCTATAAAGACCTTGTACCAAGAGATTGTTGTTCATTTTGTGCCTTGCTGCCAAACTCACAGTAGTGAGACTGTTTTACTGATAAGAAATGATAAACACCTGAGTCCCAACATGAACTACTGTCTCAAGTGCCTTCAATCCAGACCCAGAGAAACCAACAACTGGGCGTTCCTTTGGTCCTGGTTGGAATCTTCTTGCCATTTCTTGTCTCATCCCTGGTAGTGGCGTTTTCCTCAAGGAGAGGTGGGCTCAGCTCAGTCATCCAGTGCTGATTCTGGGCACAGAACCTGCTGTGCAGTGACCTTCTTCAGCTGTAATGCACATTCTAGCCTCAATTTCTGCTCAGGAGCTCCCCTCCCTGCATGCAAGGATTATAAATGGAGACCATAATTTGTTTGGACTATGTAAAATATGTCTGAGGCTTCCAAGGAGCTGACAATGCTGATGTTCAGCACGGTGAGTTCTGCTGGCAGGTAGCTCGGAAATGTTGATTATAGTGCTAAACATTGCTTGTACTTGCATCTGGATGTTAGAAAGGACATTTTTTGGGGAAAAAAATGTGTGTGGCAAAAATATAAAATGATAATTGTTTTGTTTTTTTTTTAATAGCTATTAGCCAACAAGTTATGGAGTTTTTAATACAAATTAATCTAGCTTGTTGTGTACAGAAGGCTAGAATATTTGTAAATTAAAAAATCAAACATGAAATTTAAAAACAATTTGATATTATGTCTTTAGCAAAACACCACAGACTCTGCCTGATTTAATTATTAAGTATAGGTTTTGCCTGATTTAATTATTAAGTATAGGTTTTGTTGTGTTCCCATGCTGATGTATTTTAAGAAGAGAATTGCAGTAAATCCATGCTCTACATAGAGCAGTTTACTTTAGGAAAGGTCAGACAATGTATTATAGAATTAGAGTTTAGAATTTTGAAAAATTAGATTTTATTGATTGTGGTAAAAATCTAAAGTAATTACTGGAAATTAAGAACAAACAATACTTGATTCTTCAAAAATTTAATTTAAAATTTGAAAATTCCCTGCATTTGGATGAGAGGTGTCTTGTCCTTTGATATTGTGACGGAAACTCTCCTGTGCTATTTGCAAAGCACAGACAATTGATGAAATTGGGAAAACAACAATTGATCAAGAACCTTCTGGATGTGGAGGAGGTGAAGGTGGTGCTGAGATGAAGAAGACCTGTGGATCCAGGCAGGGAAATGCCCAAGGGAGAAGGAGCTCACTGTGCTTCCTGAAATCACAGAGTTCAAATATTTTCTTCCTGGGTGTTCTCCTCTTGTATGCTCTGGACAGATTTTCCAGCAGGCAGGAAATAACCTGGAGCTGGTGGATGAGTAGGGCTGGTCAGAAGCTCTGAAAGCCCATCTAATGCTGCCTGGAATAGAGAGCTTGGCCATTATAAAGCAGCATGAAAATTGTTCTTACCTCAATGCTCTTTTAAAAAGAGATGTGTCTCACCAGCTGCAGTGTAATTTACTTTCAGAATATTGTACAAAAACTTCTCTAGTCTCCTCAGAGGGTCATCTAAATATGGATGTTTTCAAGGAAAAAAAGATGATCAATCCAAAACCTGCAGGATAAAGCTTTTCTAACTGTTTTGAAGTTCTTTTAGAATTCATAATCTTAATTCACACTTGAAAATGAGTCATATCCAAAAATGTTTTTTTAAAAATTATGTTTGTGTTTAAAATTGTGGATACTTGATACCTTTAAACTCAGGGATGTTCTGGAAACACGGAAATCTCTAATGTGAAATGGAGTCCTTGGCACATGATGGAGTTGCCTCTTGTACTCTCCATGGTATTGGCTGTAATGTCCTTATTTCCCTCCTTAATTACCTGTATAGCTGCCTGCTGAAGGATTGGAAGGTTCCTGTGACAGAGGAATGCCTCACTTGATTGAGGGGATCTGGTTGTGTAGTTTGAACTCCTGGGCACTGAGGTAATAATAATTACCTTATAATAATTATGGCTAATCCCCCCAGAGACAATTATCACACACTGAGGTGTGTGCCTAAGGGAAAACCCATGGTTGTTCCATGAGCTGGGATCAGTGAGCCTGTGAGAGACCTTAGGGTGGAATGCAACCACCCTGGCTGCTCAGAACACTCAACAGCCCCTTCAGTGACAAAATACACACCAAGAGTAAGGGAAAATGCTGCCTCCTGTGCTTCAGTGAAAAATAAAATAATTTTGAAGAGTTTTGATTGATCTGCGAAATGAAAGAAAGTGCAAGGGGGAAAACGTAGCACAGACTGCACAAAAATTTTAACAGTGCTCAGCACTTCAGTGAGAAGAAGCAGAAGTTAAGGAAGAGATTTAAAAGAACGGTTTAAATGTTTGCTTTTTCTCCTTGCTTTAGCAGTTTGTGTAATAAGAATCAATGGCTATTTGCCTTTTAAGTCCCCATAATCTCTTAGTGGAATGAAAATTTGAGAATATGTTTCCCTGGCACAGTCAAATGCTTTGTGGATTTATATTGATGAAGATCTGGAGCCTCTTTGCAGTGGTGATATGTGCTTTTAATCCATCCATCTTTCAGCAGTGACAAAAAGCGCCTGCTCTCGTTTTAATCATAAAGTTAACTTCAAAAAGGAGATGTCAGTAAGTAAAATAAAGTGATTTTCATCTTTTAATATCACTACAAACCCATTTTTTATTGATAGGTGCCAGAAAATCATTCCTCATGGCTTTAAAGCCAAAGGACTTTAGTCTGAGCACATTAAGTCTGCACCAGTGGCTTTAAGGAGGTGGCAATTACCATGTGGCTTTTGTTACTCACAGCCAGGGAATGATCAAGTCCATAAGTCCAGATTCAGGTATTTTAATCATCACCAGGAATACTTAAATCTATTAATCATTTTGTTGTTGTTTGACTAATGTTCTGTCGTTGGGCTTGATTTGCCAATGCATTCATTTGTTGCTTGTTATTTTGTCATTGAGTTATAATTTCATTATTCTCTGACCTTCTTTGTCCTCTGCTCGTGCAATTGCAGTGTAAGGGTGGTTGATGCCATTTGGACAGAATAAAAAACAACCTAAACTTTTGTTTTCCAATGAAGCTGCACGGAGCATAAATCCCAGTTAGGTTCAGCTGATTTTCTGCTGGGGTTGCACCATGACTGCTGGCAAAGGACCAAACAATGAGACAATGCAACCTGGAAGGTGTCTTGGTAGGCAAGGAGCACAGTAAGCTAGGCATCTCCTTCATCATAAATTCACCCAAACTGCAGTCTGGGGACTGTTGAAGTCTGGATTGTTTTAAAACTGAAAAGCCAGATGTGTTGTATATATGCATATTTTTATATTTGTAATATTGCCTCAGAAGTTATTAACTGCAAAATGTCTGCTGCACCTTTCCTCTCCTAATTTGGTGCTACAGATTGAAAATTTAAGATTACTTTTATTTTAGAGCACTTCAAAACTAATACTTTAGAATAGTTATTCATAGGGTGAGGAAGAACTTTTTATGCCCTAGTTCTTACTACATAGTAAAAAGCTGATGTAACATTTTCAAAACAGGAATTTAATGCACTTCAAAGTGTTTGAATTCCAATATTCCGAATAGTTCATGGTTGCTCTGGTGCATTGATATAATTTTCGCCCATTATTCATATTTTACACTTCTGTGAAGCCAGACATGCTCTAAAGTCTGCCTCAGAGGGCTTCCACTTCAGCTGCAAATTAAATATTCTGAGCATTCATATATTATCATGTGTATCTAAACCCAAACCAAACTATTCAATCCTTCTTCCCACAACTAACATTACAATAATGACAATTAATAAGATAATGGATGCAACACTCGTGTGATAAACTTTTCTTTGGGATAATAGGACTGTGTAGTAAAAAAGAAAAAAAAAGAAATATCAAAACCTTTCACCTCTGAGGGATTTTGTATCATTCCTGTTGGAGTCACAGGAGAGATGAGGAGATGAGAGAGACTGTCCTTCCCTGCCCTGATGCCTCCAAGATAACACATTTTTATGATTAGAGAACTCACCTGTTCACCAAGGTTAATAGTGGTTTCAAACAGTGGCTTCTCTTTGGTGTGTGTCCTGCACTGCAGCAGGATAATAACCTGTTAATAAATAGTTCAGCCTGGCAGCTCTGCCTGGGCTTAGAGGCTTAAAGAGAGCCTCCATCCCCAGCAGGAACAGAGGGTTGTGCCTCTCCTACACTGAGCTCTCACTAATGGCCAGGGCATTGACTCCATGCCTTAAAAGCTCACTGCAGATCTGGATCCAGCTCTGGGCCTGTCATGGAGGATGATTATTATCATTGTTAGCTGACTGCCTTCTCCATCTGTGCATCAACTGCAGGGAGATCCTCCCAAACAAAAACAAATGTGGCAGCTGCATGGAAATTTCAAGCAGCTGTGTCCTACATAGGTAGGGTTTTGTGTGTGCTACTGAGTGCTCTGCAAAATACAGCACAACTGAGACCCTCTCCTGGCTCAGGGGGCATTGGGAATGTGATCTGTTAAAGAGAAAATTAACAGCACAATGAAAGAGGAATGTTTGCTTTTCTTCTTTTATCTTCTTTCCAGGGCTTTAACGTTTTTTGCTTTATTTCATTCATGTAATGGCAGAAGTAGGAACGTTGCCATGCCAAAGCAGATCCAAAAGCAGGTAGTCTAGGAACACTCCAGTTATTGATACAGGGCAGCTTGAGTCTGATTCAGTCATGTTACACAATTTGGTTCCTAAAGCTGTGTGCAGGGTGTTCTGTGCAGCATGGAGGGCAGTTTGGTACCTGGCATCAATGGCCTTGGTGGCTGAAAAGGCACCAAAAATTCCTGTTCCTGAGTGGCACTGGGCTAAAGGTGAGATGCTAAAGGTGAACTGCCAGGAGGGAGAGGGGAAATGGAGAGGGGTGGTCATGCCAGAGGCCTTGGAGGAGCTGGGAGCTGGGCCTGGCACTGCTCTGCCTCTCTCACAAGGACTCTGGATGTGTCCACAACAGAACCAGAGCTCTACAGCTCAGGTTAGGGAAGCTCTTGGTTCCTGTGGTGTTTTATCCCAAAGTCCTGGTGTGCTGCTTTCATTATCTTGGCTACACAGGCCTTGTTCTGTGAGAACTGCACAGACTGAACTGTTATTAACTGCCCTATTTTACTTTATCCTGAGCTGCTACTACTAGCACCAGGGCTGCTGTAACAAATCCCCTTCCTTCCATCCCAGACATGGATGCATTTCAGTTTGAGGATGACTCTCAGATAGCTCACAATTACTTTATGATCCTTTTGCATGGAAGATTATTACTGTTCAGCACCGACCTGAATATTTTTCTTATGTATTAATACAACTGCTTGGCACTTTGAAGCAAAATTGAGGAATAAAAAAGCATAACCTCCCACACCAAGGAGCTGTAGTATGAAGTGGCTTTAGGAAACAGTTGTGAAATCCTAATGTGCTGCTCATAACTTTTGATGTTTAGGAGGCTGATGCATTGCTCCTGTGCCCAGCCATAAGATTTGTGTGGTGTAGGAGCTGCTTTCTCCTCCTGGCAGCCTTTGGCACACACAGGAGGGAGGAAGGCTCAGCACAAAGGACTCTCATGTTGCTGCACCTTCCCTTCAATGGTTTCTGAAGAGTCTCTTCAATCCTCATGCATTTCCCCAAAACACATTTAAATCTTATGCATGGAAATCAAATAGAAAAGAAATTACTCTCATTTTGTTGGTTTTATTTGTTTTTCTGACTTAGCCTAATGCTGAGGATTATTATAGCCAAAATAAATTGCACATTAGAAGCAGTACAACAAAGGTGTGTACAGTTTCAGTGGAAAGAAGATTATATCAGCAAAAGTGCATAAATATGAGAGAAGCCCAACTGTGCATATTAGGAAGACAATAAATGAAAGTAGGCCATTTTTACACAGTTTTTAAACAAAATTGTTGTTCATTATTGCACTGTCTGTGCTTTTGTCCCTTCTGCATTCTCCACCTACTCCTTAGTATTGATTTGGGGGATAATAATAATAATCATCCACAAAAGAGGGATTTGTAGTTTGTGATAACAATTCTCATACTTGCCTAAAGAAACTGCTCCTTTCTAGAGTCCAACTGCCCCAGCCTAAAGGTGGAAACAGACTTTTGATCTTGCCCTGTGTTGAGCTGCGTAATAAAGGTAGCAGAGAGCAGGCAAAGCATTGAAAACACCCACCATCCACTCCACATTCAGATTTCCTGGGTTTTTTATTCCTTTTTTTATAGCAGTGCTCACAAATTATCAAATGTATTGTTGTAAACATCAGCGCATTATTGGCGAGGACAAGGTGTACTGAAAAATCTATATTTCATGGAGTCTAAATTGTGCTGAATATCCACAGACATTCAGCAGCTACTTCAACACTTCCTGCTGGGTTTTTTTATGTACTTCAGGGAAGTCATTTGGGATGCTTGAGTCACCAAAATTTAAGGTGACATGACAACCCAGAAAAGCATTTCAGTCTCCCAGAGACACTTATGTGCCGTAAGAAAAGCAGTTAAACAGCTGAGAATCTCCATTGTTGATTTTTTCAATCTTCCTGACTGTTTGCTTCCATAAAAAGAACTCGACAATTCCATATTTCACACTCTTTGCCCCTGAGTGACCAACACAGTCACAGTTGGCTGTGGAGCAGTGGAACCAGCGGGAAGCCACCGTCTGTCCTGAGCAGGAGGGGTGACCTTGGGGGTGATGACCCCTGCAGCACAAAGGGGACAGCAAATGGAGAATGCTGTCCCATATTCCACAGAGTGCTGCTCCAATATTCCACACTGCTCAGAATTAGAATCCATTTTAATGATGTTCCTTCTTCCTTGTGTGTCCACCCTGACACTTGCTCATCATATCAGATGTGCTTTCTTTAAGGCCAAGCTGCAGGGTCATTTCTCTTACAAGTTCTGACAGTTTTTACTACAAAGCTGGAGCTCTAGAAGGGAAATCAAACCTGTTTCAGTTTTCCTTCTACATGGAAAACCTTGCAATCTGCTGCTCATGCGAAGGGAAACTCCTGCGAGCAAGGACACAGGACTGAAGTGCACTATCAAGAGCTCTCCTTGGAACATGCCTGTGCTCTTGAACAGAGAACTCTGCTATGACTGGAGTGTCTGTGAATTTGTTTAATACAAAGAGGAGGTTTTTCCAGTCCATGACCTCTAGCCTTGAGCTGGACATGAACCAGGTTTTGCTTTCACACTTCCAGGCAGTGCCTACTGGGTGCCAACTGTCCAGTCAATCTCATTTGGAGTTTCTTGGCCATACTGCCAAACTTTGCTGAATAATACATTTACAAGGAAAAATACTTTGTAGAACATCGTGGTTTATGTTTTCCAGTCGATTGCAAAGCAGATTTGCCTATTTAGGTCACCAGCAAATGCCAGTCCATCCCTGACCATCCATTTGATCTGTTTCTTGTCCCGTTCAGAAGTGAATTTTAGAAGTGGCTTTACCCAGG
Source organism: Molothrus aeneus (assembly GCF_037042795.1). NCBI lineage: Eukaryota > Metazoa > Chordata > Aves > Passeriformes > Icteridae > Molothrus > Molothrus aeneus. The sequence continues at coordinate 34,099,108 of NC_089652.1, read as the reverse complement.
AATTTGTGCATGTTCAGAAGTAAATCCTATACACAGAGCTGGTTTTAAAGGGAGGTTTTAAGTTTTTTTTCCACAGCACTGCCCAGCACCACTTAGTATTACAAGGATCCCACAAGTATTCTGTCCATGGAAATAAATTTCTGACAATGGAAGCTGACAAGAGGCAGTAATAGCAGTTAATTAATGTAAGGAAGGCAGCAAATATGTATTTAACATAGATTTCATATTAAAAATCAGACTTGGTTTATGAACTTTGGTTGTGAATAAAAGGCTGAAACACCTACCATAATATTAATTACAATTTGGTCTTCATTCCTGTTGGTCTGTAATAAATAAATATTACATAGGACAGTAAGCAAAAAATAAATGTCCTACATAAAAATGTTCCCTTTGAGCTTCTCAGGTTTTGGATTAGGAGATTTTTGGGGTTTGTTTTATTTTTTGTATTGTATATATGGTTTTTTGTATGTATGGTTTTGTATGTATGGTTTCCCCCTAAATGACAATTACAGGTATATAAACTAAATTTAGTTCATTTTCTCAGCTTTAACAGATGCTACACTTTTGCCAAGTATTCCCTGGTCAAAAATTTGTGCATTTTAGTTCTTTTAATGTCATTTAACTTAATTAGGATGTGAAGAAAAAGAATAAAAACATTTCCTTTGAATTAACAGATTAAAATAACACTCTGTCTTCTTTCCTTTCCTTAGGCTTTATAGTTTAGCCATGCATTGATAAAAAAAAAAATATGCTCAGGAAAACACCATGGGACAAAACTGAAATCTGTAATGATCTCAATTATTTTTTTAAATTTAAGTTAAAAATCTTGGAAATTGGTGTAAATCAGTGGATTTCACTGAGATTATCCTAGCTGGAGATTTATTACATGGTCTGTGCTTATTTCTGTAATATTCAATTGATTGTGTTTGCCACTTTTATTTGGACTCTTGACAGAATTCCAAATGTAGGTGGAACTAATTGTTGAAGCAAATTTAAGTTTACAAAGAAGGAAATACACAATTTTTTTTCCCCTAAAGCATGTCTGCATTTAAGATAAACAAGGAGAAAGCAGATTCCACAATGCAAAAATTATTAAGATAATGCTATTTATTTACTAATTGGATAGTCTAGAGACAACCACAGTGCACAAGTTCCTGCTAATGTTCTGAGGATGCTTTTTGAGATTTCAAAAAGCTTTCTGCTTTATGTCAGAATGGCTTTGAGATTCTCAGTTTGTCCTCTCAACAAAAAAGCCCATAGTCATACCCTAAAACACCCAAAAGCTGAGTGGATCCTTCTCAGTGGTACCATCACTGGTGGACAGAGAGGACAGCCAGACCACAGCTTCAAGCCACAGCTGAAAGGGCATCAGACAATATTTTTATTTGGATTTTACTGATAAAGATGAAAACCAAAAGAGTTTTAGTGTTTTTTTTCATGAAGTCTGCTGCTTCACAGGGAAATAAACTGAAATTTCAAAAAGCATGTAGGTCCTTCCTCTCCCTTATGATTATGGCACTGTAAAAGTAGTGTATTTGCTGACTTTCTCTTCAATTGGTGCCAATGAAATTAATCACTGGGTTAATTCTAACCCCAGTTTTGCTGACTTGCCCAAACTGTGCTGTCATATATTATTACAGCAATTTATACAGGCTGACAGTTTTATACTCCTGAGGTCGAAATTTTAAAAATGTGATATTATTTATACGAACGCGTTAAGTGACGAGAGAATTCACTAAATATAAAAGCATGGGCCAGAATTCCTCAGAGCTTCCCCTGCCTAAGTGACCAGCTAGTGAGACTTTATGTGTCGTTTCAGCCAGTTAGACAACTTGTCTCCATAAATCTCCTCAGCATCCAGCCAGGTGATAAAATTTGTGTCAGACGCGGCCGTGCTGTTTATCATCGCATGTGCAAGTTTGTACACATTCCCACTCCTCCCCACTGCTGTTAGATCTGAGTAGACAGGTGTGATCGATGTATCCTGTGCAAGAGTGCTGATCAATATATCTCCCCTTGCTAGAAAATAAAGATTTCAGGTTAACAAGTTGGTGGAATTCCACTAATCATCATTGTTGGGAAGATTGTGAATTTCCCAAGAGGACAGAGTAATATTCAGGGATTCCCAGTATGGTTTTCCCTGCTGAATAAAGTATCAATTAATGTAAAGCATTGCCAAGAAATTTCTCTCAAAATGTGTTCTCCTCTTTTTACAAAAAGCCCCATAGATACTCAAGAAAAATGTTTTGGATTTGTATGTATGAACAAAAATAGAAGAAAATCTTTGTTAAAGACTTGGAGAAGTCTCCCTATCTCCCCTTTCCATGGAGAATTGTAGTTTAGTTTTCTCTTTCTTGACACATGGTACCAGATATCAAAACTTTGTGGATTGTTTCCAAATGGGGAGGGAAGCAAAAAAAAAAAAGGCTCTGCATATCTAGAGCTTTATGCAATTCGTGTAATTAGTATATTTTACACTACTTTTGTTGGTCTTGGAAACAAAGAGCCCAGAAGCATCCCACATAGAGCTGCCTCTCGTTGCAGAAGTTAAGCCAGAGCTCTCAGGTGATCACTCCTTCTCTGTTATTGACTCTAAACAGACAAATCAAGATGAACAGAAAACTTCTTAATTAATTGTCAGCGATTTACCTCGAGTGTCCCTAAAGCGACACAAAAGCATTTTCTTTAAGACTAAAACGTTGCTCATCTGAAAAAAAAAAAAAAAGAAAAATAGAATAACTCTTTATCGGTTGAATCTTGGAATGTTTAACAGTGCCATCTGGTGACCTCTGCCATAACGACAGCGATGTCACTTGGAGCATCCTGCTTGTGAGGCGCTGGACAAACACCTGCGTGCTCCCAAACTCTGCTGAGGGACAACCTCAGGCATTTGGGATTTCTGTTTTTCTTCCTCCACTCTGCAGCTTCCACAACTGAGATAAGCTGATTCATGCAGTCTTATTTTTGTCTTAATAGTAATAACACTTTGGAATAATATCCATGTGGTGTTTTATGGTTATACATCTACCTGTAGGAAGGCAGGTGTGATTACAGCTGGGGAACCAGACACTGGCGCAATTAATAGTTCCTTTTTAAAAGATTCCTATGAACTTGCATCATCTAAAGGCAAATCCCTTAAATCACTGGTGAGGACCTCATTTACAGAGATGGACCTAAACCATGACCTTTTCCCTTCTTTTCTTATCCAAAGTGATTTTTATTAATATTGTTTATAGTAAAACTCATACACTTATTTATAACAAAAGTCTTAACCTCCCCCCAGAGATATGATAGACATAATGTATATTCTAATCCTTCCATGTTTTGTGCATTGACATTTGAAGCATTTTGGGACAGGGACTCTCTAAGAATGAGTTGTGGGGATCTCATTATTGATCTCTGGAAAGTACTTGGAGTAAAACAAGCTGTTGGAACTATTTTTTAAAATTCTGCTTTAAAAAAATAAATTTGCATTCAAATGAACACTGAAAAGGTTTTTGGAAGAAAAGCAAAAATAAAATGTTATTGAATGTTGTTTTTTTCTTAATGGCTACAAAATCAGCGCAAGAATACTCCTCCCTGCAGAACACGGAGGAAGAAAATGAAGTAGTTCATGCAGTTTAGATATTTTTCCTAAAGCATCTTCTAAGCATGACACCAGGAAGCTCTTCACTGACTACAGGGGTGGTGGGAGTACCTTTGGACAAAGATGGAACATCCTCTGAGCTCTGGGACACCCAGCATCCATTTGCAGCCACATGGAATAGATACAGGGAAATGAACCGAAATAGAAAACCCACAAACAGCTTTAAACTTCTACATGTGTCTTCTTCCCCATAAAGAGGCACTTGTTGTGTGCTGTGAACCCAATTAGGGGAAAAGAGAGAAATAGAAAACCAGACCCAGGCAAGGGGGGACGTTTGTGTCCGTCCAAAGGCATTTTATCCCATCTCTTCTGGTGATAATATTTCTTCATATGTCACTTGACTCATCCCTCAGAAATGATTCCATATCCTGATCACTCCTTTCTTTGTCACCCAGTGTTCCAAACTCAACTTTGGCAAGCCATTCCTTTTCTGAGCACCAGATGAGATGTGTTGTTCAGAAATTGTGGCAGTGTTTGCTTCACTTGGCTGCTGCCCTGCAAAGTGCTTTGTGTGAAAACATTGTGGTTTACAAACTGAGGTTTGTAAAGCTCTAAAGCATTGTAGGGATGCATCTGCTGTGTTGATCTGAATTAAAAAAAAAAAAAAAGTACATTTTTTCTTGGAAAGCAGAGATTGGTAACAGACTAGGACTCAATGAATGGTTTTGGTGGTTTTCAATTAAAATTCCATTTTAATTTTTCTACTGGGTTTTACTGGGTAATTTGAAAGTGATGGTGAATTTTAATCACATTTTCAGAACATGTTGTCCTGAGATGCACAGAATTTTGGGAGAAGACTCCTTTCTTTAATTTAAGTGTTCAAATTATTTCATCAGGCAGCATGAGACACTCTTTCATACTCTGCTTGACTCAATGTGAACCTTTCCCTGAATTTCTTAACACAGCTGACTAGACCATCATTCTGGGAAGTATCTTGAGTAGGTAGCTCTCAATCTCCATTGGTGCTGATTTATGCTAAAATACTTTAATATGAGATATCCTTCAGTGACAAACTGGAGCCTAGGTTTGTACCTCTGGAGGATAAGTACCGACTTCTAGAGAAATTATCTTTTTATCTTTTGGGTAAAACATATATTTGACTTGTAAAGAAGAAAATCCTAGCCAAGACTTGTCCTGGTGAGATGTAATTCCAAGTCAGGCAAGTGGGATGTCTGTTTTTTCATCTCCCACAAAGGGGATATCAAGGAAAGTAGTTGGGGAATGAAGATTGCTTCTCCCACTCTGCAAAACTGGGGAGAAATGAGTGTAGGGCAGCAAGTTTTACTGAACAAGGATGGTGGAATTATGTGTTTTTAGGATGAGTAGAGCAAGCCACCATGTCCATGTTGGAATATTTCAGGGATCTGAAATGAGTGAGAGGAATAGGGATTGTTGCTGTGTGTCTTTTCAATGACAAAATTTACAGGGCATCAGTCAAAGCTGATGGGTGACTGGTTTCAGACCAATCACTGCAAGTATTTCTTCAGCACATTGGAAAAGGAGCCTTTAAAATTCCTCTCCAAAGAATGTTGTAAATGGCAGTTTTAATGGTTGCAAGGACAACCATTATGAGATATACAGCAAATGCAGAAAAATCTCTGACATTAGTGTATTTAGAGTGTGAGAGGCTGCTAAGGGGAAGCGTCACGCACACGGCCTCTTCTTGGTCTTCCCTGGACATCAGACAGGGCCACTCTTAGAAACCGAGCCAGATCCACCATTGGTCAAATGTCTTATTAATTCTGAACTAGAAAAGAGCTGGAGAAAAGGTGATTCTGCCAAAAGTAAATAAATCAATACCTGAGAATACACATTTTTGCTGACCTCGACATTTTTATAATTCCTTTGTTTTCAGTTTGCTCGGGGGATTTGGTGAAAGAAATAAAATTAATGTTATATAGAAACACTTGATTCATTTAAATGTATATTCAGGCTTATAGATTTCACATGCAGATGTGTATTCATGAATAAATAAGGCATTTTGTTTAGGAAAAAGATACATAATTTGAGATGTGTTTTCTTTTAAGAGTGGTCAGATCTAGGCCTCTTTGAACTGCTGTAATTATTTTTTTGTTTTGTTTTGGTTTTTTTGGGTGGGAGTTTGGTTTGTTTTTGGTTTTTTGGTTTTGGTTTTTTGGGTTTTTTTTTTTTCCCAGTTCTTGTTATTATGCTTATTTTATCCTTGGATTAGCAATGAATTACATTTCTAGAATAAAATAGACTCTAACAATCCTGAAGCTGAGAGAGGAGAGATTCTTCATCTTTGAAGCTCCCAAGGCTGTGCTGCAGCGGGGGCAGAGTTTGATCCATAGCGGGAGGAGCAATTATCTGGTCCCGCAGGATCTTCAGCCTGTGCTAGCACTGATGCCTTGTTTTGTACACAGGTCATGAATGCTCTAATGACCACAATTCATGTTGCCATTTAGAGACCAGGAGAGCACGCTGTGCTCCCCCTTGCTCTTACAAGGCTGGCTGACACAAACAATCAGGTCAAAATCACAGGATATATGAAGCTGCTTTTATCATATCGGCTCGGCTAACGAGGCAACAATAAATGTGTGTAAGCATTTCCATTATACATACAAGCTTGGCATTTGAAATGTGGGCTGTTAAAGCATTCCAGAAGATGAAACACGGTGTTTGTTAGCTTATTAAAAATACAGAAAAAAAAATTAAAAAATCTATTACAATAAAATTCTTCATGTTCGTCAAGCGTTCTTTTTAATGAGAGAATGACAAATTTTAAATTTCATCAAGAATTCTTTTAAATGAGAGAATGACAAATTTTAAAAGTGCTGGGCTGCCTGGTCAGTGATTTTAAATGGTGATACACTGCTTTATGTCGTGCAGTAAGTTGCATTCAAACACAAAAGCAAACCTGGGGAATCATTCAGCTCAACTTAAGCCAGGCAGGAGCAGCAAAGTCCCATGCACAGAGCTACCTACAGAGTTCTCTGCAGGGGTGAGAAGGGCAGGGAGCTCCCTGTGTGCCTCCCAAGGGTCACTCTGCTCCCAGGCTGGGGATGGAGTTATTTACACACAGATGTGTGATCTCAGCATGCTCAGGGGATGTAGATTAGAACCAGCTCAGGGTCTGTGGGATGTCTCTGAGGGATGTCCAGTCCCACCCTTGCAGCTCCCACTGCTTGTTCCAGCATTCTGATATTAGGGAAGCTCCTAGACATGAATCCAACTCGATACTCAGCAGTGGTTTGTACATCAATTTATGTCTTTAACTGTGTTATTTACAAAATTAGTGCAGAACTTGATGGTTGTTTCAGATTTTCTCATTATGATGTTGTTATCCCAGCCTGGAGCACTGGGACTGTAATTCAGCAATTCCACATTCTTCCTTCTTACTCACTGAAGCAGGAGCCCACCTCTGCTGAGTGGGTAGCTGCATTAATTACTGAGGGGATTACATGGGACTCTTGTTAACAACTTAGAAATCAGTACATATTAAAGAGGTCTGTGAGCTGGTCATCCTGAAGTGTCTTTTCCAGGCAGTAACATTTATGTAAATGGGAAGAAAAACCCCAAACAAAAACAACAACAAAAAAATGGTCTTGGAAAGCTTTGATAAAGAGCAATGCAAAACACTAATTGGTGACTGCATCAAGGGTAGAACCAGGAGAGACTTTAGTGGATAAAGATATTGATGACAGATGGGTTTTTTAAAGCAAGTCAGTGACTAAAAGAGTGCCTTCAGACAATGTGGGGGTTTTTTTCTGTATTTTAATTCCAAGGAGAACAATGCAGTAACATGATGAAGTTTGCTAATGACATTAAGCAGTTGGGAGAAGCCAGTTCAAAGGAAATTTTCAACGTTCCAAATTACACAGTGAGATTAAGGGAATACACAGAGATGTAATCAAGATGCAGTATAAATTAATTCTGAAAATAAAATAGGAATGGAACTACAGCAAATGTACAAAGTCATCATGTAAATATCTGCATTCTGCAGCATCAAATTGGTGAGCCTGAGTGATTTGTTGGCTTCTTTGTTCTTCCCCATGCTCCTTTAGAAACAAAACAACCCCAGATATTTAAAACACTGAGACAGAGAGGCCAAAACCTGAGACCTTGACATTGTATCTGCAAATCTCTGAGAGATTTGCTCTAAAAGTGTCCCCTTGATCCAAGAGTGTTGGCTTCTTTGTGCTTTTAAGCTACAGGTGAAGCGTTTCAGCTTCAGTTCTAGAATCAACCCAGGCTGAGGACAAACCCCAGCTCAGGTATTGACTGGAAATGAAAGTCCAGGAGCTGAGTCATCAGTGCTAAAGAAACTAAATAAAAATAAAAACTCTGTCAAAGAACAAGCTAGGCAGGACCAGAAATCAGAAACAATTTTTTTTATTTCCTATAAGCTATTTATTTATCCCTATGGATTACTGCAGGATATACAGACTAGGATTTTTTTAAAAATTAGTAAAAATGGCAAGGATAGCACAGTTTATAGTGCAGAGAGTTGAAGAGAACTCTAATAAGTTAGTTTTTTTCCCCCTTTTTATTTAAATATATACATGTCATTTCCTATGAAGGAATGAACCTAAAAAAAAATTGAATACCAGGTGCCAGCACAAGTGATTTAAATTACTAGAACATACATGCCTTGGCTGGCTTCTGATTTTGGCAAATAAAGGATGAAGATTAATTCTTTTGCTCTGTGGTCTTCCTTAAAATATTTAACAAAAAAAGCCTGCTTAATGTGACCACACCTGTTAATATTTTATTGTCCCATCATTTTTTTTTTTTGCCACAATATATGACACACATGCATCATAGATCTCCTAGTTGATATATATCCCCATCCATCTGCTGTACCACATAAATCTCTTCAGATACTGATAATGATATAATATTTTAAAGAACTAACAGAACCAGTTCATCCAGAATTGTTGGGGTTTGTTTTGTTTTTGTTTTGTTTTGTTTTGTGATTGTTGCTTTTTTTTTTTTTTGGGGGGGGGTTTTGGAGGGTTTTTTTGTGTTTTTTTTTGTTTGTTTGTTTGTTTTGGGGTTTTTTTTGTGTTGTTGAGGCAATTCAGTGAAAATAAGAGTGGAAAGTTTGTTGGCAGGTCAAAATTTTATGGTTTTTTAAAGGGGAAAAATGGTGCAAGCCATCGATGACCCTGCACATAATTCACCTTGACATTAAAATCATTGTATGTAGATAATCTGTCAATAGGAGCAATAAAGACATGTTCATAGTGCTGGAACAGAAACTGTGCTCAACCTGAAACATCTCAGGGCAAATAAAATGAGACTCAGATATATTGTATTCTAGAGAGCACTGTGTGATGAAGCTGAGGCGAACGTATTGCCAGCCTGAAGATTTCTGTGGTATCTGATGAAACACCAAGCCAGACCTTTGAGCAGAGAATAAGAAGCCTCAGACAGCTCCTCTCTCCACCTCTGAATGCAGAAATTTTCCAGGCTAATGACTTGACCTTTATGTTGTGTACGAGGAGCCCATAATTTTTCAGGAGTGCCCAATATAAATGAAATGTGATCTTCTTTCCAAAGTAGTATTTAGTCCCCAGAACTCTCTTGAGAGCTTTTCTGTATTAAAAACATATTCTAGGGGAAATACAGTTAAACTCTGTGTGTGGATGTGTATGAGGTTAACAATTTTGTTCTCTTTATTCCAGTGGAACATACCCATTGGATTTTGATGCTTTCAACAGTTAGCACTTTGCCTGCTGAATTATGCATTCATTGCAAGTGCTCACTGGCTTTCAATTCTAGCAGGGTCCACTGTGTCCTCCAAGAGAGAAAAAAAAAAAAAAGTAAAATATCTGTGTTTACCAGTAAGAAATTTTCATCTCTACTATTTTTTGGTTTTTTCATCCCTCCTTTAATTTGCATTTCAAATGCACAACACCTTTGCCTGTTTTGTTTTAAGATTCCAGCCTTTCTTAATTGATCTTTTCACCATGTTTGGATTTGGTAGGTTTTTACTGCTCACACTTCTAGCAGTGCTGGGAATTTTAGTGCACTCAGCCATTGCTGTGTATTTCTTAAAATTATCAAATATGGTTTTTTTGGAAAAAAAAGGTTGGGAATTCAGCACCTTGCTGAATAACTCATGAAAATAGTTAAAATAACTAATTTACTTGTTGTGCCACCAACCAGGTGACACGACAGCATTGCTTCCCAGTGTAAATCTACAACAGATCTTCAAATTTGATGAGATTTAGGAGAAGATAATCAGATCTCAGCTAAAATAATTCAGCTGACTTCATCATTCACTTAAAAATATCTAGAGAATCTATCTTAACTGTGGAGTTTCAAAATATTGCACTCTTGTTGTGCTTTGCTCCACTGGGAGTTCTGATTTTGAAAATAGCTTTATATATTTTCATGGTAGACTTTGTCATAATGCCAAAACTTTGCAAACTTTAAAATACAAGGTTTTTTTTCAGTGCATATAGTGAATATTTTATCTGAACCAAGAGAGCAATAAATTAACAACATTTTTGTTGTTTTTAAGAGTAGAGTCACCCCTGTGCAGCTGGTGTCTGGCCACAGACAGTTCCACAGCATCTGTGTTTTCATTTATTGAGAGGGAATTCTCACTCACAGCTTCAGCTCACAGCTAGCTCAGGGTTTTGCCAGATTATTCACACATCTTTCAGACATTCCAGAGGTTTGAGCATGCAATAGAAAAGTAATCTATGGGCTAATAGAACAAACAAAGTGATGAGGCAGGTCATGCACTGTCACCACCATTAGCCTGCTAAGTGTGGCCAGGTTCAAAAGCCTTGACTTTAAATTACAGGGCCTTGGCTCTCTCTGCAAGAATCTCTCCCTCTCCTCAGATCCCCTTCCAGCTGCCAGCACTGTCCTTTAATGTGGGGAGGAATAAATGCTTGAATTTGCTGTTGCATCCAGGATGTTTGTGACTTAAGAATCCTTTAAAAGGCTGTTGACCCTGTTGAGGTTTTTAACTTTGCAGAAATTCAAGCAGAGCAATTTAGATACTTGGGGAACATGGTTAATTAGAAGTTTCTCCTGCCTGACCTGGGTGGATCAAACTGTGGGAATTCTGATAGAAACAAGTTACTGGATAACCCACAAAGGTTATTTAAATTGTTGATCAGGGAATAAAGCAAGGGTAAGAAATTATGCAAGTTAGAAATACAGGGAGCATTGATACTGAGTGGCAAAAACAGAAATTAATCACTTGGATACCAAATGAAGATTAGACACCTTTGCACATCAGTAATTATAGGTCAGAAGTATCAGATATATAAAATTACTAAGATCAACATGCATTGCCTGCTTTCTTGGGGTGTATATTGAGTGAAGTTTGGGGGCTTTTACTTTGGGGCAGAAACTTCTAAAACCCAGTGCTCACTCACCCATTTGTTAAATGAGCAATCAGCCTGAGAGTTTTGTTCTGTCTTTACTATACACTCAGTGGAGTCCCACACAAAAATTTTTCAGTTTCAGTTTTTGGCTGGACCAGTAGAGTTTTGATTGTTGTAGACTGCAAAGGCTGTCCCAGGCTGGAAAGGCAGACTTGTTCCTTTGTTTTTTTTTTGCACTCACTTCTCTCTCAAAAGCTTCTCCCCCAGGTTTGCTCCAGTATTTCCTTGTGTACCATTTCCTGCCAGTTAAAATGTTCAGCAGGCAGTGATAGGTAGGTACAACATTTCTCCTCCAGATCCACAGGAACTTTAGCAGCTAATACTCCCCTGGGCTGTCTCAGCGTGTCACATCTGATAACTATTACATTTCAGCAAATCTCTACCATTCCTGTACATAATTGCATTACTAACATGATTATTACTTTGCAGTAAGCAAAGAAAACAGAGGTGCAGAGGTAAACAGCACTTACAGACTGCTGCCTGCCTCCAAGTTGGGCTGCCTCTTGTTCTCACGACAGGAAAGTGACTTTCAGCTCATGTTTGCTTTGTATTTGGTGCTGGATCTTCTGTGTAACTGGATTTGTTAATAGTTATGGTGCATGGGGTTTTGTGGCTATTCCTTTCATATGTTTTTTTACTCAGGATATGGCTAAATTATCCCTACAATTTAAAGGAAGAATAATAATAATAAAAAAAGGGAGTAATCACATTCCTGGTAGCACTATTGATCAGTGGCTAGTAAATTTAAAGGAAAAAAAAAACCTAATAAAAAAGGAAATAATCACATTCCTGGTAGCACTATTGATCAGTGGCTAGTACATCTGGCACAGCCATCAGCTGGAGATGTTCACTGGCCTCTGGCTGTCAGCTCCTGGGAAAAAAAAAACCAGAGGAAAGATGACTCTGAACATGTCTTGTTGGTAGTATATTTTCCTAAGCATTTGCTCCTGGCAATTTTCAGGAAGAGGACACAGCCCTGATAGATTTTGTGACTGTGCCAATATGGGACTACATACATCTCCCCCAGCCACTTTCCTCTGTTTTTTTCACTACTTTTTGTGTTTCTTATTTTACAAACTGATGATATTTGTTCAGGAGTGTCCTGGAGCAGATGAGAACCCTCAATCCTATGGACATCTCAGACATCAGGATGTATTGGGGACTATTGGGAAAAGCTCTTTCCCTGCCCTGGTAGATTCTGCTTCTCCTGGTTATCACTGCAAGTTCCATGACAAATTTCACAGAAGCCATAAACCAGGTCATTTCTGGTTTATGCCAGAAGTAATTTTAATCTGTTATTCCAAGGAGGCAACTTTCCCAAGGTCCTCCATCAGCCTGGATAGAGTTTCTTCTTTCTATCTTTCTTTAGCTTTCAACTGTGCCTTACCTGTCCCTGGCAAATGACTGGAATGAAACCTTGTAAAAAGACCAGGCTCTAAACTGGGATAAATGAGTCACATAACTGATAGAAGTTTTAAGTTCTTGGCACTTGTGGTTGCTTGCTGGTGCTAGAGCTGGGCTGTATTTTTTTTTCTGTCAATATCCCAAACACTACCAGATAGTCTCTCTGCAGGGTTTTCCGCCCTCTCCCAGGTGCTGAAGTCCTCACTGCAGTTCTTTTCCATTAAGAGTATCCTTTAACTTCTCTACCTTTTTTACAATGAAAAATATTTTTTGTCAGTAGTAATTGCATTACTAGTCACTTTGTCCTGATTTCTCTTACCATTGTGAGACAAATGGGCTTCATAATCTGTCTAGACAGTCTGGTTGTTACTTTAACAGATGTTTCATCTCCAAAAGCAAGACATACCTCTGCTGTTTTCTAGAAACCTTTCAGACACAGCTTTAATTCAATTTTATGTGTCCAGCCTTTGTTTTAAGTCATATTTTTCATTTTTTTCTGAGACATCTGTGAGCTATGAAAGTACCTGCACTGTTTGTTCCATCATGGATCATCAGGAGGATGAGTTCCTTGCTTGCTGCTTCCCTTGGAAACTCAATTCCACTGCAACATTTACATTCCACCTTTTTCTTTGAAATTGTTAACTGGATCCAGGATCTTTAAAGCTTTGGGTTTTTTTGTTAGTTTGTATTTTGGTGCTTGCACAATACTATTTAGTCACAGAGAACATCCAAAGCTCTTTTCCCTCAGCCAGGAATTGCAACACAGATGATGTCTCTGGCTCTCCAGCATTCAGCCCAGCAGCTTTCCTGCTTAACTTAGCTTTGTTTTTTTTTTGTTTTTAAGGGCAGAGCTTCCAAAACCTCCTTGGCCGTGCCCCAGGTTATTTGCAGCTTTTTTGTGCTTTGGTTGTTTGTTTTTTTTTGTTTGTTTGTTTGTTTTTTTTGGTCTGTGCTTCACCAGTCTTTCTACTTCTTTCCCAAAAATAGAAAAACAACCCCAAAATAATGCCCAGTGAATCTCCTGTTCCCAAATGTCCTGTCCATGCCCTATCAGGCTGAATAGAGGGAGCTATCAGACTTTTAAGTACCAATTTTTTTTTCATCTACCTTGTTCCACAAAGGAGTTTTCCAGCTTTTTACCAGCATTTCTAATGAATTCACAGCTAATTCTAAGACCTATTGTGCACTCAAGGAGCCGAGCACAGAAATCTTATAACCAAAGCAGTTCACTTTTGGATTATTTGGCATTTAACTCCACTAGAAATAATGGAGCTAACCCAGAAATAGAAATATAAATAGTTAACCTAGAAATAGGCTGCACGCAAGGAATTCTTCAAAGAAATTAGAGAGAAAGATTCAAAACAATATATTTTTTTGGAGTGTTGGAATGAGTTTCATTCTTGATGTGTATTTACAACAGGTTTTTTTCCCCCCTTCTAATTTTAGCTATAAGGGCAAAAAAATCCTTGTCTTAGAAGAAACAAACAAACATTTTGCTGAGGTTTCCTTTCTTAACACTGTTTATTCTCCAGAAGGATTTCACTGTTTTTTTTCTTTGATGTGTTAGTACATCTTTTTATTTCTTGGTATTTTTCTCCATGGAAAAAAATGTCCACCTCCACATTTCTTTAGCAGGAGCTGTGTATGTAAATATCTTCCTAATTATTATTGATGAGTGAAGAGTTTTGCACAATTTCAGTTATCTAGAAATATTCAAACCATGTTCTGTTAGTAGATAAATTATTTTTTAGTATATTAGGATGAGTTCAGTATTCTGGAATTTGTTATTACACAGTTTGGAAAGAAGGATGGTTTCCAGGCACCTATTTCTTTATAGTTTTGGTGATTTAATAATGAGAAATAGAGTTAAGTAAGTATGGGTTAAATTCATTGATAGTTCATGCTGTACAAGTTGAGAGCTCTCTGAATTTATATATACTCGTTTTTTCTAACCTGTATATGCCTGAATAACCATATTTTTTTTATTTCCCTTTTGTTTTCTGTGGTTTCTGGATAGACTAAAGACTTGTGAGAAATATAAAACCAGGAAGAATAATGTCTGCAACAGAGAGGGGCATGTTTTATTGATAGAGAGAGCTGTTTAGGTCTGGAACTAAACCATTAAATATTCCATACATTGTTATCAGGGGATGCTGGCTTTCGTTCCTTGTCAGTTCCATATCTTTTTCTGTTCTTAGCACAGCTCCTTGTTCTTCCCTACCTATCCCAACGCTGGTTTCTTGCCTACTGAGATTTTCCCCTTTTTTCTTTCATTCAGACTCCAGATCTGAGTCTGGTGTTTGACTCTCTTGCCCCTGAGGCTGGAAGAGTACCAGAATAGAAGGAACCCTCAGTGAATGCAGTGATGGATCTGTTTCATATCTTGCTCTCCAATGACATTGCAGAAAGATTGCAAACCACTCTCACACACATAATTCCAGTAGTTCTGGTGAACATGGGGGTGTTCACAAGGCCATCTTGAGTTTTAGCTACAAGAATGCTTGCAGAAACTCAGTTCTTAAAATAATAGTGAAGAATTGTTTCAGATGCACTGATTTAATATTCAGGAAATAATTATAGTTACTGCAGCCATGCAAAAACATGATAGAAACATAATATGGGATCTGTGGTTTCAGGCAATTATCTCAGCCTGTAAGTGCTGAGTAACAAATCCCCTAGAGAAACTCAAACACAACTAGAAACTGCACACAAAGAATTATTTACAGAAAAAGTTCACAGGGTGTTTCCAAAGGCAATAATAAAAATATTTGAAAAAACACAAACCTCTGCAATCTTGTTACGAGTAAAAATGAGATCCTAAATCATCGTAGTGAATTGTTAATTATTTATCCATCTCTTCTTGGAAGTTCAAGTGAGTGTAATTGGTTGGTCCCTAATGAGATTTGGTGAGGATTTACATTTTTTTGCTGTTGATTTGATAAGAATCAAATGAGGAGAGCCTCTGATTATGTCTGTCCAAGGTGTGTGTGCAGATGGGCTAATTCCAGTGGTGCTGGGAAAGGTCTGGAAGGGCAGCAGGAGAGGAAAAGAAGGCTGGGAGCAGACAGAGAAAATGAATTGGTGGGGGTTTTCTTCTTTTTCTGTTTTGATAAAATGCAGATTAGACACTTACTGTTTGCTCTCTAAATAGACCAAGCGCCACTGATGTAAGGCTTTCCAGTTTTCCAAAGTATCACCAAGAAAGAAAACTCAAATAAAACTAGATGAAATATTCTGTGTAACAGGGAATGCAAAAGTGAACTTCTACAGAAAAATCAAATGCTGCTTGACATGGGAGCTCAAGTCCAAAGTCATGCATAAGAATTGAGTTTATTTTGGGGTATCCTTCTCCTGTGCTTTGAGCCAGTACCAGATATCTGTGTGCTGTGCTATAGGAAAAACACCCAACCCAACCAACAACTAGGGTTTGAAGTGCCTCAGATAAATTTGATTTTCTATTCCATTAGTATGATTTTCATCAAAGAAAAATAGTGCTGTTTTAATGAATTTTAAAAGCCTAAACTTTAGGGGACTAATTTCTTTCATATTTTGAGCTATATGCCTCACAGTGACAGTCAATAGGGCAATGTTACCTGTGTATTTCCTTTACCTTTTTTCATTGCTTTCCTTGTCCTCAGCTCTTACAGCTCAATGGTCATTACAGCCACAGTAACTCAGAAGTCTTCAGCAATTCTTTCCAATTTCAAGTTTGTACAATAACCACATCTTCATTTCAAATGGGGATTAAGACAAGATACATATTTCCAAAAAGGCACTGCTGGAATGTGCAGTGTTTGGGTTGTGCTTTGTCAGTGAGGAGAGAGAGCTGGCCATGCCCTGAAAATACCTTAGGAAAGAGACAATCACAAAACCCAACAGGTGTGAAAAACGGTGTGATAAATGGCTCATGGTGAACAGAGAGCCAAAGCCTTTCTGCTGTGTGGTGCTTTTGCTGATCACACCCCAGGGCTGCTCTCCATGTCCTGGCTGGCTGCTGGTGGCCTGGGGTGACCTCCCCACTGACCTGCCCATCTGCTGCCATCAGCTGTCCTCTGCACTGCTGGAAGGGCTACTCAGAGCTGGGGCAGACTCAGCCACCTTTTAAAAATTCCTTGTTTTGGAACAGGGACTAGTGCCCCCTTGCAATGTATTTGCAAGGGTTAGGTCATAGTGTGCACCACCCAGCCTGCTTCTAAGTTTGTTATCAAAGCCTCAGGAATTCATCAAGGCTACTGGAACATAAATTGGGCTAAATTAAGAAAGAAGAGGATGAGAAACCAAACACCAAGACCGCAAGTACTAGATAACAAAGGACTGTGGAACACCTGGACTGCAACCAATCTTTAACTCTGAGAAATGCAGGCAGAAAAGGCACCAATTAGGAAGTGTGTATTTGGTGTACTTAATAGGTTGTAAAATCTATAAACATGTGTGTAATGTAAACCATAAATGGCTTCTGCTTGATCATCTTGGTCAGTCCTGGATTTCCTGCATGCCCCTTGAGCTGCACCCAAAGTACAGCCAGCAGGAGCAGCAGATCTCCTTTACCCCCACTATAGCTGTCTGCAGCAAACTTTGAAAATGCTGACATCTCTGTGTTTGTAACATGATTATTTAGATTTCAGTGCAAACAGCACGTGCTAGCTCCATTCTCTAGTCTGAACCCCCAGACATCACATTTCTGGGGTGGGTTCGAATGTCACTTCAGAGGTTTTGATGTTTGCCTTGGGAGCTGCCAGATGTAGGACATTAAAAGTCCTCTTGTGCCACTGTCAAGAATCAGATTCTTCACCCTGGAAGGCATCTGCCCCAAATGCTGGATCTCAGCACACCTGGTGTACATCTGATGAGGAGAGCTCTGGCAAGGGGCTGAGCCAGGCCAGATTGTTGTGAGCACACTCAGCTGAAAATCCCAGAGCTGAGTACAATTGCAGAAGTTATTCTAGTTACACATCTAAAATCTGTTCTCGAAAATTACATTCTCAAAAGGCATTTTGAAGCACTGACAGCAAACAGTGAGGACTTTGATTTCCCTATTGTTTCATGGAAATGTTTTTGGTCAGGTTATTTTGAGGTGGGAATGGTTAGTATTGTATTTAAAAATGTAACTGGCACATAAAGGCTTTGAAACGTACAGCTTCATTCAGGAAGCACAACATCAAAATATAAAACAGGAACATTTTTTTGTTCCATTATTATGGTGGAAATCCAAAGAATTTATCTTGATTTAGATCAATGTAAATTAATATTATTTGACCCAAAGTTACTCTCTTATTACAGCATTTGTTATTTTGTCCTTGATAAATGTATCAGGAGACATTTCTTACTATGAAAGCTCTACTATAATTAGTGTCAAGTCCAAGTAAATAAAAGATTGTAGTTGACTGACAATAATAAGATTATTTAGTTTGCTGTGGCCTTGAATGCTGTATTGGCTACACCTTGTAGAAACATAGCAATCAGACCTGCTGCATGTGAGAAAGATCACAATTCGCCTCACACATTTCTTTTAACAAGTACATTAAAAAAATAGTCATCAGAGAATAAAATAATTGGATTTGGATGTGTGGAGCACTTGTCATTAAGTTTTATTCTTTAATACAAATAGTTTTTACAGGAGGTAAGAATAGAGAGCAAATGATCATGTTCCCTTCTGTAGCTTCTCCTAGAACACAGTCTTTTTCTTACATGTTTGTTGAACATAAAAATGACAACAGTTCCTTCAGCTTTGTGTAATTTGGCTGACTATACCCTTGGCTAGGAAAATCAGTTATATCTGGGCATTTGTTAAAATGGTCAATTAAAATGTGAATACTCATGGATTGAAATCCCAACGTAACCTCCTGCTTCATAGCATCTTTTCCTACTGCTGTCTGTTATTGCACTGTTTACTGTAGCATCAAAAGTGGTGGAAATTGAGGGTTCAGATGCTCTTAAGAAGGAATGTGTGGTAGCTTACCCAAGAATTTCATGTCAGAGTGGTCAAATCTTGCATAACAGGAGCTCTAACTTCCACTGAAAGCAACTGCAAGGGCAAAGGGGACTTTGGTGAATTTTGTGGGTGTGCTGCCAAGGCCTTTCAAAGGAGCTCAGATAGACTGAAGCTGCCTGGATGAGGTGATCTTAAACAAAAAAGAGAAATGGTTCCCATGAAGCTCTTTCTCATCTGGTGAAGCCAGTGAAAGGTTCACTTTTTTCCTCAATGTTCAAGAGAACTTCATTCTACCAACCAGTGAAGAAAACAATATCACTCCATTTTGTTCCATTTTTAACAATCTAGTAAAAATCCATAGAAGATCCCTCTTACTCAGGACTTCTTTTTTTTTTTTTCTGTAAAACTACCTTACTCTGATTTTTTTTTCCAAAGACAGAACAGTTTTAATAGTCAGTATGTAAAATACGAATTTTTAAAGTAGTAGTAAAAATATTCAGCTATGAGTGTTATTACCCTGTGGCTGCAGGATCCACTGCCTGTAACTTCTTTCTTCTTTCTTCCAACCAATCCCATTTTGATATCTTTATTCCCTCCTTTACTTTGGCACTTAGACATTTTCATCAGCTACCTTAATAGTGGAGTCAAACTAATTTTCATCAAATTATGGGTTTTTTGGAAATATTGCTCAATAGTTCATCCAATAATAGTTCATCCATATAAAAAAATGTTCTTGACCCTGCTCTGTATCAGATCTGGGATGCTTAATGCTGCATATAGGAACATTATTTCCTCACTCCTATAACCCCCATTAGAAGTTCAACCCTTTGAGCTTCCAGAGACACCAGGCTACTGTCCATCTGTCAAGGCAGAAGCTTACTTAACTAAAAATGTGTAAGATCAGAGCAACCCAATCATAATTAACCCATCAATTAGCCATTCCTTTGATCAGCTGGCCCTGCGGGCACGGGTGATCATGGTGTCTGTCCCTGTAGCAGCTTTTCCCTGCAGTGCACACAGACCCTGTTGTGAACTCCTTGGGGTGGAAACCTCTGTGCCTCCTTGGATGCATGGGAGGATCTCTCTCAGCTACTTGATGACAACTTTGTCTGTAATTTTGCTAAATATACACTCAAACATAGGCTGGAGCAGTCTGATTGCTAAATTCAAACAAAACAAAAGAGCTTCTTGTCTCAGTCTTTGATTGCCATACTAATGGAAGTGAGCAGAACCTGGGCTGCTTTCCTATTTCTCTCTTTGCTAAAGGCTTTTTCAGACACTTTCCATGGCTGGATGTAAGCCTGTACATAAGCTAGATAGAGATTCAGGCCTACATTTAACATCTATATAACATCTCTTTGGAATAAAACTCTTTTCTTGCTTCAGTTCAGCAGGTTTCTGCTGATCTGCATTCTCATATCTGCTATGCAGTGAGGCTGAAATCTATAATTGTCCTCTATGCATCAGAGGGAGATTTATGTTGGTTTGTATTTGTTTATGAAATATCAGAAATATGGGTAATTGGGAAAGGGAAATTTGGTTGGGCACAGCCATCAGTATTTGGAATGTTTTTTTATAACTTATTACTCTGTTTCATCTTCTTACTTTATGGTTTAAACCATCAGGGAAATACAAGTTGGCCAAAATGCTACATTGTGTAGTTTAGCTGCCATAATAATACCCCCCATATTTCAGGCTCTGTGAGTTAATTAATACATTAATTATTAAGTTGGAAACCACTGCAGAGTCACAACAGCTCAACTGTTTATTCTTCATTGCTTAAGGACCCACAATACAGTCAATTGTAAAAGAAGAAATGTTTAAACAAGAATTGGACTAACAATAAGCACACTGGTGTAAATAGCAGAGGGATTGGATTATTCTGTTTGGTGATGGAAGTATAAAAAGTCTTTCCTTGATGTGGTTTTGGATGCTCCGGATCGATCAGAAACTGTCAGCTCTGAGGGAAGGGATGTGTTTCAAAAAGCTCCTTGGAGAGGAAAGCTGCTGGTTCTTACAGCTGGCAGTGCTGAGGCTGGATGGCCACCAAGACAGGTTTAATACATTATCATAGAGTTTAAGAGGTGATGATACTTTTTTAAAATTCATCAGCATTCTAACAAGATCTCACCACACGAAACAACAATGTTCTCAGCTCACCATAAATCATTCCTAGCAGTACAATGAGTTTTCCTGGGATGTCCTGATGGGTGTCAGATCTCAGCAGAAAGCTTCATACATCTGAGAGAGAAAGACTTGACTACTAGATTCCTTCTTGTCTGTTTATGTCAAGTGATAAACGAAATGTGATATTGTTTTGGCCAGCTTCTGTTGTACAGAATTAATGTTGTGAGTTTCAGCTTAAAGGCCTAGAATTTGCATTTTAATTGTAAACAATATTTGCACTTTGTAGTCTTTTCTAAGTATTTTGTTTTTTCCTTGAAAAATGCTGATAATAATCTGTCAGCACAATTACTTTTTTCATTTAATTGAGGTTTGGATTTGTGCAATACAACATAAGAGAGGGATAAGAATTAACAATTTTAAATAGGAAAAACCAGACCCATTTACTAAGAAGATTTTGTTAAAAGGGAGCTGGTAGCTGGATAATAGACTATCACAAGCAAGATATGATTATAGCCCTTTTCTAAAGAGAATCTATGGGAGAAATTACCAACAGCTGAGAAACAGGATTTTACCATAATTGTGACTGATTTTTATGATAGCAAGGTCAATTCTTAGCATTTCATTTTCAAACATTTTGCAAGCATTAATTGAGCTCCATCACATCCTGCTGGAGTATGTGCAAGTTAATAGCTTGTGTGTTAAATCTCTGACATTCCTGATGTCATCTGGGGCTGGGAAACAACACTTTCCCCTTCACAGCTTGTCTCTTCCTGAGAAGCACAGAGCCATTACCCTCCTACAAACTTTGCCTCACCTGTGTAGCTCCTCCAGTTTGATTTGCAGTTAATCTTTCTGCTCTGCTTCTCATGCTCATCGTGGCAGAGGCAGCAGAGTGAGGTCTGTACAAGCCTGGAACCTGACAGTTGTAATGCAAACACAACAAACTGTCACTCCCTAATAGCACCAGCTCTATTACTACAATTGCAGCAGAGCCTGTTCACGAAACAAGCTGATATTCTTTATGTGCTCATGGTTAATACTGAGATGTATGTGCTGTCAGCTGAAATACAGGTAATGTTTTTACTGCTTCTGAGGTTTTTTATCATGCCACAGCAGTCTAGCAACAGACATATAGATCCCTGAACAAAGGCACCTGTCAGAGACATCAAATACACATTTGCCTTTTGGTATAGAGGAGAAATATCTGATTCTAAGCCACTCAGGCTGAAGGGAATTGTATTCACTTTAACACCTCAAGACGTTTGTAAAATCAGCTGAAAATCAGCTGCAGGCCATTCAAGGAGTTTGATGGCAGGGAAAGTCCTGGAGGTGCCTGTAAACTGCTTTTGCACAAAGAGAGCAGGGGCACCATGCCTTTCATGCTACAGAGCAGAGGACAGAAATGAGCATAACACACAGTGGAAGAGGCAGGGAAATTATGTGTCTGGTCTTTGCACAAGATGGAAAAACAGCTGAGATAGGAATTGAAGGAGAATGTGGGACTAGAACTCTGAAAACCAGAGAGAGGAATGTTAGATGTGAATCAAGGCACTGTAGGAGGATTGGAAGGATTAAAGGCAGGAATCAGTAAGAAGAGATGCTGCTGTTCTCAAAGGCAAGAATGCAGCAGCATTCTGGAAAGAGGGAAAAGAAGGATTCAACTACTGGAATCAGTACAAAGACCAAGGAAAGAGTGAATCATAAAGTGAAGAGATCCTTAATCACCAAGAACCAAGAGGAAAAAAAAAGGAATAGTTCTTTCATAATCATAAAATATATTTAAAAATGGAATAGTATCTTGCATCTTCATCTATCCCCCAGAAAAGAAAGCCATGTTGCTGTAAAGCCATGTCCCTTTCCCTTTCCTAAGCTAGCCCAGACATTTCTTCCAGGCCTGACTCTGCTCCCATCCTTCCCTCCAGTCTCCCTCCCTCCCTGCCTCCCTGCAGTGCCCCCCAAGCCCTCCCTTGTCCCCCACCCTGTGATGGTGTTTACAGGGATCTCAGGACAAGGGAAGAGATGAGAATCTTGACTCCATGTTTCAGAAAGCTGATTGATTATTTTATGATATATTATAGTAAAAGTAAATGATATATTAAAACTATACTAAAAGAATAGAAAAAAGGATTTCACCAGAAGGCTTGCTAGGAATAGAAAAACATGGAATGATAATAAAATCTTGTGACTGACCAGAGTCCAAGACAGCTGGACTGTGATTGGCCATTAATTAGAAACAACCACATGAGACCAATCCCAGATCCACCTGTTGCATTCCACAGCAGCAGATAACCATTGTTTACATTTTGTTTCTGAGGCTTCTCAGCTTCTCTGGAGAAAAATCCTAGCAAAAAGATTTTTCATAAAATATATCTGTGACACCACCCTTCACCCCGGTGGGCAGCCCTGTGTGGGGTATCCCAAAAGCACTGCCCAGGGTTCATTGGCGCAGCAGAGTGTGTGAGGTGATTGCCAAATTCACTGGGACAAACCAGGGAGAGAGGTTTTTCACAGCTTCCCTGGTAATGGAGACTGGAAATAAGTTTCTCACATGTGAAGCTCTTGATTTGCACAGATCTTGTCAGAATATAATATCTTTAAAAGTCGGCCTTTTGCTTAGTTGAAATAGTCCAACAGCTTCAAGAGCTATAAACTGTCTGTTCAAGTGGAAAAACACACTTGAAAAGTGTAGCTGTGTTCTGAAGAGCAATACTCTTCTCATTTTTAACATTATTCCTAAATTCTTCATTACTGTGAGTGCCTAACTGCACACACAATGTGTTCCTTTCAGGTTGAATTCCCACTCTGAATTATACATGAACAAAAATGAATGTCCAGTGGCTTTGCCATGAAAAGATTGTCATGTCAAATCCCAGCATTTCCTTTGCATTTTTTCTAAATGCCTTATGATTTTGGAGCTCATAAGACACACAACATTTGCTCTGGGAACTGTGTTATTAGAGAGGACAGGAGCATCTCTGTATGACTCAGGGACAGGAGCTTGACCTGGACACGTGGATGCAGACAAGGCTGACTTTTCACCCAGCAAGATACATAACATAACCTCCCAGAGCACCTCTGGGCTCTTCAGTGTGTGTGAGAGCATGCATCAGCTCAGTCCCATGGAAGGGTGCCCAGCTGAGCAGCACAACCAGAGCAGAGAAGCAGGCTGAAGTCTGCCCAGCCTTTCTGCCCATTGACTGATTATTTTGAAGCCAGCCCCTGTATTCCCAGGGTTTGGATCCATGGATTCTTGCTGCAGCTGCTGATGGGCTGTCCTGGTTCAGGGCAAATTTGGGAGAGAACCCTCAAAGGGGCTCCTCTAGAAAAGCAGATTCAATTGGCCTCTCCCCCTGTCCTGGTTTAGGGCAAATCTGGGAGAAAACCTCCAAAGGGGGGGGCCCTCCAGAAAGCAAACCCACACGGCCCCTCCCCTCAACTGGTTCGGGAGGAATTCCTCAGAGAGAAGTGGAAAGAACCTGTTTATTTAACAGGCACAGCACCTCCCAGCACACAAAATGAGCAATACTGGGTGACACCACTCTGTCACCACTCTGAAAAAGATGACAGATTCAGAAAGTCTCTCTTGGGAGTGGTCGCTCTATTATCAGTCCCTCCGGCGCTGGGGCAGCTGCCCAGAGTAGGCCCCGCTAGGGGGGTCTGCCCAGAGTAGGCCCCGCTAGGCCACAAGGTGCAAACTCTTGGTGTTTGCCAGGCCCCAGCCCGGAGCAGGTTCCCGTAGGTCCAAAAAAAGGAAAGGAGAAACAGTCCAGGAAGAAATTTGGACTGTTTAGCTAAACTAGCTAATGAGCAGAAGCAAGAGCAAGCAGAAGCAGAGCGAGAGCAAAGCGAAAAACCAGACAAAAAGCAAAAAGCAGCACAATGTGCTGTCCCGTCTGTATGTCCCACCAGGCATGGTTTCTTATCAGAAAGAAACCAAAACAAAACATTCACTCTTCAGAGCCAGTCTTGAAGGCACAGAACATGATATCCAGCATAAACAGAACACATGAATGGGGATACAAGCACCATAACGTCACCCTAGGACACCCCCCCCCAAACCAGTCTGGGAGAAAATACTTCTTTGGAGAAAAGTGGAAAAAACCTGTTTATTAAACAAGAAAACCCAAACAATATTAATCAATAAAACCCTCTGCTGCTCCAAAAGAGATGACAAACTGAGAAAGTCCCCTCCCCGGGCTGCAGTTCAGCTCACTCGGTCTCTGATCAGTCCCTCTGGTGCTGGAAATGCCGCGGCCCAGGCCCGGCCCGGTGGCCACAGGTGGAGCTGCCGGTGCTCTGCTGGTGTTCAGGCCAGAGCAGGTTTAAACAGGTCCAAAGAAAAGGGGAAAAAAACCCACAGTCCGTGGAACTTCTTTGCCTCAGCTAGCTAAACTAATTAAAAGCAAAGGAGAGCTCTGTCCTGCTGTCTGTCCATCCGCAGACAACACAGTCCAGGAGCAGGAATGTGGAGGAGTGATTACAGTGCCTGAAAACAAACTGCAGCTTCTTCTCTCCCCCCTTCACTCTCTGAAACAAGTCTTAAAGGTGCAAAACTTATTATTCATCTTAAACAGAACACGACAATTGGGGATAAAAGCATCATATAGTCAACCCAGGGCACGGGCACAGAGGAGCTGGGTGCCAGTTGTTGTGCCACACATAATTATCCCTGTGGCTCCTGCATCCTTCATCAGTGCTGCTGCTGCTGCTGCTTTCTCCTATGTGTCAGTGCCACCTGGTCCCACGGCAGGGTGATAGACAGGAACAGCCTGCCTGGGAGCAAAGGCAGGAGACAGAAGGTGAATATGAAAAAATGCAAGGAGAAAAAGCACAGTGAAAGGTAGACACGCATTTATTTGCAGTCTTATTTGTGTTGCAGCCCCCAGGGGTGAGGTATCCACTTCCTCTCCTCTGCTGCTGCCCACTTCTCATGCAGTTTCCTGCACGTCTTTCAGAGCTGCTAAGAAGGACAGGAGCAAGGTCACTTTTTCCTTGGCCAGGAGAAAAGCTGATGCACAGAGCTTCTGGCTGGCTCCTTCTCACTGCAGACAGAGCACTCCAAATCTGCAGTGCCTGCACTTTCCCCAGGGATAGGAACTTAACAACTGTTCTGCATTTGCAATCTATAATACAAGGCTTTAGTGAGATACACCCAGTGTGACATTTCCAGAGCGCTGAATTACACAAAGGAGTCTCAAGTCTGCATTCAGATCTGTGTGTAAATGGAATTACATACTGAAGCATTGCTGCCTACCTGTTTCCTAACAGAATCACAATGAAAAAAAAAAAAAGTGCTGGAGTGCTGCTGCTTTATCTCAGAAAACATTTTAAAACCTATTACTTTGAGTAGTCATTCCCATTCAGATCTTAGAGGAAATGGATGAGCCTGGGCTTCCCTGCTGAAGGAATTATTCTCTTGGGTGTAGCTGTTGTTACTGTACTTGTTGTGTGATGAGAGGAAAATAACCTCCAGCACTCAGATCAATTCTAAATTGTAAATATGCAGAAGAAAAACATTAAATTCTGCATAATTGTTGCACAAAACCATGTAAAGCTTGTTTTAATAACAACCTTTGGAGCCTTCTGATCAAAAAGGTTCTGAGGGGTTATGGCTTCAACCAAGGTTTTGGTTATTTCTTTATTTTTGTGGAGGATTATCATTGGTGCTTACACAGGACCAAAACTGAGCAGGAAACTGGGGAGAATTACAGTGGCATTACTGTCCTAGTTTGAGTGTCCTAAATGTTCTTCTGTTTTATTACAAAAAAAAAAAAAAAAAAAAAAAAAAGACAAAGAAAATCAAAAGAAATTAAAAGAAAAAAAAAACCAACCAAAACAAAACATCCCACAAAATCAACTCCCAGCTTCTGAAAGGCATATTGGTGTTGAATGTAGGGAAATGGATTTTTACTTTCACTGAATGCAGCACAGGTAACATTTGCTGCAGTTGAGCATCCTGGAATAAGCAATGGAAGAGGTTTTTTTTCTCAACCCCCTGTCCTGCCATTCAAATTTCTTCTATTTCTTCCACACAACATGCCTTGTTTATTAAAAATCAAGTGGCATAGCTGTTCTGTTCCTCCTAATATCAACCCACAGCTATTTATGCATTTATGCTTATGTTCTTTTTTGGCTTTTATTCAGTCTTTCCAAGAACAAGCCTAATTATTCCTGTAAGGAGATAAACACAAAAAGCAGTTTGCAAATACTAACCCCATACCTATGGTAATCATTGTCATTGGGTTTTAATCCTTAGCACCATAAATGTCCTCCAGCACAGTCTGTTGTGATACTGCTGTGAATTAATTCCATACTGCTCACTAAATTGTTAGCAAAAATAGTGTTAGATGAGGCCCATTGAGCTCCACTTACTATGGATGTGTGGTAGAATTTAAGAGACAAGAGTTAGGATAATTTTGGCTGGTTGATAAGTTATTTTAAAGGATGGCAACAACACAGTTCACGTTCGTTAGAATACAAATTGCAGCTCGCTGATGACTTTTTCAAATCATCAATAAAATATTGTGCTTCCTCTCTGCTTCTCTGTCACACAAATATAAGTTATCTCAGTCTTTAGAAGCCACCTGGGAGAATTGCTTTTAGATGAAGGGATTAAAATAAGCTCATATGTTAAGGTTTATAAGCCACAAGGCTCTTGTTCGGGAACGTGCTGCCATGCCATGGTACTTGCACAGCCTGGTACAAAAAGAAATGTGGTTCCAAATCAGGCTGTAAATGTGCCCAGAGAGCAGGAGGGGCAACCATTTGTCACCCATGTGCCATTCTGTTGTCTGCCCCACCATTTGAATTTAGCCTAAATTCTTCTCAGGCATACGTTGAAAGGGCACAGCAGGGAATTCCATGCACTGCCATGGCCTACTGGTGCAAGTTGTCAGGTGCAGAATAAACAATTTTGAATATAAACTGAGACTTTTGAAGCTCATTTAATGAATATAAGAATTATAACAGAAGAAGAAAATACAAATTTATCAATAAAACTAAAGGAAATCTCCTACATGATTCTCTAAAACATTGTGCCCAAGTGATTCAGTGATTTTAGGATTTTTTTTTCCCCAAAAGTTAAATTTACTTATGAGCAAAATATTTTTTTAAGTTGAAAATTTCAGAAGCATAATAGAATGCTATTAAAAGAAGCATTTTAATAGCATCTTCACATATTGCAAGTATCCATTTTTTTGCTGAGTGAAGGATTACTCTCCCTTTTCTTCTTCTTTTTTTTTTTTTTTTTAAGTGTTATGGTTGGCTTCTTTTCATCTAGCTACATCTGTTCCTTTTTATAAATAAGCCTTTTCTTCCCCTAAGGATCAAGCAGAACTTCTTCCAAGCCTTCTATTCTCAAGTGTAACTTCAGAAGAGCAGAAATAATAGCTTTAATACTTGGCCTTTATTGGCTAATTCAATAGCTTTATGTACTGTAACCGAGAAAGGTAAATGTAAGGGGGATTAGAAGGCAAGGGGAGAAACTTTTCCTTTTAATTCTGACCCCAAAATAACTTCTCTGCAAAGGTCCAGCTGGCCAAGGATCCAATCCCTTCCAGGAGCCAGGAGTCATTGTTTGGGGAATATATTCGAAAAAGAGCTGGTGGGGAGACAAGGAGTGTGTGCCCTTTGTTTTGGGAAGATAAGCATCTCCCACAGTGTTGCAACTGGATCTCCTTTTCCCATGTAATTTTATGAACTTCTTTCATCCATTTTGAGAAATTTTATGTTTTCACCTCCATAACCTCAACCTTCTCCTCCATGGTCACACCACGGCCATGCTGTTTGTTGTCTATTAGCTTCTAGTAATGCAATCAGTAATTCTAACCAGGCCAGGCACAGGAGAGACCCACACTAAATGTCCTGCACTTCTTCACAGCTGCAGAGTCCACAGCCTTCACAGCTTTGTGTTTAAGGTTTGGACTGCACCACCTGGCAGATGGAGCTGGGTCAGTGAGGTCAAGCTCTGCACTGGTCTCATCCCTCAGCTCAGGGAGGATTTGTGGAAATTCCAGAGGAGTTGAGACAGAGGAAAATCCTCCTCAACCTCCTGCTTCTCCTTCTCCTCCATGTCCTTTTGCTTTGCCTGTGTTAAACTTGGTTTCCCTTGTGAAGGAGTGAATTTTGGCAGCTCTCAGAAGGATTTGAACTACAGCTTAATGCTGCTGCCTAATTCAGAAGCTGACACAGGGTGGGCCTCATTCTTTCCAAGAAAGGAAGCAGCTTTTTTTACAAACAGTTGTATATTTTGCCATATTCTTGGAGAGTCTTGGCCACAGTGAAAGTCTTCCTTCAATTAGATATAATTTATCTTGCAGAAAACGACACAGTTTATTTGTTTTTACTTTCCACTTGCAAACTACTCCCAAAGGCTGTAAATCTCAGCTTATTTAGTGGCACACATCTGGAGTGGATAATAGAGAGCAGCATGAGTTCACTGGGGTTACACTGTGAGAAATCCTTTGGGAATGACTGCTGGTTATTATCAGTGACCTGAAGTGCATCAGGATTTCAAAAGTAAAAGTGAAATCTAACAAAGCAATGATGTGCCAATAGGAGCCAATATATCCACATTCATTCCTCTCTCCAATGAGCACGTTTGCTGAGTGCTATTTAAGACATCCCCATAATGTAAAAGGTTTACAGTGAGGTCAGCAAAATTCATCCATCAAATTCAAGTCTTATTAACACAACATTCTGAAAGATCCAAGTTTTATTATTGGTTGTCAAAGCCACTTTTCTCTGACTTCAGATAAAGTAGTTCATTGAATTAAATGGTCTAAATCAGTTTTGCAAACATCTCTTTGCTTTGGGGTGCTCTAGTATTTATACTACCTTTGTAATGCCCAGAAAATATCTTTTGAAATAGGACGATAAATCAAAGAGGAAAATACTCCAAGGATAATTGAATCTCCCACTCACCCTACAACTCTTTTTTTTTTTTTTTTTTTTTTTTTTGACTGCTGTCAAATACCTGTTTCTTGTGTGAGTAATATAATCCCAGATTTGGAATGTTCTGGTGGGTGGCCAAATGCACAGCACCAGTGGGAGGGAGTCCTGGTACTGCTCTGAACCCAAGAGTTCCTTGTCCTTTCCGGTCTTTATTACTTTGCTTTCCTTCAGGATGGTGTGAGATGATGCTGATATCAAATAGGCATGAGCTTTTGAAAGGAAAAAAAGAAAAAAAGAGTTTTATTTTTATCCAACAGAAACGTGTGCAATCAGAGCTATGGCTGCAAAATGAGAGTGATTGTGACAATTATAGCAATACAGATGTGGCCCTCTTCATTGAATTCTTCTGTGCACAAGAAGCCTCAGATCAATAAGGAAAAAATAATTCAACCACCTGTGAATGCATTCTAAGGACAAATCCACAGACTGGAAAGTTTTTCTGGATCTCAGGATATACAAAGATTTAAAATCATTAAGTCACAAAATGTTTTGAGTTTAGTTGGGTTAATCAAGACAGCACCCATCACTGCCAGTGAAAACTGCATTATTTCCTGTGAATTGTGTAGGGGAAGGAAACTATAAGGTGGATATTGTACATTAAAACATATCCCTAAGGCTTTTAATATATGATAATGTGTATCGTGATCTGAAAGATTTTAGAATCATTATCTTTCCTAAGTAAACCACAGCTTTGATCACTACAGGTTCAGAAGTCTGGCCTTTTGAGGTTGTCTTTTATATTCCAAGTGAGTTCAAAAGGTGTCCACTTTATTATAGGTTCTAAAATCTGTGCTTTGAAACTCCACATGTACACTAAGCAACAGAAACAGCTACATACCCATGTTTGCATCCTTTATTAACAGGAGCTTGATGGAATTTCAGAGTGCCAAAATAAAAATGAAGAATTAATATGCATAGAAGTTGTAAATTTAATTAGCTGGTGTTATCAATTAAGCACACTCAGTAGAACTCCAGAAGGAATTTTGATTTAGTATATCTGCCAAAGAGTTGGACAAAATGCAAAATGAATATTCAATTAAAAACTGAAAATTATCAAATATTCTGGTTTTTTTTTCATTCCGTAATCTACTGGAACAAGTCCAGAGGTAAATATTTCTTCACTCAAAATGACAGTGACCATTTTTGAACAAGCAGGGTGAGATCCTGTAGTTCCCCACTAATTATTATTAAGCATAAATCTGAATTTGTGAGTTTTGATCTAAGGATAGAGAATTATTTTACTGGCTTATTATGGGCATGGCACTGCTGAGCTAATTTATAAAGAACTCTTAACAATTACTGTGATCAACTCATAGAGCTATTTATCAATTATTCTGAGAAATTAGAGCTGAAATATTTATGTTGTATCTTCTGGTCATCCCAGTTTTAGTTCAGGATTGCTCCCAGGAGTGTAAGTTTGATGAGCTTTCCACCATTTCCACTTGAAAATGAAATAGCCATTAATGGTATATTTAAAAATTCCCTTAGATTGTAAAATACTGGTGTAAATTCTAGCAGATGGAAAAGTGAACTTGCTGAAGTGGCTTTACTTTTCACTGCTTATTATATACCAAGTGAAAACCAAAGTGATATATAAATTTTTATATTTTTTAGCAAAGTAGGGAGTTTTTTCAAATAATAGAGGACCTTTTGTAAAGAGTGTCCTTAGTCCTTTTGAAATGAAATTGAAATGCCTTCAACTTGCTCAATTGTCCCAAATTTAGACAGACTCACACCTCAGAAGTAACAAGGACCCTTTGCTTTGTTGCAATGATTTCTTTTAATGTCAGAACAGGTTTTTGTGTGAGTGGAAGACAGAAAAGGAAAAATGTGTACTTTGTGTCTTTTCCTGATGGTTTTCGTCTGGTTGTGCTTCTTCCTGTTTTCCTCGTTCATCTTCAGTCCCAACCATTTGGAGCTTGGGCCAAACTTCTCAGTTTCCAGGCTGCAAACACCAAACCAGAAAGGAACTTTTAATGCAAGCAACATTTCACAAAATAGAAGTAAGAAAAGTATAAGAAATTATATTTTTTCACTGGATGTAAGCCACTAATTAAGCTGCTATCAAACATGTAGGCAAGTAAAAGGGTAATTTTAAAGTATAGCACAGTTTAATGTGGTACTGGCAAGCATGATCCAAAAATTATCTGAAAATAATTTTCTTTATCGTTATGCTGCTAGAATATTTAGATTTCATTAGCATCACCTCTGTTAATTAACACTTCATAATTCAAGTTTTGGTAGATCCAATATGCCTCATCAGAGAGTACCAACTTCAAAAGGCAGTTTGTTATAAAATCCAAGTCTGTAAATGAGGATTCTGATTATATGTTAAACCTGCCCCTACCTACATCCAATACAGTCAAGAAAAAATACCTGCTGCTTTTTGCTTTTTTTTTTTTTTTAGTAGAGGGGCATCTCTACTGTATTTTCAGCATGAGAGAATGAGAGAAATTCAGTTATTCATGCATCAACAAGAAAATGGGTAAATTACAGTAAAAGGGATTTCTGCCCTGAGTTACTGGCGAAAAAATAATAATTTGTATAATAAGCTTATATCTATGTTGAGTAGCCACAGGGTAGCACACATTACACATTTTAAAATATTTACTCCACAGAATTAATTTTTTTCAAAGTGTTCCTTGCCCAAAGAGAAACTAAAATTTAGAGAAATGTAGATAATAAGTCATAAAATTCTTTTATGGGAAAATATATTTTGTGCTGGTGAGGCTCCTGCATAATTCACCCAGTATCTGAGCTCTTATTACAAGGATCTCAACTTGTGGCCAGCATAATTATTGAAACTAAACCCAAAATACGATCGCAGAACAAAGGACTCTTGTCTTAGTAGATGACAATTATTTTAATCACACTAGCTGGGAAAATATTTTACCACAGGGACAAATATAAGCAAAATATTATATAGTAAAAACAATTCTAATGTGATGTAATACAGAATAATAAAATCACTAAGGTTGGAAAAGACCTCTAAGACTATCGAGTTCAACCTTTGCAGGTATTTATTAGTGGTTTAAAGAATATTTCTGTGGTTTTTAAAATTTGATACTAATTGAACACAAAGCTTTAAAACAAAGCTATCAAAATCAAATATAAAATTTTAATAAAATTATAATAGTGTTTAGTGATTTAAGCTTCTTGGTTTGGAATCCTGTGACAAAGAGGAACTTGTAGAGGCAGCAGCTTTTCCTGGTAAAAGCTGGGTCTCAGCACCCATCTCATCTCATCTTCTTGGGAAGGTATTTTTATTTGTTCCAGGATTTCGTGTCATGTGTGAAATATGGATGTTCATATTTAAGGAAATCTTACTTTTCAGTAAAACAAATCAAAACACAAGAAGTTGTTAGAAAAACAGGCCTTGAATCTAGGCTAGAGCTAGTTGCACCATGAGCCAAATGAAGAAACAAAGGTGTGTGCAGCAAAACATTGTTAGAGGCAGGAAAACACTTGGCATTTGGTATTCCTGAAATACCATGGGAAAAAGAAATTAAAAATAAAAAACAGCTTGGAATGAGGGCTGTAAGAGTTCTTATCAGGACAATATTCAGGGAGGAATGGTCCCAGCCATTCTGCAGGAATGCTGGCTGTGGTGGCATTTGCTTGATGCAGCTCCTGTGGCTTCCCAGGTGAGCTCAGCACCTGCCCCTGGCCCTGCCAGGCTGCTCCTGCTCAAGAGCTGCCTTTTGTCACCCTCCCAGAGGACCACAGCTGTCACACAGAGCACTGACAAGTCCCAGACTTCAAGATCCCAGGAATGGAGATTCCTGGGAGGATTCTTGATGATGTGCTCATGTTATCTGGAGGCATGGGCAGGTATCAGCACACCATAGGGCTCTGGTTGCATGTATGTATAAACTGCCTCCTCTGCCTGCTGTATTTTTTTTCCTGACTATTAAAATTGTCCTTTTTATCCTCTAAATCTTCTTTCTTTCCAGTCCTACCCCACCTCTATCTCAATCTCTTTCCATAGGCTTGTTCAGCCCCTTTTTTAGGGTTATAAGAATATTCCAGCTGGATGGTTGATGTCATTTTTCCATTCCAGCCATGAAGGACAGGGTATTCTGTGAGGGAAAAAAAATCATGCTCAAATCTAAATCTCAGTCCTCTAAAATAATATTGAAATTATAACTGTTTTGAAAATCCAGGCAGTCTGCTTTGACTTGTGAGCCTGTATCCTGCAGAGCTCTCAAAATCAGTAAAAGTTCAGGAGCCTGCACACTTCCTAACAAAGGGAGGCTGCTGGCTGAGAAATTGTACTTTATATACCTCTGATTTAGAAACTCAGACCTAGAGAGGTGTAGAAAAGCAGATTTATGCCAACAATAAACATTGCTTTAACAGTTAGTTTGCATGGGATTGGCTGAAGAGTCAGCAAACAGTAGTTTCCACACTAGAACTGAAATTGTGTACTAGATCTTCCCAGACTGAGCAGTCTCTCTCTCCCTATCTCTATTCCTATTTCAGGACAACTATTGTGTTTTCAACATTAATTACTATCCTTTGTAGCTCTTGTAATGTGATCTAGAGCTCAATAAATGATGTTCAAGCAAGTGAACACATTCTCCATCTTTTAAAATGATATTGAAACTTAAGCATCAGAACTTACATTATTTTGGCAGCTTCTCATGTTTTTCACATTGGATTTCTGGAATTAATATTTTCCTGATTACTGCACATGTATTGTTTTCAGCATGATTCAGATGCAGTTAGAGCAAAAACCTATAAAAAGCTAAAAAAAATATGGTTATAATAAGAGACAGAGCTATTCAGTATTCTTAAAGATTTTTACAATAGGTTTATAACTATTTTTGAAAAAGAAATGTTACATCCTGCCACATGATATTATAGACTAGGGGGTTTATTTAATCTTTCCTATCTTTCCTTTTTTTTATTTTTTTTCTCTGATCTTAAGGAATGAGTTGTTGCAAACAGTTTCAAGTTGGCAATTAAATATTGCAGCATAGCTTGGAAAGGGTGAGGGGTTTGGTTTTATTTTTTCCTCAAGGATGAAATATGGATTATAACAGTACTGCTACCAAAGTGTTAGATATAAGCACATTATCCCTGCCCAGGTACTTTAGCCTTCTCAATTTCTTTTCTTTTTGTAGATGCCCAGTGGTTTTCCACTCAATTACTCATTCTGTTTTAATGTCTCATTTTCTTATTTCTTAAGCAGAATTTACTCATCCAACACTCCTTGGAATTCTTTACCACATTAATTTTGCTTTAGTTTACTTCAAATCAAAAGTAAAAGTAGATTAATTCTGTAATTACTGTTATTTGCTTGACTTGTGTTGGCTCTTGCTGCTTTGCTTTGGGATGCACAGAACACTGAGTTGTAGATCTGTTAAGTGCAGCATATTCATTTGAAAATTTACATAAAAATACATAAAATAAATTCTTTAAGAGTTAAGAAGATATGGTAGTAAAAGAGACTCAAAAATAAAAGACTCAGACAAAATCAGAAGCAGACCTAGAAGTTCTGTTAGTAAGTGCAAAGCACTGAAGCTTAAAAAGTTAAGAAAATATTCAAATTATTTACTGGAAAGAAAACTTTAAAAAAAAAAATTGCAAAGCTGGAGAGAGGAGTAGAAACTGGCCACAAATTCACAAATTTTCTTTATTAATTTTAAGGGGTGGGTGCATGTATGAGAGTGAAGATGGTTGACTAAGTTATTTTGAAAGTCTTCTGGACAAAATTTGTGTCTCCCTTTTTGTGATGGAGTAGCCTAAGAACTAAATAATTCTGCTGGTCTCCCTTGTGTTCAAACTATGGGATGGAGAGGATGGACCAGGGCAGATGAAGAAGTGCAGCTGAAGAAGAGCAGGATGTCAAACAGAGTTTTCAGAGATAGAAAACGGTGTCAGTGAGGGCAGTGGGTGGGAGAGGGGCTGGATGGTGACTCTGGCATTTCAGACAGACCTTCCCTGGTGACATTGAGGACAAACTGGCAGGCATTTGGAAGTAATTCTCTCTATTGATTCCGTGCTCAGTGTGGAAATGATTATTGTGCTTGTACAACAGCTGCTAAACATGCTAAGCTGTTTTATCAGCATCTCTTGGTTTTAATATTCTCCACGATAACCTTTGGCCACTGCAGTCCCACACAGAGAAAGGAGTCCTAATCCCCCCTAGCACTTGTGTTGATTTTATTAACACATTTCCTCTCTGATTGACAGGCCCAGTCATTATATTATGAAATCCAAATTAACCCCAGGCTCTGTGTTCTGTGTCATTCCTTGTCAGGGTCAAGGGAAACCAGTCCAAATTATCCATTGGCTTTTTCTTTTCCTTACATATTTAGAGTATTTGAAACAGGGATAGAACTATATCTCTGATCTGTTCTGAAGAAAACTTTAATGATTCATTAGAAACAACTTTAAACAGATCAAAATTCAGGTTTATTAGTACTGACTGTAAAATTATGAGTACTGACCAATTTGAGGAGAGCCCTGGATGTCCAAACGTTAGTTTCCTGCAGAAGAGGTACCAAGTTCTTCTTTTTTGCACAATAAACCCAATATGGCACTGAAGAGCCACTGCAGCATTAGTCAGCCTATTTTGTAGCCATTTCTATCCACAAGAGGGAATTAGAAAAATCTTCCAACTTCTAAATTCTCTGAATGAGGTCTACCTCCCTTTCTTTGAAAGAAAATAGAAAGCTTGTGTGGTAGAGCTCAGCTGGGACCTGTTACCTCTGAGTGATTAGGAGAACACACTTTGTGCCCACTCTTCTCAGTCAGGGAGCACTTTTCTTCTTTGGGGGAAAAAAAAAAAGATGGGATAAAGCTATTGTTACTGACCAGCATTTTTCAATCAGGTCATCTCATCTTTTTATAAAAATCTAAAGAATATTGCAGCTGCTGCCAGTTCTTCTTGAAGGGCTTCTGAATGGCATTTCATTAAAGGAAGAAAAAAAGATTGTATCGAGGGATACAGTAATTCTTGCAAGAAATGGGAGATCATGGAAATACATTAGCTTTTTTATTTTTCAGCTGTAATTGTCACCTTACTAGGTCTCTTAACATGGAATTTCTGATGTTCTACTAGTTGTTTTTTTTCCAGTTTTCAGTTGCTTTTCCACAGATTTTTATCAACATCAATCTTATATTTGCTGTCTGTCTGCAAAGAATGAAATTAAATAATTTAATCTGAAGGTAATTTGTTTAAATATGGAATTAAATTGTAACTTTAGCTAATAAATACTTGCTTATCAGTGGGTATATGTTCATTAATTGTGGAAAATTAAAGCAGAGGTGAAGTGATTTCTGGAATCATGGGAGACATCAGTATCTTTAATATGGACTTAGACATTTATGGATTCTTTTTTTCCAGTTTTGACTCATGCTTTGGGTATAAATAGCAGTATTTTTGTAGTATGTATGATCCAATAATCCATTTTATTACTTCATTGATGTGCCTGCCACAGCCACACTTGTCCAGTCTTTTTCTTCCAGTGAAAACAGGAATGCTGAGTTCAGTGTAGCCTTCCCCACATGGTCATGCCTCTGCTGGTTAATTTATTTTGTGTGTGCTGGTTGTGAGCACAGTCAGTCACCTGCTGCTTGTGAGAACCCTGCTTCCCCTCACCGAGCACCGCTGTCCTTGTGTCACCACCAGGAACTGATGGGAGCTGCTGTACCCTGGAAGCTGGTAGCGAGTTCCTTGAATTTCTCAGAAACATTTTCAAGAGCAACCATAGATTTTCCATCTGCAGAAGATAAAACAGGCAGCAGACAGCCACCCTGTAACAAATGGTGCCATCTGAAAATGTGGAGTTATGATTGTGGTGTTTTAAACCAGGCAGTTTTACGCCGAGCTGCACAGGTGGGGTGGATGTGGATGTCGGTGTGCCATATCTCAGGATCTTCATGGGAAGTGGTGGCACTTTGAAAGCTCCTTTAAGTCATCCTTCTGCTCCATTGCAGTGGCTAAGGGAGGCTGGAATAGGCTGCAGAGACCTGGGTGGAGCACAGGAGCCATCCTGGGGTTTAACAGCAGAGCTTTCCTCTGCCAGACACTGACTGCTACCATAAAGACAAAGCATTTGCATACTCCCTGTTTTCCAAACAATCTTCCTTCTCCTGGCTTTCCCCACGTGTCTGGTGCTGCACAGCCCCATGACCTCCCTTCGGGTGCTGCCTTCTGGGTGTTTGACAATCGGCTCTGAGTCCATCAGGCTGCCTCAATTGTGGAGCAGCAGCCGCCAAAGAGCAACTCGACGCAGCGGTATCAGCCTCATTAGCAGCAATAATGGGCTCTTAGTGCACTCTTGATTCTCCTATGATTTTAATGGCACAGCTTTCCCTGTAGGTTTTTTTTGTATGGAGGAAGCATGAAGTCAGAGAACTTTTGTCGCCAGTAAAATATGGAGGGGTTGCAGATACACATTTCTTATTCTCGAGGTGTCGTTCTCTTTGTTCCGAGGAGAGCAGCATTGTCAATTAAAAAAAAAAAAAAAGTGTTTGATGGGAGATTTTCATTAGAAAACTGAATTTGAAATATTCAGGTCAGGAAGAGCACACTGTGATAGTCAGCATTCGGTTTGAACTTCTGAATGTTGGAAGGGTTTTTGGAGGTGCTGCTTGAAAGGAAGTAGATCTCTGATCTTGGATAGTGTCTCAATTTATTAAAACCCTGAATGCACTAATAAAGGCACTTCAGAGAACATAATACATTGAAAAAAGTTAGAAAAAGTAGTATGGGTCCCTTAGAAGTTCTCCATACGAATTTTTGGAAATAGTTTTGGATGTAGTTGTATTTTTCTTACAGCTGAGCCTGGTAGGCAGCCGGGGGCTACAGAACAATTGGATTTCTTACTGGTTGATGCATTGCTGGATTTTGCTGGTATGATTTTAATTGGGAGTCTTGTTCCCAGTCCTTTCATCCAAGTATAATCCCAGTTTTGTTCTCATTTATATTGGAATAAAGACCTGGGTTTGCTTTTAAAAGGTGAAGCTTGAATTTTGGCACATCTCTGCTTGATACTCTACCTCATTCCTACAAGGAAATTGACTTTCCTTTTCATTTTTTTCCTTACTCCTAGGAGCTGAAATTACTATGATGACTAGCAATTTGTTTGAGTATTTTAGGGTAAATCCTAGAGGTCAGCCAAGTCCTCCTTTCTTACAACTGGGTGGATCACAATAGTGCAGTCACAGATGGTAGTAGCAATG
Source organism: Molothrus aeneus (assembly GCF_037042795.1). Lineage (NCBI taxonomy): Eukaryota > Metazoa > Chordata > Aves > Passeriformes > Icteridae > Molothrus > Molothrus aeneus. The sequence goes on along the minus strand of NC_089652.1, from coordinate 34,060,482 downwards.
TAGTGCAGATGTATTAGGAGTAGTAGAGGGAGTAGTAAAGAACATGTAATTCTTTACCCTTTATTTCCATGCCTGTGTAGCTGTCACAGGAATTGCTGTGCTTTTTAAAAACAAGAATTGCTCTGCCAAGAGAAGAGAACTACAGGAATGGGTGCCTTTTCAGTAAAATATTGTGGGAGCCCAAACCTTACGTGTCCTTCCAGGATCCTGATGGAGGGGAAGTGGTAGAGTTCTGAGTTCATTTTGGGACAGGGGATAACTAATCACATCCACCCCCAGGTGTGTAAAGCACATGAACTGTGGCAGTCTGACCTCATACTGAACAGACATGGTTTTAATACCAGAGCATTTCAGCAGAGTATACAGATATATCCACTTGTCATAAGATATAAAGATATTTCCCTTTGTCACTGCAGTGCCTGCATCCCCTCAGAACAATCTGCACATCTTGTTTGCAAACCAACCCTGTCAGAGAAAAACCACTTGATCCTCATTAATTTTATTCATCAGGATCAAGAGCATGTGTATGAATCCTACTTGTAAGATTGTAGGATCTTTAGGTTGTGAATTTGGGTTTTTTCCCCCAAAGGTAGCCTCTGTTAACTGCCCTAAACTTACATCACTGAAGTTGTTATATCATTTGAGATAACAAACTTACATCATTTGATGTTGTCCCTTTGTTTGTTTTTAATAAATGTTTCCTATCTCAAAAAAAAAAACCCTACAACAACTTTGAGGGGCACTTCTAGTAGGATCATAGTTTTATTTGAATAATGGAGCAAATTGTATTTGAAGGAAAGCTAAAATTTCTATTTCTTGACTAATTTTTTCAAGCTTTAAAAGAAAAATGTTAGTTTTCCTTAGTTGTACTAAAAGCTATTAAAAAATTGTATTTCTTTCCTACAAAAAGGGTAGGAGGTGGGATATGCTCATACAACCTCATTTACACAATTCCTTTTTTATTAATTTAACCATTCAGGGTTGTTTTTCCCCTGATATTTTATCGTAATGGTTGTGGATGTGAAATGGGTCTGAAGCATTGTAGTAAAACTGTAGAAATATTTCTTACACCAGCAGCTAATATCCTGCAGTTCATCTGCATCCTGTACCTGAATCACCTACTGCAGTGACAAGTAGAGCAAGTGAAAGTGAAATAAAATATAAAATAAAAAAAGCTGCTCCCTGCAGTTGGAAATATGACCTAAAATTAGCATCACTTCTAGGTCCCACAACAGCCTTTATGTCACCTGAATAATAATAAGCATTTTCTATGTAAATATTCCATTGGATTTTACCAGTGGACAGATATTATTCCTCAAAATCTGAATCAGGTCTGGAGCCTTAGCTGTGCTGAGAATGACAAGCAAATGCAGAAATAAGTGGTCACTGTAGAGAAAAGTGAGGTTTTGGGAAATATTACAATAAAAATCATGTGATGGTGTTGATGCTTTTAAAAAGTGAACACACAGATGAAAATCTTTGCACAAATACCTGTGCTAACATCTGTTCGTTACTTGTTTCTTTGGAAGCCGTGTGGGGAATGTTTTCATTTTTCCTACTTTTATTAAATTATGGGGGATTTTTTTTGGTGTTGGTTGCGGCTTTTGGTTTTTTGGGATTTTTGTTTGTTTCTTTGTTTGTTTGTTGTGGGGTTTTTTCTTGCTTTGTTTTTTGGCTGGTTTTTTTGTTGCAATAGCTGCTTTCTTTGCCTTGTAAATGTACAAAGTGGTCACTTGCTCTTTGGCTTCCAGATTCCTTTTTTTTTGGCTCAAACCCACTCTTCTGTAGATATATTCACATTCATATAATAATGAGGTTTTTCAAGTAAACCCCATGCACAACTGCATGTATTGAAAATAAGCTTCAAACCTAAAAACTTGCTGTAAAATTGGAGAAGGGATATCAAATAGGAAAAAGAAAATGTAGGAAATACATGTGCAGTAGAACTGTAAAGATGACTTATATACTCCTGAGCCTCTTGCTGCAACTTGTGACATCTTTTATAGAAGTGTCACCTTTAGGAGGCTATTTTTGGCAGTGATGTTTCAGCATGGGATTGTAAGGGTAACAGTGGGTATTGGATATATCCTCCAGAGATCACCTTCACACTGCCTCAAATATTTCTAGGCACATAAAAAAAAGTGAGCAGTATAACTTGCTGAAGAGCTCTGCACACTTGTTTTATTCTTTCTCATAAAACCAGATTCAGTAAAAACTTGGCCTGAATCTGTTATAATTTTCACCAGGATTGAAAGCCATTACTTTCTCTGGATAAACAGCAGTTAGTACAAATCTTAAATATACATGTAGGGAAATATTCAGGCTCTGCACCATTTGTCACTTGCAGAACAGCTAAGGCAGCAGAAGAAAGGCACAGCCTGTGCTGGGGAAAAAAAAAAAAAACCTTTATACCTAGCTAGTCTGGAATTAGCCAACTGTCACTTTCATGAGCCAGGAATAGGTGGAAGAGGAGACAGTGATGAAACTTAACTGACTCTTAGTTTTTCTTCTTTCTTCAAAGAGTGTGAGGCTGTTCCATGGCTCAGGAAGCCGCAGGTTCCGGAGGGCTCGCTGTGCACGAGTGTTTAAGGGAGCTCTGCAAACTATGCTAGGAGAGGCTTTGACATTTCCAGGGCTTGTGGGGAAGTCAGTCATTACAGACAGGCTGCTAAATTATGGAGGCAATTTTTATCTGCCAGTTCTTTGCTTCTATAGCTTCCTATAAGCTTCAGGAATATTTGAGGGAAAAGTATTGGCGTACATGGTTGGCTGAGTGGCTCCCTGAGTTACTTACAGCCTTTCATTCCCAGGCTGTTCACAGATTTCTTATGTTGGCCTGGTCCCTTTTTGGCCACTCCAGCAGGTAGGCTGATCTCCAGCTCATTTTACAGCCAGTTCTAGGAGAAAAGAAACCTTCTTTTGCTATTCCTCACGCGAAATCCGTTCTGAAGATTCCTTACGGAGCTCTGCTTCTGTCTTTGCAGTGTTCTCTGTGCACAGCCTTCAGTCAGGGAGCAGATGAAAAATGGAGAGACAGAGAGAATTTTTAAAAAGGAGAGGCAAATACTGTGACTTTCTGCTTTGCTGCTTCCTTGGTACAGTCTCTGTCAGAATTTACCTTAGTAAATAACTCTATAACTCTATATATGGAAGGGGAAGTATTTTAGCAAGACGCAAGACTCAGCACAACAAAATCTATTTAAATGCAGCATAATTGAAATGTTAACATAGCCATGAAATGCCCCAAGGTGTTTCTTTGGTGAAGGCTGGGTAAGACACAAAATAGATGCCTGAATACTGTGGTGCAGAAAAAGCCTTTTTGTACTCAAGTCCAGTCTTGTGCTCACCTTACAGAATGTTTGCAAATGCTTGGCTGCTGCTGCTGTGGTTCCTGCTCTTGCCTTCTCCCAGGGAATCTGACAGTTCAGAGAAGCTTTTGGGCTCAAAGGAGGGAAGAGCTCTTGAGCAGGGAGATTTTCCTGCAGGGACTCCCAGCCTCAGCCTGGAGCTCATGCCCTGCCTGGCGGCACAGACCTTGTACCTGCTCAGTGAGTGCCCCAGCTCTGGGGAGATGTGCTGGGAATCTTGTTTCTCCCAGGGTGAGGGTTGATTCTTCATTCAGATTCTGTTAGAGTGACTTGAAAGAAGACAGCATCATTGTACACGAGCTGCTCTTCTCCCCTCCCTCCTCCACGAAGAGCAGAGAATACAAAGTACCGTTAAAATGTTTTTTTCATCTTTCAGATTTTTGCAAAATTAAGCAGTGCCTGTGTTCTAGTCTTTTCTTAGGCAAGTCCTCTACTTGGTAACCCATAAATCATGCTCCTTGAAGCAAGCTGCTTTGCTGCCCCTCCTATGGAAATAAAACCTCCGTGGTGAAGGGGACCCACAAGCAGAAGTGTCCCCACAGCCTGCAGCTGGTGCTGCTGAACAAGGATGGGCCATGGCACAGGGCCCAGTGTGGTTCTGGTTATTCCAAGTGCCATAGCTGTGTGTATCCTAGTCAGCACTCTGGCTCCAGGTTTCAGTCTGCCTGTGTGACACATCTTTTTTTAGCAGCTGATAGACAGAGAAGACCAATCCATGCGACTCTTGCTTTATGAGGCGCCGCAGGTTTTTTCGAGAGGTTAAGTTCAGTTTGATCTTCAGCAGCAAACTGTGATTTCAGAAGAAAAATGAACTTGACAACTGTTTCAACAACCTGAATGTTTATGTATATCTTCACTTAATGCCTAAAGTCAATATTTGTTAAGTCTGATTGATAAAAATATGTTCCTTTCATCAAGGTCAAATTAATTTGAGGAAATTTGCTTTTGCTTACCATGCTGCTTTTGCACAGAATCCCTTGTCAGGCTTTGCAAAAAACTATTGCAGTCATTTTCTCATTTGAATTATGATTAGCTTCACTATGAACTTCCCTGAGAACACCACCTCATTTGAATGTGTCTTTTTTTAAAGGATGCCACAGATTGGATTCCAATTCAGACAGGTGATAAATTACCTGTCTTGACCTAATTCATTAACTTTAATGGTATTTGAAGTCTTTATTTTATTCAGGATCCTCCAATAGACCTGTCTTGTAGACATCTTTATAATAATGTCCATTCATCAGCCACTTAAAGGGCATCACTTAAAACTGGATGTGACTGTGAGGATACAGACTCTTTTCTGGGTTGTGTTCTGCCTTAGGATTCTGTCACTGCCATATTTTCTGAAAAATCCCTTCACCAGTATTTCTTCTCCTGGGAAGCTTGAGAAGCCTCAGAGAAAAATGAAAACAGTAATTATCTGATTTGCTTCTCCTGTTTTGCTGCTTTGGAATGTGGTTGGGTGTGGTGGTGTTCACAGGGGTCCCAGGAGAAGGGAAGAGATGAGAACCTTGACTCCATGTTTCAGAAGGCTGATTTATTATTTTATTATATATATTATACTAAAAGAAAATTATATATTAAAACTATACTAAAAGAATAGAAGAAAGGATTTCATCAGAAGGCTAGCAAAGAATAGAAAGGAATGGAATGATAATAAAATCCTGTGACTGCTCACAGCCTCGACACAGGTGGCTGTCATTGGTCATCAAGTAAAAACAATTTCACATGCTGGGTAAACAATCCTCCAAATCACATTCCAAAGCAGCAAAACATGGAGAAGCTGCAGCTTCCCAGCTTCTCAGGAGAAAAAATCCTAATGAAAGGATTTTTCATAAAATATGTCTGTGACAGTTGGAGATTGTTTATCCAACATGTGAATTGTTTTGGCTTAAAGACCAATCACAATCCGGCTGTGTCGGGACTCAAAGCAGTCATGAGTTTTCAGGTTTTCATTACCATTCTTTGTAACCTTCTGTCTGTATCCTTTCTCTATTCTTTAGTATACTTTTAGTGTAGCATTCTTTTATATAATATAAGTACATCAAATAATAAATTAGCCTTCTAAGAACATGGAGTCAGATTCATCAATTCCTCCTTCGTCCTGGGGACCCAGCAAATACCGCAGGATTCCTTGGATGTTGCAGGCTACATCAGGCTGACTTTGCATGAGACAGTGAAGCTTGGGAAGGAGCTCTGGAGCTGTGTGTTAAATATGTATGGCTGGATTTATGTAAATTCAAAATTCATCTCATGAAAGTTGGAACTGCTGCCTTCACAGGGCACAGCCACCCCATGAGTTGTACCACAGATGTGGAGTTACCCTGTGGGATACACAGGAGGGCTAATGGTGGCATCACTTTGGAACAGCTCCTTAGGGGATGGACAGAGGATGGTGGAGGATTTCCTCCAGATATTTTGAGTATTACTTTCAGTTGTACTATTAAAACTATGAAAGTCATGCTATGCCACAATGAGCTTAATTGTAGAAAGAAGAAAACAACCCTCTGTGGATTTGTGCCTGATGCAGATTCCTCTTGTGATCTCCTATATTCTCTTTAAAATGTGGGGCTCTTACCAGGTGATTCCCATTGTGTGCTTCTGAAAACGGATCAGTTTAGGAAAGGGAAACATGACAGGGCTGAAAAAGCAACTTAGCACCAAAACTGGAGTGACAAACCAGCAACTTTTATTTTCCAACCACAGAACCAACTTTCTGTCTCGCGTTAAAATAAATGCATGTGCAACAACTACTAACACTACACCAAAGAAATCACCAAAGCTGCTTGTGAACTGACATTTAACCACTGAAGGCTACTGGATTTGTCCTTCTTCTTCTGTGTCTGAGGAGAGATGTGTGGAAGGACGGTGAAAAAGCTGTGGCAGGAAATGGGAATTGCTGTCTCCTCATCACTCTGAATTGCTACTGGCACAAACACACAGAAAAAAAAATCAATCAGGTTAAATTCATGAGAACTGTGGCATTTGCAAAGCTTCAGATGATGGCAGGATGGAACCTTATGGTGGTAACCTGGCCTGAGGGGATGTGGTGCCACAGGGAGACCAGCAGCAGATGTGGCTGGAGTTCACCACAGTACTCATTAAAGCATGAAACAAAAACCCACATCGGATTTAATGCATGTTAAATAGTTTTAATTAATTGTACAGGTGTAGTCAGGTAACAGGAGTTTTTCGTAATGGATTTCCTAATCCTAATTTGATGAGGTTTTCCTACAACCTCATCAAAAAGAAACAAGAAAGAAAAAAAAATGCTGCAAAATAACAATTTTGCCTTCTGGAACCTCTCCTTTTTAAATGTGGTAGTGGAATTGTTTTTCACAGTTACGCAAGTATTGTGTATTTTTCTTTTAGTTAGATATGCCCCTGTCTTTTAGAGGCAGTTGAAAGAAAAGCCTTTTGTTTCTGCTGTCCTTTATTCTGTATGCTGGACTGAGAGCAGTGAAGAAGTTTGAGAGAAGTAGAAAATGATGCTTTTTGGAGAATAATTGAATGTGTTCAGAATGGAGAGTATTTGGTAGTGCAGTGGAGGGAGGGACAATGAGGAGCATGGAGCAAAATAGAAAGCTTGGGAGATATCAAAAAGACATGTCCAAACAGGGCAAAAAAAAAAATAATGCTAATAGACTTTTCAGAATAAAGCAAGACTTTTTTTCTAAATTTCAGTAGAGTTATTATATTTTGGTTGTTAGAAAAAGTGAAGGTGAAGTGTACATATTTAAATCTTGCTGTTGCTAGAAATGCTCTCTCAATTTAATTTTTTTTTCTTCAGGAAGAATTTAATTGTCCTGAAACCATTCAAACTCATTCCCTCTTTAACTGTTTTTTGAGTTTTGTTGGGTTTTTTTTGTTGGTTTTTTTTTCCCCCACAGTAATCATCTATTCAGATTTTTTCTTTACAGATCATTCTGATATTCAGGTATTTAATGGCTCTTATTAAAAGTTAGTAAATAAATAACTAAATAAAGTAACACATGTAGCCCTGGTGTAAATACCTTGGCAATTCCATGTTTACTCTCAGGAGGTGGAAATAGGGCTGATCTTTGTGGTGCCCTTCAGCCTCCAAAGCACATCACCTGAGTCTCATTTTCAGTGTTATCCTTTGCAGCTCTGCCTCCCATAATCTCAGGCTCTGGAATCCTGAAATTGGCACTGAGAACCATCATGTTTTATTAACTTTTTTCTCAGCCTTTTCTGCTTGTGGCCCAAGAATGAAGCAAGGGGCAGGTTACAGGGATTGCATTTATTTACATTATGGCCACTAATAAAATGTGTAAATGACATCTCCTGTGAAAACTGCATTTTTTTCTTTTCCTTTACATGTAAAGGTACATGCAGCTACATAAAAATATAACTGTACTTGATCCTAAAAGCTACAGGTGGCTGAAATGATTCATCACTGGAGTTTTCTGTTCACCAGTTCTTTGATTTATAGGATGGGAAAAGGAAGGGGTTTTATTTTGGGCTCTAGAGACCTGAAATGCTTTGCAAAGAAAAAAAAAATAAAATCCTGAAACAACAGCTGGAGAACCTACAATGAAAAAAATACAGAATGATGTTATCCTATGTAAAATATTCAGTAAAATTAAGGTTTCCTGCATATATTATGTGTGGTTATGGCAATACCATGCATGGGCAATAAGGAAGCTCTGACTTGCAGCTGAAGGAAGAAATGAATGAAAAGCAACTCTTGGCCTTCTGTTACCTTCAAACTCAGTGCCACTGAATCAGTCACACATTGCCAAGGCTCATTAGCTGGCTAAAATATAAGAAATGCAGCAAGGGGAGATGGATCATGAGGAAACGGCAGCAAATGTTGCCACAGTTGCTGATTGTGTTTGCAGCTGGTGCTCCAACTTTGGTGCTTCCAGAAAAGTTCTTGCTGAGCAATCCCAGCTGGGTGCCAGGTGAGATGACATCAAATCACCAAAGATGGAACTGTGTGTGTTCTCCCAAGCACTGGGACAGCAGGTTTGAGTCACAGTGACTTCCTAGGCTTTGGGATTTGATGGCTCCCATTTCCCGGCTCTCTGGACACCTGCACTTGTGCACCCTGACACATGGGTGACACCCATGGGTGAGAAATGCCCAGGAAAACACTGCCAGCCTTGAAAACTGGCAATTGTGAGTGCTTCCAGGCACCAGCAGCAATATACAACCTAAAGCAAAATTTGTCATGAATTGTTCACTTCCATTTGGGACAAACACGCTCCAAAAGTCAACTTGAGTCCCACCCTGCTTGCTGCAGGGAGAAATTTAAATGTTCAGCTTCCTTAGGTGACTGAACATCTGCTTGTGAGGGAGTGTGTCACTTATTGTAGTCCCTGCCAGGGTCCAGGAGTACATATGTCTGTCTCCTTGGGATAAAAACAGTCAATAATTGAATAAGGATTTTATTTCTCTAGCATAATTTTTCCTTGCTACCAGTTTTTAATTTTGCTTCTAACCTAAAGTCCTTTCTGTTATCCTTCACTGGGTTTAGTTTGCACATACACAATGTTCACTTACTGAATCTCATGTTTGGTTCTCTGGAACCTGCTGCTATTTTTGCAATTGATTCCAAGTCCTTGGCTGAGTTTCCAGAAAGGCTCTGCCTCATGAGCCTGAGGTTTCTGCTTGGCAATTTTTTGAGGATTTTATCTGTCAAGTGTAGTTGTGTTCACGAAGAGAAGCAATTTCTGAGGTACTACTTCCATGAAGAGGCATGAAATTGGGCATTGGGAAAAGCTATTACAGGTGTCTTTTGTGATTTCAGAATGATTTAATTATGGTTTTCCACATAACTACAAACCGAGCAAAGTAAATAAAGTTGCCAGCTTTTTTTTTTTTTTTGTTTTCCCTTTTTCTTCACCCCCTTCCCCCTCAAGTATCAGTAAAAGAAAAATAATATTTTTTTGGCCTCTCTGCAATATTTTAAAAGTTCCACACCCTTCCCAGCTCTGTTGCACCGTTATATCTATAGCATTAGATGAGGCAACACAACAAAGAGAGTCTCAACTTGTTATTTATCCCTAGAAATTATTGCTCCAGAGGAGGACTGAGACATCTTGGTGTGCCTCATGTAGGGAACAGGGCATTGCCATGCTGGGGTGTATTCACTTGAGGCACATTATAGAGATTTTCAGCTGATTTTTGTGGGCCATTGGACTGGGCCGTGCCCAGAAATCCAGGTATGAAAACACACCCTGGGTTTTGGGTGAGCTCATGAGGGAGTGAGATGGTTCAGAGACTGTTTTAAGAGAGGCACTGAGCATTGATGATGCTGTACTGTGAGCTGGCTTCCCATATATAAATAAAGCTGAAAAACATATCTAAAACCACAGGAAGCCACACTTTTTCCACTTAGAAGTCCTTGTCATCCAGTGACCAGATGAGCTGGGTGGAACTGTGTGCCTAGGTGAGGGGACAGGAGAGACAATCAGGGACTCCAACGTTACTTAGATTTCCAGAGCTCCCCCTGAGAGCTTTCTGAGCATCCTTTACTGCCACAAAACATTCCTGAGCGTTTTTCCCAGCAGAGCCTGCTCTGCTCCTGCCAGCAAGTTGCTGCTCTGGTGGCCAAGCATTCCTCACGCACTCAACTGGGATTTGCTTACAAGGCTGAGAAATTGTGAGCTCATTCTGGAAATGCATTTTATACTACTGAGTCCGGACCACTAAAAAGCCCAGGTGATCTGCTCCTTCTGACTTCTGGACCTCTCTGTAGTTTTTCCATTCTGCCATTCTCAGACTTTATCACTCCCTGCTTTCATCTCTGGCCTTTTCACGTGTGCAGTATTGTCAGGCTTCATATCTCATTAGACACCCATAAAGGTTATTACCTGTACCTCATGAACATGTACTCAGTGCTATGAAAATTGGTATATTGAATGGCATTGAATATGCCTATAACTATAAATGGGTTTATATAAACTTAAATAAATGTGTATTCTTCTCGTAGCTATTCCTTTGAATTTATATATCTCATGTCCAGGTTAAAAAACAGATAAATTACTCTCTTTAGCCATGAAATCATTTACCCAGTTTGTTTTTTCCCAGGTGAACTTTTCTTTAGCTTATGCTTGTGTATGGCAGCCAAGGTATAACTGAAACAGCAAAAGGTCAGGATAATGAGCCATTTCCATGGGTGAAGCCAATATTTCTCTACATGCCCCTTACCTGCTGATCTCATCTTTTAAAGTGTTGTGTGATGCTATGGTTGAAGAACACCACATAAAACAAATTGTTTTGAAGCTGAGCCAAATATTGTAGGTCAAGATTTAGGCAGGCAGAAATTTCAATAGTACATCCTTGAAAAATGAATTTATCCATGGACTGGGTAGGGAGATACTGTTCAGTGATATTTTTAAGATAGTTATACTCTGAAAAGAACTGCTGAATGTTATGGAAACATATTATTTAATGGCTTTTTATTTGGTTGGTTTTTAGTTTTTTTGGTTGTTGTTTTTTTATTTTTTGGTTTTGTTTGGTTTTTTGGTTTTTTTTTTTTTTTGGTTGGTTGGGTTTTGGTTTTTTTTTTCCTTTGTTTTTGTTTTTTTTTTTTTTTTTTTTTTCTGCAACATTCCTTCTTCTCTCTGATGTGTTTGAAATGACTGCAGGGCAAAAAAAAAAAGAGGGAAAAAAATCTGTCTTTTGTAAGAAATATCTTGTTACTCCGAAGCAGCCTGAACTTACTCAGCAAGACGTGCCCATTTTCACTGAACAATAATCACAGTGAGACACTTCTGGTTGTGTGCAGACTGACAGGCAGATTAAACAAGATATGTAATTTTCCTGTAATCATAAAGCAGACAAACATGCTGTAATGTCTATTTAAACTAACAAATTAAGTTGTTCAGCGACTGATTGCCAACACATAGACAGTGATGTGGGGAAAGATACAATAGAGGGTTGAGATACATCAGGTGAAATTGTGAAGCACAATCCATGTGCCACCATCAGCTGCTCTTTTCCCAGTAAAACTTCCTGCATCACTTCTTGCTGCAGGCCAAGATTCTCCTGCTGATGGGGCTGAGCTCTGACACAGTGCATTAAGGCCATTTTTACAAATAAATTCTAACTAATGTGACAAAATGAGGTGCTCAGCCTTTATGTGACAGCACTGTCCTCACAGCAGTGGTTTAGGAAGGGACAGCCAGGACTTCCCAGGTGTTTCCTGAGCCCCAGGGGTGTTCACACATCACAGCCCATCATCCTTTCCTCCACAGGATGCACCAGCTGCTGCACGATGTGTTCTCAGGTTGAATCAATACTGCTGGAAAAAAGGCTTGCTTGCCTGATGATGATAGTAATGAAAAAGGGTGGAAATACAGCAATCTGTTAATACATTTTATCCAGTAAAAAATTTATGGAAAATTTAGGAGCAGCCTGGTACCCAGGACAAAGCACCATCCTCAAGCATCATTTTTCTCCCTCTGTCTTAAAATTATTATTGTAACACTTCAGCCTTATGAAGAGATTCTGCCCTCAGGAATTTGAACTCGTGGAATTACCTATCAGCAGTCCTAACTTAGACATCCCAGCAGTGTGAAGGAAAAGGCTTGTGGTTATACCCAGGACTTAGAGTTTGCTTTGGCTTGCTGTCAGAGCTCAGGATGCAGAGTTTTAACTTGTCATTCTGGGACCTGACTACCCTGTCTGTGAGTTGTACAGAAATCCTGCACTACCTGATGCATCCTGGGGCAGGGCAGCTGGGCTGGCTACAGACTTCAGCTGTAAATGGCTGAGTCTTTAACAGAGCCCAGTTTATTTTTCTGAATGGATGTTTTTTGGGTTTTTTTCCCTAGGAGCAAATAAACCCCAACATTTTTAAATTTGACTCCTTGTGCTTTTCTGCTGAATTTGACAGAGCTCACTCACAGCAGGGCTGTAAGGTCATGATCTCTGATTTCCATGTCTCTTTTTCTATGCTTCATCTACCATAGCAGAGTTATGGGCTGAGGTGTCTGACAAAGTTCATTACAGTTCTGTCCTTTTTGCTTTTGTGGTAAGATATTAAAAACTAATAACATGACCCAACAAATGTAAGATAAAAACATGCTGCATTATTTCAGTCCAGCAGTTGAACTCTATCAATCAAGCCACCCTTTTCTGCCAGAGAAGCAATCCATGGAGCTTTATATTGTCTCTCTAGCATCAACAATAACAAACAAACAAAAAACTTACAGTAGATTGCAACAAAATCTAATTTGTGAAAGGGTTGTTCTTAAAAAACTCAAAGCATAAGCCAGAAAAGAAAAATAAGGGTTATGGCATGTGTGTGATAAGAATAGTCTAGACATTAGTGTATGAATATTGAATCACAAAAACTGAATAAAACAGAGATAAAATCAAGTAAATTTATGAAACATAAAGATGCCAAAAAGAATACTAATATTCAAGAAAAAAAAAAAAGAGATTGCACAGAGTTCAATTAGAAGAATAGTTGAGTAACAAGCTCCTGTAAGTTTTCCTTTGGGTATATTTCAGACACAAGGAAAAGGAAAATATCTTAGTTCCATCATGAAAACTTGTGGTTTAGCATCAGGTAGTATGTTGCTTGAGGAACAGAGTGAAGGAACCTCCTGGGTCACATAAATGGTTTCTGGTATTTCAGGGCCCTTTCCATATGCTGGTTTTCCTTGGTCTATCATGATCCATGTCAAAAGCAAGCACTTATTTTCTGTCCCTGCTCTTCCCACTCAAAGAGGAGTTCCAGAACCTGATTATGTTAATAGCTAAGAACCTTCTCATTTTCAGCCAGAATTTATTAATGGGCAATTTATACTCATTTGTACTTCTGCCAATAGCCCTTTAGTTTAAATTGTCTCTTTCCCTGCTGTTGATCCTCTGATATATTCATAGACAGCAGTCCTAATTCCTCTTCATTTTCATCCCCTGGCACCAATCAAGATGAAAATTTACAGTCTCCCCATCAGATTGCAGCTCTCCATTCCCCTGCTAATCCCTCAGGCTGTGATTCTGCTTAAAGCTGAGTTTATTTTCCTTGTACCCATTGGGGTGTGCACAGCTGCCAGCAGCTGCCTCCTGGAAGGGAAGCACTCAGGAGCATCCTGGGCCTTGACATCAACACTTTTCTATGGGAAACATTTCTCCCAGTGCTCTCAGTGATGCATTTCCCTTTTTCCCAGGCAGCATTGCACTGGTAGCTCCTGGTCACTCTCTGGTGAACTATGTGACAAGGATCCTTTGTTGTTTCAAATTGGGAAGTCCTGAACTGACAACAGAAGCTCTTGCTTTTATCCCCTTGGTGTATTGTCTGGCACTTTCAGCATGTAAACTTCAGCCAGTTTCTTTTATATGCACCAGCTCTGTATTTTTGATGTTTATCAACATTACAGAGTCAGTAAATTTTAATTCACAGAGTACTGAAATGTTGTCAGTACTCTCCAGTATATATTGTCATTACAAAAAGAACAGGACAGGATTTTCATATTACATAACTGGGAACCCATTGCAGCCAGAAGACTTTATTATCATGCAGGAGGTTCAGGAATAATGGCACCTAAGTACACTTTTCTCTGTGTGTGCCTCAAGTCTGCTTTCATAAGATCATACAGAATCACAGAAATGTTTGGGTTGGAAGAGACCTTACAGAGCATCTAATTGCATCCCACAGCACCCAGTCCTCACCCCACCTGGTGAGGCTGCTCAGGGCCCCATCCAACCTGGCCTTGGTTGTTTTCCCTGTCTGGAAAGACAAAGCTAACAGGTGTAGGCACACAGTTTGTGGTAACTGGGAGTGGGGCTGGCCCAGCCTCATCCCCAGTGGGTACAGCTGTGAGAAGCAGGCGAGCAGCATTGAAGGTAATGAGGTGAGGTGTGCTGACCAAGCACCAAAGGGAACTGAGGGCACACAGGTGCAATGCAGTAACCATGAGGGTGTAAAAGGTTGGGCTAAAGAACAAGAAGAGTAGATGCTTGAAGCCTAAGCCTTCTGGTGAGTTGTGGTGTTACTCTGTATGGGGTGAGGACTTCTAGCATAGTTATTTGGTGATTCCCTGTGTTTTGTGGCTGTCTCAACTGTGACAAACAGGTACATTGGTAAATCTGTGGGATTTTTTTTTTGGTGGTTTTTTTGGTTTTTTTTTTCCACAGTCCCCAATAGCCACCAAATAAACAAATAAATTCAGTATTAAGAAGCTCCACGCTGAGCTTATTTTTCACTTTGTAGAAACAGCCAAAACATCTGAGCATGAGAACCTGGTGTGAACCCTTTGTGAACCTCATGTCAGCTCGGGAGGAACTGACAAAAAGGATAGTCAGATCAATTGCTTAAACCTTTCATTAAAAAGCCATTCAGGGGAAGTTAGTTCCTTATATCATTCATCTTGAATGAACTGTGATAAGCAGTGTGTTTCATTGAACACAGAAGGAATAAATGAAGGCAGGATTTTATTATGGTGAATGCCTGTGGGAGCAGTTTGTCCAGGAAGCTTACAGCTCCTCTGAGTCATTGTCAAAGGTGTATCACTTTAGGGGAGGTGAGATCAGCAGCATCTTTGCCTGATTGACTGCTCTCCTGTGGGACCAGATGCCTGGGAGTTAGAGCAGCATGAAAGGCGGAAAGCCTAAGATTGGCATGGGTGGCTTTTGTGGCAGACCTGGCTCACAACTTCAGAGAGTTCATGGAGATGTAGGGAAGTAAAAAATGCTGCCCTTCATGTCTCCTGTGGAAGAAAGAAAATACTGAACAAAGTGACCTAAATCACTACTCCCTGGGTTTGGGGAAAGTAGATCATCCTAAAGGCGCTCACAGCTGCTTCTGCTCCCCCGTATTTCTGCAAATCTCAGGGCTTGCTCTGCAGCTCCTTGTCTTGAACTGTGGCTCTGCCAGAGAGCTGTAAAGCTCTCTCCTGTTGTTTCCTTCAGTGCAGCTCCTTCCTTTAAATCTTGCAGCCGAAATACCAGGCTTTGACAAATGCAGAGGTTTCTGTAGCTGTGATGAAAGTGGAAGGCTCAGTGATGCTCATTCTTCACTGCCTGTGTACTTTGTAAACCAGTTCTGGCTGAGAAAGGGAGATCAAAGTGGGTGCAGAATCTTAGAAGAGACAAGAAATGACAGTCCCTGGCTTTCATCTCTTTAAATGTCCTAGCTGGAGCATTAAAAATATCAGTGTTCTGCTTCATGATTTTTCTTTGCCTCCTCACTTCCCAAGAAACCTGTTACAAATCTAACCAAGCCTTAAATGTATACACTGTCTTCCATAGCTTGTCCTTCAATATTTCAAACATTGCCAGAGGCAGTCAAACTCTGTTTTCTTCCAAAGGTTTTCAGGATCACTATTACAGCTGTTACAAACTAGCTAGTAAAGTAGAAAATACATTTGCTATTTTAGTGTTTAATGTTTTATTTATTAGAGGCATCAGGTAGAGGCATTAATAGCATGCCCTAACTCTTGGTCAGTCCTGAAGGGCTCAGGCAGTTGGACTAAATGATCATTGTAGGTCCCTTTCAAATGAAATATTCTTTCCTAATCTATTCTGTTTTGTTATATTCTATTAATCTATTCTACTTTGTTATTGTGTTTTTTGCTTTTTCACTTATGGGTTCCCTCAGCGGGGTTAGCAGATCAGCAACAGAGCAAAAATTTCTGGGGCCAAAAAGTGTCTGTCACAATAAAAAAACCAAAATGTATTTGAAATGATCTGATGTATAATTTAGGGGAGAAGGGGAAAATGTCAGTCTGAAGTCAGAAACAGATGGCAGCTAGCAGTGGTTCTTTAATGGTTTTGTAAGGAAAATGCAACTATTTTAGTGCTAAAAGCCACTCATGTGATACTGGAATAACCTAAAATTAATGAAATACAGCCATTTTTTGTGGAAAAAAATGAGCAGATAGACCTTTGTTGTTGTTGCTTGGGGTTGTTTTGGTTGTTTTTTTTTTTTAATTTTGTTTTTAATTTTCCCCAAATGGGCCTCAATTGCCAATTTATTGTCACTGTTCTCCAGCTTTCCTGGCTGTGTGCAGCTCTGTTCTGGTTCAAGCTGCTGCCTGTCTGCATCCATTATGGAAAGAGTGCAAACAAACCAAGACTCCCTGTTTGTGAGTCAAACAGTTCTCATCCAGTAGGAGCTCCTGGCTGTGGAGCATCAGCCAAATATTGGAGGAAGAAAATTATAGGTGGTAAAAGATGGTTGATCCATGTTTGCTCAGAAAATGAGATGTATGTGGTGATTTTGTTCAGATAGATGTATTAACTCAACAGCTCTACATCTCAGCCTGCAGAACCATTTTAGGGAAGTTCTCCAGTTTACCCTCTATTTGGGACTTGCTCTTGGAAACGTGTAGCAGATTTTAAGGACTGAACTAGGGACAGGAAAACAACAAGGCCAGCCACAGCCACAAAATGCATTATCTTCCTATGCACGGGCCCAAAAGGCAGAGAAATATACCAGAAACCACTGGGAAAATGGGCAGATTTACAGAGTGCGTGGTTTATGGACCTCTGGGCAGTCTGTAGATTGTGTGGCAAAGAGTTCTAGGGAATGCCCTGAGAAAATTGTGTGAAACCACTTTCTTTTTAAAGTAGTTGCATTAGAATAAGTAGTAACTTTGTGTGCCAGCCACATCCGCTTTTCTCCCAAAATTTCAGCTTAATTTTGACAGCGGCAGTCGCTCCAGAATGGAAGCTCCAGGGCTCAGATGCTGATAGAGACTCTTCTTCATATTCAAGTTCATTCTACTCCCAAGTAGAACTCCATGAATAATGATCAGATGGATTAAAACTGTTCCCATATTAGGATACAGATTTCTCATTTTCCTTAGGTCATACCCAGTTACTTAAAGCCAGCCCTGTAGCAGAAATTTCTCTGTCCATTTGCAGGTTACTTTCTGACTCATCTGAATAGTTTTGAAAAATACCCTCAGAGCACCTCCTTAAGCTGGGTTTCTCAATCTTTTTTTTTCCTTTTCCTGGAGGGGGAAAAAAGTGTTGTTCATTAAAATAGTGGGGTTTTTTTGATCAGCAAAATTATTGAAACATGACAGCTTGAGCTGGGAAGGGTTGGAGTGGTTTTTGTTTGGTTTTGTGCTGTTTCATTCTGGAAAACATTGCAGTCTGTATTTCTACAAGATTTCTACAGTTTGTTTGCATCATGCATTGTGCTGATGGTGTGTATTTAAGCAGATTCTATGAAGGATGTCTGCAGTAATGACATATATAATCTCCATGGGTTTATCCAGTATTACACATCCAACGTTAAATTATTGAGGCAGAATGTATCTCCATTGTCTGGTGTGAAGGTTGTGTGTGCACATCATTAAATCAAAGCAAGCTTTTAAAAGTTAGAAAATCAATTGGTATGAGGAATAATAAAGACATAGGTGTTGACAATTTTTTTTTTTATAACTGTTACCATTTCAGGATTGTTTTTGCTTTAGTTTATTTTTTTTCCCAACAATAGTTATGGCTAACATGCATAAAATGGATGTTTAAGCAGAGCAACAGTACACCTCAATTATAAACTTTTGAGCAACTCTTGATAGACATAAATGCTGATTTCCAGTGTTTAACTTGCTGACATAGAGTTGTCATAGCAAGTTCTTTACAGGGTGTGTGTGTGTGTGATGTATTCCCAGCTAACGTAAATGGTAGTGGTGCTTCCTTCCTGAGACATGCACTGAAATGTAGTTCAGTGTTTCTAAAAGTTTGTGATTTAGGAATAACACAAACGTTTAGTAACATCTTGCTCTGTTGCCATTCCCAGAGCTGCTCCCCAAGTGCCAGCAGATGAATTGCCAGCACAGATGTGCCATCACCAGGAACGGCACCCGCTGCTACTGCAGGGATGGATACGAAACAAGCGCTGACGGGAGAAGCTGCACAGGTAAACCAGAAATACCATCAACATCCAGGTGCTCCATGGTTCCCTGCTGGCTCTCAGGGCCAGGGAGCTGGTGGACAGCCAGCACAGAAACGTTGCTTCCTCATGCTTCTTCAAAGGCGTTGGTCAGGGACAAGCGTGGGCTTTTGGGGCAGGGAATAGGAAAGAGTGTCCCTAAAATGAGAATCAGGACCTCCCTCCTGACTCTCTAATGCTCCTGTGCCCCTGCAGCAGCTCCCCTGAAGTCACAGAAGGATCAGTGTGCTGGGGTTTTTCACGAATAGGGTGGGACTGTTGGGATATGTTTGTTGAGCTTTGTTGTAGATCAGCCTCGTTACATCACTGAGACAATTGGAAGATGGTAACAGCTCACATACTGCCAGCAGTCAAAGATTTTTTTTGTTGTTGTTACAGAGTATTTTAAAAAACTTCTAGCCAATATACTATTGCCAGAGCTTACAGACAATTGTTCTAGCCAA
The DNA here is from genome assembly GCF_037042795.1 of Molothrus aeneus. Taxonomy (NCBI): domain Eukaryota; kingdom Metazoa; phylum Chordata; class Aves; order Passeriformes; family Icteridae; genus Molothrus; species Molothrus aeneus. The sequence goes on along the minus strand of NC_089652.1, from coordinate 34,041,790 downwards.
TCACTGAAAGTTCAGGTCTGCCTGCTTCAAACAACGTTTGCTTTAAGCATCATCTTCCCTTTACTATTTCCCACAGCTCAGCTGGACTGGAGGAGTTCTGGAGTTACAGCTCAGTTGTGTGAGCTGCTCTCTCTCCACACCTCCCCACCAGGAGAGTCTCTAAAACTTGAAGTGTTTCACCTCGCAGCAATGAAGTCTTACTTAGATTAGGATTTTATAAATGAAGCCTCCCAAGGATACACAATTTAGCTGGGAATGTTATTTTGGAGTAATTAATTGTAGAATTAAATTGTAGACTGTTCTCTTCCATTTTTGAAATATATGACTTCTTCAATCTCTGTCCAGGTGTTTGTTTCTTGCTTTATTTTTTGTCTCTATTAATAATCATAATTGAGTTCTATGGCCCTATGGATGTTCTCACTACCAATCACTTCTCTCTCCAACTAAAAGTACTGAGCCAGATTCTTCATAAATATAATTTATTATAAGTTCTTTCTCTATATGGCTGTCATGTTTTGTGATTAAAATATATATCTCAGGAAATAATTTAAACAGTGGATTTTTTTAGAATGTCAATTTATTACTTAAACCCTCAACCACTGTTAAATAGCTTATCTTGATTTTATGGTATTATTTTTATACACCCTAGTTGAGAAAAATGTTCTTTATATTTATTAGAGTATATAGTTTTTGATGTTGGATGGTGGTTTAATGGAGACATGGTGACAGCTCATTTAAGGAACTGTAAGACATTGCCAGCATAAATAGGTTGAGAAGGGTAATCAATTACTTGCTCTCCTGAAATGTTGCTCCATTCATCAACCCTGATAACTAGTGATCTCTGCTGCTAACAAGGACCCAAATGTCTCCCTGACATGATGCCGGCATTGGAGACTACTTGAAATAATGAAGGTTTTATCTTTCAAAATTAAGAGCTATTGAATTTGAAAACTCCTGCCCTTCTTCCTGGCTACTTGAGTGATTTCAACAGCCAACATCCCTGATAAATTCATGGTTTAGGAAAGGAAAAACATCAGGCCTCCCACCAAAATGATTCATGACTTATAAAACTTGCTTAGAATACTCAATTTTATTGAATTTCTTTCTTTTTTCCTAATCCCTAAACTAGATCTTGTTAATGTCCCTTTAGATGTGAATGAATGTGACACGTATGGAAGCTGTAGCCAGATGTGTGTAAATACAGAAGGATCCTACACTTGCAGCTGTGTGGAGGGTTATGTGCTTCAGCCTGATAACAAGTCCTGCAAGGCCAAAAATAGTAAGTTTTAACTTCTTTTTTTACCTTCCTGAAAATATTTTGTGGTTTGGTCCCGGAGGAGTCATGTGAAAAGCCAGAGATGAACACAGGTGAGATGAACTTTCCTTCACTCCACTACAAAGAGCTGCACAACAAGCCAAGAAAAAAAAATTCCCTTATTAAGACAATACTCCAAGGGAAATATCAAAAGTTATTATCTGGATATTATTAATTAAAGCAAAATACTCAATTCAGCCAAGATTAGAAGAGTTCCCAGTTCCCTGTTCATAAATAAATCAAAGATTTTCCTCACACAAACAAAAAAAAAGCTGTTTACTCTGGGAAGACAATGGAGACAGGGGAAATGATCATGAGGTAATTGTACCCTTAGGATGAAAAAAGACATGAGATTGCTTTGTCCTTGCATCATCCCAAGAGGTAAATTTCCTGATGTACAAATTCACATGAGGCTTTTTGTTGCTTAGTGCATGTTTTCATTACTTATAGTGGATTGGGTATTTGAGGAAATTAGTCAATTGTGCTTAATGAGGCAATATAGTACACAGTGTTTTCTTATTCAGCATAATGAATTAACAATGCTTTTATATTAAAATACAAAAAAGTTCCTTAAGGAATTCTTCAACATCCACGATACTGAAGCATGTGCAGCTGAGTATGAAGTCATGTTTATTGTGTATATATTTTAAGGCTTCCTTTTTGTAACTCTTTTGCCATCAGAAAATAGAAAGGTCTAGTGATGGTTTTGAGGCTTCTTCACCTAAAGAGCATTACTAAATGTGTCCTTCCTTCATCACCACTAGGAGTAAAGGAGTGTTTTCCTGCTTATACTGTTTTTTCTTGATCCATACGTGGCCTTTTTTTTTAAAAAAGACCCTGAAGTCTTGTGAGATAAAACAGCCCATGCAAAGTAAAAATAATTTATTATTCTTTCTCTGCCTCATGAAAATCAAAAATGCAATTCTAGATCAGGAAATCGTCCGGGTGCCAGTACTGGACTTGAGATGACCCTTTTATTTTCCCTTTTTACACACAGAAAACTGAGTAACAACTGAGAGTTGTGGTTAGCTGTTGGTGTCGAGATGAAACAAATCACATTAATAAGGGACTTCTCTTTAGTTTTTGCTACTTTATCATGTTTATTTGACAGAGTTTTTCACATTTTTGGTATTCTCAGAAAGGAATCACTACTCATTAATCAAAGAAAGCCCTGTAGGACAGTACAAACCAGGGTCATGGTGCTGCACAGGAATGAGTGTTCCCCATTACTTTAGGTATTTTGAAAAAAAAGCTAGCTTTGGATCAGAAGAACAGAATCCAAGAAAAAAAAAAGCAGGTGTCTAAGGAAAAAAGGAAACCCAGCCCTTAGAAAACCTATCAAATTTTCTCCTTAAAGAACCTAAAGCAAATAAGGATGGAAAAAGAGCAGCCTCTCTGCTTTGTCGACATTTGGCAAAAGTAGTTGTCAAACAGATGAGCTGAGGAGCGTTCAGCTTTGTGTGGAAAAGCTGTGAGAGATAAGAAGCAGCACTAGAGCTGTAGGCTGGGCTTTCTGTGCAGCTTTCAACGTTAATAACAGCAGATCTGCTCTGAATATGAATTCCCACCCATGCCGAGATCCTGGGCGCGACACGACCCAGAGCACCAAACGCCCCAGCTGGCTGTGGGAATGAGCTGGGAGCTCTCTGAGCACCGAGCAGAGTGTTGGAGGCTTGGACAAACAGGATGGCACTGCTGGCACACATCCCTTGACCTTTATTGTGGCATCAGCCCCATTTCATGGGTGAGACAATTGGAAGATGGCAAAGCTCATGTGCAACCAGCAGCAGCCAAAGATTTCTTTGTTACAGAGCATTTTAAAAATTTTCTAGCCAACAGCTTATTGCTAAAGTGTGGTGGTGTGCAGGGGTCCCAGGGACAAGGGAAGTGATGAGAATGTTGACTCCATGTTTCAGAAGGCTGGTTTATTGTTTTGTGATATATATTACATTAAAACGATACTAAAAGAATAGAAGAGAGGATTTCATCAGAAGGCTAGCAAGGAAAAAAGGAATGATTATAAAATCTTGTGACTGACCAGACAGTCCAGACAGCTGGACTGCGATTGGCCAATAATTAGAAACAACCACATGAGACCAATCCCAGATGCACCTGTTGCATTCCACAGCAGCAGATAACCATTGGTTACATTTTGTTCCTGAGGCCTCTCAGCTTCTCAGGAGAAGAAAGCCTAAGGAAAGGATTTTTCATAAAATGTGTCTGTGACACTAAAGCTTACAGATCATTGTTTTAGCCAATCACTAAAAGTACACGTGCACCTGCTTCACACAGTGCTTGCTTGTATGCCTTCCATTAACAATACACAATATTCCATTATTAGCTTAAAACCTTCTACTATCTTGCTAAACGTATTTGTCTACATTTTTTTTCTTCTGTAGACTACTTTTCTGTCGTCTTAAGGTCTATCTTGGTCAAGCCTAAAACTCAAATTATTGTTTCATGTCCTTGCTTGCTGTATTACTGTAACTTTTCTCCTCTCAGACTTTACAGCCACAACTAGCTATAAGTTCTTTACTGTTTCTGAGACCTTTCACAGCTCTCTAGAAATCTTCCCACCTTTCCTATTTTCCCCAGTGAGGCGCTGAGCAGGTGGCGCTTGTTGGTACCTGCAGGAGCCAAGGGGGCTGGGGACAGCGTGGTGACCCCACAGGTCCTTCCGCTGCTGGGTGGCCTTGGAGCCTGCGCCCTCTCAACCATCTCTGCACCTGTGGGGTGGCACAATTAGCAGAGATCTCCCCAAAATCTGCTCCTTGCTGCCCTTCAGGGAGCCAAACGCTCGGCTGGGAAGGTGCTGAGGTCTCTCCCTCATTAAATTCTGCATTTTCTTCCTCAGCACAATTAAATAACTCTGGAGCTGAAAGCTTTTAGCTGCACATTCCCTTTGGGAAGGATGTTAAAATGGGTATCAAAACAGCTGGGGGCTCACTGTGGGTTTTTTTTTTTCCCCCAGACTTTTAAAGCATATTTTCTTTTATGAATAAAGAGGCAGCTAATGGTTTCTTCTGAGGTGAAAATGAAACAAAACACAGCTTTGCTGAACAGAATTTAAGAACTTACTTGTTTACCAAGTTCTTATGCCTAAATTGGAAAGTCTGCATGTGATGAGAAGAGTATTTAAGGAAAGAAAATTACAGAATTGGGACTATCTAGCTGAGGAAAAGAAATTCATGTGTTTTACAAAAGTTCCTGGTATGTTTTATATTTCCAAAGCCAATCTAAAGAGAAATGCTGTGCGGTGAGAAACATTTGTCATGTAGATAAACTGGGATGAACTGATAATGACTAAAGGAAAAAAAAATCTAGCTTTTAGGAAGAAAAATCAGCCCTGTTTAACTGATTTGACAACACAATTTTCTTGTAAAATCTCATGAAAATAAGTTTTAAAACTTTAGAAATTAAACAACCCATTGTTGGTGTACAATATGGTTAAACATCAAAAATAATGTAAAAATAAATTGGTCTTCTGAGTATTTTTTTCAGGTTTTTATACAATACATACCATGGGGACAGCAAGCTCTTATGATTTACCATGTATACCCCAGGAAAAGGGGGTTGAAGCTGTTTGTAAACCCTGAATTCTGGGGTTTATGCCTTTCATATCATTGTGGTGGAAAAAATAGAAAATGCTGGCGTTTCTGAGGTTTTTTTCAGATTAGAAGTCTGTTGGCAGTGCAAAACACCTTCATTTCTGATTTGTTGTGGCATCACTTATTGATCTGTATTTTAGACAAGATCAGGTAGGAGGGAAATGCAAGCCTTTCATCTTTTCACTAGTCTATCTTAAACATAATTCAAAGGAGGATGCTTTCATTTTAGTCAAGACGTATGAATCATAAAACTTCCCTGGATTAAAGAGCTATTCACATCTTATCTTTCCTATAAAATGAGAAAAAAAAAAAGAAAAACTTGTGAAAATAACACACATGAAGTCCACTTGCTTGAAAAGCTGCTGTCAGCTCACTGGAACTCACCCTAAATCTGTCCACTAAACTTTTAAGCTGTGTAGAATCTGTTCTCCAGAATCTGTCCTGGAGAATCTCACAAGCAGTTTTTGTGAGAATGAAGACATGATTTTTCTTAGTATCTCCTGTTTTTCATCTATTATGCCATGCAGTAAGTTAATTTATATATATTTTATGAAATGTATATATTTTGTACAGTTTTATTATCAATACATTATATTTTTCAAATTTTGAAATCGGCCTTTATCTAAGCAACGCTGAAGGAAGCAGGTAATCTACCCTACTGTGCAAAACCATGATTAACTGCTTCAATCCATTGAATTATTTAATGTATTTATGCTTTAAAAATACAATTTCAAGGCCAGTAATCCAGTTTCTGTATTTTTAATGTGCAATGGTTCCTGCTGAGCAGAACCTCTTGGCAATGCCACAGGTCCTTCCAACACCTTTGTCTGCAGCCAGGTTTGATTACAACTGCTGCTCAAGAGGGTTGAACTGAATTCCTTTTAAGAATTCTTTTATGTCTTAGACCCTAAGACCAAAATACAGCCTTTCTCTGGAGTTTAGTGAGGTATTAAATCCTCGTTACAGTTTTCAGGAGGTCAGTTCAAAGAAAAGATCTGGTTCTCTCTCCCAGCCCTAAACCGCCTGGTGGCTTTGAAACTGCAAACAGCTCCTGTGAGCTGCCTTCTCTTTGAGGCTTTAGATATTGCAGACTGTGGAAATATCCAGCTTAACACACAGAATAAGAGCAAAAATCATAATAAAGGTCTTTCCACACTGCTGGGAGCTGGGGAAAGAGTGATTGAATCCAGAAGTAGGCAGTGGTGTTATTTTGTGGGGAGAGAAGCTGAGCACAGAGCTGTTGGATGTGAAAATAAATCCCTGGACTCAGCAGGATGCAGATGGAAACTCTCCTTTTGTACCAGTCTGGGGTGAGTGGGTGATAGGGACAGAAGTTCCTAAATCTCCCTTTCCTCAAGGGTAGCAAAAGTTGCTAAGAACAAGGGGAAAGAGAGAGATTCACAGGCACTGACTGCAAAGGGACCTACCTGGCAGATTTCAAACAAAAAATTGCTTAGTGAGAACCACCCTCCTCCCCTCCAGTACTTTGTCTTTTGGAAAGGGAAAAACAAACAAGACTCTGAGAGCTTCACTCATGGCTTACACCACAAGGGATTGTTTTGCAAAGAAATTCAATCCCTGCAGTTCTTGGATATCTTTTGAAATTCAAAGCAAAATAATGCTTGGATCTGATGTGATGGGTGGAAGGGATGTGGGGATGATGAGGACAGGCAGTAAGTTCCAAAAGTAACACTGCAGAAATGTGGATTTACAAATGTTCATCTGGGATTTACTGAGGAGGGACAAGATGTGTAACAAGACAGAATATACACTATAGAATGAAAAAAGAATAAATAAGGAGTAAATGAAATCCACATTAGAAAGAATATACACTGAAGATTTATAGAAATATTTTTTAACATCATAAAATAAATAAAGATGTTTAAATAAAAGCAGATATTACCAAAGAACAGAACACCTATTGCTGTGGCTTTGTGTGAGACCACTGAGCACTGTACTCACTGAAATATTCTTTTCTCTTTAATCAGATCTGCTGACGAAGTAGCATTTGTCAAATCCTTTTATTTATGCCATTTTTTCCACCATTTAGACATCTGGAACTGCTTAGTGAAAAACTGAGAACTCCATTAAGTGAAATGTTGATTGAAAGTGCTGCATGTCAATGCAGTGTTCAAACATTGATGCAGTCCTTTGAAAACAAGCAGATTACATTGGGGTGAGAGCTCCTGATGTGGTAACACATACTTTTTTCACATGTGCCTAAATTTCAGAGTTCCTATGCTTTAAGGTTTCACTGCACTGGATTTATTGTCAGGTTGGTTATAACTTCTTTGAGTGGCACCCACTTCTCAGATTTTGTCCTATTTTATAGACTCTTATATGAAAAGCATCTTACAGTTTCATGTGTCCTCATGAGTTCTGCAGGTTTTTCTGGCCTTAATTCTTTTTGAAATTCCAGTAATCTGGATAGAGATAATTTGCATAAGTTGTATTTCATTTTATGACTTAGGCATGAAAAATGTTGCAATAATGATACTTGGAATTAAACAGAGGCTGTGAGGCTGGGGTAATTAATTTTCTTTAATGATGTGAACCGTTGAAACAGCAGGATAAAATAGACTAATAATTGGGAATATATGATAGTTATGAAAATCAAAACAAAACCAATTTATTACATATCCTAAAACAAGCAGGTAAGAACATTAAAAACTACATTAAAACCAAAAAAGATAAAAATGAAATATACGGCCTGTTAATCCTTTAAACTCTCCTCACTTTGTTTTCAGAACCTGCTGATCGACCTCCTCTTCTTCTGATCGCAAGCCCTGAGGCAATGGAGGTTTTGTACCTGAATGGCAGCAGGATGTCTGCCTGGAGCCCTGTGAAGGGATCTGCACTGGTCACCCTGGACTACAGCTCCAGAGAGGACACCCTGTGCTGGCTGGAGTCCCAAGACCTCTCCAGCCAGCTCAAGTGCTCCAAGATCTCCACAGCCGGCACCTTTCCAGAGGAGTGGACAGTGAACATAGCCCAGAACCTTCACAGTGAGTGTTTGGCACAGCAGTGGTGCCTGTCCTGGCAAACAGGAGCCTGCAGAAGTGTTTTTGGTCTTGCAGCTAAACAGTCTTGGGGCATTAAATATTGCAGCTCACACTGAAGTGGTTTTAGGGTTTTCACTCATATATTCAGCCTGAGCTGCAGTGTTTGTGTCTATGCAAAGGTTTTTAAGATGTGTGGTTTTATGGATTATTGCTGGCTGGGGGGTCTGTGTGCAAATCAGGACAGGACTGCTGGGAACGTGCCTTGAGCTGTTTTATTTTCCATCATCAGTCCCATTCTATGGTTATGACAATGGGAAGATGCCAGCAGCTCACATCCTGGGCAGCAGACCAAGAACTTAATGTTACAACTTACTCTAACCACAGTCCTGGGCAAAATGTGCTTTGTTTTGAACTCTGTGTGTGTGTTCTGTCATGATGTCTGCACCATCAGAGTGGACCTCAGCCTTCCACCCTGTGTTCCTGTCCCTCTGTTCCCTGCATGTCCAGGGAATTTCTGACCCTGTGCTGGCCAGACCTGCAGCACTGCATCTGTTTGCAAAATCAAGGCCCTGGGATGGGTTTGAAATGAAAACAGTGCTGGAATTAATGAGCTGCTCATTTTTCATCGTGCCAGCACACACCAGCTTGTGGCATCTAATATTCTTCTCAAACTTCATGGTAATCATTCAATCTTATTTAGATGAAGAATAATAATTCCCTTGGACATGAACTGACTGTAGAGACTTGCTTTGACTTTTTCTTTGGTTTTGATTTGGGAAGTAGTGCTTAGGGACTTCAATAAAACAACTTTGCTGGGAGCTCTGACTGACACACTCTCACAGATGTAGCTGTGGGAGTGTTTTTCCCAAGCACACACATCCACAGACACTTCTGTTGTGTTGCTCAGTGGAGCTGCATCAATCCCCATGGTCTGGGCATGTCTCCTCAGAGGAAGGAACAGCATGAGACTTGCTTTTGTTCAGCTAATTAGGATCTTCTAAACACCCCTGGAGTTATTCCTGCCAGGACATGGCAGGGATCTCATGTTGCTCTGCCTGGTATATTTGTCAGATAATCTTGTGGCTGCTGCAAAGTTGAGTTTTAATTTTAAATTCTCCTTTTCCTTCGCTTCACCTTCTGTTACCTGTCAGGTAATTTCTGCTGTTTCTCTTCATCATACAGCACTACCCCTGATGAGGGAAATTAATTTTGTTACTCTGTCAAGGAAAATGTTTTCCAGTGTAATTGCATTCTCTGCCAGCTCAAGCCAAATAAATGGTCAGGGTCATGGGGTGATTCACATAAAATTGTACATTCTATTCTTCATAGGAAGCTTTTTCACACAAGTGTTTGTGTGAAATTGGTTATTCCTCAAAATACTAGGAGAAAAAAAAAACATAAAAGGCTTTCTTAGCAGTGTTTGTGGAATTTATCTTTTTTATTCCAATCTTCTAATCATTTTGTTAGTGGAAAAAAGAAAATCTGCATTTGACACAAAAAGTGCTAGAAAAGTCAGCTATACAAAGTGATTGGGACTGCTTGAAGTAGATTTATTCAAAGTGTTTTCTTCAGTGAAGGCAAGTAAGTCTTGTAGTTAGGAACAAAGAATAAAGATCATCTTTAAAGATGAAAGTCTCCATCTAGGAAAGCAGGGACTATGAAAATGACTTTGTTTTCATGATGGGTCATACAACACCAGCTCCAGGTACTGAACATAAGCTTTGGATTCACAAAAGAAAGAAACTAGAGGACTCTAATTTCCTATCATTCACCCTCAGAAGAGTCCAATGTGACTTCACTTAGGAGAGGATGAGTCCCAAATGGATGGAATCAGATCCTTTGAAGCACTGGGAACTTGGTCTGTGTCTCACTCTGTAAAAGGAGAAAGGCTGAGGAGAGGCTGAGCCTGCCCTTGTGGGTGTATTTTGCTCTGGAGAACAGGGTACAGCTCCAGAGATGCTCCCTCATGCTTAGTAATTAGATTAATTTCACTCTTAACATTTATCATCTCAGGGCTTGTTTGGTAGTTTTATCCCCTCACATAAGGAGAGCTTTCTGCAGGCACAGCGGTATCAGCACAGGCATTTTGGTCTCAGCCAAGGCCAGGCATTGACACGTGGTTTCGCCTTTGTCTTTTTAAGACCAAGAAGTTTTTGGGAGAGTTTTTTTTTTTTGGGAAGCTGGAAATTTTCCTCTTGAGAAAGATTTATGCAGACAGTACTGGAGCCAAATGGGCTTTCAGAAGTGATTCTCCTGTCAGGGAGGCCGCTGCAACCTCTGTCCATGGTAACAGGGTGCTCCTTGACACCTCACAGCCCACTTCAGTGAGTACAGTGAGACTTTCAGGAACAATCATTTATTTAAAATGATATCTCTAGGCCCAAAGCAACAAAAATTCCTTCTAATGGTACGAATGTGGAAAATCTCCCAATTTTCTGCCCTTTCAAAGCTATGATGTGCAATCTTACGTTAATGCTTTGGTGTGTGGGAGCTGAGAGGTGGCCAGAGCAGCATCCTCTGGATGCAAGAATCCCCTTCTTCCTCATTTTAGGAGGCATTTTGTGTCTTCATCATTACAAGCACCAAGCACCTTTCATGCTCTACAAACCAGCACCAGGCAGCACAATCTGGGTTTTAGCTGCTATTCTTCTGCAGAATATAACAAAATCTCTTCTGGGATGATGCTTCAATGATGATGCATGATATTTTCTGCTTGGCTGATGTTTGATTCAGCTTTTCTTGGCACTCAGTTATCTCAGCACACCACAAGCAATGCTGCAGTGCCTGTGTTCAGCTTTGCCACCTGTGCTTTGTGTCCACAGCTGATCACACCTCACCTGGGAAGGGGCACAGGCTTTTCTCTTGGCAGCTGTGTTTGGACAGGACTGCTCTGGATTAAGAGAAACATCTTGTTTCTTCTGTAGTAATTCAGTTTTTACCTGCCAAGGTTGGGAGCAGGGCATGGTTTGGAGGGCCTGGAGTCTCTGGAGGGAGAGGGATTTGCCTCTCTGCTTGTGGGACCCAGAACCTTCTGCTTGACCTGCTGGGCACAATCCAGGCTGGCTTTTTGGATCTCCCACTTTTTGGATGTGAGTGAAGAACATCAGACAGCGAGCCCAGGGAATTTGGCCACAATCCAGGAGTGTCTGTTTGGGTACATTACTGTTTCCTTCCCTGATTTTGGTCCCTCTTAATGGCTCCTCCACCTCCTGAGCTAAACCACTTCCCAGCAGTGATTATCCATAAACACTGCTGTGTTCAGAGTAGCTGCAGTAATTTCCCTTGGCAATGATGAGGCTCAGTGACTGAAGGAAACCCCAAGCACTGGAGATGGTGTTCCTGTCAGAAATTCCTGTGAATTGCCATGAATATTCATGGCAAATCAGAGCAAAGTTTGGCTTACTCTGCAGGAGCAAAACTGTGAAGATCTGGGGGAAAGTGTTTATTCCTACATAGTCTGCCCCAAACTTGGCTCCAGACAGGCACTAAGAGCTGTCACACAGTTGTAGGATGTGGGTTTGCTTTTCCTCCTGTGACAGACAGCCCATGTGCCTTGAGGATGCACAGAAAGGAGAAGGTTTCATGTCAAAGGTGATTTATACCTCACATGGTTTCTTAGTAGTGTTCAGAGCACATGAATCAGTCATGGGGCCCAAATGAGAGGTGAGAAGAGTGTCCTAAGGGAGTTTCAGAGAATAATTTTCCTGAATGTGGACTTCTCAAGCTCTGGCTGCTCTTGCTTTGCTGTCTTTGCATTTCTGAGAAGACAGGTCAAATGCTGGTTTTGGGATAATGGATTTTCTTTCTTTGTCCAAAAGTGGGCTTTCTTGATTTTTGACTTTAATGTTATTTTTTTCTTTTTTTTAATAGTGTCAACATCTCCTTCTTAAGTGCTCTAGACAGAGCCAAGAGTAAATATACAAAACTAGGATAATTTTCTCATTCACTGTTTATTCAGCTGTAATTTCCCATCTCCTTTCACTGTCCAGCCAGTCAGTCTCCTAAGGTCCTGCTGTTCTTCAAAACAGACCATCCTCTTTGCTGTTTTGGAAATCTCATTTTCATTGGGCCTCTTCACCTTGTTGTTCATGTCACCTCCCAGGGGGCTCATGAATGTTGTCTCACACAGGTTCCAGCACAGGCTGTTGCTCTGGAACTTGGTGATGCTCCACAGAGAACCAGGATTGATCCACTTGGGTCATCCTTGGTCCATCTCTGTCCTCTATGTCAGGCTACATCTTCCCTGAGTCTTCTTCATGTTTTCCTCAGTATCTGTTGGGATTTTTGTGTTTCTCTGTTTACATTTTGTTTTAATTTCCATATGCTCTCAGATATTTTAAGCCCAAATCTTTTTTTTTTTTGGATGTTCATACTCCATTATATGGGAAATGCAGTCTTTGCAACTGTTTTATTCCTCATTCTGGTGTCCCTGGACTTACAGAACTTTTGATCTAGGATTTGATACAGCCTCAATAAGGTGCTTTCCAGGCACAGTATGGACTTTTATTTAGTACAGGAAATGGTGCTATCTGATAATTGTCCTTTTTCAGATAGTTTTTCTGTCCCCTGTAATGCCAAGACTCCTTTAGGGACTTAGGCCTGTACAGAATCTTCCTTTAATCAGTGTGCTCCTCTCTTTAGCTCCTTGTCTCTGCTGATTTTTGGTTCTGCACAGCCTTTTTGATGATTATCAGGGTTTTAGTGGAAGGATAAGGGTAGTTCATCTCTTCATTCAACCTTTCTGCTCCAGCAAACACAATCACTTGGGCATCATCCTTTGTGGTGTGTACTGCAAATTGATTATCCTTTTTTGTGAATAATATTCATATAATCAGGTCTGTTCCTCAATTCTCAAATGGTGTTTGCACAAAAGATATAATCTGTGTAGCTGGAACCCTAAGAAGGCTTTTCTTCTCTTAGGGGGTTCCAAATATTAGTTGTGAAGGATCTGTCTGGTCTTGCTGCATCTTTTGGGTACAGACTTCTCCATCTGGCTTGGGGATTGTTCTACTGCTTTGAGTATTGTCACCACAACATTGTGTTGTGTCACTTTGAGGCACAAGCTCCCATGGCAGACAGCCTGACTTGGTGGCATTTCCCTCCAAAGCTTGGTGATCTGCACTTAATCCTTTTTGACACCAGAGCTATTTATTAACTGATGGTTAATTGCCACAAATGGATTTTTTTAGTTGTTCAGAGATATGATGTTACTATTTTTCAAGCTTTGTTAGTCATCCAGCTTCCACAATTGATCTTGCATTGACATTGGTCAGAAGCCTGTGTCTGTCTTCTGTTCCTACTGATATCTATTCTTCTTTATTTACTCCTCAGTAATTGTGTCCTGGACAGTTACATCTCAGACTGAGTACAGAAAATAAAAAGCCTTATCTCAATGGCCTTTCTCAGTGCAAATTTTTGATTGCTTTTGTTTTGTTTTGTATTTTTCCCCTTCTCTAAACTCTTAGGCTCTGCCTGGATCAGTCTACTGAATGCTCTCTCTGCAAAATGATCAAAAATTATCAGTGTTGAATTGTCTATTCCCTTTTCCCTGCTTTATCAATTGCTTAGCCCACCACTTTTGGACTTTCTTCTTAATTCCAGATTTGTTGTTGTCCTAAAGTGGGACATGACTGGATCTTTTTATGTCTTCCTTACATCCCAACCCATCCTGGGTAGAAAAGCTCCTGCACCAGGGAGGAAATACAAGAGCAAGCAAGCAAACTCCCGCAGCAGCAGAAGGGTTTTTTAAGAAAAAAGGACTTTATTCTCAAAGTAGCAGCAACCAGGTGAATTTATTTTTATCAGTCAGAATTCTGAGGGATTCTTTGTCTCTGTCAAATTGAATTATTATGCTGCTTGTAAACCAGTAGCATTTTGATTTTGTTAACAAGGTTTTTAAGGTTTTTTTGTTAACAAGGTTTTTAATTTATTTTTTAATAAAAAAATTGTGGGGACTATAGTGATGTAATGTGTAGATAACTAGCTTTCTGCTAATGTAAATCACAATTTTATAGTGAATATTTTACAAAAACACTTATACCTTCATATACAATAGTAGTGAAGTGTTGGTTAAACAAAAAACCATATTCACAAGTCATTTATTTTTCCTGAAATGTGACATTAATTATTGCATGTTTTATGGGATGAGACTCACATTTTTCCACAAAACTTTGACATCCACATGCACCATGTTGGCTTCATTTTGTTCTTTACTTGGTAGCCACTGAAACTGTTCTTGGAATTATCCCCCATTTCCTCAGTATTCCCAGGAGCTTGTCTTCTGCCTTTCTTCCAGTGAGGAGAGATATAGGAGACAAATAAGAGACAAACACTTTTAAGCTGCCCATTTCAGTAAAGTTGTTTATGGACTTGAGCCTTCAGATGCGCTCTTGGAAGCTTTCTTAATGGCATAAAAGAAATGATTAATATTTCAGTATACTTCAGTGTGCTAATTACATATGCATAACTTTTTTTTTGCTCTCTATTGGTACTTTATTATTGTCTCTATAGATTTCATATCTGTTATGATTTAGCCAGTGGTTGTCTTCTTGAGTGGTAAAATATCTTTTTAAATGCAACTCACAGACATTGCTAACCAAGTTTGCTTCATTTAGACTAATTGACAGCAAATTTTCCATACAGATATTTACTTATTAATGCAAATATTTAATTGAGATTTCATAAAAAACCTAAAATACTCCACTGAAGTCAAGTGAAGAAGTCAATAATTCTTGGTTTTGGATTCTCTTTTTTCTTTTTCTTAATGCACTTTGGATTTTGTCATTAAATGAGTTCTTCTGCCTCCTAAAGATTTTTTTTCCTGAGGCACGGGAAAATTTAAAAAGTCTGTGTCTTCTTTGAAAGTACTTTTGCCTTTATAGGAACAAAGGGGGCATAAAAACTATAAACTCCAAAATATGGTTTGTTTACATCCAACATCATAACTGGAACCATGTTTAGATATAAAAAACAAAGCACTTGAGCAATTGCAGACCAAAGTCCATCCCAGAGAGGGATTTATCAGTAGCCAAAGCCATGAGGGAACAGTATTTTGTTAGCAATGACCCTGAGCAGGGTCAGGAATTCTCTGTGCTACACAGAGTCTGCAGGGAAGTGACCCTCAGGGGATGGCACAGCTGAACCACACATTCCACCTGCTGCAAATCTTGGGGAAGCAGCAGGAAAATATATATTAAAAAAAAAAATAAATAAAGATCTGTTTGTATGTCTTATGCAATGAAAAGATTCATAGACTAAAATCACAAATATGCAACTCCTGATCAAACTTGTGGCCTCTGGAAATTGCTGTTTTGAAACTCAGGTTTTGATCTGATGCTTTGTTCTGCTGCAGGGAAAAGGGTAAATAGAGAGCATGCCTTTCAGAAAGGAATAACAATGAATAACTGCATTAATGGAAATAAATCTGAAAGAGAAGCTACGCATGTGATGAAATTAAAATCAGCTGCTACAGCACCCTAAGCTCCTGCCTAATCTGCTTTCTGTACTCACAGCAGCCTGGGCTTTTCTGTGCTGGACTGGAGTCTGTGGCAGAGACACACCAAAACGTTTGTATGTGTCAGAATAAAGGATTTGTTCTTTCCTCATCACTTTATCAGGAGCCCTTACAAAAAGAAGGATTGCATATTTTGCAAAGTTGTGATTATTATTTAGATTGTGATGGACATTACAAATTAAAACCACCCTCTGATTGTGGGGATTTAATATAGGATTGCTTTTTTCAGTTTTTAACTCCCTTGACTGGCAGGAGCAATGAATAGCTCAACAAATAATATCTCCAGGTCATGGAAATATTGTTTTCGTTCTCAATACCTAAAATTGTGGGTTTCTACTTGGAATGAAACAAATTTATTTAGAACTTTCTTGTTACTTCAGCTCTGGAGTAGAACTTGAAATGCATCATGGAATAAATGAAATATAACATCAAAGTTTGTGTTTTTCACTATTTGTCAGTTGAGTTTGATATAATAAAATCTTCGTTTTTCTTACACATTTTTAATAGTTGAGTGAAGCATGTTTCTAAAACTGACAAATTGCAGGCAACAAATGTCCTATCTGAAGCAGATCACTTTTGCTAAAGGCAAAGGCAAAATCTGATTTTCTTTGTCCTGGGGGAAAAAAAAAAAAGTGTTGGGACCATTGTATACAATGAAACGATAAGGACAGGATATGCAAAGGAGCAGTTTGCTTGCATAAAATTGATGTCCTGAGTGTTATCAGCATGTCACCCAGCAGCTGCCACTCTGTGTGCTGGGCCAGGCATTCACTGTGACAGTTCTGAGCTGGGGACAAAGTTTGGGTTCTCTGTGCATGTGTAATTCCATAACATTTCTGTCACACTGTGTAAGCAAAAATAATGAGCTGACTGAGGAGTGTGTGGGGATCTGTGCCACAAATGACAGTTCAGGGCATTCTGCTCTTTTTGGTAATTTTGGCCTTGTCTTGAATGTCATTTATTGCTCTTTTACTTAAATGCATTATCACACTTTTGAATTTTGGGGAGTTTTTTCTATTGATATATAGGGAGATAATTGTAATGTGTTATAAAAGATTTTCCCTGTGCACATACTGAAAATATGTACTTTCCTTTTAAGACTCTTCAGAGGTGATATTGTTTTGTCACTGAGTCTGTAGAACTGCTTGCAGAATTCAGATTTGTTTTAAACAGTCACAACCCTTGTATTACCTTCAGAAACAAACCCACTGAGAAAAGGCAACTGAAGTTAAGATGAAATAATAGAAAATGTAATTTATGACAGCCTGTGAATGCACTGTGATCAGAGCAGAGCTGCTGCAGGCTGGAGGGTCTGAGGAGCACCTGGGGCTGTGCCCCTGCTCCACTCAGGGTCACACCATGGCCTGGGCTGCCTTTGGGATCCCTCAGCAGAGAACTGAGCTCACATCAGGGTAGGCAAAACTTTCATGGGTAGAAATTATTGCTAGGAGGAATCCAAGGGGACCTGGAGGAGGGTGCAGTGCAGATTTGTGTCTCTCCTCTGCACGGGTTGGGACAATTGGTTTTTACTGTTAACATGAAAGGAGCAGTGATGTAGGAAGAAAGGCACCATGCTTGCTTTGTCCTTTCCCCTCTAAATGTAGAATATGTCAAGGGAAATATAGGAAAGTTTTTAATGGAAAGAGTGATAAAGCTCTAGGCTGGCTGCCCAGGGAGGTGGTGGAGTCCCCATCCCTGGGTGTGTTTAACAAAGCCTGGATGTGGCACTGGGTGCCAGGGTTTAGCTGAACTGTTGGCGTATGGATTGGATCCTGAAGATCTCTTCCAACCTGGTCATTCTGTGAATAACAGAGAATGAGACAGTGTGAGGTTTAAAACCTCAAATGCTGGGGGGATACACACACAAGGTGGAAGAGGTTGGCGCAAGGTACCCGGAGCTTCAGGGGTTGTGAAGAGGTGGGATGGGATTATGGGCTCACATCTTCCTGGGGTGGGCAGTTTTGGGAAGGGCTGGAAGCCTTCTGAAAGCAAAGGTCAGGCTCTGACATAAAAGCACATTGAGTTGGAGTCATATTTCTGGAAGCACTGGCTGTGTGAGTGATTTATGAGACTTTTAATGGGATCTATGGTGCCATTCTGGTTTAAGATAATGCTCAGGTAAGCCAATAACAGCACTATTGGGGTGATGAGAGAAATAAATAAACAACAACAAAAAAAGCAGTGGCCCAATGTCTGGTTGAAAATGGATAGAAAAGTAATTTATGTATAAATCAAAAGCCATATTTTATTTTTATTTCTTATATTACTGGAAAGAAGTTCACAAGGAATTTTTCTTTATTATTTTAAAGTGCAGTAACAATGTCAATATTTTAAGTCTGGGCAGTTGTCTGTCTTGTTGGTGAGGTCACATATAATGAAAAACAGTCTTCTCCTCAAAGGTTACTATTCTTATATTGAAAATATGTAATAAATGGGTGAAAAAAAGGAAAAGGACAGAGAGGGAGAAAGGGAGGATGAGGTAATGTTTACATGGGATACATTTATTATTGTCTGTTGGCAGCATTGGTAGGCAGGAAGGGTTTTATTTGTTTGTTTTTCTCAGATGACTTTTGTAGGTGCTGAGCAGTGGTTTCAGAGTTTTGCAGGAGTGCCAGCCTGCTGATGGTGTGATGATCCCTCTGCTAGGGGGAAAGGAAAAGATGAAGAAAATCTCAATGTCCTTAATAAAAGAAGATTTTTTTTTTCTTTCCTTAGCAACCCTAAAAAAGAGGCTTTTTTAATCTAGTAAAGTACATGATAGGGTTTTATTTCTAAAATACTGTGTGAAGAAATGAGGTGTATGCTTACTAACCATGCAGGTCGTATTTTTTAATATTGAGAATATTTTTAGATTGTCTAAGTTGTAATTCTCAAGCTGGATTTGAAATGGACTCAGTATGCAGATTTTAATTATATTAAAAGCAAGTTCTATTTATTTTAGCAATAAAGTCGGGTTTTTTTGGTTGGGTGGTTGGTTTTTTTTGGTTGGTTATGTTGTTTTTGGGGTTTTTTTTTGTTGGGTTTTTTTCTGGTTTTTTTTCATGGTTTGAGATGAAGACAAAGACTTTTGTGCCCAATGTGAAGTGTCTGTATAAGAAAATTAAATACCCTATGGTCAGTATTAGCTTCTGATTATAACTGAGTGTAATTATGTCCTTTGGGAATGGTTTACACCAGTGGGTCATTGCATGTCCTGCATTTCATATTGTCTAGACCATGCATTGCTAACAGCAACTAGAGTGGGCAGCAGATGAAATTATCCTACAGAATTATGGCCTGCATGGTACCTGCAAGAACCTACAGCATGTCTGGGTCCTGTGAATCGAGAGTTTTCTGAAAAATGTTGCATTCTACAAAAAAGTGGAGAGTGAGTTTCCTTTCCTGGGTTGCCTAACTCATTTTTTAAGAGTTGTCAGGCATAATTCACTCCTCAATTATTCCCCAAAAAGCATTTCTCAAAGCACTGTTGCTTACCTCTGGTATTAAACTGTTCAGACTTTCTCTGGAAATCATTTCAAATTTATACTTTGCATTGTGAAAGCAACTCCATATATTTATCGGCATCTCTTTGCATTGCAATCATCCGCTGCTTAGCCTGTCTGTGGAAAAAAAAAAGCATTTTAAGTGGCTTTATTGTTGTGTGATGATGGTTTATGGGGCTCATAACCCATGCAGGGGGCAGTCCTAGGGAGGTGGGAGGTGGTTGGAGGAAGGGAATGTCACAGCCTGGAGCAGCCAGGCCGTGTCCCCACAGCAGCTCTCCGAGGCCACGTGCCTGAAGGGACGCCTGTTGCAGCTGAATTATGCTTTAATTTCAACAGTGGGTGACTTAACTGCTTGGAAGTAAATAACTGGGTTTGATTTACAGTCTCGCTAGATTTATAAGAAGCTGTTGAATGTGCAGCTAAAAAGAAAAAAAAATAAGGCTGTTATAGCTATGTACCTCTATAAATCTGTCTTTATTGTTCAGCATGTACATGGGCCACTGGGACCCCATTACAGGTTTGCAATCGCTGGGCAATGTGTTTGAGACTCAGCAATGCAGAAATTAGGAATGTTATGGTTTTCAAGCAATTCTTACTTTTTTCTGACATGAGGTTGATGTCAGAAAATTCACCCTCTGTAAAAAATCTTAACAGTCAGGATTAAAAGATAGGGCCACTCACAAGGCCCTTATTTAATTGTTTCACACTTTCTCCTTGCTCCTTTAACCCGTTGGCATCACAGCCAGCTCTGTGATGCAGGGCCCAAAAACAGAAATTCCATTCATCTGACTCATTCCAGAAGCCCAATGCATTTCCTGACAGAATCATTCTATAACAAAAGGAATAGAAGAAATATGCTTAAGAATGCTTAAGAATTTAGGGCCAGATTTTGCTACCCTGCTGTAAAATTCCTGGGAAAGGCACAAAGATATCTGGGGCATCATCACATTTCCACTGAGTGCTGTGTAAGGGAATTTGTTAGAGGAGGATGTTGCTGATGATTGTTGTTGTCATCGTTGTTGTTAATATCGGTTTTTTGGATCCCCAGTGGAAGAAGGAAGTTTATGAAAGCCACACTTTCACATTTCTCTCTCAGTACCTGCTCAATATTCCACCTCAGCCAGTGTAGAATTGTGGAATCACAGAATGGTTTGGGTTGAAAGAGACCTCGAAGATCATCTCATTCCATGAGGGACAACTCCCCCTGTCCCAGGCTGTTCCAAGCCCCATCCATCCTGGCCCTGGACACTTCCAGGGATGGGCCACAACCCCTTCCAGCCACAACCTGCTCCAGTTCCTCACCAAATGCCCAGAAGTTTTCTTTTCTGCACGTGCTGGGAAGCTGAATGCCTGAATCTCAGAGTGCCTGAATCAACCACGTCTCTGAGAGACTTTGTGTCTTTCTGAGCCATCAGAATGCTTTCATTAAGCATTCATAATATTTAGATTATTCTTATATTTTTGAAAATTCTTTAGCTTGGAGAAGATGCTATTGTCTCAGTGTTCACATTTATAGGTTTTTAATGTGGTATATTATGCTCCGGGGTTGAAAGAAAGCCAACAATATTTTTGTCAGTAACCAAATTGATTGAAATTGAAATGCTTTTACTCCACAAAGAAAAGGAAAAGCTTTCTCTTCTTTTGAGGAACTTGAAGTCTAGATGCTTTAAAGTGCCTATTTAAATTTAGTATATTTTAGGTTCTTCATTGTGCTTCTCACAAAGAGTATCCTCGAAGGCTGATTTAATTCAGAGGAATCAGATATTTGAGGATGAGTAATTTGAAAAAGATGGATGGATATTTTTCACTTGATTTTTCATTTTTCAACTTATGTAATAATCACTCCGGACATGGCTGTTAAAAGTTGAAATTTATTGTGTGTCTGACTTATTGAATGGTGACATCTTTAATAAAAATCATATTTTTTAAGTGGCGTTGCTGACAGAATTCCAGCTTCACTTTCCCAAGGCACAGTGTCAGTACAAGGCTGTCTGGGCTGCTAATTAGGAGCATTAATGTCAAAAGAGTGGCACAGCAAAGGCAGTGATGCTGCAGGGTTTCACAGCTTGTCATTTATGTGTTTTAACTCTTCTTACCTGCTCTCACCATCACTGGCTATTGGAGGAAAAAAAATGAAGACTTGGTGTTCCTTGTCTTGTTCCAAATGTGGCTTTTTACTCAGTGGAGGCAAAAAGTACTCCCAAGTGACTTTCTGCTTGTCTTTGCAATAAATTTGGTTTGTTCCCTGATAAATATATAATTTTATCTCTTTTTTTTTTCTTTCTAATTAGATAATAAATTAAACTAAGTCTGGCCATGCCAGTTTGGACATTGCATTCAGAAACGAGATATAAGGGTTATAGAAGAAAAATTAGTAATTTAAAATAAACAAAATAATTCTTCCTTTATGATCAATTTTTGCAAAAGAAAAAAAAAACCAAAAAAATTAAAAACAAAACCCCACAAAAACCTAAAAAGCAACCCAGCATTTCCATGTGAAAAGCAGAGATTGTTTTAAGCACTTTCAAATATATATATTTTAAATATATATGAATATGGGGAAAATCTAAATATGAACTCAATACTGATTTATTCATGCATATATGAGGAAGTTTTCATTGCAGTAATGTCCAGACTAAAGAAAAATTGACTATAAAAGGCAATAGAACCTAAGTCTATCTCTTTCATCATTGACAAGAAGCATATGGAGAGTTCAAGGAATATTTCAAATTTTAATTACATTTCATCCAAAATCATTCCCCAGTTCACTCAGAAGTTTCTCAAAAACAGTCCAACAATTGCAGAATTCCACTGAGTAATTTGCTCAGATCAGTTCTTACATTAAAAATAAGGAATGTTTATACTAAAGTTTTTAACAGGAAAAAGCTTGCTAATTTTTGTTTCTACATCTGGGAAAAATGAAATCTGTTCATAGAACACTGATTTTAATAGATAATGAATAGGCAGAATCCTTGATTACAGCAGGAATAAAACCAAGAATATGTCCCTGCTTTTGCCTCTCTTCTGCTGAAAATCTGAAGTCTTATGCTAGTCTTGATTTGAAATGGAAATAAATGTAATAATTCATACAGTACAAGATATACGTGTGAAAATCAAAGTGGAAAAAGAGAGCCATTCTGTTTTTCTCTGATTTCCATAAACTATGGATTGGCCATAAGACATATATTTCCAGAACCCTTTGAAGATTTAGCCACCCTTATATGTAATTATTGTTTTCTCTAAAGGTCTAATAATGTCAGTATGTTTAAAAGACATAGGAAAAGTTCACTTCCAGACACACTTTTGCCGTGCCCACAGTCTACATAATGTCATTAAGTAGAGCAGAATTTAACCTATATGCTGTCTTAACTATTCTTTATGAAGTCCCTAAGAGGAAATCCTAGTTTTTAGAAAGTAATAAAGGAAAGATGATCACATTTGGCAGAAATGCTCCAAGGAAACTGTTATTAATATAGGAAAAGCTCTCAGAACTATATAGAAGATTGCTCAGAATAAATATATGTGTTTTCAAGGGAAAACATTTCTTTTTAGAGACTTCTGAAACCATGCAAATGAAAGAAAAAAAGATTAATTATTTTAAAGATGTGAGTGGACCAGACATCTGCACATAGTGGGGTTTAAATATGAATCCAGAAATAGGCATGAAATGAATTCAGGAGTTTCTTGAGTACAAAAGCTTTATATATATATTTTAAAAGTCCCCATTTCAACCAGAGCCTTTCCTCAATGATTTGCAGTGGGTGCAACTCGTGTGGTAGATGGGGAGCCATTCACAGCAGCCTCATGCGGAGCTGCTGCCAAACCATGGAGATAAAATGGGATTCACACAACCCATTCTCTGCCAGCTGAGGGGATTTCTCATGGAGAATTTAATTCGGTGGGGGAGTGGACCTGGACAATTCTTTACAAACTTCTCTGGTGGGAAGGTGGATGTGTCCAAGGCAGGAGCAGAGACAAACCCCAGAGCAGATCAATGGTGCCTCCAACACACAGATGCCAAATGTGCTCAGTGCCCACAGGAATTGCTGAGGACTGTGATGGGCTGGTTGGGAGGGAAGTGTTCTTTGCACAGCAGGGCTGAAGCATGAGCAGATGACACTTCAACTAATTAAAGTTGAAAAGTGGTGTGTTTATTACAGCACCGGGCACAAGTGGAACAATTTCCAAAGGCACGTGCAAGGAATCACAGGCTCTGTCTCTCTATTGATCTAAAAAAGTCTTATATATTCATATAATTCCCAAAACACCTAATACATATTCATTACCTAACCCTGCCTACCCCTGTTTAGTATTAAAATGTATTTAAATGAGTCCAAAGTTCCTTCATACTTGTGCCGTTCCTCACCTCAAATGGGTCTTTGGTCCTCTGAGGTCAAAGTGATTCTTCACTTTTGCCTTGTAGGCAGTCTTTGGACCCCTTGGCTATAGCTCAGGTTTCAGGGCCCAGGTCCTCTTCTTTTTCACAATCAGATCCACAGCCTATCCTGCTTCTTTGAACACAGTAAAGACAAACACATGATTTACATCTTAGCCTTAACTATTCCATCTGCTAATAATTAACTATCCCTTATTATTTCTACTCCTCTTGCTATACTCTTAATTGTTTCTATCCCCTCCCCTAACTAAATCTAGCTAAACTTTTAACTCTTTCAGTTTATTTAAACCCTTGATTCAGGACATCTCTCTGGCAGTCTGTTCTTCTGAAGAAAATCACTGTGAATTAATGTGTTGCTTGCTCTGGAAACTCTGTGATAGAAGTGATGAAACATGGCATGCTCTGGAAAGAACAGCTTTACAAGGAATGGAG
The DNA here is from genome assembly GCF_037042795.1 of Molothrus aeneus. Lineage (NCBI taxonomy): Eukaryota > Metazoa > Chordata > Aves > Passeriformes > Icteridae > Molothrus > Molothrus aeneus. The sequence goes on along the minus strand of NC_089652.1, from coordinate 34,018,039 downwards.
TTGGAATGAGCCTAAAGCTCTCCAAAAGCCCATGCTCCTGCTGCTGGGAGCTCTATGCCCTTCCCAAATCCTGCTGGGCAGGGAACTTGGATGAATAAGTGTTCCAACAGCTACCAGTGCTGTTTGACACAAAGTTTATGGTGTGGTATTGCTTCTGGATGTCTCACTTTTCCTGGAATGCTGAGCTCAGTTTTAACAACCCAATGCAAAAGATTATCCCTAATATGACCTTGAAAAAAATTATTCTTGATTTCCATAAAAAAACCCAAGTTGTTTGGTGCAATTTATTGTGATATGCTACCAAAAACCTAAGGAAAGAACAGAGTAAACATTTCATAACTCTAAGTACTGTTATGTTAAATCCAATAACCTGTGTGTGATGTGCCTTTCACATATGTATCGCTTTTCTCTCAAAATAGGTACATTCACACAATAAGAAAAAACACACCCTTCTCCAACAGGCTGCTACCTAACCTTGTTCCTTTTCATCCACTTTTCATCTACAGCAATCTTCTAGAGCGCTCATTGCAGGAATTTAATTACTAGTTTTATTTCTACAAATGTCTGAAATTGGATCCCTTTTGTACCTTTTGTCCCATTTAAACTATATTTTCTGAAATGCATCTGTTACACAGGAGATAATCTGCAATTTTCAAAAGTCTGAATCAGTAAACCATACATTTTTTCATTCCACAAATCCAACTTTAGAAAATGGTAAGCGGGCACGTTGAAAATGCTTTAACTGTTACTGATTTCCAGAGGCACAGAGTTTTCTTCTGGCATTTTTAAAAGCATGCCCTAGATTTTGTTTGGAAAAAGGAAGGAGAAAAAAAAAGTGTTTTCTTCCTATTGTCTGAAATCCATCAGCGCTCACATATCTCACCATGCATCTGACATTGGCCTTCTCTGGAGTTTGGTTATTGGGCTAAATGGAGCATTTCTTTATTCTGGCTCAGCAGATCTTGGTAATAGGACCTATCAGGAACAATATTCCCTTTGAATTAAAAGGGAAATGAGTAGTGGAAGGGCAGGAATGGGAGAGACAGAAGACAGCAGTGAACTGTGTAATGGGGTGGCTGAGGTGGGATACAGTTGGTGTTCCTGGTATTTCACTGAGTAAATCTTATTTAAGTTACCTGCACTTTGAAGGACAATAAATGAGCTTCCATGTCTGTTTTAAGTACAAGGCTCATAAGCCCTGCGTTATCATCAAAAAGTCAATGAATTCAATTTCTGTTCAATCAAGTTTACTTACTATTCTCCAATGCAGCATGAATGTGATGGAAGCAATTTTTTTTTTTTTGATTGTGGAAAGCAAACTTAAAAATCCTCCATCTGAAGGATCATAAACATACAGAAAACTAAAAGTTAAAAAAAAACCCAAACCAGCTTCTCTATGTAATAATATTTTATCATATCTGGCTTCTTTTATCATGACAGAATCTCAGCTTATGTTAGGACTATTTTGAAAGCACTGTAGTATAATAAACATATTTAAGCTTTTTAAATCAAAAATCATTGATATTGATCATTGAAAACATTTAACATGATATATTTTTCTATTAATTGCAGTGTCCTTTATTAAAGAATAACTAATTCTCTCCTATAGAGTGGTATCAATACAATACTGTCAATAAGAAGAGGAAGAAATCTTAGTTAAATAAAATTGATAAAGTTATGTTTTTTGCACTTCTCTGTACTTTTGCTTACTGTAACACTAAGATGGTGTATGGGCAGGTCAGCTGATTTATAAGAAAAATGAAGAATTTAAAAGGCATTTGCAGAGGGTGGTTCCACAAGGAAAAGAACGGAGGGAGCAGCTGTGTTAGGGTGCTGTGGAGCTGCCACAGAGTCCTGAGAAGAAAACTTTGGTTGTTAGTGAACATCTCTATATTATTACAGAAAATTTACTTCAATTCTACTTCTTGTGGCAACTATCAGAAATCTGGCAGCATCCAGATACCCCAGAACTACAAGAAAAAAGTATTTAAAATGAAAATGAATGCATAGATAAGGTGGTTTTACACGTGCATATCACATTTTATTTTATTTATCCCTGTTAAGTACTTCTGGTCTGTTTTTAGTCCCCTTTAAATATAACCAACAAACTCCTTTAAATTTTACAAATGTAAAGTTTAAAGTTTACCATCCCCAGGGTCTGGCAGACATCCTAGAACACTAAATCCAGAATCTGAGTGCCTTCAGAGCTGCCTTCCCCAGCAACCTGGTACCACCAGTGTTCCAGGTGTTCCACAGGTGCACCATCATTCAGTGGAGCTGCTTCTGAGGAGGCCACAAAAAAATAACAATGACAGACTTTAAAATATTTAACAGAGCTCAAAACAAATGTGCATCTTTCAAACCACTGTGGTTGCAATCAGATACCTGTACTTAAAAGGAAACAATTCTCCCCAACCCCTATTTGTGTATTGAGAATTGGATTCCTTATTAGAAACCCTGTAGTAGATGTAAAGCAGCTGGAGCCCTTTAAGTGAGAGGAGCATCTGCTGGCAGAGCAGCCCGCACTCGCTTACTTGGATTGAAACTGCACTCCTGAGCTCTTTTTTTTTTTTTTTTTTTCTTTTTTCCTTTTTTTCTTTTGGCAGATGTGCAGCAAATAGCAATGGACTGGATCACGGGGAATTTTTACTTTGTGGATCACGTCAGTGACAGGATCTTTGTCTGCAGCCAGAATGGCTCAGTGTGCGTGACCCTCATCGAGCTGGACCTGAGCAACCCCAAGGCCATAGCTCTTGATCCAACAGCAGGGTAAGGTTCTTTCTTTGCACTAAGATTTATTTCACATGAGTGTTTTAATAACTATTTTTCCTTTGCTGTAGTGAGTTACTTGCATAGTTGCTGTACTAAAGCAATAATGTGCAATGAACGTGGAGCAAATAGTTAACTGTGTTAATTGCAATAATTATTGCAGCATGTGCCTTGTGACTTCTCAAAATGGAATCAAAACTGAGAAAGCAATTTAATCCCTACTTGTCACAACATTTGCTTTGGTGTTTGCTTTTCTGTAAGTTGTGCTTCTAACTAAAGGATGCGGGAAAGGAGTTTTTGGAGGGTTTTTATGCTCTATCCCCTCATTTACAGGAATATTGGAAATGAGTGTACTGAGCTTATTTACACAAAAAAAAAAAAGTGGAAGAATTTTACTATTCTTTAGAGGGTCAGCTCTAGTGGTAAAATTACCATTTTCTGTTCCACAGACAACTACATTCAGTGCCAGTTGGGAATTAAGCCTTGCTTAAAATACAGAGCACTAAATATCCTCCAATTTATAACATCCACCAGCTGGGAAAAGTTTTTAAGCAATAATGATGTAAAAGCATTACTAAATAGGAGTAGAAATAGGATAAATTAATTTATAACTAAATTTTGGTAATGGTTTTGAGCAAGGATTTTACCTTGGTTTTATTAGTCAGTAAGTAGTTCAGACCAAAATCCCTGATGGAATATGTCCTAAACTGCCATAAGCCCTTTCTCAACAAATACAAAAATATTTACAGTAGAACAGCTTGTCATCCATATGTGGACTTTTGTCAGTCTTTATTTAAAGCCTGAACGAATATTAAGAAGCATTATCACAATGACTTCAATTCTGACAGGAACAGCTTGCATGTAAAGTTTACAAAGAAGTTTGATAATGTGATCTTGAGTATAGCTGTATTTCTCTCTGCAGCAGATGGTAAGCTTGACTTGATCTGACTGCAGAGTGGTTTAAAAAGAAAAATAAAAATTCATGCAGAAATTGATTTTCTGCAAGTTCTGATCTGAAAGAACTTGAAGCTTTCAAATTTCCTGACAGCAGCCTTTTTTTCTATGCCTTTACTTGTACATTCTTTGCTGGATTTACTGGATGAATCCAAAGCTTGTCATTAGCTAATCTTAACTGTCAGGGATGTAGGAATTGTGCCCAAGCCTTTGGTTTTGTCAGGAGGGACAGGAAAATGAGAGATTTCAATTGTTATCAGCTGGCTACAAACCTCAGAGCCACCTGCTCAGTGCAAGGTGAAGAGTGGCTGCTCTGGGGAGAGGGAAGGGCTGGCCTGGAGGAATGGTCACAATAATATTTTACACTGTTTCTTATTCTTATTAAGCAATCTCCATTTATTTTGTGGTTAAAACACAGTGTGGAAAATTTTATCAGAGTGCATGTTTTGTAGTTCAGCAGTTATTTCGTTACTGGTTTTTTTGGCATTTTTATTAATTATCTGATGTATGTTGTTCTGTTAATTGGATAACTAACAAACATTTTAACTGCTAACCCCCAATTTATATATTAATTTTGTTAGTTTTTGACTGGGTTTTGATACAGAATGTAAACAGATAATGAAAAAGCCTTCTGGCTATTCAAAAAAACATCTCTTGATCCTTTCTTTTTTCTTTTGTTTTCTGTCCTTTCTTTCTTTGAACCCTTTCATGCTGATGGTAGTTGCGACTTATTTTGGTGTCAGAGTTTTAGGGTGGTACTGATCTCTTGATAACTTGGTGGGTTTATTTTATTTTAAAAATGACAAAAGCATCCATATTAAAACCTTCAGTGCAAGTTGAGCTCTGAATGAGTTGCTGCTTACTCAGAGGGGACCATTTCCAATTCTAAAAAATTCAGAGTGTGGTCCCAAGCCTTTATGTCTGTGATAAACTTCCTGTAGTAGCACAGGGTCAAGCCCTGCTATTCTTGCATGTTCACATCCATGTGTTAGGAGTTCAGTTATGTCAGGAACCAGAAATTCTGCTTTTATCCATAAAACAGCCAAGGCATGGTGGAAAATTTGCTCATTCCAAATGGTTCCCCTGGCTGCACTCAGGAATATCTGTTCTGAGTGTGGTTAATTTTACATCTGTGTGCCTGCAAGTTCTGTTAGATGTTTAGTGGTGATGGTTTGATATATTCTCTTGTGAGCTTACAATGGAACTGGAGCTACTGAGCCTCTTTCCTATCACACAGGGAGTGAAAGAACTTTTCATAAAAATTTATTCTCATAAAACTGAATTTGAAATTGAGGGGAAGAAAATATTTTGCTATTCATGCAGCTCTTGAAGAGCCACGTTTGTTATATTTCTCTTCCAAGCACGTGACTTTGACAGGATTTCAGCACTTTATCATTCTGAACTGTGTCTGATGTTTTGGTTATTCCAGACTAGATCTAATGCACAACCACCAGAAAAACTCCTGCTGCCCCCAGTGAGCTGGTAACTTACCCAGTTAGGGGTTTTGCAGTGCTGGTCCTCATCTCTTTCATTAACTAATTATCAATTAAGATTAGCACAGAGTAAGTATCAGACCTGTGTAAAGGAGAGCAGCATTTCCAGGGGCAGAGAATGTGCCTCCACTTGTCCCTGGGAGCCCTTCAGAGCCCAGACACAGCAGTGAAACATGGACTGAAGGAAAAGCTGGGACAATGAGAGTAGGAAATGAAGTGGAAACTGGTAACAGAGAGGGAGGATAAATTGTTTTACAATAATATATTATCTATCAAATGCCTTTGAACTAAGATGTTTGGCTCCATATGTCTGCAGTTGATAGCTTTGATAAATTTTAATACAGGACTTCTTTTCTTCAGTGGTCAAGGAACTAAAGCAATCACTTTTGCTGGTCCATGAAATTGGTGTAAAATTGATGATGGTGCTGCTGGCTGTCAACATGAAACAAATACAAGCTGGGTTAGAATGGGTTTAGCTGAGATCTTCAGTTTAGGTCTGCTGTACTCTTGGGGAATGGTTTTTCAGAGTATTCCAGGCAGTATTCCATTGGCATATTCATGAGACTTTGATCAGCAGACATTGATGATGGGGGAAGGTAACACATTTAAAACTCACAAGAGGATGGATCAGATTTAGGTTCTCTCTCAGCTCTGCCACAACCTGCTAAATGGCTCTACACAGAGCATTTTATTTTTTTTTTATGGCTCTGCATCTCTTTGTATTCAATAAGAAGGATGCAATGCCTGTTGTTCAAGCTCTGTGATATTTGAATGCATTCAGGAAAACTGGGAATTAATATTGTGGGGTGCTAACTGTGTACATCTTCATATTTATTCTGTAAATATGTCTACTTAATTGCCTCCGGTGTTCAAGACAAATTGTTGCCTTCCACTGCACCACGATGGCCATGGAGAATGTACTGCACCATTTTACAGAGCAAAAATGCCCTGGAGCAGGGGGATGTGCTGCAGATCCCACCCAACACTTCAGTCCTGCTCATACTGCTCAGACATGGAATAATATAAATACCAGGGTGTCCTAATTTCTCTTCATACCTATTTTCTGATTTTTTTGGGAATGTCAGAAAATGGGGAAATGACAGGAAGAGCTGCAAATGAGGCTGCAGCCTTGGGGCTACTCCTGGTTCCAGAAATGTGCAGCTTGTACAAATGGCTGTGATGCTTTTTTTGGGATGCCAGCCACAACTTTCTACTTTATTTCCCAGGCTTATGGAAAAAGATGAACTTCAAGGAGGTGAGATTTGAAATGTGGAGGGTATTGATGTAGCATCCACTGACAAAACTGTTCAAACATAAGGAGAATGTGACTAGAGGTTACACAGGGTGACATTGCAAAGAGGATGTGCAGAGCAAGGCTGGAGCAGGGAAGGATGTGTGGAGCAGAGTGAGGAGCAATAATGGACTAAGGAAATGGTTTAGATACCTCCTACATGAACCTCCATAGAATCATCACAGAATTCCAGAACAGTTTGTGTTGGAAAGGACCTTAAAATTCAGTCTGTTCTACCCCCTGTCATGGCAGGGACACCTTTGCTATCCCAGGTTGCTCCAAGCCCTGTCCAGCCTGACCTCGGACACTTCCAGGGATGGGGCAACCACAGCTTCTCTGGGCACTCTCTGCCAGGGTCTGACCTCCTCACAGGGAATAATCTCTTCCCAAAATCCCATCTGATCCTGCCCTCCTTCAGTGTGAAGCCATTCCCTGTGTCCTGTCCCTCCATCCCTTGTCCCAAGTCCCTCTCCAGCTCTCCTGGAGCCCTTCAGGCTCTGGAAGGGGCTCTTAGGTCTCCCCAGAGCCTTCCCATTTCCCCTCTGAGCGCCCCCAGCTCTCCCAGCCTGGCTCCAGAGCAGAGGGGCTCCAGCCCTGGGAGCATCTCTGTGGCCTCCAGGAGTTGCTCCAGCAGCTCCACGTCCTTGCTGTGCTGAGGATGCCAGGGCTGGAGGCAGCTCTGCAGGTGGGGTCTCACCTCGACCACTCTGCCTGTGATCAGCCAGGACCTGGGTGGGTTTCTGGGCTGCCAGGGCACACTGGAGGCCAACACAAGAGATGCTGGATTGAGGGGGAGAAGAGGAGGAGAGGGAAGAGAAGAACCAGAGGGGATGAACAATTGAGTCATTGCTGGAGTCATTCAAACTTGTGACTGCCATTTAAAAGTTGTATTGGGAACAAAGGGGAGAAAAGACTTATAAAGAGATTTGTAAAAGGAGCAAGCTCACATTTTAATACTGCAACAGTGTGTGTCATGTAAATATTTGAATAAATCTTTTAATCGGCTTTTCTTTCTGCTATGGTGTAGAAATACAGAAAAACCCACAGGCTCCACTTATTTCTTCCACACAATATTTGTGAATGCATTCAAAAAGAGATTGTGTTATGATGATTGAAGAACAACAGCTATTAACGTGTTATGGTGTTATGTACCATTTCTTGGTAATGTTAATGAGTCAGGAAAAAACAAATAAATGCACAACAGCAAAAAAAACCCAACCAAATACTCTGTTGCATTTTAAATCTGCAATAGCAATCAGTTGATACCTCTGGGATTAACAAAGGGGAACAAGGGAAGAATTAACAGCTGAAGTTGTCTACTTCATCATCTCAGAAATTTATTCCAAGGAAAAAATATAAAAATTTTATTCTGTGAACTTCCTTGCTGATTCTGAAGATGCTAAGCACAGATTTCTTCTGTGGCTCAAATCAAAGCCACAGTATGAAAATAATAATGATAATTAAAATACACCATGTCATTGTGTAAAACACAATACGGAAATTTGCCTCAGTCTGAAATTTCAGAAGACAGCAGGAAGCAAGGGGGTAAAAAGATATTTTGAAATTCAGCCTTCTGTATAAAAACAGAGTTAAACAGCAGCTTTAAGATACCATATTTGAGAGATCTGGAAGAAGAATAATAAGAAATATTTAATTATGCCTTTTTAATTTTTTTTAAGATTTATTTTTGAACTTATTCTACCTCTCAAATCTGGTAGAGGTAAGAGGAGGAAACTGGGGGTTGGTCATCCCCCTGTTGTGATCAGGGTGTTCAGATGCTGTTGCAAAGGTTTTTTCTCAATCTGTGTTACCATGCTCGTGGGATGTTTGCTTTTCTTGGTCAGATCAAAATGCAATGCAAGGTCCACTGAGCACTTTTCACTCAAAATCAAAGGAAATGGAAAAGAATTTACACATCATGGAATGAAAAGTTTTCCTTATTAGAGAGCCATGCTCAGGAGATGGTGCCTGGGGTCTGGAGAAGCCATCCCAGAGGATGGAAAACAGCCCTTAATGAGTCAAAGAGATTGAAGGTATAAATAGAAAGAGATTGGGGCTGACAACTCAACCTCTTTGCCATCATGGGCAGACATGTAAGCCAGCCAGAGCTGTCCTGCTTGGTGGGATTTTGGACAGAAGATGGGTGAGGTCTCTGATGGAATGCTTGATGGGACAGAACCCAAGGCCAGCCCTGAAATCCTGGATGAATAAATCCCCAACAGCCAGCAAAGAGCAAATCAGCTGGTGAGGGGTGGAGAGGGACCTTCCTGAAACAAATTTATTGACAGTCATTTTGTTTTTCTTCTCTTTCTGTACCTATGTATTTCCAAAAAAAAAAAAAAAAAAAAAAAAAATCCAGCCACAAATGCAAATTGTATTAGGCAAAATGAATAGAGTTTGCATTCAACTCATATTTGCCTGGAGGTATCAGCGAGGAGCTGAAAATTTTTGCAGGGAGGAAGAGTAGAAATTCAAAAAGGAAGGGAGGTCAGACATACTTTTTTTTTTTCTCTATTTCCTTCATTGTTATTTAAACAGGAGAGTAGTTCAGGGTAAAAATAAAACATCTGCACTTATTGTCTGCTGCCTGTTTTATTCTCTTTTAACTCTCTTGCCTCTGAGCTTTTATAGCAGCCATTGGGCTTAGGAGAGACTCTGAGTCTTAAAACTTTGGTGTTTTTTTTTCCCTATCAGATTAGTCACAATTTTCTGCTGATCAAAGAAGATAGTTATAATCATTAAAGCTCACTTTTAAACAGCCAAATCATTAGTGGTTTAATAACATGCCATTATTAAAAGAGCTCAGCTCCTTTTCTTGTCACAAAGATTTTCAAAGAGCTGTAAGATACATATAAGACTCACTCACTTCAAAAAACTTTTAAAAATGGCCTGAAAAGAATCTTAAAAAAATTATTAAAAACCCAACAAAAGAAACAAAACCCTTACACAAAAAAACCCACTAAAAACTTTGTAATAACTAATCATAATATGAAAGTTTTCATTAAGAATTCATATTTTGTTGCTCGTCCTCCCCCTCCACAACCTCTTTCAGGCTGTGAACAGTTGGAGAAGGTGTAATAGAGGAGCCAAAATAAGATGAGAGAAGAAAGGATACTTAATCAGACCAAAAAAAAACCCCAAAAATTTTAAAAATTATTTCAGCTTTTAAAAATTATTTCAGCTTTTTTTTTTAGTCCCTTCAGCTCAAATGCTTGCTAGAAAATTATGAAAAAAAAGGGTTTTTTTGTCTGATCTCAGGTTTTACAAAACTGCTTCCATTTCCGTGCTATTCCATCTTTTAATTTTAATTGTTGTAACTAAACTGAGACAGAAAACTCTTTCACCTTTGCATTTCCCCCTGGATCTTTTCTCCCTTGAAACTTCAATTCCAGTGCAGCAGCACTGGGAAACCTTGTGGCTGCTGCTCTTGGTAAGAAAAAGAAGAGCTATTGTCACATGCTGAAGACATGTTTATGTTGCAGACGGGTTCTGATATGAATTTGAGCCCTGCATGAGTGGAAAAGCAGAATAACATGTCTGTTTCTGAGTGTTTTTCACAAAAACCCCAAAAAAACCCCAAATTCTAATTCATAGATCTAGGGTGATTCCAAGAAAAGGAGAGCATTTTGAGCAGAAGCTTAATTAGTGAAGAACTGGTCTCCTTCCCAAAATAAGGTGATACAACAATTCTGCATTCATGTGCAAACAGAAGATAGGAGAAATTGCAGTTCTTTTTAACAGCAAACTAAAAGATAAAATTTGATTTATGGACATGCAAAGATATGAGCTTGTATGAAAAAGTCAGCTAATTCAGTTGAAAAGGGCTCAGAGTTCCTGACAAATCTAAAGGAATTAAAATACCAAGCATGTGGCCTAACTGCATTAAAAAGGAACTCACTCACAATGTCAGGTTATTGGTCTGGAGTGACAATTATAATCAAAACAATAAAAATAGAATAGGCTTGAACATGTTTGGTACATGCATGTTCTCAAGTAATGATGAGTGTTTGCTATTGTGCATACCTTTTCATTAATCAAACGTTTCTGAAAATAAAGATGGATGAGTATAATTAATATTGTCTTCTTCTATACCCTGAAGGTGGGCTGTATTTGATGCCCAATCCAAGCTGCATTCAGAGAAAAAAAAGGTACTGATAGCAGTGACAAAGGATGTATTTTTTGATAATAATCCTTTGTGAAAGAGCTGGCAAAGCGAACATTGGCAATGTTATTAGAATAGTTCAGAACTGATGTTCTGAGACTTGGTATTATAACAATAGTGCCTGGAGAATGAAAAGCTAACTAGAGTAATACTGGTGAAGCATGAACTAAAGTGAGCCTTTTTTCTTATGCAGCATGTGCCCAGTAATGGATTTCATATATTGCTACTAAGAGGAACAACATTTGAGTAGTGTCAGCAAGTATGAAAAGAAATCAGTGGGAATACAATACAAAAACATTTGTGGAATTACAAGATAGCTGTGGTTTGTAAAGAGAAAAATTTAAAAAAACCCCAAAAAACTAGCTTGTAAGTCAGTGAAACTTTTCTTCATTTATCCCAAGTTTGGTGCGGAGGGGCACAAAGTCAGTGTGGTGCCTCTCTCGGGGGCTCAGGTTCTCCTGGGGAGCTGAGCTGCCAAACCTCAGCATCTTCATTACCCAAACCACCTCTGCCTTCTGCTCTGGGGCTCTAAACATCAGAAGTGGCTCAGCAAACCAGGCTGGGCACACCAACAGCACAAATGAAACTCTGAGCTGCACTGCCTGGGGCCATGCACAGCTGATCCAACACATCCTCCCACCCAGCTTCACACCTCCCTGGGGCACTGGAGTCCTTGCTCTGCTGCCTCTCCTCACACCCCTCACCCTCAGCCCTTCACTAATTAAGCTTCTCATTAAGCTTCCGCTCAAAATGCTCTTCTTTTACTGAAATTACCATAGACCTATGAATTAGAAAATTAGATTTTTTTTCTTGTTGTTTTGTTAAGGAGAGCCAGAAATGGACATGTTAACGTGTTATTCTCCCTGGAATAGAAGTCTAGAAGTTTGTTGTTGGGGTTTTTTTGGGTTTTTTTCTTTTTTGTTTGTATTTTTTTCCTTTAATAACTGAGATGTCCAGGAAAAAGCTACATGCTTTAAGCAACCCTGTCAGTGATTTTCTTCAAGTTGAAAGCAATTAAGCTGAAGGCAATTGAGGCTACTTTGTTGCTGAATGAGAATATAAATGGGAGTTTAAGCCTCCATAATGCATGGACATAATGTTCACATCCATTTGAAGTCTCCTTTCTTTTTTTTTAATTTTTTATTTTATTACCTGATTGTCTTATTATCTAACCATCTTCTGTAAGGTCATTTGTGTTTTCGAAGACAGGCTCAGATATGAATTAGAGCAAGAACAGAATTGAAAATATAGCTGCTAAGGACCCTTTTTTTTTTTTTAGATGTACTTGCATTAGTCTAGACCTAAAAATATCCATAGATAGCTATTGATAGAGATTTTTTTTCCTCTAAAATGAAGAACATGAAAACAGGAACAAAAAGCTCGTGTTTAACACAGATAGTGTATTATGGTGTTCTAAAGTTTTCCAAATCTTTTCTCCTAGTGCAGCCCACATATTGCTTGTTTTTTTTTTTAACTGAGCCTTAACATTGCAGTAGTGCAAAACTGTGCAAACCATGAATTTTCTAATAAACTCTTGCCATGCCATTCTTTCCCTTCTTCCCACAAGATAAATAACTGCCTGTGTAGATGCCATGTTTGAAGCATAAAACCACTAAATCATAGAATATTCTGAGTTGGAAAGGACCCAAAAGGATCATTGAGTCCATTACTCTTGCTCTGGATTAACCAGAACCACCCAGAGTAACAAAAATGATGAATTCAGTCAATTCAGTTAATTCATCAGCAGTGTGATGATATCATCCTGATGGAGCTGCTGTTTTCTCAGGGCTGATTACATGGATGGCTATTTTTTTAATATATATTGATTTTCCAATTTTATTTTTTTCCTGAGGTTTCTTGCATGTCAGTGGTCTTGTTTCTGTGCTCAGTAGGGTGAACGTGCCTTGCTGAGCTCAGCTGCAACATGACCCCTTTTGGTGGAAAATAGAGAAAAGCTGGAGGAAATCTGGAGATATTAATAGGAAATAACAAAATATAAAAAGCTCATGGCCTATGGAAAACTTGCAGGAACTGTGGTAACCTATTCTAGAAGAGAAAATCCATATTATTCCTATAAAAGACTGGTAGAATAGCAAGGTAGATTTTAATTCTTATTAAATAAAGAACAGGAAAAACAATTTTAATTAGCAGATACTGATAAATAGAGGAAAAAAATCAAGTCTGAGGCGACCTTAGCATTTAACTGATTTAGAAGTCCTTCTGTCATTAGGTCACTTGGGACTGTCTGTCTGGAAGGGATTCAAGGTTCAGCCTTGAATTTCACATCAGGATGTATGTCTGTGCAGGTCTGTAAGCTTATAATGTCAAAGAATGGTGTGCTAGAAGAATAAATGTCAATAATTCTATTTACTAACGTTTCAGTGCTGCTATTTAAAAGTATGGCTGAATCATTACCAAAGTAACCCTTTGTTTTGTTTCTCCACTTGGAGGAATTTGAGAGATTGTAAGGAAAATGGGTTAAAACATAAATTCTAGGAAGCTCTGTTTTTTTTCTTTTAGAGGATTTGCTTCAAATTGGGTTTTAAAGGGATTTTGATACCAAAAATTTATCCTACTAAAGTTCCTACCCCGCTTTTTAGGAATTGCCTTGATTTGAGTGGTTAAATTGTAAGTTTAATTGTTTAGTTTTGTCTTCATAAAGCAGCATGAGCAGCTTTCTCACCTGGTGGTCGAGAAGGCAAATTGCTGCCTTGGGTAGAAGGTTGTGGCCACTGGGGACGAGGAGCAGATTTCTGGGTTTGGATTGAAGGCACTTGAGACAGTAGTTCATGTTGGGACTCAGGTGTTTATCATTTCTTATCAGTAAAACAGTCTCACTGCTGTGAGTTTGGCAGCAAGGCACAAAATGAACAACAATCTCTTGTTACAAGGTCTTTATAGACTAAACTATCCAATTAAGAACTGACACCTAGATTATTTTCCCTTTTAACCCAATAACTGATCCCACAGAGCTGCAATGGGGACTTTTCTGCCCAATTACAAAATGCCACCCAAACCCAAGAAGAAGAAGGAGGAAGAAGAAGCATGAAGAAGAAACCCAGGATGACACCCTGTGCCCTCCATCTCAGTTCCATCCACAACACACTAAAAATCCCAAAACCTCAATTTCTCACCAAGTGACACACCTGCACTACTCTCTATAATCTATTTCACACTTTTGTGGATTCCAGTCTATCTTGAAGTCCAGGAAACTTTCTCCATGAATGAGGGTCAAAGTCAGTGCTGCCCTGCAGGTCAGGGCACCCCAGAGCAGACACAGAAATATTCCTGGTGCCCTGGGTTTCCACACTTTAATGTGTTTGATCAGCCACAGAGCTGTTAAATAAACTGTCCAAAGTTATCTATTGAAACACAACTGTGTCAGCCTAAAGTGGAAGGAGAATCAATTTCTGCTTCACCATCCTGAAAACTCCAGCAAAACTCCTCAAAATGTGGGAGCACTGGTTCTGTCTTGGTTCTGAAATGAATATGCTCTGTGCTAGAAACTTCTGAACCTTTTGAAGTTTGCTCATTACCAGTTAGCTTGGGCTAGTTGGTTCATTTTCACACACAAACACCTTCCTGTGCACACAAAAAACTTGGTCCAAATTTGCAGTTGGTCTCAGTCTTGGTGTTTCCAAGAAACAGAATTTAGGAGTTTGGCCACTGTCCAGGCTGGCACTTGAAAAACTTGTTTACTTTGAATCAATGGGTAATTAGCTCACTGAGGAGGCAAACCTTTAGCACAGGGAAATCTAGGAAAAGGCCATCAAGTTAAAAAAAAAATCTCATTGACTCTGCTTCAGTTTTGTTTAGATCATTTTTATTCATTAGCATTTGACAGCAAATCGACAAACCCCAAACCAAAATACTCAGGGATCTTTATTCAACAGATATTAAATGAAAATGCCGTATTAATAGTAGAATATTTGAACCTCACTGCCTTTTTTACATGCTGAGAAACCAGTGCTTGCATTTCTGAGAGCTTTGTAAGTTTTACAAACACAGGGTTTTGCTGACAGGCTTCTCCAGACCCAGGGCTTGCACAGCACCACCTCTTGGCTGTTCTCCTCCAGCAGAACAGAAATGCACTGTACTTTCTGCTGGCACAGCTCCTGGGGCTGAGCAGAAGGAGAGGAGAAAAAGCAAACTGCATTCCCAACAGGGATTACACTGCCTTCAACAGAAAATCAGACCTCTAACCAAAATATTTAAATTGGAACAGAACTGGGTTGACTACACCAAGCCAAGCTCTTGTTTGGATTCCTGAGTGTCTGACATGGTTTACTGATGTGAAAACATTGCATCTTCAGAAAGTTCAAGGATTTGTTTGTTTGTTTGTTTTTATGTATGAATCTCTTTGTTAAATTGCTGTTCTGTTACTTGTCACGTAGAGTTTCCTGAATGCAGCAATACTTTAGCAGATCACAATACTTTGGTGTATGCAGCTGTCACTTCAGAAAACTTGATGTCTATTCTAACATTTTCAAGAGTGAAATCTTAATATTGGAATTTGCACACGTGCTTAAACTCTCAATATGCTGGCAGCTTTATTTTGAAAGGTTTGAATGCCCACAGGTCTTACCCAATTCAGGGAACAGCTGAGACTGCTGAAGTGAGGCTGCTTACATAATACATGTTGTGCCTGTGTATGATTTCTAAGACTTTAGGAGAGGATTCCTGGATTTCTAAGACTTTAGGAGAGGATTCTTTTGTGGATAAATTATTTTAGCCTGATGTTCTACAAGACTCTTCTGCTTATGTATTTTTAATATAATTAAACATATATATATATATATATATATATATATATAAATAATATTTGATGAGCCACCTGTGTCCTCAGGCAGAAGTTTTGGCTGTGTTGAGCTGCCTGTGATTTGGGATGAGGTTTTTGAAAATAACAGTCTCAGTGTCACAGGCAGAATCAGGCTCTGCAGCATCAAGCTTAAGCTGAGCAGTCATAATTACTGGGTAGGCTTGAAATTGTGGTTTAAATTCTGCGTGAGGTTCACTTCATTTAAGCTTGGGAGGATTTTGTGAAGAAGAATTCATTAATGTCTGGGAAGCAGTGGGAGACAGAGGTGTGAACACTGGTAAGTGCCTGTTTGGAAATGAGCAGCTTTGCATTCTGAGCAGGAGTTGAACAAAATGCATCTCTGTGCAAGGGTGTGAGGCAGCACTTATGTAAGGAAGCAGCAGTCACTCCTCAGAGCATGAGGAGGGCGTTTTGAAATAATAACCAGTGGATGTAATCAGAGAATTCTGATAGCTCACATCGTGGGAACATTTAAGGCAACACAGGAATTGTAATGCTTGCTTGGATTTGCATTTGTAACTCTTTTGTGTGCATTTTTATTTTTGTTTTGTTCTTACTTATCTCACAGCCTGGAGATAAGTTACACAGATCCACACCTGCCCTACCTTGTCCACTTTGTATGGAAAAGGAGTAGAGATTAGAGAAAGAGGTTGAAAGGTTGCTTATTTTATCACATTCTTTGAAGGCAGAATAAATGAGCCTGTGACATTCTACAAGCAGGTTTTGCCTAAATTTCATAATCCATAATATTCAGAGAGGAGATTGCATGAACTGTACATCTTTGTCAATTTAGGATTATTGTCTCTAATTATCCTGTGAGCTGGCATGAAGAACAGTTTATTTGCCTCCTTTTGCAGTGGCTTTTTAGCTACTTCAGGAAAACTAGCAGATACTTCTTTTAATCCAGACTAAGAAAAAAAAATATAAAAAATATATATATATATATATATATATATATATTTATATAAAAATATAGTCTTTTATATATTCCCCACCACTAACACCTTCTTCATCCAAATTTCGAATTTTTTAGTTACTGCACTCTATATAGTCTCTGTTTGGTCTCCATTTTCCTGGGAAGCTGATGGAAGTAGGAAAGTTTGTTTGTTTCCTGTTGTAAACACTTGAGTGTAATACTTGCTATTTATCTGGAGTTTTTTCTTTGGCACTGTGATAAAACTGATGTGGGTCTAGATTCTGGTCAGGTGTTACCTTGGTAAAAGTGATTTAATGATTTGAATTTTCCTCTTCTTTCTACATGTTTTTCTCCTGTTCTTTCTGTGCCCTTCCAGCTGTCACTGCCTCACATTTTAGATCCTTTCCTGAAGTACTCTTGCTGATCCAGGTCCTCCCTATCTTGTATCTGTGTAGATGAGTCACTAATGATTATAAAGAAGGATTAAAAAAGGGGAATTGTGGTATTTTCAGGGTCCCCCAACAAAGGGAGGGAATGATGAATCTGACTCCATACTCTTAGAAGGATAATTTATTCTTTTATGATATTACATTATATTAAAGAATACTATACTAAAGAATAGAGACAGGATACTTACAGAAGGCTTAGCAAGAAACTAATGAAAAACTTGTGACTGTCTTCAGAGCCTCGACACAGCTTGCTGTGATGGGTCATTAAATAAAAACAATTCACATGAAACCAATGAAACAATGTTGGTAAACAATGTCCAAACCACATTTCAAAGCAGCAAAACGCAGGAGAAGTGAATCAGATAATTATTGTTTTCCTTTTTCTCTGAGGCTTCTCAGCTTCCCAGGAGAAGAAATCCTGCAAAGGGATTTTTCTGAAAATATGACAGTGACAGAGGACTTTGCACAGGGGAAGGCACTGGGATGGTTCTGTAGAAATCACACTATACAGAGAGATTTTCTTATACATCCTACTCACCTGCATCCTATTTCAGCTGGAACAGTGGGATGTCCAATTCCCTTCCTCATATTCCTTGCCATCCCTTACTTTTTGATGCTGTTCAAAGCAAGATATGTTCTTTATTCTGTGACACATTGTTCATTATTCTAAAAGATAGCTTTCTGATGCCCAGCAGAACTTCTGGAAATGATTTCTACTGAGTTTCCACTTCCATTTTTTTTAAAGTGACCCTGGAAGGTACGGAGGGACACAGCTGCCAGAGTGTGGGAGTGTGAACTCCTGTCTGTCATCACCTCAGTGCTGCACAACTTAGAGGAGGGTGAAGCTGGCAGCAGTTGCCTCTCAGCAGAATAATGTTTAAGCTGGTTTTGACCCTTCTGTAAAAAAGGAAGAAAAAAAACAAACAAAAAAAACCACATACAGGACAAGATTGTTGTACCAGAAGTACAGATGCTGAGAGATGGAATGCAAAAGCTTTCTGACAAGAGATTTATTACTGTAAATACTCACACACAGACCACAGGGCTGCATGAGGATATTCATGTCTTTCATCTCATGTACTCCTTAGAGATATGGCTGTGTATGATCTGCTTCCCTCTTGCCACTTAATAACAGGAAATATTACTTTACTAAACCCCATTAGTAGTTTTCAGAAACATCAGCCCCAGAAATAAATCCATTTATTCCATAGCTTGTTAATCAAGTCTCTATTCATCTCTCCATATAAGCCATAAAGTTCTGCAGTGAACATGGAATTGTAATTAACATCATGGACCAGTAACAGGGCGTGAATTAAACCATTTATTTCCCAAATGGGGACATCTGAGACTGCTCAGCCTCCATGGCTTCCAGTCAGTGGCAGTGCTCTGAAACAGGGAAGTGAGGATAAATATCTAGTTAAGGAGCCAAGTAGTAGTGTGAAAAATAGATGGATAAAGAGACTTGAAGAAAAGGTGGGAATTAAAGGGGACAAAAAAAAAAGAAAAGTACAATGGGTCTCCTTTTAGTTTGGTCACAGATATAAAGAAAGAATATAAAAAAATTTAAATATTTAAAAAAGAAGCCTTGTGCAAGTGGGGCAATCTCAGTCCTTAGCTTTATTGTACAAGTGTTCAACGCTCTTGAGAAACTGCTCCACCTATTATTAGTATTTAAAGTGGAATATTAATATTTGATTGGAATATTTACTGTAACCAGTGATGGGACAGTGTTTTTGTGGGAGAACCTCAGAGAGCCCGTGCATCTTTCTCTCATAGCAAGTGCACATTCTTGAAAACTGAACTTTGCCTCCTGCATGAAACAGGATGTCACCATGCAAAAACCAACAGGATGCAAAAAAAGATCTCCATGCAAAAACCAACAGGATCTCCCCAAAAATTTAAACAAGGAGTTATGAGCAGTGAGTGCTCTGTGCCTGCTGCCAGTGCAGCTCTCCCCAGGCAGGGCCCTCGGTGCCTCCTGTGCCCCGTGGCACTTTCTGGGCTCTGCCAGATGGTGCTTTGGCCTTCTGTGAATGTTTTGGGGTATTTTATTGCCTGAAAACCAATGAGCTATATCACCTTGAAGGCATCAGCTTTAACAGATGAATGCAGCAGGTGATGCTGCAGATGAAATGTTGATATTTTAATGTAGAGTTTTGCTTGAATTCCAGGACAGCAAGAATGCAATTAAAAATAGCAACAGCGAAGTGATCACATCCTTCCTGCAGGCAAGGCAAGCTCCAATCATCTCTCACAATGTGCTGCTCTCAAATATGCTTTTCTTCATTTCTGTGTAGACTATTCTCAGTTATATCACTTTAAAGAAGGAGCAGATGCATGTTGTGGTGTTTGGTTTTAGATGTATTAGTTAGCCCTAACACACCCACCAGGTAACAGGGTTGCAGGGATGTGTAAGAAGTCACAGCTGAAAGTCCCACAGCTGTATTGAGGTCACTGACATCAGGGCAGTCCTCTTGTGGGGCAAACATTGCCATGGAGATTGTGGAAGTGTCTTGTGGACAGGGCTGAATTTATCCATGTCTCACCTCAGTGAGCAGCCAGCAGGCTGCCCCATTCCTGCAGCAACAGGTCAGACCTTTAGGCTCCTGCAAAGAAAAGCTCTGAGTTCCAGAAATCCAGATGCTCTTAGCACCAGCAAGGACAAACTGGGATTTCAGTCAGCTGACAGTTTCCTTTCTCTCTCATTATGGAAATATGATGCTGATTTGTGTATCAACACTTCTTTTCCTTTTGTCTCAGTGGCTCCAAGTTCCACTTGTTAAAAAGTTGCACACAAACAATTTTGGGCATTTTCATTCAAGTAAAAGTGGTTGTAGGATTGACTGCAATGCATAATAAACTAGAGAAAGCAAACTAGAGGAACAGCTGCTGCCAAAAGATCTCCAGAAAATTCTGCTTTCAACCCCTGCAACTCATTGAGAAAGTTGCAGGAAAAAAAAATGTTCCCGGATTTTATTGTTCCAAGTAGCCCAACTTGTACTTGTAAACAAATACAACAGGGATTATCCTCTAATGTATTTAATGGTAAATGCCATATTGCAAAAAGATAAGGATTGAAATCCCAGGCAGAACTGCAAACCTATTTGCTTACAATACACAAGATTGTCCACCTCAGCAGCTATTCAACATCTGTCCCCTGAAGGTAATGAGATAAACACAGGACAAACAACATGTAAATATCTGGCAATTAATTCACCTGGAGCCATGGGGAGGGACACAAAGCTACAATCCAGTTCCTGGGGCTGGCCCACAGATAAATGACAGTATAAGACTGCAAAAATAAATATGAGCTACAATCCCAACAATTTTGCCTGAGTCAGTGCCTGATCTGTGGGATTTGTGATGGTTGAACTGGCTCGTTACCAGCCAGCTTTGGAAAGTTTTGGATTGCATTTGAGGGTTTCTAAAAGCTGAATGGGAAAAGTAGTCTCATACATAGGCTATTGCTTGCATAGATGAGATTTTGGGAGAGCTGCCTCAGAGGTGCAGTTTTCCACTGAGAGAAAAAGAATTGCACCTACAAATAAACCCTTAGAGCTATTAGCTAAAACATCCATTACAGAAACACCCCCATACTGTTCTATTTGTATTTCCATTTTAGTAATTCCAAGGCCCAGAATAGCACACAATTTGATTGCAGTTTGTGTAACTCCTTTCTATTTATCACTCTCACATTCAAATGCACCTTAAATGCTCAGCTGAATAAATACAATGCAGATTACTGCTTGATGTATTAAATGCCAAACACTATCTTGCCAAAAGCCAAATATCTATTTATGTTTTGGCTTGCCTCCATATTCACACACACTGGGGCTTAATGATGAGTTTTTTATTCTACCATGATATTTCTCTGCATAGGTGTTCCAGGGGAAAAGAGACCATAAAAAAAGATGTGAACTTCACAGTTACAGAGCCTTCTCTGTGATCAGGTTTAAATGGATGGGTTTGAATGTCTCGAGGCTATTGCTTCTCTCTTCAATTTCAAATCACATTGGAAAGCTGTAGAAGGGAAAGTACAATTTAGTGCTTAAAATGAGTATGGACAGACGCGGAAAAGACAATATGAAATGCCAGCTTGTAGAAAGGGCAGTAAAAATAATCTGAGGTCAGACAAGCAGATGCAGTTCAAAGTGCAAAAGGAGCAAATTGGGTGAGAGGGGACGAAAGCACACGAAGAGTGGACAAACTTATTTGGGGAAAAAATGAGAAGAGAAAAAGGAAAGGAGGAACAAAGCTAAGAAAGCTTCAGCATGAAGAACATCATTAGGTTGTTGCAGACAGGCAGAGGTACTAGAAAAAAGAAAAGCTGTGATCCTGCCCATTGCTGTAAATTCCTGCAATGTGTGGATGGTTCCCAGGGCACAGGTTTGGGTTTGATTTACAGGTGTTAAGGTGAGCTGGCCTCAGTTTGAACCCCGGCTGTCTGCTCTGGAGAAGCCTCTCCAGGATGGCCACTCTGCACCTCCCCGAGTGCACAATTCCATTTCTTTGTGCTTCTTTACTTGGTTTTACTCGTTACCAGCAAAGTACCACTGTAAAATCAGATAATGAAGTCTTACAGACCTCTTAGAATAAAAAATATGACAGCTAATAATAACCAGGGGCACCTGAGCTGTATTTTCTCCTCAGCATGTGGTGGGTTTGAGAGCTCATATTAGGTTTGCCTGGGATGAGAAAGATAATTTAGCCTTTTTCTATATGCTGAAGGAGAAACAGTGGAGATAGAAGAGCTATGACAGCAGCTTTCCTATGTTTATGAAGTTGTAGGCTCTGTCTTACTGTCAGGTAAGTAATTATCTGCAGTTACAAAGTGTGCATGTATTAAATAATTCTAGGTAACATTTTCAGTCTTCCAAGCAGCTCAAAAGCAGCTCTGATCCTATTTAAATGACATTTTTACTCAATGTCTTCCTACATGCAGTCACACAGACAGATTATATGTTCCTAAATGTGCACCTATCTGAACACCCAAAGGAAAATGAAAGGAATATATTTTTGTGGTGGGAAAATAGCTGCTCTAGTGCTGTGACACAAATCTCCATTTGTTAACTGTCTATGGCTGAATTACATTTTAATTTGAGCAACCTGGTTTTGTTTAGGTAAAGAGAAAATAGGAGCCATGAATGGGCCACTTCACATAGAGCAGAATTACACAAATTGTAGAAGCTTTGATTTTCCCTTACTCTTGGATGGGACCCAATTTTTTCTTGACGAGACAATCTCTACCATTTCACATCTGGTGTCCTGCTGGTGCTTCATTTTGCTGTTGTGATACTGCAGAGAAATAGAGCTCCTAATTTGCAGTTTGAAATCCACAGGTGTTGATAGGAAGCTTTTGCCACTGCAGTGTAGTATGGATTTCTGCAAATGGTAAGAAAACCCTGAGATGAAGATTGCAGAATCTTTCTTTTCTAAGCAGAGTTCTTACAGGTTTTGGGGATGATACTGTTTTTCAGTATTAGGAGTAATGACTTTCACTGTCAGTGCCAAACCTCTGGGGAAAGATGTTTCGATTTGGGCTGGGAGGGACTGGGGAGGAAAGAAATTGTACTTAACTCTTCTCAGTCACTGCTTGTTTGCAACCAAAATGAGTAAAATGAGAGCTGCTCCAGCCCTTTTTACACCAATACTCCTGAAACCAGCACCATCCTGGAACAGATATTTTCATGGAAGGTGCACAGAGGAAAGTGCCAGCCCCTGTGAATTCTGGAGGAGAAGGGAAGGTGAATTGGCTCTCAAGGTGCTCAGCAGCGCCTATAGCCGGGGTAGTACTGGCACTCAGTCCAGCCCTAATGGCATTTTCTGTGCAGTGCTGAGCTCAGCCTGGTGGTTTCCATATATTTTTTTTTTTTTATCTCTTTGAAAGTAAATATTCACAGAATGACCAGGTTGGAAGAGACCTTCAAGATCATGGAGTCCAACCCAGCCCCAACCCCTCAGCTAAACCCTGGCACCCAGTGCCACATCCAGGCTTTGTTAAACACCCCCAGGGATGGGGACTCCACCACCTCCCTGGGCAGCCATTCCAGTGCTTGATCAGGAGACATTTGTGTGCCCAAGTCACTCTGCTCAAGCCAAGGGCTGTGAGAGGAGCTTTAGCAGAAGGTTTTGTTCTGTTGTGCCTCCCATCCCTGTCCAGGGGCTTTGCTTCCTTCCTGCCCTGCTCATCCCACCTGCTGTTCTTCAGCTCCTGCTCAAATCTTTTCCTTGGACATTTTGTCTCTCCCAGCATCTCATTCAGGGGGAAAAGGGTAGGAAAGCATTTCTTGCTGCATCTCTAATCACAGAATCACTGGGTTGGAAGAGACCTCCAGGATCATCAAGTCCAACCCAGCCCCAACCCCTCAGCTAAACCCTGGCACCCAGTGCCACATCCAGGCTTTGTAAATACATCCAGGGATGGTGACTCCACCACCTTTCCAGGGAAACCATTCCAGAACTTTATCACCCTTTCTGTAAAAAACTTTTTCCTAATATCCAACCTGTATTTTCTTTGACACACTTTGAGACTGTGTCTTCTGGCACAGATCATTCAAATATGATCATTTAAACCCAGTAGCATCAGGTCCAAGCCACTCAGGCTCTGAACAGGCTCACACTGAGGATGCTGAGCTCACCCTCCAGCTTTGGGGGGATGTCCATGACCTGGATTTTCTGCTTCCCCCCTTTCCCTAAACTGGTTATTAGGCAAACTGTTCAAATTTCAGGTTCTCTGAAGAACTTGGTGTTCATGGAAGGTACTTTAACAGGAATTTGCTATAAAATCAGAGTAGAAAAAGGAAAGATGCTGAAGTTTTATCTGGGAGGTGAATCTAACCATTCTGGTTTCCTGCAGATATATATAATATCTTGTCTGTGGCTATATATTATTTTCCTTGGCAGAATGCCTCATGAAAACTTAGCCAGCTGTAATTACTTCATTTCTTTAATTGCAAAGAAAAAGACTTGAAAAAAAACTGTGAAAATTTCCAGTGGAGAACCCTTCCTGTGTTGCTGCTGAGTTTAGACACAGCTTAGAAGGTTGTTCCAGTTCTGGTTTATGTGATTTTTAACTCCTATTTTCTGTTTCTAACGCCATTGCCCCTCACAATAAATAAAGCAAAGGTCGTGCCACAGCTCTGTTGGCACCAGGAGTGTTTTGCAGGGCACCTGTCAGAGGTCACTGGCTGCTCATGGCCTGGCTCTCTAGGTGGAGCTGTCTGTGTTGCATATTTGCACGTTTTATGGTTTAAAGGTAAAAAAAAAAGAAGAAGAAAAAAAATCATACACAGAATTAGTTTTAAGTCTTCTCTAATTGTATTTTTAATCATAAGATTGGTGACATTTACATTTCATTGTGTCATTTTATTTCTCATTTTGTGCTTCAAGCGAGTGTTCCCCAAACTCAGTGCTGCTTCAAAATGCTTAATCAAATGAAAATGCTTATTTTCCATCACTCGATTTATAGCTACAGTCATGATAGATTAAAGAAAAAAAAATTAAACAGTTTTGTGACAACAATGAAGAAATATTTCAAGTCATTATATGCATTTTAAAATTCATTGTGGGCTTAAAATACAGTGTATTTATCTACGGGCACCATGAGCTCTTTTCAAGATTATGCAATTACTCTTTATTGAATGCCAAACTCTAAGATCTCAAAAACAAGCTGGATGAATTAAACCTTTTATTTCCCAAATGGGGACATCTGAGACTGCTCAGGCTTTGTGGCTTCCAGTCAAGGGGCAGTGCTCTGAAACAGGGAGGTGAGGATAAATATCTAGTTAAGGAGCCAAGTAGTAGTGTGAAAAATAGATGGATAAAGAGACTTGAAGAAAAGGTGGGAATTAAAGGGGACAAAAAAAAAATATATATATAAGAAGGTGTCTCTGTTTATTCTGGTTACAGATATAAAGAAAGAATATAAAGAAATTTCAATATTTGAAAAAGAAGCCTTGTGCAAAGTGGGACAATCTCAGTCTTTAGCTGTTTCAGTGCTTTTCAAGGCTCTTGGGAAACTGTGCTACACCTATTATTAAACTGGAATATTAATATTTGATTGGAATATTTACTGTAACCAGTGATGGGACAGTGGTTTTGTGGGAGAACCCACAGAGAGCCCGTGCATCTTTCTCTTGTAGCTAGTGCACGTTCATGAAAACTGAACTTTGCCCCCTGCATGCAAAAACCAACAGGATCTCACCAAGAATTTAACAAGGACTTATGAGCACAAAGCTGTGTAGTTGTAAAGTGTAAGTCCCTTGGAGAGAATCCTTTGTACAGAAATATGTCTGGGAAAAGGTGAGACCAAAGAAATTGCATCAGTGTTTGCATTAAATCAAGCATCTTGCCTTAATTACAGAGAGATTAGGTCTCTGCTGTGGCAGAGACCTAAAACCTTCACCAGAAACGTAGAGGAGGCTTTCATAAAACCTTAGCAAAACTCAATTTTTATCAAGTTTTCTAGACATGTGTTTAGCAGAAGGCAGAACTGAGCACTTTGTGTTTCTAAATCCTTGGGGCGTGTCACAGGCACAGAGAATCCTTGTTGTCTTCTGCAGCACATCAGAAGCACATTACCCTTAATTCTGCGCCAGCCAAATGAGCTTATTTTGAGGTTTATACTCAATAGAGTTATAAATTATTTGATGTCAATGCAGGGCTTGGGAAATGAAAGCAAATATTTGCTGTAGCTGGCAAAGAAGGAGATGCCAATACGTCTGTGCCTCCCGTGATGTGTTTAAGCTCTGGGCACGCCGCCTGCTCGGTGTTCAGTAAAGACCCAGCTACAAACAGATGAGGAAGGCACAGGTGTAAGAGCTTAAAAAAACATTGATTTTTTCTTCCTGTTTTCACACTTGTCAGTTTTGTGAGCTCACTGCTCTACATTTCAACCTGCCCACCTCTAAAATGCTGGCCTGTTGCTGAGTGCTTTGAGAAGGATGACAATTAATGAGTATTTGTTACGAATGACTGATTAGTGATGGGATTTCTATTAGGAAAACCTGAAAAGAGGCTTAATAATATCATCCTTTTCAGTCCTTTTACCCTGTGAATTTCTTAGCTCTCTTGGATCACTGACTTTGTTATGTGGCATTAGAGGATGCATTTGAAAAACAGCTGCTAATAAAGCACATGTGTATTCTGCTCTTATGGCTTCCATTGATGGGCTTCAAACAGAACGTGTTCAAACTGAAACAAAGATTAATGAACATCTCATGATGTCCAGTGATCTGTTATGACAATGGAAGAGCTTCCTGTCCAATTATTTCTTTCTATAAATAGCTGGTGTTTTCACAAATATATCATGGCAGTGTGCTGTTGAAAACATTCTGAGCATTGATTTGAGGCAGCTTATCTGTTTCTGGATATGAGGATAGCTGCATATCCTTAACAGGTTAGGAAAACACAAAAGAAACACTACAGATACTGCCCTTTTGAGCTGCTTCCTTCGCTTTAGGCTACGCCTAAGTATGAAGAGAGCATTTTCTGTAAGAAATTACCTGATATCTGGGATTTCTACCATCAAACTTGATTGGGCTTTTTTATTTGTTTACAAAGAAAGTTGAATCATTTTTATCTCTTAATGTTTCAGGAGTTGAGGTGATAGGGAGAACTTTTTCTGTCCTGCAAAAGATTTTCTGTTCTATTTTGAGGTGAACCTGGGAACTTTCACAGTTACAATGAAAAAAGAAATATCTTGGGAAAACCATGGCCACAGGAGATCCTCATGTAATGTCTGGTGCTTTCAAATCCAAGTATCTCCACTCCTCCAACACACCAGAGAAGCGTTTAGCCACCAAATATTATCTTTTTAGAGGTTTTTTTCAATGTGTAAGAGAAGAGTTGGGAAATTTTTTGTCTAACTCATACCCAGTTTTATTGATTTTTTTCTTTCTTCTGTTTTAAATAGTAATAGAAAGATTCAAAAGGTAATTTTAGGCCAATTCTTCTGATGTAGAAGTAGGTACATGGAGATTTGAAGACCTCACCAAGTCAGCAACAGATTTATCCCAGCCCTTGGGGTATCTGGTACGTTCTGCTGCCCTCTCACCAGAAAACTTCATGTGATGCTGAAATCACTGTGCTTGATTAAATATTAAAGCAAAACCCCTAATGCAGATTAATTACCCAATAAAGCAAAGAAATGCCCCTCTCTCTCCAGTAAATACTTCTTTTTGATTGAATTTTTCCTCACCTTTGGAATTGTCCTTAGATTTTCAGCTATTCTTTAGATACTGAGGAGAGTGCTGCCTTTTCCTAGACGTGTTCAATAGCACAATGCTCAGATGGCAATTTATTTCCTCTTTACAGCTGTCTGATGCTTGCAGATTAGATGTTCCAGCCTAAGCTTTGAGTGGCAGAGTTTTGGGAGCATGTGTTGAACATAGCCTGACTTATTTAATTGAGTTCAGCTCATAGCACAGCCTCAATTACTAGTTTAATTAAGAAGAAGAAAATAAAAAAAGAAAAAAAAAAACAAAAAAGGAACCAAATAATAGCAGGAAGGATGGAGTTTTGAATTATAATTGAGCGGTGCTTCTGTGTTTGGAGTTCTTGGGGTTCATCACTTGTGTGGTGAGACCTTGTCTGACTTAACGAGGATGGGACTGGATGTCAGTGACTTGGGAAGCAATCAGGATTTCCAAAAAGAGCTGGATCCCAGGGGTTTATGCTTTTCACTGGTGCAGGTTTCACAGGGATCTGGGCACCATCTGATCTGCTGTGCTGATTGTCACCGCTGCTGCCTCCCCATTATGCTTTGACAAGCAAGCACCTCCCTTGCCAGGTGCCATCGAGAAGCAGGTTGAATCAAGCAATTACTGCTTGCTGAACACAGGAGCAGCTCTTAAGGAATATAAAGTAGTATCCTTACTGCTCTTCAGTCTTCCCTCTTTGGGAAAAAAAAAATGTGAAAAGACCAGGAGCAGATCTTTTAATAAGGTAAGAAAGGAAATGAGTGCTCTGCAGCAGGTGGTGCCTGTGTGTCCCAACCCAAGCTATCTTCTGCCTCTTCCAAGAGGGCAGTGAGGAATGTGAGTGATTATAAAGTGCTGCAGGTTGTGAGTTGATTCACTGGGGGTGTGTCAGAGGAGGACAGTTATGGTGAGGCAAAGGGAGGGGAAGAAAGCCCCAAGTTAATCTGTGCTCCCTTCACCTCAGGCTGATTAGAGTAAATTCACTTCCATTGCAGGTAATATGCAAAGTAGGTATTAATTATATTTCTGGCATCAGACAAAAATAATGCAAAGGATCAGTTTCATAAATGATGCCTGTGGATTATTGATTTTATCCTCTCATCAAGCAAACAGGCAGCGCCCTGCTCCCCTCCAAATCCCACCAGGCTGTTTGCTGATCCACTCTCACTCGTGTCAGTGTATATCAGTTTTGTCTTAAAATAAAGAAGTTAAGCCTTCCTGACAGGTAGGCACACCATGCTCTGCTTTCAGGCTGTCTGCTGCAGAGAGAATCTTCTCCTGAGCCTGTATCAGCTGTTTTAATAAAAGCATCTCCATCCATTCCTCTTGGGCTGCACGTGCAGCTGCCTTTCTTGTGTAGCTCAACCTCCTTTCCTGCTGTCACTCAGTACATGAGATATCAGGAACTCAGCATTTGTATTGGGGTTTATATTGTTTCTACTTCTCCCAAAATGAGATCATTAGTTAATTAATAACACTGATAAGTTAAGCGGCTCTAAAATGCAACTGTAGTCATCACTTTGTGCCTGGTGGACTGCAGACTTGTGGAGCAGTGCTACTTTGAGCAAGGAAAAAGTGATTTAGTGAGCACTGATGTGACCAAAAGCCTGTGAGACTGAGTGGCATGAATCATAAATATGTTAGAATTCCTTTTTTCGTATGGTATTAATGGCATCAGCCATAACTTACTTCTTTGAGTTCTGAAATTGTCTTGGAATTGATAATAAAATATGTGAGGTAGTGTGGATGGCTCAGCTATAAGTTCATGCTGGCATAACCTAACTTCTTTGCACATTAATATAGTCCTATACTTGGCCAGAAAAGTATTTCTATTTTATTTTTCCTGCAATTCTTTCTTCATTTTTTTTCCATTTTAGTAATTTTCAGAAATTGTCTTTCTAGCTAATTCTTGTGGGGTAGGTTGGTATTTGAAACATTATTACAGATTTGGTGCCTGCAGCCATCTCTGGGGTGTACAAATCCCCCCCTTTTTCTCCTCATTCTGCTTGGAGCCAGGGCTGCTAATACATCTCTACATTTCTGGTGTTGCAGGAGAGTAATCAGGAGGCAGATTTGTTTGCTGGCTTCAAAATTGCTCGTGAAATTCCTTCCACGAATAAGGAAATCCAGGGATGGGTTCATTGTGCACTGCAGAGGAATTGTGGGGTGAGGTGATCCTGTGTGTCCCATTCCTCAGAGCCATGGACAGCCCAGGGCACACAGAGTGGAGCAGGGCAGGAGGGGAAGGGCTAAAGTGCCCTTATTTTTCTGTTCTGTTAATCATTTATGATTTGTGACTTTCTGGAATTCTTTCCATGCTGAACATGCTATTTCTCTACACTTTTATCCCCAGAAAACAAGGAGGAGTCAAAATCTCATAGCAGAAAATTCCTGGTGGATATGAATAGATAGATAGATAACCCAATAATCCCCTGAAATAATATTTATTTTGCTGTTAAATATCTTGGTAAATTTTTTCCCATGGTTTTGCAGATTCTCTGGGAGGAGACAGGGAATTTATTTTATTTATTTTATCGCTATCTTCGTTTGTTTGATTTCAGCTAATCGCTTCATCATTTTTGTAAACAAAGCATATTTTTTTTGCTACCACATTTTTCCAACTGCTTAAAAAAATTATCTAAGTGTGTTTGGAGTAGAAGTGGATGCTGTGCCTCTGGATCAGCTGACAACATCTTTAATCCTACAATTCCCACGTTGCTTCTTGCAGCCTCTTATTTAATTCATTACTTATGTTCACAGCTCTGTAACAAGCACAGTGAGTGTATTGCACATATGGCTTTTTCTAAAGCACTTTGTCATGCCAGCACAGGTTTTCACTGCTCTTCAAATGACACGAACTTCATGTGGGAAGTAGCAGCAGATAATTCAGTAAATAGGGATTATTAGAATGATCCACTCTAATGAAAAGGGAAATTTCAAACCAATGACTGAAATAAATAAATAGATGCATATTTATCACTTTGAACACCAAAATACAGAACCTCCAGCAGTTTACTGTTACACTCCAGTCAGTATCTCCATATCATTACATACCACCACATACTGAAACTTTTTTGTCTTTGTATTTTTGGCACTCAGTAAATCTTTTAGGGAAACTCTGTGAAAATATTTCCTAACTGGAGCCAAAAGCAGGAACTCCTTTTTAACAATTATTTGTATAACTTTTCTCTGCCAAATTAGAAATTTATTAAGTAATGTGGCAGATCATCAATGGGCTCTCAGCTGGGGAGCCTTTGGAAGTCAAAATGGAAATATTTGTGTTGTTTATGTATTTGTGTTACAAATCAGCACTCCTTAACTTTAAATCCTGAATATATGCACAGCTTTCTAGCAGCTTCATATTAGTTCTAGTAATTAGGCACTAATTACTAGTGGTATCATAAATAATTCTGCCTTCCCACTAGGCCTTGCTGCTGTAAATTAAAGGTTAACAGATCAAGAATAGATTAACAAAAGCAAAAGCACAAGAGCCTTCTCCATGGTGGAATAAAACCAATTTTGTTGACACTTAACTGAAATTCAGTTCTGTTTTGTAGTGCCTTAAGAAAAAATATCATGAAGATTTAAAGAGTTTGTGATCTCAGAAGGAATAAAACAATGCAAATACAATACTTCCAACCTAATTTCAAATATTACAGTTCTGTAAAAATCCTTCCTTGCTTTTTCTGTTTACTAACTTGATAATTTGTTGCCTATGATCTTTGTTTTAGACAAGACTTTGGTTTGGGGTTTGGGTTTTTTTTATAATTTTAATTTGGAAGTAGAATTTTGATGAGGAAATTACTCGTTTACTCAGTAGTTCATGAGGAAGCAAAACTGCCTATTTTTACTTACTGTCAAATGCCAGGATAAGACATGAAATTAGGTAATTCACTTGTTGCTGATGTTAAATAATGCTCCAGGTAGGAATTTGTAGTGGGAAGATTTGCAGCTCTGAGTCCTGCACAGAGATGTGTCACCACTGAGCCTGGTGTGGACCAGCAGCATCCAAACCAAACTCTGCGGCAGAAAATATTTGAAATTCATAAATATATTTCAATATTGAAATATTTCAAATCTTGAAAAATATTTGAAACATCAGAAATTCAGATGTAAGTTCTAATATTCACTTCAAAACTTATTATTTTGCAAAAAAAACAAAAAAAAAACAAACCCACAAACATTAGATAACAGAGATTCCTAAACAGGAGCATCGAAGTGCTGGATGAGAATCTTGGTTTTATTTCATTTTGTGCAGTTATGGTTTGGCTAGATATATTTTTTTTTTTCCTTGGTGAGCCCTGAGTATATCTAATTGCTGTTCACCACTGGAATCATCAATTGAATCTGAATAATTCAGTTTGTAATAATCCTGCAAAGTTTACTGCATCACCCCAAAGGAAAGCCAGGACACAGATCAGTTCTGTCCATTGCTGCCAAGCACGGGCTGTCTATTTTCTGCTGTCTATTTTCTGCTGTCTATTTTCTGTTCCACACTGTGATAAATAACCATTGGCACAGTTTAAACCAGCTCAAGGATTTATTGTGTTAGTGAGGTTTGCTTGTGCAGATCAAATATGAAATGGTTTTGCTCCTCTTTGGCATAAGGTAAGGTCATTAACTTGCATAAACTTAATTTGAAGTCATTTTTTGTACCAATTAGATTTTATATATTTATTTGAAATATAAACTTCAGGTGTTATTTTTGTCAGAATAATCTATTTTTACAGCCTCACCTGTTTCTTCATCCGAGATCATCTTGAGCTTTGATGTCATTGATTATATTTAATGACTTAAATCTATCCCAAGAGCTTTGAGAGCAGGGGCACTGAGGGATGTACCAGCACTGTTGCTTCCCACAGCATGCAGAAAAAAGCAGAAAACAAACAAACAAACAAAAAGAAAAAGCCAAAATTAAAACAAATTAAAAAAAACCCCAAAAACATAAAACACCCAAAAAACAGACAAAAAACAAAAACAAAAAACAAAATTAAAACCAACCAAAAAAAAAAAAAACCATAAACCACCCAACTAAACAAAAAAAACCCTAAAAAACAAACAAAACAACAACAAGAACAACAAACAAAAATACAAGAAAAAAAAAAAAGCCCCAAACACCCCTTAGATGAGAAAGAAAGAATAATCCAGCAGCAGCTCCCACAGGAAAGCTGCCAGCTTCCAGCTGTGCAGTGCTGGGATTTTCAGAGTTTGAAGTATCATTGCATTTAATAGCACTGATACACCTTTCCTTGTTGCTGGAAAGAAAAAAACAAAATCCCCCTCCCTTCTGTTGACTGCTAACTCATCATAACTTAAAATCATCACTTTTCAGGGTCTGAAGCCTTTGGGATCTAAAGTCTCAGTGTAATCCTGGCCTTTCTGCCTGGGAAGGAGCCCTGAGATTCCTAAAGCTTGCATACTGTGGATTTTTGATTAATTTAATGTAATCCTACATAATGATGATTATTGTAGCATTTTCTGCATAAGATGGATGAGACAGGTTCTAAAATGCCAGCTATTACTGACATTTAATCTGGTATAGGTCATCAAATACCAAGGTGGAAGAACTGTTTTAATTTATTTTTTCTCATCAATAATACATTTTAAAGAAATTAATATTGCAAAAATGTTTCCTTTTTCCATGGCTTGTCACTAAGTGGAAAAAAGTTGGTTGACAGAAATCACATAGTTGAAGACGAAGCATCCTGTGTTGTGATTGATGCTGGTGGTGTGGAAAACAGGATTTTAAATCCCTGACAATGTGAGTGGGCCCATTTTCCACATTTCATAGTGCCAAATGCTCCATGCAACCATCATTTCTCAGGCTGGGTTGAAAAGGCCATGTCTCAAATGCTGGGAAGAAAACAGCCCTGGAGAAGTGAGGCAGTGTTTGGGAAATGATGGCCTCCTGTGTCTAGACAGTCATTTTTAAACAAGGACTTGCTGCTGGTGCTGTCCTGATTTGCTCTGAGCCTGAGCTTAGCTCTAGGACAAAAGTTAAACCCTCCAAACTCCTCACTGCTTTAGCCTGCAGCTCCTCAGGCTGCAAGTCAGACACAATTTCAGGGATCTTCTTTATTTCTACCTTTATTGCCCTACAATCACTGAACAATTAA
This sequence comes from Molothrus aeneus, assembly GCF_037042795.1. Lineage (NCBI taxonomy): Eukaryota > Metazoa > Chordata > Aves > Passeriformes > Icteridae > Molothrus > Molothrus aeneus. Next base: position 33,984,871 of record NC_089652.1, on the reverse strand, counting down.
TGAAAACTTTCCCCCCTTCCTCCCCCTTCCCTCCCAAAAAAATCCTATTTTCAAATTTTTAATATTGTCGCTTTTCAACTAAGGGAAAAGGTTATTTATTAAGTGGAAGGAGCAATAGAGTCTGACTGCACATAATATCTTGTGAAAATTAAATACCTTCAGGAAAAGTGCTGCATTTATTTCTTTTGTGAAAGAGCTTTGGTACAATAGTGAGGAAATCTCTGAAAATCAGTGTATGAATATGTGTATTCTGCTCTGTACATAAAAGAGTGCATGTAAAGAGTATAAAAGGTCACATGGCACCATTTTGATGCTCCAGAAATCATTCAAAGCACAATAATCAAAAATTGCACATTAAAATACCTATCTAGAGTTGAGTTTGAAGGGTAACAAATATATCAAAGCCTGAGTTGCCAATGAAGAAAGAGAATTTTAATGTTCCGTGGCAAAATTATTTCTGTGCATCTTGTACATCTGGTAAAGGGGTGGAAATGAACCATCTTACCTACAAAAATAAATACTCAGGATAATCCAAGGACTATTCATCATTGTGTTCCAGATTTCAGTATCTCTAACATCAGTGTATGGTTTGAAAGTAAACACATATTGTATAACTATAAAAAATCTGCTAAATATTTTCTTTATTTTAGGGGGGGGTTATATCTACTTTTTAAAAATATGATTTAAAAAATACTTTATGGTATTATTTAGAGATGACATTAAAAGTCTACTTAAATGTTGATATAAAGCCATGTAACATGGCACTTTGCTTATAAAATGATTTTTTTCAGTGGATCAGCACATTGATTTGGCACAGCTGGTTTGTGATAAAATAGGAATAATCAATGTTTCTTCATTTCTATTCTAATTGATGAGCTTGTAGTTGCACATGGAGAAACACATTTAGCCTGAAAGGGCTCTTAATTCCAAATTTCTGCATCTGATTTAAGTCTGAATCCTTACATTTTCAGATAAAGGGCAGTAATCTAACAAATAAATACTGATGTTCAGGGCCCTTAATGAATCCAGGAATAAATCTGCAATGTGTCTTCCATTTCAAACTGACAGTTATTAAAACTTTGCATGTATTTATGGAAAAAATGTGGCTGAAAATTAATATTTGATTTACTTACTAAAATTTCATATTGGGAATAAATTTGGAAAATTCAGAGAAGATGCTTTTTTATACAGAAAATTTCGTTGTGCATAAAATTGCTCAAGGTAATTAGATTATTTTAATGAAAAGATATTGAATTGTATGTAGACAGAAAGCAGGTTTAAGCAAGTATAAATTTGATATATTCTAAGGGATGCACTTTTTCAAGAATACATCCCATTGCTCTAGTGTTGATAAGGAAAAAAAAAAAAAAAACCAGAAAATTCTTGTGATGAGAGTACAAGACAAACTTTCTCTGCAATTTCATCCACAGGCAAAGCCTTGGAACTGAACTCCCATTTCTCAGTATGTTTGATTTATTGCTGTTATATTCCAAATGTGCTTTTTTTGAGCATGTACAGCCACAACTACTCATAAATGGAGCAATAAATAGAACATGGTAGGATTGATATGGGTTTATAACATACTTAATATAAAATATGTAATATGTAATATGTGTATGTGTGTATATATATATATAATATGTAAGATAAAATATTTCATATTTTACATATTCCTCTGCATAGGAAGAAGTAGAGCTTGTGTGAGAAAATTGCAACTGTGACAAAACATCATTAGACAGAAACTCAGCTGTACATCTTTCTATCCTGCATCATCCCTGCAGGACCCAGAGATGGTAGATGAGTGCACAGGGCAGGCATCTGCACTCTCACCCTGCAGAAAAAGCATATTTGGGTGGAAAAAGGAGGGGCAAACACTTTTAAGGATTATTATAATTATGAACTTTAAATATGTGTATTTGGTTGACATCCCTAAGACAAATAAAGTAAAGGCTTTTATACCCTCTGTAGTGGAAGGGATCAGACTTGAAGAATAACATGCAGGATTGCTAAAACAAATGTGGAGTACAGTCATAACGATATAATAAACAACCATACTTGATTGGCAAATTGTGTTCACTTTATAGCACCTGAAAATTCACATTTCTGTGTCTGTAAGGAAATGGGAGCTGGGGGGGACCTGTTAATGGCAAACCAATTTAGCTTTCTAACAGGCATATTTTTATAAATGCATGACAAACAGTTTAAATAGAAACAAACAACCAAGTATGACAACTTGCATCTTCTTTAGCAGTGAACCAGACTGGCCTTGATTTTAATCCATTCCCAAATTCTCAGCTACTTTCCCCATTTGCTGCTCAGGCCTCCACCCCTGTCGCTTCAAATAAGAAAACCTTTGTTTGAATCGGCAATTTCCCTGCAAAGAGAAGTGTGTTTCATGACTAATGTCCCCCCTGGGGGCTGAGTTTTGCTGATTTTTGCCTGTTGCTGTGCAGCAAGCAGTGAGTGGAGCTGGGCTCTGTGTGCTGAGAATGAGTTGTCTGACTGGGTTTTACTTTTATCTGCAGCTCGACCCTGTGCTGCTTCCTGCCTGGCACTAAATCTGCAGCTCTCTAGGAGAAGAAACCATTATTATTTCACTCACTGCTAGATTTCCAAAATGCCAGGAACATTTGGAACATATGTCCTCCTTTAAGCGGCAGAAATCACAGAGGAACTTTAATAGAATTTCACTCCCATGCAGCACAAAAACATCCACTCCATTTTTCCTTCCAATAGCAGTTACAAAAAAAAAAAAAAAAAAAAAAAAAAAAAAAAAAAAAAAAAAAAGGCACTTTGCTGGAGAGCCAAAGAGTTTCTAAACGCCCAAAATAGTGTGGGAAATTATCCTTCAGGTGATGGATGCTGCCTTGTGCTGGAAAGAAGCAGAGGAAGGAGAAACCCAAATACTCAAATCCAGTGGTATTTCAGTTCCTCCTCTGGGGAAAAATTTCCCTTTGCTCCAAACCTGAGAATTGCTTTCAATGTGTGTGTGTGTGTGTGTTCTAGCAAACATTGCTCTTCAAGTTCCTCAAATCTGTCTGGGACACTGAGGGCCCAATGGATCATTTATTACCAAAAATGGGCCAAATCTGAGGGTGACCAATTTCTTTAGATGTGGATGAAAAAGAAAACTGCTGAACCCAGAAACCAGCCTAAAAATAATCAGAGTTAAAGGTGCTCCTGAACTGCGCTATAAAGCTTATTATTAATTAAATGTGATGTCAACTAAATCAAATCCCATTAATTTTTTGAAATGCAGTAGAAATCAGAGCCAGGACTGTGTGGCAGTCCCCTTCTGAGAATGCAGTCAGTGGATCACCTCATAGCACAGGCTGCAGGAGAGCCCCAGGGGTGTTTTCACAGAGTCCTTTTAATGAGCTGGTTTGATCACCTCCTCTGAAGCAGGTTCCTTGTTCACCACAGTCCCCACAATTTCAGTTATCTTATTAATAAATAAGATAACTGAAATTGTGGGGATAATTAATATTTATATAATATATAAATATCATTTATATATTTTATAAATTATATATAATATATATAAATATTATATAAATATATAATATTTATATATTATATATTATCTATTATATAAATTATTATATATTATATATAATATATAAATATTATTATTATATATAATTAATAAATCTTAAATCTGGATGGTGCCACTCAATGCCAATGCTGTTCTCATTATGGTTCAAACCAATTAAATTGCACAGCATTTCTCTTAATTCCAATTCAAACTTTTTTCCCCGCGTCATAATCTTGCTCCTAAATTGGTAAAAAGCCTCTAACTTTTTGTGACTTGCTCATTTTGCTAAGATCAACTGAATATCTTTAGTTGCCTTCTGTCTTGAAAGTTACCCTCTCAGTGTAATTTCTGAAAATTAAACCCTGTCCTTTCTACTCATAAGTCCTGCTGAGATGTGCTAGGAATTATTTTACTTTATTCTAGTTAGGTCTTGTCCATAGAAAGATGCTTTCTTTTGCCTAAGAAAGCATCCTTTTTTTCTATATATGCTTTACTAATTTGCTTCCTATAATATTTCATTGGTTTTTTGTCAAGAAGATCCAGAATTTGTATTTTTGCTCCCCAAACTCTGATTGTTCTGTGCAGTGTTTGGCACCTTAGATGCATTAGAAATGAGCAGTTTTCAGTTATGCAAGTGCCCAAATGTAGCTTTACAGGGAAAACCATTCTTTCTCAGCTAGTTAAATAGGTGGATTATGAAGGAGGTGACTGAAAGCTTGGAAAACAAAAGGAAGTGATGAGAGAGAATGTTCTGGGCAAAACCAGTGGTGATAAGGGATTTGGCATCTGAGCTAAGGCAGTAACTATCCTACAGATGTCTCTGTAAGGAGAGAACAACAGATCTTTTGAGGCCTTCCTTACATATTTTTGGGGCTTGATAATGAAGGAAAGATGAATGTGAGAGCAGGGACTGGGAAGTTCACTGGCACTTTTGTCTCATGGCAGCATTCCTTCCCTCTGGAATTGGTTCTGTTTGGTAACATTTATTGCTCTTTTTAGTCAGTGGGTTTGTCAGGGAGGATTATTTGAAAAGGCTGGAGAGTTGTCATTGCTCAGATGTGCACAGAATAGTCCCTGTGTATTTATTCCTAGCTGGAACCAAACTCTCTGGAAAATCTCCAGCCATCACTTTTTAAGACTAAGTTGTTAGACTGAGGAGCATGCACGTAATAGAGGGAAGGATGAGTTTATATCAGCAGTGTAACAGAGCAGTGAAAACAGCAAATGTCATCCAGGGTGGCTGAGACTCCAGCTGGTGCTGGGAGTTGCTGGGCTGCTGTGCAGACCCCAGTGAACTCAGCTCTGGAACAGCAAACCCAGTGCTGGCCATGCCTGTTCAATCAGTGACCTAAAATTGGAATAACTGCACAGGAGGGCAGCAGAAAGGGCCTGTCTTATGAGAGGAGGAGATCTGCCTTGCCTTGCTTATCTCTGGCTGCTAGGCAGAGGGAAGGAAAGAATTTGATTTCCATCTTGAAATAGCTCTGGAGAGGAGGGCAGGTGAAAATCGCTGTTTAAGCCAAATAAGCTGCTGCAGAAATCAGTCTGTGTAATTCAGCCTGGAAGATATCAACATTAGTTGTTAGATGTAGATTCCTAACTGCTGGGACCACAGTGAAACCATTCTGGAAGAGTCAAAACAACTGAATACTTTTGAGTTTAATCCTTGACTTCATCAAGTCCTGCAAAGCACCAGGACTTGATGAAGAAGATTCCCCTTTTCGTTGTTGTTTAAATAGAGGCAGAATTCAGAATTTCCACACCTGAAGTCTATAGCTTTCAAAAGATAACCTGCCCAAAGTGCCAACATGTTTGCTGTTGTAGCAGCCTCAATTAGCAATCAATTAGCCTCATTGGCAGTCTCAGGAAATGAAGGCTGCAGTGGACTGAGCTCTCTGATAGCCCCAGTGCCCTGAGCTGGGCTCTGCAGGGACATGCACACTCAGTTTTCCTCCCAAAATTGCTTTGTGAATGGATAAAAGATTTCATTGCCCTCTGCTGAAAATGGAGAGGCAAACCCAGCACCATTTGTGAGCACAAAAATTAGCCTAGAGCTGAAATAAATATTGTACAGTGCATCCTTTAGAGCTCCCAAGGCAAAGGCACTGCAGTGTAATTGTGGGCCGACTTCCTGTGTTAGAAATGCACTTCTGCTTTAAACCTCACTCTAAAAATCTGCATTACTCATTTAATACAGAACTGCATTTAAAGATTACACACTAAAGCATTTAATTTTCTTAATTTAATTTTCAGAGCACTTTGATCGTGCAACAGCACTTAGGGAACTACTTTCTTGTTCTTTTACCTCTTCCTTTATTATAAAGTTTCATTTTTGTCAGCCTCAAGGAGAAGTATAATGATTTTTAGAGTAAGAAGAGTGTAATTTACACATGAAGTCATGATGACTTGCACAAATGATGTTAATATAAGACAGATATTGAGGAAAAAAAGAAATTGACTCCCTATTCCACAAAGCTGGACCAACTTCTTAAATTCTTATATATTCTTAATTCTTAGATGTTCCTTACTGGATCTATTTGCTATTGACATACAAACATTTAATTTCTTGTCTGATCTGAAAAGATAGTCTTGTTGTAAAAGCTAATATATTTTTGTTTCTTTTTAACTTTTATTTTAATCTTTAGAAATGTTAAATTATTAATTAAACCAAACACTATGCAGAAGAGCCAGTGTGAAGTCAAACTTCAGGTGTTTATAATTGCTGTGTGTCTGGATGTGTATTTACATAAATGTGTGTTTATATATTTATTTATACATGAGTGTCTGATCCCAGCAAACCCAGTTGGTTCTGTGATTCCAACATGAGCTTTATTTGAATTGTTGAATCTTGAGGTAAAAAGTTCCGTTAAATAACATAAACCAAGTCCCCAGAAGTACAGATTGTAGTCTGGAGTACATATAACATTTTAACAACTTATTTTAAATATATATAGGTGTTGGCCTTGTTATTTCTGATGATCTGAATACATACATAAATAAGTGTAGATACTGCTACATACACTTTTTTTTTTCCCTGTATTCAGTCCAAATTACTTTTGCTTTTCAGGCATGATTTTTACTTTGCAAATATTCTGTACTATGGACATTTTGATTTATGTAGACCTGGATGTTAACTTTGTGTTTTAAAATATATTCTCAGCATACAGCTGGGATAAAGAATGACAATGAAGGACAGGACAGGAATTCAGAATTATTTTGATAAATAAAAATCCCCATCAGGAATGGAGCTATCCCTCAGGAATGTTATAGGTAAAGTTTATTCTGCCTTATGGCCTGGTGATGGACTACATGACCTTTCAAAGTCTCCTCCAGCCCTATTTTATGATTCTGAGATCAATTCATTTTGGCATTTGACAGCTCCTGCACATAGACTATAGATTATTCTAATGCCTTAATTTTTTTAAAAAATTGTTGTGTAGTTTTTTTCTATTTTATTTGTAATTTTTGCACTTGAAACACTTTACCTCTACAATGTATTCTTATTTATTTGAAGACTAAAAATAAAGGATATGGGTTTCATTCTACGGGTTCAGCAAATAGCCTAAAACTGGTTTTTTATGAGAAGTTACAAGGCTATAAATTACTGCCACATAAAGATATCTGAAGTTTTATATGCTGTTGATCCAAAGTTATTCCCATTAGTGGTAATAACGAGGAGATAACTCACTTCATTTGGATAATGAAATCCTTGTTCTCAAAGTGGTTTGAGTAACATTCAGCCTGGAATCAGATTATTCTTTACAGCATGTTAAAGTCATGGCAAGGTGGTCTTCAGGCTGCAAGTGTAATTTGTTCTCACAAATAGGTAATCCTGTTAAAATATTGTCGGGTTAATCAGAATTGATTTGCTAAACCCAGTGAATGCTAATCAGGCATTGGGTTGGGGAGATCTTTAGCAGCAGTTTTAAGTCTTTGATAGTTTCCCATTATTCCTGGATGGAATGACTCACTGGATTTGTGGAAGCGTTTTGAAGCCTGAGCACCTTTCCAAGGCTGGAGACAAATGTACCACAGACTAAAGCAGCTCCTTCAGAAATAGATGTTAAAACACCTGGCAGTGGGGATCCCTGTATTTGCTATAGCTTATGTGCAATAACTGTTCTCCAGACAACCTGAGTGCTTTGTGCTTTTGTCACTGTTATCTGTAACTATCCTACCATTTTGTACAAATAATGGCTAAAAATTGATTTAAGATGGTAATTTTAGAGTGTTACATGGTGCATCTGTTTTGTAAGGAAATGTATTTAGAACTTCTGTGCTTTACATTTGAAAGATAATTCTGTGTAATTGTTAATTTGTAAGAAGATATGGTGAATTTTTAAAAATAATTATGGGGTATATGGGAAATTGAAATGACAAAGAATGAAAACTTCCTTTTTCCAGAGCCAGCAGGAGCTTTGCACTCTGCTCACACCCTTTAAAACTCACAACATCTTATTTTCTTTCAACAGCAAGCTTTTCTTTACAGACTACGGGAATGCTGCCAAGGTGGAGAGATGTGACATGGATGGAATGAACAGGACGTGGATAGTAGACTCAAAAATTGAACAGCCAACTGCTCTGGCACTAGACCTCATCAATAAATATGTGTACTGGCTTGACATATATCTGGAGAGTCTGGAAGTTGTTGACTATCAGGGGAGAAGGAGGCAAACAATAACTAAAGGCAGACAAGTAGGTATTTATTTGCAAATCAGTAAAAAAGTAATGATATCCAGGCATGAATGCACATAATGCTAGCAGCTACAGGAATTTCATAATTTTTTACCTTTTCAATTCAGATGTGTTAGAATTTAAAAGATCCAGCTACATGCTTTGGTTTATCTGCAATTTAGCAATTTTGCAACTTATGAATATTTCCATTCAGTGCCTCATTAACAATGCACCCTGTAAGTCACCATTGTTAAAGACTTCAGGAGGGAAAATCTGGGGTGGAAAGATGCAGGGAGATAAATCATTAATGACAAGATGTCCTTACCCACTCAGGAAGGAGAGACTAACAGGCACAATAATGTGAAATAGAATAGAAAAAGCTATTCACCCATTCAGACTAATCTGGATGCCCTTAAATCTTATTTTTGTTGGTGGCAATGATGCTTTTCACAGCTGATCCTGATGTTCAGAGTCATAAATACAAACTCTGGGACTGTGAGTCTTGGAGCAGGAGCATTTCAGTCCATTAGCCTGGAGAGTGGAAGAGTTCTCTGGCACTTGTGAGTTTTATGTAAATCCAGGGAAAATCAGCAAAGACTAAACTATTCTGGTCACTTCTGGACTGCCAGGTGTGGGGACCAAGTTTGCATATATTTCTGCCTGAGGTTAAACAGGGAATGTAAAAATGTGCAAAAAGAAGAAACATTTTATCAGTTCTTCTGTCATTTGTTGCTTCCAAGCAATCAGTGTTGAGCAAGATGCAACTGGTTAGACTGTTAAACTAAAAATAGACAGAAAATGTGCCAAAAAGCAGTCTAAGTGGTGGTTTGGCAAACCCCTTCCTATTTTTGCCAATCTATCCCCAGTCTTTAACCAGTTCTGGAACAAGAGGTCTTGAAAACTTTTGGTTTTTTTGTTGTTTTTGTTTTTTTAAGTATAATTTTGGATTAGATATTTTAAAAGCTAAAATGATTTTCAGAAGTCATTAAAAATACTTTTACAGGCTTGTAACAGAGCTGTACTTGTGTCATAGGAGAGATGCTTGTTCTTCCTCTTCCTGCTGAAATTTAGATGCAGAAGAGGATACTTTATCAAGTTCAGAGGGATTCTTCTCAAAACTAGCTAAAAACATGAAATCTCTGGTTCTTGATATGGATGAAGGGTATTAAGAAGTTCAACTCTCTCTCCCTGTTGTCACAAGTGGCACTGATTGTCTTTCCAAATGAAGAATTGGTAATTTCAGTATGTTTTGTGCTGCATATGCCCTTATCTAGAATGACTGTTACTCCAAATCACTCCTCACTAGTCCAAGGAAACAGCAGACCACAAAACTGTTCCCAAGAATTTTTAGGGACTAAAGATTATTATGTAAGTACAAACATGTCAAAGATGTGGTTTCCAAACAAAACTGGATTCTGTGTTTGACAGCCTTCCTGGCTTTCAAAGGACAAACCAGTAATGTTTTTACTCATGCAGAGGGTTGCTGGAAAGCTTCATGAGCTTTAAAAAACCCAACAAATTAAAAAATAAATACAAATAATTAGATCATTGTAAAAAGCATTGCAAAATGAGCCACATAGCTTTAATAGTTTTAATAAAGAAACTCTCATGGGAGTTAAATGATAAAGATTTACACTGAGTGCAAATGGAAATAGGGAAGAAAGGATTGTAATTCAGGGGAGAATTCCACACTTTGGTACAGATGTGGATTTATTTTCAAGGCTGTTTTCTTTTCCATCTTACTATAATTACATTGAATTTCTATTGGGTCTTAATCAAATGCTTCCAATGATATCAATTATTATTCCTTTTTCTGGGTGAAGACAGAATACAATGGTAAGACTTGGCCAACTGTGCTATAATTTCCAAAATGACTGAAATACTTGATGCACAACAGGGTTTTTTTGTTTGGGTTGGGTTTTGGTGATGTGTGTCTGAATTTGGGAGTGAAAGAGATAAGGAAATACTTTGTGGTGAGCAATTGAATGGTTAAAGTAATAAGATATTCTGCCTGTAAATATCGGAACATCTCCCAAAAACATTTTCTTTAATTTGTTCAGCTTTTGGAATTGCCAGTGAGATACTTTACATTTTCTAAATCTATAAATCAAGCACTGTCTCTAAATTATTGACCACTTTGTGTTTGAGTTGTGATTGTCTAACTACCAGCTATTAGGTAATTTTTAATCAATGTAACCAGACACATCAGAGATTATCACAATTTTAGAATTCACTTTTTTTGATAAACAAGCACTACCGAGTGGCCACCACCATATTCAGAAACACCAACACAAAAGGAACACAGCAGAGCTGACAGAATTTGTTTATTTCTTATAAAATATTTTCTCAAGAAAATATTCAGCAGGTATATCTTGCACCATTTGCCCTGATTTGATCATAAAATAATTTTAAAATGGATCAATTACACCTATGAACTGTGTTTTAAATTTCCAAGTTTGGTATATTTCTTAGTTAATAATAGTTAATTTATCTTAGTTACTGTTAGTTAATGATCATTAGTTAGTACAAATGTAGCTGTTGCACTTCAAGAATGTAGAAGATTTTTTTAAAAGCAGAGAAACTGGGTAATTTGTAAAGGAATTTAGATTGTTAAATAATTTGAATTTTCTACCTTTCTTGTACAAAGCTTTTCTAATTATAAATTTCAGACTACAAAAATGTGAACTATACTTTTAGTGTCATTTGTGTTTAATATTTACAAATACTCAGAAAGCCTTGTGTGCAGTTTATCACATACAATCCACAGCAGTGTTTGACATTTACAATCCACAGATATGCCTAAAATATTGAGCTAAAATAATGATACCCTTTGTTTCTTTTCCAGATTAGGCATCTTTGTGGTTTGGCAGTGTTTGAGAACTATTTGTATACAATTAATTCAGACAACCTCAGCATTTTACGAATCCACAGGTACAATGGTACTGATGTTCAGGCTCTTGCCAGGCTGGACAATGCCAAAGAGATCCGTGTGTTCCAGAAGAGAACTCAAGCAGCAGGTAAGATCAAATTTCCTCTCTCCAGAAAGCACAAAACCAGATAGTAAGTGCTAGTGCAGTCAAAAAGGTCCTACCAGAAAAAAAAGTATCTGAAGATGGAATTAAAATTTGTCTTTGTGCCACAACTTTGTGTTCCTTGAGTTTTGTGTGGTTGTTCCACTTTTCCCAAACTCCAACTCAACCCTTTCCGGAGAATTCGGTTTGGAGAACTGCCCAAGAGCCCTGCTCTGCACATTGTGGCACTCAGCACTCTGAGAATTTAACACCCTCAGGGTTGTTGGATGTCCAGTGTTGTCCACATGCTTTGGGTCTCAGACCTCAGAGATTCCTGATATCTCTGGGTCTGCTTTTCAGACAGACCCACGCCTCAGGTGGGCTCCCATCTTTGGGGCTGCCAAAAAGGCACAGAGGTGTGGGCAGCTGAGCTGCCAGCACAGACCTGGTGAGAGAGGGAAATTCTGACAGGGTGTCCTTGCTTTGTGTGAATATCAGCTTTGCCATCTGTGAAAGAAATCTTCATTTCCATCTAGAATGAAAGAACTCTTTTTTATCTCTGAATTTTTTGGTTAAACAGCAATTTCTGAGGTCTGTAGTCCTGTGTGACTGTAATCTGTTCACATCCTTTCTGTATGCAGAACATCAGTGGGAGATCTGGGAACTTTGTGCAAGGATAGCAAGATCCAAAATGTTTACCGTGACGCTTTATGGGAATGTTTTTGGTGTTACTGATAACAATAAATCGTTGCCATGACTGCTTAGACAGAAAAGCCAACACATCAATTCTCAATGTCAATGTTTCTAAACAGAATGACTGCTTCTGAAGAAGTTTGTGAAGTGGGAGCAAACTCTAAATTGATGTAGAGTGGGTGAACTAATTTTCACCCTGGAGCTGAGGACATTGATTTGCAGATGTCAATGCCTGAAGGAGGCTGCAAAGACTCTTTCTTTGCTATAATCATCCCTCTCGTACTCCTGAGGGAGTCAGGGAGGTTGAGTAGAGGAGAGACATGAGCACAGTGTAATCTTTTATTACATCCTGTGATTACTCCACTACTCCTTTTGTTTTGAATGGACATGTTTGTTGCTTGTCAAGATTCTCTGTAACAGCTGTCTCAGTGTGGTGAAGTTTCTGTATTACCTTTAACCTTATCGACCCTAAACCACTTGATTACTTTATTTTAAAAGAAACAAACCTGAAAAGCTTGAGGTAAAGTAGGAAGAACAGAACATTTTTTTCAACTAGAATATTCTTTTCTGGTTTAAGCCAGCTTATAAAATGTAAGCTAGCCTGGCAGGTTTTGTTTCCTCAGCATATTGCCTTAAACAGTTAAGAAAAAAATTTAAAAAATTAGGCTGCTAATACGGAACCATGCATTTGGAAATATGAAATCAAGGATAAGGAATTCTTTGACTTCTTCAGCTGGATTTATATCCCAACTGTACAAATCTGCACCCCATCCTGGGAAGTGTTCAAGGCCAGGTTGAATGGGGCTTGGAACATCCTGGTTTAGTGGAAGGTGTCCCTGCCAATGGCAGGGGTTTGGAATAAAATGGGCTCTAAGGCCCCTTCCAACCCAAACCATTCTGTGATTCTATAACTATGGAAGAATTCTATGATGTTTGTTCTGTTCTTTAGTTTCAGCATATGTGTCTGCCCAGAATGGTGCTGTCTAATGGAGTAGAAGGAATGCCAGACTGTGTGGGCATGGGATGCACTCTGTCCTCAGAAAATCCCAACCAACCCCACGAACCAAAGCAGCAAATGGAAAAGGGGAGAAGTGTCAGCTCCCCAGGGAAGCACTGCCCAGCAAATGCAGTGCAGGAGCTCATTCACAAAGGGGTGATTGCACACAGCCATGGGCACGATAGCCCTGGGCATTATTGGCCTGGTTTGGATACCATCTTTAAAAAACACCTTCCTTAGCAGTTATATGTTGTATTTCCAGGGATCCCCAACGCAGGCAGGAATGGTGAATCTGACTCCATGTTCTCAGAAGGCTAATTTATTACTTTATTATACTATATTATATTAAAGAATACTAAACTATACTATACTAAAGAATACACAAAGGATACTTACTCAATGCTAAAAAGGTAATAATGACTTTTAGCACTGATTGGCCAAAGAGTGGAAACAACTCACACCAGAATCCAATGAAACAATCACCTGTGGGTAAAAAAATCTCCAAATACATTCCACATGAGCATAACACAGGAGAAGCAAATGAGATAAGAATTGTTTTCCTTTTCTCTGAAGCTTCTCAGCTTCCCAGGAGAAAAATCCTGGGTGAAGGGATTTTTCAGAGAACGTGAATGCCACAGTTATATTCTGTGGAAAGATTTCTTGTGACACAAACCCCCTTTCCCTGTGTTTTCCCTCTGTCTTACCTCTCCCCATGCTGATGTAATTGCCTTGCCTTCAATGATGTGAGCTGTTTTCCCCTCGCCGTAGTCAGAAGCCACGCGTGTGAGTTGGATCCATCTGGGATGCCGGGGGGATGCTCCCACATCTGCCTGCTCAGCAGCAGCCACAAAGCAAGGACCTGTCGCTGCAGGACTGGCTTCATCCTGGGGAGTGATGGCAGGTCATGCAAAAGTATGTCCTTGAGGTCACAGGCTGCCAGCCAGGAATAGTCCAGGGGATGGTTCTGGGTGTTCTCTAGCAAATCACATGGGCTGCTTTGGGGTAGAGTTTGTTTCAAGTTAAATGTGTGAGACAGTATTTTTTGGTGAAATTCAAATATTTATTAATTCTTATCTATATTACCTGGAATGCTCAAAGAACAATAACATTATCACAAGCTTTGCATCAATCAGCCTCACTCTTTATTTATTTGCCACGGCTTTTCACAGCACACAGGTACTGCTACAATTTCCACCCATACAATCAACGTGGAGCACAAAAGCAGAACATTCATGTGAACAAGTCAAGCTTTTTCTCAGAATACCCTGTGAAAACAAATGTGATTTGTGCAGCTGTGGTTATACCTGAGGTTACATGTGCACAACCTGTTGGTCACCTACAGCCAACAGGAGTTTTGGGGAATGCCTGGTTTTTGCCTGGTTTTGATTTAGTTCAGATAAAAGACATGCAGTTAGATACTCTGATGTTGGTAGATGGATTTATTTGACCTCATTCAAACCTGATGCAGTTTTCACTGACAGTTCCATCAAAAAAACCTGAGAGCCTGCAGGAAAAATATAGAGAGAATTTTAAGAGGTATATTGATATCATGAATGCTCTCAGGATAAGTTTCTTTAAGGAAAGAAAATCACTTTGCTAAGCTCCAGTTGTTTGTAATAAGCTTAATTATTTAAATTGTAAAAATCTTAGAAATATGAACTTTTGATATCCATGTTTTCTACCTCAGCTGGAAAGAACAGAGTATGTTGGTTTGTTTTATTCTTTTCAATCTTAATGAAATTTTATCTTTTTTTTTGTTTGATTCCGAGAAACTTTGGGTGGAAAAAAAACGTTTTGTATATGCTGGCCTTCATGGTGTTGTTAGATTTTAAGATTACTTCAGTCGCGGTCTACATTACCTTGATAGATCCTAATGAATTGTAAAATTAAATGTCTACAGTAATTTTTACATAATTGTAAAATTATATGTCCACTTCACAGCAGATGCAAAGTTATTCTGTGATTCACAACTGCTTTTTCAGTGTGAACTTGTACACAAAAAAAAAGAATTAGATGTATGCAGCTCACTGAATTAACTTGTATTTTGAATAAGGTAATGGAATTAGCTATTTTTTCCTTGGTTTGTTTTTTTTTTTTCCATTTTTGGGGGTTTTGTTTGTTTGTTTGTTTTTTTAATCTAGATACCTTCAGAATATATTTAGTTTAATTTTCGGTATCGAATAAGGCTCCTGCTCCCCACTAATTATGCCAGTTAATTAAACAGGGACATTATGCACTGTGAAGAAGATTAGGCAGCATCAGTTGTTTATGTTTGTAATCTTTCTTTTGCAGGACCAAAGAATGAATTGTTTCTTTTTTATGGGAAGGGACGGCCAGGAATAATCCGGGGAATGGACCTGAATACCAAAATGTCAGATGAGTACATGATCCCCATCGAGAACCTGGTCAATCCTCGTGCTCTGGACTTCCACGCTGAAACCAATTACATTTACTTTGCTGATACCACCAGTTTCCTGATAGGACGACAGAAAATTGATGGCACAGAGAGAGAAACAATCCTCAAAGATGGTGGGTGATGCTCCATGGTGGTGACATTCAGAGGTGCTCACTACCAAGAAGTGGAACTGGTATTTGCAGATAATTTAAAGGGTTTTTTGAGTCCCCCGTGGAAAACAGACACAAATTTGACCTTGAACAGAATTGGAGATACTTTTTTACAGCCTCCTGTTTTTTCTTTTTTTTCCTGAGGGCAGAAATGTAAAGTCTGGTTAAGTGACTCTGTTGTGAATTCTTAACTGTGTCCATTTAAGCTCACCACTGGTGAGTAATTCCAATTTCTCCACTGTGTCCTTCCACTAGCTGGATATTTGTTGAGCCATCCCAAATCCTTGCAGACTTTTTAAGACTTCTTCACTCCAGCCTGCATCACACTGTGGATTCTGGAGCTTATTCAAGTAGTTTGGCAGAATGAGACCGTCTGTAGTGCTTGAAAACTCATTAGGAAAAAAGCATTGTCTTTCCTGATGCATTTTCCATTGTGAGTGTGGAAGCAACAGTTAGACCTAAACATTTATTAGAACCTTAATTAAGATGCTTGTAACATTTATTATAGCAATAAGAGAAAATGCCAGCAAGTCTTTAGTTTCCACATCTCCCACTACACTGAATCTCCTTGTTTTAGAATCATATCTCATCACACCAAATGTTGTTGTAGTGAAAAAATCTTCCAGTTTGTCAATTTATATTTTGCTTTCCTTTATGGACCCTTCTCTGAAATATTGCTTCAGCAGGAGGTAGCAACTGCCTCAGCTGCAATTCATTCTACAGTAATTATTTTCTGGTCCTCAATCTAAGAAGAAGCATAAATATTCATCTTAGCCTTCAGAGAGCTTAGTATATTTACTTGTGAATGGAAGCTCAGGACAGTGAAAGTAACTAAAATACCATTGTTTCAGCAGAGGGATGTTCACTCCCTGTCATTCATAAGGCATGTTTTAATGCACACTTCTGAGGAGCCATCTCCTCTGTGCAATGATATGATGCTCTTTTAGTGTAAGGTCTCTCCTCAGAGTCTGCACAAAGATCCCTTCAGCAGCAGTTGCAAGGAATAGTGACAGGCTCTTTACCCTGCTCTGGTGAATGGTTAATAAAGGGCATTTGCCTCAGAAAATAACAAATACTCAGCCGTCAGTCTGGTAATTCTTCATTTCACTGCCAGCACGGGAATGGATAATGTACATCTCACATCTTCCATTGCTGACTTTCCTTTCCTAACTGTGCATTTCATTTGACAGGGAAGTAGTTCAAATGTGGAGTAGAGGAAGGAGCAGGAAATATGTAAATCAAAGCATTATAGAGGAGCAGCAAGGAGCATCCTGGCTGAGAGGTGTCAGACAGATTGGAGTCAGACAGTCAGGGTCAAACAGGTTGGGATTGGCCTAGTGAAACATGAATAAACTTTGTATGCCAAACCAGAAAATTGGTATTATTCCTGTAAATAATGATTAAGTGCAGTGTCTACTCTTTATAAGTACAAGATAGCAAAAATATTAATGCAGTACTGAAAGAGATGTGGATTATCTATGGTTTATTTTTGGTGATTCTATTTGCAAAGACCAAAAATATGTCACTGTCAGTCTCCCCTTTCCCAGGAGCTTACATTGTTAGTTCTAACTTGGTGTAGTTTCATAACTTTTAAGTATTTTTAAAGAACATTTGTTAATGTATTTTTCATGATTTAAAAAATTAATATGGCCTCCAGCCCTAACACCTCAGCTTTTATTCTTGTCAACTCTCACAGACTCAGCAGGGACAGATTAAATCATTCCTTGGTGGAAGGCTACTACAGAAAATCAGGTGTGTCAGGAGGTGGTGTAATATTTGCTTTGAACAGCATGCTGCTAAGAACTTCTAGCTGTGGTAGGTGCCACTTCTCAGATTAGAAGTTGCCTTTTTTTGGTGGCTATCAGGTTTTTTTTGAGAATATATACACTTGTTCAGACAGCATTGCAGCTCAGATAATTACAGTTTACCTACATGAGAGCCTGATCCTACAGCTGTTGACTGGGAATTGAGATCACTGAGCACCTCACACTGCTGGAGTTTGATTTCCCATATAGTTTCAGCTGTGATTTCTGTTTCTTCACTTTGGGAAGCAAACTGCTGGGTAGTGTTGATAACAATTTGACAGCCCGCAGCACAGCCTGGCTTAGAGCTGGTGGCACAGCTGCAGCAGTACTGTACTTCCACCAGCAACAAGAATTATAATTAACCTTTCAAACTTGCATGTAAAATCAGTCTTTTACATTAAAAATGGGGGAAAAAAAACCCCAACCAGACAATTTAATGTCTGTGTTTTTAAATACCACTGACATTTTTAAATGGATCTAAATACTGTTCACTTAACATAAACACAAGCTCAGGGTTTTTTATTTGTTTTTTGTACCCCTAATGTTTTCTTTTTTGGGGGGTTGCTATGACACTAAAATTCTTGTAACATTTACTTGTAAATATTATTCAAGATTTGTTGACCTGTTGCTTAAACAAGGCCACAGTAAGTCTGTAACACTCTTTGGAAGCTGTTTAGATTGTTGGTTTATAGAAGAATTATTCCCCATCAGGTTTTATGTCAATCTAGCATTTGTGGCACTATTTATTACACATGGTATTGGTGAGCTTGGCCATTCTGTACCAAATCACATATTGTGCCCATTCTCTGTTTCATACTGAAAAGCAGTGTGGCAAACTGCTGCCTCTAGAACTGTTTTTAAAAACCTCCCATCTACATTTGGAGTGCTCATATTAGTGTTGGTAGGAAAATTCTGGTGGAAATTCCAGAGTTACAAATGTTAACTTTTCAATTAGCAAGTGGAGAATGATCACTTTTTATTACCTCATCCCTTTTATGCTGAAAGGGCTTTACTGCAGAAGGACTGAATTCCTGTAGTCAAATCAAGACAAGAATGGCAGAATGACCATTGTTTTCTTCCTGTTTACTACTTGATGTGAAACCCATGTGAAGAGTCATTAATGTATTTAAAGCTTTTAGTGAAATAAAAGTGAATTTTCAATTATAACTCCACCAAACCAATGCAATTTATCTCTATAGGGTCGTGCTGTAGAATTCTCCTAAAAAAACCCCAAACTTTCTGATATATTTAGTATCTAGTTACCATGAAGGGGTTTTTTTTGACTAAATTATATATTGTTTAGAGTCACATTTGCCCCAAAATTCCTGCAGAACCAAGGTAGCTCAAAGGCAGTATTACACGAAGCTGAATAGATGTGGAGCAAAAGTCTTGTCAGTTTTAGGAGGTATCCAGCATTCTAATCTAACAGTTTTGCTGCTGATACCAATACAGCCCATATTTGGCCTGGTTTGACTCCCAAAGAAGCAAAGCAATCAGCAAATATTTTCCTGAAAAATATGATCTTATTAATATAAAAATCTGATCTTATTAGTATAAAAACTGTGTTCAGCTCAAATTGCCCATATCAGAGAGGATAAAAATAAAATGGGTTTTGAACAAATAGCTCCTTGTCCTCAAGCTTGATTTTACTCATGTCAGTGGTTTCTTGAGCAAAACCAGAGCAAAATCTGCTGAGGCCCCTCAGAGCCCAATAGGACATTTCTTGCACAGCTCAAGTTTCTCTCTGTGTTGCCTGTTCTGTTCAGCAGCTTTTTGGTTTTGGTGTTTTGTTTTTTGTTTTTTGTTTTTTTTTTTTCTCTAGGCCTTGGGCTCTAGATCCTTGGCTTGGTTAAATTCTCTCTTCTTTTCCTTTCCATTCTTAGCACTTTTCTCAACCTCCTTGACCACTTCAAGACCAAAGGCCACTCTCCTCTTTCAGGAACTTTCAATGTCCTCTGACATTTTCTTTTCAAAAGAATGTAGCAAAGGCACTGAGAGATGAAAAATAAAACTGGCAGTGTCCATCAGCCTGGGGAAGCTGGCTGAGCTGCTGCACTGCTCTCAGACACAGTTGTTCTGTGCTTTGGGTGATTCCCGTCAGACCAGGTGGTTGCTGGGTTAGAAATTTCATCATCTTCTTGTTTCATGTCCCAGAGAGCTCATTCTGACACTTTGCTTCCCTCTAGCTTCTTAAACCACAAGGAAAAATAATTTCCCAAAAGTGATGTTCAGATGTATCAGAGATATCGATAAAAATGTTAAAACACGTTTTGCAAGACTCCTGAGCTCATACCACATTTTTTTTTTTTTCCCCAAATAGCTTTCTCATATTTTGTCTCACAGGACATATTGTCATCTCTACACCTGTGACTGATTTACAAAATTTTGGTTTAGTTTCTTAGGTGAACAAGGTTTGGTTGGTACCAAATATCTGTAGTTTGCTTTGGGCCTTCAGTAGGTAAGGGAAAAAAACAATTTTAAAAACATGACATAGATATCACATAACAAATAGTGAACATAAATACATATAGAACATAAATAGAACATATAGAACATAAATAATACTGTTCTCTCTGTCTCAACAGATCTTGATAATGTGGAAGGCATAGCAGTGGACTGGATTGGAAATAATCTGTATTGGACCAATGATGGCCACAGGAAAACCATTGCTGTTGCCAGACTGGAAAAAGCTGCTCAGAGCAGGAAAACCTTGTTGGAGGGAGACATGTCCCACCCCAGAGGAATTGTTGTCGATCCTGTCAATGGGTATGAAGCAAATTGATTTTTCTGTAATGGTTGTCTTTGTGGCATAAATACAGGATTCAATTGGCTCAGGATGAGGTTTGTAGAGTCATGTAGTGATCTGTAATCCTTCAGGAGTCTGTAATGTATCTGTAGTTCCTGCCCAGTATTCTTGCCCTGAAGCCTTCAGAAGAATTTGTATGCCCGTCACTGTTGAATGTCTGTCCTGTTAATCTGAATGTGACTCACCTTTTTCTCAAATAAATTGAAGGAGTAATTCCTATATGAATTTTTAATATCAAGTGAATTTTAAGATGCTCCCCTGTGTTTCTCTCTCTGTAATCTCAATTTCTGGAGCCAGTTATGACCATATCCTTGCACACATTGGCTTACAAAACCAAGACAGGTACTCTTCATTACTTATAAGCTTAAATCAATTTTGGTAGGCTGCATAATAAAGAAAACCACATTATATTACTGTGGTATAATGGTCATTTACTTAAACAATCACTGAAGAATGATGTAGGTGGGTAGCTTCAGTGTGGCTGGATTGATTGCTATTTTCCTATTATAGAAAATATTTACCCTCTCAGGTTTTCCCTTTTGAGCCTGTCCTTTGAGGAGTGGAAGTGGCTGTGGAAAGGCTACAATTCATTAAGGTCAGACAGTGAGGGTATAAAATGAGACCATGAGCTATAACCACACCTGCAATTACTTTGTTAAATTTTCCAGCTCAGTAAATGCATGGCACAGGAAGCAGGGTATGAAGATGTATTGCCTGAAAAGGGCCATTATATAAAACACTTCTCTAATAAAATAGCATGTCCTTCATGATTAGACTTCTCATGGAAGCTCTTCCTGAGGGATAGCATTTATTATGGCTTTTTAATTGTGTTTCCAAAATTTTAGTCCTGATTTAACCAGTGTTGGAGCATTAACTGCATTTTGAGATACAATTAAAGCACACTGACATAAATGCCTGTCACTGTGAGCAGGTTTTAGCTTATGACAGGATAAATGGAATAAGGCCAGACAAAAAGTTAATGGGGAAAAGCTCAGTAATTGCTGTTGAGAAGTCATGTAAATATTTGTAAAATATATTTTGTCTCCCAATAAAATAAGTGCCATAGTGACCTCAGCCTCAGGGCATGTGCAGAGTTTATAATTCTGTGATTAAACCTAGTGCTGTTAGAGTCAAACATGCAATGGAGTTTGTAAGGCTTGTGGATCAAAAATAGACTGATGTTCTTTGCACATATTTACAAAAACATTAACAGAACCCAAAACAACCTTCTAGAGGGCAATTCGAGATAAATGAAAAGTCAACAAAAAAGCTGCATGTTCAGATCTGAAAAGTTGTGTAATGCATTTTTTCTTTCTTTTTATTATCCAGTTTCTCATAAATATCAAATTATGGTTATACATAAAACTACATTTGAATTTTTTTGACTAGTAGATTTGATATAATTTACACAGATGTGATAAGAAAATATTTTTTCACTTCAGTGTATCATTCAAAATTCAGTATTTAAATTTCAGGACTTTATTCTTCCAAGTACAGGCCAATTAAATGGTTAATGGGTTAGGATCACAGAGGGTATTTCAGAAACATAAATCTGGTGAAAGAAAAGGTGAGGTATATTAACAGCCATTAAAGCAGGATGAACAAATAGGATTTAAGATTGGCATGAAGTTTTTGCTTATTAATTGAAGTCCTAGGTTTGACTAAAAGTAAACATCTGCTGTCTAGCAAATGTTTTCATTTATGAAATGATGTGACTTTATGTGATACAATCTGAGATGATTCACAGACTGCTTACAGGTTTCTAAGTGTTTCTTCCCATTAACTCATTTCCTTAGGGAAAAACATGTTTTAAAAAAGTGAAAAAAGAAAAGTGGTTTCTTAGCATATTTTTTTACCCTCTGTTTTTGTGCAAGTTCAAGTTGCATATTTTAGATGGTTCAAATCACTGTTTTCAAGGGCAAATTCTGTAATAGAATATGCTATTCAGAATAATTCAATAAGGAAAGGTTTATTCTGTAGTTTCCAGTAGAGAATGGCTCATAGAATTCCTCTGAGCCAATACTTTTAGAGGAATTAATAGATTTTTAAAACTTTTTGAAAGCAATATTGGTGCCTTTCTTTCAGACTTTGTTTGGTTTTTTTAATCTATATTGCTCTACTATAAGCCATAAAACTATGCTCAAATTGCCTACTGGCTTTTTTTCCAACTAATTTTCAAAGCAACTGTTTCTAAACATTTTTGTGATGGGCAAAGTACACCTTTAACTTTTCTGAGTGATTTAGCTGCTTTCATGAAGTTCAGAGAACGTCAAGGTCACCCTTTAGCTCTAAAACCAGAGTGCAAATAATTATTGTGCTGCAACTTCTTTGATAGAATTAGGTGTAATAAAAAGGATATTTACATCACAAAGGCAACTGACCTGGCCAGAACCAGCTCACTGTAAATGTGAGGTTTTTGACAAAGTCAATACAAGTAATGGTTTTAAAAAAAACAACAGATAAAGAAACCCTATAATTCTGGTGGGAATAAATAAGGTCTTAATTCTTTCACTTTTCTTGTCTGTTGGTTCTCTGGTATTCATGTAATTTATCACAATATGAGCAAAATACCATAAGTGTCACTTCAGCAGCATCCAGTGGTCAGGGACAGTAAATAGAGTTGCAGAAACAGCAATGGAAAGAAACGTGAAAAAGTCAAAATTGCTCTGGCTTGGAGGAGCTGCTGCTGAAAGCCTGCGGTACAATTCACCTGATTAAAATGGGATGTGAATGCTCATTTCTGTAATTCCCCAGATGGATGTATTGGACAGACTGGGAGGAAGATGAAATAGATGCCAGCGTGGGGAGGATTGAGAAGGCCTGGATGGATGGCTACAGTCGGCAGGTTTTTGTCACATCAAAGATGCTCTGGCCAAATGGTTTAACTCTGGACTACCGCGCCAACGTGCTCTACTGGTGTGATGCCTATTATGATCACATTGAAAGGATCTATTTGAATGGGACTGACAGAAAGGTAAAAGAGAAATGCTGCTGGTTTGCCACAGGCATGTTCTGTCTCTGGATTTCATTGTGTTGTGTTAAAATACTCCCCAAGGATTTTAAAGTCTGCGGAACCCGCGGCGTGTCCCGGGTGAAACCATGGTGGCAATCTCGAGTGAGAGGCTGAAACACAGCTTAGGGTGTTCCTCTGGCCTAAGTGACACTAAACCTGGCTTTATTTTATTTTTTTTACCTATTTTTCTCATGTGGCAATGAGTTATATTTGTATTGAGCCATGAATCTGCAAAGAGCTTTTCAGTAGAAAAACCCTTTTTTTTTTGGTTTTGCCAGAGAGAGGTTTTTCCTTGAACTTTGCTGGATGGGTTTTTCTGAGTCTCTGTACCCCTTCTGAGCATTTGTGGTAATATTCAGAGGGGCAGCACTCAGCAAATACTGTTAGAGATAGAGAGAGATTGCTTTAGTTGTTACTTATGCCTTTACTAGCTGGATACAAGTCTGTGCAGTCATTCTGTGTGGGTTTGTAGAAGCAACAAGCATAGAATAAGACACTCTGACAATGGTTAAGGCTCAGACTGGAGTCTGATAATTTGGGGAAGTTTTACCATCTGCTTCATAAAATTAGTGACTGGTGAATAATAAGAAACACATGTCTACAGGTTTTGTTTTGAAGTGTGTCACAGAATGGTTCTTTTTTTTTTTTTAAAGTGAGTTCTCAATAATCCTGAGATGTAACAAAAAATGCTTAATTACTTGAATTTATGTAGCTGAAAATAACTATAAGATACTAGTTTTTGATGTTTAATCACTTGTATTGAATTATAGGTTATTTTGGTCAAAATTTACCTGCATCAGTCACATCTATAATTCTTTAATACAGTAAAGATTTTAGGGGACAGGGAGGTCCTTAGTTCCACTAATAGCGGTCAGATTATTGACTGATTGATGAATTTGGATCAAAAGTAGTTCAGAGATGAGGAGCTTTGACTATAAGATTTCAAGCCCAATGAGAAAATTTAAAGGGTAAAAGGGGGTGATGTTTGTCAATCACCTCAGAAGAGTATTTTAGTTGTCCTTGTCTCCCTGTTCTCTTGGGTTTATGTCTAGAAATAGACAAGGTAGGGCATGTGAGGAGCTGCTTCCTTCTCTCTAGAGGCAAGGTAGAAAAAAGGCTCTTGATTCAAGCAAGGATCCTGGCCAGAAAAATGAGACCAATGACTCCAAACTGAATCTGCTGGGATAAAATCACAGGATCATAGAATTGTTTGTGTTGGAAAAGTCCTTGAGATCTTCAAGTCCAACCCTTAACCCAGCACTGCCAAATTCACCAATAACCATGATCCAAACCCCACTTCTAGGTCTTTCAGATCCTTCCAGGGTTAGAGACTGCACCACTTCCTGTGTTCTCTGATGGGGGCCACATAACATGCATTTCTATGAATTTTTTATTTCAAGTTAGATATTGGTTTTGCTGCACAGAAGGGCTTTGCACTCTTTATTTCATTTTATTGCAGTAGGTCGTTATGTTTGGGACAGTAATGATCTCAGTTTTCCTATTTCTTGTTTTACCATCTCTAAAAAATTAAAGATTCTTTTAACCTTGCTGATGCTCACCTACCACTAATTAATTGCAGGTAGTCTACAGTGGAAAAGATTTGAATCATCCTTTTGGGCTGTCACACCATGGAAATTATATATACTGGACAGATTACATGAATGGGTCAATTTTCCAGTTGGATCTGGTAACAAGGAATGTGACACTGTTGAGAAGTGAGAGGCCACCTTTGTTTGGGCTCCAGATTTATGATCCACGCAAACAGCAAGGTACTTACACAGTTTCTCCAGAGTTTTGTTATTAAAGGACATTTTCCCTTAGAGTTTCCAAGCATTTTGAGGTGACTAGATGAACAAAAATAGAAAAACAAATACGGATTGTGGCACGAGAAATTTACTCTCCTGAGTTTCAGTCCATTGAAGTAGAAATTGATTTTCTCATAAATACTAAAAAGTGAATCAGAGCATTATTCCTGTCTGAATTCCTTCTGTGCATTCACTCTGCCTTTATTGCCCTTTTTTTCCTTGTGTGACCAAGAGATGCTGTGCAAGTATCAATTACAGAGGGAAACATATCTGCATTGGCTCATAGATATAAAATATATGACTACATTTATCTTTTCTTAAATAAGATCATAGATCCTGCCTGCATTTTTTTTTTCTTTTTAATTTGCTCCCCCATCTTGGTCTACAATCAACACTGCTGCACAGGATAAAAGTTATTTGAGAGTAGTGGAAAAATCCATAGTTGTTGCTACTTGTATCAGTAGAGAAATGAGATAAAAGCCATAGGTTTGCATGGATGGAATTTAGAAAATACAATTGCTACTCTACAGGTAAAGATAAAAATGTGTTTTACTGAAGGAAACTTTGAATTCCATTTACTACACGCAAAGTTCCTATGAGTTGTTGAGTATTTATTTGCTTGCTTTACTTAAAGCATATTTCTAATTACCAGATAGTTTGGTCTGCTACCAAACATAAAAATGAGCATCAGGAATTAATATAGATAAAATACTGTTTAAAAGATTTTTTTTTTACTGTCTAAATTTTCTTTTTTCTGGTACTGCAGCATCTAAATTTCCTTTCCTTTAACCAAGCTGGTCTGTGTAGCACTGTGCTAAGTCAGGGTTGCTGCACCAGTGTTCCTCTTACCACAGCTGCTTTTCGGGGACTCTCTCTGACATTCAAAGTCATGTAAAAGTATAGTTTGTTTGGGGTTTTTCTTATATTTAGTGTGGGGTTTGTTTGGTTGGTGTTTTTAAGGCAAAATCTGGGCCCTAATCTACCCTCAAGGTGGCCAAATTTCAGAATGCCATGCCTGCTAATAGAAAATGCAGTTTTTGCTTTCAATATGACTGCTGCTTTATTTGATACTCAGAAAATTCCTTTATTTTTCAGAAAAAAGGGACATTTGATGCAGTTGCTGTTGGCTTCCAAATAAGCTGACACCAGAGAGAGAAAGTATTGCCTCTTAGACAGATTTGCTGAATGAGCTAAAGTCTTAAGGGAGGGAATTTGGCTTGTTAATATATTCTTTGTTTGAAATTGTAATTGGAATTTTGTAAGCTAACTGCAGCCTTTAGGAACTTCCCTTTTTGTCATGCTCAGTGAGGTTGATCTTGCCATTGCTCCCTCCCAAAGGAGCATAAAAATTTCTTTTAAAGAAACTATTTGTGCATGTGTGCATGTTTTCCTTGTAGAAGAGCAGGCTCAAGGCTGAATTGTTGAACAGAGAAAACCACAGAAAACCACTTTATGAAGCGGTGTATATTAAAGATATAGCATGCTGTAACATGCACATGCCTCAGAAACTTTTGGCTGTGATCATTTGAGGGGACTGCT
Organism: Molothrus aeneus; assembly: GCF_037042795.1. NCBI lineage: Eukaryota > Metazoa > Chordata > Aves > Passeriformes > Icteridae > Molothrus > Molothrus aeneus. The sequence continues at coordinate 33,958,428 of NC_089652.1, read as the reverse complement.
TTGATGCTGCTGGTCTCGTCACACAAGCAGGAACTGTCATTTCATTTGGGCACAGTTAAATTCAGACTGGCATTTTTTAGGGGGCCTTTTCCAGGATACTGTTCCAATCCTGCTTTGCTTTGTGCTTTGGGTAGGGACATGAAGCTTTTGGGATCTCCTCAAGGAAAGGTGTTTTTCATTGTCTCCCTCTCATGAGGCATGATCCCCTTGAGGAGGAATTTTTTTGGTTTGTTCATTTGTTTTTCACTTACTTTCAGAGGTTAGAATTTACCTTACTTTCTTAGGCTGAGTCTTTGGATCTCTGTGCATCACAAAATATGGGAGGGTGAGGCACTGTAATGATAGGAGTTGCATTTACACTCAGCACATGACCCTGCAGGTATTTCCACTGCTTTGAAAGGCTGGATTGCAACTTCCATGTAAATAACTCTGGATTAAGTGCATTTACAGCAGTTAAAGTAATCTCTTTGGAAATCAGCTAATGTTGTAACTCCTCAGATTGCAAAGAAGAGCTGGAGCACCAGGCTGCTGCTCCTCATGTGTGGAGGGTCATCCTAACAGTGGGCTTGCCCAATTTAACAGTACTTGAGGTTAGGTTCATGAGAAGCTACAAATGCAATAAATACTTCAGTGTATCTCTTAAATGAAAAGATTAAACACATGTGCGTGGTGTCCATTTTTTTTTTTTTTTTTCTGAGAACGATGACTGAAATGCAATTACATTGCTGTAATTGGTTTAGCTCTGGACTAATTTTTTAGCTAATTAAAATGGATTTGGCCTAATTTATTCACATGCAATCAACAGGGCAACAACTGTTTTAAAAGCTGTCAAAACATGAAAAATATGGTAATAGCTTAGAAAGTATTTTAAAGATTGGGACTAGTTTAAGAACAGCCATATAAAATAGCTGTTAGGAATTGTAGTTGAGGAAATTTAATTCCCCAAATACTTGATGGCTTTACAGGTTCTACAGCTTGTTCAATAAAGAGGCTTAACCTACTTGAACTGTTTTTTGGGAGACATTTAAGCCTAGGAGTCTCTTCAGCAAGACTGATGGGACTGAAGGTCTCATTGTACCTTCAGGTTGAAGGCTGCACTTTATAAACCTTTTTATCTTGGATCTTTTTGCTTTAACTCTTGGTACTTCTATTTTCCTTGTCATCATCCCCTCTTTTATCACTTTACCTAGCACATAACCCACTGTGCAGGAGTTTGTCATCCCAATTATGAGGTTAAGTAGGAACTTTTCATCTTCAAGATGGACCATTTGACTTTGATCTACTGATTTAATTTTTATATATTTATTTTCAGCTTCCATTGGGCTTCAGAATCATCATGTGTTTCTATATTTGGCTGAAATAGTCTTTTATTGTGTAGGTTTATTCTGTTTTAGTGAAGTGACAAACTCATGTACATGCTTTAATTAAATCACTGCAAATGTTTTGACTTGGGCCATGTTATTTCAGAGTCACTTTTGAAGATTGTATTTTGGTTTGTTTATTTTGGCAGCTTCTGAGAACTTTTTAAATCTTTGTATTACTGACATCCTTTGATTTGTACAGTGATGGCCCTGTAAAGATGGAGAGACTTTCAAGGCTACTTTTTCTGAGGCTTTCTTTCACCTGAGGTTTTCCGAAATTTAGACTCAAATACATTTCTTAGGGTTTTGTTTTTGTTTTTGTTTTTTTTGTTTTGTTTTGTTTGTTTTGTTCATAATATTTCAGTTTTAGTGACCACAGCTGTAACAGCTGATTTTTTTAGTCATTTGATCATAGTCTCAGACCTGAAGTCAGGATCTAATAATGTGTATTAAGTGTCCAGTCTAAGCTCTTTCTAAAATTGTGATCAAGCCCTCAGACTTCTCAGAGAATTCCCATTTTCCCTGGTTGTAGAGCTGTGTTCTTGTCATTTCACTCACACCCTGTCCACTGAAAGTACAAGCACCACAATATTTCACATTATTCTCCATTAATCATTTTGCACAATTTTATTTAAAAGTTCACTGGGTCTTTAATGGACTGCTGACACATTTTCTTCTAAGAAATGTTGTGTACGGTGGATCAGAAAAAATATAGAAAAAGATTATTAAACATTGCTCAATACTGTAAGACATATTAAGGTGCATCTTAAAATATAAAAATTTTCAAAATCTTAAATTATTTGTTCATTGATTGATATTCATTTGATAATTTAAAGAGATTTTCCTGCACCTGCAGGACTGGCTCTGATGGGACATTTTCATATCCATGTTCATAGCTCCATGAGAACCTAATTTTTTATTTTCTATGAAAAGTGAAGTGAGGAGCTTTGATGAGAGGAAATTGTATGGAGTCTGGTTTAGGCCAGCAAGCTGATAAATGTTTTCTACACCTTTAAAAGGAGGAACTGCTTTTTACTAGCACAGAAAGATGAAAAAAAAGGAAAAAAGTTTTCATTTAAAGGTTCAGCAGACATGAAGTTTTGTATCTTGCTTGGTCATAAGCACTTCTCACCAGCACCTGAAATCAGCAGAGCTTTGCTCATGGGAAGCTGAGTGTCCCCAGCAGTGCAGATCTAAGCAGAGGTCATGGCCAAAGTGACACAAACAGAAATTGGGACATTTCTGGGCTCTCAGTGACTGAAGTCTGGCTGCCTCAGGAATGAGGAGGTGAGGGTGGATGGTAAAACACCTGACAGCTGTCAGTGTTTTCATGGGAACAGCTTGGGGAAGGAACAATAACACGGAAAAGCAAAGCACAGCAATGGCAGATGTGCTCAGAAAAGAGTAATGGAATATTTGCCTGTGTTCTATCTGCCATAAATCTCCTTATCCTTTTGTTTTCTCTCTTTTTTTTCCCCTAATCTATAGTTGTAGCCACTTTGTTTTAACGTGTACAGATGCCAATTAACTTCAGAACATTCCTTTATCTGCCGTTTGATTCCTTGAAGCCACTGTGTGCATGTAGCTGTGCCAAATATTTTGCAGTATTTGTTCCTTTCATAAAACAGGCAGACAAAATGCTGTGAACTGATGGTGCAGTTTTTTGTGGTGGTATTATTACTATTATTATTATTATTCTTATTGAGTATTGCAACCTGTAACTAATTATGTTTAAATATCATAACTTACAGTAACCAAAATATGTGAGAGTAATGTGCTCCTAACGCAAGAGGAAAGTAATTGCTAAAAATTCTTCATTTGTTTCTTTTCCTAAAGAAAAAAAAAAGGCAACTAAAAACCCCATTGTTTAGTCCTAGCATGGCTCTTAAAGTTGCTTTTTATTTCTTTTCCCAGGTGATAATGCCTGTCGTGTTAATAATGGAGGCTGCAGCACTCTTTGTTTGGCCATTCCTGGAGGCAGAGTTTGTGCCTGTGCTGATAATCAGCTTTTGGAGGAAAACAGTACAACCTGCATGAGTAAGATTCTTACAGAATATCTGAGTTGATGCTGCTGTTAAGGGATCAAGTCAGACATGAAAATAAAACCTGAAAGTGTGGCCTCCTAGGAGGTCTAGAAGACAAAGAAATATCACTTGAATAAATATTCTAGTTTACAGTTTACAGAATATAAAAGATTTTCAAAGAAAACAGAATATTAAGTACACTATTTAAGGATAAAATGCATTGGAAAATATTTCAGCATATCTGATATTATAAAACACTTAAATAGTTCACTGAAATATTTAAAAAATATCAGAAATGGGTCCATACAATTATTAAATTTGATACATATGAACAGTTTTCAGATTATTCTACTAATTATCTTAAACAGAAATCTGACATTGAAATGTTCATGATGAAACTGTTCATAAAGCACATCAAGCAGATCTATTTATGTATGATAGAGTCTTACACAGACTGTACAAATATTTCTGTCTTTCATCTTTTCTTTATATATCTTCATTGCAACAATGATAAAAGTTATTCTAATAAAAGGTGGGGATTTCAATTAAAATAATAAATTGCCAGATACTACAGATATCTCTTCTTTAAAATGTTTACACTTGTTGTTTGTAACTTTCTAAAAATTTTCTCTTTTTTTTTTTTTAAAGTCTCATTGATGTATCTCTTGACATTAATTGTAACATTTTACATAAGTCTCCAGTAATAAGCTTAGTAGAGATGGGTAAAGCATAAAGATTATTTCATAACATGATGAACATTATGGAGCCTGCAATGACCAGGCAGAGCCATCACTTTTCTTAAAAAAAAAAAGAAACTCTTTTTCTTTTTAGTAGAAGTAACTGGAATGGGGACTCTACACTGGTAAGATGGAATGTAGGCATTAGGAAGAGAAGTTAGAGACTTTGAGATTGGAATGAGGCAGGTTTCCTGGATTTTTCCCAACACACATCACTGTGTGTGTGTGTGCTCTTTCCAAGGATTCTGGTATTCCTCAGAGGGTCCTGGACTCATGTGTGCCATTTACACATGAAGCATTCTGAACCTGATGTTGAGGAGTACAGCTGCCTGGATTTATTAATAAGCTTCTAGCTTGCTACTTAACTCTACCCCAGCAAAATTTTATCCTTTCTTCTCTGCCGAGTCTGTACCACTGCATAATGCAGGTGTTTGAGTTGTTGCTTGGATACAAGAATCAGCTTTTTAGTAATCATTTCCTATCTTTAAAGTGCACCAGAATTTGGCCAATGTCTGTCAGAATATTTCCTGCTTGCTGTTGATGAGGTATTGCAGTATTTAAACTGGTGTTTTACACTGTAATCGATTGTACACCAATTCAAAAAACCAGTTTGAATGCCATTCTGTCCAGAGTTTTTCTGTTTATTAAAAGTTCATTCCTTCATCCACACGCTCGGATATGTGTGTCACTACAGGCTTCAGGTGGAATTACCTCAGATGTGCTGAGTTTAGATAAAAGTGCTCTGATGTGCAAGAACAAGAATTGATATTTCCCTCAGTTTAGGAAGGACATTGAGACGCTTGAGCACATCCAGAGAAGGCAACAAGGCTGGATGGGGCTGGGAACACAAACCCTGTGAGGAATGACTGAGGGAGCTGGGGGTGTTTAGCCTGGAGAAAAGGAGACTCAGAGGTGACCTTACCACTCTCTACAACTCCCTGAAAGATGGCTGTGGTCAGGTGGGGTTGGGCTCTCTCTGCAGGCAGCACTGACAGAATCAGAAGACACAGTCTCAAGCTGCTTCAAGGAAGATAAAGGCTGGATATTAGGAAAAAGTTTTTTATGTAAAGAGTGATGAAGTTCTGCAATGGCCTGCCTGGGGAGGTGGTGGGGTCACCATCCCTGGGGGTGTTTAACAAAGCCTGGATGTGGCACTGGGTGCCAGGGTTCAGTTGAGGTGTTGGGGCTGGGTTGGACTCGATGATCTTGAAGGTCTCTTCCAACCCAGTGATTCTGTGAGTTCTGTGATATGCATTTATGTAGGGGCAGTATTGCATTCTGGCTGTACCAAGCAGATAAAGAGGTGTTGTTGTTGGATGTTTTCCCCAGTTAAAGAGGGAGAAGTGCTGCCCCAGCTGTGCAAGGCAGAGCAGTTCCAGTGCAGCAACAAGCGCTGCATCCAGGAGCGCTGGCGCTGCGACGGCGACGACGACTGCCTGGACGGCAGCGACGAGCACGCGGAGATCTGCTGTACGTAGGCACTTCCCTTTTACCCCACAGCCCATGCTCAGCTTCAAGGATTGCAAACCAAACCATGCAGCCAAACTAAAGCAATCACCCTGCAGCCATTCCTGCAAATCTTTTGTTTCCTTCTTTTCCTGCGTGCAGGAATGGCAGCCCTTTCAAATCTCGCTGGTGCACTCATTGCAAAGCACAGTGCCAGACCAGTCATCTTTTGGGGTTGGCATTGTCATTCCTGATTCTTTAAATATTGGTGATTTTTGCTTTGTTTTCCACCATTTCTTACATGGGTCACAGTATAACATCCTATGGGAGGGGATGGAAAAAGGGAGCCAGGCTCTTCTTGGTAATGTCACTAGGACAAGAGGTAATGGGCACAAACTGAAAAGCATTAATTTTATCTAGACATCTGAAAGATAACAGTTTTTAACTGGACACTGGAATAGATTGCCGAGACTGGTTGTGGAATTTCTGTCTGTGGAGTTGCTTGAAATTTCTATGGACCTGGTCCTGATAAACCTGTTCTATCTGGCCCCGCTCAAGTAGGGGAATACACCAGGGGATTTTACAGGTCCTGTCCAACCATGAAAATTTCTGAGAATGTATAATGCATTTCTTAAAAAAAAATCCAAAACTCCTCAGGAAAAAAAGGAAAAAACCAAAAAACAAACAAAACCAAAACCCCCACAAGTATTCAAACCAAAAAAGTAAACAAATCACCTCCTCCGCAAAACTCCTCCAAGAAAACCAAACCAGCAACAAAACCAAAACTCAGATCCCTACATGACTTGGAGTATTAATGTACGTTGTCTTTAAAGTTACGGTTTTACAAGAGATATATTTTTTAGCTGTAGAGCAGTTCTACTGTTGAAATGAAAAATAATAGAAAACATACCAATTATGTCCCTGTCATTTCTGGATGATTCTTAAGTAGCCTGCTTTCAAATTAGTGTCGCAGCACTGAGAATCCTCTTCCTTACTCTGTTTGTCACAAAGCTTTCTATTTCTGTCCTTAGATCATTTCTCTAAACCAAATCTCTTTTACTGAAATGAAAGTACAATACTTCTCCCAATCAGTTGTAGACATGAACACTCTTCTGCTCTGCAGTATCGTTGAGTCTGAAAACCCTTTTCGGTCTCTCTTTCTTATCTCTTTGAGACCAAACACTCTAAACTATTCTGGGGTTTGGTTAGTTTTTTGTTGTTGTGCTTTGTTGGTTTGTTTGTTTTTGTTTGTTTTTTTTTTCCTAGTGGATCATGGCAGGTTTTTTTTAGACTTCATTGCTCTTTTCTGAAGTGATTTTAGGGGTTGGATATCCAAAACTGGACATGCGTATTTCTGCTGAGGCCTTTGTGAAGCTGGCTGACAGAATGTGTTTGTGAAGGGTGATTGTTTATTCACCCTTGGGTAAATCTTGCCTGCTTCACACGGGCTGATTCTGCTGATAAAACTGATCTTGTGATCCTCTGTAATGCCCAGACCTTTTGCCATATGGCTGTTAGATGGCCAGTTTTGGATTTGTTCTGTTTCATTGTTTTGTTTTTTTTTCCTCAGCATTTATGTATTTTGGTAGGTCCATGTGGTAGCCATTGCTGATTTCAGTAATATTTCAAAAAATATTTTCCTAGTTCTGACTTGTAGAGGTTGATCTCATTTTGTTTTGAAACCAGCATTTCCTGCACTTAAATTAAGGAGCTCAGCTAATAAAGAGAGTGAGAAAGAAAATCTTTCAGCAGATTTGACTTGATTGTCTTTTAAATTAGTGTGAGGAAGACCAGTTCATTGATCAAAGCTTGCAATTCTCTGAGGATTTATACAAATATAAATGAAATAATAACCTGAACGTGATCTATAGTTTACATGGCCAGTGTGATAACATTGATCCCTTCTCAGCAGATGCCATAGTAACCCAATAGTTCTTTATGAGTTTGAAATATTTGCAATTATGAGTAGAATACAAGTTACTAAATATATATGAGCAAAAGCTTAGTGACCATTTAAAGCAGTACCTATGTCAAGTATTAAAATCAAATTTAAAAAAGAAAATAATTCTTCAACTTGTGATTTTATTACTTGGGTGCTCCCAGTTTTTTTCTCCAGTCACATGGCAAACTTTGGAAGTAGGAGATTTGGGACACCTTTCTGCTGAGGTTATTAATTAATCTCTGCTTCCTGTGCTTCTGCACCCTGCACACAGAGCAGGGTTCGTGTGCTATTGATATCACCCTCGCTCTGTGTCGTCTTCAATTGCAAGAATAGGCAGAAAGGTCAAAGATAAAAGCTACTGAAATGTCAAGGATAAGCCTGCTAGACATCCTTTCATTTTAAATACCCTTTGTTTCCAGATGTATGTTAAACTTTAAAAAAGAGCCTGTGGATGGCTGAGTAGGTGAAAAATAGCTGGAGATTATTTTTAACCCAGCCTTTGGAATGGTGTGCAGTTTACTGTTCTTGTCTAGATGAGCAAGATCTGCTAATAATAGATGTTATTAGCATGAAAGAAACAGAACATAAACACTTACTACAGTTGCAAGAGCAGGCCAATAGTATTTACATAAATCCTGTGCATTCAGCTTCATCCTTTCCTTGAGAATTGGTAGCCAGCAAAAACATGTTTGAGAGATACCTTGTTCACTCCTGAATACCAGATTTTTTTTTTCTGTTAGTTTTACACTGTGTTGCATATTTCACTTTTTGACACCTACAATTTCATGGTGAGTAAACAGCAGATCTATATGTGGCCATTGACAGTAATGTGCCTCATTTTAGAAGCATTTTATGACCTGCCCAAATCCCTGCTCACTGTGGTATCATATTTTGGATCTGCACTTAGCAGCTTGCAGCTGTTCCCTTTGGTGTTTTCCTTTGTTTATATGCATTTTAGTTTGCAAACCTCATCATACTGCCCAAAGGTGATTCAGAACGTGTTTCTTTAAGGAAACAACTCCATAAAATGCTGCTACCTTTTATCACCTAATAGAAGAGGATCCCCATATTGGCATCTTTATTAGATACTATTTAGTTTATGATTGAAGCACTGCAATGTTTGTAATTGGCTGGTTTGCTGAACAATCTTTATGTCATGGTAGTTATACATACAAGATAACCACACTAACTGCATCACTGGGAACAGCATTGAATGTGTTCTTTTCACAGATTTCACAGCTGTTTTTCTCAGGTTATCTTCTTAGGGGGAAAAAAACTCCTCTCTTTTTTCCTCCACAGTCAATCACAGCTGTCCTGATGATCAGTTTAAGTGCCAGAATAATCGCTGCATTCCCAAGAGGTGGCTTTGTGATGGAGCTAATGATTGTGGTAATAACGAAGACGAATCAAATAAAACTTGTGCAGGTAAAAATTTTACTTGGTTGTGCAAACAGATTCTCTAACTTCAGTTCCATGAATAGTTCAGGACTGATTTGAACTGAACTGAACCAAGCTGCTACTTTTAATCTGATTATTGACATTTTAAATGAATTCAGATTTTGATGCCACCAAGGCTGGAATGCAAATTATATTTTACTTAATCCATATGCTTTGCTGTGCTTTCCAAAGTTATTCAGCTCTTAATCTCTCCATATGGGTTGACTGTCAAAGCAATGCTCAGGTACAAACTCTGAGGTACAAATCTTTTTTGGCAGTTAGAACTTTTTTTAATAACGTTCTGTGATGGGTGCCACATCACCAGTAAATTTTATTTAATGGTGATTTAGTTTATGCATAATTAGTTATTCAGTTTCCACTCAGTGCCTTCAAATTCTTTTCATTTCTGAGTTATTAACTGGTGAGTGGGTTTTTAAGCAAATAGCAAGATGAAGATTGTTTACTGATTCCACTCTAGTAAATAATGTAATTCCCAAATCTATCCCTTGCTTGTGTGGAAGTGATGTTTACTGCTTGTTGTCAGAGTACTCTAAACAAGCATTAAATCTCAAATACGCAACATGCTATCCATCAATAAGCTGATGAGTGTTTTGAACTGAAGTGCAGTGCAAGACAACACACATTGTGTATTAAAATATTCCCTGTTGCCTTACTGCCTTGATATTCTTTGATATCCAACTGTTTGTTTGTAGGGTGAGAGTCTAATTTGAAGACCATGTTTTTAACCCTGTGTCAGTTGGCAATGGATCAAATTTTGTATTCTTGTTTTTCCATTTATTCCTGCAGTGGCAAACACAGTTAATGTTTAAAAACTACTTTGAAATATTTTAAGCTTAGATTCCTCTTTTGTGTTTTGGGCTACTTCTCCAAACAAAAAGGAAAATGGTAGTTGAAAATAATAAATGAAGAAATATTATTTCGGTCACTGGGGTCTTTGACATATCAGCCGTTTTTTTAAAGTGTAGAATAACATGCAGGTGAATTCTAAAAGTTTAAATTTGGAATCAAAATCTGTGTTGCTATCTCTGCCGTTTTTATGGGTTAAAATTTTAAATAAACAAAATTATATGTAATGACAGTTTTCTAAGTTAGATTTTTAGTGACATTTTAGTATTCATCAGCATTCAAAGTAATTTCTGTAGCTACATAGCACAAATTCTTTAAGTGATCCTTATTTCTTCAGGAGAAAGACATGCACTGATTCCTTTAATGGATGATTGCAGTTAAGTGTTTACAAAGGAAAGGATTCTAAGAGCAGTGAGGCCAGGCACATCACACACAGGCTAATTCCCATTTTCCTGTGTAAATACAAAATTCACAAGATCCTTGTTCATGGTGTGGAATACAGGTTGTCAATATTCCAACTGGTGGGCATTTTTATGCCCTGATTTTTATTTACTTCAAGCATTAGTGCATATTAATTTTTTTCTTACCACCTAGCTATGCACAGTTACATCTAGAATTTCATGTTATTTTACAAGGAAGAGACACCTAATAATCCCACACAGCAGAGGTAGAACAGAGCCCTGCAGATGACCCCAGTTTTCTCTGAAATCAAAGGAGGTGAATGACGTTTAGTCAGAGCAGGGGAAAGGTGCAGCAGGCCAGGAGGTGCCCTCCAGCCCTGCAGCTTCTAAAATCAGGCACCCACCAAGAGACCCAATGGATCTAGTCCATTTCCCTTGTATTTTTGGAGTGCTTTGTCTTGACAGCAAGAACTTGTCAGGTTAATCAGTTTTCCTGTGGGAATGGACGGTGTATTCCAACGTCGTGGCTGTGTGACAGGGAGGATGACTGTGGAGATGGAACTGATGAAATGACATCCTGTGGTAAGTGCATTTTCTTTTGGGGGGGGAAAGGAAAATTCTTCTGTAACATATAAAACATATAGGGATCTTTTGTCCAATGAAATGATAATGCTGTTTCTGAAATGGCAAATAGAGTTTGTTTGGCTGATAAATAAACCCAAAGCAAATGCAGCATTTTCTATTTAATGAGTTTTTAACTACAATACCAAATATGCAGATCAATCAAGACTTTTTTAATTTACAGCCCATTATCAAATGCTGTCACCCTCAAAAATTATTCTTTATCTCTGCCACATACCTCTCCAATGGGCCCTCTCAGCATATTCTAGATGTCAATAAAATCAGGCTGTTTCAAACCTCAACAGAAGTATATTTGATCTTGTATTTTTCAGTAAAAAAAAAAATAAAAAATCTTGGTTCTATCATGAGAGAGTATCAGCAGCTGACTGCTGCTTTGCTGAGATACTGCAGAGTGTGGTGTGCTCTCTCTAATCAGCTGCTTCCAAACAATTAAGGATTTTAATAGTCACTTGTTTTGCAGGGCACTGGTAACTGCTGTGAGTCTGAGAGCACGAGGGTCAATGAGCTGTCTGCAGATGCAGAATCACAGAACATGATGCGTTGCAGCGTAGAAGCACAGGGTGCTTTGGGTTGGAAAGAACCGTAGAGACCATTTTGTTCCAGCCCCCTCCATGGGCAGGGACACTTCCCACCAGGCCAGAGCTCCACCCAAACTGGCGTGGAGCACTTGCAGGCATGGGGCAAAAAATGTAGTCTTTACATGAATAAAAATACCAGACCCAAAACAAACAAACAAAACCCAAAACCACCCAAACAAAAAAAGCAAGAACTTTCTGGAAGTAACTGACAAAGTGTTATCATCAATGGTAGCTTTTTTTCTTACCCTTTTCCACCCTTGAAGCAGGATAATCACTTCAGTTAAGTTCTTGGTGTTCTCTATGTAATTTTTAAATTAAAATTTATTTTATTTTAAATCTGTTATTTGATGAAGCTGGTTTGGTTTAGTGCTTCATCAGAGTGTGACTCTTTTTGAGCCAAAACTTTGTGAGGTTCAGTAAAAACAAAGTGATTCTAGTTCTCGTCCTAGGAGACTTTTATATTTATGTGGCATGGTTTAAAAATTTAGAAAAAACTCTTCAGTATTTCTCAGAGTGTTTAGCAGGTAAATAATAAATTCACACATCTACCTATGTCATTGGCTTTAGAAGAAAAAGAAGTCTGAAAAAATTCAGACTATATTTAAGTTACTCTATTCAGAAGCATATTAGATAATTATAGAAACAAATATGTGTGTTCAGTACAGATGATCCTTTGTGAATAATATTGTCTCAGATTTCTACTGCTGTACTGGAATGCTGGGAGGAATTGCTTGTGAAGGCTGACATTTTAATCTTGTATTTTATTATGCCAGTGTAGAGTAACTTTATTTCTTGGCTGTTCTTTTGCTTGGTACTTAACCTTCCCATTTTATAGTGCTCCATTTCCTGTCTCTTCCTGGCAGTGCTATTGCAATTGGAGAACCCTTCTGTAAATAAGCACATAGAAAATAGAGTTTGTATCAGTCATCAAGCTTTGGTTAGTCTTAAATATTGGCATAGTGGGAAAACCAGCCTTGGTCTGATGGCAATATAGGACCTAACCATTTATCAGAGAGGAATGAATTTCATGTTGATGAAAAGTAGAGTTTGGACAGTATTTACAGTTTGAAGCCATTTTATTTTTCTTTTTGGTGTCTCAACTTTTTCTCCTCTCCAGATTAAAGACCTGGAAGGTGCAAATGTTTGCTACAGCACACTTGTGTAATTTATGCATGCAGGAAGGTGACAGAATATTACTGAAGAGTAATATTCAATTATGTTAAATAGTTTTTATTTCTTTTTGAACACTTTCACAGAATTCCCAACATGTGAGCCACTAACTCAGTTTATCTGCAGAAATGGAAGATGCATTAGCAGCAAATGGCTCTGTGATTCAGGCAAGTATCAAGTCCTCTATATCTGAAATGAATATGAGAGATATCACATAAATACTGCTTTGATGTTCTTCTTTTCTGAGACTCGTTTTGTCAGCTTGGCTTGTAAGTGGTCAGAGAATAAATAAAGCATTTTAGAATTACTGACCTGACCTAGAAATCAGCAACACTGAAGATTCAGATAAGGAATGGGGCATTGGATATTGTAATGGGTACAAATACTATATTATGTAGAATGAAGTATGAGGATTCATTACTACCAAAAAAAAAAAAAAAAAGGAAAGCAAAAAAAGCAAAGCTATTGCTTTGGAAGTGTTTTCTGTTCTTAGAAAACAAGAAAACAACATGATTTCTGTGACCAATATATCTGATTTTTTGCTTTTTGTGGACAAGTTCAGTTAAATAAATAGCATCCTTGAAGACTGAAGGCCAGCAAAACTTTATAATGTATTTAGTTCTTTTGGCTGGAAAAGTACATATTTGAATGTTAAAATGAATCTCCTCTCAGAGCTTGTGGTGTGGAAGTGATTTTGCTCCAGTCCTAATAACATTGGGTTGGTCCAAAGCATTTGGTGTTCCTATAATTTTATTTGTCTGACAGGAATTTTTAGCTGTAAATGGACGAATTCCCAAAATTATCACAGTGTGCTGATGAATTTCTGTGCATGGAGACCCTTTAGAGTGTACCTAACATATTTATCTCCTTCTTCCCTTGATGACCACGATCAAATTACGGGAATTGCCTTAAGACCATTGTAATGACTGCAACATTAGAGTAATGAGAAACTGCAGTCCATGATTATTTATGTGCTTTCTCCACTTTGCACTCTCGTAAGCACATGGAAACAAAGTTTAATAGTACTGAAAAGAAATTTGTCAGGTTTTCATTTTGTTTTATATGAAGCTGTTTGTGTCTGTGATTAACTATCTTAGGTTATCACAGAGAATAAAGTAAACCAACCGTGTTTGAAAGCCTGGGTTTTTCACACACAGTTAAAGAAATTAAGAAAATCTACAGGCTTCTCATGCTTGCTGGTGTCTCTGATTGAATAATTGAGTAAGGGGTTAGACTATCCAAAATGACAGAGTTGAGTGCTGTTGGTAAATAATATTTAAAGTATTTTGTGCATTAGCAATGATTTGATGCCTGTGGGCAGAAAACATACTACTTTATTTACAGGTTTTTTTTGCCGTTTTCAAAATTATTTTCCCTCCTTACCTATTTAATTCAGAAATTTTATATTTTAATATTTAAAAATGCTGTTTGCAGATGACGACTGTGGTGACGGCAGTGACGAGCTGGGCTGTGTTCACTCATGTTCAGCTGATCAGTTCAGGTGTCAGAATGGCAGATGTATCCCAGGGCACTGGGCCTGTGATGGTGACAACGACTGTGGAGATTTCAGTGATGAAACCAAAACAAACTGCAGCAGGGAAGGTTAGATTTATTTATTTTTTTCCCCAAGTTTTTAATACGGAGAATAATTTGTTATAAATACCTGACCTCCAGCCAATGGGAAAAGAGGAGATGCTTTTAACCTTGGTAAAGGCTGGAATGGGAAATATGTCAGGTGCAATGTGATAACACAGAAGTGTATCATGAAGAGAAAAAAAACAAAACATGTATTACAAAGAGATAAGTTTTACAGTTTTACTTCAAGGAATTTTGCTAGATGTGGTGTTTGTCTTATTGCAGAGATGCATGCTGTCTAGGTGAAGAGACAGAAGCATTCTTTAAGTTATTGATATTTTCTGTTTTTTTAAATTTCAACAGTAATACTCTCATTTTTGTGTGATGTAAGTCTTTTTGGTTTTTTTTATATAAAAGTATTTTAACAAACTTCAGCCCTATTTAAATGCTAAACATTGTATTTATTGGGCTGGGGAGAGAAAGGAAGGATGCTTATGGCAAAGGATAAAGAATAATCAGATAAGAATGAGGGAATATCTTCCATATTTTCCTCTTAATGTTTTTTTTCTACAACAAAGTAATTGTACACATTGTTATTGGTCCCTTTCCATAACTTTAGATTTTAAATCTAGTTGGATACCTCATACAAATACATGAATTATCAGAATGTCATATTAATTTTATACATTCACAAAAGTAAATTTTATCTGATCAACCCACTTTTACCCCGTTCATTTCCATTTTAAACTTAAAGCCTTGCTCTAACTTTTTACAATAGAATACACAAATGTTGATTATGTAAGGGAAAAAAACCAACAAAGCAATGTTAAATAAAATAAAATATATATTTATAAGCAGTGCTATAAGAATTGATTCAAATAATGCTTCTTGGTACAAGCAGGGAAGTATAAGTATGCCATTACTTTGAAGTTCATGCTATTGTCGTTAGTACGTTATTAAATAATAGAAATACAGTTGTAATAGCTTGGGAAAAGAAAAGCAAGAATAAAATTGAAATGGCCATAAGCTAGAAAATGCTTAGAGAATTATGTATGTGATGAATAATTAAAACCTCCCAGTAATTATTGTTTGAAGCAGTCAGCACTGATTTCAGGGCTGCACTGAGTGAAGCCCCTTTGCTGTGGGGTTTGGAACTGCTCCAGCTGCTCCTGCAGTGCTGTGACAGCACAAACCAGCAGGTGTGGGGGCCTTGTTGGGGCACAGGTGGGACCTCTCAGGTTCTGTGCATTAGGAGAGGGACCTTGTTGGGTAAAAAAGGAGAAGGAGGACAGATGAGGGAAAGTAGCTTGAGGATTAAGCACAGGGTTTATGAAACACCAGGGAAACTTCATCAGCCTTGTTCCTTACACCTCCAAACTCCTTCCTGTCTGACAGATGTGAAAAAAAGAAATAAAAATTAGTATTGAGCATGTGCTGGAGGGGGAAGTGAAGGAAGTGAGGAGGTAAGAAAGAGTTTGTCTGAAGCTTGTGTTGAAGTGGTCAGTTATAAGGTGGAATAGGGTGTTTTGAGTGTTGTACTGGGGAACTCTGATTTTGGCTTGGGTTAGGAAGAGGATTCTAAGCCAGTGTAGACTTGGAATGGAAAAAAAAAACAACTCACACGAGCAAATTCTTCAATGTAATTCTTATTTTTCTAAGAAACTCCCTCTCCTGGAAGGTGCAGTGGGAGGGAATTTCAGTGCAGCCCTGACGGGAGCTGCGTTCCTGAGCTGTGGCGCTGCGATGGAGAGAAGGACTGTGAGGATGGCAGCGATGAGAAAGGCTGCAATGGAACTCTCCGGGTGTGTGATGAGAAAACAAAGTTCTCCTGCAGGAGTACAGGTAGGGGCTTGCAGATGCGTTTTCCTCTCACTTGCTCTGCGTGGGTTGGTGTGAGTTTGTGTTGCTTCATCTCATATCTGCTCTTTAACTGATGCTTAATACTCATAAGGTGAGGTTACCCATTGTATTCCTGCCAGGAAAATAATATTGATTTACCTGTCCTGTTTTCTGATTTAAAATATGAAATGGATGAGTTTTGAGATTACTTAAAGCTGAATCCACTCTCTATGATAGTACATCACACCAAATACTTAAATAAAGCACTTAATAGTACTCTGAAGTTCAGGTATTTTCTTCACTTTCCCCTCTCTGGCCCTAGAAATAAGTTGAATGAAACAGTATAGAGTACCTTGAATATTTGAAGAATTACAATTACAGCACTGGAAATTTGAAGTGCAGTATTGGAAGAAAAATACATTATTTGATTGTGTTTAAAACCAATTTTTTTTTTCTCTAAGTGTGCTACACTAAAAGGTGGGGTAAGAATGTGGCAATCATTGCATAAGGATATGAAATGATATAAACAAAAATGCTTAGATGGAACTTTTTTTTAAGGGAAAGTCCAGTTAAAGAAGAAATTAATACATGTCAGCACAGTATTAATATTTTTGTGATTTCTGTCAAAGCTTTGTGTGATATTAGGGCTAAAACAACTTCCACAGCAATATTTAAAGCTGTAAGAAGTAGGAATAGTGTTGCCATTGGACAACTACAAATATTGAAGGAAGGGAAAACCCATTCTAATGCCTGTGTTACAGCTAAGCATGATAGATGTGTCAGAGGGGATGTGTGATCTCTGTACAAAAGTATCTTGCTGTTCCTTGGATTTTAAAGTTATAAAAATCATGATGTCTTGAAAAAGAAGTATGGAACACTGAATTGTGTCTAAAAAAAACACATTTCCTTTTGTGTCCCAAAAGATGTGTAGAATAAGTAGCTGTCACATTAAATTTTTTCTATAGGTAAAAATGGATTATTCACTTCCAACAGAGTGGTCTGTTTCCTGAAACTGAGTGATGGAAACCCTGATACTGGAAATAGCACCAGGAGCAAGTGTGTTTCCTAGTGCCTAAATGGGGAAAAGCTAACACCAGTCCAAGTGGCCAAAGCACAATTATTAGAGGCAAGAAAGGTGAATAAATCTCAATAGATGAGGTTTATTTTCATCAGCTGCATTTGGAAATCTAATGAGACAAGATATTACTACTTTAGTTAAGAGAAAGCAAAATAGGTTAGAAGCAGTGTGGAATTCAAAATGGAATGTAGATTTTAGTTATTAGGCTTTGTTCCTTTCAGAAAAGCTTGCTTCTTAGGCTGGGTATTGGTTTCTTACTTGTCCTGAATGATTTTAGACACAGAGAATGGAAACCCCTGATGGTGGTAAGCTAAGATTTTCCAAACACAGGAAATAGCAAGGATTTAAATTCAGCATAATTGTCTGAATCAGCTGTTTTTTTTCAACAGAGAGCTAGAACTCCATTTCAAAGTCCACAGTCCAAGCTGCATTCCCTCATTATGTACGTCCCTATGTTTGTAGTAAGGGTAAAGGAGGGCACTGTCTCAGTGTACAAGGTGAAAGGTGATTTCTCTGGCTGTCACATAGAAACACAGGAAAACAAAAATTTTCATCAAAAATTTGCTAAATTCAAGGGTACATGGCTTTGATTTGAAGGAAAATGCAATTGTCCTTGTTTGTTGTTTGGAAACACCACTGGAGCAAGCAGTTATGACAGTCATAATTTTCTCTTTTGCAATATTCCTTCCTCCTGGAAGGAGCAAAATTTGGAGGAGGCATGCAGTAATGCACTGTAGCAGAAAACAGCAAAGGCAAATAAATTTTTGTTCAGCTACTTTTCCATTTGTTCCATGTGGTTTGGACAAAGGAGTAATAATGGGTTTACGAGAAATAGTTACTGGAATGTTCCAGAAGAAGTGCAATTTTCTCTGTGCACGATTCTAAAGAAATAATGCTGTCTGGCTTGCTCATTTATGGCAGTGTTCTGGCGAGGAGGCGCTGGCTAATTGTCCCCTCAGACACTGCTGGGTGGGGACATCTGATACAGAATGTGATGGGTCTGTGTAGGAACACGTGTGTGGAGGGAGCCAAAACAGCCAGTGCTTGAGGAGGGAAGGGGCAGCTGGTGAGAACAGTAATAGTGAGATGGTACTGCCCATTTTTTGCTTATTTCTTTCCATTTTGTGCCTGTAATTAGTAGCTGCAGGGTCTTTCCTTACTGTGGCTTTTGTGGCTTTGGCTGATGTTTCACAATGCCACAGGGATGAGTGCCAAGCTACAAAACCAGGGTTTGTCAGCATTCAGCCAAAAGGGATTTTTCTGCTTACAGGGGAGGTGATCTCAAGAGCCCATCATACCCAGCTCCTTTTCCAATATCCAGTTAAGGATCTATGGCAGAGTGTATTCTAAAACTTACAGAGATTCCCTGTTGTCATTTGCCTCTGGTAGTGGAACATTTTATTCCTAGCAAGTCATCTGACTCCTTTGGATATTAAATGATTTATGGGTCCCTAAAAGCATTATTTGTTGAATAAACAAATACTTTGCCTCTCCCCTTGCACATCTTCCATTTCTGTTTTGTGTTTTTACACCTTTATTATTTTGGTTGTTCTTGCTGGAACTGTCCAGCCTGGGCAGTCCTTGAGCTGCTGTATCCAAAGTCAGCCAAAATGCTGCAGGGTACTTGAGCTACCAGATTTCAGAATTGCTTTTCTAATTTTTTTTTTTTCAAAACCATCCCATGTTTGTTTGTAGTGATGTGTGATGAAAAATCTACTAGAGGTTGCACAGCAGTAGGATGTGAGAAGCAGTCATTACCTGATTGAGATTGACTACTCTTGGGCTGCTGCTAGCCAATTATTTTCTGGTTTAAAATTAGATTAGGCTTCTTTTAAATTAGACTAGATTAATTTAAATTGTACAAAGGTCCAACTTTCTATTTTAAATTCTGGTTCTGTCCTCCAAAAATTATTGCAGGCATGTACTTCAGCTCAATTTTATGTACTACATAAATTTATCCTTTTTATTCCATCTCCCTACTTATCAGTTAGTAGTGCTGCACCAAGAGCAGAATCTGTGCAATCTCACTTAAAATGTCATCTAATTACTCTAATGATCATAATAAAGTACTTCTGTGAAGACAAATGCAGAAGAGCCATGAATACTTCAGTTTAGTAAGCAGTACATCTGAGCTGTAATGCTTATTTGTCATACTTACTGTTATTTTTATTTTTTCAAGCAGCAGTTGATGGTATCCAACCATTTCTGATGCTACTCTGGACTACTTTTTTATACTTTGTTTTTTGTTTTTATTTTCCTTACATGTAATAATATATTAGAGGGGAAAAAATATTTTGAGGACAAAAGTAGTATTGGTTTGGAATGGAAAATAAGGACTATACATAGAGGTAATCAAATCAACGGGTGCAGATCACAGTGATGCTGGAAGATTATAACAAAAGCAGCACTGGTGCTGTCTGGATGAGTCCAGATTAGATTTGTGACCAAAGAATCTGGTGCTGAGGAAGGCTGGGAAGGAAAGGTTTTCCATCCAGAAATGTGATGAGAAAATTGGTAGTGTTTTTATCCTTAGTTCATGGCCACATTGTTTTCTGTGGTATCAGCTCTCTTCTTCTTTAGGCCTTTTTTTTGGCTTTTTTTTTTTTCCTCCTGTCTCATCCAGGAGTCATTCATAAACATCTGCTTTGTACTAAAATCTGTAAATTGAGAAATGACCACATTTTTGAACCAATGTGATTCAGTCTAAGTCCCATGTGTGTTCTACAGGACAAGTGAGATCACCAACCATCACAACATTCTGTTAAATGTGTCAGGTTGGAACATCCTGTAATATTGATGGGATGGAGATTGAGTCCATGCTATAGTTTAGGAAGGTGTTACATTACAGCTTTAGGCAGTAAGAACTATCTGCCAGAGGAAACTGTGCAATTAATGCTCCACCAAAGTAGTTTTCCTGTGGTTGAAGATATACTCGGTCAAAAAACCTCCTTCAGTATCCTGACAAAAACTGAAGGGGTGTATAAGTAGTTAATTCTGTTGATAATATTTGCAGGAAATCAAAAGCATTGGAGAAGCATTTGGATCAGGCTTTCCCACATAGCTGCTGCTCAGGCTTCCTGATTCACTGTGTTACACAAAAGAGCTTTGGAAAAGGGCAGATACAGCTATTGAGGCAATTAATTTATGATGGAATTTTACTAAAGAGGTTCCTGGAAACCAGAAGTGTGAGTTTCACTAAGGGGCAATAAAGGAAAAATACTTTAGTGAATTTTAACTAATGATTTCAAGACAGTCATAATATTTCATGAAGTCCATCTCTTCAGAATCTTGGCAAAGATTAATTCCTCGAAAGTATATTCTACTTAAGAACATGTCATATCTATCATAATGAAAGATGAATTTTTCATTATAAAACATATCTTCACTAAGGTACAAGAAAAGCAGGGAAACTGATTTTCTCTGTAAACATTTGAATGCATTAAAGATTAGAATAACAGATTAGGAGCACTACTGGAAGCAACTTCAATTTACTTTGGGATATGGTTGGTTTGGTTCATGTTGGTATTTTCCATTAGCTTGCATTCTACTGCTGTGTTATAGTAATATATAAAATCAATGAGCATTCAAGATAATAAAGAACAGGGACACTTTTTTTAAACACTTCTGATGGCATGCAATGATAAGCTGCATACATATAGTGCATACAGTTTTGTTTCCTCATGTCTGTGCAGTTCTGTCTTTTCAGTATGGGATATTTGGGACTTTGGCCACTAAAGAAAATGGTGCAAGATTTTCTTTCTAATTGCCACCCCTCCCTGTTTGTTTTCAAGCTGATTTTGCACTGGCAAAAATGATGTTCTGTTGTTTAAACCTCACATTCAGTGTAGTATGATTCTGAAGTTTCACTTCTTGCTTTTCTTCACCAAAAGTGAGAACAATCTCACATTTTCCTCATGAGTGCAGCAGAATCGTGGGTCTTTTTCAGTTTTCTTGTTTCACTGTCTTTTATCCCCTTGACTTTCTGTGAGGATATTAACTATTTTTGCATCAAAAGAAGACTAAAATGTCGAACCAAGTGCATTAAACCAATCTTCAACAAATGTGTCCTTTTAAGAAAACTGAAATCTGGTATTGTATAAGCTGGGAAGGGTGGGCAGGAAGTTGTGTCCGTTCATGCTGAGGAGGTTTGAACTTGGGAGTCTCAGGCTTTGCCAGTCAGTGCCTGGGCATCCCCCAGAATTGCTGTTAATGGAAACATTCCCAGGATCTTTTTCCCATTCCAATTGAATTTTTCTCTGAATAACTAATTCATGGGGAAAAAAAAAATCTAGATGAGCTTCATTAGCTGTGGTTCTATCTGTTCTCTCTCTATTAATTGGAAAATAAAATACATGACATTTCTGTTCAAGCTCAGTGTTATCAAAATTTGCAGCTAAACCCTCCTGGCTGTAGGTAGCAAGTAGAAAAATAGGTTAGGACAGGAGCACACATACACACCTGTAAGTGTCAGCATTCTCAGTTTTGGTTCTTTTCATTTAAATCCCTCCATTTGTTGATTCTAATTTAATACCTCCATGATTTTAAAGATTAAAACCCTTTTTCTAATCAAGAGGCTTCCTTGCCTCTCTAAACATTGATGGTCATTGTAAATTCCTTTTCTCCCTTTTGAGACATGATCTGAACACTGATTTGACAAAACGGAGGTAATTTAAGAAATTTTGTCTGCTGTAGCTATTTTGCCTAAAAGCTGCTCATTTATCTGACATCACTGGGGAATGGATTGTGTCTATTTCTAGAAAGATTTTTGCTTTGCACACCCATGCTAATTAAAAGTCGTGTATTGAAACATTGCTTCCATGGAGGGCTGTTGCTGTAGAAGATAAAAGAAGAGAGATGAAGAAAAGCAAAAATTAAAAATAATTAGGAAATTTTAGCATCATTTGGTGTATTTCACAGATTTTGAGGTTGTGTCCTGCCTGTATGCACTTTTGTGCAGCGCACAAATAAGTAGGGCTGGTGTTGTTTGGAAAATTAGATTGTCAAAAGTTCTGTGAACGATGCTACAGAGTATAAGTGCAAGTTGGTTTCTTTCTGCACATCAAAGAGGAAAAAAGTATTAATAGAAAATAATAATAATAATAATAATAATAAAAGAGAAATCTGTACATTGTTTTGAAGGTTTTTTTTTCCTCCTAAAGTTTGCCTCCAGTCTGATTTGCTGTGTTTATTGTCTCTTTTCCCCAAGGGAGATGCATTAGCAAAGCGTGGCTATGTGATGGCGATATTGATTGTGAGGATCAGTCTGATGAGGATAATTGCGAGGGCTATTTGTGTGGACCACCAAAATACCCTTGTGCTAATGATACCTCCATCTGCCTACAGCCTGAGAAGCTCTGCAATGGGAGAAGAGATTGTCCTGATGGATCTGATGAAGGCGATCTTTGTGGTACTTTTTAGACACCTTTTTCTGATTGCTCATGATGCTGCCTCTTGTGATAGCTCCTGTTGAGGAAAAGGTTCTCCTACTGAAATTTTAGCACTGGGGCCTATGTGAGGATTTTAGTTTAGTTAAAGTCATACTGAGTTTATGCTTGAAGTTTTAGCTTTCTTCAAATAAGGCAAAGGAGACAAGTGTTTAGTTTTCAAGCCCCTTAAAACGTTCCTGGAGGTAAACAATTTAAAGGGTGTCAATGTGTAGGAAAGGACTTCAGCTCATCTGCAGTTCTCTCCAACTACAGAACTTGAGTTCCTACCATAGAATTGTTTGGAAGGCACCTTAAATGTCAGTTTGTTCTGGCCTCCTGCTTAGGAGGGATACTTCTGTTAGACCAGGTTACTCCAAACCCCTTTCAACCTGGCCTTGGACACTTCCAGGGATGGGGCAGCCACAGCTTCTCTGAGGCCAAGGCCTCAGTACTCTCAAAGTCAAAAATTTCTTCCCAGTATCAAATCTAACTTGTCCTCTGTCAATTTGAAGCCACTCCTCCTTGTCCTGTCACTGCAGGCCCTTGTCCAAAGTCCATCTCCAGCTCTGTTGGAGCCCCTTTAGGCCCTGGGAAGGACTCTAAGGTCTCCCTGGAGCCTTCTCTTCTCCAGGCTGAACACTCCCAGCTCTCAGCCTGTTTACAGAGCAGAACTGCTCCAGCCCTCAGAGTGTTTTTGTGGCTTTCCCTGCACTGGCTCCAAAATGTCCCCATCCTTCTCATCTTGGGGGCCCCAGAGCTGGGTTCAGTCCTTCAGGTGGAGTCTCACAAGAACAGAGGGGAAGAATCTCCTCCTTTTGAGGTACAGCTTTGTTTGATGCAGTCCAAGACACATTTGGCTTTTTGGGCTGCAAGCTTCTAGGTCATGTTGTGCTTCTTATCCACTAACACCTCCACTTCCCCCCACTCAGGGCTGCTCTCAATCCATTATTTTCCCATTCTGTTCTTGTGCTTGTGATTGCCCTGAATCAGTACAGGTCCTGGTATTTGGCCTTGTTGAATTTCAGCATTCAGGTGGCACAGGCCCCACCTTTCAAGCCTGACAAGGTCCTTCTGGTCCATCTTTTCCCTGCTGCATCACTCACACAACTCTGTCTGATCAGAAACTTGCTGAGGGTGCCCTCAAACCCACTGATAAAGGTGATAAACCGTGTCAATCCTAACACAGAGTCCTGAGGATCACCACTTGGACATGGAGCTATGCCAAAACCTTGAAGGGTTCGGTAAAGCTAACAGATGAATGGTTGCACATCAGATAATTTTAAAAACAAGTATTAAATCTGTTTTAGAAATATAAATTTTTGTTTGCCCATCTTGGAGGCTTTTGTAGGTGTTTTAGTTGGCTTTGCTATATACAACCTAACTGGTAGCTTTTGCAGTCCATAATTATTGTTTTTCCACGTTATTTCAGATGAATGTTCGCTTAACAATGGTGGGTGTAGCCATCAGTGTTCTGTGGTTCCTGGAGGAAGAATTGTGTGCTCCTGCCCTGCAGGATTCAATCTTACTGCAGACAACAAAACTTGCGAGATTATGGATTTCTGCACCAAGCACCTCAAGTGTAGCCAAGTTTGTGAACAGCATAAAAATACTGTCAAGTGCTCATGTTATGAAGGCTGGAAGCTCAGTAAGGATGGAGAGAGTTGTGTGAGTACTGGTAAGTTGAAATTTGGTGCATGTTCAATATTCAGGATGTTAATAGCTGTGATGGCAATTTACTGAGAGCTTCTTTCACTTGTTATTTTTTCCTATATGTGAAATCCAGGCTGGGATTGCCCAAATGTGGGGTTGATTGCAATCTATGGACTCATTAAAACTGTCCCTATTCTTGATGTACAAAGGGATATTGAAATATTAGGATGTTGCTAACCTAAGAAGGCTAATACCAGATGTTTCTAGGAATGTTAATATGGTATAATTCTTAAACTGTTAGAAGTTTTATACATAAAAAAAAAACTATATATAGTTTTTCATGTACAGTTAATATAAATGGGCATATATGTATAAACACTGTTTTGCATTCTATATGGGAGATTTAATATGTATTTTTAAGAAATGGATCAATCATGATAATGATCAGTATTGGTTGAGGGTTTAGAAGGTTAATTTTGAATGTGCAATTATAAGCTGCCTGTTAGCATTCAATATTTAAGATGGGTTTTTTTTCCCTAAGGCATTCTGGCACTTGTTTTTTGGCAGCAGTAAGAGCCTGCTCAGCTCACTAATTGAGGTGAAAACCAACATGAGCCAAAACAGGAGAGGGGGATGTATTCCCCTTGTTGTTCACTCTTAATAAGTACTGAGGCATCATTTGGAAACCATGTTAGGGGAGTGTGTTTTTCAGGTGCAGTGTTGTGTGTAAAACAGAAACATGCATGTGCAATATAAACTGTTATCACACCTTTACCTCCCTGCTAGGGACTTAAAAATAATATTGAGTTTGCTTTCTACATTTTTATAATTCAGTTTTCTTTGATTCAGGATTCTTTGATAATTTTATTCTATATTGTCTCTATTCTTTCATAGAGTTTATCAACTCTGAACAGAAATATCTTCCACATTCTCTTTTGCTTATTTGGATATTTCACAATTCAGTAAATATGATTAAGATATTCTTTATTTATTCTTACTCAGCAGTGATTGCTGCCAAAGTTCTTGTTTTATGTCAGTGCTTTGGTCTGGTTCCCAATGAGTTTTGATTAATCTGATTTTCTATATTATGGACACTTCCAGTAACTGAAAAATAGTTCATTCTTATTGGGTTAGGGAAAGGAGAGGATTAAAGGAATTTAAGAGAGTGTTAGTAACTCATATGAGGAAAGCTTGAAACAAACTTTAAACCAAATCAGGTAGAAATGACTGATATTTGGAAACTAAATGGGGAAAAAAGTGAAGTATACTCACTTGTGGTATAAGATAAGAAAAAATAGACCACAGTTTCTTGGGTTTCTTAAGCCCATGAGATATTTCTGCTTAATGTTTACTGCTGTTGGTGAGAATCTGAAGTTACAAACTGATTTCTCCAGATTTGTTTTCAAAGAATGTAATACTAAATATATGATCTGAGACCTGTGGTGTCAGCTGATATAAAGAAAAATGATCCTTTTTTTACAAACTGTAATGATGCTACCCTAATGCCATCAAAGCTGTGACAAAATTATTCCATATTAAATATGGCATGTGCTTTTAGGGGCACAAATCATCTTGGCCCTTTTCAGTTTATTTAATTCAAGAGGCATGGGAAGTTCTCTGGAGGACAGATGCTCTGACACTTCAGTTGCTGACTGTGTGAAGGGCATTTTAGGAGAGTGAGAATAATTTTGGTTTCTTTTGTGAACCTGTGAGACTCAAAATGTCCCTATCATCTGAGTCTCTGAGCATGAGATCCTGAATGAACTTAGAATGAAGAAAATACTTTTATATCATACTATTAGAAATAAAGTTCAAAGTGACCTTATGAAGACAAGATGTCCCCCAAATGCCAAACTACTATTTCAACAATTTCAGTTGTTATGAAGTAATTCTTAGAATAGCCATGGTGATTTAAGATGCCTTGAACCAGGTGTGTATTCTATTAGAACAGTAACTTGTAATCTGTTTTCCAGGAGAAAAAATAAATTACTCACAAGAAAATGAGAACATTGCCCTTTACCTTTTTTTCCTCTATCTGAAATAGCATTTTCCCATGTATAAGAAACATTTCACAAGTACACAGCAATAACATGTGAACTTAGTATGCAACATATTTTCAGAATATGGTAAAAATATTAATTTGTGAGCCCATTAGAAGGGGTATATGAGTGCTGAAAATGCAGGAATTATGTGATTCTAACTTTTTTTCCTGATTGCATTTCAGTATCAGAAAGTGTGCTTGTCCAGGGAATCTAATGAATTGCCAGTGAAATATAATGAGTTACAGAATAATAAGTATATAGAACTAAAATGCTTGAATTGAGCAGTTCTTCTCTTTCCAGTTTCTTTTTCCAAGCCTCTCTTAGTTCCCTCTGTTGTATCTCATTTCTGCTTATTTTGCTTTCATTTCTTGAGCATTTTAAATGTTGCCTTTTTTCTCCTCCAGGCTTTCTACACTTTCCATGCCTCCTGTTTTCATCTCCTTTGCTTGTTGATGTTCTGGCATTGTGACATTACTGACTTCCCAAACTTTAAATGTTTCCTTTAGATTTAAATTTGTATTGATTGAGCTAAGAGTATGTTACAGAGCTCCATTATTCAGATGGAAAGTCAATACAAATTATATGTTTTCATTCTTGTGTTCCTGGTTTCTCTTAAAACACATTTCAAAATAGGTTGTGCTGATATATTGCACTTGCTCTTTTAAATGATGATAAGCATTCGGGAAAAAAACCAACTGATCTTAAAAGATATTTAAATTTCATACTTACATTCAACCTTTCAGACTGATATTTTAATAAATGTTAGATGAGCTCAGAAACACTTAGTTTAAAGTTGATTGTCAGCCTTTCCTAAGCACTGGAAACTGTTATAACACTTCATATATATGAATATATTGAAACTGTTATATCACTTCATATATATGAATTTTTTTTTTTTTTTTTTTTTTTTAATAGAGGATGGTCTGTCTGACTGTTTGATCTGTCTTAGCTGGTTTGAAACTCAAATTTGTTATAATTCCCAGATACCTTTCAATACTGAAATGGAGAGGGGAATAGTCCAATCCTCTCTGAGCTTCATCAAGCTTTTAATTAAGGTTTCTTTTCAGAATCTTTATCAAGTTATTGTTTTTCTTTAAGGTAATTTTCATAAAAGCACAGTGTAGATTACTTGCTGTGCTGTTGTTGTTACAGTGAGCTTCAATCAAACAATCAGGTTCAATCAGAATTTTTCCTAAGAAAGAATTTGAAATTTAACCCACTGAAAAATGTGAGGCATTATTCTTTATAGAATCTTTTTTGATGGCATTGTGGGGGCAGTTTTCTTCTAGCAGAGATTTATTTCTTTTACAGTTTTTCATGTAGCTTATACTTTGTTTGCCTCATATATTTTATATCCTAACCTTTGTGGTAAAAAAAATTGAGGCATTTATGAAATCACAGAGTGCAGAAATGTATGATTTTTCTCAACAAATTGATAAGAGTTTATTTTCCTGAAAGTTTTAAAGAATGTGATCAATAACCATTGTATTTATTTTAGACTTTACAGAAATTATTTTAATCAATTTACAGAATAAAAAGTATTTGCTCTCGATTTATAGAAGATTAATCAGGAAAATAACATCAAATTTTGAGTTTATTGGGTAATGGAAGCATTTTTTTTTTAATTTATTTGATTGAGCCTGAAAATCCCAATTCCCTGTAACGTAGCTGATTTTATAGAGCCATTGAATGATCAGGTTGGAAGGAAGATCAAAGCCCAGCTAATGCTGCTGCTGTTTATCTGCTTTCCAAGACCTTCAGGACACCTTCAGTGCTAAACTCCAAGTGTCCCAGGGGTGAAATGTTTTGTTGACTCACTCTCCTGAAAACTTTTGTTTTTCTGGGCTTTTTGAGTCTTCCTGGTCCAGTTTAAGCCTTTAATCCTTGTTATTTATACAGAAAACAGGATTTTTCCTGTTTTCATTTCATAAGCCTTTTATGTCTTAAGGGAATTTTACATGCCTCCACTCATCTTCTTATTCCAGTTTTTTAGACTAAGCAGTTCCAGATTGTTCATTCTTCCCTTACAGGCCATGATTTCTGAACCCCTTGGAACAGCTGCTCATTTCCACTTGTATTTCTGTACTGATTCACACTCCTCTTCAAGAGCTGTGCTCAGAGGAGGGTGCAGTGTTGCAGCCTGTTGTCAGCAGAGCTTAGGGTTTTGTTGTCTTTTTTTCAATTGTAAATCCTGTCAAGATCCCATTGAAGTTTAATCCTTCTCATAATTTGCACTGTAGGTTATTTATCTTAAACTGTGCTTCCTCTATTTTGAATGAAAAAAAAATTCTAACATAGCACAGATTTTTTTTTTCTCCCATTATGTTGTTAATTGCTGAGAATTACAAAAAAAGTTGATAGTGAGGATTATGACTTGTGTCCTTATGAGTTGGAATTGCCAAAAACCCCACAGATCAGTAGCCTCCTGTATAACAGTTGCCAATTAATCAGAATTTGGGAAGTTCCATTAAAGTGTGTCTCAAGTTCAGATAACTGGTGCTTGTGAAACAGGTCCTAATGTCAGTGATCCTGTTCTGCACTAAATTATTTAACCTCTGCAGAGCTTTGAATAATTTGCTTTGCAGAAAGTCGTTCATTGCTTTAACAGATGGGAGGGTCACTGGGAACGTTCAAGGCAGGTTGTGAACAAGTGCTTCAAGAGCAGAAACACAGCTCTTCTGAGCTGCTTGATTAGCCTAAAACATCACAGATAATTTAATGTGTGTGTGCAGTGGGTGTCAGGAGGAGAGGAGCTGCAGGAGGAAGTGAGCAGTGAAGTGTTCAAGGGAATGAGAAGGGATAAACTGGGTAGCTCTCAGGAGCCTTGAGAAGCAGGAGTATTGCCTATTGCCGTAAACTGCCAATAATCTTTTTGTCCTGGTTTAGGGCAAATTTGGTGGAGAATTTCCAAATTAGGGCCCCTCCAGTAAGCAAACCCCCATGGCCCCTCCCCCCAACTGGTTCGGGAAGGATTCCTCAGAGAGAAGTGGAAAGAACCTGTTTATTTAAAAGGCACAGCACCCCCCAGCACACAAAATGAACAATACCAGATGGCAACACTCTGAAAAGAGATGATAAATTCAGAAAGTCTCTCTTGGGGGGTGGTCACTCTGTTTTCAGTCCCTCCGGCACTGGGGCAGCTGCTGCCCAGAGTAGGCCCCACTAGGCCACAAGGTGCAGACTCTTGGTGTTTCCCAGGTCCCAGTCCGGAGCAGGTTCAAAATGGTCAGAAAAAGGAAAGGAGAAACAGTCCAGGAAGAAATTGGACAGTTTAGCTAAACTAGCTAATGAGCACAAGCAAGCAGAAGCGGAGCAAGAGCGAGAGAGAGCAAAGCGAAAAGCAAAAGCAGCAAAAGCAAAAGCTGCAGTCTCTGTGTCCTGCCAGACTGATAAGAAAACCAAAACAAAACTTTCCCTCTTCAGAGCCAGTCTTAAAGGTACAGAACATAATATCCAACATTAACAGAACACATGAATGGGGATAGAAGCATCATAACGTCACCCTAGGACACTTTTACATAAAGAAGTTTAGTTGTGTGGAAAGCAAGCCTCCCAGTATAAACTGTGTTTCACTCTAGGAGAAGGAACTCAGAATATTTTGGGGGGAGCAACTGCTTCACCACAGAAAAGGCTTGCTGTAAGAAAATATCTTTATCAACATGGATATACTGAGTTGATTCAACAGTTTATAGAATCCAATTTTTTGTCTTCTTTGTTTGTTTTATTAACACAGCTACTTGCTTGAAAAACCTTTCCTAATGTGTGGTAGAAGTATAATAAAAAAAAAAAATCAATTTCATCATATGGTTGACCAATGCTGATCATGTTTAGAGATATTTTTATGCTCTTTGGTATCACTTTGGCACAAATCAGGCAGCATTAATTCATTAACAATGGAAGGAGAAAGTCATTGGTAGCTGGATTTGTGATGACGTGGCATCAAATGTTCATTTTCTTGCTTGATTGGCATGAGGGGTTCTTTATGCACTTCAATTGAAAACACAAGGTACACTGTATATTCAAAAGGTGCTTTATGTATTAGTAAATGGTTTCAGCTGATTGGCTTTTGAAACAATGTATGTTTTAATGGTTTCATTTTTCTGAACCTTTTGAGAAGCAGATTTTAAATTTGATAATGCTCTAATTATGGGCTCATAATGCTAGAGCTACAAAATACAGTTCAACAGTTGAGTCTGATATTCCCAAATTTAATGTCTAATATCTCTAGTTGGGATCAAAGATAATGCTAGAAGGGAGAATTAAGTAGTCTGTTGGACTGAAAAAGTAATTGAAAGACTCCTTATCAAAAGATGAATTGTTTTAATCATCTCTTTCTCCTGATAAAGTATTCTGTTTTTCACCTTCCACTTGTCATTTATATCAATTTGTTGCAATATCTTTTTTTATTATTCCTTTGAAATGTTTAATCTTCGTCTTCCAGATCCATTTGAGGCTTTCATAATTTTTTCTATTCGACATGAGATCAGAAAAATTGATCTTCACAAGCGTGACTACAGCCTCTTAGTTCCTGGTTTAAGAAACACAATAGCCCTGGATTTTCACTTCAGTCAGAGTTTACTGTACTGGACAGATGTGGTGGAGGATAAAATTTACAGAGGGAAGCTCTCTGATACTGGAGGTATGGATTGAATCTTTATTTCCTTAACAGTTGGAACACCTGCAGTTACAGGGCGTGAGACCGGGTCAGTCATAACTGAGCTGCCATCCTCAGAAACAGAATTTATGATGGCATTCTGCCTTTCACAAGGGCCATATCAAGGCTGTACTTCATTTCCAGGCCGAAAAAGACTTTTGTTATCAAAGTTTCCTTTTGCAGAGGGAAGAAAATGGCAAATGCAAAGAACTGGTGTTTCTTCCTGCTCCAATGAGTGCAATATTGATTTATTTCATTTTTTTTGCAGTTTATCTTCACCTTATTAAAAAAGTATAAAATTTTTTCAGATGTCTGATAAATTAGCTCCTCTCACTAGGTGAGAGATTCTCCTTTAAAATTTTATAGCATCCAGAAAGACTTTTTCTTTGCTCTGGTGACATACTGATGGCCTATAACTCAATATAATCTCATGATATATACAAAAGAGTTTCTACAAAATGTTCTTTGTTGAAGTGTATGTTCCAGTGCTTTCATCTAAAAGGCAAACCCCAAAAAATCCAGAAATTACTCCAAGAACATCTGATAAGCTTGTATGTCCATGTTCATTCTACCAGTCTCTACATCAGTTCTTTAAGAATCTCTTTTCCTCTTTCTTACTTTTAACTTTTTCTTTAAGGTGTTAGTGCCATTGAGGTTGTGGTGCAACATGGCCTGGCCACTCCTGAGGGTCTGACTGTGGATTGGATAGCAGGAAACATTTACTGGATAGACAGCAATTTGGACCAAATTGAAGTGGCAAAACTCGATGGCACTTTGAGGACAACGTTAATTGCTGGAGCTATGGAGCACCCAAGAGCTATTGCTTTGGATCCCAGATATGGGTAACTATAAATTATAAAAACATTATTTTTCCTTGTTGCAAAGTATTTTAAGGATGTTTAAATGTGATATTTGTTTCATTTCCTTTTTTCAATGTGGATGATAGCTAGAATGTTTGGGCTAACATTTCTGTGTGGTTAATGGACAGATTTAGGTGATTCTTCTCACTTAGAGACCAATTTTTTTGTTTGTTTTTGTGAGTTTTTTGTTATTGTGTTTGTTTTGGGTTATGTTGTTTGGGTTTTTTTGGTTGCTTTTTGTTGTTTTTGTTTTGGTGGGACTATAAAAATACGGCTTAGACATTACTGGAAGCCTTATGACTGAGTGAGATGAATGCCACCTTTTGTGTTTGGGTTTCATCTCTAAAGTGGAGATAATGCTTGCCAGCTCCTGTCAGTATTTTTTCTACCTATACATTAGGGATATGCTATAAATCAGAATATTATGTATATTCAATACCTCCATCCTCTTCCCAGAATTATCTCTCTTTCAGAGAGGGGGGAATACCCCAAACAAACAAAAACGTTCTTAAAAACAACAAAATTGACAAGGCACCAACCATAAATTAAATGTGGCCAAAAATAACACAACTGCCCTGTTTTCAAAGTCAAGATATTTCATTTTGTTTAGGAAATTGCTGTGATCTGTCATGTGTCTTCACTGAATATTTCTCTCAGAAGCAAAGCTGTGAATAAAAAAATAAATATTGATAAAGGTCCTAAATTCTGGGATCTAAATTGTGAATTAGGATGTACATGCCTTAATGATTAAGTCTTTTACCCTCTCAACTGAGCTGTTAGAAAGCTTATTTACAGAGTGCATTGCTTATCTATAAAGATCTTTAAAAGGAGGCATCCTGTTGGCAGAAAAATTGGCGGAGAAGTTGCTCAAATTAAATGGTTGTGAGGGAAAAAAAAAATCAAATCACCACTGTTCTTGAAACTGAAGGCTTAATCTGCCTTTTGAAGAGCCAGGAGCAATTGATGCTACATTATGTTAGAAGCCAGGAAAGAAAAGAAAATCTTTAAACACAGACAGGAATAGCTCCTCATCCTTTCACAAATAAATATGAATATACACTGGTGATTCAAGGAGAAGGGTTGTGTTAGGAGTGCACAAATCCTGTGTCTCAGTGGAGGCAGAGCTGCACTCCAGCCTGCAGTGGGGCTGAGCAGGTATTCTCAGTCTGCACCCATACAGATGTGTGCAAAATAAACATCTCTAGATAAAAACGTCCCCTGTGAACCCCCCTGGCTGCTAAGGCTGAAGATCTTTTAGTGGAAATACAAAAAACTTGTCAGAAGTTTTGTTCCTGTCTGGCTCTTTGCAATTAACTCTTTACAGCTTACCACAAGTTTTCCTATCAAAAGTATAATTTAACAGGTCTGTGCATTGTTGAAAATTCAGTAATCTAAGAACAGTTAGAGTTTATTTCTGTCTTCTTGGTGATGCTGCTTCTGTTAATTAACAAGACACTTCTTTGGTTATAACAATGAAAGTTCTCCTTATTAGAAAAACATTAGTGATGGTACAAAACTGAGAGAGACGACAATAAAACCTGTCTTTGAAGTTTTCTTAGCAAGTCTAATCTGTATAAAATTCATTAGTGACATAACAAAATCCAGGGGTCTTCATTAAAACACTCTTAAGAGTAGCTGAAAATCTCTTGTTTAGCCTGTTCCTTGATCCCTGCTACCTCAAATCACCTTTCTTCCCATTCTCCCCTCCCCATCCTTCTTATCCATGGATTGCTTTCAAAGGCTCTCATTATAATTCCTTTTAATGAGCTGGGTTTCTAATTATAGAGGGAAGACAAGGCAAGCTGCCACTTTGTAAGTGGACATGGAAAAGGGAATGCTATTAAACCCCTAGTTTTGTTTTTTTTTCGTGTTCTTTATTTTCATGATAGCTTTAACTAATAATGAAATATTACCTCCATGTTACCCTGAGGAATGTACATAGAGACCCAGATTGTTCTGTGTTTAATCCTTTCATTTCAAGTATGTGAATGGTTCAACCTTCTTTCCAACTGTTGCCTCATAAACCATTTCATATGTTTTCTTCATGCTTTAATATTTTCTTCTATCCCCCTTTCTTTCCCTTTTCCTGTCACCAGAATTCTGTTTTGGACAGACTGGGATGCAAATTTCCCTCGCATTGAGTCTGCTTCCATGAGTGGAGCAGAGAGGAAAATCATCTACAAGGACATGGACACTGGAGCCTGGCCCAATGGCCTCACTGTGGATCACTTTGAGAAAAGAATAGTGTGGACAGATGCCAGGTAAAGTGCTCACAGCATCCTTATGCTCATTCCTCCATGCAGAAATGTGAACTGCTGTCTAAGTGGAATGTAGTTATGGACAATATGGACATGAAGAGCCCTGGGCAGGCACATACACAAAATGTGCATTGCTTTAATTGTCCTGCCAGCTGTGGGATCACCCATAGTCCTGGCTCCTTGTGCCTTTCATGTGTCCTCCTTGACACTCATCCATGCAAGGCCCAAGTTAGTTCATTATTTTTTAAAGTTCATCTGAAAGAAAACTGAATTTTCTGTTTTATTTCTCATAGCATTGAGGCAAATTAAAGCATTATACAAACAAGTATTTCATATGTGTAGTTAAATTAATAATATGAACTTTATAATCTATCAAGTTAATGATTGCACTACAAAAATTCTTTGGTCTTGCCACTCTTACAAAGTAAGTTTTTTACACATTTTGCCCAATGTCATAATGGTCATGTGATTTTTTTTTTATTTTTACATAATCTTAAATTTGGGGTTGTCTTGTAGATCGGATGCCATTTATTCTGCATTGTATGATGGAACCAGCATGATAGAGATTATTCGGGGTCACGAATATCTTTCTCACCCTTTTGCTGTTTCTTTGTATGGGAGTGAAGTTTATTGGACAGATTGGAGGACCAATACCCTCGCCAAAGCCAATAAATGGACTGGCCAAAATGTCAGTGTAATACAAAAAACAAGTGCTCAGCCATTTGACCTCCAGATTTATCACCCAAGTCGCCAGCCACAAGGTGAATATTTATAGAAAAATTTATTGCTGAGGGGGGAAATAGGTATTCTTTTTATATATAAATATCTGGATTATTAGTAGAATAATTATTCCTCCTCTGAGGGGGGAAATAAGTGTTCTTTTTATACATAAATATCTGTGTATTGTTTTGTCTTGAACTGTTGTGTTCAGCACTGGATGAAGTCAAAAGCACACAACCCATGTGGCAGAAGTTTTTATTGGCTACAAATATATATATGTATAGGTTAGGACGTAATGTGCAAAATAGCAATGCTGAGGAAAAACCAGCATGAATTTTTTTGGTGAGATATAACAAAAGACAGTCCAATATTTCTCTATAAAATATTCAAAATGAAAAATACCATTGGAGGATGACCACTAATTAGTTACAGAATCTTTCACATTCTCTGGATAAATTTCAACTTTCCTGGCAAGAAGTTAATCTTAATACAATAATATTTTAGAATTTATCTCATGAATACTTGTTGTTTTTCTAATTTTTTTAATACTGAGAAATGATACTTTGTTTTTCTCCTCACCCAGGGTTTCTAGTTCTCAGTAAGGAACTTTTATGTTAGTAGGTTGTGAGCAGTCTTGACTTGAAAACTTCAAATCCTGACAATTTTGGATGGCTGTGTAAATGTATTGGAGCCCAGTTCTGCATTAGTTATCCCTAGAAAATGATGTTTAAAGATCTAATGTAAATGAGTACCTGCAAGTAAAATTCTACTGTACACTGGAAGGCAAAAGATTTAAGGAATGTTCTCACATGGAATAAAGGAAAAGCAATGAATACCACTCATTGTTGGGTAGTGTTTCCAAGAGTGGTGATAACTGTGGCCTCTCAATATGTGACATAAATTGTCAGGATTCATTCTTCTGATGCTTTTTTTTTTAAATAATAAAGAATGTATATTGAAGATATGTGTTACAGGGTTTTAGTGGATGTGAAGTCTCTTGGACTTCATCGCTTTCTGAAATAAGGCATTGATTTCCCTTATTCTTCAGAATTTACCTTTTGGGGCAGGGTTCTTAAAAGCTGTCTGACTTCTGCTGAAGATAATATGTGTGCTCAGGCAGTTAAAATAGGAGTGGAGCAGATATGCATCTCTGCATACACCTTTCAAATAAGTTATTTTTTCTTTCTTTTTTTTCCTTTAGTTTTAGGTTTTTGGGTGCGTTTGTTTGGGGGCTTTTGGCAATTTTTAATTTTTTTTTTTAATTTGGCAATTTTTCTTTTAATTTAATCGCTCATAACTTTGGTATTTGAGGAACACTGTTCCATATTTGATGTTTCTAAAGCAGCAGGAGAGTTGCTATTTGCCT
Organism: Molothrus aeneus; assembly: GCF_037042795.1. NCBI lineage: Eukaryota > Metazoa > Chordata > Aves > Passeriformes > Icteridae > Molothrus > Molothrus aeneus. The sequence continues at coordinate 33,922,355 of NC_089652.1, read as the reverse complement.
TTTCTTGCTCTCAGAAAAAGAACAACTCCTTTCTGTTTGGAGTGGGGCCAGACAGCATCTTCAGAGGGATTCTGTAGCCTTGAGAGACATCAGGCAGTATTCCACAGTCACAGGTATCTTGGCCCCCAGGCAAAGAAAAGCTGTAGAAAAGTCTTCAGTTGTTTTTTGCCAAAATCAAGAAGTTCAAGGATCAAGTTGTGTAATTGCAGCTTTTATTTTATGATGTAGAAAGTACTGGATTCTGATTTATGTTTGGCATTCTGGGTTGGCTCTGAATTACTGTCTTCCAGCAGGAGCAATTTTTTTTCTTCAAAACTGCAGTACTTTTTATTTGAGCTGAAGAAATGATGATACTGCCTGATTACTTGTTAAATTTTCCTTTGAATTTGTAGCTATTTTGGCAATAAATGAACAAGACAGTGCGCAGGTTAGAATCTTAAAATAAAATTAGGAGTAGATTTACACTGCAAATTGTCAGTATGAGCAGAGCACTGCAGGATGAACATTTTGTATTTTCATCTCCATCTGGGTCATCTACGTGGGTGAAAGTTTATTAGCTTTTTATATATATATCAAGGAAGTTATTTTGATTGAAATGAAGTAGAGCAGAGCTAAATAAACTCTCCTAGCCTAGAGCCATTTTATTTGAGTCAATCTATGACAGATGCTAATTTAAGGTAGCAAAGTGAAAGTGAGATATTTGTAGGGATGATAAGTTCAGCTCTCAGCAAACCACAGGGATTGGGGAAGCTTTTCCCCTAATGCAGAATATTCTCAGGAATGTGAGCTTGAGCCCCACTTGTCTTCCCAGAATCAAAGCTGTGTGTCAGGAGTGCTGGTAAGATGGCAAACATCTGGGAAGATGTAAATTTTTTTTTTTTCAGCTTCCATTTTATTTTAAAAATCCACCTGCTGCAAAGAACAAGGTCTATTTTATTCACAAGAAGTTGTAGCAGTGCACTGCTGAGGATAGTGGTAAGGGGGGTAAATATAGAGCATTGAAAGGATCACAGCTTAAAAACATAACACTGTGAATTTCTCACACTTCCCCCCCCTTTTTTTGTTTATTTCTCCAAGGTACTAATTTGAATTAAAATTAAAAAACAAACATGGCTATGACATTATTTTTCTTTCTGCAGATTAAATTTTTATTTAGAAATCAGGACAAACAGTACAATAAGAAATATAGTATATTGGTGCCACTGGGCTCTTTTGTAATTAATAAAATGAAGAACTTTTAACTTCATAGCACTGCTTTGTTACAATATTCTATTGAGGCCCAGATTGCCAGCTGTTTAAAATAATAAACTCTTACAGAAATGTAGCTAAAGAAGAGAAGAACTAAGAAATTTTAATTTGAGATCTTATCTCAACCTTGTATATGTTCTTTTTACTTCAAAACGAGCAGAATGTTTGGTATACATATTTTAAATAATGCAAAATATATACACCAAAAAAAATCATTTTACTTATAATTATATTTTTATGTATGATTATTTTATTTATATTATACATATATATTTACTTATTTTTTATCTATATATAATTTTTATGTGATTTTCTACGCTTTATCAAGAATTGTGGTGTGTTTCTGTTTGTTTAGTTTCATGGTGAATATGTAAATTTCTTTACTGGCTAATATTTGAAATGAATGATTAAAAACTGAAACAGAGTGATTAGAGGAAATAAATATTTTACTTTAGAATTTCCACATCTGATCAGTCCTAACCTGCAAATTTCAAAGATTGGTGTTAAAATAACCAGATATAATCGGGCAGTATAAAGATTTACTTTGGCTGAGTACTTTGGCCTTAGGAAAAGCAATTCTGTTGGAGGTATTGACAGTGAGCAGAGGATTTGATGTGCAACTGGTTTTAAATATGAGGGGGAGTCAATTGCCAGCAATGTGAAAGCACCTTTTGATGTGACTGTAGCACAGATATTTGAATGTTTAGGTAGAATTCAAACCTTTTGAGCACTGTTAAAGTGTAAGATCAAACTTTGTCTCACTAAAATCTGGTGCCACGAAGGGACAAGCTCAATATGAAGTTAATGCAGGGGATGAGTTGGCCACAGGAAATGCATATTGAGAGGTTGTCAGAGTAAGTTTTCATTTGTCAGCTGGCAATGGAATGTCTTGAGTGGGTTCTTTTTAAGGGTTACTAGTCAAGAAAAGTAAGCATTTTGTTTAAATGAAGTTTTAGAGAGCAGTCAAGAAGCAATGTGACAGCACTGACATGTGTACACCTGTGCACAGCACTGTGACACAAACAGATTGACAAGCAATCAGCACTGGAAATCAATCAAATCATGAAAAAGGCTGTCCAGTCAGGGAAAATGCCAGATCTGTGGCTTGCTGTGATCAAAAGGAAAACAGATTGGTGGAAATGATTAGGAAAGGAATAAAGCAGCACAGGTAGTGAACTGTGATGCTGTATAAATCCATACCACTCCCACAGCTGGAATACTGTATACAGATCATATACAGCACATCAAGAAAGCCTGACAGGCTGATCAAGAGTATGGGACAGGTTTTGCTGTGGGGACAGGTTGGCTGATGCTGCTGGAAATAACATTTATAGACAGGCTTCTGTATGGTGGCAGTCTGTGAAATCATAAATGGCACAGAAAAGGTGAGTAACAAATGCTTATGAGGTTATTCACAATAGAAATAGAAGTGTTAGGATGAGCACAAGAAAAGAAAAAAAACAAATTTTTGAGAGTCAGAGCAATAACAGTGTGCCCTCAGGAGAATTAGTTTTTATTAGGAAATAAAGAGTAGGCTTAGCTGTTATTCAATGAAAGCAGTATGAATATGAAAGGAACCTATAAATATGTGTTGCTAGAAGTAATGTTTAGATCATGGTACTTTGCTCCTAGAGTTGTGCACTCATGTGGAAACAAACACATCTGCTTTATAACATTTCTTTTCCCACCAATTTTGTGTTCTGTGCAATATGGGGGGAGTTGTGATGTGAACAGGACACAAATTGCACTGACTCCTTGGTGGACGCTTGGAGCACACTGGAGCTACAACACTCTCTTTAAAATAATCATTAACCAATGTGCCTTTTTTTTTTTTTTTTGTCCTTCTTTTTAAATTCCATTCCATAAAGCACTACTTGCATGGAAAGACAATACAGGGATTAATTATTCTTCGGCTCAAAGTAAATCCTTGTCACAGATGGTTGTGTGCATACAGAGAGGTTGAAATTCCACAGAAATTACTGCTCTGTATTGGCAAATAAATGAAAGGAAATGCTTCTCTGCAAAAACAGGACCAGATTTTTACAGTCTTGCAACACCAGTGGAAAAAATGCCAAAAAATTGCAGGAGGTTGAATCTCTAGCTGGTGTCCTGATATCTCTTAGAACATAAATGATTCTGTGATCTCCTTCACAATATCTTCAAAACGCTAATTTATGTTTTGTTCCTGATGTACACTCCTTAGGGGTAGATGACTTCTCTTTACTAATAGTTTATTAATAATTGGAAAGGGTCCCTGAGCCTTGTTAACTTCCGTGTCTTTTCTTCAACTCCACTTTTTTTTTGTCCTCCACATGAAGTTGTGAACTTACTGCAAGAGATCACCCTAGATTTTATCTGTGTTCCTATTGATACAAGAAAAGTGATGTTAAATAAACATTCTTCTTTTTTAGTTCCTGGGAAAGGCTGAGTGGCCTCCAGTGCTTAAAAGGGGCAAATGGGATCATTTTGTAGAAAACAGTAAAAGCCTGGTTTGTGGTTTTTGGTGTTTTGGGTTAGGGGTTTTTTTTGTTTTGGTTGGTTGGTTGGTTTTGGGTTTTTTTTTTTTTTTGGTTTGTGTTTGGTTTTTGTTATTTTGTTGTTTTTGGGGGTTTTTGGTTTGTTTTTTTGTTGTTATTGTTTTAATAGAATGATGGCTAAATTGCAATTAACGTGTTTTTCCAAGATTTTGGAAGCTTCTTTCTTCCCACAGTACAGGTTAGACTAGTATGAAGTTAAAGGATTCAGGAACTGCTGGATAAATTTAAGGAAGCAAGCCCTGGTGGAAAAAAAAATGGTTCAATGAAGCAAACTTTGTCTTCAAATTTTAGTGGTTGAATTTGAGCTAAATTTATTTTTTAAGGAAATTCATACATTTGATTCCTGTGATTATCTAATTTCTTGTACTGCAGCCTAGCACAATGTTAGGGAAACATATTCTACACTAATTTGTTTTGTTAATTATAAGTTTGTCTTTGAGTTAGTCAATCCACTTCCTTTTTCATCATTGTTAATTTTCAAGGGTTTTTTTTTTTCTCACAAAAGGAAGACTCAACATTATTTCTGTTTATGCTTGAAATGTCTCTTCAGCGGTGCTCTGGAGCTTTGGGGTTTATAACAAGGAATGAAGATGATAAGAACCATTTCCAGGTTTTGTTGGACTCAGGGGCTCCTCTGTGGTCAGCTTTCTTCCTGCTCTTTAAAGCAATTTCAGCGCATCTTATTCAGTCAGTGAACTATAGGAAACAACTTGTGAAAAGCTACACATAGGAGAGGTTTTCTTTGAGAAAGCAGAAATACTTTGCTATGTTTTTGTTGGGTTTTTGGGATTTTTTCCATTTCAGATTCTCTTTCTGTGTTAGATTTCCAACTAATATTCTAGTAAGGAAATCAAATTGAGAAGAAAATTGAATTTGCCATAGTTCATCTCATAATCTAAGCTTTGACTATTGCTTTCACACAATTAAATCTGTTTTTCAGGTCCACATCATATTGACATTTTTTTAAACCCATGTGTCTTGATTAGGCGTGTAAGATTTAAATCTTATGAAAAGGCTGCAAAATTCTTATCTCCATGGGAAAATTATATCCAGCTGGTTCCTAAACTTAAAATTATAAACTGTGACTTTATTAAAAAGCAAAAATTAAATATGTATAGATATATATATAGATATATCTAAAGGTGTTGCTATGGGGCGAATATATTATTTATATGTATATATATGTATGTATATATGTATATGTATATATATATTTTCTTGGACTAGAGTTGAATATTAGCCTATAAGTTGAATATTAGCCTATAAGAAGTTGTTAGAGTACAAGCTTAGTTAATCACTTAGACTGGGTTTGTCTTCAGACAGAATTTTTACCTTCTCCCAGCTGTTTGGCAAACCCTGATATTTAACAGTGTTTTTAGTAGTGTTTTACATGTTGTGTGTTTCAATGATTGTGTTTTAGCTCCCAACCCTTGTGCTGCTAACGAGGGCAGGGGTCCCTGCTCTCACATGTGTCTGATCAATCACAACAGAAGTGCTGCCTGTGCCTGTCCACACCTGATGAAACTGTCTTCAGACAAAAAAACATGTTATGGTAAGTTTTCCTCCCACAGCCTGTCAATTGCATTGATTTTAGAATCAATGGACAAATTAATGTTAAAAATAAAATCTGCACGGTGCTTTTTAATGGTGTGTTTTAAAAGGTGAAGCTGCTTTTTGAGAATCGATGACTTATTCTAATAGCTGAGGTCTGTGGTGCTTTGATATTTGCTGCCACAGCTGTTCTTTTGTGCTGCTGCTGTGTGTGATGTGTTCATAAAATTTATCTCTGCAAAACAGAAAGCTTTATACTGAAACATGCATCCTCCCAACATTGTGAGTCAGGTAAGCTGAATAACAAAAAGATGCTTAATACCTTAAATCTCTACCTGCTCTGGAGTTGTCTTAGTTTCATTTTCAAGGATTAAAAAACAAAGAGTAAATATTAGAAGTGCATCCTTGCAGGGAAGTTTTATAAAAAACTGCAATACACACTTTTAAGCTCTAAAAGCCCTTGAAATGTCAAATAATTGTGTGTATTATCTATAAAAGCTTGTACTAAATCATCCTTTTTACTGTTGATTAATAACATTCAAGAAATAGAAAAGAAAATAATATTTTGGCACATCAGGGATATTGCAGGGAAAAAAAAGTTACTTTTACTGTTCATTTGCAGGTGCTTACTCCAACTATTCAGAGTTTTGAGATTAAAAAGAGAGCTCTGCTTTGCCTTTAATTTATCATCCTTTTTCACTAGTGGAGGTGTAAATTAAAACAACCAATTTGCCCTTTTTGTTCTAGCTGTTTGCTTTTCACATACATACATTTGCTGTTTGCAAAACTTCCCTTTTACAGTGAATCTGATGCCCTGAGATACCAAATGTTAATATCTCTTACAATGTGCAGGTGAAACAGGATTTGTTTGAATGGACTAAAGAGGGTGAAATGTTTAAAATAACATTTTCAACATTTTTTTTCTTTCACACTCATAAGACCATATTGATTTAGAAGTATGGTAACAATGTCCAATATACAGAATTCTTATGTTTTTTCTGTGTTTTTATGCTCTATAACATTCTTTCTCAAGTGTCACTAGGCTGCAGATTTTCTGGAGATGTTTAATCACGTTTATAAATGTCATCTGCACCTTTGTGAAGTGCTCTCAAATGAATGACTTTGATTTCTGTTAGAGATGTTGTGAAGAGGATGAGGAATGACGTTTTCCCTTTTTCTAACAGAAAGAAAGAAGTTTCTTCTTTATGCAAGGCGTTCAGAAATAAGAGGGGTGGATATAGAGAACCCATATTTCAACTTCATCACAGCCTTCACTGTTCCTGACATTGATGATGTGACAGTCATAGATTTTGATGCTGTTGAGGAACGTTTATACTGGACTGATGTGAAAACACAGACCATCAAACGTGCCTTCATCAATGGGACTGGCTTAGAAACCATCATTTCAAGAGGTAAATAGCACAGCATTGAAGTAAAAATAATTCCTTCTAGGTAAATGAGCATGCTAAAATAGGAACATGCAGGTTGTTGATATATGTAACTTGCCCCGGTATTGGATAATTGATCTAAACAATAAGCAAGCAGAATTTTCTTTAGGATACTAGTTCACTTTATTGATTAATAATTCAATATTATGTAAACAAATTGGGCTGTAATTTTGCACTGATTTTGTGCAAGACTGAAATGTGTAGTAAGAAAAAGGAAGCTAATGTCTTGAAGGTAGAAAGAATAAAGACGAAAAGCAGGAGAAGCACGGTATTCTGACATAGCTTTGCACTGAGGAATTTCCTGTGTCCTTTGGTCACCTATGTTGACCTAGCAATGCAATGGGCTCTGTCAGGGTGATTTTCTCTTTCTAGTCTGTGTAGATCTCTCAGCTTTGGGACCATTGGTGAAACCACAACACGGCAGCCTTTGGTGATATTGGTGTAATTTTGGTGATACTGCTGTAATGTGGTTTTCTTCTGTACAGAATATGTACATAAGTAGAGAAACTTAATGAATGTAAAGTCTATACCTGGTTGCTTCAACCCTATTTCAGTAGCCCTGGTACTGAAGTGAAAGCCATTTTTTGTCCTTGGTAACATTTGGTTTGTGTTTCCAACCTCTGTCAGCTCCTCTCCTGGCAGCACTTGTTGTTCTACTTTGTAGTGAACCTACCTGCTTGAAAATAGGAAAAACTGACTATGTGAAAACAAATTTTTCTAACTCTGGTTCCCCAACAGTTAAGGAATGTTTGGTGGGGAAGAAGAGAAAAGAAATAGCTCAGTTGTGTAAGATCAGACCTTTTCTGACTTGGAGAACAAATAAACCATGTAGTTGATTATCTGGGGACTTTAGAAAATAAATAGTTCAAGCTCTGCCTCTTGTTTCACTTTAGAATAAATTACTTCTGTGTTAGCACATTTTGGGAAATGTTTGGACAAATATGGCAATTTCCCCATTTTCTTGACTGTGAATTCATTTATTTTGCATAGCTACTTTTTCTTCTCCCCTGCTATTTCAGAGACAACTTTATTAACAATCAGATATGTTTTTCAGTCCCAGTAATCAGAATAAGGCTTAGAATACCTGCTAGAGATCTTTATATCAGGCATTCAGGTGCCCAACAGAGGGACTTGTTGCTTGCTTTTTTTCAGAAAGTAGTAGAACAAAAAAGTTGCTTATTATAGAAAAACCGCTGAACTTGTCAAGGAACTTAATGAAACCAAAAGAAATATACTATTGTTTCATATTCCTTTTATTATGGTAGTTTCTGTGGTAGAGTTTTTTTGTGGTTTGTTTTGTTTTGATTTCTTTTATGGAATTTTTTTTAATTCCAGATGTAACTTTTTAATCATTAAGTTTGAGAAAATTACAATGTTCTGGCACATCAAAACATTGTAAAGACTATTTATTATATGTAAACTATCTTATTTGCTTACAGTTTTATTCTTATACTTCTTATAAGAACATAAGAAGCTGTGTAAGCACGTCCTGCTGGGGTTCTCATTGGGTGAAGTCTCATGCCAGTGTCACAAAGATGCCAAGTCATTCTTTAATCTTTTTAAGAGTATAAAATTATTATTTTCTATCCTACAGGCAAAAAAAAAACCCGAAAAACCAAAAAAACAGAAGGGCAGGAGAGCAATTTAAAATGGGTCAAGGACTGTGTGTTTGATGTCCTTTGCTGCATTTTGTGGTGTTGGCAAACTTCCTAATGCCCAATCACTGCTCAGCCTCATGGATGTGCAAAGCAGTCCTCAGCCACTTCCATGTCAGTTTGTCAAGGGCAGTAATCCTGTCAGGGCAAATTACCATGTGGAGTTGACAGGAGATGTGTATAAATGATGAACTATAATGAATCATTGGATCACCCTTGGCCTGTTGCCTTCTCCACAAAGATGCCAGCCACTATTAACTCAGGACAGAGGGGTGTGTTGGTACCTAGAGATGGAGCAGTGACTTTCCACCCAGTATTTCAGGCAGATTTTAACACAGATTGACAGTTATTTAAATACCTTGCTAAGGAAGACCATCAAGTTACCAAATCAGTCTTATCATATTCCTGTTTTGCTGCCTCAGGTAATAATTGTGCTGTGACCCTCAGCCCCCACAGCTGCTCTTTGGTGGGGAAGAGAATCAGAAGGGTAAAAGTGAGAAAAGTCTTGTGTATCTTATAAAAAAACCCCTTAATTTGAAAAGTAAAAGCTATGAACAGCAAGAAAGCAAAATAAAGAATGCATTCCCTTCTTCCCATTGGCTGACAGATGTTTTGCCATATCAGGGAAGGCAGGGCAGTAACTTGACATCTTCAAACCCTTCAAAAATAAAACCAGTGAACTTCTCCAGTGACACAAATATTTAAGAGCTACAGTGGTTTTAATCCAGATCCTCTGCACTGAGCCTTTGTGGAGCTGAGGTAGGAAGGAGGCTTTTAAATTTCAGCATAGCATTGTTTTAGAATGCCACTGAGCAATAAACACTTTCTGAAGAAGAAAAATACAATGCAGAAGTTCAGCATCTCTGATTAATTTTTTGGGATAATAGGTTTCATGCTGTGAATATTCAGTGAGATTTTCATATTCTTTTTGTTAGTGTATCAGGCCCAGGAAGAAACATAAAGATTATTAATTCTTGGCAACTACTTAATAAATCCATCTGAATAGAATATTGCACAGTATTGTTAACAAACTGTAGAATAATTTATTTTTTTTTTTTTTAACACGGACAACAATCCAGAAAAAAAATCAAACAAACTGCTTTCCCTTTTTGCAGATATTCAGAGTATCAGAGGTCTTGCAGTGGATTGGATATCCCGTAATTTATACTGGATTAGCTCAGAATTTGATGAAACCCAAATTAACGTGGCACATTTGGATGGTTCCTTGAAAACCTCAATCATCCATGGAATCGACAAACCCCAGTGTCTTGCAGTTCACCCAGTAAAAGGGTAAGGTGTCCGTGGTTGGGATAAATAAACTGCTGTAAAACTCATCAGAAGGTGGCTCTTCATTTATATTTTAAGTTTGGCCATTCTTCATATTTAAGTTTGGCCATTAAGTTTTCTGTCAAACTTGAAAGCACAAATTTTAAAGACTTTACTGAAAATATCTTAACAATACTTCCCTTAGAAAGCTGCTGATAAAATCATGTAACTATAATTTTATTTATTAGTTTTGCACTTTGTCTCCTAAACTGATGAATGTTTTCACTGCTAACTCATTGGAAACACTGTGTGCACAAAGCAATATTGCAAATACTTAAATTCTCCTCTTCAGGAAGCTCTACTGGACGGATGGCAACACAATCAACATGGCAAACATGGATGGCAGCAACAGCAAAATTCTCTTTCAGAATCAAAAAGATCCTGTTGGTAAATATCTGCTTTCCTGTTTCTTTTTTAACTGAGAGTGATTTATTATGGACATTATCTTGAATTCCTATTTATATGTACAATGAGATTTTTCATCTACCTTGATAAGAACAGACATAAAGAAATGAACTACACTTGTGTTACTGTTGTGTTTCACAATTTAAGATGCTTTTGGCCCATTCTAACTGAAATCCACTGTAGATTTAGTGGAATATTATTGACTTTTAGGACTACAGTAGACTGAAGGAGACCCCATCTATATTTATCAATTTTTGTATCATGGTTACAAAAATGTGGAGGTCAGGGTTTTAATAAGTCATGGATATTTGTGAGAGGATGCTTTGACTGCAAATGTAGATCCTTCCTCACCAGAATCTCAGCTGCATAATCAAAATATAGACTGACCCTTAACTTTTTACACAGAGAAAAAAGCCAGAGATGAAGAATGAATTTCAAATCATGACTTAACCTCAGTTTTAGTATCTGGAGATTCACATAGTTTATCATAAAATTATGGCACTTAAAAAAGAAAAAAAAAAAGCTCTTTTCATGTGTACTTTTTGGTTTTGCTCAAGTCTCTCTTTGTAGATAATTTCATTTTTTAGGGAGTTAAAGTGGTAATGTCAATTGTTGCTGCCTTATTAATGGCCCACCAATAAAGTGAATTTAAAACATTTGGTTTTTTACAACTGAATGCATTAAGCAAGCAGAAGTGAAAGTGATTTAAAGAATTCAGTAAATTTGACATAAGAGCAACATGACATGCATTTTAGAGTCTAAATTCAATGAATTTTGTAGAAATTACTTGATAACTGTTTTACTGTTGATAAGATTATCTGTCTATCCACTTGAAGAGACAATTACCTTTTTATCTGGAGAGAAAAGTGTGGCAAACCCACTAATTTTAAGGTGAAGAAAAAACACTTTTAATAACATTGGAACAATATTAAGGACAGCTCTGTGCAACACTGTGCTCTGAATATTTTGTGATCAGAAGTCTCAAGGTCCTAAATTGCAATGCTTAGTGTTTCCAGTATCAAACTCTGAAATAAAATATGTGCAAAATGCCAGTTTCAATGGTTTAAATATTTTTTCCATAAGCAAAATACAGTCCCATGCTAAGAACAACAAAATCCTTCTAAAGATTTAGAAAGTAGCAGTCTTAAAACCCTAATTTAATATTTCATTTTTTTCTCTGAGAAAACTGTCTTTTTCCTTAATTGATGCTCCAGTTCATGCAGTGCTAATTTTGAGTGTTTGGGGAGTTCTCAGGTAGATTGCTGAAAAAGACAAATATCTGGTTTATTAGAGTTGGATATCCTAGAAATTGATGGGATGTTCTTAATGCAAAATTGAAGAATTTGAAAACTGAGGGAATTTTCCAATCTGTGACCTGAATTAAGCTGATGGATTTATTTTCCCTATTTGAGCTCCATCAAAACAAGGAGACAATTTTTCAATTACCGTATTTTCTATTATTACCAAGAATATTTTAGTTTGGAAATTTTGGGAACTGATACTCTGAGGATGACACATGGTATAATTTATTTTTCTCTTAACTAGTAAAAACTAGTTATGTTTTGCTGGTCCATTCTGCAGTTCTAAAAGTCTCCAGTGCTAGCACATATATTTGTTGATAAAAAGCTGGTCATTGGACTGCCAACAATCTGTATTCTTAGGAATTCAGAATTCATGCTTAATTTTATACTTTGTTGGGCAAATAATTTTCTCATTTGAATTCCCTGAGAGCAATGTTGTGCAGTCCTCATTTTCAGATTCACTTCAGCAGCTCATAAGGTTTAAGCCAGTTACATTTGAGATCATCATGAATATCTGTGATGCTTATGGCTAATAAACCACTCGTTTTCATTAGTAAAGCAGGACAATTCCTGAAAAAAATCTATTTAAACATGCTCTGCCTACATTAGAAATAATGTGTTTTTGCAAAGGTTGGTAATAGGTGGGAAGTATTTGGGGGACAATAACGTGCTAGGCTTGTGTAGAAGGAGACAGGAAAGTTTTTCATGTCAATTGATGCTGTGTAGTTGGAATTCCTGTGTGAAGAAGCACCAGTTGGATATCTGAAGTATAAAACCAGACAGGACAGGACTGTAATTGGTGCTCAGCTGGCACTGGCAGTGCCTCACAAGCAGATCCCATCCGGGGGCAATCTGGGCAGCTGCTCATGGGCAGGAGCTGTGGCACATCCCAAAAGCTGCTCATCTCGGAGCAAGGGAATCTTCCTGCTGGTGTATTCCCTGTGAACCAACGCTGAATTCCCAGGGAAGTTCCCTGTGCTGAGAATTGCCTGTGCTGTGCCTGTGTCCAGGATCCCTGGTGCTCTGTGCTCGGAGGGAGGGTGGTTGTGCAAACGTGAGGATGTGACGCTGTGAGACGAGTCCCTCCTGAAGGCACTGCTCCAGATCCTCTCCCCAGTGTGTGATGTTGCATCCTGGGTGATACCCTTGCAGAGAGGTGGAAGGAAATATCAGTCCCTGCACAGGGATTGGAAAGGTGTTTTTTAGGAGCTTAGAAAGCAAACGCCTTTTAGCCTGCTGTGTCAAATGTGCGTGAAGAAGTAGTGACACGATGGCAGCTGTAAGGGCTGTAGCTCATGGCACTGCTCTCTCCTGTCAGGGTTTCCAAAACAGCTTTCCACAGGATGGAAAAGACTACAGTACAATATCCAGAGCTTGACCCATGCAGTAAAATACACTATTTTTGGCAACTTGCTGCTGGATACTTAGCATGAGTTCTGGGAAAGCTGGTGCACTGAAGCAAATTGTTATGGCGGGTATTGTTACCATGCCAAGAATATTTCACTGTGGAAAATCTCCTGCTACCACTTCTTGAACATTTTTAAAGGATTACAGAAGTCTGAAATACATTATCTCCTAGTTCTTTGCCCTTGCTTTCAGAAAACTCTATACTTTATTCATTTAGCAGCTTATTTTGCAAGTATCTTTATGTTGACAGTTCTCTTGCTTCAAGCTCCAAAGAACTGATTATGAGGTCAGTTCACTATGAATCAAAATGAAAAATAATACTATAAATTTATCAGGAGTTTGGATTAGATTTTGGTATTTCATCATCCTAAGCAGGGAGAGAACAGACTTTTTATAGTTCTGAATCACAAAAAGTACCTTGTTTACCACGTCTCTGTGTAATCACAATTTTAAAATATAAATGATGGTTTCTGGTCTGCATTTACAAGTTGTTAATGACCTTGGTTTATTCAATTCTTCATTGCCAGATAATGCTCTTTCATCAGTCAGTCATTGGTTTTGGTAACTGCTGAAAGAAACAAAAGGCACTAATCTTTCCAAACGCCTGTTTGTTTTGTTGGAAATGACCAAGTTCAGTTTTCTCAAATTATTTTTTTTCATGTGTAATGCACTTTCATAATGAAAACAGTTTAACAATGTATATCATCCATTAAAGCCACTGTTAAATTTGTATGTGTTAATTACAGGTTTATCAATAGATTATGGGGAGAACAAACTTTACTGGATCAGTTCAGGAAATGGAACCATAAGTAGATGCAATTTGGATGGTGGTAATCTCGAAATAATTGAATCAATGAAAGAAGACTTAACAAAAGCCACAGCTTTAACCATTATGGGTAAGTCCAGTGATAATATATTTTTTAATTATTCAAAGCTAATTAATAATGAAACATAAGAAGCTTAGGGAAGTTATTGTTGGTTTTATGTAAATAGTACATACAGTGCATTCACGAGTCAGACTGTGTTGTCCATGAAAAGTTCTTTATGTTCAATTGAATTATAAGGATATTTCTAAATGTAGACTTGCACATATATATATATATAGATATATTTATTTATGTGTGTATATATATATATTTATGTATATAGGCATGAAGGTAACAGATTGATGGCTTATATTTACCATAGTCACATGTAAAGAACTTTGAAAGGGGAAGGAGCTGTTGCACTGTTTATTACACAGAATTATCCATTATGTGTTTCCTCTGCTCAATTCCTCTACCTAGTTCAGAATATTTCTAGTTTGTTGGATTGCCTGTCACTTTGGGAAGACTTCTTTTGGTTATGAATTGATGTTTGAGGATTTGGATTTTCAGATGTCTGCTCATATTCCATGTATTAAATTGATTGAAAGAAAAAGATTCCATTTGTTACACTTGGTAAATAAGAAATGTTTAGAATGTTCTTAAACATCTATCAGAAAAATCAAAACAACATAGTATAAGGAAAAATTCCTAAAAAAAAAATCAGCTAATTGCTGATCACTGAATATTATAAAAATATTGCTTCAAATGGACTTTTGCTCATATGCAGCTCTTGGTCCTTGTTATAGCTGGGACAGAGTGTAGTAAGAAATTCCAGGTTGACTCAGAATTTACACTTACACTTCTGCTTTTTTAGAGACGACTTTGGAGCTTTCCATATTGCCTGTAAATTACTGACCTCTATTCTAGTTCGCTCAAAAATCACTTGTATTTATCTTGGATATTAAAAAAAAAAAAGTTCAATTGATAAACAGACTTTTGTTGGGATGAGTGGGTTATCAGCTGCCAGTCTTTTAATGAAATATTTATATATTTCCTATTAATTTATATATTTCTTATAATTTTTATATTTCTTATTATTTTTATATTTTCTTATTACTGTTGTATTTTCTTATTTTTAATATTTGATTATTTTTATATTTGTTATTTTGAAATAGTTTGTTTGATTAATTAAATAATAATTATGCACACATATATGCACATATGTGCTATTGAAAATTAAATAAGATTAAATTATTTTTATGCGCATGGTGTAAATTATGTCCTATTTAAAGTGGCGATTACTAAATTAGATTTATTATACACCCATTTGGACAGTACTGAACTCTAAATGCTGTCAGTGTCTGTTGGAGGTGTTATGCTTTCATGTGTGCATTCATAACCATGACCAGGTTTGGTGTCAGAAGGAATCATGAATGTTCATTTGGACAAATTGTTTTTCATTGATTGGATTGTGACTGGAAGTAGACTGAATAAATGACCCTTACTCTGGGGAGCTGTTGGAAGTCTTTACTGGGAGGTGTAAAATGTGTTTTGTTTGTTCATACTGTCACTGAGCTGGTGGTGGTGCCAGGTCTTCACCTGCCATCCACAGAAGCTACAGCAGTGATGATCCCTCTGGGACAGGGAATAAAGAGTTTATAGCTGCCATGTAAAGAAGAGTGCATGAAAGTAGTTGAATTTTTGCACATCTGGAGATGGAAGAATATCTGCTGTGCAGGTTTTATCACATATACCTCTAATATTCATAGTTTGGGATGCTTGGTTTTTATGGGCGATGACAATTCTCTCACCTCAAAAACGGTGAACAAAAATGGGGCTTTCTGTTTGTTTTGCTTTGGGGTTTTAGAGTCATAGTTGTGCTAAACTGCATCTTGGCGTTGCAGTGAGATTCCCCTTTAAAATCTGCTGGAGAAAAGTACAAGCACATAGAGTTTTATCAGCAGGATTTTATGTGCTGATTGAGAAACGTGAAAAGTTCCTGCATTAATTTCTCCTGTAAGTTTCCATATTGTGGAACACACTGTGGAAATATAAATGCCATTTATTTTCCTAAAGTGGAATCCTGAGTGGATGTGCATCAGCTTCTTACAAGCAGGCTTTTGTGCATGCAAATTGGGTCAGAACAGAAAATCCAGTGCCATATGAAGCAAGATAAGAGTTTATCTACTTGATAAATGGTCATAACTAATAATATATAAGTAAAGAGCAATGACTAATTTGTTCCAATGAAAGATTTAATGTGATAGTGTATGAAAATTTACTACCCCTGCTGATCTGCTTGTCTACAAGTTTAAACACAGTAAACACAATAAAGCATGAATGAAGTACTTCTCCTCTGTGAATATACTGAGCTATCTTTTTGATACCATTTGAATTCATCAGTGACTGAAGAAAGAGATGATACTTGTGCCCAAACCCTTAACTGTTTTGTAGATATAATTTCTGCTCAGTGCTGAAGAGTTCTGTAATCTTCAGCTTTCTTTTGCATTATTCTGTCTTTTGCATTTAGTGTCTTCCCAGCTAAAAGCAATGTTTTGGACAGTTAATTTTATTTGTTGGTATATTTTGCTATAGGGTCTTGTCATATTGTTGGGTTATGTTTCCGCTGAGCAGAAAAAGGAGATGGAGTTTGGTATTTTGAAACTGCCTTTGCACAGTTGTGTCACCAGGTCACAGAGTTGGTCACTCGTTGATCACCAGGACCTTTACTGGACTGAGGAGCTGGAACAAGGACACAGTGGAGGGCACCTCAGTGGATTGAGGGGATGGGCAATGTGGTCTGAGGTAGCCCTGGCTGCCATGCACCCATTCCCTGCCAAGATTAAGTGCTCTGAAGGAGGAAGGATCTTCAGAAAAATTGAATTTCTAATAAATTTACTACACGATTGATGTCTCTTCAGGCACCTCAGCTGTTGATTTTGAAAATTTCTTTAGCTGTTTGGGAAGTATCTTCCCCAGCCATCAGTCTCCTTGTGAGAAAGCATGACCTCAGAGACACCCAAAGAGAATCCCACAGCCTTTGTCAAGGGCTAATGCCTTCCATCCCATGTGTGGACAGAATTTTGCACAGAAAACTCACATATCTGACAGTTTCCAGTGCCTTTTGCTGTATCTTACACTTCAGGTTCCAGAGGATTTTTCAGAGCTATAAAAAAGGCAATGACTGGGCAAGGCTGGCCCAACCAAGACTTCTTTGGTTTGCCTTGGTGATCTCTGTGCTATTCTAAAAGCTCGAGTTTCTTGATCTTTGATTCTCTTAGTTTCAGTATTGGAAAAGAGAAGCATTGGTTGTGCTCTATGATTTGAACTCAATAGACAGTGCCAGTGAAGTCAGTAAAGTTTTTGGTTTGCTTTGCAATGCAATTTATAGAGTGGCTCAGAGCTTCACCAGCAATGAATATTCTCCTTTAGCACGACCCCTCAATCTCCACATTGTTTTTATTGCTTCTAATTCCTCTATTTTAGCATTGCAGTTTAACTGTTGGAAACCATTTGGAAGTTACCACTTCTATTTCAGATGTTTGCTGTTGTTTAGTCCTTTCCAGGCTCTGTTTAACATTTTCCTACTATTGCATTCTTTAGTGGAAGCTTATAGAAGGTAATGATAAGACATAAAAAATAATGTTAGCAAACAAGTTGGTGCCAAGGTAACTGTCAGGTTTATCCTTGAGGGGAATGGAAACAATATATAATTCACATCTTCCTGTATTTTGGATCTTTCATTTATTGGTTTTCTACTCAGCAGTGTCAGTCATCTTTCTTTTTCAATATGCGGAGCAAAATTCCTAGTCTTTTGGTGCCTGCTTTTGCTAAATCTTTTGAATGTGTACATATCAAAAGGAATATTATTTTCATCCCATTTTTATGGGATGAAAATAATATTCCTTTTGATAAGTACAAAATGTCTATTTTTCCATGCCTTTAGCCATACCAAAAAAAAAAAACCAAAAAACTTTGCTGTTGCCATTCTGTATTACAAAAAAGTTGCTGTAAATCTATGAAGTCCTACATGCTTTCCCACTCTTACCACTTCTTCTTCAAATCCATATTCACCCTGTGAGATGTCAGTGGATGGGACATCAGCCATTTTTAATTAATCTATCAGTCAAAACCACATGAATGCTTTGTCTAGTACCTCCCACTGGTTATTGTCTTGCATTTGGTCATAGCAATTTACTTCTCTTACTATGTAAACTTGACATTTTATTTTCTTCAAAGACCTCTGCTGATTTTTTTTTTTAGTAATTTAGAAGCTTATCTGATTCACAGCACCCTGTGCCCTACATAATTGTAAACTCCTGCTGCTGGCACAATTTATAAGTTGATATGAAATAGATCCCCTGTTCTGATATTCAGCATGTTCCATGTGAAAGAATCTCTGAATGTCTTATACAGTACAGCAGAATTCTTTTCAACAAGAATAAAATGCTTTCTCTATTTGTTTTAAAGTTTGAGTTTAATCTGCCATTCAATATCTGATTTTAGACATTTTCCTGGTAGCCAGTGTTTTCAGTGGGATCAAATGATAAAGATATATTTGGAATTCTGCATAAAGTCTCATTTCCTGCCTTCCAAGTCACTTAGTGAAAACGATTCATTGACTGTTAGTGAGATTGGTTAGAAATTTTCCTTTGATGTGAGAGCTGTATTTCTGGGTTGGGGAGCAGTGTCATTATTTCACACAATCTGAGTTGCAGAGGAGCTCGCTGCAATATCTGATGTGTTTCCAAACTGGTGTGTTGTTTCTTGAATGACAAATGACTCTGAATGAGAAACTAGAAAAGTATTGATTAGTTACTGTAAGTCTGTAGCTGAGAAGAAAGGGATGCTGAAGGCTTCTGTCAGCAGTTTTGGTGGTGGCATTTGATTGGATTTTGTATCAGGTCCTCCCAGAAATACAATTGACACAAAACCACAACATTCAGCTCATGTCCCTACAAAATAGGAATATAATGTAGATTGTATAATGAGGATATAATTTGTTGTGCATTTGGTCTTTTTTTAGTATAAAATAGAGTAACTCCACATAGTGAATGATTTTATGTGTAAGTGCTATTTCTGTTGAAGTTCATATTAAAAAAATTCAATCAGCAATACAACAAAATCAAATATACATAATAGCTTTTCAATAGGCATGCAGATATTAGAAGAACATTTTTTTGAACAAAAACTGTATATAAATAGAGCCATCAAGTTGTATTATCAAGCCATCAAAACAGAAAGTAACAATTATATTATTTCATTTTAGACAGAAAATGTAGGTTAATATTACCAAAATATATTCATGCTCCCGTTTATTTTCATTGTGCATTAGATGATATATTGGTCATTTGATTTTTGTTTCATCCTAAATAAGGTTTCAAAACTAACACCAGAATGCTTCCTTAGTAGTCCAGATGCTGTGACTTTGCTGGATCTGTTTGCAAAGTGAAAGGGGCTGCTCAGATCAGGGGACTTCAAACACACACACCTTAATTTTCCGAGTCATCAATCTTCTAATTGCCATAACACCATTCATTATGTTAGCATTAATATATGAAATATATCTAGGCAATTTGCCCAGCTCTAAGTGCAGTACATAGTTGTCTTCCATAAATACTCAAACCACCATTAATGAAAACTAATGGCCCATCAAAATTTGTATTCAGAGTACTACTTGAAGTCTCCAAAGGACTGTCCACAAAGCCAGGGTAGCAATTTTTGGCATCTGAAGTTGCTGTTTCCCAATATGTTGCTGTGCTTAATGCTAATTACCCAGCAGAATGGATAAATACAACAATTTTAATATATATTATAATCCAGTTTCAGCAACAAGGTTGTAATTAGTGATCGAGCAACATTCTTGTTAGCATAATCAAGCAAATAAATCACTTTGATTTGATGTTTAAAGGTCCAAAACAGCATTTTTCTTCCCTTGTGTGTGAAAGCAAGTTGTCTTTACGCTGAAGTGGGTTTTTTGTAAAATCATCTACTATATTTTAAAGTAAATATAGAAATAATTAGTTAATCCTGAATACTAGACATCATAGATGAGTTGTCTACTGACAGAATATCAATAATGCAGAGAGAAATATTCCAAATTTAAGTTAGAATTATGGTAAAATAGACGCGTAATTGTTTTTGGGTTTTTTCTTTACTTGAGACTGCAGTGGTGGTTTTTGGTCATCTAGCAGTATTGTATGACCTTTCTCATTTAAATCCCCCTACTCTATCCTTGTCTCTTTCTACAAGTCATAGTGTACCATTCTGTGTGAGAGAAGAATAAACACTAGTTCAGTGAGATTTTGTAAGTTACACATTTATTTAAAGGTTTTATCCAGGTTTCACAATAATAAGAATGCAAGTGGAAGGTAAAATAATCAATTTGAAGAGTATTGTGATATTTCACTTGTGAATTGTTATGATTTGTCCTTTATATTGGTGTAGGGGATGTAGGAGACTCCTCAACCTCTGCAGTCACAGTCGAGTGCCTTAGGATTAGTAATGAGTTTATGAAGTGTTATTTTTTGTCACCAGAGGAGAAGAACTCCAGGATCTGATGTGTCTGACACCATTGATGGAAATTGTTTAGACACTCTTAACTGTGCATGGAAGCAGATGTGGTCTCGTTGAGTACCTCAATAAACAAAAGAGGTACCTGGTGGAACATTCAGCTGCTCATGTAAAAACGCGTTTGGCTCTGGACTTGTTATCAAAAGGGAGAAATGAAAATATTTGTGGTGTAGATCAAACTTCTTGATTAAGTACAAGCCATGTGTTCATCTCTTGGTAAAACAATAGGACAAGTTGGTTATTTGGAGCTTTTGTTTCTTTCCTTTTCTTAAGGAGACAGCAGGTCAGTCAAGGACAGGTTTGGGACATCGTTGAAACCATAGCCAAAGTTGTGGTTTTGCACAAAATACTAAAGAAATTACAAAAACAGTTTGATTACTTGAAATAAAGGATGAAAACGCCAAAACTAGATGTAATTTGCTTTCTTCCTGTGCCCCAGTCTTACAAAACAACTCATTTCTTATAAACAGATTTGGATATGTAAAACAGTAAGTTCATGTTACTATGCACAAAACACTAGTCATTATTTAATTTGGTTAATTTAATTAAATTAACCAAAATTATTTAATGGCCTTTTCTGATTTGTGGTCACAAAGAGGATGTGACTAACAGAAACTCTTCCTCACGTACAAACATATCATTGAAAAAGTTCACTTGACCTTTAGGATTGTGGGCCATCATCTAACAGGAAAAAAAACAACTCCAATTCCCAATATTTCATATCTGGATTATAGCACAGTCACCTTCATATTTTTAGCTTTCATGTGCCTTTTTGTTATAATTGACATAATCAAAATACAACACAGGGACTTCTTGTTCTAAGGATTTTCTGATAAAAGTGTCTTTAGATACAAACTGCTGTTAAGTGATCGTTATTGCATGATGATGTTTTTAATCAGTCAATTTTATACTGTCTAGTCAATGCATAAAATTATAGGATTTCTTTAAATTTTATCCACATTTAAAGAGAGAGTTCCAGTTGTGTCCCCAAATCTTGATATTTAGAATATTTTTCATTCCGCAGATTCTGGTCTTATCATATACTTGTGGAGAGTATGTTTTGGATTTTTCCTAGATATTGTATTTTCTGGGGTAACTTTTTACAATTACCACAGTGAAAATTATTTTTTAGATCTGCACTTCCTATCGCAAATCACTCAACTGTGTGGCTCTATAAATTTGTTATTTAAATATTAAAACTGGAGGATAGGCAAAAATTCTTTTAACTGAAAAGAGAATTAACTAAAAGTGAAGTTAATACACAGTATTTGTTAAGAACACAGTGTTCCTGAAGTTTAAAGGTTTTCAGTTCAAGGTTTTATTTTTGGTTCCTCTACAGTAATTATCTTTTCTGTCTGAAATGAAGAGCCGTGAGCCCATCTCATCATTCATCTGTGTGGATTCAAGGAGTGAGGACTTGTGACAGGGACAATCACAAGATTGGCTACAGTCTTCAGCCATTAGTTCACTGAAGTTTGAGCTTGAAATCAAAGCAGTTAAAATTATAATTCTGAAACTTTGGGAGGCACTGCCTGCTTTTCAATTTTTCCAGGATTTCTTAGTAGCTGATTGCAACTTTTTTTTTTAATAAAAGACTTAGTTTAATATTTCAAGCAATTTTGTTTGCTTGTGAAAATGAATTTCTTCTCTAGGGTAACATTAGAATTTCCACGTATATATGAAAAACGAAGCATTTTTCTATGCAGGTAGCCTTAAATCAGCAGTTGTCTCAGAAAAAGTTTAACTGCTGAAAACTGCTTTCATGTCTGCAGAATGTTAATAACACAATTTCTTCAGATTTTCTCTATAACCTCTTTAGGCAATTCCCTTAAAACTGATCTCAGAATTAACCTCAAAAGCTTTTTTCCACCTCAGGTTTCAACCACATCCTGTTTGATAGTGATCCTCCTAATTTCTGAAACTAAATTTTACAGATAAAAAGCTTTGGTGGGCAGATCAGAACTTGGCTCAGATTGGCACCTGTAATAAAAAAGATGGAAGAAACCCAACTGTCCTGAGAAACAAAACTGCAGGTGTGGTTCATATGAAAGTGTATGATAAAGCAGCACAGCAAGGTAAGTCACATTTGAAGGATGTTTGACCAATTTTTAGAGTGCACAGTATATTTTCTCATGTGGTTCTCCCAATGTGAAAAAAATAATAACTTGTAATCAATTAATTCCTTGAGTATCTTAGTGAATTTATATTTTTTCTTCAGGAAGCTTCAAATTTCTGAGATGTGTTTAGTTTACTGTGTATAATGTCTATTATAAATCTTATTAAAATATATTTTCTATTACTTAAATATTGTAATAATCAGGTAGTTAAGAGCATGGATTTGTGATATCTCTTTGGAGCATATCTTAAATATACTAAAAATGGCTCATCCATGAAGATAACAAGGCTAATATAATATTTGATGAATGAATAGTACATAGGCAATGATTTGTTTGTGGTCTAGATTAAGATACACTAATGTCAGTGAGATTTCATCATTAACTCAACATACAATGTTCAGGTTCTTTATATGCTTTTACTTTAAAATAGGCAGATTTTTCAGAAAATAGAATTATTTATGTTCCAAGGGGAAATGTGGGGTTGAAATTCTGCATGAATATGCAGAAGTGAATGCATGAGTGAAGCATGGAAAGATATATGAATTGATGACATATTTTATGCATATCTCAATTTTTCAAATAGGTTATCTGAACAAAAATTGGAAATAATCATAATATATTGACAACAACGCTAACTTTTTAGCCAGGGTTGCATTGCTCAAGTTTTGGTTTCTCTTGTCTCTTCTCCTGTCGTGTCATAGGCAGCAATTCCTGCCAGTTAAACAATGGGGGGTGCTCCCAGCTCTGTTTGCCAACATCAGAAACCACCAGAACTTGTGTGTGCACAGTCGGCTACAACCTCCAAAAGAATCGCATGGCCTGCAAAGGTAAAATGCCCTGCAGCATTTATTTTAACCAACTTAACTTCCAGGGGAGCATTGCAATGAGTAAATAAGCTTCATTCAGTCATTTTTAGTTAAATAACTGTACTTAATATGCTTGATTGAACAGTAACAGAGAAATGTCTGCAGTGGTTAGGAGAGAATTAAATTTAGCTTTTCATTAAATTATTCAGATAAATAAATTGCTGTGGTAACTCTGATTTATTTTTTTTTATGTAGACAGAAAAGCAGACTATATGAACCATCATTTACTAATAGTTGTTCAAGGTCATATAACTTATCTTTAAATTACAGGCTACAAGTATCTGAATGGTTGGGTATCTCATACTATTGTATTGCTCTTAATATAAAATAAAGCAAATTTTTTTTCTTAAATCTTTTTCTTGTTTAAGTTGGCAGAAGTCAGAACATAGCTCACAGCCAAATTCTTTCTCCTTGCCTGAATAATGCATAACAACCTTATGGTCAAGGTGTCTTATAGTTTTATAAATTTGATATTATTTATGACTATTAATTAGGACTAAGTAATTCCTGAGAATTACTATGTAAGAAGACGTTTAAACAGTAGAATTTATTCCTACTTAAGAGAAATAGGTGCATTTGGAATTTGATTAATCTAACAGAAAAATAGACATTTAAAATGGGTCACTAAAGCTATGTAATTCTTTGTCTCTGCAAAGGAAATGGGCATAACTGAAGTGAGATGAAACCTGTACCTCAAAAGACAATTTACTCTCCTGTTTTCTACAAGTTCTTTAAAATTATCTCTTGCTGAACATGTTTAGGAAGCACAGAGGTGCACTGAAAATATTCTTAAATTTCTCATAATTCAAACCAAATTTTTTCTTAAATTTTAATTTTAATTTCTGCTGAAATTGAATAAATTGAATTAATTACCTGATTATAAGATGGTGTTTGACATGAACAGTGATTCCCTTCTCTTGATAGGACCACATTTGTAATTTAATTAGAAATGCACAGTAATGACTCATGGATATCTTTTCAAAGACCTGGAGTTGTCACTCTGCAAACCTGTGGAGCACTTGTGGAAATCATGTTTAATGTATGTTAGCTCCTCTAATCTTGGTTATTTGGAAAGCTTCCCCTTTGCTCTCATTGGCTGCTTTATGTTTCCCTTAGGTATTGAATCATTTCTCATGTACTCTGTCCATGAGGGAATTAGAGGAATTCCTCTTGATCCAAATGATAAAATGGATGCTTTAATGCCTATATCTGGGGCTTCATTTGCTGTGGGCATAGACTTCCATGCAGGTAAATATAATGTAAAATTTATTGTATGCATGGTTAAAATCATAAATTCTTCTCATAAATGAAATAACCCCTTGTTCTCAAACCTTCTAAGAAATTACAGCTGTGTTTAAAGGAATTGGCAATGCATCATGTTACGAGTTAAACTCTACATTTAATATTTACAGTAAATAGGAAATATTGTGCATAGCCAATTGTTCTGTCAGCAGCAGCTGCTCACTTTTGGCAGAGTCATCACTGAGAACTTGAGTAGGAAACTGGTGGTTTTAGAGACAGTATGAAAAGGCTTGTTCCTGCTCTGACACTGTTTCCATGGAATTTTCTTAGTCCTGAGTGGTGTTGTACCTGGCAGGTGGCTTTGACAGCTGAGTGGGATGGTTTTCTCCCTGTCCAGCCCAGCTCAGCCACGTTCCTGCAGGGCACAAGCCAAGTCTGGATCTGTCCCTTCCTTCTGGAAGGAGCTCTGAAAGCCTGAAGGAGCATTTCCACCTGGACTGCACTACACACCTTTCCACTATATATACAGAAATAGTTTTGAATTTACACAGCCTTACAAACTTCCTATGAAATTAGGAGGTTTCAATTTTGCATGCATGTGAAAAAAAGTGGGAAAAAAATTAAAGATCAGATTCTATAAGTGACTGGATGGTGATGGTGTTTGGATATCTTAAAACATGTTAGCAAGTTTTGATTAGTTTTTGGAAAATAAACAATCTGTGACCAAGTAATGACCTGAAACATATCCTGTATCTCTATATTTTTAACCCATCAGCCTTCCTTCCAGACTCATTTGTTGCCCATCAAGTTTCCAAACTGGCAGTCTAGAAATAAAATCTTAAGTTACCTATGTTATTTAAATACAGACATTATCCTCTTGCAACATACAATTATTTTGCCATACTCCATTGTTTATTTTGACATAGATTCTGCCTGGGAACTCAACATTGAGAGATCCTAATTTTTTTCTTAATTGTATATTAATATATTTGTCCTGGAATTGAAATCAGAACTATTTCTGTTGGCTCTGTTGGACTGCTTTATCACACAAATATCACTAAACTTTTTTTATCAGCTTGGAAATTAAATTCATTAGATCTTCCCTTTTTTTTTACCTGCTTCTTCACTGATGTTCTTGCATCTCTGAGTAGCAAAATTTCAAGTTCTTTCAACATTTTACAGCATTAATAGTTGGATATTTTACTTTCAAATCAGTGGCAGCTGATGTTCAGAACTTTTCTCACATCATGGGTATAGCTCAGTTATAGTCTCCAGAGACATAAAAATCACTTAAAAGCCAGAACCTTTGTACACATACCTAAGATGGGAAAGACTCTGTTACAGAGATTTAATCTGTTCCTGGAAAGACATAGGAGAGAGAGAAGTGGTGACCACACATATTCATGACAGAGACTTCCAAGACAATGCAGTTGGGTTTTCTATTTTTCTAATTTATTTTTATCTATTTTTTCTATTTTTTAAATTTAAAGTATGCAAACTTTACAAAGTTATTGCATCTAACACAGAAGAGTAAAATTTGACCTTTTCAATTTAAAATAACAGTATTGTATTGAATTTTATTGGTTTTATTAGCTATTTTGCATCTCATGTTTTTTTACAATAGTCATATGATACACTTTAGAGAGGTTTATGTTTAGCTAATAAACACCAAATTAATATTTTGGAAGAATGAGATTTTTGACTTTTTGTAAAAAATGAAATTTGAGGCTGCATAGAATGAAATGAGGTTCTCCCCCTTGGCTTGATGAAGTCACAGCACAGGGAACATGACTAGAATTGGCAGTGATAAATGCATTGCAAAGATAAATATAAATGGTGTGCAGCAGTGAAATCACAAGGGGATAGTGTGTTATAAAAACGTTACAGCTTTCAACTGCATTTCAGCTTCAACAACATCTGTTTTTTCTTATTTTGGTCCCTTACATTTATACATACATACATATACAATTGTATAAATTCATTTCTAAAACCTACATATATCAAATGTAACACAGAAAGCAAGTGGAGGCCGTTTCAGATTTCATATAGTTTTTCTGTTTTCCATTTAGTGAGTGGTGCTTTCATTTCACTCTTAATCGTGAAGGATTCCCAGATTTTGCTGTTATCTCAGTAATTTAGGTATACAAAGTGGATAAAATGTATTTACATATGCTAGTAGTATAGCATGTCCTAATTAAAAGTCTAATGACAATGGTTTTGCAGAGATGAACCATCTAGAAGATGCATACACCTTTTTTCTCCCTGTGTTTTGATACTTCTAACTAAATTCTAATTAGCAAATAAGTAACAAAATGCATGATTCTCATATTTGTTTTGACTACTCGAAGTCAGAACTGTCATTTGTTTAATTGGAGGTGGGGTAAGATTCTTGAGCATACCAATATTGTTTGGTCACAAATAACTGTCTTATTTTATAAATATATCTATCAATCTACACAAATATTCGCGCACACATACATATATATAGATACTGTGTAAATATGTAGATATGAAATATTTATATTTGTTTATATTGGTAAGATTTCTATGCTGTATCTAGAAATACATATTCTGTAAATACACTCACACTATTATGGAATTAAAAGCAGATTTACAAAGTATGAGAAAAATAATGAAGAAAAAAATATTATTTAATATCTCTCTGCAAAGCTCAGAGGAGGTCACTCAGGAGGTCATCAGCTCATTACTTTGCAAGCAGAATGTTGTTTGCAGCTTATTTACAGAACCCTGGCAGTGAAAATAGAGACAATTCTGCGTGAGGGACATCCTCACGCCATTTGCCACACCTTTTTTTTTGAGGTTATTATGTGCCACAGAAGACAGTTTGTTTCTGTGCTTGAGCCACTTAAAATTCTCCATCTGGCTGTTGAGTTTAAATGGTCAAGTTGTCCCTTTTTTCCACTTTATGGACAATCACTGCAGCAGAAAGGCTGGAAAGACAGCTGAGATGTCTTGAAACACCAAACAAAAAGACTGTTAGTGGAAGCTTCAGGACATTTAAAATAAAAACTGACTTGTGGATGGAATATATTTTTTTATTCTTTTGTCAGCATATCACTGTCAAATGTCACTTTTTATTTCCCTAGTTAATTTTTTTTCCTTACACTGTTAAAATTCAATGTGTCTGATTACTGAAGGAAAAGTCTGTATAAGCAGTTTTACACTGTAGCTTTTCAGACTCCTGAATATTTTGGAATGGTGACAAACAAAATAGTATGTTTTTGAAGCATTTATTCCATTAGGGAAAAGGTAAAGACAGCATATTTATTGTGATTTTTAACAGAGGTAGTAGCTTCCTGTCATAGCCCTATTGTGCTACATGTGCTGTACTAAACAGCCTAGAATTCTGACAGAATTAGTTTAAACAAAATTCAAGAAAAGGCAAACAAATGATGAAATAAAGCTGATAATTTTGATACTTAATACAAGTTAAAGTTATAAGTAGCAATATTTACAGTTGCTAATGCAGACACTAGGACCGAAGTAAGTGAATTAATCTGAGAATCATCGGCACATGTTTTTATAGGAAATGATACAATCTATTGGACAGACATGGGCTTCAACAAGATCAGCAGAGCTAAGCGGGACCAAACCTGGAAAGAGGACATTGTCACCAATGGTTTGGGGAGAGTTGAAGGCATTGCAGTAGACTGGATAGCAGGTAGGTCTGAGCCTGCTCTAGGATGTGTCTGCATGGGGAATAAATCACACGGGACTCCATTTTCTTCATGGTGGAAAAAGGCTCTTCTTTATTCACAGAACTGCTTTTCATACAGTTTTACAGACCTTGTGTGGGAGTCCAATTGGTTATTAGTTTTCTTGCCAATTACTTTTACTTGTTAGTAACAACTTGTTATTCTGTGTTGATCAGTCACTCAAACTCTCTTCCATATGTGCAGAGAAGTTGTTTGTGAAAGGTAGTTTTCATTTTTCTATCTAAGGGTGCAAAACCAGTTTATACAGGTGCAAGCTGTTTTTTACCCAGAAATTGTTATACTAATGAATTGCTCACAAAAGGATTGCTTTTACATGGGAACTTGCAAAATGCTAGCTTTCACAAGGCCAGCCACTGATTTCAGGAGAGCAGGCTTAATTTTATGAAGCCTTTATGATTTTTCTACCTTACTGCAACACTTGTCATCATTTCTGAGAGTACAGACTTGCCTCTTCAGCCCAAGATTAAATAACTTTGATTCCTTTCAGCTCTAATTTCTAGTAATGTAAATGTCTGGAAATTAATTTTTCATATATATATATATATATATACACAATATGTATAATTATATATATATAAATATTTATAATTACATATATATATATATATGTAGGATGGTATTTCCTAGATGAACAGTTTCAATACCAGATCATGCTATAAAAAGGCTGGCTAATGCTATAAATTACAAACATAACGCCTATGCAAATGAAAATATAGCAGTTAGTTTCTGCTTCTGACTTAAGCAGAAGTAGTCTGTTTAAGTGTCGGAATTCAGGACATCCCTCTGGCTGTCCTGGATTGTCAGGATCCCTGCCAGGGGGCTCAGAGACCCTGGTACAGAGCCCACGACGCCTGTGGTTTGGATTATGACCCATGGAGCAAGTTACCAACCTTATATGAGGATCTTTGAGCCACAAAAGTATGAGTAGAATAATAATTAGTTTGTCGGGGGGTGAAAAATTGATTTTTTGGGGGTTTTTAGAATGAGGGTTCAGGGGGCAAGATGGAGGAATCTGGGCATGTCCAGCCTTTCTTCTTCTTGTCCTCCATCTTCTGTTGTGATGTTGGCATTTACAGATTGGTTTAGAGTAGAAGCTCACTGTCTAACATAGGTGATAGGTACTGGAAAATAATTGTAAATATTGTACACGTAGTTTTTAGTATAAAAAGATAACACAGCCCCAGGGCAGGCAGAGTGCCTCTGACTGTCCTGCTGAACAGACCTCAGCTGGACAGGAGAAAGAATTTTATAGATAAGAAACAGTAAACAACCTTGAGACCAAGAACTGAAGAGTTCTGACTCCTTCTTCAAGTGCCGAAAGTCAAAGAGACTTTCTAACGTATCTTCGGGTCACTCTGACCAGCTAAAGTCCCAAGATTTAAGTAGTAGTTTTCAAGTAGCCTTTCCTTCAGGCAGTGACTTCAGGGTGTTTTTTCCAGGTAACATATACTGGGCAGACCATGGCTTCAACCTGATCGAGGTGGCGCGGCTGAACGGCTCCTTCCGCTACGTAGTGATCTCCCAGGGGCTGGACCAGCCACGCTCTATCGCGGTACACCCAGAGAAAGGGTAACATGTTATTCCTAATGTACACAGAGCTTTTGCCTTGCTCTCTGTATTCATAACATTCTGTAAGTTCTCTGCAAAACGGTTTTGGTTTTCTAAGGAAACCGTTCCACCGCAAGGTTAGGCATTGCTTGGAGGCGTGCTTTGGTCTGAAGTGCCCAGCAAATCCAAGGAAGCCACGCCAGCTGATGAGGGACTTCATGATGAAATCCCACAGCTGTGTAATCCTTGGTAGTTGTAAACTCCAGGATCGTGTGACATCCCAGTGCAACAACCAGGGAGAGTGGCCGGGGTAGCTGAAGGTCACGTGAGATGAAGGTTGTGGATTGGAGAGTAACAGTTGGCAAAGTGACATCTGTGTTCACCCAGCTGATTTTTGAGGGCAGGGACTACTCTGCAGCATTGACAGAAATAGGGAATGTACCATCCCCTTCCACCTCCAGAACTCCTTGTGGAATCCCCATCCCAGTAGTTGTTCCAGGTCAGGCTGGATGGGGTTCTGAGTAACCTGGCCTAGTAGAAGGATGAAGAGACATGTCTCTGCTGGGACCCCCACACATGGGGGTTGTTTAGGATACTTAAGGAGAATTAGAGGATCACAGACTACTGTTTTACGTGTCTGGTTAGAACAGTGTATCTTCTACAAAGGAAAGAAATCTTCATTTGTTTTATTATATTGATAACTTGAGATGTCTCCACTCAGTTCCTCCAGGAGGAGCACAGCAGTGTTTTGCTAGGGAAGTACAGGGCTGCCTTCTGTGCCAAGATTAATGCCTTTTTGCCCTTTGCATTATTGTTAAGTCTCTTCCCCTTTTGAGGTAAAACTTTCAAAGGTGTTCTTCCCTCCTCTTGCCCTGACTCTACATTCTGCATTTGTCTGGAAGCTGGAGTTGACAGCTGTAAGAATAGAGAAGAAAATAGCAGTTATTAGAGCTCGTTGAATCTGCCAGTTATGCCAAGATGGGAAGCAGGCAGCATTCAGCTGGTTGGTGACATTATTTATTGTCACTGAGGAAAAAGTGAGGAACGTGTAGCCCTACAAAAGGGTGACTTTGTCCCTCATCAAGTACATTTATTCACATAATATTTTTTGGCAGCTGTTTATGATTTTCTTTGGAGTATTTTAGATTCATTTAACCTGATAATTATGGGTTGGTTTAAGGAATATTTGAGTATATAAATGTCTGCTTTCCTATGGTTAAGATTTAGTTCATACCTATTTTGAAAGTCTCAAATAACTCTCTGACCTCTGACCAGACACCTGAAAGCAATTTCAGTTGTTTAGCGGTGCTGTTAATGATCTGGTTAAAATTGCATTAAACTTATGTGGTGATTGTTAAAATTCAGCTGATTAATACTGCCTATTTTGGCATTCCTCAACATATTTTTAATTTAACTCACATTGCTGTTCTGTTTCCTAGTGTCCACGTGATTTTTTTTTTCATTAGTATAAATGGTATTGTTTATTATATCAAGAGCTATGAGAACAGATTCATTTTTTCTGGAGCCAGAAAGCTTTACAATGAGAGCCAAAGTGGGTTGTTTCAGAAGCTGAACTTGATGAGCAAATTACAGGATTCATATTTTTTTCACCCTTATCACAATATTATCCCTCATTATTTCACATATCTGTAGTCATCTAGTCAAATGCAGCTGCTTAACCTCAGAATGGTGTAATGATATCACCAGACACAAGGGAGAACTGTTGAGTAGTGCCCAAAAGATTTTGTAGTCTTTAAGGTTACTGTTCATAAAGGAAGTGTTATGTGTAGATTTTTTGACCTCATTTTGTTATACCTGAAGCAACAGATGCAGAAGTTTATTAAAGCAGAAGTTTGACGAAGCATCTTGTCCCAAATTAATGATGCAACTGTGGCAGTAAGTATATAGAAGATTAGATAAGTAAGATTAGATAATAATATGAGATTAGATAAGTAAGATTCAAATTGTTTCCATGCAGCATTTGGCAGAATTTGAAAAATATTTTCTTCTCAAAAAGACCCTGTTTCTCTACCATTTCCTACAGTGTTTCTCACTACTTCACATCTAAAACATTTTAAAATTAGGTATCCCTTGTACTATCCAAGTATTTGGTAGTGATTAGATGCAAAAGCCTCTCTTCCAAAATTTATTTTTATTTTTTAACTTACCTTTTTTTCCCAAGCACAAAGCTGAATTCTTTAAGGAATAGAATTTCATATGGATTCATGGAATACAGTTTTAAGAATTTTCTCATGTATATAATTTGAAAACAATATCTTAACAAAGTGTCCAATAAACAAATATTATGATACATTTACCTTCTTAAGATTATTTAGAGACACGAGCACCATATGGTATTTTTTTATATCCATTTAATGGTAATCGTTCATTTTGTTTGCAATTTTAATTGGTGATTTTTACGACATTCTAGGTATTTATTTTGGACAGAGTGGGGACAGAGCCCTTGCATAGGCAGAGCACACTTGGATGGCTCTGAGAAGGTTGTCCTCGTGAGCCTGGGGATTGCATGGCCTAATGGGATTTCCATCGATTATGAGGTTGGTTCCTCTGTCTTCCAGCATACCTTAAAATGCGCAGTATCTGTTATGTTTCATTAAAGCCAGCTGGTGTTCCACCTTGATGTAATCTTAATAACTCTTAATTAAATACTTGGATAAGCCTGTTGATGTTTCCTTTGAAATTAATCTTTAGGAAAATAAATTGTATTGGTGTGATGCTCGTACCGACAAGATAGAAAGAATTGACCTTGAGAGTGGAGGGAGTCGGGAGATTGTGCTGTCAGGGAGCAATGTGGATATGTTTTCAGTTGCTGTGTTCGGAGCTTACATCTACTGGTCTGACAGGTAATTTATTTTTTCATAAGTATTTTAAATCTCAAAACGTTGTTTCGGTGCCAGGTGCCTCACCTTTGTAGGATTAGCCGTTCCTTAGCAAGGTCGCAGGTGGGATCGCGGAGTCCTGCGCAGTTTCCAAGGAGAGGGAGTTCTGAAAGATGAAAAGTGCCTCAGTGCCATAGATGAGAACAGGCTTCTCCACCTCCCGTTAAGTGAACTCTCCACTGCTCCTCAGTCATTTGTTCGGTGTGAATTAGTTGAGGATTGTTGATGAGACATCTTCAACTTTTTTGGCAGAGCACATGCAAATGGCTCTATTAGAAGAGGCCACAAGAATGAGGCCACGGATGCTGTGACCATGAGGACTGGCCTTGGGATAAACCTGAAGGAAGTGAAAGTCTTTAATAGAGCACGAGAGAAAGGTTGGCTGTTCTTAAGGATGCTATTGATTGTGTTAATATCACCTGCTACTTTTTCTGTATATTAAAGCATACCAAAAATTAAGTAAGCAATGATTTTACCACCACTTTTTACTCTTGAAGTATTTTTTTTTAAACCAAAATTAATGTACTAAAGAAAAACATATAGTACAAATCCTAATAAAATTTATCAGAGTGTTTCAAAAAGAAAACCTAAAACCAAAACACTTCCTATCATTCCAGGTTTGATGGTTTTTGTTTTGTTTTGTTTTTCTTAAAAGAGAGTCTTAGGATTGAGAGACCTTGAGCTGTGCTTTACAGGGTAGTAATTTCAGGAGTTTCAGATTTCTTTTGGAAATCAAACCAGATGTTCTTATTAAAAATTCCCATCCTCTGTGTCTCAATATTTATTTGCTGACATTACTCGGTTTGAGTCTCTTTTTTTTCCCTTTTTTTTTTTTTTTTTTTTGCTCCTTCTGTGGAAAGAGACCTTGTAAATAATCAGATTTCCTTTTTATTCAATTAGGTTAGCCAACTCAAGAGACAAAAGTTGTTATAGACTCTCTGTGATTTATGGTACTGATGGTTAAACTTTATTCTCTACTACCTGACTAAGAATATTCTTGCTCTTTAACCATCTTTTTACTTCTAAAATTCTGGTTTTGACAAGACCTTGAAAAACTTGCTTTACTGAGAAAAATTTGTTAGATGTCTACCAAAAATTATGATGATTTCCTCAGAAAAAACTGCTACTGGGTAATCCAGACAAAATTTTCTAGAAATATACTCAAAAGAGAGGAAAAAAATAAAAATAATGTTAACACCATTATATATAAAGTTTTAAATACAAACATAATTGCAGTGTTAGTAATACTCAAAATTTCCTTTAATTTCAGCATTTTATATCCAGAGATTGTGTCTTCTACTTAAATCTCTCCAAATAATTGCATTATATATGACATGTTAAATAAATCTGCATTTTGAAAGAGAACATATTTACAAATTATTAAAATGCTTTAAAAAATTAATTTTTTTAAGAAAAATCATTTGTAAATATATATGCATAATAATTTTAGTATGGATTTCTGCATGCAATTTCAGAGCATCATAATTTGTGGATAAGAATAAATCCACACCAAAATCCATTTCCTTTAACTAGGCTAGAAATTGTTAATGTCTGCTGGCTTGGAAGGGCTTTATATTATAGAATTAGGAAAATAGAACAGTGGGATAAAACAATGCTTCTTTATGTGTATTTTTTATTGATGGATTTATAGACTTGATCACATAAGGAACAGGAGAAATGGTTACTAAGGATAGAAATCTACTGATGCTAGTTTGAAAAACATACCTGAATGATTTTTTAATACATTTTTCAAATTTTACTAGGGTACAAATGGTTAATGTCATTGGGAGGGGATGTCAGTGAGCCAGAAGGACAAAAGGGAAAAAACAGGTGAAAAATGTTTTTGGAATGTTTTTCTATCTCACGCTATTATATATATATATATATAATTTTTTAAGTTTATTGAACTAGAAGTAGTTAAGTGTTTAAAAAAACCCAATGTAATTAAATAGTTTCCTGACTTTTATTATTCAAACAACCCCCCAAGCAAAAGAAAAACCCAACAAAAAAAATAAACCAAAAAAAGTCCAACACCCCAATGAGCTATGCTGATTATGATTGATGCTTTTTTTTCAAACATCTCTTTTACCCTTTCTGATGAATCCATCCTGCAGTGGGACTTGCAAATGTTCCCATCCTTCAGTGCAATTTTACAGGTGTGCAAGGATATGCCCTGACTGCCCTGGCTTCAGAACTGGCCATTTTAAAAGATGTTTACAGCTGGTGAACCATGGAAGCATTGAAGTTTTCCAAGAGATTTTAGAAACTTGAGGATCTATTTCATATATTTTTTTTTTTTCTTCTTGACCTCTCATCCTTCCAAACAGATATTAACTTTTCTAGCCTAATAAAGCTCTTAAAGTATCTTTTAAGCAAATGGAATGTAAAAATGTCTATACCTGAATCTCCACATGTTTTACATAACTCCAGAGGACTAGCTCAAGGAATTTTTCCTAGGAGAACAAAATTAAATATTTCTTCTTTAAAGAACAAGTTACTCATCTCATTTGCCATGATTTTTTTCTTAAAAGGATTTTCAGCTTGGAATGTATCAGTTAAAGAATTCAATCAACACTTTCAGACACTACATCTTACCAACAATTACAGTTTTGTACCTCAAAACATTCTATTAAAATGTTTTATTCACCTTCATTATGTGGAAAATTTTCAGAAATGGGAAAATTACTATACTAAAAAAGCTGAGTTGTTAGGTGGAAAAGGCTGTCAGAAACAGAAACTGAATTATCTCAACTAGCTATAATAGTAATTCATAGATAGTCCAAAATAAAAAAGACAAATAGCTCCCAATTATTGATGATTATAGTTCTTTTAAATATAACCTGTAACAATTGTAGTTTCTAATTTGACAGTGATTCCTTAATGGTGTGCAATTGTCGGGGTGTAGGTTTTTGAAGTCAGCTTTTGAATTAAATCAGAGCAAAATGTTGGGAAATGTCTTCATTAAAAACAGGGAACTGGATTCACACAGTTTTTTACCAGTCAATACATGCATATTTAACTTGGTAGAAAATACCTTAAAGCAGTGCTATATTCTGATTGTAGCTAAATTTGACTTTCTGCCAGTAACAGGTGTTAAAAAAAAATTAAAGCGCAAAGGACTTGAAACATTTTCAAAGTCTTCAGCTGGTTTTGGAGGAATAACCCATTTTATCTTTTTCTATTCATAAAATATGTGCTGTTGTGAATTGAAAAGGACATTAATTGTATTTGGTCATTGATTGTATTCTTTAAAATTATCTTTCAGTGTGGTTAAAGTTGCATTATTTGCTCTTTTGGCCCTTTGTTTTCCTTGTGAACATAGCCCAAATCATTTTTTAAGGGGAGAATTCCCAGAATACATAAAAAATAATTTCTGTTTAAGTTAACTAAGTATATTTTTATTTGTAAAAGACAGGATTTATTATGCTTTTTCCCAGGTACCAACGTCTGTGCTAAGAACAACGGCGGATGCCACCAGCTCTGCCTTTACCGCGGCAACGCGCGGAGAACTTGTGCCTGCGCTCACGGGTACCTGGCAGAGGATGGGATCAGCTGCCTCAGGCACGAGGGCTACCTGCTCTACTCGGGAAGGACAATATTAAAAAGCATCCACCTTTCAGATGAGACCAACCTGAATTCTCCAGTGAGGCCCTACGAAAACCCAGAGTACTTCAAAAATGTGATAGCGCTGGCCTTCGACTACAGCCTGAAGGGAAGGGGCACCAATCGCATCTTCTTCAGTGATGCCCACTATGGAAACATCCAAGTTATTAAAGACAACTGGGCTGGCAGAAAAGTGCTAATTGAAAGTAAGTAAAAAAAAAAACAAAACAAACCCATATTTCCCAAAATGCCTGTTGAGGCGGTCACGACATAAAGCAGAGGCTACAAGCAGTCTCAGCTGGCAACAATTTATTATTGAACATGGCTGACTTTTATACACTTTCTAATTGTTTATGCTTTTTCTATCTTTACTACTGGCCACAATAAATCAACATAATACTGTTGGTGAGAAGTTATAGTGACTTAACTAACTTTTTAAAAATGCTTCATCTAGCTGCAAAGTTCTTTTATCTTTCTTCTCTCGGTCTCTTTGGTTACAGCTTTGGAGAGAGCTCTTTATCAGCTTCTTCTTACTTCTCAGCTTCTTCTCGCTCCTTTAGCTAACAGGCCTTCTGTTAGCCCCTTCCACACCTGTTTTATTTCACTAAACTTTGAGTGAAAAGTTGGTGATCACTTGGCTTTATAGAGTGTAAAAGTCAATGAAATTTTACCATAATTAATTCTTACATTCTATCTTATCCCTGTAAGATATATTTAAACATTAACCACTTCAAAATAGTTTGTTTTAAAATGGGTTTATGAGGTATGATGCGTATTACTAGAACACAGAAGTGATGGTGGCAATGCTTAATTTATTTTACTGTGATTTTTAGGAGCTTTACTGTTGAAACAAAACCTCACTGTGCATTGCCTGGATATGAAACCATTTGGTTGTTTATTTTTCTAGTTAGTGAGGGTGAATTCTATGTTGTAGCCATTTCCCAGTATAAAATATTAAGACCTTGGTTAGTGAATTTAGTCAATTCACCCTTCTTGAAGTGAAGCCCAAGACAAGGATTTGTGCTCATTGATAATCAGAGGCAAATTCCAACCTACAGAACTATTTGGTTTTATTAAAGCCTTGCTTAGCAATATACTTATTCACTCTTCATGTTTATTATGCCTTCATTAACCACAGTAGTAGGAGAAATTTCATTAAATGTAACCTGTTTCTAGCCTTTGAAACTTGAAGCTTGGCACTGTTATCAAGAAATTTCTGCCAGCATCATCACCAAAGTCTTCAGAATTAGACAAACCATATTTTACATCTGAGGTCTCAATAAAATCTCAATATCTAGTAATAAATTATCAACCAAGTCTGACACAACTGTAATATGTGGTGTATGTAGGAAGGTACCAGTTTGTCATGGGAAAATCTGAATTTGAGGAAAATCTGAATGTGAATGCATAAGGAATACACCCTTAATGCTGAACATCCACAAATCTGTATGACTAAAGTGTTGATTGTAAAAATTTCTGGTATCTTTCATTTCTGTTCTACTTAGTTTTTTCTAAAATATGCAACAAACCACATTCATCTGTAGTTACTTATCAGATGAAGATATTTAATTTGTATTCTCTCTTTTCCTTTTTCAATACTTTCTGGTTTATTTGAGGGCTACAATTTAGTAATTGTTTTCTAAAATGTCCTTTGTGCTATGTAGCATTTGTTCCTTAAGATGTGGACAAACCATTTTGTGATTTTATGTGATCCTAGGTGTTGAGCTTTTTTCCCATTGATTTCCTACATGTGGATATCTTAGAGGAATTTATGACATTTTTATTGAGATATGTTGAAGATAAAATAAGCAATGTTGTCAGGATGTTCCCACTACTCCCAGAAAAGCACCCAGGGATTCAGAGTTGAGCTTAGCTGGAGGAGAGACAGAAATGTGCAGTGATGATGTTGGAAGTACAGTTTTAACTCTTGTTTTATAAGAGATAAAAGTATTATATGAAAAGTCACTGGAATTTTCAACGTTTAAAACAGACAAAGAGGAGAAATAAATACTGGTGAAACACTAATGCAGATAGAAATTGGTTTTTAAAAGAACAATAAAGTATTCCTCATTAGTTCATAATAGGTTGCTCTACAAGAGCTAAAGACATTCCATAAAGCATACCTGGGAATTATAGCTTTAAGAAATTGTAAGGGAGTGTTTCTACTTGTAGCTTAATATGCCAGATTTCATTTTTCATTAGCAGAGTCAGCACTCTGAATAATTGAATGTCAGATGAAATTTTGTGTCCTTGTAAAAGCCTTCACTGTACATACTTGGAATGTACACATGAACTATGGCATTTTGTAGAAAGGCTTCTTTGTAAGTGAGAAGGGACAAAACATGCATGAATATATTTATTGCTCTCTTTCATGTGTTTTAAACTCCTTCAGTTTATGGTGAGTAATTCTTTTTCAGCTGGTATTTTTGTAGCCTTCCATCCCACAGTCTGCACATGATTGTTTCTCTCACTGTAAACAGCAGGCAGTTCATGAAGCTGCTTGATATAGTGGAGATATTTGTTCAACCTCCAACTATAAGGAGAAAAGCAGTGGTAAGATTGGTTGACACCAGTAATTCCATCCACTGGAAGACGAAAAATTCTAAAATTTTCTTATTTCCACATTAAGAATCTGTGATCTAGAAATTATTAAATGGAATCCTGCTGAGAGATTTTAGTAATAATATTTCACTTGAGTATTGAAAAATTATGTATTTGATGTTGAATTTTGTTATTTTTCCTCAAAAATTATTAGAATGCACCTGAAGGAAGTTTTCCTTTATTAGGAAGAGATTCAAAACCACATTGGAAATACCTAGTGTGGCTATATCAGTTCCACACTCTTTTTCTACTTCATTAAGTTGGAAGTCTAAAAATCGTGAAAACCTTTACTCAGTAATTGACTTTAATAGAGAAAATAGGGTATGATACATCCAAGAAAGTGTTGTCCCAGATTTTTATTCCCTGAATATAAATCTCCTCATAAAGGATCTATTTTTAGATGGATCTCTCCCTCCCTGAAATCAGATGTGCCACTCAAATCTAACAGATC
This sequence comes from Molothrus aeneus, assembly GCF_037042795.1. Taxonomy (NCBI): domain Eukaryota; kingdom Metazoa; phylum Chordata; class Aves; order Passeriformes; family Icteridae; genus Molothrus; species Molothrus aeneus. The sequence continues at coordinate 33,883,033 of NC_089652.1, read as the reverse complement.
CGTGAACTTTTCTGCACACTAAAACCACTTAAGACTCCTAGAGCTCTTTGTAAAACAGGTTTCCAGCTCACTAAAAACAGATTTACAACTCACGAGCAACCCATTATCTAACATGTTTTTAGCTCACTGAGAACAGATTTACTACCCAGAAACAACCCATTATCTAACATGTTTCCAGTTCACTGAAAACAGATTTACAACCCATACGAAAGCTATTATCTAACATAGTTCCGACTCACTGAATATTGATTTAGAATTCATAAACAAGCCATTATCTGACAAATTTTCACCTCACTGAACAGATTTGCAACTCATAAACAACCCATTAGCTAACACGTTTTCGGCTCAGGGAAAGTAGATTTACAGCGTATAAACAACTTTATCTAACTTGTTCCGGTTCACTAAAAACAGATTCCAAACTCACCAAGATTCCTGTACCTGGTGGGGTCCTGTCTTCAGCAGGAAGAAACAGTGACAACAACCACAGTAAAGCAGTCCAGGATGTACACAGTGCCATGCCCTAACACTTTCATTATTGGTGCAATGTAAGGGGTTTTTTGAGGGGATTCTTTCATGTCTCTAAACTCTCTGTCAATCAGCAGTGGCTTTCTCCTTTTTTTTTTTTCCTTAACTAACTTTATCAGGTTAATCTTTCTTATTCCCACTTTTTAGAAACAAGAACCTTGTTCTTGTCTGTGATTTCCCATAAAAGATCTTTTGGTCGATCTAAGTTGTTTCAAAACTTATGTTTATACCAAGCAGCTTTTTTAGAAATTAAAGTTTCAATTTCTAGTTCATTAGTTGTTTTATTTATTTATTTTTAAAATTTATTTATCATAGGAAGAAGTTTGAAATAATATATTCACTAACCAAAGCCTGTCTCAGTGTATTTAGAAAAGCAGTGCAGTGTTCCAATGGGTTTACACAGTGGTACAACAGTAGACAGAAGACCAATGAGCAAGTTAAAAATTACAGAAAAAAGGTGGAGGCAAGGAAAAACAAAAAAAAATCAAATGAGAAAGAGGGAAAAGTATTAAGATGAGATACACTCAGTGAGCTGTTTATTCTCCTGCCTGTGTAAACCATGGCACTGAGACATTTTGCCAGTGTAGTGTCTTTCACAGCACAAAAAGGAAATGTTTTGTGAAAAAAATGTTCCTGTTTTGAACCTGAGGCGCTCATGCCTAAGGAACGCAAAAATCTTTTCACTGCTAACGTAAAGTGTCAGATCCTGTGATTTATTTTAAGGCTTTTTACAGTCTGAATCTTTTAAAGATGTTCCAATGTGTGCTGCTATTCTTCCCAACTAAATGGGTCCAATTTAACTGTCAAAAAGGCATTTATGTTCCCATTTCTCTTACAGAGCATTACATTTTGTACATTGTATGAGATCCCTTTAGTTTTGGAGCTTTCTTCTCCAGAAAAGAACTTTTTAATCTGTTAAAAATAAATACTTGAATATTGCCATTTTTCATTTCATAAATGAATGGGAGTCATGATAACTGTGTGTGTTGGAATAAAGGTCCAGTGATTTTTCACTTTTTAAAGGAGGGAAAGTGACAGGCTTTTGATAAGTCTAGGAATACTTAAATAATAAAACATAATATTTATTGCTACAATGCCAACATTGTTAGAGGAAAACAAAGTGTCTTGTCTGGTTTGTCAATGCAATTTTTTTAATGTACGTTGCTGCATTAGAGAATGCAGATTCTCTATTCTGATATTAGAGAATATTCTCTATTCTGATATTAGAGAATCAGTCAATCACTGAGTGTTTTGGTTGGAAGGGACCTTTAGATCATCTTGTTCCAAGACACTGCCAGGGCAGGGATATCTTCTGCTAGACTAAGATCAGTGGGTAACATCTATGAGTTGCTGTTATAGGTGGATGAAGTTTACTAATTTTATATTAAATATTTTTAATTTTTTTTTTTTAGAAATGTGCATTCCTGCACTTTTCATGCTTAGTTTAGATGTTCATGGTGTGAAACTCTGAAATATATTCATGATGGGAGCTGACTCACACTGATCTTTTAGTTTGGTATGACCTGAGCATTCCCAAACTCTTTACTGGGGAAAAGTGTTCCTGCCTATTGCACTTGAGATTGTTCATGAAGAATAAACAATGTTTGTGACTTATTCAACTCCAAGCATTACCCTTAAATTTATATTGATGTATGTATTTGCTATTTTTTTCCATCAGCAGATGTGATTTAGTTGCATAAAATGTAAAACTGTGCTTGGTGGATTGTTAGGAAAAAGCTGCAGAGGAACATCCCTTTAATTTAATTGGGCTTTTTCTAAAGGGTAATGTGATCTAGCAAATATTATTAGATCATGAGGCTTTACTAGGCTATTCTGTCATTAATGCCTCAAATAGCTCTTTTTCAACAGCAGCAATAAAAGTGTATGATTATACACATTTATTAGAAAGCTTATTAGGATTGTTGTGATATTGCTCTGAAGGTGGTAAGGGTGAGGAGTTTTGGGTTTTTTTAGAGTGCACATGTAATGCATAAAAAGATAATGTGAGCTCCTTAATTAGGAAAACATTTCTTCCATGAAAATTGTTGAGATTTTTAATAATCTAGTAAAACACTTCCATCTTCATGTGTTAGCTTTCCATTCCAGATCTCTTTCTGCCTGTAAAACTTCTTTTATATGGATATGTTTAACTACATTGAAGTTATGATATCATAACACTTGCTAACTAGTAATGATTTGTTGAAACATCCTTGGAGAGTTCGAGTTACACAAAATACTATTGCCTTCCTAAATTGTTGAGTTCCCTGCATTTTCTTGTTTTTGTAGTCCTTTGCTACATTATTCCTGCTGACCCTAAGACAATCCCTAAATTTATTAAAGGAGTAAGTTATATCTCAGATAACAAAGCACAGAGTCCTGCAGGTTTGCATCTCTCTTGTGATGTTCCTTGGTAAATAAACAGGGAACATTTGTGGAAGGACTATATCCATTATCTGGAAAAAAATAATTGGAGGTAGGTATAGATTTTGTCAAAAAGCTGTTAATGGTTTTGGCAGACACCAAGTGTTTTGTTAGATATGATATTTCACTATTACACTTTCCACAAAAAAAAAAAAAACAAAAAAAACTAACCAACCAAAAAAAAAAAAACCAACAAAAAGAGTGAGTGATTTTTCTGCTTTTAGAATAGTCTTATATTTCTTTATATCATTCCCGACAAATGGTCATTCTTTCCAATATTGTCTCAGGAAGTTTGAGTAGTAAGGTTGCATCCCTGGAGATGTTTGTAGTGTCTTTAACTTAAGTTACTTGTTACCTTGAAGAACCCAAAGCCTTTCTTTGTTCCTGATGTCTTATTGCATTTAAAAAGATTTTATATGGGATAGCTTATAGCATGGGTTTATTTTTTCAAGACAGAGAAAAATGATACAGATATATCCTCATTGTTGGTATAATCTTAGCAGAATTTTCATCTGCTCTGAAACTAAATTATATTCTCAGGCTAAATAGAATGATGTCATGATTGGTTATTGCAGTTTATTATAAACATAGTTCTGTCCTAGAACTATTGTTTGGCAAAAGGCTTTCTGGTACTCGAGGAGCAAAGTGAGGGTGGGAATTATGTGAAGTTCTGATGGTGCAGTCAGTGAGAGATGTGAAAATAAACACTTTGCTTCAGGTGCTCGTGAGGCTTTGCTTTCAGCCCAGATCAAACGGTGGCCACCTGTTACCTGTCACCAGAATCCTACACAAACAGAGTGACAGAAACCACAGTCCCCTCCTGTGACCAGCCTGCTGGAACCATCCACAGGCTGAATCCTGAAAGGGAAATTGCAAAACTGAGCCAGAGAATGAATACTGATCGTCAAAGCCGTGGCCAATGTTCTGATAGCAAAGTGCTGTTTATGTTCAATTTTATTTATTACTTTGATGGCTTTTCAGTGTTAAAAAAATGATGATGTTGACAGTTGCTCTTGCTTTACATCATTGTTAAAGAAAAGGAGTTGGTTGAAATGGGAAATTAAAGGAACAAGGTAATTGAAGTGGTGCAACTGGAAAAGTTTTGACTGTAAACTTTCTAGATGGTTTCAAAACAAGAGATAAGAGGTAAAAATCTAGAAAATGGAGAACTAGTGTGTGTATATATATATATATATATGTATATATATAAAACCAAACTGAACTATTATTGCATAATGTAAACTTTGCCCTTTAGTATTTTTATTTTCTGGCTGCATTACTAAGGGAGCATATTCTGAGTTCTTCAGTTATTGATTTGTTGCTTGTCTGTTCCCCGAGAAAGTCAGCTGAAGATCAGCATGGCAATATTTATAGGCTGCATCTCATCTGTGGAACACAATCCATCTTCGTTAACTTCAGTAAAAGTGATAGATAGCATTTGGCAACATAATGATGTGATCACTCTGGCATTGCCTTTGTAAATCATAGGCTGTTGCATTCTCTTGTGTAGATATTTAATCAGTTATACACCCCATTACTGATTTAATTCAGAACGTCAGTGGCAGGTGAATAATGTGAGTATTTGTATATTAATATCATATTGTATTAATGTTCTTTTCATTTAAGTATGCTATTCATGTGAAAATCATAAACTGTTGCTTCATGGCTAGAATAAATTTAATCAGTGCTGTAGGCATCTAATGCCATCAGTGTTTTAATTCAATATGTCAGCGAAACAAATGGGATTCTTTTCATTTCCAGTTTCTTTATGCTTTACCAATTCAGAATATTACATGATGCTGCAGAAATATGAAGCTTAGAGTAAACAAATTGCTAATTTTCAACCTTGGGACTAAATCCCCCAACTGTAGCACCAGAGAGGATGAGTACATATTTCTGATGTATTTTCTAGTAACTGAGTATGTAATGATAAATTACATTTAAGGAAAAAGTGCTCTAGAATATTCTTCAAAGGCGTATGAAATAAGTAAATATAAATTATATCTATGCAAATCAGTAATGATATAATGCTGCTCAGGAATCTTCTCCAGTCCTGTCCTTAGAAATATAAAGTTGCTGAAATGTTTTAAGGAACAGCCTAAAGCCTAGAGAACATTTTCTAAGATAAAACTGTCCCTGGTCACTGTTTTATCACTGATAAAAAGATTTATAGGAATCTGGAGAGTCATCAGCAACTAAACAAACAAACAAGAAAACAAAAACAAAAAGACAAACAAAAAACCCCAAAAAACCAAAAACCAGATAAATTGAATCTAGAAACATATAAATAAGAAAAAAAGTGCTCTGCTGCCATATCCAGCTCACACCACATGCTAGCAAGAACGAAGTTGTTTGTGTTATCCTTTGTAAGAATTTATCTAAAAGTTGTATCACTCTCTAAATCATTGCCCTTGACTTTAAAACCACCTTATTTATAGTTTTCTAAAGCTATTAAATTACTCCCTTCTATATCAGTTGAGTTGTCAATTCCATAAGTACAGAACATGATAAAAATAAAAGTTTATTAGCAAATAAGAGTGTGCCTGGTGTAAATCCTTCAGAATGAATGCTTTTGGTGGAGTTAAGAAAATGCATTTGGTGTGTGTTTGCAGCACTTGGTTTTCTTTTTAATTTTTTTCTCCTTGTCTTGTAGCAATTGAATTTCTCTGATTCTTTTTTTTTTTTTGAAACAGCTTTTTTTTACTCTGAGTTTTTCTATTTCAGTTATGTATCAAACAATTTATATGGCAATGGTTTTTTTGCAAAACTGCATATTTTAGATAATTGATTAACACATTTTTCCTCTGTGTGCTAAATGTTTGCTTTTCTCCATACATGGCATAACCTCCCATGTAGCTGTTGTCTAAAAATTTAGAAATTACCATTTTATAAACAGTAACTAGAAATGAAACCTTCTTCTACCACCATTCACAGGCCCAAACATGGAACTGCAGTATGATGTAAGAAGGGGAACTTTGCTTTCTGATACCCCTGGGAAAATTGAGTTTCCCTCTTTAGTACAGGAATTACTCAAACAACAAATCTGGTATTGAAGAGCACTTTCATCCCTGTGGTTGTGTTTGAGTTGATCACATCTCGCTGTGACAGGAAGACCATCAATATTTTTTGTCTGCTACAGAAAAGTTTTGGACTATGTTCTGTAATCAGTTTGCTCTCAAATTTCTTGACAGATTCAGACAGGAAACAAAGCCAAAAAATGGATAGAAATTCAAGAGGTTACACCAGGAAGATGATTTTTTTTATTTTTTCTGTCATCTTAAAAATGAAGAGTAATAAATGGTTTTATGGTTTGTTCCTTACAAATGAAGTGTAGAAATGGTCAGAAAATGTCAATATCTCTGTCATTTTTTAATAGAAGCATAGAATATCTGAGTTTAAAGGGACCCATTAGGACCATTGAGACCAACCTGTGATTCCACACAGGGAAACCTAGTAGTTAAATCTTATATCTAAGAACATTTGTTTTATTTTGGGGAATTGTATGTAGTTTTGAATTTGGATTCAGTGTATAAATTTAATGGAAATCTCTGTTACGATATTTGAGAACTGATTATATTTGAATTTCAGTTGGTGATTTCTAAAACCTTCACTTTATTTCAATATTTTGAGTTACTTGTAGGTGAGTTGAAGGCACATGGGGTTTGTTTCATAAATTCTGTTTCATAAGTGGGCAAAATATTTTTTACATATATTCATCTCCCTGTAAGAAGTGTCATCTCATTTATTTTTTCTGTTGTTTCTTCTTGAATACAAATTGTTGTTACTTCTCCACAGGTATCTCTCAAAATGTGACATCAGAAGATGGCCAAATGCATTAACAAGAAAAATACAAAAAACTGATACATCATTATTGGCCTCATAGTTTTGATTTATGTGCCTCAAAATTTTGATTCAGTGTTTGCTTTTTCAAAGTGATCAACCAAAAAGCCAAAAAGTTGGGACTTTTTGTTCTGTATGTATGAATTGCATATTTTCAGCAAGCTGGATGTAAATTGTAATAGCCAACATGATATAATCCTAATGATATTTCTAAATTTTTGCCTTCTGTAGCTCATTAATAAACTACATGAACCTTCTGGTCTAAAAATATTTGTTTCTAGCAAAATAAGTGAAGTTATCAACATACATATTTCTGTAGTAATTCACAAATAGTGGTAGAAAATAATTATTCCTATTTCTCACAGTTTGTCACTTTTATATATTGGGATTAAATACAATTTATCTTTCCAGGACATTAAATTTATGTTTTAGCTGCTTATTAATATCCTTTTTTTTTCCTAGCTCACAGTTTTTTGTGTTGAATGAATGAGTGTGGTGTCATGGCTTATTAAAATTATATATTGATGCTGAGACCTTCAGAGCTGGTATTCTTTCAGTAATTTTCAGGTGTTTAGCAAAAGCCAATCCAGTTGTTAACAACAGGGTACTCTGATCCCTATTAGTATAACATATCAGTGCTACAAAATACATTGAGAGATGGTGCTAAACAATACAAGTAACTGTTGAAAAAATGCCAAGACCTGGTTTAAATGGTATTTGAAAATGAAACAAAATAATTGTTGTCTGGAATAGGTGTTTGTTATTTCTAAAGTGTTATCTGGGGACACTGTAGTGGTGTACAGTTAATATATAATACCAGTTTAATGCTTGTTAGAATTGATAAATATAGTAAAGTGTTATTAACAGTGGTCTTTCCCTCTATGTTGTTTTAATTTAAGTTTATGAAAATCATAAGATTTTTATTACAATAGAAACAAACAGAAGAAATTATAAAAATTATAATAAACTGAAATAACCGAACCCTGCGGGTCTGCAGGATCAGCTCTGAGGACAAACAAAACCAACCCATTGGCTGGAGTTTGATTTGCCGTCTGTAACTGTATCTTGCAGATGTTGGGTCAGTGGAGGGCCTGGCTTATCACAGAGCTTGGGACACTCTGTACTGGACCAGCTCCACCACGTCCTCCATCACCAGGCACAGCGTGGACCAGCGGCGCCGCGGGGCGTTCAACCGCGAGGCCGTCATCACCATGGCTGAGGACGACCATCCCCACGTGCTGGCCCTGGATGAATGCCAAAAGTAGGTGTTACATCTCTCCTGCAAGTCCTAATTCTTGCCTGGTGGCAAGCAACACTCCTTCCTTTCAGTCAGCCGATGTTGCTGAACCCTACGGAGGTTGATTAGATTTCTCCGTTTAGGAGGCAAATGTTAACATGTTTTATTGCTGATATCTTTTGTTGTCTTGCTCTTATAAAGAAGTTGCAGAATTAAGATTCAATATTTCATATGTTTTTACGCTTCAGATCAAATAATCGTTGCATTTTCATGGAACGTAAAAAAAAAAATCAAGCTGCTTTTCTTAAGAGTGAGCTAAATGCAAATTACTGAGTAGTCGTTTTCTCAGACATGTCACAGATGCCTCAGGTTTCAGCTTTTATATTTTTCAGATTCTGTGCTGCTTTAATGTGTACTTCTGAATTTCATATTAGGGGATGGTGAGCTCCCTTCACAGAGTAGGGAGACAAAGCAATTCCTTCTCTACCTGGGGACCAAGGACAAATGATCCAAATCTCAGGCCCAAGAGCATAAACAACATGGACTGAAGAGAGAAAAGCAAGCAGGATGGGACCTCATGGTCTAAAGCTGTAATTGGATAATTAACTGCAATATGCAAATGGAGCAGAACTGATCAGAGTGAGAGTTCCTGTGACTGGTCATCCATTTTGTGACCATTTTGGTTCATCTTGGGTTTCATCCTGGCTGGGCTCTTGTGTTGCCCAAGGTGGATCCATGGAGGCCTTTTAATAAATCCCTACTTTATTCTTTAGCTCTCTCTAGTCTCTGTTCTAGGTCAGCCTTCACAAGGCATCATCCCTGTTACTGCTGAAGTTTAAAAAAGGTCCAAAATTAATTTAAGGACTTACAAAAAGAAGTCTGAATTTCTTGTGTGCAACATAGTGGCCCATGTGTTTATCACAGAAATCAGTGTTGTATAAAAGTATGTATCAATGGAAAAAATCCTGCAAAAAAGTTTAACTTAGTTCCTTACTGCCACTCTCAAAAATACCATGTTAGTGACAGGATTTTTATTTTTACTTTAGTGCCTTACACATTTGAGATACATTAATTTTTCTCTGTTGATTCTAGGAGAAAGGCAACCTGCTTTTTCTGCTTCTTGTAACTGTCTCTGTCTTTTGGGGAAGCTGGGGAACATTTCTGCTGTATTAAATTTTATTTTTAAGTTGTGTTAGCTGAATGTACAAAGCTGCATGAGTATTGGAGCATATTTGCACGTGTGACTTCATGTCCTGTTAATGCAAGTCAAGAGTTTATGCTTCACTGTAAAATACAATTACCAAAGTACCACCAATAAACCCCAAAGTTCTGATGGAGATTGCAATGAGAGGAGGGGCAGGTTCTGTCAGTCCATGGATTAGAATTCCATCAGCAGCCTGGTCCATAACATTTTCTGTTGTTGTTAATAGCAACAAGGGCCTGACTGAGCCTCCTATAGAGCACATTAAGGTCCTTTTCTTCCAATTATCAACTCTCTGCACACCAGTCCTTGGGTCTGTATTATAGCTCTAACATGGGAGAAGCTGCAGATTAATTTCACTGTTAAATATTACTAATATACACATTAAGTGAATTAAGTTTATATCATTACACAGCTTGTGCCTCTCTCTAATGGTAAATTACTACAGAGACAAGATCAGGATTGAACAGATCTGTAAGAGAAAAGAATTGTACTCCTATGCAAATTAATGAATTACATAACTGCTATAATTTATAAATATAATTTATTTATAGGCTGTTGCATTTTCTTATTCACTATTGATTACCACAATTATTTATAGAGGCCATTCAAAGTTGTTCATGAACACATTTATTTTTTTTTTCTCTGTTGCTCATTTTGTAGAGAATTAAATTATAAAATGTATCTTATGGTTTTGTTTGTTATTTTGATTTTAATACAGCTTAATGTTTTGGACTAACTGGAATGAGCAGCTCCCGAGCATCATGAGATCCACCCTCTCAGGCAAAAATGCCCAGGTTATCATTAGCACTGATATTCTGACACCAAATGGACTCACCATTGATCACAGGGCAGAGAAACTTTACTTTTCAGATGGCAGCTTGGGGAAAATTGAGAGGTGTGAATACGATGGATCACAAAGATATGTAAGTAAAACATATATTCTGTGCATTCCCATTGTATGTTTGTTTGCATTCATTACTATCTTCAAAGTGAAATTGTTACAGAAAGATTAATAATTGCCTAATTTTCTCCTAGTATTAGTTGTATACTAGGCTTTAAACTCTATTGAAATACAAATAATGCTTTGTTTGCTCAGAATTTCTTTTGTGTAATGCTTATGTGTTACTCAAATCCTATTTCTAATAATTTCTAACTATACATTTTCAGATATTGAACTGCTCTCCATTAGTCTTTCATCATGATATATTTTGGTCCTTGAACACTCTTTTAGCTTCAGCTCAAGCAGATCTCTTACTAGGACTGTGCTGAAGGCAGCTGATCTGTGCTTGTGGTTTTGTTACATCTTTAGCACTACATTTCTTGTATTTCATGAAATCTTCATTTCAGGGACTTTGTAACTCCCAAAGTTCAGGATATAATGAATGAAGGGCATGTTCTGGCTTGTATTCAATTCCCAGCTTTGCAAGAGTGAGCATCATCTCACTTTGATAAGTATTAACTTTTTAAAAGTGCTTCATATGCAATATATGAACTTTGAAATATTTTTTTTCATCTTAAATGAAAACTACGTGGCTTTTTGGAATCTTATCCAGTTGTTCCCCATGCTATTTTTAGACAATTTTTTTTCAGCATAAAATAGGAGAGCCAAGCTTGTAATAGCAGAACTGAAGTACAATCAGCATGGATAGGCGTGTGCTTTCCCTTTTTGTTTTCCTTCTATAAAAATTGACCACAGCTCACTAATGCTTTCATATGCAGTAACTGTATCAAAAACTTGGCAAACCATCCAAATAGGTTCTGAAGTTTTCAGTCTCTGACTATATACTTACTAACACAAAAGAGAAGTACAAGGTAATTAGTTAAGTACAAGGTAAGTAGTAGGTTGTGATTAAATAGTTTAACTTCATCTTTACATAAGGTAGAACAAAGTAGGCATCACAGACATGAAGTAGGACATGATGCCACTTCGTTACAGAAACCATTACTAGAATACTACTTTTTAAAGCAGGCCTTTGGCTGTCACTTTGCAGCAGCAAGAAGAAAAGGATCATTGAGTTTTCTCAGCGATTGAACATTGAAACTTCCAATTTTTCTGTGTACCTTGCCTCTTGGTTTGGCTTTCTGACAATTTACCTCTTTTTCTCCATTGCAGTAAAAAAAAAATAAAAAAACAACAACAACAAAAACCTCCTGAACACAGTGATCTGTGTCCAGCACGCTCTTCTGAAGGGTTTTTGGGAGCTCTGGTGTGTTGCACCAGTACCTGTTGTGGGATAATCAGCTGATTCTGTGGTCAAGAGCACTGGTCTGGGTTCTCACTCTTCCTGCATCGCTTAGCTGAGGATTGTTATGGCAGAAGGAAAGGCCCAGCAGGCTGCTTGGCCTCTGGCACTACTTCAGCAGAGTGGCAGATCACCCTGTAGATCATTTTTACTGACACAAGCAATGCCAGAACCCAGCCTGTTGACTCTATTATTACCCTAGTGAAAAATAATATTTCCAGGACAGTTGTTTTACTTTGCTCATGTGCTTGTTCATCTGGATGAGATCCCCAATTTCTGTGACTTCAATGCAAGTAATAATTGTTCTGCTCTTCTGATGATCTCGGACTCTTTGGGGTGTTTCAGTCCTCAACCACCTGTCAAAAATTGTTTAGACAGATTAGCCTTTTCCCCAGTATCTCTGCTTCATTGCTCTCTGGTTTCAGTTAGGTTAACAAGGGTAGAAATTGGGTAGCAGAACATGAAAGGCTAATGGCAATGTAATGAATTTCCTTCCAGATAGCAGCTTCTTTCTTCATTCTGCTCACCACAATAATCTACTGCAATGAATTAGTAGAAAATCATTTAGCAATATTGAACTGACTCTTTAAAGTGGATTGTAAGAGTTTATTGATTTTTGTGTTGAGCTGATATTTTAATACCAGTATTTGGTTTCAGGAATGCTCTTTCAAGTTTGGAAGATTTTTTTGTCACTATTGTTCCTCCTTATTGCTTCAAAGATATAAAGTTTTTTGGGGGTTGGGTTTTTAACATTTTTTGTTCTGTTCTGTCAAATCTTCTGGTTTAAAAAACAGAAGTGACATTTATTGTTATTATTATTATTATTTTTTCCCATTTTCTTCTGTTTTTTTCTCCTGCCCTTACTTGGATTTAATATTATGGCTACATCTTGTTTTAGCTGCTCAGTGCTTTAAATACTATTTTTTTTAAGAGCACAGAAAAAGAGCCTTCAGCAAATAAGGCTAATTTCAAGTCTTGGACTTATTTTTCTAATAAATTATGAGCTACTTTGATTTATTTTTTTCTTCTTCAGTTTGAAATATTTTGCAACATTTAATGTGTGAAAAACTAGAAACATTGTTAACTTCCTGTAAACAGTTATTTTTTAAACATCCAGAAGGAATGTTTTGTTCTCAGTTATAATTTTGAAGACCTATAGGTGTGATTGTTAAAATAAATCTGGGTTTAGAGATATTTCTGGTAATTATAACTTTCATGTAATTGCAACCTGCCAGTAATTGTAACTTTCAGTTTCTAGGATGTTTGTTTTTGTTCTGTTGAATTTCTGTTTTAATGCAATTCAAGAAGTTTCACAGTTTGCATTCCAAGTTCTGTTTTATTCAATCAGATTTTATCAGATATCTTCTTCAGTCTACAGCAGAAGTGCAAGCTTTAGGTTTGGCTGTGCATTTATGAAAAAAACAGAGAAGCCAGAGAAAAATTTTCGTCTATTACTTAAAGCTTGCAATATCTTCTGTAACTGAACCTTGGTATCATTTAGAATTAAAGCATGGGTGTGTCTGACTTGGATGTGTCTGACTTCCACTCTTGCAGGTGGAAGAGATGGTAGGGATGTCTTTTCATGATTCCTTAAAGTTTTAAAATTGTACTTGTGTTGTTGCAAGCATAAATTTAGAATTAAAAAAATAGAAATAAAAATTGTCACAACTTTGTGTTATTAAATAACAGAATTAGAATTTCAATGAGCAGTAAAGGTGGCCAAAAGCTGATAGAAATATGGAGTCTTTATTTTTAGTTTCTTGAATAAAACCAATGCCCTTGGATAGGACTGTGACATAATACAGAGACTCCAGGAAATGAAATACAGGGAGCAATAGTGAAAAAATGTTTGGTTTTGTAGCACTGTATTTGGATCTCAGCTCTCCCAAGGGTGAACAGCAATGATCAGTTCTGTAGTGAACTTGCATTCTATTGTTACAATCTGAGATAATTTAGGACAGTGCTCCCCAGCACAAAAAGCTGAGCTGGGCAGCGCTTTAGTCTTGGTTTTTACAATAAAATCTTTCCAACTGGGACAGTTTCACACTATCACAGAAAAGAATATAGGGCTGCAAAATCTGCATGGCCAGATTTCATAAAGATCTTCCAGAAACATAGATGATTTTTATATTTTTTTTTTCCCCCTGAAATGTCTGAATATGAACACTGTAAGCTTTTCAGAGTGTATTAGGAAAAATGTCTTACTGGAAATGTACACAATTAGAGAAAAAATCTTTTACCATTAATTTATTCCCATTTCTCTTTTAATACTTTTTATTCCAGAAAAATGTTGGGTAGAGAAAAGTTGTCCTCTTGGGATATTTATCACTGGGAAGAAATCTTTACTGGGTAAAATGATTTGCTGTCCAACCCCCTTTAAAATATGCAGAAATACATGATGTACATAGTGTAGCAGAATTTGTTATAATTATCTGATTAATGTAAGCAATTTTGACATTCTGTCTGTATAAGTGAATTTAAACATGGACAGGAGTGCTCCTGTGCACAGGACTAGAATTATTTATGCTAACAGGTTGTTGAGATACCCTGAACTGGCACAGGTGGGAGCAAACCTGGAGCATCCTTTGGTATTGAATCCTGCAGAACTGGGGCACCTTCTTAGTCTCAAAGGCACAGCTGTAGTATCAAAAGTGGGGGCTTTTGTTTCACAACATGAAATTTGGATGTCCTCTATAGTAGGTGCATTTGTTCTATGTAGAGAAAGACTGCTACACACCCACCATGAATTATTTAATAATTAAATATGGGATTGACTATTACTGCTCTCTTCTCATTCCAGCATTTTTTAAAGAGCTGTCACACAGCATCCCCTTGCAAGCACAAAGGATTGCTGATTCATGGAGATTTCCATGAAATCCCATCACTGTTATACACTCCCTCTGGGAAAGGGGATAAAGCACATGAAGCAGATGGAAAACCATGGTGATCTAAGTACATGTGTTAAAGGATATTATTTTTCTAGTTTTATCCCAATTTCCCTATGATAAGTTGCACATAGACAAAGGATTTTTTTTTTTTACATAGCCTGGATGAGAACTGTTCCCACTTTATAAATATACATAACTTACTACTTTTTTCACACAGAAACCTAGAATACAATTAAATAAAAATAGTAAGAGTATTATTTATATCCATTATCTAATAGAGAAATGTTAACCCCCTTGCAGTAATTCTCTTCGGCCAAAATGAAACTTTCAACTAAAAAACCGATATAAATTCATCATATTCTTCAGAAGGGAAGCTAATAATGTGAAATTTTAAATTCTGATATATGGAAAGAAAGAGCATATGCAAAAATTTTACAGGAGCTGTGATTTGGATTGAGATAAAATTCATTGTATTTCTAGAATTTTTTTTCAAACATTATAGTGACCTTATAGTGATAGTTTTTTCAAATTATATAGTGATCTTCAATTCATTTGTTCCTTCTAGGTTTTAAATTAGTTATTACTGTGGTGTGATTGTATTTTTTTTCTGAATTGGAAAACCTGAAACATTTATTGTTTAGGGTTCAAGTTTCTAATGTGATGATGTGGTGAGTACTCTTCAGCTCTAAAGCTCTTCAGTTCATTTTGGTTCCTAAAGACTGAATTTTGAGACTTTCAGCCATGCTGAAAGAACCTCTTCTCTCTTCTGTTGGAGCTATTAAGCAGGTAAAGTGTTGAGTAGGTATTTTTACAGGTGCATTTAGATAAACTGTGATTTTTTTTTTTTTTTAATTAAGCAACAGATGCCTGGTTTTCTGAAATTTGGATGCCTGTGGCATCCTTTTAACACATTTTAAGTGCTGTTATCTCATTTCCCCAGGTGCTGCAGGTATAAAAGTATTAAGTGTTTTGCATCAACATCATGGGAGTCGCAGTTTGCACTTTAAAATTCTCTCATTCAGTGACAGCACTTCCTCTCCTGTTTCTCTTCTGCACTTCTGCATTTTAGGTCATTGTCAAGTCTGGCCCAGGCACCTTCCTCAGCCTGGCTGTGTATGATGAGTACATCTTCTGGTCAGATGGAGTGAGGAGAGCCATCCTGCGTTCCAGCAAGTACACGGGAGGTGACACCAAAGTTCTGCGCTCCGACATCCCGCACCAGCCCATGGGAATCATCGCTGTTGCCAACGACACCAACAGCTGTAAGCTACAAAGCAGTTTTCCTAATGCCAATATCATTCATTTCGGGGATTTTACTTAGCTTTAGCTGTGTAAAAAGTGTTTTGTTGGTGTTTCATAAATTCTTTTGTTAAGAAAAGATGGGATATAACCTTTTCCCAAGTGTCTTGGTCTGAAAAGACAGGTGTCTGCTAAGGAAGGCAGGAGCCTTCCTTCAAATGGAAAATGTAAACCCCCTCCCTCCGAATTATTATAATTTTTAAAATAAGGGGATCTCAGGCAAAGATATGGGAATAGGAATAACAGTTCTTTACTAGGAGAATTAAAATACAAATGCAATAATACAAACAAACAAAAAAAAAAAATCCACTGCCAGAGTCAGAACAGGCCCTGACCCCCTGTGTATCAGGGTGGTGGCACAGCCCCATCCCATGGTGGCTCAGCCTCCTGCAGTGCCAGCTGTGGCTCTGCTGGAGCAGGGATCCTGCACAAGGGGGGAGTTTTCCTCTGCAGCTCCAGGGCTGCTGGAGATGGGCCTGGGCTCCCTCTGGCAATGCAGGGCAGCAGAAGCTGCTCCTCTGGCAATGCAGTGGGAAAAGGCTGCTGTGGTGTTCCAAACCTCAGATTGTATCCAGGTAGGAATGATTGGCTCCTCCCCCTGAATGGAGCATCTCCCAATAGGATGATCGAATTTTATCAGCCATGCAGGGGCACTCAACAGTGTCCTGGCCCATTAACAGAAGAAATTGTCCCAGAGGGAGGATTGATTTGTGGAGGAGATAAAGAAAACTGCCCAATTAACAGAAGGTGATCGCCCCACCTCTAACAGATGGCAATAGAATACACACATATCTTACAACCCAGCACACCAAGTAAATAAGCATTATTTGGAATGTTCTGCTATGGGTGTTGAAGCTCAGTGGATAGCAGCTAAATACTTCCCTGTCAAATTTCTGCAGTTTTGATTGTTGCAGGTTTTTAAAACTATTATTTTCCAGGTGTTTGTTTATCTTTAGCATGCCAGCATCTGAAGGATGCTGACATTTTCATCTGACCGATAAAACGCGAATCAATTGCCCATGAATCTGAGATATGGTGACTTTTGCTCCCTCAAAGACATTGGCCACTGAAGCAAATTTAATAAAATAAGAGTTCATCTCTTGTCATTTGTCTTCCAGGTGAGTTATCTCCCTGTGCACAAATGAATGGAGGCTGCCATGATTTGTGCCTTCTGACGCCTGATGGACGAGTGAACTGCTCGTGCAGAGGGGACAGAGTCCTGATAGATGATAACAGATGTGTGAGTAAGTAATGGTGGCTGACACGATGCTTTTCTGTGCTGTGAGGCACTTGGCTTTCATAGGACAGTTGGCCCAAGCCATTCATTTTATCTCTTCTGTATACTGAAAAAATTGATCTGGCTATTCAGCACAAACCAGGCTTTTAACTTTTTTGTCTTGTAAGTCTTTTGGGGGGTTAAAACATGTTCATACTCTCCTTAAACTCCTATTATGGTAGTGGGCCGCTGTTTCCTATTTATAGAATTTTTATGTATTTATCACAATTACTGCTAAGATAGATAGAAATATGTGTATGTATCCTTCCCTAGGGTTATGGGGGATAAGCTACTGAAGTTGCTTAATTAAAGCACTTTCTCACCTATCTTTCTGTGTTGTCAAACCAGTGATTGGCAGTGGAAGTGAGAGAGGTTCAGCAGATGAATTCACATGCCTAACAATTTATTTTGTAATTATATGGCATTTATATTTTCCAAATGCATTGCAACTCTTAAAATTGCTCTTAGGTAAAACCATGTTTAAATTGTCATCTAGGACATGAAATAAGATTTAATCTTCTAAATTATTCTGTAAAGTGTTTGCAGGAAATGTTGATCTCAGCTATCAGGAAAAAAAAGAAGACATTAAATGATGGGGTAGAGTAGCACAGAAAGGATGGAAACAAGACAGACTTCAGTTTAGCGTTGAGATCAAAAGTTCCTTTCTTCATTTTTGAAGAATTGCAAGTGATACTCAATACAATTGAAAGTTAGCAATTCCAGCTGAGAAAAGGAATTAACTGCCCTTTCACAGTGTAATTAGGCTGTGTAACTTACTGCCAGTCAAGAGTCTTGAGACAAAGCTTCAGTGAAATTCTGAGAGATGATGATATGGGTAATGACTGCTCTGACTACTTACTTGTCATCAAAGGAACCATTTGAAAGGCGTTTAAATTCTTTGTTTCTGCAAGATGGAGTTTGAAGAAATCTCTACAAGGGTGTCCAGTCAGATTCAAACTGAGGGCAGGTTATGCTATATATACTTTTATTATTTTAATTTTTTTTTTCTAAAGATTGCAGTCTAAGATGCTGAACTAGATTAACTACAAATGTAATTGATAATTATTCTCCGTAAGTTCTTACAATGCTAGAAAATGGAGGGAAAAGAGATAAAAATACTTCAAATGTAAAGGACATTTGAAGTCCTTTAAATAAATCATATTCAAGACCAGATCTCACCTTATTCAGAATCTGTTTTCAGCACTTTTTCTTCATGTTTCAATCAAGTCAAGAAATGCTTTGAATTTATATTGGCTTGGCTATTGCATATAACAGACATTGGTTCTTTCTGAATTTTTGCAGAAGTGATTATAATGGAAACAAGAAAGAAGCATAACAATTGGATATAATTTCTCCATTGTTCTTCTTCTCAAATTGTCCTAAATCTTCCTCATTTCTCTTCACTTTGATATTTTGGTTAAAACCAGACTCACAAAGCAGATGTTTGACTTATTCTGAAGTTCATGACCAAACTGTTGCATCCACTTTCTGAAATGTTTTTGTTTCTTAAGTAAAAGAGTAAAAAAATTTAACTGCTCCTGGTTCTCTTCTAAAATAAGAGATAAAACATCCACTAAATGAGAAGAGGAAGGTTTTTGTGAATAAAAGAAAAAAGTAAAATGGAAGCAGCAGGTTTTCTGCCTTGGGGTTTAGGCTCTATCATTCAAGCTGGGGGTTGAGAAGGCATGGGTGATTTGAAGGAAGCTGAGCACAGTAGTTCCAAAGTTTTTATCTTATCAGAATGAGGTGCTTGTGAATTGTTTCACTGCATGTTCCTTCATGGATATTTGTCAATGTATTTTCTTTTACAGGTTCGCGTTGTAGAAGCTTTTAAGTTCTGATGCCATGGTGTGTTTTACTGTTTTGTACTCAGGTTTTCAAAACTCATGTAGGTCAAAATTGAAATGCAGCCAGCATGTTTTCTCATTTTCACTAGTTGTAAAAGCTTTTAAAAATTACGTGTTAATGTGGTTTATTTTTAGGTAAAAATTCTACTTGCAACATCTATTCGGAGTTTGAATGTGGGAACGGTGAATGCATTGATTATCAGCTGACTTGTGATGGCATTGCTCACTGTAAGGACAAGTCTGATGAGAAACTTTTCTACTGTGGTGGGTACTTCCAGATCTTTCACCTTCCTGTTGTCATTTTCGTGTTAAACATGCTTAGTTTCCTTCCTCTTATTCACACCAACTGCTCGGCCAAGATGCTCAGGAAGAAAATGCCAACACACGTTAAGAAAACCTAGACATGACATGGAAAAAATGACCTGAAAATATTTTTTTCTTCCAAACTTCATGTATTAACTGACATATTTAATAAAAGCATCTCAAATGTTCTCATGTTTCTGTCTAGAACAAAAATAAGGAAAAAACATGGCAAAGTGCTTTTTTAAAGATGGAAGACACCTTATTGTGCAGTAATGTAAAATATATAAATTCTACTTATTAAATTTTTAAATAGATTTATAAATACAAGATTTGTTGCCCAGAGCAGCTGTGGCTGCCCCATCCCTGGAAGTGTCCAAGGTCAGGTTGGACAGAGCTTGGAGCAGCCTGGGATAGTAGAAGGTGTCCTTGGGATGGCCTGGGGTGGAAGGAGATGGTTTTTAAGGTCCTTTCAAACCCATTCCATGATTCTGTGATTCTGAGAACCAACAATTTGTCTTTCCATGGATTTGCCACATAATTTTATGAAGGACATTCTATTAATTTGCAGTGTGACAGTGAACACCTTGCCTCATTTAAATCAACTGTACCAAATATTTTGCTACATGTTGGAGGAAAAACCTGGAAGAACTGGGGTCCTTTCATGCACTAGATCATATACAGGGTGTTGTTTTCTGAATCTGATAAAGAACAGAGTACTGGACTCATTATTTTGAATAAATAATGCAGTGAACATTATTATTGTGACTTCTGCCATAACTAGGGCTTTAGTAAATCAGTCCTGAATTTTCAAACATATCATTATATGTAAAATTCATACATTCTTCTATAGTGTTCTTGAGCAGAACGCTGTTGGTATTGGTGCTCAGAAATCCAGAAATCTCTGCTAATGTTTGTTTTTATTTTATTCTCCATTTATCCCTGTTTTGGTTTAGGCCAAATTTGGTATGCTTCATTCTGTGTGATGCCACATGCAAACATTCTCCCCAAAAAAGTGTGTCAAAACAAATGCATTTAAAGTACATGGGCATTTTGTATCAAGATAATGAAAGCTGGGAATTAGGCCACCCTTTTTCTTTTTTTTTTTTTTTTTTGGTCATTCTTTCTCATTATGCTTTCATTTATTGCTCTTTATCCCTATATCCATCCAAGTTGTTCTGCATAATGTACGAACAATTTCTGAAGGTTTTTTTTTTTTCCTGTAGCTTGGAATGCATCACCAATTAAAATATTGTTCTGGATTGTTTGTTTGGATTGAGGGTGAGGCTGTTTTCATGAGGTGTCAATCCAATCATGAGCTGGTATTTAACTTTCCAGAGAACAGAGGCTGTCGGAAGGGATTCAAGCCGTGCTCCAATCGCCGCTGCGTTCCCAGTGACAGAGTCTGTGATGGTGCCAATGACTGTGGTGACAACTCTGATGAATTTGACTGCAAAGGTAAATGGCATCCTATTTCCTAGGTGATTTCTGAGTATTGCTTTGTAAATACTCATTATGCAAATAGGAGTAGCTGGAAAATAACATGTAATTTAATCATATGGTGGGATTGATGCAAAGGCTGATTTTGGTTTGCACCTAGTGTCTTCTAGAAAGACAGTGGTTTTGGCCATAAAATATAAAATATACATGTGCATTATGCATATAATATTTTATATTTTATATGTATAAAATATAAAATACAGGTGCTGTATCTTCTGTGAAGTAATGAGAGAGTAACTTTACTGCAGACAGATTGAAAGATGGTGATTTCTCCTCTGCATGTGCTTCTCCTCTGAAGCAGGAAATGCTCCATTTCTCTGCTTCTCAGATGCATGGCAGTATCCATGTCCTTTGCAAAGCTTACTAGAATTGTTCTCCTCTTCATATCAGAATTGTTTTTTGATTTATATCTTTTAACATGAATATTTATATCCGTGCAACAGCCAATGCATATAGACCAGCAAGCAGACCATACGAATCCTTAGTTACAATTGAGAAAGGTTGGCAGGGATATTATTCCATGTGATTTATAACTAAAAGCTAAATAGCAACAAGTAGTTGTTGAAGGCACCAAATTATTTTTGATCATTTATCTAAATATAAGTAAGGGGCAAAACATATAGGCCCCAAACTGGTTTTACAGGAAATAAACTGAGATTCATGGATGATCCTGAAAATGCTGCTTCCTCCCTCAAATGATGATCTGGTGGTTTCAGCTTGAAACCAGGTGGAAACACCAATTTCATGTAGTGGTTTTGGTTCAACAATCTGAGATTTCATGAATCTTGAGATTTCCTGGCCAACGCACCAATGAGTGTGGTGGGTTCAGTGCTGGCCAATCACCAGTGCACTCACTTCCTGCTGTGAGGTAGGATTAGGGGAAAGACAAAGCAGGCTCAAAACTTTAAAAGGGTATAAAGAAAAATTTATTAACTGTAACTAGAAGAAAGAGTAATAAGAATCATAAAAAAACCTTCAGAACACCACTTCTTCCCTCACAACCTTTTCTTTCCCACTGGCAATGTAAAGAAACAAAACCTAAAATTTCAGTAAGTTGCCACTTCTAAGAATGTCTTTCTTCAGTTCACTTAGGGAGAGAAGTCCCTCTTGCTAATATTATGGAGATTTCTCCACAAGAAAAAACCCCAGTTTTCTCATGGCTCACAATTTTTTCACAAACAGCAGCCTCTTGGGGAAATCTGCCATCTTGCAAAACCAGGACAATTGATTATCTCAAAATGAATTGAATTACCTAGAGACACTTTTAGGCTAAAAAAATAAATTAAAAAATTAGCAACTTAGAAGGTGTAATAAACTCCAAATCACACGTCTGCTGGAAGGGTACAGTGTGTTCTGAATGCCTCATTCTGAAAGGCAGAAGGATTAAGCATCATCATGTGTCTGATGTGCATCTGCAGAGTGTGTTTAGCACACAGATTTTCATCTTTTATAACCGTGTGTTGCAGACGCGGCGTGCGCCCCGGCAGAGTTCCGCTGTGCAGATGGGGTTTGCGTGGGGAAATCAGCACGGTGCAACCAGATCATTGACTGTGCAGATGCCTCTGATGAAAAGAACTGCAGTGAGTTTGTGTTCCCACTCCCTCCCAGCAGCTGCTCCCTGATTATTCCTTGTGTTGGAGCAGTTCATTCCTGGGTGTTGCTGCTTGGGATTCCAAGCCTGCATGGGCTCCTCCAGCCCAACGTGAAAATTAAACGTTGAGGCTCTCGGGCTGTGTTAGGTGTGTGGTAATTTTCTGTCTCTTTCCAGATAATACAAACTGTGCTTACTTCTATAAACTTGGGATAAAATCTTCAGGATTTATCAGCTGTAACTCCACTTCCCTCTGTATACTGCCAGAATGGATTTGTGATGGGTCTAATGACTGCGGAGATTATACAGATGAACTAAAATGCCCAGGTAACTGTAAAAAAAATTAAAAAAAAAAAAACAAACCCAAAACATTAATTTACCTTTTAAACAAAGAAAAAAAGTCCTATTTGGGGAGGGAGAGTGTTTCTCATTGTGTTGCAAAATGTTTATTCGGTCAATACTTGTTTATTTAACATAGACATTATTACAATGCTGAATGCAGTTTATTCACCTTTATTTTGTTTTTCCTGGGATTATGTAAATTATTGCAAATGAATGTTGACTTTTTTTCTGAAGCAAACTGTAATGTCTAGCTTTCTATTTCCTCCAGGTTAGGCCTGTCATTTATCATTTTTATTTAAGTAAAACACGAGTCATTAAAATGTCAAGCTCATCAAGCATCAGCATAATCACTCAGGAACTTTTATTAGCTACTGCTTTAGTGGGTGGTATTTCTTTTCTTGCTGACTTGTTTTACTTTCTCTTTTATTTGGTGGAGGTCCTTGGAATAGGCTGCCAGGGTAGAAACCAGGGTTGTTTTTGTGATAGCAGCCAGGAAAAAGTGATCATGATAACTTGAGCCCCAGACACAGGACTGGAGTTCTCTTTAATGTTAACCAATGAATTATTCATAATATTCAGTTCTTACCTAATGAAGGAGGGAATTTATGTGTTTGCTTCATTTTTATCCAGAACTCCACATCTGAGTTTGAGAATATTACATTCAAAATGGAAACATTTTTATTTCTATTGGTTTTTATAATTGATTCATTCTAGAGTAAAATTAACCTCCTGTTGACCAGTAACTCTCTTTCCTCTAAGAACTAGTGTTAAATAAAAGTAAATATTTACTAAATAATAATAAGTTTTATTCGTTTGTAAAATTAGAACTTCTAATTTTATGTTGTTCAATGCCATCAAATTTTTGCATAGTAGTGGACATAATCTGATTCTTTCCATTTAATATTCTCTTTATCTGTGTGATAATCCTGTTGTGTCACCAGAAGGTTCTATTAGAATTCTCATATACATTGTGCCAAATTTATTGACAAAAATATTACCAGGATCCAGAGGAACCTGGGCCTTCAGCAGTACTGTCAGCCAAATCTGTCATTAAGAACTTCCATTAGTCCTATAAAATAGATGCATATTAACTTAGAGTTTTCATTCTAATCTCTACATTCTCTAGATTATCTCTTAATTATGAAGAATTTATTGTATATAACACTTGATTAAGGCCAAAATAGCTTAACTTGCTGTATTTTTAGACAAAGAAAGGGTTTTTTTTCCATACCAAGGAAAATGTTGAGAGCAGTGTGCTACAGCTTCGGTAAACTAATGTTGCATAAGTACACTAATGTGCATTTTATTCCATTGTCCATTTATTTGTATTACTTCTCTCTGAATTCCGAATGTGTGCCAAAATGTTTCATCATTTTAATGTGTGACTAATTGCCTGGATCGTTCCTCCCTTTACTTGGAAGCAATACCATTCCCACTCAGCCTACATGTGATTTCCTTCGCCATTTCATTCAAAACTGACCAGCTCTGGCACATTAAGTTTTTGAGTGTTGTTTCTGTTATGAATATTGCAATTCCCATTAGCAGTTTGGTTCAGTGTCATTGTTCTTACAGAAAATTACAGCAAAATACTCATGGAGGGTAGCTTTGCTTAGGGAACTCTTAATACCTACCAAGTCATCACAGATGTTCCACTTCTTTCTTTAGTCTTTTTTTTTTTTCTTTTTTATTCATACAGCTGTAGAATCCATAAATGTTTACTTTACCTTTCCTTTTAAAAGAGAGGAGGCTGAAAACAAATCCAGTACACTGAAGGAATAATGAAAATCATGGCAGAGAGTTTCAGTGGTCTGCAGTACTTGGAATTCCATCCTGGGTTTTCCCAGGATCTTGCTTAAGATTTTGAAAATAAGCTGTTATTAGACCAATATTTGTGCTTGCATCATGAAACTCCACATGTGGCATGTTTTCCTTCCTCACACCTAGTTTCTTAATCATTCATAAAATTCAAATTTTAAATTACTTTCTGACTCAACAAAACTAAAAAGCTAAGGGAGAACTTATTAATTTCTGACCAAGTCTAAACCTCTTGCTCCAGCATCACTGGTGGAGCTCCTGTTAGTCAGTGCACGCATGAGATTTGTGGCTTCTCCCAGTGACAAAAATACTGCCACAATTAGATTATCTTGTAAATGACAGCAGAAAGTTCAGAAGGGCAATTTCTTAAGCTGGTGTAAAACAACAAGCAATGCTGACCTGCCTGACCTCAAAACCTGTAAACTGAAATACTTTCCTCTCTAGGCCTTTTGATTTAGTTTGAAGCTGTGCTCTGATTCTTCTCTAAAAGAAAATAAAAAATAACTATTTCAGCTCCCTAAACGACTTAGCTATCACTTTTTATTTATTTTTATGAACACATTTTATTTTCCCCATTTTTAGACATAAACACATTGTCCATCAGTATTCAGAAATTTAGCAGAAATGTATTAGGCTCCTAATCATACTAGTAGAGACCATTTTACATTACATTCTTTATTTTATCACAGTTCAAAACAAACCCACATGTGAAGAAAATTATTTTGGTTGTCCTAGTGGAAGATGTATTCTGACCACCTGGCTTTGTGATGGGCAGAAAGACTGTGAGGATGGAGTAGATGAATTGCACTGTGGTGAGCATTTTGTCTTATTAGTATTTCTCTAGTCACTAATGCACTTTGGAAACAAAGAAATGTGTATTTATATCTCAGAGATTCTATAAAAAAAAAATCTTTAATGCCGTGTTTTCAGATTCAACTCTAATACTTCATGCTGCCAATACCTTAAATTCTATTTTGTGCCAGAATGAAAGCCCTTTAATTTACTTTTTTCTCTCTTAAGGACATATTTATATACAGAGTTTTCTATTAATTTAATATTTAACAATTTCACTAATTCTTCACAACTCCTCATTAGAAGAGTTTTACAGATATAATGACTTTGAATCAGTGTCTGGACCCCAGCAGGAAATATGCAAAGCTCAAAGTAGGCATTGCTTTGCATCAGAGACCATACAGCTATAATTGTTTAAAGTAATGACAAAAGTGATGTAAATATAACACAGCATGAACTGTGAACTGGGTCAAGGGTCTGTTCTGTCTCAGATCTTTTCAGATTCTTAAATTTTACCTAACTGAGGCACAAAGCAAGTTGGTTTTACTCCTAGTGAGAGCTGGTCTTTTCAATTTGTGGATTACCTGAATGGATTATTTTTGTAATGAAATTGTACCAGAAAGTAGTGTCAACGTTTCTATTCCCAATTTAAATAAGACTTGAAATTTGGGGTTTTTTTCAGTTTTTTGTGGTTTTTTCCTTTACTTCTTACCATGACTGAACATTTTATTACTTATTATTTATTTTATTACTCTCTTCATGACCAAGTGCCCACTGACATGCTTCCCTATTTGAGTTGCAGTTTACATTGTATATTTTTATCTCATAACTTTGAAATTAGGAAGTGCTGTGCACTGTGACAATCAGAGTCTTTTTTGTTGGCCACATTTGTCAAGCATAACTTGGTGTTTACATTTTCAGGTGTTATACTCTTGTGTACAGTATTGTAAACTGAATTAGCTGATTTTTGTGGGCAAAAGGGAAGGGTTCTTAAGTCAATGCTTCCTACCCCATTGATTGATCTTGCCCATTTTGAGATACCTATTACAATGCTCTCCTTTAAATTCAGATTTCTTACCTAAAATTCTTTTTAATGTTAATATTAAAATTTGTTGTCATCAATATCAGTTGCAACAAAATGCAAAGAAAGAAGCCTGGGAAAAATGCAAGACCTGAATTTTTCAGAAAAGAATAGCATTGATTTAGGACAGTTTTGCAGGCTGATTTTGGAATGTAGAAACTAGGCTTTTATTTTCAATGTATAAAAAAGTGTAAATGGGATTAAAAAAACACAAAAATTTTTCTTGTGAAAAAAAAATAGCATGATATCTTTTAAAGATGGAGTTAACTTCTGGAATACCAGGAGGAAGGCTGAGTTGGAAAATTTGAACTGTGTCCTCACTGTCCTACTATCCAAATAAAGCAGTTCACTATAGTTGTAGCAGCTGTTAAATATGCAAACCAGGCTACAGTTTTTTTAAGTGTTTATCCTCATCCCACTTACAAAATATTTGAAAATATTGGAATGTCTTTTGGAATATTTCACTGTTTATTTTTAAAAATGTATTGGTGAATGCAAACTTGCAGAAACTGATAAAATACTTAATAACAAGATTGGGATTGTGCAGAGTTTTGGAGCGTTTTAGTACATAGAAACTGGGAGAAGAGAAAGGAGCAGTGCAAAAAATCCTAAACCATGCTTGAAACAGCAGGGAATGCAGTGATGTTGTGAACCTAACAAATGCAGGGCCTGGTGTCACCCCCAGATTCGTCCTGCTCCTGGAATCAGTTTGCTTGCTCTGCAAACAAGTGCATCTCCAAGCAGTGGACCTGCGATGGTGAGGATGACTGTGGAGATGGTTTAGATGAGAGTGATGCCATCTGTGGTGAGTTCAGTTCAGATCCTTTCAGTTCTGGGTTAAGTCAAATCATGCTGAATGAGGGAGACCAAGTTTAGATATTAGGAAAAAGGTTTTTACTGAATGGATGATAAAGTTCTGGAATGGTCTTCCCAGGGAGGTGGTGGGGTCACCATCCCTGGATGTGTTTAAAACAGACTGGATGTGGCACTGGGTGCCATGGTTTATGTGAGGTCTTGAGGCTGGGTTGGACTCGATGATCTTGAAGGTCTCTTCCAACCCAGTGATTCTGTGAATTCTGTGAAAATTTGACTGTAAAACAATCCCAGCCAGTAGGTTTATTGTGACCGTGTTCACAGGGATCCGAGGGTGAGGGAAGAGACGAGGATCTGACTCCATATTTCAGAAGGCTTGATTTATTATTTTATGATATATATTGTATTAAAACTATACTAAAAGAATAAAAGAAAGGATTTCATCAGAAGGCTGGCTAAGAATAGAAAAAGAAAGAATAACAAAAAGCTTGTGTCTTGGACAGGGAGTCCAAGCCAGCTGGGCTGTGATTGGCCATTAATTAGAAACAACCACATGAGACCAATCCCAGATGCACCTTTTGCATTCCACAGCAGCAGATAACCATTGGTTACATTTTGTTCCTGAGGCCCCTCAGCTTCTCATGAGAAAAAATCCTAAGGAAAGGATTTTTCAGAAAATATCATGGCTACAGTTTATCATAATGTGCAGAATGAAACAATCGCTGAGATTTTAAAATAAACCCTTTTAACCATTACCAGTCACCATACAAACTAGGTGTACGGGTATTCCAGCTGGGGATTTGGGATGGTTCAATGCTGAGGGATCCCCTGCCATGTGTCCCCAGGCTCAGTGACATGTGCTGCAGACACCTTCAGCTGCCTGGGCTCCCACGCCTGCGTGCCCCAGCACTGGCTCTGCGACGGGGAGCGCGACTGTCCCAACGGAAGCGATGAGCTCTCCACAGCGGGCTGTGGTAGGTTTGCATGTCCAGAAACAATGTAATTCTCATGCTATTTCATGTTATTTTCATGTCCACTTTGCTGGTGAAGAGTGCTGACCCATGTGTGAGCACATGGAGAGGATCCTTCACAGTTTTACTCAGGCTGACACAGGGAGGCAGCCCAGCTGGAGGTCAGGATGTGTGGCACTTCACAGGCATTATGCAGTGTTTACTGGTGAAAGTCAACAATTCAGTGACATTGCAGTTTTATTGCTCTTCCTGAAGAAATTGCTGCTGCTCATGTCAAGCAGGTTGTGCATCATAGAAGGGAGATGCAAATTCTGTCTTCAATTTACTCTGTGTAATTGTTCAGATCCTGACATCTCTTGCCCTATAAAATGTTACTTCCAGTCTACCTGAGACACATTTCCATGAACAGGGTCAGGAGTTCAGTAATAATTTAATTGGAGGGGTTTTTTTTATTAATACATAAAAATGGTACATAAGTATATTCTATATATTTTGAGTGTTTGTGGACTTCAAAGAGCATTTGTTCAGGAGCAGACCAATATAAAGACA
Organism: Molothrus aeneus; assembly: GCF_037042795.1. NCBI lineage: Eukaryota > Metazoa > Chordata > Aves > Passeriformes > Icteridae > Molothrus > Molothrus aeneus. The sequence goes on along the minus strand of NC_089652.1, from coordinate 33,854,499 downwards.
TCTCTTTTCCCAAAAATATTATTTTCTTCAGAGCCAGACCACAGTTTAGCCACAGACAGCATCGACTTCTGAAGCTTTTCTTTCTTGGATTACAGAAGATTTTAGCTATCTTTACTTCTGTAGCATTCTTTGTGATGAGTAGCTTTTTCTGGTATTGAATTGTGTGATGCTTTTTATCTGACTAAAAAGTTATGGTTATTTCCATTGAATTCCCTCAAATTCACTTCTCATTTCATCTTTGTGTAAGAAAATCGGTTGTTTATCTCATTGTTCTCAATTTCTTTTTTTTTTTATGTGCTGTATTTTCCTTAGCTCCCAATAACACTTGTGATGAGAATGCTTTCATGTGCCATAACAAAGTCTGCATTCCCAAACAGTTTGTTTGTGACCACGATGATGACTGTGGAGATGGATCAGATGAATCCTTGGAATGTGGCAAGTATAACAAAAATAGAGTAAATAAAACAATTTCACACTGCTAACTGTAAGGCGTTCTTCAGGGTCTAAGGCATTATTGAAAAAGAAAGCTCTTCTTATTTTTTTTAGTTGTTTTAATTCTCACTTTTAAATTATGTATTAATTAATACAGCTTGGAATTAACATGGATCTGGGGCTACAGTGACAAATTATTTTCCATAGAGTCTTACAGTTGATTGCTAATAATATTTAGGAGAATTTTAAAAGTATGCCCTAGAATTTCTTGTTTAATAAGTTTATCTTTTATTATATGTATTTTTGTCTTTGTCTCCATATATAGTTTTTTTTTCTATCAAAGAATCAAACACGTCTGTCATGATTATCACTTCATTTAAATTCTATCAATATAACCATATGTGAATGTTTAATTTTCCCCATTCACATGAATTTAGGGTTTCTTATATGTTCTGAGTCTCTGTTCAATGTATCTTGGCCATACTCAGAAGCATTAATCTATAGGAATAATATTTATGGAAAATACAGAGCAAATATCCCCTTCAAAATGACAAATTGGTGATTATCTGTGGTATTTGCTGGATCCCCAGGATGAAGGAGGAATTGAGACTCTGACTCCGTGTTCTTAGAAGGCTAATTTATTATTTTATGGTATTATATTGGTATGTGGTATTATATGTATTAAAGAATGGTATTATATTTTATTAAAGAATACTATACTAAAACTATACTAAAGAATAGAAAAAGGATACTTACAGAAGGCTTAACAAGATACTAATGAAAAACCTGACCCTCTCCAGAGTCCCGACACAGCTGCACAGTGATTGGTCATTAAGTAAAAACAATTCACATGTTGGATAAACAATCTCCAACCACATTCCAAAGCAGCAAAACAAAGGAGAAGCAAGTCAGATAATTATTGTTTTCATTTTTCTCTGAGACTTCTCAGCTTCCCAGGAGAAGAAATCCTGGCAAAGGGATTTTTCCAGAAAATATGGCAGTGACAATTATCATGCCTGGTTTTGTGCTGTTGCAATCTATATTGGTTATTTACTCTTAAATTTGCTCCTGAAATGAGAAGCACAACAGAAAATTGCTAGAAAATATCTGCATATTATAGATTTCTTTATTTTGATTTCTCTCTTTGCTGGTGTATGAGCACAACACGCTGCATCTCTAAATGGAGCAAAAAATAATTTTCTTTCTGTTGCTTCAAAAAGGCGGAATTTCATGTTGAAACTATGAGAGCAAGCATGAGGTGGGTGGTTGCTGGTTTTGTAGGGTATCGTCGCTGCCGTCCTGGAGAGTTCACCTGCGCTGATGGGCGCTGCCTGCTGAATTCCCAGTGGCAATGTGATGGGGACTTTGACTGCCCAGACCACTCTGATGAAGCCCCTATCAACACCAAGTGCAAAAGTTCAGGTTTGTAATTTTTTGCACCAAGAGCAAAAGTTCAGGTTTAAAATTTTTTGAAGAGTATGTGTGACCTCTCTTTTTTGAGAGCGATGGTTTAGGGCTCTAAGTCAGCAAATGTAAAAACCTCATACCTTAAATTTCCAGTGCTTTCATGGTGATTTTGCTCACGTCTTGCAAGGACAAAGTGTTCTGAGCATCCAAAACTTCAGTTCACAAAGTCCAAGCCACCAGATCCTAAGGAATGAAATAGCAGACAGTTCCTCAGTGCATAACTCCTGTTGATGCTAAAGAAGATGATATTAATATTGTAATTTCCAAAGTTTCTACCTTGCTCTTATAATGGTTATTGTGTTCCAGATATTCATCACACAAAAGGAGTTCATATAAAAGGGGATATAAAGTTTCTCCCACTATAAATAATAAACACTGCTTAAATTTTTTTAGTAAATTATTGACCCAATGCTATTGGTTTTATTGATATTTTCTGCTTACATTAATAAGTTTGATGAGGTTTGACTGGTTTCTGAGAGGGAAATTAGTCCTGATCTGCATATGTTGTTCTAGTCTGTGGCTTTTTGAAAGACCAATTCTTCTGTCTAGACCTGAGCATTTCATTGCACTGTAGCCAGGTTCTTTATTCCAATTCTGATGGAAAACACACTCATCTGCTGTGAAGTGAGGCAGCACACCTACCTTATATTTATTTGAATGTTCCAATCGTTATTTGAAGGATCTGAATGTAGCTGAAATGATGTATTGAAGTTTTGCCAAACAGGGAAGAACATATTTGCAGGAAGACAAATATTTCCATTAGACAAGGAATTCATTGGAATTCAGCCAGTTGTGTTCCTAAACACCTCAGCATCCACAGGGGGAGGAACCCATGTTTTTTGGAAACTAGAACAGTGTTTTGTGCAGAGATTATGTAGAGGGTTCTCCATTATATGAAAAAGAAATATGTAGGAGGGAGTAATAAGTTGATGTCTTCACCGATTTTTCCAGGAGAGGAATAACCTTCAAAGACATAGAAAAGTGGGAAGTTATTATAAAGCTATCAATAAGGCATAAATATTCAGTTGTTACACAATTTTTTCATTTTGCATACACATAGCAGCTGATCCATGAGAAAATTAATTCCAAATACTAAGAGATGACACCAAGTTGTGTGTTCTTTTTTTTGTTTTCCAGAGCAGTCATGTAACAGCTCTTTTTTTATGTGCAAAAATGGCAAGTGCATTCCTCAAAGTGAGGTTTGTGATAACAAAGAAGATTGCAGTGATGGGTCTGATGAGAAAAGCTGCCACATTAATGAATGCCTCAGTAAGAAAGTCAGTGGCTGTTCCCAGGACTGCCAGGACCTTCCTGTTGGATACAAGGTGAATAATTGCAAAATGTGGTTTAATATAATGCGAGTTTTTAGCTCTCAAGTGCTTAACTACTGCATGATTATTATAAAGCCTCACTGTGTGGTATCTCTTTGTGGTGAAGTAGCTTCCATGCCAAAATAAGAACATTCAAATTTTCATTTCCTGTAAGCAAACAATTGCCAATTGTATTTTAAAAAATGGTATAGTGCATATTTTAAACCTATGGAAAGGTGCTTTAAATACAACAAATCATGCAGGTGTATACAGAGCACTGAAAATCAATGAGTAAAAATTTTCCAATACATAGGAATGAAGAGCAGAAATAGTGGTTTTCTCCAGTTTTTTCTTTTGTTCTTGTGGGGTTTTATTGTGGGTTTTTTTTTTCCCAAGACAGAGACTCTTATAGAAATATTTAAAGTAATATCACCTTAGTAGCAGAATAAAACTGTTCATTGTCTGCGTGTGAGGATGTTTTTTGAATCTGCTCTTTGGTCTTGACAAGTAGAGAGGAACAGCCTGCAGTAGCCTGTAAATAGCAGCTAAAAATAGAAGAAATACTTTTTCCAGGGTTTTAACTCTGAAGTAACCCTAACTGCACTCCCAAAGTTTCATCTTTTCTGCTGAATATTGGCCCACTGAGAACTAAATAAAATCTGTGCAGCTTGGCTTAGATGTGCAGGTATTCAGCCCTCTGGAACTGTGAGGGTTGAGCCAGAGACTCAGGAGCTGTTGGGTTCAACAAAAACCTTTTTGAAGTGGTGGAGAAAGCACGTCCTGGATTTCTGCAAAGAGAAATGGAGAATAAAGGAGGGAACATGACAGGAAGTCTTCTGTAGATAAAATTTATGCCCCTTTTTCAAAACCCCTCTGGCCAGTTGTATTTTGCACCTTTCACATTGCATGTGATAACGTTGCCAGGATCATTACCAAACCCAAATAAATGTCAGAGAAACAGAGAATATTCTGAGTTAGAAGGGATCCACAAGAATTGTCCATGTCCAGCTCCTAATCAGCCTCAAGAGTTCTCATTCACATTCCTGTGTTGGTTACACAGATTGCTAGGTGGTATCAATGATTCAAAGGAAAATAGTTGAAAACTGTCTATCTTTACCAAAAAACACATGTATAATTGAAACTTAAGAACTTCAAAGGGTCCATCCATCATTATTTTCAAGAAAAAAATCCTTTCTATATTTTTGAAAAGGTGCGCTTTACTTTTTCTTCAGTTAAAGTAGGAAGAATAATTACTCATTCCACAGGGTTTTGTTTGGGTTTTTATGGAGGAAATAGTGTTTAGGATCACATCAGCAATATTTGAAAAGAAAAGTAGGCATGCCTCCTGTAAACCATACAAGCAGCAATGTAATTAAGATGTTACTTGAAAAAATGGTATGCATAAAACTTTTATGATGCTAACATATTCAGAAGCAAGTACACACAGGTGATAAACGAAATTAAAAATTAATGTATTTGGTTTTCTTTCCCAGTGCAAATGCTGGCCTGGATTCCTCCTGAAGGATGATGGCAAAACGTGTGTAGATATTGATGAATGTTCATCTGGATTTCCCTGTAGCCAGCAATGCATCAATACCTATGGAACCTACAAATGCTTGTGTGCAGAAGGGTATGAAACACAGCCTGATAACCCAAATGGCTGCAAATCCCTTTCAGGTATTACTATTTAATGATTTTATAATCCACAGCTGTACCAAAATAATTTGTGGAAAAAAAAAACTTAGCCCCGAGGTCTGTGGTACCTTTATATGCAAGATAAAAACAGAGTTACTTTGAATCTGCTACTTTTTCAATATAAAACAGGAATGTGACTGTGTCTGAATGCAATAATAAGTTATATCTTTAGTCTGTGTTTTCCTCAGCTCATTTGTAATAAATAGATACAGTGGTTTTTGAAAGTGTGAATAATTAACTTTATTAGAAAAAGTATTAGAAAAGTTAAAATACATCACTTAGTCCTGCTTCTGAGTCAGATGATAATAGCATGGTTATCATAAGATTTCATCACCTTTAGAATATTAGAATGTACATCAAACTTCCTCATCTGAAAAGGAGGAACAGGAAAAAAAAAAATAGAAAATGCAACTCTGTTATAACATACAAATGTGCTCACTACAGGAGCAGAGTAGGCTGGACAACACATTACATTCTAGAGTGCAAGAGCAGTAGATACAAAGCCTTTATACATTTTTATTTATCACTGGTGATCTTTTTTTTTTTTTGTTTTGTTTTAGTCAAGGTGTCTCTCAATAGAACTAAAATAAAGACAGCCTTAAAAATATATTTTTAGAATTATGTGTGTCCGTGTCAGAGATGTTTCAGTGATGTCATGAATGAGTATCTGAAAGTAAATACTTTTTATAAACTAGAAAGCTGGGGTAACACAAAGTCAAATCTGGCTTCAGTTCAAACTTTAAAAAAGCAAGGTTTTTATGAGTGGATGTTTCTTTCTCACTGTATCATTCAGACTAATGAAATCTCAAAAAGCAATAGTCAAAACCTGCTTGGTTTGCAACCATAATTAGTAGTCAGTGTTAAACTGAAAGGAAATGTTGAAATTAAAACATATGGAATTAAATATATTTCCCATTTCATCTCTGACATTAAATTAGAATAAAATGCAGTGTTGTTCCCATATTGCAAAGGCAAAAGAATTAAATTGCATTGAAAGATATACTAATTGATTGCTTTGTTCATTTTTATACTGCATCATTGATCTTTCTTGGAGCATTTGAATGTTTTAAATATTTCTTTCATCCATAACATTGATCAGAACATGTAACATTTATTTTTCAAGCCATCTGTATTTCAGCATTGTATTCCTGATTTTCCATAAATTAACGTAAAAGCTAGTCTAATATATTCTTTCTCCCGGGGTTTAGATGAGGAACCTTTCTTAATTCTGGCTGATCATCATGAAATAAGAAAAATTAGCACTGATGGATCCAACTACACTTTGTTGAAACAGGTATAACCATAGTACCATGCTCTAAGTTTAACTCAGTACTTTTATTTTTTTCTAAAGTTTGCAACTGACAGAAACATCCTATAATTGGCGTTGTGTGCACCACAGAACAACTGCAGTGCCTTCAGAGTTATTACAATACTTTAATTGACTATTTTTTTCTGGATTTGTCATGATTAAAGCTCAGGCAGTTGTTTTGTCAGTCATTCTGATGTACTAAAAAATTATGTTATTTGTGATCCTCTTCCATCACAATATGTTTTGTGCAATTTGTCTATTTCAGTTAAAAAAAAAACAAACAAAAATCCCCACCTATTTGGCCATGTATTATTTGGACCACTTACTGTCATAATCTAAATCTATTTTCACACAGGCAGTCCCAATATTTATTTGGTATTACAAAATGTGAACTCTTATCTTTGTGTAAATCTAATTTTTTAAAGTAATTGCTCTAAAATATTGTAACAGAGAAAAGAAAAAGTGAAAAACTGCAAAAACAGAAAGTCACCCAGTAAATACAGAGCTGCCATTTTTAGCAGTCTGCTGTCCTTCTGTGCTTCACCTAAGTGTAGTTATTTAACACAGATTAGATTTCCAAAATATGTTTTAATAAAAATATCGATTTCCTTGAATGATAATGGGTCAATTGTAGTAAGACTAGGAAATTATTTATTCCCCATCAATATCATTAGGCTTTTTGTAACTTCTTGAGTCACTATGCTGTGCACCTAAATGTCACAAGAGAGGTGCTCAAGTCTTCACAACAGTAATTATGAAATCGACCACCTTGAATGAAACATTGCCTTTATTTAAGCTTAGACATTGTGAAAGTCTGTCTGTTCTCCTGAAATCCTTCTGATTCCCTGTCATTTGCATCTCACTGCCTCTCTCCTCTTTTACTGGTGTACCTGTTCATAGAAACCTGTGAAAAGAGGGGAGCAACAGGAAATTTTCTTCGTGGCTGGTGCCTGACAGATGGTCCTGAATTCAATGGACTTCAATGCATTAGGGAGCAGCTCCAGCCACTGAACAAAATATGTGTTTTTCCCATGTTCCATTCATTCACTGGGCTGATAAACACCTCTGCTGTTGAACCCACTGGTCTTTGCTCCTGCAAAGGCAGCATTTGATGTGAAAGCCAAAGAGGGATCTTTACCAGCAGGACAGGGGGGTTGTGTCCCTCATGAGGACATCCTTGTGTCCTTGTAGTGCCATGATGGATTTGGCTCTTTCCTGCACACCTGGCAAACACCAGAGTGGCTCTGGCAGAGGAGCAAACCCACCCTTCTCTCTGTGTATTTGTTCTGTGATTACCATTCTAATAGTTGTTCATATAAAGTCAGAATAAAGGAGCTGAAAGTACAAGCTCCTTCAGTCTTCTCTGAGTTATGTGTCAGCTTTTTCCTCTATTTTCTTTTTCTTTCTTCTTTTTTTTTTCCAAATACACATAAACAGTACAACTGTTTGAATGTGTCTCATTTATCATCTTTGTTTCCATTTCCTTCACTCCTAGTCATCAAAATCCTCAGGGTTTCAATAGGCAGAGTAGATAATCTTCCTTCTCATTATTTGTGATTTTTATCTCCCTGTTTTTAAGTGGGGCACCAAGGGAATGCAATCACAGCCAAGGATATATTGTGTGCTGTGTGTAACAGAAACAAACCCACAGGTTTAACATGAGAGACTGAGGCAGCTGACACCATTTGAAATCTTCCCCATTCCTTCTAAAAAGCAGATTACTTGTGAAATGACAAAGAATTATGCTAGGAGGGCTTAAGTGAGATATGTATATGATAAAGAGGAAATTATGTCTGGACAGAGAACTCTGTTACAGACATGAAGAGTTCTTTGCCTGCAGTTGATGTTCTGATAAAAATTGAAATTAAACTGACCCAAATTATAACACTTGAAACCAAAGATGTGCAGGCAGTCAATTCTCTGTATTAGTCTTGATTCTTTAGGGAACTTTTACAGTGTTGTGGAATATATAGAGATAAGGCCATATTTTTTTTCAAATTGCTGACTTTGATTTATAGAATGTTATGAAATTGTATGAAGTATTATTTTGTATTTGTTGACCTGTTGTCTCCTTGGTTAAGTAAGAATTTGAGGTGGGAGTTTCTCTGTAGATGCAATTATACCAACAGGAGGAAAGGAGGCAGGAGAAGTGTTTTGCAGCCCAGTTATGACTGACAGAGCTGCAGCTGGTTTTGTGAAAAGTGTCTGCATGTGTATGATATTTTTGACAAATGAGAGTGGTCTTCCTACACTGAATTGTTTCAGGCTTTTTATAATGATGATTTGTGCAGTTTATCTCCTCTTTTCCTCTACATTTTGATCAAAAGGTAGATTTACAGTAATTGCACAGCAGTAGTTGGTGGATAAGCCGTGTATCAGTTTCGGTATGATTAAATATTGTCCTTAGTTGTTTACTTCAGAGCTGGCTGGTCCAGCACACCCCTTCCCAGCAACGAATTACACTAAACAGGGAGGCTGCTGATCTACCTGAGAGCAGGATGCCATTGGGCTGATAAGGGAATTGATTAACTGACCTTGAATTTATAGAGGGAATACAGACCACATCCGTTCCTTTCAGCGCTGCTGCTCCCTATTTCATTGATAACAACAAACTGGCATATTAACAATAATTGTGATTTCACTACCTATCAGGACATTCAGCAGGTTATGGGGCAGATAAGGAAATAAGAGCCATCATATGAATGCAACCTTCTTCTTACTTATCAGCCATTTGGGATGAAAAGCCATTATTGTATGACTGCTCCTCCCAGCATGTTGGAGTACCTAAGATATAATCACCATTCTCTCAAAATGTGTTGGCTTTGTAATTGGAGCCATAGGAGATTCCCAGGTTCCTGCTGGATCTCCAACTTTCATGCTTTTTGGATCTACCACTGTGTCTGTGTGTATCCACACACACAGATAAATAAATACATATATATAGAGTACCTATAATATAGCATCTAAGTCAAAACCTCCTCATTCAGGAATTAACATTAATGTCTTTTTGCACCATTACCATTTTGAATTCCTGATTAATTTATATTACTAGGGAATTTTTTTCATTATTTAAATGTCATAAAGATCATACTATTTCTGATTCTCCCATTTCATTTGCCAAAGAAGGGCTAAAGGTAGTAATCAGCAGTTAAACTGAACAAAAATTAGAAGTATTTACTGCCAAATTTCATTTAAATAAGAGCATAGAAAAACACAGGAGCCTCATTTAATTTCATGTATCATCTGCATTTTTTTGAAGTGACACAGTTAATTTGTCACCATATTTATTTCTGTTACAGTCTTTGTCTTACTCTGTTTACAAGTAATGTATGGAAAAGAGAGGGAAGTGCTTCAGAAATATGCAGACAGTAAAATAAAGCATTAGGAATTTTAACTGTGTTTTGCATTCTGAATGCTATCCAGCAGTTTGTGTTCAAACATTTGAATAAAAGCACTTTTTTTTTCTGTTTTTAGGGGCTGAACAATGTGATTGCAATAGACTTTGACTACAGAGAAGAGTTCATTTATTGGATTGATTCCAGCAGACCAAATGGCAGTCGCATAAACAGAATGTCTTTAAATGGAAGTGACATCAAGGTAATTGAGGATTAATAATGTCACTACTAGAATTATATTTTTTGAGTGCTTTGGGAAATGCTCCCTCATACATTTAACCCAGATTGGGAGGCTTTGGTGTATGAATACAAACGCAGCATGAGCTAGTGAGTCCTAGTAAAATTTAATTGCATTTGTATCTTATTTGAAGTAAAGATAGGCACAAGGAGAACTGCATTTAGGAGCTAAATTCCTTATGACTTATCTGACAGCTTACTGAATTGGCAGTTCCATGTGGCTTCCAGGATGCCAAAGAAAAAAGAGAGCTATAATTAGGTGTAAGCTGTGTAAATACACTGGTGTATTATTTCTTCCTATGTGACATTTCCTGTGATCTTCAGTTTGTTTTTGTTTCACCTCCACTACACTGATAATTAAAATAACTCAATGTCTTTGCTGTGAAGGGTAAAAGTGCACTCCCATTTCTGCACAGCCTGTTCTGCCTCTGTAGTGGATTAAGTTCACAAATCCACTATAAAGCACATTTGTTGACTTGTGTGAACATTTTCCCGGAACTGGTGATAAGCAGTAAGAAATGCTTTGTTTATTCTATTATGTCTGACCTTCTGAAACAGGGACCTAAATGAGCAGCAACATATCCTGTGAATTTTGTTCCCTCTCTGCACACCAATAAACATGCAGAGAGAAAAGATTTGTGTTTTTCATTCTCAGTTTGGTGTGTGGACTGACACAACCTCAGAGCGCGTCAGCTTTGCTCCTTATGTGAATTAGGGTTTGAAAATCACTGGCTCCAACCTCATTTGCATCCTTCACACCAAAATAATAGTTCTTAAAAAGAAAAAAAAAGCAAGTGGATGAAAATCTTCTGGCAATCTGATTGCATTGGGGTGAAAGTAAAACTCAGCATGCACTCAGAAGTTGTACCTGTGTAGGGAAAAAAATAGAACACTGGCAAGTGTGGGGTTCAAAATCCATTAAATCCTTGAATCATACTTATTGTCCCTAAACAGTTTCCAAAGCATCCTCCTCAGCTTCTGTCCCTTATGGATGGTTCAGTTTTATATAAGGGCTGGGGATTATTCAGACTCTTTATTTCTAATCCTCACTATTTCAACAACAAAGAATTATTCCCAGTTAAGAGTGTTCCAATAGCCAGGTAGGAGACTATCAAAATTGCTTTCTACTGATTCATTATTAATTTAATTTTTTAAAAAAAGGCATCAAGAAGTTGAACAACCACTAGAAGAAAATTAGGATGAGGACATGGAGGATATTTAATTTTTCCATCAATTTGCAATTTGCACAAGTGTCATGTTGATGAAAATTTTGCTCGTATAGGATGCCATATGCAAAGCAAGAATCATGAAAATAGGTCCATTTAATTTTCATACAAAAAAAAGGGGGTTTTGTGTGAAAAACTTGGCCCAGATTTGGCCTCTGAAAGCTAAAAAAAAAGTGAAAAAAAAAGCAAGAATTATATACTTTCTAATATAAATATATACTTCTAATAATTATATACTGTCTATAGCTGTCTAATAGTCTATCAGTAACCTTTTATGCAGTGCCAAATTTTTGTGGCTCTGACTTTCTTATTAGGTTGCTATAGGACATACTTAATAAATGACATTATTAAAAATTAGTTCAAATGAAAGTATTATAATTTTTATTTAGTTATTTAAATGCTAGTGTTATTATTTCTTATCTAGCCAACCTGTTTGCATCTTTTAATGGGGTTGTTTTGTCAAGAGAGGGAGTTTTTATGGTTTTTTCCCTGATGAATCTCTCATTTTATTATCTTCTCACTTGTTATGTTATTTTTTGCTATAAATAGATCAGCTCTCAGTGTAAGTGATGCTATTTGATGTATTGCCTCGGATTCCCCTTGCAGGAGATGGCATTTCTTCAGCACACCAGCTCTGGGAAGCCTGGTGGCATCTCATTTTTCTTCTGCCTCTGCCCATGGAGGAGATACTGAGAGAACTGAAATGACAGCCCTTTCACACGGCTGAGTTCAGTGTTTCATGGACAGTTTAGATTCAAATGTTAGTGGGAAATGCAGTCAAGGGCTGGACCATGCTCATGAAGTGCCACACTGGTGGTCTCAGTGGCTGGGACAGGCTGAGGTGACTCTCCTCAGGAAAAGTCATCAGAAAGAGAAACTCATTATTTTGGTTGATGCTCTAGTGCAGTGTTTAGACAGCCAAACCACTACCTACATTTTCACAGTTATCCATTTCTGCATGAAATGTCCCTTGTGCCAATGCAGCAGTTGCTGCAATTACACATTTATAAACTGGTGAAGCTGGTAGTGTGGAGGTTTTAGAAATTAGAACCTCTCATTCCCATTAAAAAAGCAGTGTATCCTGGAATTTAACTTTTTAAAAAGATTTTATAAGATGATAAATTATGTAACAACCTGAGAAGGTGCTTTTACAAATTCATAACTATAAAATTGATTTAAAGCATCTCACCATATCCCTTTTTATCTTGAAGGCTTTTCCATGTCTTCAGATGGTAAATAAATTTAAAACTAGCACTTTCAGTTATACATAATACAGGTTTATACATGAAGCTTATAGTCTGGTGCCCATGCTGTTGGTGATGAAGATAACAGTAAATTAGAATGTGCACCACAGTAATAAACCCATTATTAGTGCTTAAGAAATCTCATACATTTTCAAGTATTGCTTTCTGAAATGTAGGGTTTTTTTCTGAAGTTCTAGTTGCACAAACCTTAATCAGGAATAGAATAGGTCAGGATAGATCTTCTCAGGAATAGAATTTTCAAGCCTAGAAGAAATTGGTCTCAAATGATTATGAATATTCAAATATTACTGAATACTTGGCATGAAGTACTCCCAGACAAGCTGGACTGACTTATGCCATGATGAGGTTTGTAATCACATATCTGTAATATATCTAGAAGAATTTGTTCAAGTCCCTGAATTATCCAAGTCATCAAAAACCTTGAGAATAACACATCCCTGTCAGTAGTCTGTAGGATTTCCAGTAGGTGACTGAATTGCTTTTGTCTCTTAACAATGTAGTCCTTTTGAAATTTAATTAATTCTTGGGAAATTCCTCATTCTTCTGCCACATGAATGCTGGAAATAAGAGCACAGTATTTCCTTTCCAGCCAGTAACTCTGAGTGCTCTCATGGTCTCTCTGTCACGATGACATATGGCACTACTGTGACATTAAAATGAAGAATATGCTGATGGAGGCTGCTGAGAGAAATGGGGAGATGAACAGCAGCAGATGTGCTCAAGGGCACACTGTGGGGAGAGCAGCCACATCTCCACTCTGTTCTGTGGAACAAAAAATGGAATATGAAATGAAAGGGAGAAAAGTGAAAAGTTTGTGTTTGTTTGATTTATTTCTTTTTTTTTCTTTTTACATTAAGAGAATACTAGGTACTTAAGATGAAAAAAATGAAAGCTCAAAAGTTTTTAAAAGTTTGTGCATAATGTTGATAATTTCCTCTTTACATTATCATAGTATGCTCCATTCTCCCTCACGAGGAGGAAAGTGTCACATTGTTGTAGCTACTTAAGTGTCATTACCTGAGAAGTGTCAGTGTTTAGCAGTGAATAATACCCAGTTTTTACATGCTTTATGTCACTGTACCAAATATCCAGTCTCTCACTATCCTGGCATCTGTACCGCTCAAATTATTGTTCCTTTTCCCAGTTATTTAGATAAATAATTAATGTAATTTTTGCTTTTCCAGGTAGTTCACAATACAGCTGTTCCCAATGCCCTGGCTGTAGATTGGATTGGGAAGAATCTCTACTGGTCTGATACTGAAAAGAGAATTATTGAGGTGTCCAAGCTCAATGGCTTGTACCCAACTGTCCTTGTGAGCAAGAGAGTGAAGTTTCCCAGAGATCTGTCCTTAGATCCTCAAGCTGGGTATGAAACAGGAAATTTTCAGTACTTCCTACTTAATCCTCATTTGATATTAATTTTTTTAAATTAAAAAAATACATAGGAAATAATACTTAGTTTTTTGTTGGCTTGTGTTTTTTTTTAATCTAATATTCAGTGATAGGACAAAGTTGTTGTGTTGGTCTGGACTCTACCTAAACAAAGAAAAGCAGTGTTTTTCCTTGCATAAAAATATAACCTATCTAGTCTACTATTTTTTTCAAGATAAAAGCTATTTTCTACTATTTCTTAGGACTAAAATTTAATTTTCTTGTAACTGTACCCTTTCTTCCCTGTAATATTGGGGAGGGAGGATGCAGACCTTTGTTTAATGTTTTCAAGAGATGCATACATGGGATCTTTCTGTGGTTGCCTGGGCATCCCTGAGTAGGCAAAAATCACTCTACAAAGTTAGTACACAGAGTCCCAGTCTTTCAGGAAGACTTAGATATATAAATAAATAGGCATAATAACTTACTCGAGGTTCTTTTTGGTGTGTATAGCCGGCTTTCCAAAGCAGTTTTTACATTTTTATTGCTAAACATAAGCCTGTTTTCATTTATTTTAATATAGAATTGTGCTGGAATAAAAATTCAAATTCGGAGTTATAATTTGAAATGGTGTTACTTGAATCTTGGGTTTGGTTTTTTTGGTGGGTTTTTTTTTTCCCCTCAGAAATGAGAAATGCTTAGTGAACCATCCTGCTGCTGCCATGCAGTTTGTTTCCAAAGAAAACATCTTACGTTAGAGAGAGTGGAGAAGGTTTCCTCTGTGTGCTGCTTGTGTGGAGCAGGCTGGGTGCCAGCACATTGCACTTGTGTGTTGTAGGATACCTGTAACTGTTCTTAGCATCACCATTTCCTCCTGCACACAAATTCTGTTCCAGGTGGTTATCAAGGATATGAGCTGCATCTGGATTTTGGAGAGCCTGTCCAAAGCCTGTAGAGCAGAATCAGCTTCCCAGCTGGAAAGATCTGTCCTGAGGTTCTGAGTAATGGCACACAACAGCAGCCACAGGCATCCATGTACTAAATAATGGGATTTTTCTCCCTTTATGGCAAACGTGCTCTGCATTGTGGTTAAATAGCATGTTGAGGGGAAAATTGCTGCTCAGCTTTCTGACAGTCTCTCTCAGTGTTTCACCCATTTTTAAACCCTCTGTGCAAGAAACTGTTTTAATGTTTTGCAGCTAGTACTTCCCGAAGCAATTCAATTTGCATTATGTGGCTGCATAATAGCAAAAAAAAAAGTTTTGTAACATGTGTAAAAAAAAAAAAGTAGATATAATATCATATTTCTGATAAATTTATTAATGATGCCATTTATGTAGGATGTGAGATTCACAAAGTCCAGTTTGAGTGGTGCTTCAAATTCTAAGGTATCAAGACTAAGCCATTTAAATGCACATTTTATTAGTCTATAATTAATTTAATAAAATCACACCTGGCAGGGGGTTTCCTATTCAAATCCTTTACATTCAGCACACCTATTTACAGACAGGTCCAGAAAACTCAAAGATTTATCTGGAAGGTGGAAATATTGTAGACTAATTACTGATTTATTCTTGAGATCAACTAAATAAATTAAGCATTGAGCCACAGAATAGTTTGATTAAGAAGAGACCTAAAGATCATCCAGTTTCAAACACCCAAGACAGGCAGGGGTGCCATTCACTACCCCAGGTTGCTCAAAGCCCCATCCAACCTGGTCTTGGACACTTTCAGGGATGGGGCAGCCACAACCTCTCTGGTCAGTTATTGCTGCTGATGCCTTGTGAAGGCTGACCTAGAGCAGAGACTAGATGGACCTAAAGAATAAAGTAGGGATTTATTAGAAGGTTTCAATAGATCCACCTTGGGCAGCACAAAAGCCCAGCCAGAGCTGCACCCAAGATGAAACAAAATGGTCACAAAATAGATGACTGGTCACGGGGTCTCTCATTTTTATCAGTTCTGGTGCCTTTGCATATTGGAATTAATTGTCCAATTACAGCTTTAGATTATGAAGTCCTATCCTTCTTGTTTTTCTCTCTTCAGCCCACGTTTATGCTCTTGGGGCTGAGATTTGTCCTTGGTCCCCAGGTAGAAAAGGAATTGTTTTGTCTCCCTGCTCTGTGCAGAGAGCTTACTATCCCCTCACATGAAGCCCAGACCCACACACTGCAGTAGCACAGAATCTGAAAAATGCAAAAGCTAAAACCTGAGGCATCACAGTTACTCAGCTGCTGTGTTTGGTTCCACAGGTACCTGTACTGGATTGATTGCTGTGAGTCCCCTCACATTGGCCGTGTTGGGATGGATGGATCCAGGCAAGCTGTGGTTATAGAAACACAGATTTCCAGACCTATGGCTCTCACCATAGACTATGTCAACCACAGATTGTACTGGGCTGATGAAAACCACATTGAGTTTTCTGACATGGATGGATCTCACAGACATAAAGGTTGGTCAACACTTCAGTTGTTTTTTTTTTTTTTTTCTTTTTGATGCTTTCAATGTTATGTATAGTTATGTAAAAATTGTCCTTTAAAAACCTTTTTACCAACCTTTTTTGAGGATTTTTTTTCCTTTTATCAATATATTAAATCAGCTTTTCATTTTTGTTCTGTTATTGATATTAATACCTTTTAAACGTGCAGTACTATGTGTTTGTGGGAAAAATGTCAAATAGGAAAAGAAACTCTAGGAACACAAGCAGTAATCTGAGGCACTCTTTCAATTTTATACCTTGGCATATATAGACAGGTTCTTGATTAAGTTGCAAAGTGAGTGAAACTTGCTCTTCAAAGTAGAAGGGATCCTCTGTGCCATGTGTCAGAATAGGGGGCTAAAATCAGCCTTTTCTCCTGCCTCAAAAAGCCTGGAAAAGCTATTAGTCTGCTCAGCATGAGACCAGTATTTCAAATGTAATTTGGGGCTTTCCAGGTAGATGGGTGAAATAATAACTTTTGAAATACTTATGTAATGAACTAATCCTTATCTCTGTTTTGCTTCTCACCTGACAGATAATTAAACAGCTTGTGTCATTTATCTGTAAAGTATGCGAAAAATTAAAATTCTACACTATGATGAATTGTTCTCATATTCCAAATTGTATAATTAAAGAGCTTTCATTTTAATTCAAATATATGAAATTATAATTTTTTTGGGGAATTTTATTTGAGATGAAATTGTTACCTGAGCTCCTTCCTCAAGCTTTACCCAAACCTCAGCACTGCTGTACTGCTGGTAAGACTTCATGGATCTGGGCTTTTTTAGGCTTTTATCTCATACTGGGTGCCTCCAGGTCTTCTCCAAACCACAACTGATGAAATAACTACTTTATTTTCAGATCAAAGGTTCACCAAGAAATAAAAAATGGAAACCAATAAGTTTTCTAGCCCCTGCATTCATGAATTGTAGGTTATAAATGCATCATGAATAATTCAATGGCAGTTGTCTGAGATGGTAGATTGGAGACACTCTAGCAGTAGCTACAAGAGCTGCAAATATTTCTATTAATCTCAGCATAATTTCCATGGGTTTTTTTTGGGATGAACACCAGTCAGTTCTAACCTGCTCACCTAAGCAGCTCTCACTCAGATATAGCCCTGAGCTGGAATCCTGCTGACATTCTGCTCTTCTGACAGAGGAAGCAAAGCTCCCTACTCCTCTTGATGTCATTCCCTGTGCTGCTATCCTGCTATTTTCATTCCCATAAAATTATCCTCTTACTCTTCTTTCTGTATCTTTCAAAGGAAAGAAGTAAATAATTGCCAATGTGTCTCTCTTAGCCCTAAACTGACCACAGTGGTCAAACCTTTCACAGTCTTCCCTTTCAGCCTGAGAGTTTCAGAATTTCTCTTCCCCCAAAAATGTCCTCATGTCACTAAATTCAGAAGATTGCTGCAAAATTCCATCCAGACCATCCTCAGTGTCCATTGCCTTGGCTGGTCTCCAGCCTGTGGGGCTCTCCTGAACAATTGGATAAAATCAGTTTCAATTGCTCTATATCTGCAGAGTTAATGTCTTCTTCTGAGGATTTCTATTTCTGGAGAAGAAGGAAATCTGTCACACTGCCACAGCAAATTTATCCAAATTTGGTACCAGTGACATATCTGAGGCAAGCTCCAGAAGCAATAGTGACTTTGTGTAAAGCTGGAATCATGCTGCTTTTGAGGACATGTCTCTTTGAAGTCCAGATGGTGTATAAATATTCAAGCCATAAGAAATTGAGCTTTGGGAGAAAGATCCTGAGGTATTTAAATGATATGAAAGCAAGATTTTTTTCCTTAGGCAATCATTGTGGAGGATGAGGTTGGAAGAGACCTCATGGATCACCTAGTCCAGCCTCATGGATCACCTAGTCCAACCTCATGGATCACCTAGTCCAGCCTCATGGATCACCTAGTCCAATCTTTTCTGGGAAAAGCATGGTCTAGATGACCCACAGCCACGGGTCCAATCCACCCTTTCCTTGGGAAGATTATTCCAATGGCTCAGTGTTCTCATTTTGAAAAGTTTTCCTCTTGTCTCCAGTCGAAATCTTCCCGAGAGTGACCTGTTCCCATCACCCCTTGCCTTTTCCATGTAAAAAGGGAGTCTCCATTTCTTTCCAGCCTCTTTAAAGGCTGGAATGTGGTGATGAGGTTTCTCTTTTTAAGAGTGAACAAACCCAGTTCTCTCAGTCTTTGCTGTCATGGCAGCTTCCGAAGCCTTGGATCATCTTTGTGCCCCTTGTCTGGATCCTCTCCCACCTGCCCACACCTAATGCCTCTCGTCGCTTTCTGCTGTCAGGAGTTTCACTCAAAACATCATTAACAGATTAAAATGAAGTTATAGAAAAGTTTCTGTGGATTTAACAAGACAGTGATAGAATTCTTGGTGTCTGAAACAGATGAAACAGCCCTGTGGGTGCTCCAAGGAGAGCTTTGACAGTTTTGCAGAGTTCACCTTTAATTATCAATTTACCTTTAATCAAAGTCTTTTCCCTTTCTCCCTGCTTTCTCCTGGAACAACCAACCAAAAACAAAATTAATTTCTTTGTGATTAAGCACAAAACTACAAATATTTTGGATGATGAAATTTAACCATTGTAAAATAATTATTTTAATAGGGGAAACTCAGGGAAGTTCAGTGTTTCGAGCTGTGATTCCCCCTTGGCCTTCTGATATCTGTAATCCACACTGATAAGCACTTAAATGAGAAAGATTAGGTTTTATCTCTTGTGATAACTGTGTTCCTTGAAGGCATGTTTTTCACATGGATTTCATGGTCTGTTTTCCTTTGTCGTTTTGGACATTTTCTCTTGTCAAAGTTAACTAAGGGGGTGATGGTTGAGTTTGCTCTTATCCTTTGTGTTTTCGAATGGAGAAGGATAAGGGCATGGATATGGCAATCACAAAATACATTTTCATGGAGGAGAGGAAAAAGTGTGAACAGGAATGCTGTGAGTGATGCAATCTGAAGTGCTAATAATGGCAAACTAAGCATTTTCTCACCTGATTCTGTGACCTCTGAGGATAAGGCTGGCTTGCTCTGAGGTTTTTTCCTGGGACTATGATTTTTGGATCTTAAAATGTCTGTTACAAAATCTATCAGAAAATGCCACAGAGATTTCAAAAGACACAGCAAATAGAAGTAACTTGCCAGAATGTGGCTTTCATATCATTAAGGGATGGTATGAGACAGTGTGCAGTGTTCTGTGCTCCATATCAGATAATTTAGGATAAACACAACAATCTTAGGCTAATTATTGACACACTGTCTGCTAAACCAAGGAGTGTTTATTACATGAAATGGGAGTTTACATGTATTTAGATATTGGTGTTAACATTTCTTCAAGTATGGGGTTTTTAAAATTTGTTTATTTCTTCTGAACCTTAAAGCTTTTTGAGGAGAACATCTGCTGCTTTTCTCTTGTAAAATTCCTCTGCATTTCAACAGAGAAATTGTCTTTTATAATTGCCAAGAGACTCGTAGTAAGAATTTTGAAAACATGCTAACTAGGCCAGAAATCTTAGACTGCTTGGGAGCTCTTCTTGGCGCTAGGGCAGTGATGACCTTGCTGAGCTGTTTGAAGTTTAATGCTTGGTTATATAAACTGTCTTTAGAGCTTAGCCAATTCAGCACTGCAGCATGCACAAATGTTATACACTGTAAATGATTAAGCAAGTATTGAAGCACTAATCTGGCTAAGCACTAAGCTGGTTTACTTATGTGAGCTTTAAAAAAAAAAAAAATAAAAAATTTAAGAATTTGTCAGACTTAGCTGCTTTCTATTCCCACAGCCCAGAGGAGATGCAGGCTTCACAGTTCCTTGGGTATCTGGCTGCTCCTTGCAGGTTTTCCCAACCTTCAAGGCTCCTAAATCCCGGAGCTGCATGCATTCCCCCATTTCCCTTTGAAGATGAGCATTTCAGTAAAATGAAACTATAAAAAGGAAATCTGACAGTCCAGTTTAGGAAGTACAGAAACTTCTCCGAGATTACGCCTTAAACTGTGTCAAGTTGTTGGTTTATACTGTAAAAACAAAAAGTTGGGTACTACAATCCTTCATCTGACAGGGGCATGGAAATTAGGCAATGGAAAAGTGTTGCACTTTAAATAAATTATTATTGTTAAATTTCTTCTTTAGGTTTAATATAGTTAACAGAGAATAACTTTCCTGGAGGACCTCAATTTGATAAAAACACCCTGTTCTTGAGACAGCTTCTGCCTGAATGTTTGCAATTCTCAGAATTGGAGAGTATATATGCAAGTTTTGAAGTAACAAGTACAGAGGGTTTGGACATTACAACCACTTTAATTTTTAGGGCCTGTAATTTCAAATGTTGCTCATTGTAAGGAGTTTGCAGGTAGAAAATTAGTATTTGTGTCTAATTCTGGACTCTGCCTCCAGAGTTTTAAAAGAGAATATGTCCAATTGTTTATAAAATTGTCCTGATGTAGAAGTGATCTAAAAAGATTACAGAAACCAATTCCTTCCAGATTTATAGTGGAGGTTTTCATAGCTCAAAAATTAGAGAAGTCTGAAAGAGGTTTTGTTTCCCAGAGTAGATGAGAAGTAGTTCTGATATGGCAACAGTTTTTTCCCCAGCTTTTGAGGAGTCTATAGAATTATTCATTGTATCCACATCTGATAGCACAAACTGATAATTGCGTTCTCTCCATTATTGACTTCTAGATTCACTTTTCATAATTGTTCCTATAAAATTCTCCAATCCATATGTCTTCCCAAATCTGATTATTCTGTTGGGTTCCTTCTCTTTTAAAGGATAATATTCAGGAGAAATTGTTCAGATTCACCTATATTAAAGGCAATTCACTCAGTTACTTTACTCTAATGTTCCCCTGTCTCCAGTTTATGAAGACCAGTTTATGAAGGTGATGCCTTGTGAAAGCTGACCTAGAATGGAGACTAGATGGACCTAAAGAATAAAGTAGGGATTTATTAAAAGGATCTCCTCAATGGCTCCACCTTGGGCAACACAAGAGCCCAGCCAGGGCTAAACCCAAGATGAACCAAAATAGTCACAAAATGGATGACCAGTCACAGGAACTCTCACTCTGATCAGTTCTGCTCCATTTGCATATTGGAGTTAATTGTCCAATTGGAGCTTTAGCCCATGCAGTCCCATCCTTCTTGTTTTTCTCTCTTCAGTCCACGTTGTTTATGCTCTTGGGCCTGAGATTTGGATCATTTGTCCTTGGTTCCCAGCTAGAGAAGGAATTGCTTTGTCTCCCTACTCTGTGAAGGGAGCTCACCATCCCCTAATATGACGCTCAGAAGTTCACACTAAAGCAGCAGAGAATCTGATAAATATAAAAGCTAAAACCTGAGGCATCAAAGGTTGCCAGCAGGTTGGTTTCTGTATATTGCCATGGTCTGGGGAAATATACTCAAATTAGATTATAAACTTCTAAAATAGTTCACTATACTTGAAACTTCTCCACGAGCTGGACAAACTTCTCCTTGAGCTATCCCAAATTTTAAGGGATGGGGATTACTTTCCATGCAGCTGCTCCTGTCAGGGGGCATCGGGACAGAGAACATAAACCAGAGATTTTCTGTTTTCTCTCTGTTCCAATCAACACCATTGAAAACAGGAGGATTTTGATCAAGGCAGTGGCAGTGTTGGACAGCTCCCATGGTTCCAGTAGAACACAAATGAGATAAACCAAAGTGAACCAGTGGTTTATGTCCTCACAGTTGGATGGTGGCAGGAGAGGGAAAGATAAAAGAAGGAATAGCTTGGGGGTCACTGGGAATGGATATCAAAACCAAGACAGGAGTCTAAGGTGAGGGGCTGGCAGGCAGGTAAAAGGTCTCTGTAAATCTGAAAAATAATTTAAAAACCCTTAAAACTCACTAACACACACAGTTATTCTACTCAAATATTGACTTGTATATATTTGAGAGTAATTTATTACTGCTGTGTACTGCCATGGAGTTACTGGCATATAAACAGCTGCTCACAGTGAATTAAAAAATGTAATAAAACATTTTAAAGTGGGACAATGAAATATTGCATTCCTAGTTTTTATCAATTGGTTTTATAGGCAGATTTTGAAAAATTTATGCATCTCTTCTCATGGTGTTGTTATATCTAATAGTGAAATTTAATATCTCAAACACATGAGTGCCTAAAGATGTTTAGATTTAAGGCTTAATTTCCTGCTTCTTTAGTGATAGCAGTTTGGGGATGTATAACAAGTTTTGTGTGACTTTGTTGAAATATTCTCAGTTTTCATTGTTTCAGTTATATTTTTATACTGGCAAAATATCCCACCACTGAATGCTAGGAGTTTTGGCTTTCATACTTAACCCAATATGGATGTGTCTGGTATATATGATGTATATATTAATTTTGCAGAAAGAAATATTTATGCATGAACATGTTATTAAAGACATGAGTAATAACATCCTAAAACTATATATATAGACTTAGTCTGTATAGTCCATGAATATTTTTTTGCTGTTCATTGAATTTGACAGGTTTAGGTTTCTAGACCCCATGTCCATTTCATAAAAGTAATAATGATTGTAAAATGTCTCATCTTTAAAATAGAATATTTTAATGTAATATACTTAAATTTAATTATGTCTGTCAAAACTACATACTTTGTCACAAGCTTAATAGACATAATCTTATTGTCATTATTCATTATTAATTTTATGGACTAAGCACTTCAAATTCTTTATCAAAGGGAACAAGCATCAGGAGTAAGTAGTATAGGAAATAAAAAAGTATTGACTGTGTCTCAGAGAGGCTCCAAGTTGAATGTAAAATTAGACAGAAACAGCTACAAGGGAATTCACTTGGCAATGGGATGGTAGGGGCCAGGAATTGCTGCAGAAGAGATCAGCAATCTCCAAGTAATCTGGTTAAGTGTTGTTCTTCCTTGGTGCAATTTGTCTTTGGAGGGTTTGTAACCCTTCCTAGGAGATTGCCACTGGTTCCATTTAGATGGAGATGTCAGTAGGCTTTTTGTTTCTGTTTTATTGCAGTTCAGAAAATCAAGTTTCAGGAAGTGGAATTCAAAATAGTGTAGAATGTTTTTTCAGGTTGGGTCACCCATGTAAGTTTTCTGTATTTGGGTGCCAAAATTCTTAAACAGAAACTGCTCTAATGCCACAGGGAGCTAGAAACTCATTTAAATTGTTGCTTAACAATAATTGATTACTTTTAGCATTGGGTTCCCAGCACCGGCACTCTAGTTGGGTGAATTTTTGGGAGGAACCTAACAGGGATCTTTCACCCCTTCTGTTTTTTGTAGATTTTGCACAAGGGCAGGGCAAGGTTGCAGTCCCTTGGTTTTGGAAATGGAAGGGATACATCCCTTTCTGTCTTGGAAGTGATCAACCATCTTCTGGACTTGATAGGGCACTGATAAATTTGATATTTTAATATAAATCTGTTTTTTGATAACTTTGATAATTTTGTTTTTGTTTTTCTCTTAGAAGGGGTCAACATTTGTCCTTCAAAGGACACTTTTTCTTGGTACATTGATTTTACCATCCACCAATGAGACCTTTTTTATTATTATTCATGTTATTGTATTTGCTTTTCTATTTGGAAAAACTTGTGTTTCAATAAGAGCCAAGGGATCTGGGCTTCACTTCTGTATGGCTTCAGGTTTTGTAGCTCAGGAATCCTAGATGGAATGATTTTCATTCCTGAAATCAATTGAACATTTTTTTTATGCTTAAGTAAACGTGCTCAGAAAATATAAGGGAAGCAGAGTTCACTTTTCAGAGAAAAGTAAACATTTGTATCACAAATATGACTTACAGCCTATGAATTTATATTCTTGGATCAAAATTGATACAAAATGCAGGGGAGAGAGAGACAGATATACTTTGAGTCTGTCATGGTTCTCATAACCATGTCATGGTGTCTACATAACTATGTTCCCTCCTGTGGCTCTTCTCTTAAATTCATGCAGCACTTTATCTTCCTTTATTATGTTATATATTGTCATTTTTGTCTTCAAGTATCTAATAATTTTTATTTCCCACCACTTCTGATCTGTTACAAGCCTCCCCGTTTTTCCCTTTTATTCCCTGCCTGTGTTTTTTCCTCCTGTTTTCTGCAGCTTTCTGAAAGGCCTGTGCATTCCTTCTCCTTTTTGCCTCTTCTTTCTTGCCCCTTTTCTCATCTGCTTGTTTGGGATTAGCCCTGTTTGGGATTAGCATTCAGTGTCAGAAAATTATGCATTAAATGAAACACCACTAGAGAATCAGAGTTGGCAGCAGGTGTGTTAGAGGAGGAGGAAGTGCAAGGGACTTGCCCAGCTCTGAGAGGAGGAGGTTGTGGAGGAGAAAGGAATCCCAAAAGTAAATGTTTTAGCTTTAACAGAATATATTCCTTTCTTACTAGTGGTTTTGAAATGGGATAAAATGTTTTCAAATAGCTGCAGAGGAAACAGAGGTGCTTTGTTATGACTAACCTGCCTTTACTTTAAATTCATACAAAATAATCTGGTTTTGCAGTGCTTTACAAAGAAAGAGGAACAATTAGTCATCCTGTCCTGTTTAAAACTGATTCACACCACAGAGCTTGCTGTAGGGTTTATAATTAGTATTAATTAGGGTTAATAATTAGTATTAGACATACAGTATTAGTACTGTATGTCATTTATGATGAGATCAATCAGCTAAAGCTTTTTTGGAGTTACAGGAAAGAGTGGAAAAAGGAAGTGGGTGTTTCTACTACTCCATACATTTTTAAAAAAATCAATATTCACTGCCTGAAATTTTGGAAAGTGTGAAACACTGATGTCCTCAAAGGCAAAGAATAAAGAGCATGAGAAACTATTTTACTGCTCCATCAGATAATCAGTTGTAAAAATGACCTCAGTTTTCTGTTCCCTTTTGTTTGGTCATTCACAGTTGATGGGAACTGTAAATTCTAGAACCTCTTACATGTCAGCAGTTCTGATGTTTCCTTGCTATAACTTACTAAAAGGGAAAGAAGAATTGTATTCAGCTGTGATAGAACTATTCCTTAAGCAGTAAAGTCAGAATTGCTTGCCTTTCAATACCTGTTTTAAGAAAACTCTCTCGGGCTTTACAGGCTCATCTTATACATTGGGTTTTATTGGTCAGCTTAGAAGAAATTTTATAAGTTTTTCTGTTATGTAATTATTATTAACTCTTCTTTTATAAGAATTTTATATTTTTATGGTCAGAGTAGGATTTTTGTCAGAAATATTTGTCCAGTGATTCTGTAGTTATATTCTATTTTACTTCAAAGGGATTTTCATTTGCATATATGTGTACTATTCATTGCTTTTTTAATTGATTTTTTAATAACTTTGTTTCACAACAGAATACATTTAGCTTTAACAGCTTTAAATGGTGCAACTTTGTGTTGATTGTGACCTAATGAAAAGTTAATGCAGAAGCCCATTAAAATTACAGAGTTGCTCAGAAATAAAAATAGTGACAGGACAAACTGCAGCCTGAATCTGTGAGTGCTGAGACACTGAGAGTTTTAACTCCATAGCTATAAATGGTAATAATAGGAAACCCAGTTTTTAGAAACAAATATATTTTGCCATTCTTCTTTTAAAGAACATAAAAAAGAGAGTCTAATAGTTGTTGCATTGTTATTGATGAGGTGGGTTTATTTTTAAGAAGTTTAAAAGAATTAAGCTTTTCAACCTGGTACTTGCAGAATTTATTTTTCTTTAAATAAACGAAAATTGTAATTGAGTCAATGAACAATGTTCTTCTGTGCAATGTTCTAACTGTATCATTTAATATTTTGTGCCATACACTTAACTTGGCTTCTCTCTTAATGCAGTGTGATGGGACAATTCAGACAGTGTAAGGCAATCTCCTGAATCTTCTTTAGCTCATGAATATAAAGTTTCATCTGGATTTTGATGTATGTCTAATCCAATGAAGGCAGGATAAATTGTCTGGCTACCCACAAACATACACAAAACCAGAGAATAAGCTTTTTTTCATATATCTATGCTTAGGATATGGGGTTTGCTTCCTGGATAGCCAAAATAAGAATGACTATTGGGTGTATTTTTCATTGGTGGGTAATAATAAAGATGATGAAATCAAAATAATTTTTTTTATTTAAATCTCTTCATGTATGTTAATGCTTTTATATGCTGTTTTATTCTGATTTTAAACTTAACTTTGATCAGAAAAAGAGAAAATAAAAAAAGGGGTTTTTTTGTCTTTAGAGAGACTGAAGTGAGACCTTTGACGTCTTTAATTTGGTGCCAAAAGTAGAAGCAAAGTCATAATTTATATAAACCAATACTGTCTCAGAACTGAAGCAAAAATAAAATAATTAGTTTTATAGAAAGCTTCAGGGCCTCATTCAGGGCAGCTGCTTCTGATGTCCCATCCTTCTCCTCCTGTCAGCCTGGTTTGTGTTCCTCATTGGAAACATTCCACAGTGGGACTCTAAAAGTCACAGAAATTATAAGAGCTTTTCTTGTACTGTACCGTGTATGGAACTGTAGCAAGGACCTCTGTAATGAGGATTAGGGTTAAAATTGCCAAGATTTCTTTAGACTTTGACTGATTTCTCGGAAATGATCTGAAGCTCTTTCAAAAATATCATATTCTTATTTCAGTGTGATAGATGTGCTTCGTGGAGACATATAAAAAGGGAAAATCATTTCAGGCCTAAGCAGCAAGGTCTCCTTGACCAGGAGCAGCATGCCCTGCACTGGAGTTCAGTACAGGGAGGATTGCTGGGTAGAAAATTGAATTTTCTACGTTGTTGTTCCATATACTCAGTACCAGTCATCAGATCTCAGTGAGCTGTAAAATGTTCCAACAGGAATTTGAGATTTGCCTACTCTATGTCAACACTTTTAAGGTAAAAAGATGCAGAAAATAAGGTAAAGGTGTTAAAGATGTGCTAGTTAAATGTGACAGTCAGCTGCTCTGCCTTTTCACCTCTACCAGTAATTAGATGATTCAGCAACAAAAGATTATAATTTACAAATTAATTATTGTGGTCAGATATTCTCCTGTAACATTTATGATTACTCCTATTGATGTTAAAAGGAGGAAGAAAAAAAAAAGGTGGCATTCAGCTACTGTTTACCAAGAACAAATACTTCAGGTTAAGGACTGTACTGCAGGATAAAAAATGCTCCAAAGCTTTTTCTCCCTTTTGTCCTTCCATCCTTTTCCAAATGATGCTGGCTCATAATTCTGTGGTACTGTAGCTATGGACTATTTTTTTTTATATTGTGCGGTTGGTGATGCTAGAAATGATCAATAATCCCTCTTACTGCAAAATTTTTTTAATGTCACTTTTTGGTTATTTTTCCTGTCTCTCTTGTCAGTATATTTTGATGAAATAAAATGCTATTAATTGTATGAAAGGGTATTAAACACAAAGCATCAGGAGATGTTTATGTTATGTTCTGGTTGTTTTCTAATAATTTTTATTCCAGTAAAAGAGTCAATTTATGCTGCTTATGCAGAGTAGGGAAAGTTACAGTGGGGAATATTTTAATACTGTGCAGTGGGGAATGTATTAGCTGGCACTTTCCCAAGGGTGAGCATTAATCTGAGGATCTCTCCTTCCAGTCCCTAACCAAGACATCTCAGGGGTGATTGCACTGACATTGTTTGAGGACTACATCTACTGGACAGACGGGAAAACCAAATCCCTCAGCCGTGCCCACAAAACCTCTGGCTCAGACAGGCTCTCCCTGATTAACTCGTGGCACACCATCACAGACATCCAGGTGTATCATTCCTACAGGCAGCCTGATGGTAATTATCCTGTCTCTGCTTCCCAAGCAGCACATGGATGTATTTAACTGAGTAGCCATGTCCTGAGGTACTGCATGCTCATTTATCTGCAATGATTGTTTCTGTTCTGCTTCAGATTGTGGAAGTTTTCAAATTACAGTTTTTAAACATAAATCTGTGATTAATGTTTTAAGCACATCCAGTATTAAATACATATAAAAAAACTTGTTCAGTAGAGAGATAATTTATGTGCTTAAAAATTAACCAAAATACTGACTGAAAGTAAAGAACTGTTAAGTTGCATTACAGTACAAGTTACCATTTTTTAAAAGGGGAACAGTGTGTTATGGAAACTTTTAACCTGGTCCTTTGAAAAGTATTACTATTGCAGAAGAATACTGCTAGACTGAGGGAATGTCAGAGAATGTGAGTGGTATGATTGTGTCTTATCTGCTGATATCACTGTATTTGAATTGTAACTGAATGCTATTTGGCAATCGACCTAGATAAGCTAATTTTTCTCTCATTATATTTAAAAAAAGAGCTTTTTTTATTCCTCTCATTCCTTCAGTACTGAACTTACAGCCATGGTAATAATTCATTTTTGCATACAACAGAGAACAGCTTAAAGGCAGCAGGAAGAGTTTGCCTCTATGGGTTTTTGATTTAGGACATTGCATTGTAAAGACAGCACACGGCACACAATTTTCTTCATCCATAAAGCAGATACCCCAAAGTGTGCTGAGACAAAAGTCTCTGAGCTACCTCCCTGTTCTGTCCACAGTGTCCAGACACGTGTGCACGCTGAACAATGGTGGCTGCAGCCACCTGTGCCTGCTGGCCCCTGACAAGCTGCACTCCTGTGCCTGCCCCACCAACTTCTACCTGGCCGCGGACAACAGGACGTGCCTGTCCAACTGCACTGCCAGCCAGGTATGGGGTGCAGGGGATTGGGCTGCTCTGCTCCTGCTGTGCAACAGGGAATGGGGAGCTTCAAAAGGAGCTCAGCACTCGGGGGGGCACTTGGAGCGTTACGAGATTGAAAGCTCGCAGTGATGTCCCTGCTCGGCTTAGCCGGGAGGAGCTGGCTGATGGAAGAGGAATGGGAGGGATGGAATCCAGCCTGGAAAATAAAAACTTTATTAACAAAAATAACAAAGGGGGTTCAGGGTACAGAGCTGGGTCCAAAGAACCTTTTGGCAGGGCAAATGCAGCCAGGTATAAGGGAACAAGGTCCAGTCAGGAGGGTGAGCTCAGAACATGACCTTATAAGAAAAAAGTCCTGAACCAACAGAGAAGGAGAACTGGAAACTTGACCAAATATAGGATGGTTCTATTAGCATACCACTGACTCCCATGAACCCACTCTTCCCACCTGGTCAGGCGTCCCCTCCCCTCAGTGCCCTGCCTGCCATGGGTTGTGGCCAAAGCCCTCTGCAAATGCATCTGAAGCAGGAATCCCAGCTGGACCAGATTCCACAGAGCGTTTCGTCTCCAAGGCTGTTAGTGGGAAACACTTGCAAATGATTTTTTCTCCAGAGAATACAGGACTTGTTCGCTTTCAAATGTTGGTGTTCCTGCCAGTCATCAGAACAAACAGAGCCGCTAAACCCGTAAAAATAGCCTTGAAAAAACATTTGTCTGAAATATCAAAATACAAAGTGTGTGTAACAGTGATTTGGGATGCATGAATGAATTTTGCATTAAAAAAAGAAAACAACCTCAGTCCAGTTAGAAATATTGGAAAATGATAGACTTGTGTTAAAAACAATCCAATAGGTAAAACAGAAAAAATTAATCAATTAAAACACTAAACTGTATTCCCTATTACTTAAAAGACTCCTGAACACCAAAACTCCATCCACTTAAGACCCATATGACCCTGATCCCTGATTTTTGCAGGGTTTTGTCTCTGCAGTTTAGAAGGGAATGCAAGTATCTTCATAACAACATCTCAGAGTTAGTGCCTATTTCCTGGAAATAACTTTCTGATGCCATTTTGACAGCCTGAATTCCCTTGTGGTGAGCAGAACAAGTAGAGAACACAAAGAATGATAATTGTCTGAGTTTCTATTTGTCTCCTGCCTTTGGCATCCTCCTGCTGACCCCTCTGAGCTGCAGATCTGTGTGGGGCAGTAACAGCTGCCCTTCAGCCCAGCCTGTTACACAGCAAGTCCCTCAAGGTGCTACAGGAATGATGTAGCTCCAGCTCTAGGTGCTATATCATAAGTGCCTTTGAAACCCTAATTTTTCTTGGCAGAAAAGATAAACTGAGCTAAGGCACCAAATGTAATATACCATTTAATTACAGCTTTATTGAATAATCAACGATTTTTAAAATGTGGAAAAAAGCTGCCCAGAGACAGAAAATGAAATGTTTTGCCCTTCTAAATCTCTTGGTTTCTTTACTTTCTCTGTTCATAGAGACACAGGGTAGGAAAACCAACATTTCTTAAAAGCTGACTGATAATCTACCCAGATTTTTCTCCCTGACACGAGCCACATAATGTACTCAGTTTTTAGGTTTAGCCCTAGAAAATTACATCAGTTTGTACTTTGTTTTGTTTGCATTCCTCTTTCAGTCAGAACAGTCACCTGAGTAGAGAGTGAATACACAGCCTTCTTACAAAAGGATATTTCAGTTTTTTCTACGGATGTTTTATCCTTTTGAAAGTCTGGAAGGCTTTACATTTGGTTTGTTCATTTAATTCAAACAATGTAAGCAATACTGTACACAACACCACACATTAAGGCTCTTTTCTGTAACTGTGGGTGTTTGGGTTTATCTGGAAAAATGATGTTGTCGGCTTCAACAGTCTATAAAAGCAGAATTGAAGTGTTTGCTTTGAATAAGACCTTCAAGAATGAAATCACAGAATGCAGCAAAATGTGATGAGCAGTTTGTGTTGGGGCATTGTAAGCCAGTGTAACAGAGTCATCAAAACTACTGTGATTTTTATCACCTTGGCAACCTCAGAGCCAAACATCTCCAAATAAAAAAACCCCAAAATTTAAAATACAAGTTTTGTAAAATTATCAGCCAGAAAATCCTTGATGCTTCAATACCTTAAGCAGCTGATTTGTGGAAAAAACACTCCACAACTTGTAGAAGTTGTAACATTGGTATAATTTATTTTAGCGTTGGGCGCATGTGGGAGAGGTTCCTTTAAAAGACACATGTACCTCCAAAAATTCCTGAGTTTATTTTATCCCTCTAACTTGTTGCATATGCATTAAACTGTTTTATCAGTTTTTACAAGCCTGCACAGTTCTTCAGTCATGTAGTTGTAATGTGGTGTTTTTAACCCAGATTCAGCTTTTCTGTCTGCTTTAGCCCCAAGGTTGGTGGAGCCCCTCTTTATCTCTCTTCAGCCTGGATGCATGCAATCTCCATTGTTTTCTCAGAAGAGAATCTCTTTTTTTCTCTTTTGCAAGCACAACAAGTTAACAGACTGAACAAGTTTAAAAAGCAGACTCCAGTTAAATCCAAAATTGGTTTCTACCTTAAGTTAAATTTCTAAGCCGTGTCTCACGGCAGAGCCGATTTTCATAAACTGTGCCATTCCTGCTTAGAAATAAATAAATGAATGAATGCATGAATGTCAACACGAAATCTTTTATTCCTGCTGGCCTTTCCTCTTTGCAGTTCCGTTGCAAAACCGACAAGTGCATCCCATTCTGGTGGAAGTGTGACACAGTGGATGACTGCGGGGACGGCTCCGACGAGCCCGCTGAGTGCCGTGAGTGCGCGCTGGCTCTGTCACCAGGGCCCAAAACAAACAGAACACTTATTTATAAAGTTTAGGGAGAGGATTTCTGTGGGCACTTTAGTTTGCAGCACTACTTTATGTTCCTGTGTCTCTGAGCCTTTTAAGATCTTTGGAAAATCATACACATTTTTCATCTTTCAAACACTCTACTTCATCCCAGTTATGTTTTCACTAAAGATTTTAATTTTGAATTGTGGAATTCTTTGCATGAACACAAAGTTCTGACAGGTTTACTTGGGGCTTTTTTCTGTGTAATAAAAATGTGGGATTCTAATCTCATTTGCCTGCATTTTGTTGCAATTGTAGGCATTTACATTCTCATTATTCTTCACTGCAGTTTTCTGAGCAATAACAATGTTCTCTCCTTGTCTTCCTTCCTTAAGCTTTTACTTGAAAAAAATGCTCTGTGTGTTCTAGTCTTCTGGTTAATTAACAGTTAATTTGATTTTTTTTGTATTGAAATCCCTCACCCCTATTTTTACAATTTTATAATTAGTTCTCTTCTCCTGCTGCAGAGGCCTCTGAAGCAAATTTTACCATATGTAATCATTCTACATAAGTTTTTATTTTAAGCTACTGTATGCTTATATATAATATTACTATAGAGGTACATAATTGCTCATTATTTCTAATGAGAGTAGCTGGAGAAGGAACAATTCCTTTCTTGGGAAATAGAATTACAGTGGGGTAGGGAGTTTCTTAAAGCAGACTTGAACTCAAGAATTTAGATCCGAAATTACAGGTCCCTGTTGAGCCTTTGGTAAGCTTCAACCTGCAGGGCGTTTTCACTCTGTGTCATTAGCATTGTAACTAGAGCTGCGCAAATTAAAGATATCAGACTTTGAAATTAGTCTTGCAATCATATGTGTGCCCTTTAATTACAATATATGCTCAGATTGAGATTATAAAGGAAATACAAGTTTATAGGTATTCTTGATTAGTCCACAGCATAAGAACAGCAATAGTGAGACTTTAACCATTGCTCTGGTAGTATTCATAAGCAGTTTTGTCTTTTCCCAGCTGAATTCAGATGTCAGCCAGGACGTTTCCAGTGTGGAACTGGGCTTTGTGCTCTTCCAGCCTTTATCTGTGATGGAGAGAACGACTGTGGGGACAATTCCGATGAACTGAACTGTGGTAGGTGCTTGTATACACTGCAGGCTTCAGAAACAGGCCAAACTTCTTTAAATGTCATGTTTCACATTTCGTCAACAAACATCATTTTTCTTCATCTACCTTTGGAGTATTGAATCTTTTCAACTTTTAATCATTTTAACTTGTTTTTTTTTTTTGTTTTCCTTGAATTTACAGACACACATGTGTGTCTGTCGGGGCAATTCAAGTGCACAAAGAGCCAGAAGTGTATCCCAATAAACCTGAGATGCAATGGCCAGGATGACTGCGGTGATGAAGAAGATGAAAGAGACTGTCGTAAGTTATGCTTAAAGAGTTTTGCTCTGTAGCTGGTTTTAAACAGGCAACTGAAGTAAAACACTGTAAGTGTCCTCTAAAACAATTTGAGAATGTGCAAACAGTTAATTCACACAGGACTGGTGTGCAATGCTTCATATACAGAAGAGAAAACTAAAATGTCATTTATTAATTCTAAATTTAAAGTCATTGCAAAGAAGAGAGGGGTAAAGACAATTTCAGGCATTTAATTGGGTTTTTGACTGAGGTTGAAACACATATTTTACTCTGAACCACCTCATAAATGACTCATCTTCCTGAGGCTTTCATCTGCCATGCCTTACAGCAATACATTTCTATGGAAAAAGATGTTTTTCAGACTCTTTTCTTGGAAAAGCTGTAGATCCAAAGCTCCTTCTACATTATTTTTCTTTCATTATTTTTACCTTTTCTGTTCACCTTTCTCTAGGGATTCCATTAATTTATCTATGTAACTGGATTTCCATTTGCTCAGCTTTTAGTGCAACTTACTTTCCACACATTTATTTTCACTTTACATTTTTTAGATATAAGTGGAGAAAATATTTTTTGGATTTATAATGGAAATTTGCTGAATAAATTTGTGTCTGATCATTTTGCAACAAAGATGATGGGGCTGCTATGTAGTTCTGTGTTTTACTCATTTCACTGCTCAGATTTGCTGCTGATCTGAGCTGCTTGTTCTGGATCAGCTTTCCCAACGTTTGCGTGTGCTGCATTTCTGCAAGGAACAAATCTTTCTTCAAGGGGAGAAGGGTTGCTAAGGACAGAAAGGCTTTGTGGATGGTCATTGTTTAATGGCTGTCTTCCAAACTGCTCAGGAGAGATGTAAATACAAGTTTTGCAGAAAGCTCTTTACGATGGTTTGCATGTTGGGTTTCTTTAAAAACTGATTAGGAGGGATCAGGAAAGCTCCTGTGAAAGATAAGAGAGATTACTTTTTCCCCTTGGAAAGAACTACACATGGTACATGGAAGGCTCCTAAAAACCTTGAGGTGTAGCTGGCAGAAGTTAAATCAGAGCAGCAGAGTCTCCAGCTCAGGGGCTGTGAGCTCATATTGACTTGGGCTCCTGCCACAAGACAGGTAACAGGTGAGATTCTCTCTCAGTCCAATGTCACTAGTCTGGGGCCCGTGAAATACTTTCTTTTTTGTTGTTGATGTTTTTTTAGGTTTGCCACTGTTCTGTTTTGCTTACCAGGTGACTTTTTCAAAGTCACATTTCATACAGAAGGCTTTCCCTACGTACAATGAAGGTCATTGTGCTGGTGTGAAGCACTGTTAAATTCCCTGGTGATGTGTCCTAGCTGAGGATCAGAATTCTTTGTTGTGGTACAGTCAGGACCATACCCAAGTCTATGGAAATGTGACATTGAGTGAAATAATGCACCAACTTTTAGCAAGCCTAAATTTTTTCATCTTAGCAAACCCGAGAGGCAAGAATGGTAATATGAGGGAGCAAATTGCTTTTCAGCAGGGGTAGGGAAGTTTTTAAAGGCACTACAGAATTCCTTAGGTGAAGGTGGGACATATGTTCATGTGGGAAAACCTTATCAGAAGTTTCCTGGTTTTCCCCTATGGTCAATACAGTTTAAAATTATTTGGAGTACCTATCTTTAAAGAACATCTAGAATCACAGGTGTGCTTGGAGGTTCTGTTTTGTTTTTAAATGGCTGTTCTAAGGTTAATGCAGCTAAACTCTAACTTAGACCATCCTTAAAGAATAGGCTGAAAGCTCAGCTGCATTTTTGCATCTTTTTCTTGCTGCAGGATTCATTCAAAAATTGTTGTTCTAAACTGATGAAGTGAAATATTTGTCAAAATTTCTCAACATTTGCCCAATTTAACAGAGCACAGAATTTCACAAAAATCATGCATAATTTTGATTCTGTTTTTGATCAAAGCATCCAGAGCTGCCTTAGCCTTATAAACTGACTCTCAGAATTTATAATTGGCACTTTAGAAAGGTAAGGTAAAAAACTTGTCTGATTTTTGCTACAGTGGATTGACTCTATCAATGGTAAGTCTGTTTGCAGTTAAAAGAATATCACAATAGGCACTTTATTAATTATATTTGTTGTGCCTTAATGTTTATATGAAATAATATAGAACAAAATGACAAAACTATAAACAGTATAAACCTGAATGCTTTTTTCTTATAGATATTATATAAATTATGCTAGAGATACCCAATATCTGATTCTTGAATCCCTATTTTTTTTTCTTTAAAACACATATATTTTAAATATTAGCAGAAATTTCTATTTTTTATCTGGAATTCTTTTATTTAAAGCTGAAAACAGTTGTTCTCCAGACCACTTCCAGTGTAAAACAACCAAACACTGCATTTCCAAGCTGTGGGTGTGTGATGAAGACCCAGATTGTGCAGATGGGTCGGATGAAGCAAACTGTGGTGAGTATGCCAGTGGTTCTGCATCTGTTGCTGTGGCTTGAAATAGTTTTAGCAAAAGGAAATAATCATCCCACTTTTTATATCCTCTTTCAGTGTTTGATAATACCTATCTGAGAATTCTCTGGCTGATTCAGTTCTTACTGAATGGCAATCTTTGTATGAGTAGTTCATAAAATTCCCATTGTACCACTTCATTGGCAGGAGCTGCAAATGAGGCTCTCATTTGGCATTTAGAGTCATAGAATTGTCACAGAATGTAGTGGCTGTCATAGGATAAGGTGATATTCTTCATTTTTCTCACAGTTTTTATCCAGTTTCTATCAGTTCAGTCTGCATTTAATTGCTGCTGAAGTTCATAAATAGCGAAAATACAATAATTTGCAAACCCTGGTAGTTAAGACTGATGGTATAGAAAGGTTCAGAGCAGTTTCTAACTTGACATGGCTCTGTGAGCTCCAGGGAGTTATGAGTCAGCTCTTATTGTTGTAATTAGAGAAAATAATAAATATAAATATTCTGCCTGGGAAATGGATTACAGACAATCAGAGGCAGAGTAAGTGGATCAGTCCTGCTGGAAAACCCATCGAGATGGGTAGCAGTGCAAGACACACACCAGCCATGTGCAGAAACCCTTGTGAAACTTCCAAGACTGGTCTATAAAGGAAAATACAGAAAAATGGTCTGAGGTAGAGGAGAACAAGACAAATATGGAACATTTAAAGCTCTCACCATTATTCATCCATGCATCAGTGAATGGTTTGATGAAACACCTGTGTCTGGACAGGTTTATCTTTGGGACAACAGAGTAACAAAACTACAGGCTACAGTCAAGGACAAAGCACTGAGCTGCTTTTCCATGGAGGTGTTTCAAATAATTGACACATGAGCATATATAAAAAATGCTGAAGGTGGAAAATATGCCTGGGAAAATGAACTTTCTCAACACTGAAAATCCAAGACCATTGTTTGAATTGCCAGGATGGGGAAAATAATTACTCCTGTCAACTGGTGAGAAGTTTACAGTGCAAGGAATCATTTGTCTTGAAGAAACAGTGAATGCAAAGGAGATGAAGCTTCACCTCCACTTCTGGGCTGTTATTGAAGCAGCCCTGCACTGCTCACTTTCCGATCTATGTCACAGCTACTTTCTCCTCTACCATTCCACATCACCTGGATCTCCAACATTTTGTGGCTTTCCAATTGGGACAGCATTCCAAGCTTCCAAACTGTGGATTCACATTTTGGCCAACCTGATGTGGCACAAATGGTCATAAATTTCATCTAATATTTTCATTGTAAAATATTTTATCCTCAAGTCACAATTTAATTTTTTTAAAGAGAAAAAGAAATAATACTGACAGTAAATAGGAAAAAATGTGTTTAGAATTAAGTACTTCACTCTGAGCCATCATTTTACAGTAGATAGAATAAAAATTACTCATATGACTAAAAAGTACAGAGAAAAATTTTGGGACTGTATGCAGTCCCAAGCTCAAAAGGTTCTTTAAATCACAGCATATCCAGCAGGAGGTGTTGCTTCATATCTGAGACTCATCTTGACTTTTGTCCTGTCTCTGGCAGGAATATGTGAGCAGAGCAGGCCCATATTGAAACCTCCCTGGGATACCCTTCATCCTCTAACAATTGGAGAATCAGAGACATTGTCAGTCAGATATGTCTCTGTTTACAATAATTCATCATAGATTCCACTTTTTTCCCTTTGTAAAGTTTTCACAACATGCTGCAGTGAGGTGTCCCCCAGCTTAACCACACATTCCCCTGAAAAAACACCCACATCTTTATTTTTAATCTCCTGGCTGCATACACTGCTCTTGTTTTTTTTTGTGTTGGAGGAGACAAAAATTTATCCATAGCCACAATTTCTGTGCCAAACATGGCTGAGTACACATGGAACAGCTAAGCCTTGACAAGAACAGGGTGTGTTTAATCACATTTTGAAGTTTTCCATATTTTTTTAGCATTTGAAATATGGTTAGATGACCTTACAATGGCAGCAGTTTCAACACAATTTGGTCTTCTTCATTTTATTTTTCAAGTTAAAGATTGTTATTTTTATGTACAAAGTTTGATAGAATTAAATTCTATGAAGTATATGAATGAATATAAAAAGGATCTACATATGTTGATGTAACACTAATTTGTTATTGTTTGGAGTTCATTTCTAAAATGTCTGCAATGCAAAATTTGTGTTCAAGAATCTCATTTTGCTTGAGTGCTGCCTGGCCATATGTATTTTGCTTAGTCAACTTCTGCTGCTGTGGGTTATTGGAGATATTACACTGAGCACATTTCTAGAAGCAGTGGAAATGTATTTACTCTTCTGTGGTTGCTTTCCAACTCAGAGAGTTGAGGCAGAATCAGGAGACGTGGATTCCTTTAGGAGTGTCTGGTGCTTCTCAGAGGAAAAGAGGTAGAGTTAATTGGTGCTAACTGTCCAGGCAATTAAAGAAAACCATTAGATTATGCTAGTCCTTGCTCACAACTTTGATACTTTACATCAAAATGGAGCAGTTTGAGTTAGAATCTTTACTGGAAGTATTTTAATAAATATAGGATGGATTTCAGGATTGAAACTTTTTCCTTTGCAGAACTATAGAACGAAAATAGAAGAATGTCATGAGTTTGGCAGGAATATTTTTAATTGTTTGCCAGTGCAAGTATTTGAGATATCATGATCAAAGTACCATCAATTGTAATATTTAAAAATGTCATGGAAAAAAACACATACTTTGGGAGAAAACTTATTGCAATTGTGACATTGGCAGGGAACAAGGAATAAACACAAAAGGCAGAGTTTCAGTGACCAGATTTTTGAGTGCACACAACTGAGCTGCAACACCAATCTTGGTAATCAAATGTGGTTTTATCAGTCTGGTTCCAGAGCCACACCTAAAACAACAGAGAAAATGCAACATTTGGTCTCTAGCATCAAATTAGCAGCTGTGATTTGTGGTTCAGCTGCAGAGGAATCAGGTGATTGGAGCTGCTGTTTGTCAGTCCTTAGCAGCCCTGGGCTTGCCCTGAGAGCAGAGTGAAGCTGTTCTGACATGTTTTGACTTTTCCTAACAGAAATTTAAACATTTTCTAGTGCAAAATCACAGTGACATGTAATTTTAAATATGTCATTGAAGCTTTTACAAAGCAAACCTTTTTTTTTTCTTCCTCCCCCAATGAAAATGTCACTGATAACTTTTTAATTTACGTCATTTCATCTCAGTCCTTAGAAGCTGAACAAATTATTCAAGAGTTGCTCACAGAAAACACAGAGGCAGCTCCTTCCTGCTGGAGGAGTTCAGGGTGTTCATGTATCTCTCTAAGAGGCTTCCAATGCTCCTCTGAAAAGCTCATTGAAAATATAGAACTTGAAGCAAATTTCCCTCGATTCAGCACTATAGGCTTTGTAATGTTTTACCTCATACGAGTAACATCCAATCCAGTCCATCAGTAGGTAAAAATTTAAATAAATTGCAAGATTTTCTATTCTAAATTATTATAAGCAAAAATAACTTTTGAGAAATACCTATTTTGTACAATTTTAAAATCAATATTTCAGTGGTAAACCATGTGGTCTGATCTTTTTTAGGACAATCTTACAGATAAATTCAAGGAAAAATGAATTCAGTTCTTGAGATTCAGTGTACTAATACTCTCTCATGACCCCTTCTGAATTTCAATTTTTTTTAACTTTATAAGACTGTTTATACACTGAGTATCCTAATTTAATAAAATTTAAGATTAAGGTGTGAATGTATAAATAGAAGTTTAAAGAATGTTATGAGAAATAAATTATTTCTGAAAGTAAAGCTTCAAATATTATGGTTGCTTGTCATTATATGTATCCATATATGTCTTTCTCTCTTTGACTCTTTGTTTGCAATGCTGTAAATATTATTCACCCTAATTACAGATAAAAAAACTTGTGGACCTCATGAGTTCCAGTGCAAAAACAACAACTGCATTCCAGATCACTGGAGATGTGACAGCCAGAATGATTGTGGAGATAATTCTGATGAAGAAAACTGTAGTAAGTAACTTTTACCTTGGTCCATGTTAGAACAGAGTCAGGTTGGCAACGTGCAAGAGGAAAATTTTGAATTTTGATAAAAACAAGCTGTGTATTTTCATTCAAGACCCTCTGATCTGCTGAAAATCAGCTGGCCACAATTGAAAATGTCCCTTGCTGTAATTCTCCAATTCTGTTCACTCTTATAAAGAGCTGTATCAGCTATGAAAATATGCCTGACC
This sequence comes from Molothrus aeneus, assembly GCF_037042795.1. Classification (NCBI taxonomy): domain Eukaryota; kingdom Metazoa; phylum Chordata; class Aves; order Passeriformes; family Icteridae; genus Molothrus; species Molothrus aeneus. Next base: position 33,814,662 of record NC_089652.1, on the reverse strand, counting down.
TCCAACTGCTCAATAATCTGGTAAATTAAAAAGAAATATTGCAATTAATTTACCTTTGTCAGTTAGTTACGTATCAAATTTCTTATCTTCAAAGAAGAATCATAAACACTGTTCAGAAGTGACGTGATAAGCATTTGTTAACAAGGAATTTTGATCCAACTCTACCTGCTTGTTATATTCATTGTATTCTTGAGATGATTTGCCTTGTTTCATATTGAGAAGTCAATTTCTCTACTATTTAATTGCATTGAGAAGTAAATGTCGTTATTCAAAGTAGCTCAGTTCTCTCCTACCCATGAGGAACCTGAAGGCCTAATAAATCTCTGTAATACCACTTTCAGGGAGTTAATTTCCATCTGGGTCTCAGGAAGAAATGAAAAATTTGTAATGATTTTATCTAATAATTATTGTCTTTATAAAATATTTCAAGAGGGACATTCCCTAACTAGTTCTGAAGGGCCTTCTCTTGACAATTGCTGTGGGGTTTTTTTCATTTTACTCAGAAATACTCAGAATTTAATATCTTTTTCTTGCACATAATCTTGAATACGCATTCCTGTTTGTATACCACGAGTGTATATTTAGTATCCTCAAGGTGATGAGCTAGGCAGATTAATAAATTAGGCATTTTAATGCTGAGTGGATGCTGCTGCCCCTTTCTCCAGTCCAAGATGTGGTGCCCATAGGTACAGAGTGTCTCATTCAGCTTGGCAGGTTAAAGTGGATTTATCTGCCTGGTAATTACACCCTGCATTTGAAAATGTTGTGAGTTTTATTACTGCAAGCAGCAGTGCTGTGGTGCATAAAAAAGGGAAAATGTTGTGTGTCTCAGTAATCACTCAGAGCCTTTTGTTGTTGAACCCCAGGGATATTGGCACACAAAAGCTTTCTTAGCTTTGTGGGAGATTTTACTTAGGGATTGATTATTAGTGTCAGTTTTCTGTACTACAAGTAGCAAGAAATTATTTTATGTTTTTATATTCATGTAGAAATCAAATAGAGAGCGATAGTTGTGCTGTGGTGGTGTTAATCTACAGGATTGGGCAGTTTGTTGAAAATCTGAAAAAAAAAGGAAAAAACAAAACTTCCACAAAATGTTGTTGCTGTTAGCAAAATAAGTGCTGAATTTCGTATTTGGAATTAGCCATGTGTATGATTCAGCAGTAATAATTCTCTCCCTTAAAGTTCAGATCGTCATAATACAAAGTGATATTTAAAAGTTCAAATAATGAGAGAGAAATAATCTGAAGTTTTTAAGAAAAAAAAAATTAAGTTAGCCAGCTTTGTGTCCATATTAATAGCCACGTTATAGATTCAGTTCTTGGTTGTTTTCTAGACTTGAAGATAAAAAAAATTGTAATTAATTGTAATGGATGGAATTAGTGAGTTGACAGTACCCAGGTAAAAAAGGTGCTAGGGTTTTTTTTTTAAAATTTGCCTTTGCTTGTTAAATGAATAGTTAAATTCTAGCTACAGATTCTTCTGTTTAAATTAAACACAGTGGTCTGGCACAGTTTTAAAATCCAAAATCTTGGAAGCACAGGGACAGTACATAATACTGTTCAGCTATTTGACATTGTTGAATAAAATTTTTATAGACCATCAAACCACTTACAGAATAAAGTGTAATGAAACAAATACATATGAAATTAGAACTTCAAAAGCATTTGACAAAATAAGTTGCATTGCACAGTGAGATAAATTGTTCATGGCATCCATGAATATAATATACAAAAGGCTGTCAGGGAACTATATCAGAAAATGAGTTGTTTCTCAAGAATGAGGAATGAATTCACTGAATTATAGAAATTCAGCTCAAGCATTTGCACTTTTCTCTATAGTTTCTTCACATGCAAGAAATTCACTCTTCTGGTCATAACATAATGAAGTCTAAATGATACACAATGATACAGCACTAATAATTTTTCACACCCATTCTGGCTTTATTTTTTTTTTTAACATGCAATGAGCAGGTAGTGTTTGACCCAAATTCCTTGTTAAAAAATGCTTATCACTTTACTCTGAACAGTGTTTATGATTCTTTTTCAGAGGTAAAGAAATCTGGTATGTAACGAACTGATAAAGGTAAAATAATTTTAATATTTACTTTTAATTCAGCAGATTATTGAGCAGTTGGAGGCATTTTTTCATAGCTCATACAGCTCCTTGAAAGAGCTTTTGTCATTATTTTTCCTAGAGTCTATTGGTTTTAACTATTTTTGGACACTGTGAAATAAGAGTTTTTAGCTTGGATATCGGTACCTGATGAGTCCACAATAAGAAATGTAGAATACATTTTTAACTCTTCTGATGGAATATCTGTCTGGAGGCAGAATTTGCTTTCAGAGTTTATTTGTATTTTCAAAACCAATTTACCGCAAAAATAGGGTTTCCTCTTTAAGGAAACTCCAAAAAAGGAAAATTCCATAGGAATTATTCTTACTCTATCTATCTAACCCAAAATGAAAGCACCAGTATTTTTTTTTTATTTAATGTGATTAAAGAAAATGTAAGGTACTGTAACCATTGAAGCAAAGCAAACACAATAATGTTGTAGCAAGGCATGAATTCAATCAGTGTGAAAATATTTGTGCTGCTACGAGCTCTTCCTAATGCTCTTTTCTTGTTTCTACAAGTTGCCAAGAAAACAAATTAGTTAATTTTGTCCTGGGATAAGTGTATATCCCAAATGCTTTTCTTAGGAAGGAGTTTCAGTGTTTTGGTAAAGCAGAAGCTAAAGAATGCTGTCCGTCATGGATTATACAGAAGTCCATTAATGCTTGTTCCTTTAATATTGCTTTGTATTAATAATTATTCCTTTATAACAATCTGAGCACTGATGGAAAAGAACTTTTCTGTGTTCGTATGTAAATCACAGAGCTGGATCCCAGCAGCAGAAGAAATATTTCTTGCAAACAGAGAATTGAGTACTTAGTTCTTTGTGTACATTTTTTCCAGTATCAAATCTCTGTTTATAAATAATTTATTAGCAGTATAGCAAAAGTATTTGCTTGTATTTTTCCAATCAATATAGAAACATGATAAATGTTTTTTTTTTTTTGCTTGTGAATTACTTTTCCCACAAATTATTTCCTTTCTATATTTTATCATATCATGAAATTCTCCTTCTTGGCTTGTTGAAAACAAAAAGAATCAAATGTCAAGGATTTGCTAGACCTTACACTTTGAAAAAAAATTTGAGTGTGGATATAATCTGAGTCCACATAAATGCCAACCTTTGATTTGCTGAAATACAACATTTCTGGAGAACTGATGCAATTGCTCTAGATGTGCTTTTAAAATGACTTTCCTACAACTTCAAAATTAAAATTCGTTCCTACGTGAAAAATGAAATTTCTCTTAAAAAATTTCAAACAGAGTCATTTTGAGTATTTTTTATGAAGTAAAGATTGGAAAAAAAGGCAGTCAAAAAGTTTATTAAAGCTGCTCCTTTCCTGGAACAGTTTTTGATTTTTATAAATCCTAGGAAAGTCAACCAACCAACCAAACAAACAAAAACCAAAACACATGGACTCAAGTTTGTTACATCCTTGTAACTTGTGTGTAGTGTATTCTCATACTGGTATTTACCAAATTTTTATCAGTTTGAGTCCTCTACTTTTGTGCTTGCTTTTCTTTATCACTGTGGCACATTTTACAAAAGCATTCATGCTTGCACCTTCCATAACTCACTAAAGGACCCTTCAGCATTTCTCAATTTATTGCTGTCCATTCCTGCTGTCCATTGTTGCTGTCGGCTCTCTCTCTTCTCTTTTTTGCCCCTTTCTTCCTTGGTCCAGTCACTGTCATTTGTTGTTCCCCATCTCTCTGCTGAAAAGGTTTTACTAATTAATCCTTATTCTTGATTTTACATCATTTACATAATGCATTGTTTCCTGTGGTGGAAATAATCCTTTTTCACCTTTTAAGTCCTTTTTTTCCCCAAGCTCTCTGACTGGTAGATCTAAATTGCATTTAGAGATTTGTTTAACTTTTCCTAAATCCCCAATACCTCTCTACCTTTGTTTATTCTAATGCTCCAGCATCCAAAAAGTGTCTTTTGGAGTGGTCCTCATTCTCAGGAGGAAAGCACATTATGTTCTCCTGTGGGACTCTTCCCCAGAGGTCCCCCTTGCCAACGTTTGTGTCAGCAGTAGTGAAAATTTTTATTTTATTTGAAACACCAAATTTTGTGTTCCCTTTGCCATTCCCCTGAATGCTGAGCACAGGGGAAGCTGACTCTTAGCCCACACATTCTAAAAGATATGTGATAAATGATGTGCTACCATGTTATGGAAAGTCAGAAATCTGCTTAGTTCTAATTACATTGGATATTGACATGCAAAATGCATTTCTGGTCTCTGGTGCACGTCTCACAAACCCTGTAATGACATACATGTGTGGAAATTCATAACATATATATTCAACATCATGTTATTTTGCAAAGAAATCTGGTAGAACCCAAATGTGTGAAAGTAATGAATTTTATCTTCCTATATGTAAATGAAATTTAGTTAAAATATGTTGTGGAATAAAATACTATAGAAAATGACTCCTTATCATTTGCAAGCTAATTGTTTTGAGTTTTTCATATTTATTCATTGATTGATTGGGGGAAGGGGGGTTATGTGTAAAATATTTAAAGGAAATGATAATAAACCTAGGTTTGTTTCTTTTCTTTCTTCAGAGCCTCAAACATGCACTTTGAAAGATTTTCCTTGTGCAAATGGAGACTGTGTTTCAGCAAGATTCTGGTGTGATGGAGACTACGACTGTGCGGATGGCTCAGATGAGGTAGGCATCTTCCAGAAAAAATATTTCTTTAGAGAATTAGTAGTTTTAAACTTTTGGAGAATGGATTCCTGCATAGAAATTTTCTAAAAGGCAGCAGTGGGAACTCTACACATGAATCCCTGTATGCAAATATCATTACGAAATTAAAACCAAACCTCTTGATGTAATTATTCTAAAAAGAGAACATACAAATAAATCAAGTAAATTTGAATATTACTCTACATTTTCTTGTCCCAGCAGTGATCTGAACCTCTTCCCATCACAGAAATACTTTGTGTCCTGATTGGGAAACCATTCTTTTTACCACAGCACTGCTTTGGTTTGAGAGATTTTTTTTTTTTTTGAGAGAATAATGAAGACTGTTTGTTGTGCATCAGAAGCTTACTGGATAATACTTTGCTGGTTTTCTATTCTTTTTTTTTTCCCTTTTTTCCCTTCTCTTTTCCTCTCAATACTAGACTTCAGGTGTTTCCAGCTATTTAGAGCATGTGAGCCACCATTTTGAATTATATCCACAATAATATTTCATTTCACAAGACTTTAATTACTACATATTTCATAACATGGAGGATTATGGGCTGTAACTTCTGTCACCAGCTGCATATTTACCAATGTTTAATATAAACTCTTGATCTTGTTTATTGGTTGTTTCTTTGGTACCAGAGGTATTGTGAAACAGGCTGTTCTAGGGATCAGTTCCAGTGCTCCAATGGCCAGTGCATCTCAGCAAAGTGGAAGTGTGATGGGCATGAGGACTGCAAACTTGGGGATGATGAGAAAAATTGTGAACCAGGTATTGTTTTAAATAATTCTGAATTATAAAGTGAAGCCAGGGATGAATCAGAGTGAAGGAAAAATATAAATCATCAAATCAAGATTTCTTGGGTACTACTAGTAGTGATAAAGTGCAAAAAAAATCTGAAACTTTACCTTTTGAGTTTGCATCATTATGTCTTCCTACTGGTGTTTTGAAAACCCTACTTATGCACAACCCTGCAGTGCGAAGCTTGTTGGGGCACAGGTATTTCAATATTTTGAATTGTAATTTGATAATAAATACTCAAGATATAAAATTCTGCTGTGAAAACCTCAGGAAATCTTGTCGTATCCTGAAATGTTTTGCTTTGTGGTCTGCATTCAAAGTTTAATAGTCCTTATGCAAAGATTTTTGTCTACTAAATTATTGTTATTTTTATTTTATTTTATTTTTGCTTTCTTGGAAAATACATTTGTTTATTTTGCAGGAACTTTCCTAAATTTTTTTGTAAGCTAGATGTAACTGATAAAAGTCTTTGACAAGACTCTCCTGATTTAGAGTGCAACAAAAAACTATCCACCTTTATATTAAAATATCCTGTTTAATATTTATGTGTTTTAATTGCAATAATGTATGCTTTCCAATGAGATTGTTTCCTAAAAATTTAGCTTATTCAATTATAAATTAGCTAAATTTATCTAAACTCTAAGCCCATTTTAAGGAATGCAATTTTTAAAATATGCTCATTCTATGAATATATGCATTTTTGTAGTTGCCTTTGTTACCAAGCATAAGGAGAAAACAAAATTGAATTTCTAAGTGGAAAAACACAAATACCTTTTCACTATCATTATGCAATTTATTTAAGATGCCACAATTCAGATTTGTCAAATATTTTATCATAGTTTACAAAAGTGCTTAGACACAAGTTGGCTCACTATTAACCAGAAGGAAACTTTAAATTAAAAATCAATTTATTCATAAATTGTCTTTTTCTTAATGCTAAAATATGTGTTTGTAACCAGCATCTCCAACCTGCTCTTCAAGTGAGTACGTGTGTGCAAGTGGAGGCTGCATTTCAGCATCCCTGAAATGCAACGGGGACTTGGACTGTGCTGATGGATCTGATGAGGTACCTGACACATTTCTGGTGATTTGTTTCTTTTTCCTGATTTTTTTTTTTTTTTTGGTAAATTTTTTAGATCTCAAAATAATTGAAAGGGCAAGTAGGGTTTTCTTGCATCCCTTGAGTGCTGTCAGATAACTTAACCCCATGGTTGTACATTTCTGTGCTCTGTGGACAGGTTTTGAAATGCAGAAATTTTGTTTTCTCAAAGTCGACCCCCAAGCGTGGTTCTGGGGCAGTTTCCATCAGGGACCGCTCCCTCCTGGCAGCTTGGATAAGTTGTTGTTGCCCCCATTCATGAGCCCAGAGCTGATGTCTGTGTTCCCACAGATGGACTGTGTGTCAGAGTGTAAGGAAGATCAGTTCCGGTGCAGGAACAAGGCCTACTGCATCCCTGTGCGATGGCTTTGTGATGGGATCCATGACTGTGTGGATGGCAGCGATGAGGAAAACTGTGACCAAGGCAAGAGACACTGCTCTAAAAATGTTTATTGGGCTTTTCATGAGCATACACATTGCAAGTTAGTGGTACCCTGGCCAAAATGAGTGGAGAAAGGAAAGTTCTGTGACCTCTCCTGACAAAGGCAGTGCAGCAGCTTAACAAGTGATCTGCAGGAATAAGCAAAACTTAGGTTGTTTATGACTTGTTCCTCCTTTCTGTTTCCCTCCCCAGGGATGAAAAGGTCATGTTGTTACTGGAAGCATGTTCTTTTTCATCAAGGAAGTCAGCAGTAAATCTGGTTAATTCAAGCTTTTATAGGCCCCAATAAACTACAAAGCCATACACAATAAATCACACAGCTGTGCAATATAATGAACATTTGCTAAATAAGTCATCTTAAGAGCCCAGGTTTCTGTTTATTTCAGAAAATCACAGAACACTTTGGGTTGGAAGAGACCTTAAAATTTATCCAGTTCCAGCCCTCTGCCATAGGCAGGGACACCTTCTACTATCCCAGGTTGCTCCATGCCCCACCCAACCTAGCCTTGGACACTTCCAGGGATGGGCATCTGTTGTTAACCTGTGCCAGTGCTTCACCTTCTTTTTTGTGTTTGTCCAGAAGCAACTTGTTCATCCACAGAGTCCTTCTGGCACTCTTTGACTTCCTCTTTGTTGGGATACATCACTCCTGGGCTTGGATGAGGTGATGTTTGGATACCAGCCAGGCTCTCCTGGTCCCCTCTTCCCTCCAGGGCTTTCCCAACACATCCTGGAGAAGCCCAAGTGTGCTGTCATGGAGCCCAGTGCAGGGAGCTTGCTCTGCACCCTCCTTGCAGCCCTGAGGGATTTGAACTCCACCATTCCATGGTCACTGCAGCCCAAGCTGTCCTTGAGCTCCACATTCCTCACCACCCCCTCCTCCAAGTCAAATTAAAGGATTTTTTTTTTCTAAAGAACAGTTTTAGTTGGCATTTTGTCATCTTCTTGAGTTTTTTCCTGGATTTTTCTTCTTTCTTTTTTCTTTAAAGTGGGTAGTTCTGTGGGTTAGCCATTTACAGTCACATGTTCTGTGCGTAAATTCAAAACATAATGGAGTACAGTTATATGGGATAATAATCAGATACAAAGCAATCATAGTAAATTATCCTTTCTTTGTTTTAAGTCTGTTACATAGTACTTAAAATTAAAGGGGGAAAAAAAGGACATCTTGTGGGGATGATTAAGTTTGACAGACAGACCAGAAAATTCAGAGAATGTGAAGAATATTCCAGAGATGCTTAGGTACAAGAAGACAGATAACAAAGTCAAATAAATAACAACCATCTAGTCCATTTTAAAACTGCTTTTAAAATATCTGGACTGTATCTCTTTGAAACCCAATGAAATGGAAGTAAATAGTAACACACTTATTTTATCTGATGCCCACATTTTTCTTTGAGTAGCATAATGGAGCTTCTGTGAACTGCAAATTGCTTACAATACAATAAGAAGCCTATTCCTAGTTGGTTATTGCTATCATACTTTGTATTTATGTCACAATTATGATTCTGTTGCAGAAATCTATTTTATAAAGGAATTATGACAGGCAGAGCGATCACATGAAAGAAATGCCAGTTTATCTCACTGATAACTAATTTTTTCATCTTTGGAAATACAGCAAACACAAATGGAGTTTTATTCTACAGCGTTCTAAAATAATATCCATAATATTTATCTGTGGCCCACTGTGCATGTTTACAAAAATAACTCCCTTCAATCTTATTAAACAACTAGAATGATGGTTATCTTGTGATTGCACACGCTATTATTTGCATTCATACCTTTCATCATGAAGAGTACTTGAATTTTATATATTTTCCTCGGATAATTATACAGGATATTTCTGTTAATGCTGCTAAGTTATGTTTGCCATGGGAGTGAATTATACCTGGTAGCATCATGTGAGAGTTGGAACATCCTTTTATGCAATGGGTATTTAATGGAAATTAGCTTTTGGGGGGAAAAAAGTTCGGCCATTCTGAACCTTTATAGCAAAAGAAAGCTTTCTGTTGATTTTAATGAGGTGTGAACAGGGCAGTGAGTGAATGAGTAAAAAGCCACTGAAGCCTGATTTAGCTCTTAGAGTGGGTGTTATGCATTGAGGTAAGCCACAGTGAGAGTTTTAACATTATCATATGAAATTTCATTGTTTCCTTCTCTGCAGTTACACAGCTTTATTTATTTTATACTCCACTCCTCTTAGGAAACTGAAAATCCAGTTACCAAAAAATGTGTTTTATAGGAAATTAATTGCAAGAACTTTCCATAACTTTGTTGATTGGTAGTGATAAAATGTAGTCGTAATTGAGAAAGAAATTCTTTCTTATCACAACGCACATTAAAACCGAATCCACCTTAAACTAATTTTTAAAGCCTGGGAGCACTCTGCCCTAAACCATTTTCCCTTACCCTATGTTCCCTTTTATTAGATGATTCAGAATATATGGAAGATTTTATTCTTGCTGCTTTCTGTGTTCAATAAACATCCTGATGAGTCATTTCAGAAGGTACAGAAAGGAAGATCCTGTCAGAGGTCACTTAATTTTATCAGTTCTGTGCCCACGTGGCTGGAACTTGAGAACATGAGCTGTTTGGTCAAGAAAGAGGTTTTTGAATGAGTATTCCTCTGCCCCTCCAACCTGTTCCTTTGGGATCTGTAAATTTAGTTATGCTACGTATGTTACTCCCTGCAAATAGTATGCGATAAGTGGTTCTAGTGGTTTTATCAAAAACTGACTTTCTTTCATCTTTTTGTTTTCCTGCCTTTTTTTTTCTGTTGTTGTTTCATCTTCCCAGGGGGAAATATATGTAGAGCTGATGAATTTTTGTGCAACAATTCCCTCTGCAAACTACATTTTTGGGTTTGTGATGGTGAGGATGACTGTGGAGATAACTCTGATGAAGTTGCTGAAATGTGTGGTATGGCATTATATTTTTCAGAGTTTTTTGTATAATAAAGCAAGAATGACATTTAAGACACAGAAATATATAAAGGCACATGTGTCTTAAATTTTGTTTTGCTTTTAAAAGATAAGCTTGAAATGTGGGGATATAGTTTTCTTTTGTTATTGCTTGTCATGTAATTTCAGATATTTGATATTTGCTATTTTTGAGAAATGAAACTTTTCTTTAGGACACCCACTGTGGGAGGAAAAAATTGCTTGTATGATGTAATATTGAGCATCATTACACTTCATCCTTCTTTTGCTATTTTTCTGTCATATTTACTAGTTCTCAAAAAAAGCTATAAATCACCCTCATGACACAAAATCTCTAAAGGAAGAACTTACAGTGCCAACACATATCTGGCTTTGATGTGTCATTAAAAAAGGATTAATAGCTGGGTAACAGCTGCTTCTTCTCTTTGCTGTGCAGTGAAGTTTCCCTGCCCTCCAACAAGGCCCTACAGATGTAGGAACAACAGGGTTTGTCTGCGGCCTGAGCAGATTTGCAACGAGGTCGATGACTGTGGAGATAACTCGGATGAAGATCACTGTGGTAGGTGATATCACCTTTCAAGGCATTCAGATCAGAGAAAACACCTTGAAGGCAAAGTTTGTTATACAGATCTGCTTGTGAGAAATAGCTACTCACTTTTCATACCCTTCATAGGAAGGGTTATTAAACCTTATCAAAAATACAACAGAAGACTGAATAAAGAAAAAAGGTTACAGCGCTGGGAGCAAAAGGTTTCCCCCGCCATGTGCTCAACCCCTTCACAATGGAGATTTTTCCTTTTTAACCCTTTAACCCCTCCCAAAGTTCTGTCCATCAAGCCTTTTTTCACTGTCCAGTGGTGGAGATCTCTTCCTCAAATCCTGACTGGAAGTCAGTGTTCCATAGTGACAAGCCAGCCCTCCCAGATGTCCCAACTTCCATCGTCCCTTGATAACCACTCAATGGAGTACAACATAACTATAAATCTATAACTTTTCTTAACCTATATACATGATATTTGTCCATTAATTGTGAGAGTCAATCATTGCATTACTCATCTATCACATGCTTGTCCTTCAGTAAGGCTTAACTGCAGGTTAGCAGCTCAGAATTTGAAACCGAAAGAAATTAAGCTTGAAATAAATTCCAGCTGCTTAATGCTTGGCAGTCATTCCCATTTGTATGTGTCTGAAATAACCTGAGAATCCTAAATACTGATTTATTTTTTCTCTTATTAATCTGTAATTATATAGATAAAATCACATATAAAGCCAGACCGTGTAAAAAAGATGAGTTTGCTTGCAATGACAAGAAGTGCATTCCCATGGAGCTGCAGTGTGACTGGTTTGATGACTGTGGAGATGGCTCAGATGAGCAAGACTGCAAAATAAGTGAGTTGGCCTGCAAGATCTGTTCTCTTGATTGTAGCAGAGAAGAAACAATTACCCAGACATTCATCTGTGCAAGACCTATTGAACAATACAGAACTCAGTTTAATGCAGTTCCTTCTTTTAGTTAAAAATGGATGGAATTCTGTACCACAAGAGCCAGGCAAATTTGATAGCAATTCAAGTTGTAGAGGATTTTTGGTGTAGTTACGAGTTCTTTACAAAATTTAGGTACAAGTTGATTGTATGGTTTCATATTTGCAACAAGAAAAATTTTAGTATTAAATTCTTGATGGGAAATGTAACTGTTAAATACCGTCATTGCATAAAATGTAATACATTAAATTATGCAGATGTAGATAAACACTGTAATGTCATTTATTTGTTAAAAATTCACCTGATGTTCTTTAAACAGAGAGGTTAATTTGTTATTTGCTGTTGTCACTTTAGATGTAATTTTTAACACTTTAAACAAATCTATCAGGGATTTTTTAGACATTTTTTTAATGTTTAGGCATCGCTGAATATACATGTGAAGATAATGTGAATCCTTGTGGAGATGATGCATTCTGTAATCAAACAAAATCATCCCTTCTGTGCCAGTGTAAACCTGGATTTCAGAGAAACAGGAGGAACAGACAATGTGAAGGTAAAGATATTTTCCATCTTCCCTTCATGTGAAGTATTAAAAGTAAATTCTGTGGTCAATTTTTTGTGCTGGAGAAGGAGATACATATCATGTTTGGGTTTTCTTTTTTCCACAAAATAAAAAGCTGTTTGATAGCTATGGCATTAAGAAATTAAAAAGAAAAAAAACCCACACAAAAAACCCCCAAAAAAACAAAACAAAAAAAAACAACAAAAACCCACCCCCCAAAAAATTAAAACAATAAAAAACAAAAACCAGAAAGTACTTACAAAATGTAGATTCATACATTTTACCTGGAGAGGTTATCAAAGATTTAACATTGGTTGTTAAGAACCACTAATTGAACATAAGTTGTTAGAATGTCAAAAGGTTCAAGCCAGGCTATTAAATAATTTAAGGAATAAATGGATTTTTAAGGTCTAGTAGATTATTTAACATTGGTTGAATTTGCCATATGAGGATATTTTGAGATGCCTAAAATAATGAAGATTCATAATACAAAATTGAAATAAAAGTGAACAGATAGAAAGTGAAATTCCTTAGAAAATGTAGTCTTAATATGTGTGGTGCCATACTAATCAACAAGAAAATGTTAATGGGTTCCCTTTGTTCATCTGCTTTGTTCCATGATTGTAAGAACTTTTTAAATAACAGTCTATTAAACTACAGGTATATAAATTACAATTTTTTCTTCATAGACATCAATGAGTGCATGGTATTTGGTACCTGCTCCCAACACTGCCATAATTTAAAGGGCTCTTACAGATGTGAGTGTGAGAAAAATTATAAGGAGAGGAACAACAGTTGCATAGCAAAAGGTAAGAAATATCAAAATAGACAGTGCTGTCATTTGTTATATAGATTGTCCATATTTTTGAAGCAAATTTGCCATGGGAAGATCATATTAAAGATTCACACATAACATGGACTCTCTCAGGGTTTGGAATCATTGCCTGTTACTAAAGAAATCAGTATGACATGGGAACAAATAGGGTTACTAATGGAAGATAATGCTTTGTTATTATAGGAACACAGACATAATTCTGAGCTTATAATTTAAAAATCTGGGAATCATTATCCTAAATCTGAATTTTCCACAGCTTCATTTCCATTGTAATACAGTTCATGCTTCCTTCTTTCCTCACTGATATTTGCTTTAACCAACCTCCTCTTTGTTCTTGCATTTATCAGGAGGAAGGGAACAAATGATGTTTGATATTTCATATTCATAAGGAGGAAGTGTGACATTTTAAATTGATTCTCTATGGATAAATGAGATATGAATGAGAAATAAAAATTATCCAAATAGATTCTAAATTATCAAGCAGATTTTAACTTTCTCAAAACTCAATGTATCGTTATTAGAGAACATTTTCTTATGAATAATATACTTTACAGCATCTGGATCAAGATGGTATCTGGCTATCTGAAATGAGATGTAAGACACAGGTTCTGTTGCAGTCTAACCTTTACAGCCTTCACTAAAGATAAAATCATTGCACTTCTGATTTCCAATAGAGCAATTTAAAACCATGTTTATTGACAGCTCTGTGTTCCTTTAATAGATACATTTAGGACCCTCTAAAGACAGCATGCATATAAAAATATGGGATTCATATGGGCTGAATGCATATCCTGTATTTTTGTACACTTCTTAAAAATATTCAAATTCTTATATTACATACACCTTAAAATATAGTCCTGGGTGTCTCCCCGTGTGCTTGGAGTGCACTGAAGTTGATATGTTGATATCACAATATCAAGAGTTGCATTTATTGCTCAGAGTGTAGGTATTTCTGCAGTCTTCAACAACCAGAAAATAATTTTAACCTCAGAAATTCTATCAGCTGAACACCAAAAAGCTACTTGAGTAAAACACTCTGATTTTTGCATTAGTTGACATTTACCTTATTTTTGTTTCATTATAATAATCCCTAGGCTCTGAAGATCAAGTTCTCTATGTTGCTAATGACACTGACATCCTGGGTTTTGCATATCCATTCAACTACAGTGATGCTCATCAGCAAATATCACATATTGAACACAATTCAAGGATAACTGGAATGGATGCATATTTTCAAGGGGATATGATTGTTTGGAGCACTCAGTTTAATCCAGGAGGGATTTTCTACAGAAAACTTCACGACAGAGAGAGAAGGCAGAGTAACAGTGGCTTGATAGTAAGTGATCAAAATCAAAGATTAAATCGCACAAATTTCATTCAATTTATTTTTCTATTCTGACTCTTCTGTAATAGCATGGGGTGATTCAGTAAATTAAAATGTCTATCTGAGAATGATTTTATTTCAGTTATATATATGGTTCCTAAAGCTTTTCTGTTCAAGACTCTGACAGATTTGGTAAGGTCTCCAAGACAACACAATTGTAGGATTTAAAAAACTTTCCTGCAGAGAAGTAAACACTACATTAGAGCATTGGGAAGACTGTATACCATCAAGATTTTTTATTGCAACAGAGAAAAGGGAAGGATGTAATATATAGAAGAAGAAAGCCATGAATTTCAAATCTTGGGAAGACATAAAAGGAGATTAAACACAAGCTTAATTTCTACAGTGATCATATAAACAATAATATTGGCAAAGTTATGACATGTATTGAAACATTAGAACAATTTATTTCCATTTTTGTTGAACTGCAAAATATCCTATTTTGAATAAGCATAAATGTAGGTTTGGACTTTGCAACAGAAATGTGGATTTTCAAGAACTTGGGTAATTTTAGTGGTCTTTACCTGAAAATAAAATAAATGCCGGTTGTTACTCATTTTGCCTAAAATATTTCTACAAAGTTCTCTAGGAAGTGATATTGTTGAACTGAAGATAACTATGTGGTCTTTACATTGGTGTTCTATAATGCTGTCAATTTAGATTTTGGGATTTTTAGTCTTCCTTGAATTTGACAGCAGGGTAGAGTTTTTAATTTTTTTCTTGGCCAGTTAGAAAAAAACACCTGTCTGGCTTTTTCACATTTCCTTAAGCTTAGGAGAGGTAACAGTGATGACCTTCCATCACATGCCTGCTTTTATACACCCACAATAAACAGGAGAAGTAACAGTACCCCAACCTTTCATCTATAATTCATACACCTCTCAAACCACTTCTGAGTACATTCCACCTGAGGATATTTCCTCTCCAAATGAGTGACATTCCTGACCTTTGACACCAGCAGGGCAAAAAGCCTCCTGCTGCAGGCACCAATGGACCCTGAAGGCACCTGGAATCTGTTGTTGCATTTGATAAGAGCGGTTTAAAAGCAACACTTCCACCTGCCCAGCAGAAGCGTCTAGGTTCTGTTCACAGAAAGTGTATGGAAGGCAGATGTGAAGTACAAAATAATGCCTAGGATCTCTAACAGGTCAGCTCTGTCCTGTTTGAGTTTTGCAGAAGGATACCTGTATTGAGGATGTGGAGTCATTCTACTGTGGAGTTTGTCTCATTTAACAATGTGGCGTACATTTCTGTTTAAAAAATCCCGATAAACAGATCTCTGTATTGAGTTATTCATTAGAAAATAATGAAAGTGTAAAACCTTGTGAGGTTAGTGTTGAGAAGGTGGTGGTGTTATTTATTTTATTTATTTATTTATTTAGTTTTTGGGGGGTAGTCTGCAGATGCATTCTGCAGCAAGAGCAGTTTGCATACCTGCAGCCTCTCTAATAGATTGACTACTTTCTTAGAGGTCCATAAAACTGAGCATAAGTTTCCTTCAGAAATCTTCATGATCTAAATCTTCAAATCTTTTAGTCCAGGGACTGAAATTTTCACACCTCATTTGTCACTGTCTGTTTAAGCTAAGAGAGATAAAATATTCTTAGAATTAGTATTTTTCTAACATACTGAAATAGTATTCAGTTTTTGTATCCTTTTTCACTGTTACCTGGGAATATCTCTTAGTCGCTTCCTTTTCTATTCAAAGATATTGAAAAAATGATGTTTTTCTTTATACCCCATGTTCCCCTATCTCTTCAGTACAGGTAGGTCCTTGTGACAATGCTTGATCCAAGCTAGACAAAGCTTTTTTTACAAATCTGAATGTGGAAAATGCAAATACAGACAGTATTTAAATATATCTTGGACACTTCCCATTTATATTTGTGAAGTATTAGCTACTCATTGTGCTTAACTATGAGTTATTTTCCCAGTGTTATCTCATTAATATTCAAATATTGTTGCCTTATTTGCAGCTGACAATAGGTTAATTGGTTTTATAGTGTTGCTTTAATATTGTCACCGAAATTTGGTTTTAAAAGGCTTGAGAATTCCTTAATTTTAACCCAAGTTTTTTTTAATGGGTAAGTTTTCAAAGGTTACATTATAACTTTTATATCTAGACTTTGATATGTAAATCAGGACAGTAAACTTGAACAAAGTCACCTGCATTTTCAGGTAATTACATTAATGCAAAAATCCATCTCAACCGAAATTGCTCCACAGAATTAGCATATCAAGAGCCTTCCTCAGAGAATAGCTTTAAGTAGCTCTCCTGATTTTCTGTGAAAAGGGGTTTAAGACTGGTACAAATTCGAGCATTAAAGGAAATAGTAAATATCAACTCTTCAGAGTTTATTGGCAAATGCAGAAGAGGATTTCACCCCAACTGAGTTCAGGCAGTCAGAGTGAATTGGTGATAACTGGAGCAGCTGTTTGCTGCCTAATCCTTGGGGAGAGCTGCACAAGTTATCTGAGGTGAACAATGAACACGGAGCCGCCCCACACTTCAGCTCAAGTGCTTTATTTTATGGAAGAGGACAAAAAGATGAACATTAAAATGATGGTACCACCCAACAGGGAGACAAGCACAGGTTTTGTGGTCTATCCAGTCAGTTTATCCCCAGCCTGCTCCAGCCCCAGAGTTCTGGGAACTTCACAAGAGCCCTTAACCACCCTTGAGATGAGCCCACGCTGTTTCCCAACGCTTGCCCCAGGGCCCAGTGCACCCCTGTGAATGCAAACTGCTTCCAGCCCATTTTCCCCAAACAGCAGGAATTTATGGTTCTGTCTTAGAACTACAGCTCTGTCTGGATAAAGTTTATATACTCAGAAGGCTCTTTCTGGAATCAGCTGGTTGGGGTTTGTAAATGATCCTACTTTATGTAATACCAGTGGTGGTTTGGTGAATTACTGCACCCACTGGGATGCTCATCTATCAACAAAAATGTTGTGTTTTGGTGGGCAAAATTCTGAACATTTTGTTGTTTTTAAAATTCTTTTTACTGTTCTAATAGTATAACATTAGCTAATGTATTATTTTTTAATGAAGAGGCAAAATAAAACATTACTTTGTTCCACAGCAATTCCATACCCAAAATATCTGCAAAAGAAATAAGATTAAATACTGCTTATGATACAAATTAGATTTGCCATTTATTCTTCCTGTTAAACCTTGCGAAGGGGTGTGTTCCTACTGCATGTGCAAAGCATTTTCTCCAGTCAAACTCAACTTTAGGGGCTGAAAATCTGTAATCTGCCATTATATGGAAAAGGTTTCCAGATCCAAGTTGTTACTGCAGTTTCTTTTTTTTATGTTTGTTTGGGTTTATTTTTTGGTTTTGATTTTTATTTTTTTTTTTTTGGTTATTAATTCTTTACCTTGAAAACAGAATTTACAAAAGACAGCAGTTCTGAAAGCAGTTCTGTCATTGAACTGACATGGTCTGTAGCTGTGCAGAGACTTCCAAACTGTGAAAGGCAATTAGCTTTCAAACCCCAATTTTTCTAATAAGTTGTAGTACATTATAATTACCATCAAAGTGGGCTAAAATCACTGTAGAAAACATTAATGTGATTTTCTTCCTGTATTTTCATCCTTATTTTATATGCAGAATTATTCTTCAAAATTAACATAATCCAAATAAGCTATTAGGTAAGAGCTCATTTCCAGTTAGCAATTTTACTAGACAGTGTGAGAAGATGCAGAAGAGCTCAGAAATATGATGTAGCTGCAACTTAATCAACACAACTGGAAATTACACAGCCACAGCATCAGCTCGTGGGTTTTTTTCCTCTTTTTTTAAAATCTCTTAAACCAGATGGCTCCTTGACATTTCTTCTGTTCATCTCCTTCTTCATCTGATCTTTAATATTCCCCCAGCATTACTGGAACTGAAACCAGACTTTTCCTGTCTGCTTGAGGAGTCAGGGTCAGTATTCCTCAACAAAACCCCACCCTCATTCCCCAATTTTTGTAGGATGTCTCTTTTAGGATGTCTCATCTGCTTCTAGAACCGCCTTTTTGGGAACCATCTCTCATTCTGCTTGGCAACTCTCATCTTGGTCTTTCCAGGCTCTCAAAAAAGAGTCTTATTGTAAATTGTGGGTTTGAACAGTCAAAGAAAAAAGAAAAGATGAGAGGTTTTTCTGGCCATGACATTGCTTTCCTTTTAAAATAATATTTGTAAGCATTCTAAGCCATTAATCCTTGTAGTATCCAAAGAGATCTCCAGGCATGAGAGGTTTCTTGACTCAGGTGCCTGAATATTGCCCAGAATTAAAAGGAGTTTGGACTAAAAATACAGTTTGTCTTATGTGAAAATACCTATTTTTTGGTATCTGGTCCTTTCTGTGAATGTTGCCTGGATAGCAACAAAGAAATTAAGTTTGTTATATGCAAATGCTACACTTAAAAAATTCTGTTATTTGTGGAAGCATCTGCCACCACTGTCATCGTCTCATACCAAAGAATTATGGTACAATATTTTATTTAGCTTTAAAAATCAACAGTGACAGTGTTTCTAAAAATTTACTGTTTTGTAAATGCAGTGATTGATTTTGCTGCTTTACTATTCCTCTAAATAGAAAATCAAGGTTCTGCATATCCATAATGCATACCTTCAATGAATTTTTTTGCAGAATTACAAAGCTTATGAGCAATGAACTCTCTAAATTCATCCTTGTGGTCCTGTTATTTCACCTAGAGAATGAAATGACCATTATTTTATGATGAAAATAGTCTACAAATATCTTGTGGTATTAGGGAACTCTGACACTTAAGGGAAAACCAGTTATCTTAGCATTTTCTTTCCTGGTTTTCAGTTATGTGGCTTAGTAGCATTTCATTGTTTCATTTTTAAGGAATATCTGGGTTTTTTTTTCATAATTTAACTTGATATAAGTAAATAGGCAAACAACTGTATGTGTATTTAGCTCATGATGGTCTTGAGGTTTTTATGATACACTGCATTCATGTTAGAAAGAGTTGGGTAATCCTGTTTTACAGGGAATACTCATTTCTGCAGGAATTCCAGTAAACTTTAGAGTTGTTCAGATAGCTCTCCTATTTGCAATATGAACTCCTGTCCTCAGGACCATCTTTCAGAGCTAAGCCTTAATGATTGTGAAAAAAATAATGATAAGAGATCCTGCAGTTGATAAATTTAATGTTATAATCAGTCAAACATCTTTTGTGTGTGAAGATGAATATTCATGAATACAGAGGGAATTTTATGGAACACCATACCATGGATAAAATAGCTGCATAATCTTAAAACTTCCTTTTCCTTTGGTTTCAAATTACAGTCCAAAACACTTGTTTGCTTCAGTATCAATAGTTCAAGTAGTTGATGTCGAAGTGACTTTTCCCTAAAGTGGGAAGCCTTAAACTTGAGAAAACAGATTTGAAGCATTGACTTGTTCTTCTGCATGGAATAGAGGTGGCAGCAGCTCCCTCAGAGCTGAACTCCTGCAGGTGCAGTTAGAGTCTTTCCAATGCAGTGTTTCTGAAAAAACAACACAACTTCATGGCTGTGCAGCTGCTGTGAAGGGCCATTTCCACAAATCTGACTGCACCATCTGTTCTTTTTAGTGTCCAGAGTTCAAGAGGCCCAGGGGCATTGCTGTGGACTGGGTGGCTGGGAATATTTACTGGACTGATCATTCCCGAATGCATTGGTTCAGCTACTACACAACTCACTGGACCAGCCTCAGGTACTCCATCAATGTGGGACAGCTGAAGGGACCCAACTGCACCAGGCTCCTCACCAGCATTGCAGGAGAGCCATATGCAATTGCTGTCAATCCTAAAAAGGGGTATGTATCCTTCAACACCACTCTGGTTTGGTAATTCCAATAAAATTGCAAAATGCAGCAAGGGAAAGGAAATTATGTCTGCAATTATCTAAACTTTTCCAAGTTGTTTCTTTAATTTCCTGCTCAACTTACCTAAATGTAAACCAAGATCTCCATTCTGCCGGGAATGTTGAAAGGCTCACAAAAAAATTGAGCATCAGTGAAGTATTTGGAGGCTCTGTGCAGGCATTCAGCCTAATTTTTTGTGTTTAATATTTCAGGATGATGTACTGGACAGTTATTGGGGACCGGTCTCACATAGAGGAATCATCTATGGATGGCACTCTGAGAAGGATACTGGTTCAAAAGAACCTGCAAAGACCTACAGGTAAACAACTCATTTTTCCAAAATACCTGGTACTCACTAGCTCAGGAAGATTTCAGTTTCTCAGTTAAAAACAAAAAAAAACCAAAAAACCAACCAAACAAAAAACCCAATCTGACAAAACACCCAAGAAATGGACATTTTCCTGTATTTACTGCCTGAAAATACTTTATTAACATCCTTCTGTGTTTTCTTCCTTTCCATCATGGTAGAAAATAGATGTTCATGGCGTTTTTAAATTTTTTGTCAGATACTTAACACAGGCCCATATAGAGGGAAAGCAAAGAAAGAGTTCAAACCTTTAATAAGTTTCCTCCCAAATGGGACTTTACTAATATTATTTACACTGTTCTTAAATGTATTACCACATATGGCTTTCCTATTTCAAATAAGAGGGAGGGAGAGTTTGGACAATGGCTTGACTTCATAGAAATGACTATCACAGGAGTGTTATATGTATAAAACAAATAGAAATACCTTTATCTCTGATACCATGAAAGAACATTGAGAATGCTAGGTATGTATTAATTTGTATTTAAATCTTCTCATTAAAATGCAAAGAATAATTTAAAGCTGGAGAGTGGGAACTGCTTCTAAAGCATGCCCCTTACAGGTCCCATGCATCACACAGAAATGACACATTGTGATTGCCTTTTACCAGAAATTATTCTCTTTAGCCATGTTCCTGAATGCCAGTGTTTCTTTAAAAGAGGGTTTTTTAAATGGAGTTTTAAATGTAAACATATTTCACTGGTCTGTGAGTCAGATTTTCTCCACTTCCTCTCATCTATCTGCAGCTGATTAATTTATGACCTGAAGAGGAGTATTTTTGCTGTTATGTATAATTTCTTTTGATGTATTTTTTTCTGACTTACCTACTTACATAAATAGGAAGAAAAATACCTTTCCCCATTCTTATTAAAGATGCGCTGCAACTTCAAAAGCTCAGAATGAAATTATTTTATGGTTTCAATATTTTCTTCAGGCTGAAGTGTTTGACATGACCTAAAATGGCATATTAACCGTTTAATCTTCCTCTGTGAAGCATGGACTATTGATTTAACTATGTGATTATTGCCTGGAGGCTGGGTATTTATAATGCCATTGATCTTTCATTCTCTTTTTTTTTTCTTTTCATATACAGATGAATATATATATATATATATATCTCTTCCAATATTGCTGTTTAAGTCTTGCAGCAGTGATGTAATTAAAATAATCTGATTTTTAATTCTGCAAGACTGAATGGGAAGTCTTGGTGATGAAAATGAGAACAGAATTAAATAAGTGTGGAAACAGGGTGCAAAGTCTCCATGAATTCTGAATGCCTTGGTTTCAACACAGGATCACACTGGTGCAATTGGCATATTAGATTTTGGTTAGGAGAGCAGGTTAGAGGATTTGACTCTATATTTAATTCCCTCCTGGTATTTCTAGCACTACCTGCTGAGGAGAATGGGTTAGAAAAGGTGCTGACCTTGGGCAGAGTAAGGTAAAGAAAGTAAAAAACCATGGTTGCCCCGAGAGGAAGGTTTAAGTGGGAGCTGTAATATTTTATTCTCTTTGTTTTCCAGTCAAATCTTTTCATTGCCACAATATTTTGTGTACATGAGAATATGAATGACATAAAAATGTAGAGTTATAGAAAAATACCAATTTTCTTTTCAGGTTTTACGTTCCTATTTGAACTTTATCTCCTTTGTAGGTCTCGTAGTTGATCCGTTCAGCCAGCGCTTGTTCTGGGCTGATTTTGAGTTATCTGTTATTGGCAGTGTTCTTTTTGATGGGTCTGACTCTGTTGTGTCTGTGAGCACAAAACAAGGTATGGAGAGCCTTGGTATAATGTGATTCTCATTTTATTTTATTTTATTTGGCTGAAGTTTCACTATTCAGAACACTATGTAAGCAAAAAGCAAAGAGCAGTGATTATTGAGTAATAGTTTGTGCTTTTGTTAGACAATGCTTCAAACATTATCCAAGCAAGTGTTTTAGATAAGATAAAGATTTAAGATAATTTCAGCTTTAAAATAATCTGATAAAATTACCTTAGGGGGACAAAGATTCAATGATATGTACAGATCTCCAAGTGTAGGTATTACTGAGTAGCATTGTGATTAATATTTAGGCTTGATCTCACTTGGACTTGTATTAGAGCTGCCTGCGTTGAACTGGAGTTTTAGGGGTTGGAGAACAGTTGGGCTGAATCAGTTCTGGGAGAATAATGGGCTTGGCTTTCAGGTCAGTGAGTAATCACCGAATTTTGCTAACAGAATGTGAATGAAGGAAGTCCTTTTTTGATGAAAAAAAAAAAAGAGATTCTGGTGAAGCAAACTGTTTTCAATTGCACAATGGCTTTTTAACAATTTGTTAAGTAAGAAATTTATGAAATTTGAGTAGAAAATAAAAGGAGCACATTAAAAAAAGATTTGAAAGCAGCCTTTTGGGGAGGATTGCTTAGTGCACAGCTGGTTCTGGAGAATTGTCAGGGTGTTATTATACCTGGTGCTATTGAGTGTTTTAACCCAGAATTCACCAGGATATTCTGGAATATACTAGGAGGAATCTACCATAATCCTAACTGAGCAGGACAAGATTGAAAACATCTTATTTTGGTTTAAAAGCATTTTATTCCACAATTTGTATCAATATACATTAAGTTAATAATCTGAAGAGAGGTCACTTTGGGTGTAGGGATTTGACCACAACCTCCTCTAGCACGGGAGCAAAGGAAAATTAGGGGAGTTTAGAAATTGCTTTGCAATGAGACTAAAACCTTCAACCCATTGAATGAAACAGGCCTATAAAAATTAATTAGAATTTATTGATATTTTTAATGAAAATGAAATACTGGGTGCCAAGCACTGATAGCATGAAAGAACAATAGGAATAAATAAAGGCTGATTGATGCAATTAAGTAAATACAAGGGATATACAAAACCATTTTTAGAGTAAATGGGGAAAATAGCAGGCACAAGGTATCACAAGGAATATATTCTGATTCTTTATGGCTTCAGGAAGAGATGCATCCCAGGCAAAGAAGTTTTAGTTAGAGGCCATTGCCTTGTTAGGGGAAATGAGAAATTCTACAGCCAGTTGTACACAGAAATCCAACTGGTGGCCTAAGAGGCCCTCAGAGCTCTTAAAAATGAGGAGTTGGTAGAGTTAACAATTTCTTTTGTATTAATTTACTATAATTATAAATTAAAACAAGTGTAGTACAAAAACTAGCATTTCAAATATGTTAGGAAGGAGCTGAAGAAATGTTTTGTCAGAATAATGTCTTTGATGTGAAGCAAGATGACCTCTTTCTTCCTTGTCACATATATCTAGTTAAAGTGTTGTACCTAAGTTACAACAAGTAGAACAAGTCTGCTCTAATTAGTGAGTTGTTACTACACAGTTTCTTTTTTTTTCAATTATCAGCCAGTTTCTGAAACTCAGTTGTGGAAAACTGATAAAAATCAGTGGGAAAACCAGTGGAAAACTGATAAAAATCTTGAAATTTAAGTTGCCTGCAAAATGGGAAGGGTTCCTTTGAGAAGATTGCTTTTTTAAAAGTAATTTTTGTGAGGACCAAACAAGCTGTCTGAAAAATAATGTCCTTAGGTGTTAATCGCAGTAATGAATTGAATTTTTTATTTCGAAAAGTTGTTTATTATTGGAATGTGAATATGTATTTGTATTTACTATCCATTTTTATTCAAGGTTTACTGCATCCACATAGAATTGACATTTTTGAGGATTACATATATGGAGCAGGCCCTAAAAATGGTGCATTTAGAGTGCACAAATTTGGCAAGAGCCTTGTAGAATATCTAAGTGTGGATGTTGATAAAGCAAAAAGTGCCTTGATTTTTCACCGCTACAAACAAACGGACTGTGAGTAAGCATAATTACTGTAAATACTTTAAATTCAACCTCAGGGGGGGAAAAGCAACCAAGTTGTACAAACATAAACCAGAGCCTGATTGTACAAACTGAAAATAGATTTAGTCATATTTTTTTAATATCATTTTGATGTGTTTGCACTTATTTGAAAGGATGCTGGACAAATTTGTACACAAATGCCTTTTGTACCTGCACTGTAACTGAGATATAAAAAAAATTAGAAGAGAGATGAATAACAATCCCTCTAGCCAGAAGCAGATGAAATTTTTTACTCCATGTTACCAATAGATTTTTTGGTAATGGAATAAATTCTGTCCTTCTGTGGGTCTTCCATTGCTGTTTGGGGAATGTGTTCACAGACTCGAGGCTGTTGATATCCTGGGAAGTGGAAGTGTATCAGAATTTTTCTATCTAATTATTTATCTTTTCTTAGCTTTAGAACATAGATCTAATTTTTTTTTTAATAAAAAAATCAAAATCAATGCCTCTAATGTTTTGTCTTTTTAAACAGTGCCTAACCCCTGCTTGGACCTGACGTGTGAATTCATTTGTTTACTCAACCCTTCTGGTGCAACATGTGCTTGTCCAGAAGGAAAGGCATTGATGAATGGAACATGCATTGATCAGAGCCTCCTAGGTAGGTACTGAAAACTGCAGGAAAACCAGAAAATAAACAGCTGGTCAGTTTTTGCAAAAGGCCAGGCTGGCTGTGAGTGCAGAGTTTTGTGATGTTCAATGCACACATTAATTAGCTGAAACTGAAAGGTGAAGAAACAAAATGCCTGATTCAAAAAAAATACCTCCCCTGCTAATATTCATCAAAATGAAGAATGGGCTTTCAGCTTAACTGATACAAGATGATTAAAAGTGTGTGGGTATAAATACTGACCAAAAGAAGTTTGAAAAACACTGAGGTGTTTTGGATCCCAAATTAAAAGTGAGTCATTCAGGAGAAAAAAAACACTGCAGAAACGGTGAAAGGCAGTGAGAGCAACATAGCAAACAATAATGACTTTGAAGTAACAGTCAAAGAAAGGAAAAAAAAACCTGCAGCATTTTTATCTAAAATTATATATTCTGGGAACCTCTCTAATGACTAATACTGAGACACAGATTTCCTGAGAAAAGAGCCTCTAAGTTCTTGCTGTCTTTTAGGGGTGGGGAGGGAATCTTTTCCATAGAAGATTATTAAGTACTTTAAAATGTCTTCACTTTAATTTAGGCCAAACCTAGCTTGGTCACACTGCTGGAATTATTTCTAAGCCGGTTTGATTTTTTTAATGTTCTAGGAATCACAGAATAGCATTTCTTGTGTGTATTATGTGTATGAGGATGTTTTTCTGATGTTTAATTCCAGGCTCAGAAGTGTAAGTGATGGATATTTTGGTGAGATCCTCTGTGCTTAATGTGCTCAATTTAGCAATTAAATTGATTTACCTGAAATGTCATAATTCTCTGGAGAAAATCTCATTGATCTATACTGCCTAGGCTTTAAGTATTGAATTAACAACACTGTGCTTTTGTGGTTCATGATATGGTATGAATAAAACTGTCCAACTCTGGACACAAATCAGGCTGAACACCCTCCCTGCCCCTCCAAGTGTCAGCTCTTTGTCCCTCTCAGGTGGACACATGTCAAGAATTTCTGCTGTTACAGCACCACCTAAAAATTATTTCAAACTTCCCATAGTTAATACTTCGGTGTTGAAGAATGGACAAATAGAAGAAATTTGTTTTTCCTTGCTGACTTATAAATTATGAGTTTGTACTCACAATTTCAGTGATGCTCTATTTTTACTAGTGGGCAAAGGATTGTGCTGTGGTAATGTGTGTTTTTATTAAAGAGAGAACTGAAGTGGTTTTTAAATGACATGTTATAAATTTTTATGGATGGACAGAAAATGCCTAGAGAAGCATTTTTAATATATTGATAATTTTCAGCACCTTCCCATGGCTGCAATATCTGTTATGACTTTATAAAAGGCTGCTGAATAAGTGTTTCCTTAGTTTTTTGTTTACAATCATATTTCAAGTAATGCCTAATGTAGGTTTTTTCTTACTTTTTCTTTCACCTATGTTATTTTTGTAATAGTAGACTGCAAGTTTTGTAGTATCACAGATTTCAAATTATGAATTGAAACTTCTGTAGTACTCTAATAATTTTTTGCACTATTTCTTTTTTAAGTGTTAGGGGATGTGAAATGTTTGTCTCTTGCTGAGGCTCCACTTCAACTCCCAAGGACCAGCAGAGATTTCTGGAAAGATCAGAGTTGACCCCAAGATCAGCATCTTGAACTGATACAGGTTTATAATTAAAGGCTGGCTGACAGTCACTTGCCATTAATAGGTCACTAATAGCCTGCAAACAAACAAAAAATCAATTTATAAATCAGGTTCTTTTCCATTAGGAGGTTATACACTATGGAATAAAAAACTAGGTGCTGCAGTTTTCCTTTTCTGATGAAGATCTAGAAAATGTATATGAAATATTCCAGACCCCACACATTCACCTTGTTTAAAGTTATTCAGAACATTTTTGAAACTGTTAAGGATGGAAATAACCCAAAACAGAAAATCCTGCCTTACTTGACTGTATATTGTTGAACGCTAACCTAACAATCCAAAGGGAGGTCAGACAAAAATATTTTTTCTGTTGCTCTGCAATAAAATCCTGATTCAAAGTCAGTCAAAATATTCTTGTTGATTTTGGTAGTCTTCTGGTTTTTGAGGCATTCTGGTTTTATTGTGATTGCACACAGCTATTTTAGGTCATGTAAGAAGGCTTTTACTCTTAGAAATTAGCAATTGGGGCTATGAAGAACTTGTAGGGTTGAACTGTACTTTTTGAATAATATATAATTCAAGTTACAATAGAAAATACTAGGATCTTGAATATTCATAATATTTTTAATGTCTTTGAGTGGTTTTTAAGGCTTTTTAAATGCAGTAAGGAAACTACTGATAGTTTCTAGTTTCTCTGTCCATGACTTGGCAGAGCCAAAATGGGACAGCCATCTCCATTTCAATTCAATTTCGTCTGTCTACCATAAAGGTTGGTGACTGCAAGATAATCTCAGTCTTGCTCTGTTCCTTGTGCTACATCCCAAAAAATGACACAGATTTTCATTCATTGGATTGTTCAGCTTCTTCCTTTTTTTTTGTTTTTTTTAATCAGAAGAAAATTAGCTAAGTCCTAAAATTCTGCATACTGCTACTCCTGCCTTGGTCCATTGTTTTTTTTTTTCCTTCATGAGCCCTACGTGAGAAATGTTAAATACTGACTTTTTGTAGGACTGAATCCAGATTGCCTCAGACAGCTGTTTCCCCAGCACCTCAAGCAACTGAGGAGAAACAGCTTCTGGGTTTGATTTGGAGTTTTCAAGCTGGAGTCATTACAACATATGGGTTTGTTGCATCACTGAGAATGTTTTTTCATAACAGAGTACAAGTTCCAGTGTTTTCTGAGATAAGCTCCCATCTCATTTCTCCCTGGATGATTGTGACTGACAGACCAGAATTCTTTTGGGGTTTGTTTATGGACTGAAACAGGCTGGACTTTTTCAGTTTAGAAGCTACCCTTTAGTTTTCCTAAAGGAAAGAGCAGAGCACCACCTCATTTTCCTAAAAGAGGCTCCTGGATTTGCATCCATTTGGGTTCTTGTATCTAATTGTCTGTAGCACAATGAAGCTAAAAATGAACCCAGAGGATGAGAATGGAGAGAATTGCACTGGAGGAAGACATTGAGTCCCACAGCTGAAGGAGCAGGATAAGGAACACTTCCAAGAGTTCCCTCTTCTGTAGCCTCACACTTATCACTTTCCTCTTAAGAGGGAAACATTTCTGCTCTTTTGGTTGAATGGAAAGCCTGAGGAAAGAATTCCAAAGACTCAGAACCAGTGTTGCTTCTGAACAGGGATGAAACATTTAATTTATCATGTTGCTTCCCTCAGCACGTCTCTGTGGGGACTTGCCCACTGCACACAGAGATTGCAGGCAGGGAAGGTGCTTTGGCTGGGGTTGGAGAGGTTCATCCCTGTGTACCTTCTTTTTCAACCCCAAAATCTGCCTCAGGGAGGAGGAGCTACTGCACTTTGGTCCGTGCTATCTTCTTGGGGGTTCTGCTGCTTTTCCAGACTTCTTAGATTTCAGAAAACCAAGGGTCACAAGGAAATCTGCTTCTGGTTTGGGGAAAAAAAAATCGGTTTACAGCATTTCTTCTGTATTTACAAAGGGGTCATTGTTGGGAGGGTTGTTTCCCAGTGAAGAAGAGAATGGGTGCCAGTTACATTTTCACACTGTGCATTCTTTTCTTAGCCATTTTCTTCCTTTTAAAATGGTAAAGAAAACAGATGTTTTAAGAGGAAAAAAAATGTGAAGAGAAAACAAAGAGGAGCATCTGTGTTACAGCCTTCAGACAAAATTTGGGGAGAACAACTTGTTCTGATACTTTTCAGCATATGGCAAATTGGCAGATGTAGTACAACTCTCATCTGAAGGAAGATTTATAGAACTTTACTTCAACATTAAAATTCTGCTCTCTGTCTTTGTTAGGTGCATTCAGGTCAGTAAAGGATGAGCTACACCTTTGTCCAAGGGAGAGCCAAGAGCAAAGAACTTTCTCCCCCGTGGGATGAGGATTTCCCACTGTGGGGGAAACTGTTTTTGTCCCAAAGAATGTAGATCCCAAACCCTGTGCTCTATAACATCAAATCCCCATTTAACTTGTCTAGTCCAGAAACTGGGGGATACTTCAAAAAGGAGAAAATATCAAAAAGATGCATTTCTCTCAAGAAAGAATAGGGTTGTTATAGAAATGCCAATAAAAGGCGTGTCTTGTGTAAGTGGGGGGAGAGGAATGGAATATCAAAAAATTGAACAAGGGAAAGAAAAAAATACCAGCAAAGCTTTGATTTGCTGTTTTATCAGTGTTTCTTCTTTGTAAGATTTTCCCTTGGCTTCCAGTAAAAGGGAAGAGTCAACGATGAAGCTGATAAGATAAAGTCTATTAATGTTTATGTCAAACAGTTTTAGCGGGAAGAAGAAAATCATAAGAGAAATGGCAAATCAAAATTCTTTGATTATGTATTAAAGATGTTAAGATTGAAATATGCAAAACAAGGCAGAAGAAGACTAAATATCCAGATTAGAGGAGAATCTATAAAATTGCATGATCTGCAATCCTTTCTTTCTTTCATGCAGCTGAGAGGTCTTTAAGTCTGAGTTTAGGAAGCTCAGAGCAATATTGAAGACTGGAGTTAGAAACTTTTCTGATTTTGTCTTTTTAACAAGTTTGTTCCAAGGGTGGGTACTTGCTAGAACTGCTCCCACTGCTTCTTTCTGAGGTATTTATACAGTAATTCCAATTAACTGTATTCAGCTTTTTCTAGTAATTCTTTGTAATTTACTCCTGTATTCCTTTTCTTCCTGTCTTCTCCTGTGGAACCATTCTTCTCATGTTTCCCACACAAAGGCAGGCATGTCAGTCCCTTTTTGTACTCAGCTGATGTGAATCACTGTAATTCGTTTCTTGTATTTACCTCCAGACAACAAAGCAGCAGCATTAAACCCCATATATTGTTCAAGTCTAATACACTATTTTAAAACTGCCTTTTCCATTGCATCTTTTAATCCTCTTTCTCAGCTTATTGAAAGTCCAAAATTCCTCTATTACCATTTCTCTGTTCCTTATTAGAGTTGTACTGAGACTCTTGAATTTAAAATGTTTCATAGAGAACAAATTCAGTGGTAATTTCCATTTTTTCCCCCCAAATTTTATATCTTAATTCTGTGGAATTACTCTAAAACAGAAATAAAACATGTTTTTAATGCACTATCAGAAAGGTTCATAAAAATGAGCAGTTGTCTGTACATCACTGTTATTTATTCTATTTTTGCCAAGTTCTGCTCCATAAACTCATGACTAATGATAAGTAAAACAGATAAGATAAGCAAAACAAAAATAAACCTTCTCTCCAATAAGATATGCTACATTATCCATTCAAACAACTTCTGTAATGAGTAACTGAAGAACGGTTCATGGAACATCAAAGGATTTAATGGACCACCCAAATTAATAAAACACTGAAGCATCCTCAAACTCCCAAATACAAAGCAGCTTTCTTACAGCAATTGTATATATACAGGGTGGATACCAAAAAATCAAGTGAAAACAGGATTTCATATTTTTACTGTACCACTCATGAAATAATGAGGCACCAGCCAGTCCATCACAGGAAATTTAAGATTTGCTGCCTAGTTGCAGCTTAATTTTAGAAAGGTACAATTATCTGAAAGATGACAGTTTCCAGAAGTTTTGTTTAAATAGGTTCCATCCCAGGTTTTGTGTCAACATTCCTAAACTCTGCACTTGGAAGACAAAATGTTTCTTTAAAACTCAAAAGGGTTGCTGTGCCCGTGCCAAGCCAGTCAATGTTAGACCTCAACCAGAAAGGGACAAAAAGGGACTTTGACTGTTTTTAATGAATTGTTTGACTAAAGCAGATGAATTCAGCAACAATCCTGCAGCTGGTGGATGCATTATTGAAAAGTTCTTGGTACTTGTGGCATCTCTCTTGTTTAAAGCCATTTTGGCTAAATTCCTGGATTAGTTAGGAAGCAGTCTGGCTTCACAGGATTGTTTTGCTGTGTGACAAATGAAGTCTAATTGCTGACAGCATGATTTGGGCTGGAAAGGTGCTTTTCTGCTTCTTTAGGATTACAGTTGTTTGTATGTTTGAGCATTGTATGTGCTCATAATTGTGCTCATCTACAATTAATTTGCTGTTGTTATCATTGAGTGATTTTGTACCTTGTTCATTGAAATTAATAGAGGTTTACTGTTCGAAGTGTTTCTAAGAGAGACAACTCTAATTATGGAAGAGCTTTACATGAGGACTGAATCTGGCCTGATCAGAGTTTGTGCCTCTCCCCTTTTGTCTCATTACTAAGAGGGTGGCACTGCAGCCATAAGAAATGTGATTGCAGAACAGCAGGCTGCTTCCCTTCTCAGAGATTTTACAGTCTGAGCAGAAAAAAATAAATAAGCAGAAAATATTAATTAGGAGCAACAAGTTTGTATGCAAATACCAATTTTGGAAGAGGATTTAAAAGCTAAATAGTTTCCTTTTAAATATTTCGGACAGGGCTTAGTTAAGAAGGCTGCTAGTTAGCAGAGAGTGTGGGAGAGAAATCAAAAAAGGCTAAGAAAAAAGGCCTGAGGTTTCCAGAAAATGACTGAGATGTTTTCCGAGGTCTCCCGATGAAACCAACATTGAATTTTCCAATTCTTGAACTTGGAATTATAGTTTCAAGCAAGAATTCATACTATCATTACTCACTTAGATCCTAGGGAGGCCAACCTCCTTGTGCCATGAGAGAACTCTCACCAACCTTTCCAGGGTTTATGGTCCCCAGATTGTGGGGGTTTTTCTGTCACTCTGCAAACAGAAGGTACAGTTCACTTTCTCCATTCTGAAAAGTGATATTTTGCCCCTCACTGACAGAGACCCGTGGCTGTGTTTGAGGCAAGGCTCTGTTCTGCCATTCCATGGAGCTGGGGATGTTGAAGCTCTGTGTGTGTGTGTTCTTGCTGCAGATGACAGCTGTAAATTAACCTGTGAGAACGGAGGGAAGTGCATCATAAATGAGAAGGGGGACGCCCGGTGCCACTGCTGGCCAAGCTACTCTGGTGAGAGGTGTGAAACCAACCACTGCTACAACTACTGCCAGAATGGAGGAACCTGTGGGGCCTCACTCCTCGGTAAGGATTTCTGAACAGCTCTATCTTGGCCTGCATTAAATGCTTGAATTTGTTCCTTTTCATTTTTTTTCTTTTTCTCTTTACGTGCTTTGTCTGTGCTTAAAAAACATGCAAAAAAATTAGCAGCATATTCCATATATATTCTTTGTAATCAATAGGGATTTTCATTTACTTATCTGAGTGTTTCAGCACAATTAAACTGTATACCAGAAAAGGGAGAATATAACTAAATATTCAGTGTACGCACTCACGTGCTGAGGTCTAGCAGTGGAATTGTGAAGCAAAATGTCCAGTCAAACTACATCTTCAACAAGTCCAGACATCTTCTTTAAATTTATATCAATTCATCCCCTAAATTTATATGTGCATACACAGAGGTATTTACTTAAATACCTTACCTCAGTCCTTTACCTTTGTCTTACTGGGGTTCACCAAATAGGAGTTTTACTCACCTAATTCTCAGATGAGAGCTCACATCCTTTATTTTCATGAAGGAATTTGAAATTACATCTTCTGGGTTCAGGGGTTTTATCCTGTTAAAAAGCAGGAATTTGACAATTGGTCTTTGTCCCTAACACATAAGCTTTTGTATCTTTTATAGTGTTTAAACTAGGGAGGAAAAGTATAAAAAGAAGTACTCTAAAATGTAGCAATTCTGTGAGAAAGAAGTAGAACTCTATTTTCTGCTTCAAGGAATATTTAAATATTTTATTCAAAATAAAAGAGCTGGAGAAGAGTTTGGTGCCTCCTTCTCAGAAGCTTTCATCTGCTTAAGATGCTGTGAACCATTTTCTCTTGTGAGATAAAGTGGCCACCACACTCTGAAAAAAATCCCAGGCACCTGACCTCGAGAAGTTTGTGACTGTTCATCAGAGATTCCTCCCTGTAATGCAGAATTCTGTATCTGAGTCTCTGTGGCAGAGTGGGCTTAGATTGTAAAGATTTCCATTGCATTCCCTACTAATTAACCTATGTAAGCCTATGTAATTTGCTAATTTAGCCCCACTTGCTGGCTTCTCTGGAGCCTCCTCCCATTGACTGAGGCGTGGTGGCAAAATTCCAAGTGAATGCAAGTCTAGTCATTTATTCTTTCAGTTCTGACTCGTTGAGGGTTAATAATGTTGTTCATAATAATGACTAAATATCAGAAAATGAGAATTACTTGTACTGGAAGTTAATGAATTAGCCTTTAAACTGCTCCTAACAGCTGATGGAACTACTGACACAAGTGATAAGCAGTGATTTTTATCAATGTGGTGGGATCAATAAATGCTAAGTGAGGACATGCAAGTGAGTGGAAGTGATGGTTTAAATGGTGTGCAGAGCTTCCTCATCATCTGAAGAGAGGATGTTTATTCCCACATTTTTACATGTCTGGCATCTAATTGATTCTTTTGTGGGGTTAAAAGGCTTAATAAAATTAATAACTTGGCTCCTGGAACTCAGCTCTGTTGTGAGTCCTGCAGAGGCCCCAGGGTTTTATTTAATCCTTTTTTTTTGGCAGTAGCCACAGGGCTCACTCACCTCCAGCAGTTTGTTTTCCCTCTCCCAGGCAGCTCACACTTGCTGTGCTCACACAGCTATGCCATTGCATGGATATTTTTAATTTTCATTTGCTAAATCCAGCCTCTGAAATCTCTCAGCCCTGCTAAAACAATTAGTGCAGTAGGTTTTGCCACCAGTGGGTAGAGGCAAGATATGAGCAGGGCCTACAATACACTTTGTTGAATTCTTAGCATGGGCCTGGGGATGAAGGAATCAGGCTGGGGAGGGCAGGAATCAGGCTGGGGATGAAGGAATCAGGCTGGGGATGAAGGAATCAGGCTGGGGAGGGCAGGAGTCAGTCTAGGGATGAAGGAATCAGCCTGATGCTTGGTCCCAAGTGGAATGATGTGTCTGTACTAAAGTGCATCAGGAGAGCCAGCATGGGTGCCACCACAGTCCACATTTCATTGTTCAGCTGCCTGATTTGGGGCAATCTGAACCTTTAACAGCAGCTGAAGTTTATTGTAGCACACATGACCAAAGTGTGCCTTTGAGAGCTGAGATGAACACAGAACTGGTTCTGATGGCTGTACCTGTGCACACCCAGTGATAGCAGTATTCTTCTGCTGTGCTGGCTCCCTTTAGTTTCATCAAATTTTTAACAGCCATATTTCAAGTTAACCAGATGTCCTATCTGCCATTTCCAATTCATGAGGGTGGCTGTGCCTTAGAGCCCGCACCATAACTTTCATGTGCTGGAAATGTGGAAAAAAGACCTTGTATCTTTCTAAATCACAGTGACTCCATCCAATATTCCAGATAAAATGTTCAGGTCGATGTGCATCTCATCTTCCTTGCATACCTAGCCCCTGGACCTGGTAAATATTCTATTAAGAGGAAATCTCTATTTCTTATCAGGCTGTATTTCTTATCTCTATCAGTCCATAAATCGTGTGGTACTGAAACAAACTAGCATGCCAGTGAGATGCCCCTTATCACAGTTTAATCTGGCCCATGATGTACTAAGGCTGCTACATGTTTTACAGACAGAAGTTACACTGGACCCCCCCAAAAGCATTGAAAAATGTAATTAAACCAAGAAAGCTTAATTCCTCAAGTGTTTTTGCAGCAACCATTTCATCTTTCCAGTTGGATACACAGCCCTTGAATTGGGCAAGGCACTTTTAGCTGCAGGGGATGTACAAGCCCTCTGCAGCTGGACTGAGGGTGGGAAATCCAGAGCAGCCTTCTCCTTGTCTCAGCCTTCCAGGCAGAGCTGAGCTGCTGTGCCAGGCTCGTGTGAGCGTTGCTAGTCTGTGTTGCTTTAGTCTTCCACATTTCTACACGTAGGAATGAAAATTTTTTTTATTACCAGGAATTGCTGATTCTCATTAATGGTTTTAGAACTTCAGCATTGTATTTTATCTAGATTTGTAGTTTGTCCTACCAGGTTGATCTGTCTGACAGCAATAGAATCATAGAATCATTAAGACTGGAGAAGACCTCTGAGGTTGAGCCCAGCCCTTAATCCAGCTCTGCCAGGTGCCCCACTAAACCAGGCCTACAAGTGGCACATCCTTTAAATTCCCTGTGTTCCAACAGGTATATTGCAAACTGATTTTGGTAAAGAACTCCCTCAATCTCTGTGCAGTATAAGATTACTATTTTAAAATTAAATCAGCTCAGTATCATTTGACTTTGATCTGCTGTGCTGTTGCTGTCTGTGCTCATAAACACCTCCTCAACAAGCAGCAGTCATCCTTCTGATCCATTATACATCTGACTCATCAAACTGGCCTGCTAAACTCATGCAATCAAATTCTACATGTTTCCCCAACTTTGCCTTTTCTTAAAGTGTATTTTTGTTCAAAATGATGACAAATTTTCCTCTGGAAGTTGCAGGAGCCATACGTGTACCAGTGCCAATCTAAACCCATCTGCAAAATACAAATGACCTGCGATCACTTCAAAATACAAATGACCTGTGATCATTTCAGCTTTCTTGACCCTCTCTCGGAGGCTTGAGTTGCCCTTGTCAGTTCTGGCATGTTATTCTAACGGTCAATCTCACAAGTGTCATTTTGTACATGTGGCCCCTGGAGAGCTTAGGGGCTGCCAGCAATTTTAGCCTCATGAGATGATGCTTCCAAAGGGTCCCCACAGCTGGAAGCTTCCCCGGGAATCAGGGAATTTCCTTACTGATCATTTCTTGCTCAAAAAATGAGGAGATCTCCTGGGAATTAACCTTGCTTCATGTTCTGATCCATATAAAATTGTGCAGCACACAAAATACTCTTCTGGTGAATGTGTGTGTTCTAGTGAATGTGTAAATCCTCTTCTCTTTCCCCACCTCATATAGAATAGTAATGTGATAACTAATTAAGTAAATTGCAGAGTATTACTAATTTTTTTAAAACATGATTGTGCTAAATCTTTGCTGGATGTGTTAAGTTGTAGAACCTCATTATCTGCACACAAATGTTAATTTGTTAAACAAATCCCACTGGCAATTCAGGGATTATTCACTGTTGGCTTACTTACTGCTAAGCCTTTTGGCAAATTCCTATGTGAATGTTATATAGCCAGTGATTGGAGCAGCTTTAATTAAAATTTATAAGTTTACGACAGTTGTATTGAACTACAATAATTGAACAAAGAAAATGTCATCAGTTAATTAAAAGTACACATCTGAGACATGTAATTAAAAGTTTGGGTGTAATAATGAACACTTTCCAGTAAGCCAAATTAATGGGAATTTGGGCAAATAAAGTCACTGTTGCCATAAAAACACGCTTTGTTTCTCCATGTAGTTTAAAGTGAAAATATTGCAGGAGTAGTTTGCTGATTGTCTAAGGTATGTCTAATCATACAGAATTATGAAGTTTGTATCAAAATGAGTGGAAAAAAAGTTTTTCCTTTCAATGAAAATGCATGAAATAGTCTGAAAGAATCATTGTGTATGAAGCAGGTATTATTTTGTATTCTTTTTTATGAGCAAAACAAGGTGATTTGGTGCCTACTGGAAACACGGTCAGTGGCGAAGCTGTTTTGCTGATGCCACATCATTCCCAGGAGTTTCCCAAGGTGCTGTCAGCAGGACAGGGACCACGGGCAGCATGAGGGTGGTGTTTCCCAGGAGCTGATCTCAGTCCCAGCAGAACCACCACCAGCAGCACTGGAAGGAGCAGTCCCTGAGACTCCTCAGAGATATTTAGAAATTGTTATTTTCTCCTTTCCAATAACACAGAGAGACTCTGTAGCTGTTGGGATAGATCCCAATCAGCTCACCTACTAATTATCTTCAATGATGCAGCTTCTCTCCACTCTGATTGTTTCAGTAAAGCTAATTATGGTTCATCAGCCACACAGAAATGAATTATTGTGGTTCCCACAGACTGCTGATAACAACTCCAAAGGACAAGATATTGCTTGCAGAAAGCTCATATAGAACCACCTCCTTTTCTTTAATAGTGACAGCAAGTTAAATATTGAAATTAATTGTGCATGTTCACACATAACAACTTCAAAACACACATTTCTGGTAGTGAATTTACCAGTGACTGGAAGAAATAAATAATGTAGGTTTTGGTGAAGGCATTCATCTGGATGATGTCATTTTTCAAAACATGAAGAAAGCTGACAAAAATAATGCTATTGACTTAGGTTTTAATTATTTTTATTTTTTTTTTGAACTTTATTTGGTTATTGAAAATGCAGGGTATTTCTCTGTTGCTTAGGTAATATAATGAATGAAAATTGATCTTAGAATTCTAATCCTTGCAAAATATATGTAAATATAAGCTTAAGATATATGATTGAATTCCCAAAAGAAGTCACCTACATGTTACAGAGAAAGTAAACCAAGATATTTCTGAGCAATTTTTGAAGTTTATTTGAAAAGTTATTATATACAAAAAAAAATTAAACTATTTAATAACTAAAAAGTTATTAACTATTATATATAGTTATTATAAAGTTATTATGTAGCAAATTAAATTGTATAAAGTTATTATGTAGCAAATTAAATTGACAAACCAGGAGTAACTACAGCCTCTGTATCCAAACCTAATTGAACATTGAAAGATTTTAATCCCTGGTATCTTTTATTTTTTTTCTTTTTGAATGATTTATTTTTTGTAAGAAGGGGAAAAGCTGCATTTCATTTCTATGTCAAAAATTTCATCTATTTTTTCATATCCTACTGCTGAAAATAACTTATGTCTTGAGAGTCACCAGAATATATTCTCCTTTATTCTACTGAATTCTGTTCTGCATTTGAAGCTGTTTAACATTCTATAAACAACTTTCCATGTGAATATTTTTCTACATGCTAATGTGTTGTGAATCTTTCTGTGGTGGTGATGGTCAAGAATTCAGAGGGAGTTTTAGTTCTGTGTGTGTAGAGTTCTAATTCTGAGATTTCATGGCCAGAGAAGGTGCTGGAGCTCTCTGTGCATGAGCTCCTCCTGCAATTTCTGCTAGCTGGGTTATGTGGCATCCTAGTTACATGACTGTTTCCTTTGCAAACATAAATCTCTGTTCTGATTCCATGATACAAAACCTCGTGGCATTGTTTGGCATTGTTTAATGCTGCAGTTTTGTTAAACTGTTATTGGAACCAATTTTTTTTTGTATCAGAAATAATTTATGAGAATAAGGCAAATGAAAATGTCATTATTAGTATTATTTCTGATGTCAACAGTCTGTGTATAAATAGGCAATGGACTGTTAACATTACTGAAATTCATGTTAAATTGACTGACAAAAATGGGGTTTAAGCTATACTGTATTAAATTTTCATTTAGCTGTCAACAGTTTGGCATATTTATAAGTCTAATTTAGTAAAGAACAGAATAATCTTTTCTATAAACTAGAAAAATATCATTGTCTCATCCTTTTAACAGATAGAGGAGTATTTATAATGAAAACTGACTTCAGACCTCCAGATCTATGTTCTACTGTTCTACCACTATTTTATCTTTTTTTACTGAAACACTGCTTCAGAGATGAAGGATGATGTGAAACCCCCTGTCTTGGGGGCAGAAATTGAAATACATCTGTATACATGGGGAAAAACAAGTGGAATGTGTGCTAACATCTGAGTTCAACATCTTTGATTTAATGTTTAGATCACAGGGGACAGATATGAATAACCAGGCTGATGCATATTAAAGGAGTTGGAGCTATTTTTAGGTCAATGGTTTTGTTCCTGCTGTACTCATTAGAGAAAGAGACTAACTGATCTCATGGCCCTTAGGATGATTTGCAAAACACTTTAAATTAGCATAGCTTAAAATAGAAAATACAGACAAGAATTACATGAAGTGTGTCGTGTTAGAAGGGTAAGAAGTGAAGGAAAAAGATGGAATAAATTATTCTGCATGAGTCAGAGAGAGGTGACAAAATTTGGGTGCTTCACTTGCATTGAAAAACTCCCCAAAGAATTTGATATTGAATGATTACACAGGATTAAAAGAAAGGCAGACCAGAAGAAAAACCAAATTGTGGGGTTTGTGGAATACTCAGTTTAATCTTAATTACTCAATAACACAGCCAGCTAAGTGGAGAAGAAAGACCAGCAAGGTAAGCAGGGTTGCACATCTCAGAGTTTCAGATGCAGCTGTGGTGAACATCAGGAGGCAAGTAGGAAAATGGATGCATTTGGTTGTCAGTGGTAAAATCTGAGAGGTTATTATTCCTGTTTCTGCCTGTAATTCCAGTCCAGTGATTCTGCATCACGCATGCAGTACATTACATACTTAACCTGATAAACACCAAATCATGAAATGTTTGGGGTTGGAAGGAACCTTAATGCTCATCTTATTCCAACCTGTCCTGTCTGGCCTTTTATTTCAGAAGAGTCCTCATTTTCATCTCTTAATTAATTTTAATTAATTTTCATCTCCTTCCTTCCTGAGAAGCCAGGAAAAATAAAAGTGTTAAACTTTGTTCTCCATAAATTTAGGAAAAATCCTTAAAGCTGAATGAAATTGAAGAGGAGGGTGAGGGAAAAATAATGTCTTGCAAGAGATAATCAAGAATGGGAATAGTTTATTAGGAAGTGAGAAGGGAGATGGCTGGTTGGACACATCAGGTAATTTACCTGAATATTATAAATTAGATAAAAAAGCAAAGTCAGGAGATGGAACAACATTAATGGGATCTAGAAGTTTGTTTTAAAGAAGATAAGCCTTAAGAAAATAAGACGGGAAAGTGGAAAGGTTTAATAAAACAGTGGAATTGTAAAAAAGCTATAAATCCTTTAGACATGAGATTTAGATAAGGAAAAAAAATGGGAAAACTAAATAGAGAAGAGTCATAGGAGGAAAATGCATTGGGTTTTAAAGACTATTTTAAAATCCTTTGAAAAGAAGCTGTAGACTAGGAGTTCACTGTGTGCAAATGTTCATCCCCAAGTGTTTACTGCTTTTCAGACATTGAATATTGATGTTACAGGCATCTTTGGTCTGATGCCAGACAGCAATTTTTATGTAACAGTCTCCATTATCTGGAGACTAACAACACAAAATAGGCACAGATACTTGTGGTTTATTAAAAATTGTTCTGCAAAGTGTAGCTATTAGTGCACTAGTAAATATTTGGTTTTCTTGTGATTATATCTCAAGGTTTGTAGATTTAAGAATAACGTAGTGCACTCTGAAGAGACACCAATGGTGATCACACAGTTATCCTCTGCAACAGGAGGAACCCAGCATGGCAGGATGACTTGAAGAGTTCAGTCATATCTTGAATTCCTGATTAGGACTGCCTTTGAAATGATTGCATGTTGTGGTGTTGTGAGGGTCCCCAGGATAAGGTGAGAGATGAGAATCTGACTCCAAGTTCTCAGAAGGCTGATTTATTACTTTATGATATTCTATTATATTAAAAGAAATTGTATACTAAAACTATATTAAAGAAAGAGAAAGGAGACATCAGAAGGTTAGAAAAGAATGATAATAAAAACCCATGACAGAGAGTCCGACACAGCTGGCTGTGATTGGTCATTAATTAAAAACAATTCACATGGAACCAATCAAAGATGCACCTGTTGGTAAGCAACCTCCAAACCACATTCCAAGCAAGCAGATAATTATGGTTTACATTTCTTTTCTGAGGCTTCTCAGGAGAAAAATCCCGGTGAAGGGATTTTTCAGAAAATATTGTGGTGACAATTGTATATTAAATAATGACATTTTTTTTCATAAAAGAGTCAATGACTGCACATGCACAAGCATACAAATGCACAGATTCAGTTTTTGAGCACCCATAACTCCCAGACATTATTTAGTTTTTCAGAAGTCCTGCATTCAAGCAATGTTTACAAAGGCACATTCTCAGCGTCCAGAGAAACACGGTTGGGCTGGAACCTGAAACCTCCTACTCTTACGATAAACCTGTGTTGAGAAAGTGCTGATCAGTGTTTCAATTTGTGTTTATTTTCACCATAAACCAGCTTTCTCTGTTCTGGACAGGCCGGCCGACGTGCAGCTGCGCTCTGGGCTTTACGGGGCCGCGCTGCGACCAGAGCGTGTGCGAGCGCTTCTGCCAGAACGGGGGCACCTGCAGTGTCACTGCTGGCAACCAGCCCTTCTGTGCCTGCCTGCCCGAGTACACAGGAGACAGGTGCCAGTACTGTAAGTAATCCCCTCAAATTATTCCATGTGGGTTGGTAGGAAAAGCTCCACACAGTGGAAGTTTAAACCCCGTGTGGGTAATTTTTTTTTTGTTTTTACGACGTTGTTAAATTTAGCCCCAGATTGTTCGCGCTGCTGAGGCAATGTCATCTGGTGCATTCAGGTGATCTTTGAGCAGATTTCTTCCCTTCTACATGGCTGAAGAAAGAGCTTTTTTAGCAATGATTTATGGTTATTTTCATGAATAAGCCGTAGAGTGGAGCGGTACAAGACAGATGACTTTGTCAGTAGCCATGAGATAATTGTGTTAAAATCTTCTACTACAACCTGTCATGTGTTTTGTTATGCTGGTAATGAATTGACACAGTTGGTTAAAGAACCTTCTTGTGTCCCTAATCTTTGCAGACAAAAAAGTGTTTTAAACTACTCCTTTACCTTTGTTTTCGATTCCTAACCCCAGCAAGCAGCAGTTTGAGGATAGCTTGGAGTTTCACAATGCTGTGTTCCTTCAGCTGGCTCAAAGATCACCCTGAGTATGGTTACTGCCCCATCCTGGTGTTGGAATTGTAAAGGATTTCTGAATCTTACTCTTGTTTAGTTCTCAGGACTTAGGTTCTGTCTTTTGTATCTGATTTTCAGCCTGTTTATTCATCCCACTGAGCCATCAGTCTCCTCATTGAGATCATTTCCTCAAGGTTTCTACGCCCTTAGAAAGGCTCTACTCACTTTCTACGATGTCCTCTAATTTTTCACTTCTTTAACAGAGGAGTAAGAAAAGTAGATTATCAACCAATAGACATTTTGCTCTTACTTCATTTATATTTCTTTTCTTGCCATGCTTTTGGTTTATTTCATTCTCTTTTCAGTAACCCAAGACATTTTAACATAATCTTAAATTTTTTTCATTTGGTTATTCATTTAAAAACAACAGTTTGTCTTCCCCATGTCTTTTCAAAAATGATGATTCACAAGCAACCTTCCTTAAGTTAGAACAAATTATTTTTACTGAGATCTGAATAATGTTTTTTAATCATTATTATTCTTTTTTCTGCTCCTGCTTTTCTTTGACTGTAACTTTCTAAAGGCAAGGACTGTCATAGCCTTGTTAGACTGTCATAGTGCTTGTCAGAGAACATTAAATGTGAAAGCTATCATCTCTCATATACCTTCAGTGAATTTCCTGAAGAAGGCTTGATTTAAGAAAAAAAAGGCTGGGAAATTAGCTGTTATAAAGGACTGGTTTAGAATTATCTACAATATAAACAAGTATTTAGTTTTAGAGAAAGGTCTGTCAGACAAGGAAAGGGATGGTGTGTATCTTAAATAGGATTTGTACTGAAGTAAACTGAATATATTTCCAGTTGGGAGACTATGAAATAAATTGAAACCTTTGAATGGAAAACCAGCAGTAATTGTGATTCTCTCCCCCTTAGTATTAAACAAACTGCATGAATCCACAAATAAGTATCTGCAAACACAATTGGGTATTTGAAAATAGTATAGCACATAAATCATGCACAGACAGACACACAGATTAAGGAAAAATATTTACTTGAGGCTTACCCAAAACCAAACAAATTGTTTCTAGTTGAATGCTTCTGCAAACATCCTTTTTTTTTTTTAAAGAGAA
This sequence comes from Molothrus aeneus, assembly GCF_037042795.1. Classification (NCBI taxonomy): domain Eukaryota; kingdom Metazoa; phylum Chordata; class Aves; order Passeriformes; family Icteridae; genus Molothrus; species Molothrus aeneus. The sequence goes on along the minus strand of NC_089652.1, from coordinate 33,771,721 downwards.
TTAATTTAAATGTAAATTCGGGAATTTAGGGGTACATTTTAAACAGTGCTTATTATCAGATTTGGATTGTCGGGGAAACTGCCACAATATAGAGACTCAGAGACATTGTAAAATACAAAATAAAATTAAGCTTTTGCTGATTTAAAACATAAATCTTATGGGGGAAAAATAAAGTCTTACAATCCTTTAGAGTACGTTTTGCTGCCCAATAAGTTTTGTGATATTATACCAGTCTACAGTTAATAATGTGTTTATAAAGCCATATCTGTTATTTTTTTTGCTTTATTCACACATGTGCAAGATGTTTTACTTTATTAATTACCTTCACTTTGTATGCCAGGTGGAATACATTAATATGGCATCATTGCAAAGATTGGTTGCCTCCCAGACATCTCTTTCAGTCTGTCTTTGCTGCGATTGAAGGTAGTTCATATGCAGAGGATGACACATGAATGTGTGTAGGTATTTTACTCCTGCTCCCAAGCTTAAAATATTATTAGTAGGGTTTTATGGCAGGGAGAAGACATTTGCTTGCAGTATTACCAGCTTGCAAAGACCTCATTTTCCCCACACTTATCGTCTCCAATTACCCAATGCAGAGTTTCTCCTGTGATTAGTTCACATAAGGGATAATAACCTAAATGAGTGCTCCGTGTCAAGGCACTGGCATGGCTGAAATAAATTTAAGTGACTGAATTTACATAGAATTCTACTAACACTGTGCATGTTATTAAATACACATAAATCTGATGTATTTGAATGTAGCTCCCTGTTTTAAATTCCAGAAAAAAGACACACAGAGTAGCTAAAGTTCATTTCTTGTATCATTTAAGGCCCAAACTACCTTAAAAATAGGAAACATTTTCATGCAGTTACAATCATTCAAAGTGGATATGGTGATCCCACAAGCTGTGACTTTCTCTGAAACTGAAATCCCTTTTTTTTAGGAGAAAAAAGAAATAATTTTCTGTAATTTCAACCCAAATGTAGCATAAACATTTTAGATACTTGATACTTTAGATACTTGACTATAGGAGTTTATGGTTGCAATCAATCCTAAAAACTAATAATTGTTTTGACATATGACCTTCCTACTCCTATGTATTTGTGTTTTGTGGTTTTGGATTTTTTTCTTTTTTAATTGTAATGTGCATGCAAACATATGGCCCTTGTACTGCACTTACATAAAATCACTCTCAATATTAGCTTTGAAACTGCAGTAGTTTTTGTTCCAAAAACAGGCCCCCTGCTGCAAATTGCCATTCCATACCTGGAACTGGGGAACAAGAAACAATGAACAACTTCATTTAGCATTTTTTAAGCCGCTCTTGTTGCTAATTCCTTAAGCAGCTGAGCCTAAAGCATGCATAGACAGTGGAGATATAAAATTAATATTCAAAGAGAAATAACTCCTCCAACAGCCATGCTCTGTCCCTCAGCAAAACTCTTCCAGCAGTACTCTCTCCTTGGAGAGGAGGAAAAGCAGCACAGAGTAACATCAGCAAAATGTGTTTCTGATTTTGAGATATCCTCAAGTGATGGCCAGAGAAGCTGTGGCTGCCCCATCCCTAGAAGTGTTCAGGGCCAGGCTGGATGAGGCTTGGAGCAGCCTGGGATAGTGGAAGGTGTCCCTGCCCATTAAGGAGCTTAAATAATGACTTTAAAGAAAAAAACAAATCATGAAATAAAGTTGTCACTACCACATAAATAAAAATCACCACAATGTTAGGATGCCAGTATTTTGTAGCCCTTGGAAGCTTCTTCAGTTAGGCAATTTGATTTTTTAAAAGGGATGAAAACTGAGACACTTACTGGTGGTTCTGAAGAGTCAAAGAATTTACTACTTGAAATCTCAGTCTTACTGGCATTTAAACAGTTAAATACCATAATGGGGTCTTGCACAGTCTGTGAAGCTTATGCCTCTTTGTAGTACTTTGTAGAACTTATGGATTATGTCTTTATATATTATTATTAGAACTTCATGAAATTTTAATATGTGGATAAATGAAAATAAAACTTAATTATTTCAAAATATCGTTTCAATTTCAGTTTAGCATAATGCTGTTAATGGTAATGTGAATGTATCAGAAGATTTTTATTCTGCCAACGTCCCATTAAATACATTAACATTACTCTGCTTTTCTCATCAGGAGTCTTTATATTATGTGGAATGATGCCATAAATGGTTAGACAACTAGAAAGGAAAAAAAAAACCTCTTATGAGTTTATACTTCCATTTCACTTCCCAGGATTACATTGTTAATATATTATATATCTGTTTATGGGGTATTCTCGATTCCTGTGGTTGCCAGTGAGTCGCCGGCTTCAGCTTCCATTTTGTTTTTACTACAGTACCTTTCAAAACATGAAAACAACTTATTATTTATTTCTATAATGCTCCTTAACGTCCTTTAGTAATTAGGTCTGGTGCTGTTTCAGATGTCTGCCACCACTACTGCGTGAACTCCGAGTCGTGCACGATTTCGGCCGACGGCCGCGTGGAATGCGTCTGCCCCGCGCGCTTCGAGGGCCCCAAGTGTGAGGTGGACAAGTGCACCCGCTGCCACGGGGGACACTGCATCACCAACAAGGACAGCAGTGACGTGGTGTGCAAGTGAGTGTGTGTGGGAAAGAGGTTTTGTTCCAAATCCCACATTTAACAGCACTTCGGCTGCGTTGTCCTTGACATCTCTCGCACCGTAGTTTGTGCCTGGAGTGGTCATGTCACATCAGTTCCTCTGTGTGGCTCCTGCCCGTACCAAACCAACTGCCTCCTGGCTTTCAAAACCAACTCATGGAGCACTCCTCACTGGAGGAAGCACAATATAACAGGAAACTGAATGGCTTTTCACTTGGAAACACTGAAATTAATCAAGCTAGCAATGGTGTTCTTCTATACTGTTGAAATTTCTTCATTGTTCTTCACTGTTGAAAATTCTGCATTATCTGTGACAGTGATAGAGACATACTAAATACTGTTGGAGGCATGGGTAACATGTGCTGCTCTATTGCTGAGCTATTTGTATTCTAATAGTTTATTTTCATTAAAAGAAAGATTAAATATATATTGTGCAATAATCTCACTGCCCGTGCTAACTTTTTAAACCAGAAACCTAGAATTCTTTCAATCAGTAGATCTTATAATAATACATTAAAATAGTGATTTTACAACGAAATGCTCAGATTTACTGAAATACTGATTACACTTTGCTTTTTGCCATTTTTTTTATTTTTTGACCATGGCAGTTGCACTAATGGAAAGATTGCCTCTACCTGTCAGCTGTGTGATGGCTACTGCTACAATGGTGGCACCTGTCAGCTGGACCCAGAGACAAATATACCTGTCTGTCTGTGAGTATCCTGCCTCCTGCAGATCATTATAATGCCTGTGTGACTACAAATAATAAAATTATTGTGCATGTGTCTGTATTTTTGGTCTCTCTAGCTGCTGGTTGCAGTTTCAACTTACACTGTTTGTTTTCTAGCTGTTTGTGTAACCTCATGCTTTGCATACCCTTTTGCAAAATGTGTGTTGAAATTTAGAAGTAAGGGCTCTATTGTGAATGCATATAGATACAAAGACACATCTTTGGAGACTTATAGTAATTTTAGGTCTGTTCAGGCATTTTTTTCTGGAATGGAAACTCGAGATTGCCTGTCCTGCTTCTCAGAGGTGGATTAAGTCTTTTTTCCTACAGAGATGGTCAGATTTGAAGGCAAAACCCTTCTCCTGATAGCTGGAGAATAGGAAAAATCATGCCAGTGTTATTTCCCTTATGGAGATATGCTCATGTATTTCATATTTCTGCCCTAACCTTCCCACTGCCCAGAGTATTGTGGCTGTTCTGGGGTGAGATTGTGCTCTCCCTCCTCTGTCATGGTCAAGAGAGTAATTCAGGGTGCTTTTCTTAAACTCAGACATAAAACGCAAAAGAAATTGGTATTTTCTAGCTTAGAAGTGAAATACTGTTGCAAGCAGAAAAGCCTACATTCTACTCCTCTCTTGAGATCTATGGTGTATCTTCTTTTTCAGCTGCTCAATATAAAATACTGAAGTAGTCACTGTAGCAAGAAATTAATTTCGTTCCTGCTCTCAGTTATTCTGAGCTACCTAGTCACACTCTTTTTATTTTATTTTTTTTAATTTATTTCCTAAAAATATTCATTTCACAACGGTCTTCCACTTCTCCAAGCAACCTGGAGCTCAGAGCCTCCTCCGGGCTGGAAGAGAGGTGTTGGAAGAGAATTGGACATGAGTGTCTCATTCCCTGGGTGACATGAGCAAATTATTGCCCGAAGGGATCTGGCACTACAACTTTGTGAATAAAGACACAGCCACTCTTTCATTTTGTTGATGCAGGTGATCTTGAAAGAGAGTTTTATTCAGACTCTCAAAGGAGTTTCATAAATGCCTAGATTTCGTTAGTCTGACCAGTGGAAGAGATGTGCCAAGGGTTCCTCCCTGTGAGAGCTGAAGCACTTCTGCTTGAGAAAAAGGACACACAATTGTAGTGGCACTACCACTGAAAAATTGTCAGTGTATGTTTGCAGGTGCAGGGCTGAAGATAATGTAATTTAGTTTTGCATGGTAGCCCTTATTAATTTGGAAATACTATTGATGCTTATTTTTCTCCTTTATTATTTTTTTCCTGTTTTTACCATTTTGCCTGTTATTTGTCCCTCCTTAAACGTCTTTAGTTGAGGACTAGAGACTGATAAATCCTGACAAAAGGAGAGTATCACAACTATCATATGTAAGGCCCAAATATGCTGACTAAGCCTGGTGATTCATTTGCTTAAACACCTAGAATGCTATTTTGGAAGCTTGTGACTTTTCATTAATTTTTTTCTTATAAAACTCTCATATTCTTTCTCAATTCACATGGAACACCATAGCATCTCAAGGAAAAAAAAAAAAGGTTTTGTTTTTAATTTGTGTGTGGATTTCCAATACATAAATGCAGCAGCATACACCAACACCACTAACAATGCCAAGAAAATGGCAATGACCATCTTTAAGACCATTGCAATCTGGATCAATCGATAGAAATGTACACCTGACAACAATACTCTGAGATCCCTTCAGGCAGCATAGGCCCATTGTTTTAAAAACTGTTTGATCATCACTCATGAGCAAACTTTTCAGTGTTGTCAGATGGACCTTCCATGAAAAGAAAATCTTGGTTTTGTCTTCTGTGGGTGTGTGCCCGTGTACGTGTGCGTGTCTTGCCGTCGTTGTGTATAACGCGTTTGAAATCTGTCCAGCACAAGGCAGAATATTTATGTAGGTCTATTTTACTGAAATTCTGCAGATGCTCTGTGGGGTTTAAAAGTCAGCGCTGTGACCAGAAAGTGAACCCTTGTGATTACTACTGTCAGAATGAGGGAATTTGCACTTTAACCACGTTTAATGAACCGAGATGCAAGTAGGTTTAACCTTCCACTTAATGCTGCACATTCTGTGACATCATTCCAGGCCACGGTTCATTGGTTCAAGTCATGCACATTCACATACATTTCACAATATATACTTAATCTGGGGGACCATTTCTATAATACACACTTACCCTTTGAGAGTTGCACTGATGAGTATATTTAAAAATACATTTGGAGTGTGTGTATCATCAGAGGAAGAAATAAAAGGCTTTATTTTACTGAATAAATTGGGAAAAAACTGAAAATGCCGCTTGGCCTGTATTGCTCATGTTTTGAGATATTTTACCAAGTTAATTCTACATAGCATAAAGTTTAGTGAGCAGTAATATTGCACATGTTCTGTAGTCTGACTTCCTATTTCTTATCTGAACAGGGAAGGGAACAAAACAGCTATTTAGGTGCTACTTCGGGAATGAAGCTTGTATTTATAAGTCTTGTTAATTTTTATAGAAATTTTATAGAAACTATTAAACAAAAATATATGGGCTACATCATAATGTTGACTCTCTGGTTAAAAAGAAAATTACATTTGTATGCTCTACTTCTCTAAAGGATTTTAGGTCTGTTTCTTAAAGAGAAAATTTTAATCTTCATCAGGAAAAGAAACAACCATAGTCTTTAAAAATCCTGTAAGGCAGATGTCCAGAGAGATACAAAACACCTGTCAGATGAACAAGCATCACTCAGTGGTTGTGATGCAAAAGTCAGTAGTGAAATCATGAACCAAAGACCTAGACGTGGGAGAAAATGTGAAATTCACACAGATTTAAACTTCTCTCAGTGAATGGCTTATGGAAACACAGAATGCTGTGGGGATGTGATGTGGGTGTCTGGTGAGTAGCAAAGACAGTGACTGCTTAGGGTGAATAATCTAATTTTTTGTTTAAACATGGTCTCAGTTGTTTTGTCAATGTTCTCATGCAATGAAACTCTCTGGCTCGAGGTACCATAAATCCATTGGAAACAAAATTAATTTCCTAACTACCACTTCTTAGAGTTGGAAAAGCATGGAGTGGTCAGCAGAGTGTGGGACAGGGGTGCTTGGAACTTTTTGTATCTCCTTGTATCATGCTTGTGTTTTCAGAATCATGCAGCCCTAAGAACAACATACCGCTGCCTACAAAGTCACACATTGGATGTATCTTTTGTGCTTTTTCTCTCAAATGCTCCATGAGCCATTTGTCCACAGGTCAATGTTTTTCTAAACCAGCCTTTAATTGGGGAGTGGGTGATTTTTAGAAGAAATAGGAGATGCCTGGATTTATTGTCATTCAGCAGGAGCTCTGCTCTCTCTCACAGTCAGCGTCAGTTGAGAATGCAAACTTTACACATAATCATGCCCTTATTATCATTCAGTAAAGACAATAGAGAATAAGATTTAGCAGTTCCAAAGGGAAATCCTAAAGCCATAATTATAGAACAACTCTAAGCCTGTAAGAACAGACTCTCAACAGCCTGCACAGCTAGCACACATTTTTATTTTATCTTCCTGTCTCAAGGTGTCTTTTTAATGATGAATGCACTAAATGACCTAAATATCACTTGTACTCTGGAAGGAGGAGTTGTGGTTTTCACCTCACCATTTTAGGAATGAATTAAGGCCTTGCTGCGGCTTCATATAAGCCACCAAAAAAAAGAAGGTTTTATGAAGACTATTGCCAGTTTTAGTGAAGGCTCTGTCATGGTTTCAAATATGCAGAATGTGCTGTGATTTCTCTTTGGACTTCTATGCAATCTAGAATATTAATTCTTCACATTATTTTTAGGTATGTGATGATTGTTATTCCCCCTCTGCCCCACATAATTGTTCTTGCTCAGATACAAAGGTTGTGAGAGAATTTCAGAATGTTAAAATTTGGGATAATGACCTTTTCTGAAAAATGTTCCACTTAGGGTGTCTTAAAGTAGCATAATCTTGTGTATAATTAGTGCCATTCTAGTATTTCCCCACTACATTTTCAAGGATGTCTTTAGTACTGCCCACTAATGGGTGGGGTCTGTGTGTGATGTGCATAACAGGAGAAGCATGTGAGATATGCCTGAATTGCCCCAGTAATTCACAAATCAGTTGAAAAAAAAGAATGATCAGGAGATCAGATTCATATGGGAAATAATCAAGAAATGCTTTTTCTGTGTATTTCGCAAACTGTTCATTCCATCTGTTCTATCAGTCTGTCTTTAAATAAATACCTTTAATTATGTCTTTGTTTCCTTCTCACTAATTAGCCACCTGTATATTCACTCCTTCAAGAGAAGCAGGGTTTAGAGAGAGATTACACCTTGTATGATACCATGGAGAAGAGAACTGGAAAGAATTGAAACTTTCAAGTACTCCAGAGTGGCTCTGGTTGTTGAATGGGCAGGGCTTTCATTACAGAATATTTAGCACAGAATATTGCTCTCTCTCAGCTTTGTTTCTTTTATACCTTCATCATAGCTATATATTGCTAGAATTCCATTTTTTTTTTTGTATTACTATTGGTATTTGTACCTGCACATGGATGTGTTCTATAATAATTACCTAAGAATAAATGTGATCAAATCATAACCCCCTTACACAACCCCCTGAGGCATTCTAGAAGTATAAAAATCAGAAGCCAAAGTACAGCATTGTGTTAGTTGCCTGTGGCTGGATGTGCTAACTGTTCAGAGGGATTCAAGTGTGTGTTGTATTTCAATATTAGAACAAACATCAGTTCCTCTGTAGTGAAGAACAAGTCATCCTGGGGAGTTAATGAGAAGGCACAGACCACAGACCATGCAGGAGCTTGGAAGAAAGCCTGAGTTTGGTAACAGAGGAAACTGAAAAGTAAAGGGTGGAGAAAGAATAAATAATTTCATTTCGTAATAGGTAATTTTGGTCATGTAACAGATTAAGGACTGTGAACAACTGGGGAGAGAGCAAGTTGTGGAATTACCTAAAACTGATAACAAAGTTTGAACTTGGAAGCACAGACATGGAGAAATTAGGAAAAACAGCTCCTGCAGGAGTGAAACAAGCAGTAGAGCTGCTCTTACAGAATCCTGGGATGGTTTTGGTTGGAAGGGACCTTAAAGCTCATCTTGTTCCAGCCCCCCTGCCACAGGCAGGGACACTTTCCACTAGAACAGGCTGCTCAGAGCCCACCCAGCCTGGCCTGGACATTCCAGGGATGGGGCAGCCACAGCTGCTCTGGGAAACCTGGTCCAATATTGCCAGGTTGCTCTTGCCAGCTTTATAGCCAGGAGGCTGGAGAGAGGCACTGTGTGAGGGGAGAGTGTGGGGGTGAGCACCTGAGTGTGTGTGTGTGTGTGTGTTTAGGTCCCAGAATTCAGGAATAACAGAGTGCATTCCTCTTTATGGAGGAGCTCCCCTGCAGCTCAAGTGCTTCCTGTGATGCTGGGCCTTCCTCCTGACATTCCTCTACTGTTGAAAAATCTTCCCATATGAGCAGTTTTTATGTAAGTGCACATGCAGCTGTACAAGTGCTACATATACACACAGGTTTATAATAAATAAACTCATCATTAAACCAAACCTCTGCTCAAAAAACGTTCAGGTACATCCATGGTCCAGTTATGGACAAATAAGGGACTACAGCCTGCGGTCCCTGACTGGCATTTTCTGGAGGCTGAGTAGAAAAAGCCTCTGTGGTGTAGAACAGTCACAGGATTGAAAAGCCTGCCTAAGAGAAGGCCCTGGTAACCCTGAGAGGCAGCAAAATCCAGGAAATTTTTTCAAGTATCCTGCAATAAATGCTTTCCATATGATTTCCTGGGGTATATTTAATGAGCTCCCCAATTGCAATTGCAACAGGAATGTCACAGCATTCTGCCAGTCCTTTGAGAGCTTTCTTTTTCAACTAAAAATATCTTTGTTATAAATATCTTGAAACTGAATGTAATCCGCAGGTTATACCTTTGTATGATAAAGGATCTTTTATCCACTTTGTACCACAAACTAGTAGTAGCTCAAGAACCAAATGAAAACAGGTGTTTGAAGAGTGGTTGTCAGAGGAGGAAATGTTAAGATCTTGGAAAAGAGGAATATGTATCTTTTTCATGGAGCATTTACTAACTAGGCTGTAATGCAGATATCCTTTGTCCACGAGTTTAAAATTGTTCAGATAAAACTTGTATTTTATATATATATATATATATATATATATATATATATATATATATATATATATATATATATATATATTTGCTGCTGTGTATCACTGCTTGGGAAAAACATGCTTGGGTTTTTAACTGCCTACTTACCCAGTCTTTTCTCATCTTTTCTTTTTAGTTTTACCATCTCAACCTCTTTTGTTTTATTGCTCAGAGTAATTTCAGCTACAGTAGTAGTCACCTGTACATGCTTTTATATATTTTCTGTTATTATTTTTAGTATTTGTATGGCTTCTGTACTGTATACATATTGCTAATTGCATGGTGGTTAAAGACTCTCAGTTCCTTCTTTTTCTTACCTTGGGATGAGTGAGGCTGAGTGGCACTTGGAAGCTCTTCCTTACAGTGAGCATCATGCAGCTGTGAATAATCCTTTGTACATAGTAATCTCATGCCCAAATTAAAATTAATTTTTTAAATCACTTTTTTTTCCCCACATATATTTTGACTAAATTTCAGTGGTTTTTTGATCATCCTGAAAAGAAATTTTTTATTGTTTTGCTTGCTTTTGAATGATGTTATTGTCCTATTCTGAATGTATTGGATTGCAAGGTAATTTGTATTTCATTTTCAGGTAGCAAGTATAAATTTCGTATCCCTTAGCTTCTACATTATTTTCTTTCTATGATGTTGAGGAATGCTCATTAGACAAAACTACTAAAATGTGGTTTTTTCACGTTTAAAATGATCATGGAAAAGCTGCTACTTGAAAATAATGAAAAGCTACAGTAGAGGGGAAGCTGCAGAATGTGCAATTATCGATCAGCCCTGGGTTGGGACTTGTCTTTGTTATAAAAGTGCTTTAATTTAGAGAGTTAATCAGTGGATTTAACTTTATTATATCAGCTCCCTGTATGAACAATGCATATCTTCAGAAGTATTCCTAAATTTATTATAAGGAACAGATTAATTATTTGGTTTAGTGCAAGGCTTTTATCATCCTCTGGCATCCTAGAGCTTTGGGGAAAAGGGAATTTTGATTTCTCTCTTTCAATGCAATTTAATGTAGATAGTAAATAACTGTAATCCAGATGTTTCCTTGTCTTATAGTTTTAATATTAATGATAAGACAAGTTCAAGTGAAATTTTAATGTTGAGTGTTCTTAAAATAGTGAGGCTAGATACTTTCATTAGGATGTTTTAGAATATATTGCTAATGTCAAGACCAAAGTTAAAAAAAATACTTTTTATAATGAAGAAATATCATTTATAGCTAAGAAACATTTTCAGTTCCCCTTCCACCTCTGTTTTGTAAGGACTGTTCCACAGTTTCTTGTACACCTCAGACTAATCTTTCAATGTTGTTGTCATTTTTGGATCTGCACTGGTGTATTGAGTTGGAGAACAGTTATCTACAAAAGCACTTTTAACTGCATGTTATGCCATCTGTATTATATTTTTATGATAATGCCTGTGGCACAAAGGGGGAGAAAAAAGGAGAAACAAACTTTTTTAAAAATTGCACCAAAATTAGCTCTTTTTTTACTGTTTTTTTTTCTATTTATTCAGTCATTTCGTAGTCAAATGGTCAAGTACATGAATAATGGAGTTTAGAAAGTTTGCTCACACTGACCTGTAAGGGTTATACAGAAATACACAAGAGAGACATTTTCTGTCATGAATGGACTCTGTAATAACAGCATGATCAGAAATGTAAATATCTCCAGTCTAAACATTCCTCACTCCAAGTGCAATACCTTCATGACCTCAATTGAAAGTTTTTTAAAACATCTCTCTTTACAATGCTATTTCCTCAAAATAGATAATTCCCATGGCACAGGCATTTAGTACCTCAGAGCCACTTCCCAAGCACTCATCTCTTTATAAATGTGGAACTCAATTGTTGCAGAGAGAGCTGCAGCAGTTTTATTAATGACCTTGGCAGCAGAATGCGTGCAACCTTTATTTTTTACTTTTACTCACTCTCAGTTTTCATATGGGCATCCCCTGTGGAACTGCTGCCCTTTGATCTCTCTCTGGTTCTGCTGGGAGCTGGAGATTTGCACCTGAGATGTTCTCTGCACCACTCAGCTGACTCCAGCCTGTCCTTCACTGTCAGCTTCCCCATCTGTTTCCATCTGTATTTGTCTGGGAGTGACTCAAATCAGGCATTTCCACTGTTCTCTCTCCTGAGTTTGTGATGATGTGAACATCTTTGATGAAACAAAGTGGCTTTATGTGGTTCTGCTTCGTTAATGCCTTTTAGTTTGCTCATAGTGTGACCATGTTCACAGGGGTCTGAAGATGAGGGAAGAGATGAGGATCTGACTCCATGTTTCAGAAGGCTTGATTTATTATTTTATGATATATATTACATTAAAACTATACTAAAAGAATAGAAGAAAGGATGTCATCAGAAGGCAAGCTAAGAATAGAAAAAGAAAGAATGATAACAAAGGTTTGTGTCTCAGACAGAGAGTCTGAGCCAGCCAGACTGTGATTGGCCATTAATTAGAAACAACCACATGAGACCAATCCCAGATGCACCTGTTGCATTCCACAGCAGCAGATAACCATTGGTTACATTTTGTTCCTGAGGCCTCTCAGCTTCTCAGGAGAAAAACTCCTAAGAAAAGGATTCTTCATAAAAGATGTCTGTGACAGTATGCAAATGTCCTGGCTGACCATACAGCCCTTGAAAATGGCACAGAACAGCTCCTGGTACCAAAGAGTTTGGGAAAGGACAAACCACTGCACATCCAACTCAAGCAGGAGTCAGTTCCCATGCTAGGAACTGAGCAGTCTGAATTTAGATGTCCTGACACCAGAAAATGCTGTTATTAAGAGCAATTTCTCTCTGCAGACAACTAAAACTGGTGGAGATCTGCTCATTTCCCATCTTCCTGCATGAACAGTTGTCCATGTCCCAGCCCCATCATTATTCATGTGCCTGCTCAAGGCTGATTTGCTGTGTCAAATTCCCTTGCAGAAAACATCCCTTTCCCCTGGGCTTAATTCCTTTTTCTCCTCTGTCTGCACAAGACAAGCCTTTACACCTTGCTGGACCATCAAAGGGCAGTCATTTCCCCTCAAAGTGCAGAAGGAAATGACTGACATCCTTCCAGCTTCAGTCTCTTTAAAGTTTATTGGAGAAAGCAAGCATTTGGAAAAAAAAAATTAAAATATAGTGGCAACTAACAATGTTTTTATGAGAATTCTGTCAAATGCCTCAGGTGTTTCAATATTGCTGATTTTTTGCAATTAGAATGACAAGATAGGTAAAGAATTTCTAATATTTTTGCCTTATTTTTTCCTCTGTTTACTGCATATCTAGCTGTAGGATTTTTTTCTTCAACAGCTGTTTTGATATCTTGTCTGCTATAAGGTTTTGAAGAATGTAATTGTACATTATACAATTTTCTCATGAGCTTGTACTTGAATGCTTCATGGTGATCCTTTTGCTAGTCTCACTATCTTATGTTCTCTAAACTGTTTTTATGACAAATTTATCATAATGATTTTATATACAGTGGAAGCATTTGAAACATTTAATATAAGAATTTAGTTGCAAAGTTAGATATATCTAACTCAAAAATATTTCTTTTCCCTTCACTAGTGTATTATTAAATGCAAATTGCCTGTCATCACAAGTTTTAATTGCATGAGCTGAATCCTGATCAGGAATGATGCAAAATATTCAGGAAGAAATAGAAAGACTTTGTTTCATGTTTGTCATGTGCCAACAGCTCGGAGCTGAGTAGAATATTCTAAGTATAAAGATATATAATGTTTCTCTACAAGAATGGAGACCCTTATTTTGCAGCTGTATGTTGAAAATTGATATTTTTAAAAAGCAAATTCCTTGAACAGTATCTTAGTAAGGTAAGCTGTCAGTGCAAGCATTTTTTTCTTACATAATTGCTAAAGAGAGATCTGGAAAGAAAAAGGAACAGATGCATCTTTTGAAAGATTAAAGTTGTGTTCCCTGTGACTTGCAGTGTGCTGAAGTGATGGTAAGCAGGTGGAAAAGTCAGTTGGGTTCAGTTATAAAATATATCATTGTGAAGCATGTGTGTAATTAGGAATTGGGGGTTCTTTGCAGTGAGGAAACCTAAGTGTGTATTTGCCATATTTATTTAAGTAAGCAAACTTATTTCAATGAACATGAAGAACTTCTAAATTATAATGCAATTTAGCTAGTGTGTGACAATATGTGAATCAACTAGCAATAATAATCAATATATTTAAAAAATCAATAATGCTTCTAAAGACCCTCTGCAGAGCTTAAGCACTTTCATAGTGTATCCTACCAAAAATTAAATTAACTTTCCAAAAGACGTTCAAGCTTAATATGAAACCCAGTAAAGAAATTTATCTGAATGTCAGGTTGTGCTGGAAGAGGTTTAGGAGCAAGGAGAGAAACGAGCCAGTCTTCTGCAGTGATCTGCAAGGACAGAAGAGAGCCCAAAGCATCTCCAGCACAGCTGCCCAGGGCTCCTCCCTGAGAATGGCATTGCTTTTGTCTAGAATGTTTGGTGTCTTTCCAAAACTTCTTTTATTATAGAGCAACATCAGTTGTTAAGCATAACCAGCTGTAAACTTTGCAATTTATGAAATCCTTAGGAAGGCATCAGATAGCAGTAGTTCTTGGAACTGAATGAGGGTAACGCTCTATTGCACCTCCCTAAAGATAACTAATGTTGAAATTCATGAATAATTCAAAAAGACTTAGAAAAAACATGATTCATTGCACAATATGCAACAGAGACAGATGAAAAGTGACTACTTCCTGCCATTTCCACAAGGAGACTTTGAGGGTCTGTAGTAAACTTAATCATATTTACAACAGGTTGAATAAGCAATTGAATTTCTTTCAGGTATTTGTTTCTGTTTTTGATGGATTTGCTGAGTCTGCTTCCATGGACTCCTTGTGTTTCCTTGTGTGCATGGAGAGTGTTCTGAATCCCAGCTGAGGAACTATTTGCATATTGATATTCACACAAGGAAATTAGAGCAGAATAGCTGTGAATAATCCAGGCACCTGGCTCCTGGAACACATATTCTGAATATAAATAGTATTTAGGGCTTTCTGAGGGCAGGAGATGCTCCTGTCCCTTTAGGACAACTCTTTATTCTTTGACTCTCAGGCCTGCTTACACACACACATACATGTGGCTATATTTCTGCAAATAAACACGTGTTTATGAAATTCAAGGTTTCAAAAGTTAAAATGCCAATATACCTTTGATTAAACTTGTTTTATTATTTGAGAAGTTAGAAAAGAACTCTGGAATTAAAGTTGTAGTGATAATTACAGGAATCAAACACACAAAGGTGTAGGTTTAAACTAAATCCCCGCTCTGAGTGTTGTCATTGCTGTGGCAGGGTCCTGCTGACTCCTTTCATGAGGATTCTTGTTGGTTTTGTAGAAGCACTGCTGTGGTTCAAGTAGCTCTTGAGAAGGTGCTGGTGGTCTCTTTCATGGGTTGCTGTGTTAATAGGTGACATTTATTAACTTCCCCATCGTAATTGGATCCTTTCAGGTGTTCAGCCAACTGGTCAGGCACACAGTGTGAGAGGCCAGCTCCCAAAAGCAGCAAGTCTGACAACATCAGCACCAGTAAGTATTTCCACTCACTGCTGTCACTTGGCAAATTTGGCTCCCTTTAGAAATCTAAGCCTTGTGCTATCTTAAAACATGAGTTTATGCAATGAAAAATGCTCATTACTGGTATCTTTTTCTTTAAAAAAAAAAGTAGATATTCTAGACTTTTAGATTGCCACTTGGTGTTGCACAAGGCAGTTCTTAGGCCTTGCACTGCCTGCTCCAAGGGCTAGCTGCACTTTTCTTAAGGAAAGAATATCCAGTGACAAGCATTTGGCCATATCAGCCCTGTGCAGGGAGCTAGTGGGAGACCTCTGACCATTTAAATCCTACTGAAAGCATCAAAAATAGAGCTGTAAGTAGTGCATAACTTTTGTATTGGCCATCTGCAGAGGGCTGAGTTTTACCTACTGTGAAAATCATCCCAAAGTAAGAATAGCTCCTGCTGAATGTTTTTAAACACCTCTGAAAGCATAAAAGGATGGCATTGCTGCAGTATTGGCATCTGAAAGTGGCCAAGGCTGCCTGCAGAGTGCTGAGTGTGCTGCTGGTGCCCTGCTGTACCTGCCCTGCTCACATTTAGCCCAAGTGGAGCAGCACAATGAGCTGCCTGCTATTCAGGTCAGCCTTGTGGTTAGATGAAACTTTTCAGGGCTTTTTTCTGAAATGTTTACATGCCAAGCCAAAATTAACTTTTTTTTTTTTTCTTTTGGCACGTAGGTAGAACTTAAGGCAGTTATTTATCAAATGTTTTCTTTAAAAAGCCTTGTTGTAATATCCTTTACATGCTGAATCTTCATAAGCTGAAGTGAACTCAGGATGCTTCAAGTTTTTATTCAGTACTTCATTCTGTGTATCTGACAATCTGACTTGGCTTTCAGGCAGAAAGCCTTCAGGCAGAATTCAAAGCCTGAATTCAGTTCTCAATTCTTTATTTAGACTGTGGTTAATGTAGAGTAGACACTGCCAGCAGCTTATTTTTTTAATAAATCAATAAATGTTGTCAGTGAAACAACCAGCAATATTTTTGTTTTCCACCAGTTAAGGATTGTGATATTAAAGAAAATACATGCCTCTCCACACTGGCTTTATGCTGAATTCCTGCTTTTATAAGTCCTGTATTTATAACATAAAATTATTTGTTGCATGTATTTCTTTACGAGCAGATACTTAAAGCAAGGCTCAGAAATAAGGGTACAGTTACTGACCTTATTTTTGCAGATACTCTCATTTCAGTGAAATCATCTGCCAAAATAATGTGAAGCCCATTTTGTTCTTCCCTGTTCCCTCCTCTCCTTTAACATTGCTGTCTGATCTGTGCACTGTTTTTCTGCTGCATTAAGCATTATTGTAGTTTTTGTGATTGCCTATATCAACATAACAAAATTGTTGGCTCTCGAGTACAATGCAGTAAAATGCAGCAAAATGCAGGAATGCACCAACCATCTAGAAATGAAGATTGCTGGCTGCTTTTTATTTTTCCACAAATAAAGATAATAGATACCTATAAATAGTAATTAATTCTTCAACCAGAGCTAGGCCTACTGGATATTTTAGATTAATAATTGCATGACCTAAGCTGCTGAAGATCCTGGCCGTGCCAGTCCAGTCCAAATTGTTTGGCAATTCCAGATTTTCATGGACCGCTGCTGCAAATGAGGGCAGGGAATTAATCCAAATTATATTGGTATCCAAAAAGAGGGAACTCCTGATTTGTCCATAAAAGTACTTGTGTGTACACTATTAACTGTAATGAAGTTTTTTATTGATCAGCATTAAAATCTCAAATTGATGAGTGAAGCTCATCATATGAAATTGCATTGTTGGCATGGGAAATTATTCTCTTTTAATTAATTTAACTGTTTTACAGCTGTGAAGCCATGATTATTCAATGGTATTTCCTTCTGTTTTAGGAAGCATAGCAATCATTGTTCCTCTTGTTCTACTGGTGACTTTGATCACTACTCTTGTAATTGGACTATTTCTTTGCAAAAGAAAACGAAGGTAAGTGATTTTATATTGAAGTTATTGTATTATGAAGTTAAAAAATAAATAAATCTTTCAAGTATTTTCATCTTTCTGATATACAAAAACTCACTTTATGTGAGAAACAAAAATGCAACAAATGACCCAAGACTTGTTTCTGGAGGCAGCAAATCAGTTACGTTTTGGTTCTTGCTGGAGCAACCACATCTGTTATTGATACTTAAGTTCCTCATGCAGTAGTTGCAAAAATTTTAGTTCTTACCCACTTTGCTCAGTCCTGACAAGACTGTATAAGTGTTAATAACTTTATCCAGAGACTTAGAGAACTTAACAGAATTAATATATTTCATTGAAACCACATACTCAAATTTTGAGTATTGTTTACACCTTCAAGTTATATTGAAGATGCAAGCAATTCTCAAAATATTTACTGTAGAGTCCCCAGCCCTTTCCTTACTACATGTTCCTTTAGTATCTTGCACAGGAAGATAAATTCCAGCACTGAGTAGGGAATATTTTGTTCTCTTGAATTTAGCTGCCTTGGAGCTGATAATGAGCTTGAGTTTGACATTTTGACTTTGGGCATTTCTTCCCAGGCCATGTTTGGTGGCCAGGGGAGGCAGGAGTGTTTCTGCTGTATGAGACACCTGAGAGAGCTGCTGCCCTTCACATGTTCAAAGAACATCATGTTGATGGTGCTGCTGTAGATTTAGCAAGGGAAGATTCCTGGCAATAAGGACATGGCCCACTAGGGAAGGCAGAGTGGGAATCAGAGAGCAAACCATTTACTTCAGGCCTGTAGCTGTCCTGCTTGCTGGCCTTGAGCAGCTGTCTTCCTTTCTCCTGGGCCTTGTTGCCCCACATCTGAAACCAAGATAATGTCTCTTTGTTAAGTCCTTTAAAAATAAGTGATGACTCTGCTGTTTCTGCAAATGTGGCCGTTTATGAGGCTATTTCAGTTCTCTAGGCTAAAAGAATCTTTTAAGTTACTATGATCTAGCATCACATGCAGCATCTCTCCCCTGCAAACTCTACTGTAAACTTGTGAGCATCAATTTTTAAAACCTTTTTTGTAAAGCCAATAAGATAAATACATCTCCTGACCATACTGCTAGTAATGCTGACCCTGCCAGAGTCCATGGATGTCATTATGTGCTGCTGCACCTAAAATGCCAAGTTTAGTGATAGCCAAATCCTGAAACCAGTTGCTGCTCTGTAAATTATTTAGGTTACTGAGAATCACTTGTTAAATAATAGATTTTCACTGGAGAAATAGAACTAGCCTCAATAAAGGGCTTTCTTCTTAAAATTATATTTGAAAATGTATTTTAGAGTTATTTTATCTCTTCAGAGAAGACTGTCAAGTATTAAACTAGGTGTAGCTGTTCAACACTCGCATGCTACTGTTAAGTGCCTATTTTAGGAAATATTTTTTCAATGACATTTCTGAAAAATACAGATCATTTAGTATATTGGATTTCAGATACTGACTGCATCTTACTCAGCCAACAAGAGGACTCGACTGTTATCATCCTGACTGTGACCTCCCTATTATTCCCTTGTAATTCTAGAGAACATATTGCACTGGGAAAAAATTACCCTCTTGAGGTTATTTCAATTGCTTGGGCTGAAATCACCTCCTTAGCTGAAAGAAATGAATTCAGCAACAGAAACAATTCAACTCAATCACTTATCTTTACTGATACCTAATTCAAGGTTAAAAATAAGGCTCTGTCTTTTATTAAAGCTTGAAAGAAAATTCAAGTTGAACCTCAGTGTTCCAATCACCACTGGCAGGCAATGCAAACTGGAACGAGGAGAAGTTCATACATTTTTAATGCATCCTGATGGAACCATTCGCTTGTCCTCAGTTTACAGCTGACTTTGTGCAACTGGTTTGAAACAAAAGTGAAATGAATGAGCAATGGGACATGACTCATATTCTCTTTGTCTTCATTCCTGCAGGGAATTGGCAATGACTTTGCAAGGCTTTCCTTGGAAGTGAGGGAAATCTGGAAATAACTGGAGGAAGTCAGGGTTGTAGACAGCGAGTTAGTGCTTTGTATGGATTCATACCACTACAGCCAAACTGAGAAAAACAATAAAACTCTGTTTCCAGCTTCTGTATCTATCTATACATAGAATCAGATTGCTACTTTGCTTGGAAAATTGAAGGATTTTATGATTGTCTCTGTAGGAAATGCTTTTTCATCCCATTGATCTTAGAGATTAAAGAGAAACAAAATACCCAACAGTTCACTATCTTCTTTTTTTTTTTTTTTTGTATGTTTATGCATTACAGGACAAAAACTATCAGAAGACAACCCATGATAAATGGAGGACTCAATGTAGAAATTGGCAATCCATCATATAACATGTATGAGGTGGGCCATGACCACAGTGAAGGTGGTCTTTTAGCCTCAGATTTTACCCTAAATGCAGAAAAGGTAATTTCTTTTCTCTTTCTAGTGGCAAAGCCATTTTATGTCTTGCAAAGGTTTTGTCTTTAAGTGTAACGAATAGAAATGTAGAACAATGACATTTAGATTTAGTTAATGAACATAAAGCCAAGTTAGATGTCATTAGAATAAATGTCATGTATATATTAACAGCTGTTTTGTAGTCTGATGCCGTCTGATGGTCATTTTTCCTAGTGCCCGTATTTGATCAAAATAGAGTTTGAAATTAACTACAAAATGATTGGGTTTTTTTTTTAATCAAGGCAGACATGTCTATGAGCTGGCAAACCACAGCCTAGTGGCAAATATTTAAAATTGGAAGCACATTATTGTCCAGCCCCTGTCTGAAGCACCAAAGAGTGCTTGCGTGCATGCAAGACTAACTTATTCCACATGTGAAAACTTGCCAAGGCACAAGGAGCCGGGATCCCTGACGGGGCAGATAGATTAAATGTTTGCACAAAGCTAGTAAGTATTATCGTTTCCTTGTGAGAGATGCTGTCAGTCCTGCAGCAGCAGTGCAGTGATTGAAGTGCCTGAGTGATGTGACACGGGATGAGCGGGGTAATGCCGCGCTATCTCTCCCAGAGCTCCGTAATCGGGCACACACCAAAGGGCAGCCATCACTCCCTGGCATTTCTGACAAAGCAATAACAGGATTACTGATAGCTCTAGCAATGTCACCACTGCATCACACAGGCAGTGTGCTCAGTGCAGGAGGTAAGCTGAAAATGGAGTTACTCACTGGAGGCAGAGTGGCTGAGCCAATGCTTATTGTGAGGTCTGGCCCTAATCCTCAGTGGAAAATGGTCGGAAAGTGCTGAATTTTATTCTCGTGTTGAATGTTAGTTTTTCATGCTGAGGATTGCCTGGAAGGAGGTTTTTATAAATGTAGATCACTCTAAAATAATGTTTTTAGTTGGTGCCCTGTTTATTTAACAGTGCTGATTAGTACACGTGGAAAATGCTCTATTAGCACAGAAACTGAAATTTTCTGTTTATACAGGCCAGATACATAGGGGGAGGGTCCACTGCATTCAAGCTTCCCCACACAGCTCCATCAATCTACCTAAACTCTGACTTGAAAGGACCACTATCAACAGGGGTGAGAAATGATGATCCAAGTCCATTCCATTCCACCACAGCCCCTTTCTAAAGAAAGTTTGTCTGTCATTTTTGAGTAGAGGCATTTTCTGTTTGGTTTTAATTTTGTTTTTCTTCTTTTACTGGAATGAAGAATGACATTAAATAATACATTTTCTATTTGAAATAAAGGGTCCCCCTCTGCATACAAAATTTCATCTGTACCCATCATCGTGACATTATCTAAAACTGCAAATGTCTTTGTAAAGGAACAAAAACTAATAAGCAATGTGATGCTTTGCCATATTATAAGTTATTATATAAGTTTAGCATGGTCACCACAGCCATTTATCCTGATATATTTTAAGTTTGTATGTAATTACAGGCATTTAGTGAAGTTTATCAAACTGAAAGATAATCCCAAATAATGGAAACAAGTGATTTTATTTTAGAGGAATTTGATGCACATAAAAATTAACAATTTCCTTCAGTATTTGCAAAGCATGTTATAATTGTTCAGATTTCAATGGATTTTATCATAAAAGAGCTCCTTCTAAACATCTGATTTTTTTACTACAACTTAGCATGAGGTTTGCAAACATAAAGATTTAAGATACAAAAGGGACATCAATATGACATTCATTTTCATGTGCCTCAATATATATCCATTTTTTGTGCCATTCACGTTCTTGCATGACTGTAATTTGTTGTATTTGGAAATTTAATAATTGTTATGGGGTGTGTTCTTTTCTGGATGGATGGAGCACAGAACCCTGGATGATGAAAGCCAGAATATTCACCCATCTTTAACTTTTTCTCCTAAATTCTGGTCACTCCAGCTTCTTTCTGTACCTCACTGTACTGCCTTGTACAATCAGTACCACTCACAGAGGGATCATGAGGCAGACCCTACTATTATATATAATTTTAATAAGTCAATAAGGCACTACATAGATGCAAAGCATCTCTGTTCTGTTGTGGTTATCGTCCTTAATAATGATGGCCAATGGAGTAAAAAAGTCTTGACAATTGAAAGATTTTCTCATTATAAATTTCTCATTATAATCATGACCACAAAAGTAAAGATCTGTGGGGACAGACAGGTAGAACTGAGAGTAGCTCTTTTTAATTTTTTTTCTTTTTTTTTTTAATTAAATAAATTTGGCTCCCCTTGTTCTGTCTCCATTCCAGGAAAGTCTGGACCACAAAGCTTTTCATCACTTTTTCATCTGTAATAGATGGAATGGGCAGCTTTTAATTCATTAACTGAGCAGCTGCTGTAGCTATCCAGCCTGAGGAGTATCTTAATCCTGGGCTCAGAAACAGAGTTGAGCAACAAGGAAAGGAAGAACTAAGACTTAAAGTCACTTTTCATTCCTTGTTTCCCAGGGTGTACTCAGGATATTTTCAAGTCAGGAAAACCTACCCAGTTCTGCTTTGGCCAATACAAAGTTTAGCCACTTCTTATTACACCAAACGAATTAATTTCCCTTTTTTAGAGCTTCTTGATGGTCCACTCAGTGCAAGCAGAGCAGTGCTGATAAATTAGTTGTAAAAAGAGGAGGATTTTGACCACAAGGTGCCCTTTCCTGTTATCATGGATAAAAGCTGAACTCTAATTGGATAGCACAGTTCTTCTAGAGACAATAGAGGCACAAAGTATTAAGGAAATAGTGGAGACTCAGGGGATTTCTCACACAAGGAAGTGCTTTGCAGCATTAAAAACGGACTTGTCCAATGCTGAAGTGCCACTCATTTCAACAGATGTTTTTCATTCCAGTCCAAACCACCAAAATTGCTGAGAAAAGGCTTATCAATTTGTAACTACTATGATATCTTAACAGTTATGCTGGTTTATTATTAATTTACATGACGAAAGTCTTGAATTTTTTGGTCAAATCATGTTGTGTATTTGGGCCACAGAATTCGAAAACATGGTCAGCTATTGATGGGATGCTGATGTCTTAGAACAGGTAATATATGGAAACTGTTGGCTGCAGTTTTCTACTGTTAAACTTGTCACATGGTCTCACAGTGCACCTTCTCTATAAACTCCTTCATATCTATTCTGAAATCTTCCAGTGTAATAAGGTGGACAAATCAATCTCAGAGACATTTTTTCAAGGTTTTTAATTTAATTTTTGTCAATGTTTTTTATGGTTTTAATATCATAATATGCTGCATGTCATGTCATTGGTTACTATAATAGCATGTCTCATCATGAATTTAATTTTCAACTAAATAATTAACTCATCATCAGGTTTGCAGACGTCCAGGTATCTATTAAATATGTCCTGTTGTATTTTATGTGTACTTGTTCTTGCTTTAACAAAGCCATTTCCATCTCCATAAATGCTAATTTTGATTCAATCTGACTGGTCTAATGTTTGCTTCATTTCTCTGCAGCCAACAAATTACGCCAATCCAGTATATGCAAAGTTATACGTGGATGGACAAAACTGTCGAAACTCCTTAGGAAGTGTTGATGAAAGAAGAGAACTTCTTCCAAAGAAAATAGATATTGGGATAAGGGAGACTGTGGCATAATCTGCTGTTACCTTTTATACTCTGTATAAATGTATAAAATATAAGGATTACTTTTCTATGTACCAACAGTATTATAATTGTTTTGGCATCAGCATTACCTCTGTTTTTTGTTTGGTTGATTGTTTTCTGGGTTTTTCTTTTGCTGATGACTTTTGACTGACCATTTGTAAGGTATTTTTATGAAAAAGAAACTGCACTACGGTACAATTTACAACAATGCTGCTGAAATAACACACCTTTAAATTTGTTAAAATGGCAAACAACATATTCGTTTGTAGCGTGAAAATGAGCAATCTATTTTCTATGAACTTTTTTGGTTCTACTTAATCGATGAAGATGGTATCTGCACTTTTTCATTATGTAGTCTGGAAGCTGTAGTACAGTGTGTAATTTTGTTTATTTTAAATGGTGAAAGAATGATTGAATGGTCTACTCTCTTCTTTGTGCCCATTAGAACTTCTCTTCAGATCCTGATGAAGCTAGATAACTTTTCACAAACAAACATAACTTGCTTTTAAATTAGCTTTAGGTTGCCAAGAAGTAAACAAGACTATAGAAGTGAAACATCTAATGATCTGCATGAACACAATGATTATGTTTCAGAAATTCAGTGACTGTACATGATATACTAAACATATATACCATGTAAACAAGCTCTGTATTTATTAAAACCTTATAGAACATAGTAACGATATATCTTGGAAGCTGAAACCTTACTTGCTGTGGGACAAAGCATACAAACTCCAACAGTCCTGTAGGACAGTAGCCACCCTAGAGCACAAGAGGGCATTGCCTACACATGCTTTACATGTTTATTCACCTAATCACACGCACTTCTTATGGATTAATAACTCCCTAACTCACACCGAGCAGTAGGGAAAAAGCCAGACCCCAAACCTTAAGCACACTCAGATGATCACAGCATTCAGTTTTGACAATCATAAATAAAACCCTCACACCTATTTAGTGATACTAAAGGATTGGAACACAGCAGTTTCTTTAAATTAAGATAAACTGTGGTATTGTGGAGGTAAAAGGAGCCAAGCTGCATATAAGTGAAACCTTAGCAAAGCCCAAGTTTCAGTAGTCTGGGTTCAATATCAAGTCCAAGTATCAAAAGTGAAAAGCATCAGTATCAGTTTCCAGCACTTCTCTGACCTGGCCTGTTTTCTGTTGTTGCTAAGAGGCAAAATCCAACTCACCTTTTTTTAATTTTGATGGAAATAAAGAATGCAATTACTTTCAGGTTTGAACTGAATCAAAAATATTTTATACATAACTTTAAAGGCACAAAAGACGTGTTCACACATATCCTGTGGAGGACTCTTCCTTCCTCTGCTAGACATGACTGACTTTTAGCTATCATAATATATTAACCTAACAGATTAAATATGTTTGTGGTTGCTCTTTATTCCCTTTGTACAAGCATTACAAAAATAACTGCTGTTTTATAAGAGATTTTTGTTGTACTATTGTGCATGCATACTACCTATTTCTAAACTTTGCCATATTGGGGCCTTTATAAAACTCTTGATTTATGTAATACTAGTGCAATTTTGCTTGAACAATGTTATGCATATCATAAACTTTTTCAGGTTCTTGTTTAAGTACATTTTTTTAAATTGAACAGTATTTTTCATTTTGGTTATAATAGTCATTTTGCCTATGTTTCTACAATGAAGTGTTAAATACTTTATAAAAAAATTGTTGACTGATTTATTTAAATGAAAATCTACATACTTAATTCAGTGTGTTGACTAATTTTTAAATTTAACTTATAAAATGAAAGCTAAAGAAAGAGCAAATTGAAGCGAAAAAACATTACTTTGTACAAATGGCTAAATCCATTTTCTTAATGAAAATTTTTGCTTTTTATACAAATTCTATTTGAATGTTTTTGCAGCTCTGCACGTGTTTGGATGACTTAGGTGTATAGCTGTATATTAATGTCAATAGAATTTTAAAGCTATTATTTTTTCTATAAAAATACTGTATTAAATAGTTTCATACCACACAGCTACGATTCCACAGGTTCTGCCTTTGTTCTGCTGACATCATCAGAGATGGACTAGGCCCTCTTTTATTTATTTTTTTTCCCCCACAATTGCAGTTGTTATGAGGCATAAGTAGTTGGAAATTTCAGAAACTTTGCCATTAATTTTCTGGAAGAGAATCCCTTATCTTCAAAACTCAGGTAGATCTAAATTTTATCTGGTGGGTATAGAAGTAACATGAGTTTTAAAACTTGAATTCTTACACAGGCCTGAGGAATTTTACTTATTGTGATGTCTCAGTGTCCCTTCACTGAGACATTTTATTCACTTTATATCTGCTTGAGAATTAATTAGTTGATAGATAATAATTTATTTCCTTATAAATACACAGTTGATGTTAGTGGAGCTATTAAATATTTGGTATTAGATCAGAATGAGGTCATAAATATGTAGGCAAAAATTTGATGGAGACACTGAGTTCTACCACTGCCATACTTAATAATCTTTAAATTGCACATAGGTGTAACAATCCACAATGGGTTTTTGTTTGTTTTTTCACTTTACCAAGGTTCTCCACAGGAACTGTTTCCACAATCCTTCCACAGCCCCAGAATCCCCAGGTTCTGTAGGTGGGCAGAACACACAAGGAGCTGAAGGGTGAAAGATTGAGGACCTGATCAATTACTTATACATGCATCCTCATAAGTTCAGTAAAATGGTTTTGGGCAGGAAATTCTATAAAATTTTACAAGGGACAAGAGAAATGTTTAACTTTTTACATTTCCACAGCCTTTTTGCTGTTATTTAGAGTACAGATTCATGTGTGTTGTGAGTTGACACAAGCTTAGAAGCAAAAAAAATTTGGCTGCATCACAGATAGAAGCATCTGTCTCTTCAGAGTGTAGTTGCAAGGCTTTTCCTGGTTGTTTTCCTGGGAAAACGTTCAGTGAACACTCAGGTGAAATGCCAGTTCTGTCCTATTCCACAGAATCCATTGGGATAAATTTTTTCTCCCACAGTACTAATGATTTGGCTTGGCAATGGGAAGCTGTCTGTGGGTTCCATAAATAGCAGGAGTTACAATTATTTACAGAAATGGAATTGTTCATTGACTTTGTGTTCTTAGGCTAAGGAATACCCACATTTTCATTCAATAGGCAACAAAAATAAGTCTAAGTTTGAAGGGGGACATGTGATGTGCTCCATCACAAACTAGGTTCTAAAATTCTTTGCTGAATGGAGAATCTCTATGTAAAGAATGGGGGAAAAAAAGGATGTCTTGAAAATTTTATAGTTTTGTCTAATAGATTTTTTATTTCCCCACAAAAATTATGCTAGTTTATTTACATAATAGTGCAGTGGAGTCTCTGCCTTGTAATTGGCCTCTTGGTCTATAGAAGAGTCTGCATAAACTCTGAATGATGACAACAAAGTTCTAAATGACAAATGGAGATGGGTGATGCTCCTGGTACTCTGATTAGCCTCTCCACAAAATTGAGATTGCAATGCAGTCCTCTTGATGAACACACTAGGAAGCAGATTTGAGAATATTTATTTTGCTGAGCATATTCTAATTGTTTCTTTCTCATTTCTAAGAGAGTCATGGTGTTCAATGTTTGAAGAAGGAAAGCTCTGTAGTTGAATGCCTTTAAAATTCCTACTTCAGTCAATTACCTGGCAGTGAGATTGCTGAGAAACTCCTCATGTAGCAGCAATTGTTTTATTTTTATCAGAATCAGTGCAGTCACATATATTAACTGAATTTTGAGTAAACATTTCAGAAAATTTGTGAAAGTTCCTAATGTATCAGAATAGAACCAATGCATCCCCATTTTGGAGGATGAGATGATATAGGGAAGCAATGTCAGTGATGATAAAAGGTCCTCAAGGTTGTCAGCCTTAGAAGTGAAGACATTTTTCATGTGGAACAAGCAGACCAACAATGAATCTTGTCTGTCCAACCCTGGGCATCTCTGCAAAAGTACTGAGGCATTTGGAATTTTTCAAGTCTTAGCTGGACAGAAGGATGGCTGATGGAGGGAAGGATAATTTATCATCCTAGGTCACTAATTTATGGTGCTTTGCTATCTCCACGTGTGAAATACAGATCTCATGGAGGCAGGGGTTGCTCATTCAGTGCCCATATTTCAAGATGACAAAAAGGAAGAAAAAAGCATGAGGAATCTTTTTGCTTGCCTGTGGCAGCTGCACATCACTGGTATGTGTTGTGCCTCTCGTGACCTCTGGCAGTGATGTTCAAAGCTGAACTTGTGGAGAGGGAACTGTCTGCTGGCCTCAAAGGATGTTCAATCAGTTTTCCCTGGAATGAAGATGATGATACTGCTGACCTCCACTACTAAGCCTACTAATGATCCATTTTTTGGTAAAAAAAAATACCTTTAAAATACCACAATACATATATATACAAAATGTATACAGTGAATAGTATTGGATCAGAACTCATCTGTAGTTACTCTAAGTAAAAAATAATTTTCACAGTTGAATAGAAAGGAAGAGCTGAAACTACCATGGAAACTCAAATGAAATATTAATTTAGGATTACTACTAAAGCTCTTTCATGCTGGAGAGCAAAAAAAAAAAAAGGATTCTAGAAACTGGCCACTGACTTTTTCTTAAAATATTTTTTAAATAAACAATTTTGAGCATTACAAGAGTTGGCACCTCAGAAGATTTCAGGAAACAAGCTGTGTAGTCCAGTAGTTTCTCCCTGTTTGTAATGCACAGGCAGCATTCTGTCCCATGAGTTGGTGTTGGATGAGTCATTAGTGATAAACAGAATAAGGTAAGTGTGTGCAGATTCATGAGAACACTTGCTGAAGAGATGACCTGCTCAACAGGTGAGTGTCCAAGCTCCTGAATAGCTCAAGGGGGTGGCAAGGATTGCATTTGAGCCTTGGGGAAAGGGTTTCCACCTGCTGATATTTAAATCTGGTGCCCTGTGTGTGTGAGCAACTCACTGAGCTCTGTGACAGACCAACACCTGAACCAGGGCAGGAGCCACAGTGGACTTGCTCTGATCAAAGAGCAGCAGCCAATGCTATGGCAAAGCTTTAATTCCATTGAGGACTCTGAGCTTTGGGGTATCCCAAAGTGGAGCCCTGGTCTGACAGGAGAGCAGGAATGGAGCTCTGAGGTTGCTGGGTGTGAGAGCAGTGACACCTGACAGCAGAACTGCAGCAGGGAGCTCAGGGGCAGCTTTCTGCCCTCATGCTGTGCTGGGATCATCACACCCTGCCCTTCCTTCACACATGCAGTGTGGCCAGCTATCCCCAGAGCTAACCAACAGAAATTCTGCACACCTGGTGAAATGTGAGATGAACTGCTTGCTAAATCAGGCAGTGATTACTGAAATGTAAGTATAGCAGCTGTAGTTGTGCTGTTATTTGAGGTGTTAGAGGGCCATAAAAAATTTCTTTTTAAAAAAGAAAATTTTTCTTTTTAAAAGGAAAAGGAAGAAATTTTCAAGTAATATTCCCAAATACTGGGAGACAGTCTGCCATGTCTTATAATAATACATCAGGAGAGATGTCCTTCAGGAAGAATAAAACAAGATGGGGTGAGTGGTCTGGTTTATGTATAAGGTTAAGGTTGCTCTTCTACAGGTAAGTTGGAATTCTGGACAGCTCTTAAATGGAATATGTGCAAATCCTGCGTTTTTGTGTACACTTTTAAATGTTCAACTTCAAAAGCCTGGGCTTATCTGCTGCTTTTCAGAGCAGGAGGAGTGCACTGAGGAGTAGAACTGGGAAAAGGTGTCCAGTGCATTCTCCAGCAATCAGATTTGTTGGACTAGCAGTGCTGTGTGTCTGTCCCTACTTCAGGAGTCACAATATCCCAATTAGAGCCTGGCAGTCACTGGAACTTCTTTTATGTGGTGAGAGTGTGGCAGGGCTCTTTGTGCAGCAGAGCCAGAGTCACTGTGCACTAAAAGCTGAGTGTGAGCTCCCCAAGGCTGGTGTCAGCCCCTGCTCCCCCAGGATGGAGATCCCAAGGACTTTTGGTGCCCTTTCCACTGACTCTGGTGAGCTGTGGTGGTGCCAACAAAACCTATCTCACCTGTAGGGCTCTGTACCTCAGCAGGCAGTGTGAAAATTGGTCTGTCATAAAGAGAGAGACCTTCTTTGGGATTTGTCTGTGTGTGCATGATTGGGTTCAGCCCTTGCTCTGCCCTGATGTGTCTTATCTGACACTTTTCAGAAGATGTTAAGCCTTAGTGGAAGAGCTGTGATGATTTCCTGCATATATTCAGCTGTTTTAATCATCTTGAAATTCCTGAAATCCTAGTAGTTCATTGCCCTGAAAAGTAATTTAATGTAAATTTTTCTATAGTTTTAGCTCTAGTACATTTTTTTTCTAGTTTGTTTCCTACAATGCAGAATCAGATATATTTCTCCCCTATTCTTAATGAACATGAATAAAATAAAACATAATGCCTAATTTGAGATTGCTATTCTGTAGATATACTACCACAGTTGTGTCTGATAGGATTAAGTTGTGCTTTTTTTCTGCTTAAATTAAAACATGAATGCAGCTTTCAGTGATAGTACTAAAACATCTTTATAAATATTTGAAAAGACGCTGTTCAATGAACTGTGCAAGACAGGAGGCTGACCTCGCACCACTAATTAATTACCACAATCAGAGCAACTCCAGAACAAAGTACCCTCTCCAGCAATCTGAAAGGTAATTAACATTCATGTCTCGTAAAAGTCACTTGACTTCCAATTATGATTAAATATGCAAGGGCAGGGGGACCGAGCACTGGGAGAGCTGAGAGCAATCCCTGAGTGTGGTGGCAGCAGCTGGAAGGGAATGTCAGGCATGGAAGGACTGGGAGGGAAATAGGGGAACAGGGAAATAGGGATCACACATCCTTGTGTCCCAGGATGGATTCGTGGGGAGAAGGACCACCAGCACCACCACTGGGTTTGGCCCCACTTTCTCAGCCCAACAAAATTCTTATCTGGTTATTTCCCAGACCAAGTCACACTGGACACAGTTACAGTTCTCCATAATCCTAACCCAAATATTATCTACCCAGATTTAAGAATATCTGGCAAACTACACGACAGCTCTCATACATTTTGTTATAGAATTAATTAGTCTTAAAGGATTGAACAGCATCACTTGTCACTGAAAAAGTCCTAATTAGGCACATCTGACTTGACAACAGTGTCTTTCTTTAAGGAATAGCAAAACTGAATGAAACAATATTAAATTACTTTTAAGGGTCTATAATCAGCAGGACAAACCTCTTTTTTGTAGTAAAAAGTTTATGCATCCATTACAACTTGTGTCTACTGCTATAAGTGTTTTAAAATGTAGCTACCATTTCAATATTTGAAAGTACCTTAAAGGAATTTTCTTCTCGCACATCTTTTAAAAGTAGACTTTCAGAAAGATGCTTTTTTAAATTAACATTTTAATGAAGGAATAAAATAATTTAGGTTAACAAGCACATTAGCAGTAAATGAAACAGCAAATCAATTACCATAATGAGCTTTGAAAAGCAGCAATCATATTGTCTGTTTAAATAGCCATATCCCATAAATACAGCATGACAACCTGGATCTTGTCACATATTACTGTATCACATCCTATTTTCGTCGGCATCATTAATATCAGAACAATTGCTACAGTCCACCATAGAGAAAAATGCTGGGGTCAGTCACCCCGGGGTGGTTAATTGCTTCCATGTCACCAGGAGCAGGCAAGAACCTGTGAGCACTCAAACTCCACTGCACTGCTGGGTCAAGTGTGTTTATTTGTACAGCTTGATGTAAAATATGAAAGTTCATTCAAAAGGACACTTCACCCCGAGATGAGCTTGGTGACTCTCCAGAGGGAGGGACAGAAGTGTTACATTCCCTGGGACAAGGAGCAGTTGATTAGTCCATCAGGGCAGGAAATGTTTCTTGACCTAACAAAGCAACAGTTGTGTCACAGAGGAAGGGGAATGAAGCCCTTCTTAATTAAAAAAAAAAAAACACCTACACAGTTTTGTAATGTCAAGAGAGCAAGATTAGATCTGGAACGATCCTTTGGGGAGCTCACAAAAATCTGCCTGGCTCCATGAACAAGTGCTGGGAGAGGGAACTGTCTCCAGAGGCGTGGAGCAAAATGATGAAGATTAAAGAGGTACATGGAAAGCTACATGTCAGTTACCTAAAATTAAAAAAAAAAAAAACAAAGAAAAGAAAAAAAAGGAGAAATAATGAGACTTATGGGTTTTGGTGGGGGGTGTTCATTGGCAGCTGTGTGGTGTATTTTAAATGTGGATATTATGAAGAAATTATTCTGTTTAGATTTTGCCTTATCTGGCGGAGGGGACTTTGAGGGATGTCAAAGTTCAGGATAATAGCTCCTCACAGGAAGTTATGGAAAATGAGTCTAGCTAGTAAAACACCTTTTAGATCTGATAGGATCCTTTGAATTCTTGTTTTCAGATATTTCAGAGTAACTATCTCTGTAGATACTATGTGTATCTGAGTCTGTAGGACTCAGTCACTGAAAGTCTCTTATTTCTTAAATTGTTTTCAATCCATCCTTATTCCTATTCCAAAGTACTCAAATGCAATTCTATCTCTTTAATATTTTCATAGGGTTTTTCACTTCCTACTCCCTGGCAGGTTGAAAAAAGTCAGGGAAATTAACTGGATTTCCATGGATACAGATAATATGAAATTGAGTTCTTTGTACAGAGCAGTTCCTTTTATTTATACTTCCTGCAATTTCAGAGTTCAAATTGCAGTTTAAAAACTTGTGGTGTTTTGGAAGAGTTGAATGACAGAAAAACGGAATCATACTCAATACAGATAACAGAAACCCTGTGGACAGCACTGAGGGAGGGAACTACTTAATTAAAATAAGAAATACAGAATCACAGGGCTTGACAGTACCTTGGGGTTCTTCTTGCCCTCTCCACATTTCTCTAACAGCATCAGCTACAGCTCAGGCAGCCTCCATAGGCATTTCTCCAGAATTTCTGAAGAGTGACAGCAATGTCCCTAAACAGCCAATTTCAGGAGTGACAGCAATATCCTTAAACAGCCAATTTCAGCACTTGCTGTCCTTATTTTCTTTTTATTTTTATGCATATGTCTCAGTTTCCACTGGTGAAGTTTAAAGCTGCTTGTCCCATCCATCCAACGTGGACAAGCTACCCTACTTTTTACAGCCCTCAAGAAAGTGAGGAGTTAAAATGAAGCAGAGATGACCCTGTTGTGGTGGGACCTGCTCTACACCTCATGAGCACGGAGAGTCCTGCAGTCCAAGTGATCACAGAGCTCTGAATTGTCACTTCATTGCTTGTAAATCCTGTATTGTGAGTGAAGAGATGCATTGATCCCTTGCTGATGCCAGGCATGATCTGTAAGGAGCTAACCCCTAAACTGAACTGGCACTGTGAGCAGATATCTTCATATTCCAGCAGAGAAAAACTCCAAACAAACAAGGCTGTATCCATACCTCTGCAAAATTCTGGGCATCAGAAAGTCATGCAGATAGTATTTAATGTATCCAAGGTGGACTCAATCCCTGTGGGTAAATTTGAACCCTGGATGTTCTATGATAACGTAGCCAATGCAGCTAATTTCATTATGTCTATAAGAGCAAGATCTGTGCCTACAAAAACATTCTGAATCATTTTTGCTGAAGAAACCTCTGAGGTTTTTTTGGGTTGAAGGAAGGTCTGTGCTGGTAGAATGAAGAAGAGACTTTCCCCAGGATGATATTTCAAATAGCTGGTGTCTTGTCATGGTGCTCCAGTGAGGTGGGATTCTTTTTGTTGTTTGGGATTCCTCTTACCTACCCCTTCAGGATTATTAGCTGCTAAAGGGAGGATTTCACAAAACAGAAAATAAGGCAAGAGAAGTGAACATCAGAGAGCAATTCTAGGAAGGCACTGACCCCACATTTCCTTCATGAAGGGCAGGAAAATGCTTTTCTGTAAAGGCTGTGGTTGTGTAAGGCATTGGGTCTGTTCTGTGCAGTTACAATGATCACACCCCTTCTCTCTCCTGGTTTCAGCAGCTTCCAGCTCCCTCCTCTCACTCCTCACCCTTGCCACCAGGCTCTCTGCCCTGAGGAACTGAAGTTCTGCCATTCCTCCTCCTGATGGCTCTTGAATTCTCTCTCAGCTCCACTCTGTGCTGACCTGCTCTGGGCACCAGGCTCACGACCTACAGAGGATGCACATCTCAGCCAGCTGGGCTGGACTGGCTCAGGATAACCCTCACACAGCCCCCTCAGGGCTCATGATAACCTTACACAGTAGTGAGGCTCATGAAAAGTTATATTCTAAAGGATACAGAGGGAAATCAACATTTATGATAATAAGGGCATCTCCTCCTTCAGTTTCCTTTGCTGTCACTGCGTAGAGATTTTTTGTTTCCATTGAAAACTCTGCCTGACCTAACCTAGAGCAGCCTTGCAAAGCAAAGTGCTCCATTATCCTACATTTTCCCCCCCTGTAATTTCAGTTTTGACTTCAGTTTTTATGAGTTCTCTGTACCTGTTCTGCTTGCTAAGCTGGGGGAACTTGGCAGCAGCCACCTCAGAGATGGATCTGCTTTACTTGATTCTGCTCATGGTGCTGTTTAGCTTCCTAGTAGAATGTCAACATCACTTTTGTAAGTATATTTTGTGTCAGTGTGAGATGTGGTGACACTGATTTTTAGGGTTTTTTTAGCAATTTTTAGGAATTCCAGAATATTTGAGACTGTTGTGTTGCAGAAACACATGGATGTCTTCTAAAGTCCAAGTACACGGGCAGGAAGTGAATTTCTGATTTTCATAGCGTGGTATCACATAATTAAATTTCTAATAGGAAATGGATATTTACATAACCTGCTCTTTAAGAGTGCTCTGAATTCCAAGTTTTCCAGGAAAGAGCATTTATTGTGATGTGGCATGTACTCAGTGTCCATTGCTTTCCTGAGATGATGGCAAAAAAGTGCCACTCTCATAGGGACTAAACAGCTTTACTCATGAAGCATTGAAGAAACTGTTGAATTTTAATCTAATCTACTTAACTATTTTATCAACATGCTTAAGCTGATTAAATCAGCTTTTTTATACTTTAGATTTTAAAATCCCTTCTCTGGATGTTTCCTGTGAGAGCTTGAAGTCAGTCCAGTGTGTGTGTGTGAATGTACAGTGGAAATTAAAGGCTGTTCAAAATTCTGTTGAGCAAACCTGCTTCTTAATGACAGGGAGGTT
Source organism: Molothrus aeneus (assembly GCF_037042795.1). Classification (NCBI taxonomy): domain Eukaryota; kingdom Metazoa; phylum Chordata; class Aves; order Passeriformes; family Icteridae; genus Molothrus; species Molothrus aeneus. The sequence continues at coordinate 33,737,276 of NC_089652.1, read as the reverse complement.
TTTTTAGGTTCACTGTGCAGCCTGAGCATATGAGTTTATTTTTTTTTCCTGAACCAAGTTTACAGCTGAAGGTAGCAATGTAGCTCACACTAGAGCATAAATCTGCAGGCTGAAACCCTTGCAAGAACACACAGTATTGCTATTGAGAGTACTCAAGTGAAAAAACTGAAAAATTGTGTATTTAAAAGTGCTTGTAAAACCCTGTTGCCCTATGGATATGTCCAGGCCCCTTGTTTACTTCCATTTCTCAGCAACAATAACAATAATGTCACTGCAATGAGCATTGTTTGGACACTGCTGATGGGCATCAGGATGTGAAGCGAGAGTCACATGCCAAAGGCCAAAAGAAATAAGAGCCATCACTCTGTCAGAGCAGCACCATCCTCTCCACATAGCCTGGAAAAAAACTTGTTTTCCTAATGTACACCTCAGGACATTCCATGATTTAACCCTGCTAGTAACAGTTTGGCCATTTCCTGGTCCCACAGGCTCTTTCATGCATTGGTGGAGCTTTTTTTTTTTTTTTTTTGCTAGAAAAGTATAGATAGTATATTATTATAGATAGAATATTGATGGAAAGTATTGGCCAAAGGGAAGGGGCCCCACACCTGGAGCACAGGAGGGGCACTCCTCCACATACACCAGAATTTCACAGAATATATTTACAAACTGCTTCATATGGTCCCTATTTTCCCATCTTCATTCTCAATGGTTCTTTACTTATTTCATATTTTATAAATTCAAAATGGATGCAGTTTATTTCACTAGGAAAACACCTTGATCTAAAGTGAACACTTAGATTTTAACCAAGCCTACAATATAGAGAGTATATCTGCTGGAAGAAGGAAAAATCCAGTTCTTGGGAGACAGAGAGAATGTAATTAACTTGAGTTACATCACTTACTGCTGTATTCATGGACCCAAATGCAATTCTCTTTGACATACCTTTTAAAAAAATCCATTGCTATGAAAAGTAAAGTGCAGCGGCTTCACTGCTGGAACTCATTTTGAGCTCCTGCTTTTCCCTGCACTTTAAGGTTCAGTACAGAATGGACAGGGAGCCCTGCTTGGCTCCTGAGCCTGGAGAAGTTGGGCTGAAAGCAGCACAGGGTCACTGCTCTGTGTCCCTTCCCTGGAATCCATCCTGTCCCTTTGCTCCTCCCGGCATAACCTGATGGTTTTATCTTCCTTCAGCATTCAGGATCCTATACAAATTATAATTTTATATATTCTATTATTCATGAGAAATAGCTAGCACTGTCAATTAGCCCCTGTATCCAGCATCTTCTTTTTCTTTGCTGTCAACTGACACCTGTATGCACCTTACATTGAAATACATTGCACTACAATATTTTATTAATTATTTACAGTTCTCAGCTGATGTTTCAAGTAGAATTCCTCTGATTGAATTCCTTACACTGTTTATCACGTAGATACAGCTGGGAAACACGGTGCTGCCACTTAAAAGTGAATTTCACCACAAACATTCTGTCTCACCCCCTTACCCTTTTTAATCTAGGCTGTGAAGGCCCTGTTCATGCAAATATTCTGCAAGTGTGGGGCTCTCCATGTCCAGTATGAGCTGTGCTCACAAATCCTGGGCTACTGGGAGTGGCAGGGCAGAGGACAGAGCAGTGGGAAGGCACAGCTGGTGGCACACTCGAGTGCAGGGTTAATTGTGCTTAATGAACCAGTGAGGTGGAAAGCAAAATATTCACTCACTCCCAGCTTTAGCTCTCCGTGGCTCTGGTAAATTGTTCAGTAAAACTCTTTGCTCAGGAGGAAAGGCTGCAGGAGGCTGTGTTTGATGGCAGGGCATTGTGAAACTCATATAATTCGCCTCTGGCTTTGCTTTTGTTCTTGCTTTGTCTATAAAAACAAGTTGGGGTGAGGCACTTTGCTGCTTGTGTGTGTGTCCTGAGTGTCACACAGCACGTCTGGCGCTGCTGCCAGGGATGGCTGCAAGCTGCAAGCCACAGGAGCCAGGTGCTCTCACAGTGAGAGCAATTTTCAGCTCTGGAATGGCTTTTGTGTGTCTGAAAACCAACAGGGGCATTCGCGAAATGGAAAAGATGAACTGCAACAAAATGAGTGTCTGTCATCAAGCATTTTACCCTCTTTTGGAGGCTCAGCTCATCTCTGCTCCACACAGCAGCCTCTCCCCAGCCTCCCTCACGACCACAGCCACCTTTGCTGAGAAGAAAATCCATCTGCCTGTGCCCATGCACTTGCTGCTCCCGCTCTGGGGCAGGTGAGCTGAGCAAACCATCCCTTTTGGGGCATCGATACCTGTGACTCTGAGGTGTGCTTACAGCAAATATCTCCTGTGCCAATTTAAAACCCCCAGTCTTCACTGTTTAATCAACTGCAGAAGCTGTTTATTGCTTTCTATACATGAGTGTCTCAACGCTGTGCTTTAATTAACTGCCTCGGCCTTGGCTGTCATTCGACACAGCTTTTATTGGAGGAGATGTTCAATCCTGTCTTTCATAACTGTCTCTTAAACACATCTGTACTGCACCCTTTTAGGCACTGATTAGTTCCCATCAGCTTTTATTCATTTCACATTCACCCACAGGCAGCCTCATTAAAGTCCAGCACAACTTTTCCCACACTGCGACTTCTCCCAGCTCCTTGGGCAGAGCGGGGGAGCTGTGCCCCAAATTTATTTGCTCTTCTCCTGGAGGGCACTCCTGAGGCTGTTCTTCAGCAGCCCAACCCTCTGCTGGGGGTACTGCATCTCTCTGAGAGTCAGCTCATGCTGGGAGCTCCAGCAGTGATTCCCACAGCAGCATTCCAGTGTCAGCCCTGAGCGGTTGCAAATTTCACCAAAACTCTTTTAGTCTTGCCACTTTCTCCTCCTTGTCCTGCCTGCAGATCCACAACCACATCCTCCACTCCTTTCTCTCTTCCCTTTGAGTGTGCCCAAGGCATGGGGGCACTGCCCAAGCCTGCAGGCTGCTGCAGCACCCCAGGGGCTTCATCACAGAGCTCCACACTCCTCCTCCCACTGCTGTGTCCTCCTGGCTGCACTTCATCACATGGGATGGCATTTTCCTGGCTTTCCTGCCTGATTTAACCAACTGCTTACCCACCAGTGCAATATATTTTATTCCTCTTTTATATTCTTCTTTATAAATGTTAGGTTAGAGCTTTCTAATTTTACTGCTGTGGATCCTTGGAGAGTTTTTTTGGAAGGGAAGGGGATTTATTTCTCTGTTGCTTTAGCCAGAAGCAGCTAGAAATCTGGAGGTGACATATCTGAGCTGCTCTCCTCCCCTCCAGCCTTGTCCTGGGGACAGGCAGAGCTTTGTCTCTAAGCACCACCACCCTTCAAACCCACAGCATGATCCCTGGAAGGCTCCAGTCCCACCTCCCATGCAGAGCAAAGCTACCAACTTATCCACTGAACACAGGTGCTTTTATGTCTCCATTGCCCCTCTGTTTGTGTTTCTTTATTTTTCCCTTCCTCTTGGCATTTTAGACACTTTTATTTCACAGCTAGCACAGCCCAGCTCTTCACAGGTTAAACAAGGTGGCCACTTTTCTCTTCATTGCCATTGGGTAAATATTTAGGAGAATTTAGGTATCAACCCAAGGCTTTTCTATAGATGACTTCCAAATATGTGCTGTCTTCTTTAGCACACAGACCCAAAGCTCTCCCACCTGAGCATCCCACCGCCCATCTGAGGAAGGGCACCCAGCTAACAGGGTAGGAGGAAACAAAAGTAAAAAAAAAAACCAAAACAAAAAACCAAAAATACCCCCAAAACCATACCAAAACAAACAACAAAAAACCCAAAACAAAACAACAAAAACCCTATAAAAAACCAAAACAAGCAAACAAAAAAAAACCCACAAAAACCCAAAAAATTAAGAAAAGTACTTTATGTCTGACCCAAAACTGCTGCAGATTCAGGGCTTTTGTGTTCCTTGGTGAGGCTGAGTGGAGGCACACACCTGTGAATGCTCTCCAGGGCTTTTGTCTCTGTGAATTTGTGTTTCTGGCTGCCTTGCCATTACAGATCTGTAAATAGAGGATTGGACATTATTGGAATAAATTTACCCCCACAGGAAAGACCCAGATGGAAAGCTGTAAGGAGAATATTTAGTGTGCAGAAATGTGCATTCCTGTTTGCCCTGGTGCTGTTGTGACTGTGCCTGAAGTTTTCCCATCATTTTTAGTTCCTTTTGGGAGATGCTGTGAGACTCATCTTTCTCTGCAATGCTATTTATTGATGAAGCTGGCTTGAACTACCTTGAAAGGGTCATGCATTTATATTTAACATTTAATTGTTGCTATTTTCTCAGGTCCTTGGAGAATGATCTATTTTAATATTCCTGTGATAGCCACTGTGAGCTTAGGTACTATTGCTTGTAATAGAAAAAACAGACAAAAATAAAAATAAACAGTCTTTCCTTTTTGCCTTTATTGTTCTAGAAGTGATCAAACCCACCGAGCTGTTGGCTGTTTATGCTCAGGAGCCTTAAAACCAAACTGCCCCAAAGAGCTGCCAGAGAAAGATGGTCCAGAAGCTGTCAGGATGGCTCATTTAGCGAGGAGATGAACTGCCTGTGGGAAAACCTTGCCCCTAAATGGTTTCCTGTAAAATCCTAATGGCAGATGTGTGGATATTTGGCCTTACTCCAAGGGCCACACGTCCTGAAGTCGAGATTGGGCGTATTTTGAGGCAAGGCATTAATGCCAGTGGGAGGGTAGGGATGATACATTTTATGGCCTTTCTGGAAAAAGAATTCTCTAGCCTAGGTGCAGGCTACTATTGAGAAAGGAGAAATGATTTTTCTTCTTCTTTATATTTATGTAGGGTGTCTGTCCTGTGCTCCAGTGAAGGCAGAGCAAAATTAAGAGCTCGTGGAGGTACAGGCAGCCCCACTGCTGCCACCACATCCCCCAGGCTGTGCCAGACAGATGTGCCCTGAGAAAAGTGTCAGCTCTGAGCCCTGTCCTCTCTCCCTCACAGCTAAAACACATCAGGTTTGTGAGCTCATCCTCCCTTGCCAGCATGCATCACGTTTTCTTCCCCCACACTTACACTTCCCTAATGCCATCAATAATGTCCTCCTTCTTCCATGTATTTCTGGTTTTCATTTCTTCTGCTTCATTCCTGGCACTTGCTCCTTATTCCCCTCCCTCCAGCTCGAGCAAAACCCCTATGACCAGTAGCTCCCTGTTGTATTTCCAAATTAAATTGGGATGTGAGTGGGCTGGGGAGTGCTGCCCTGGAGATTGGCTCTTCCCTGAATGCTGCCTTTGCCCTGCTGTCCCCTGGCCCTGTCCCAAGAGAAGTTCCCCGCTCCCTTTCTCCCTCTGTGGGCACTGCAAAGGGCCAAAACCTCAGAGAGGGATGGGGCACATTCTCCCCCAGCCAGGCATCCCTTCGTTTCCATGTGCTGGTCTCCATCCAACAGCAAGAAGCTCTTAAAGGAGAAAATATTGGGAAAATTGTCAGGGTCTCTCTAGCTTGTCAGAGTGACCCCGAGAAAAGCTGGAAAGTCTCTTTTCCCAGCCCGGCACTTGAAGAGAGTCAGGGCTCTTCATTTCTCGGTCTCAAGGTTGTTTATTGCATCTTATCTATAAAATTCTTTCTCCTGCCCTGCCGAAGTCCGCTCAGCAAGACAGGCAGAGGCACTCTGCCTGCCCCGGGGGTGGCGTTATGTCTTTATACTAAAAACTACATATACAATGTTTATCATTACTTCCCAATACCTATCACCTATGTTAGACAGTGAGCTTCTACTCTAGACCAATCTGTAAGTGCCAACATCACAGCAGAAGATGGAGGCCAAGAAGAAGAAGGAGAAAGGCTGGACACGCCCAGTTCCCTCCATCTTGCCTCGTGAACCGCAATTCCAGAAACCCCAAAATCTACTTTTTCACCCCGTGATAACTTCACTATTATTCTACCTAAACTGTTGTGGCTTGCTGATCTTCATATAAGGTTGGTAATTTGCTCCATGGGTCATAACCAAAGCCACAGGTGTTTTGGGCTCTGTGCCAGGGCTTCTGAGCCCCCTGGCAGGGGTCTTGGCCATCCTGGACAGCCAGAGGGATGTTCTGGGTTCCCACAGAAAAAGGGCACAGTTTGGTTGTCAATAGAAGCAGCTCTTCTCTCCATCAGCTGGAAAATTCAGAGGGACATGGTGATCCTTCTAGCAGTTAAAGGTGGAGAAAAAGCATTACTGCTTTTCCATAAAGCTTTAGCTGTATCCCAGTGGCAGGAAAGGGGTTTGTCACACAAATGTGTCCCAGCAATGGGCATTGGGTACAGGCTGTGCTGCTGTCAAAAATGCACATCTGCCAAGGGAGGGATGTTTCACAGCCACTTCTGCCTTCCACCTGGACTGTTCCTCTCATTCCTATCCCAATCCCTTGACAAAGGTGCAAAAGTAGGTCCCCACCTGTGCACACAGCCCTCTTTGTGACCCTGCACAGGACCAGAGCCTGGCTCCCCTGACACCTGCAGCAAAGCCAGAACTGAGGCCCCACACCGAGTCCTGCCATCCAGCTGGGGCAAACCAGATGGGTTTTTAATTTGGGAGGGCAGGAGCTGGTGGCTGGAGCCAGGAGCTCTCAGGAAACCACTGCTGCTGCTGGGACAGAGCCCATTTCCCTTCCTGCAGCAGCCACAGCAACCCTGGCCCGTGGCTGGGCTCAGCCTCTCCTGCTGCCGCTCCACCACCACGCTGGGGCTCTTTGGGGTTATTAATGGGATCCTGTTTCTGCAGCAGCCCAGCTGGGGATGTGAGATAGCACCAGAACCATCCAGCCCTGCTCACAATGCAGCTCCTGCCCCCAGAGCTCGTCAAGGGGGGCTGTGAGAACGGGAGGCTGCAGTATCAGGGAGCTGACAGCCGAGGCGGGCTCGGGAAGAGTTATGGGCATTCAGCAGACATTAAAAGGACAATAACACACTGGCTTATGGCTATTTATATTTTATGAGTGACTTTGGCACTGTTTTGTTTGAAGTTTTGATGGCCATATGTTTTCCAGGGAGGCACAGCGCTTTCCTCTGTTTGTAAACTGTGCTATAATTGAAATTGAATTTTTATGAAATCCATGTGAAATATGATAACACATTAAAACACTCTCCTTTGGAGAGTTTCCTCATTGATTTTTGTAGCATTAAATCTGTTTACACATCAAAGGGAAATATTGCATTCTGTCTGTCTTCATTTCAGTCACACCCTTCCTTTGTTTCCCAGAGACCACACATGGCACAGCAAAATCCTCTCTGCTGAGAGCTCTTCCAGCATGGACTCTTCTCCTGGTGAAATGATGCTTTGCACTGTAATTGTCTTTCTTTCTCCCATCTGCTTAGGAAACCAGGAACTTTATGATGTCTTTTTCTTCCTTCCTCTTTTTAGCAACTCGACCACGTTTATATAATGGAACCAATCCTTCCCTGCTGAAAATACAGGGGATTTGATGGCTGCCTTTGTGTCCTTCAGGATCAATCTGATACAGAAAAACTCTCTAGCTGGAGTACAAAACATCATGGGTCAGTTCACTTGGAAGGAGCTGTGCAGATTTAGCTGAGAATCTGTCCCAAAAAAAGGGGGATTTTTTTGTTATGGCAGAAATAATTTTAAATTCAACCAGCATGTGTTATCTCTGGCTTCTCAACTATTTTGTGTTTGTGTGTGGGTAAAGCTCATGAATTAGTGTCCTAGAAAAAACTTTTAGAGTGGCAAGGTAAATTGATATTTATTTTACAATCAATATATTCTGAAAGCATAAATTTTAACCTGGTGCTCTCCACTGTTAGCCTAATGCAGAGGCTTCTTCTTCCTCCCTCCTCCTGCCCATGTGCATGGCAGCGCGTCCGAGGTGAGAAAATTCAATTTCTGGGGGTGCCAAATATGGTGACATTTGTTGCAAAGCCTGATGCTGTGCTGACAGCAAGTGGCCTCTTTTTCTACCCACAGAATGCTGGTCCAGAGTGGGCAACCTTCCTTCATGCCAGTGAGGAGAGCTGCATGGATGATTGCTCTACACATAAAAAGAAAGGGTGAGGTCCATTGTGCCCAGTTTCCTGCTTGGAGAGGTGGAAATAGGATTGACTTACAGCTAAATCCTCTCCTTCACTAAACACAAGGTGTGACACAGTGCCCCAGCAGGCACCTCAACATGTGAAAGTTTGAGGGATTGATATTCCTAACCCTTATAGGCATTAAAAAACCAAAACCAAAAAAAAAAAACCAAAAAAGCCCCAAAAACAAACGAACCAAAAAAAACCCACTAAAAACCAAAAGATTAAAAAAAAACCAAAACCAAACAACAAAACCCCACCAAAGACAAATATAAAACTATTTTCTCATCTTATAAAATTGAATGTCTTCTGCCTGGTGTGCTATGCAGGGAGCCAGCCCTGCCCTTTTCTGTCTGTGTCTCCCAGGGCAGATGTGATGAGACCCCAAACCAGTCAGAGATGATCTGCACTTGCCTTCACTGGGTTTTGAGATCTCAAGAAGGAACAGAGATTTTTAAATTAAAAAAAAAAAACAAATGAAGAAACACCTACAAAATATTTTTTCAGTTCACTTATGCCTAGTATTTGCCATCTAAAACAAACAGAAATCTTCAAAGGAATGAGCTGAGCAGTGACAGAACAACAGCAAAAAAAAGAGTTTTCTGTGCATCTCCTCCTGTCTCCCCTGCCACACTTGCAGCTCTGTGCTGGCTTGTGGGATTTGCTTTGGTTAATTCTCTTTCTGAGCTGCAGCAAACTGTGCCCTCCTCTCTCTCATCTCTGGGCAGGTTCATTTTCTCACCTCCTCTGAGCCCGGGCTCTTGGCTCCTCATCTTCCCTGCAGCCTCTCTCCTTGAGCTACGTGCTCCCCGTCTGTAACTTTGCTTTTCATGCCCCTGCCCCGTGTGGCACAAGGGGCAGGTGGCTGCCCCTGGGCACCTGGGACCACTTGCTCCTCTCCCTCCTTTGTGGGCTTCCAAATCAAATGCAAAACAAACAAACCCAAGCTGCTCCCTGGCAGAGTAGGCAGAGTGAAATAAAGTTAAAGCTAACGAGGTGCTGCAGGCAAAAGAGATAGAAGTGAGAGAATTCAAAGTAAAAAAAAAAAGGGGAAATGGTGGAGAAAGGCAGGAAAAACATATAAAACAGAACAGAATGACATCATAGAGTGTGAAGTGGTGTGGGCTGGAAGGACCATGCAGTTCCAACCCCTTGCCATGGGCAGAGACACCACCCATCAAGGGCTGGTCCAGAAGTTGTGGTGCCCCAGCTGAGGTGAGACCAGGTAGAATGGGAAATCACAGCTGGTGCCAGCAGATCCTTTAAAGTGCTCACCATATTGAAGCAGTGGGAGCATTCTGTATTCAGAATTAATCGTAGCACCTCCTCCTGTGACAAATTATTAAATAAAGCATTAGGAGTTGCTGGGGCTGGACATACAGTGTGCCACTTCCCTGTTCCATATGTCAAGTGATACTGGTGAGGGAACAGGCTCCAAATCCATCCCTTAAATCAGTGCCCTGATTTAAGGGAACTTCCTTCCCACTTTCCTATGGGAAGCAATGATTGTCCTCACAGGGACACACTCTGTGCCAGCAGCAGCACAGGTTCCTCACTCTTTCTTCCTCAAACTGTGGTCATGCCCTGCAGAAATAAAGCTAATTTTGTTTCTGACATGGATGGGATGGGAGGGGAGGGGAGAGCAGAGGCTGCAGGCTTTGCTTCCATACAGATTGTGTGTGTGTGTGTACATATGGACAGCTCTGCATCCATATGCAAATATATTTTATATATTGTATCCTTGAAATGTGTACAGATTTGAGTCAATACATGAATTAACTGCCTTAAAGTGTCCTTGCCCATGGCATTGGGGTTGGAACCAGCTTAAGGGTAGTTATGATTAGTTTAAGATCCCTTAACTAAAGGTTAAGATCCCTTAAGTAGTTAAAGGGATCTTTATGGTCCCTTCTAACCCAAACTATTCTGTGACTCTCTGGCTCTATGAAATGTAAAGACAAGCATCCCATTTACAAAAAATGATGGTTATATTTTCAGGGCCACCTCCCCAGCACTCATCCCCATTCAGGAGGAGACAGCAATCCCAGGAAGGACTTACCCTGCATGTTTTTCTGGGCAGCCCAGGTTTCCAGCACACTGCCCTGGATGCTCACCTGGAAGTCAGGTAAGCCCTTGGAGTCCCCTTCTGGTTATTGAATATTGGTCTTATTAAATTCATAAGGTATTTTGTTCATGTTTAAGGTGAAAAAACACACTTAATGGTGTTCTGGCACCTAATTCCTTATGAACCTCAGTGAAATCAGTGGGTCTGAGGCATAGATGAGTGGGACAGGGGAGACTGCCGTGTCATTAGAAATGTGCATTTTAAGGAATAACAACTTATTTATCCATTTCCAGCTGTCCTGGGGGTATTCTGCTGCTTTTGGCAATAAGTTTAAATCACAATTTGAAGTCCCAGCACCAACAGCAGGTGTATGGGCATCAGGGCAAGCATTTGGGTGGGAATGGGAGCCCATCCTGTGGGTCAGTAGGGATGCAGCCCACACTGAAGCAGAATCAGGGCTGAGGATGGACAGAATCCAGGGCACTTCCTGCAGGAAACTTGGCTTCCCTTAATTATGAAATAGTGTGAGACCAAAGAGCCATAGAATGAAGATAGCAACAGCAGAAAAATTAGGAAACAGTATTTCACAAGTTGGTTAATTAGCCAATCATGTTGTGGTTGATAGTAAATATATGGCTGGTTAGTTCTGGTATGATAAAAAGTAAATGTAGACATAATAAATAGTTATGCATTTCTGCCAAAACTTGGATGTTAATTGTAGATTTTGTTAAATGTGACCTATGAGACATGAGCTGTTTTTTCTGTTAATTAAACATAGCACACAAAGTATTTCTTTTATCTGTAATTATAAAGAGATTAATATGCAACAGATGACCAAAATGTTCCCTTATTTTAAGTAGAGACTAAAACAATGGTCCTTACAGTTAATGCATTCTCAAAAATTTTTTTTTAATACTTGTTCTTGTTTTCTTTCTTGGTATCTCTTAAGCTTTATAATCTTTCTAGAACTGTGTTCAAAATAATATTTAGCATAGAAAGAAACACTAAATATTTCATGGTATAATTAAATCTTATTAATGTAATTGTCTGCATAGTTCATATTAAAAATTTACAAGAACCTTTTTCCTTTTCACTAAGAGTTATATTTTCTTATGAATTTCCATAAATGTTTTGAGCCTAACCTAACTTAATTGTGGGAAGCATCAGAAGTTTTCTCATTATTTGATGTTGAATCTAAGTTGCTTTACTTGTATTTTTCTTAGGCCAGCCAGAGACTCTTTGTCATGGATTTAGTACTCCTGTAATTAAAGTGCAAAAGATTAAGTATTTGCTTTACCATTTGTGGATCTAGCTGCTGGCATTTAATCTTCTCCAACTTTTAGGGTTCTCTTTTCTGTTGAAAAGGTGTTTCATGAGCAGATGTTTTTAATACTTAATTTCTTCTATTTTTGTGCTGTGCTGCATTCAAGGCATGTACAGAACAATATTCAATTTTAACTTTGAAAGGCATCTTTCTGTACAACCAAGCTTTTATAAGCTGAGCAATTCCGCACAAGTCCTTTCTACTGCTTACTTGTAACACCAAAGGATGTGCAGTGTGGCCTGTGAACGCAGAGGAACAGCATGAGGCTGGGGTTCATCCCAGCTCAGTGCTTTCCCCACTGATATTCTGGAAAGTTTCCTTCTCTACCTCGAGCCCCCTGCCCCAAATCGCCCTCCTGCTGCAGACTGAATCAATATTCCAGGCCGTCCCTGAAGACTGATCTGTCTACAGCTATAGGGATTCCATGCTCACTATTCCTCCTCTTTAAAAAAAATTCCTATTTTTTGGATGGAAAAAAACTATCACGACTCCCTTTAAGCAGCAGGAAGGGAACACGTTTCAGCCGTCCTCTAATTTCCAAGACCTTTATGATGAAATTTAAATCCTTATGAAGTTCTCCTGAATCCATCAAATGTCCATCCAAATGGTTGTGTTTATTGGCATTCCCACATTAGCATGTTGGCCTGCTCAGATGCACTCAGCCGTTCATCTGCCTGGTGCTCCACATCCCAGCAGACTCTGCTCAGACACCACTACTGTTAAAATGAGCTTTTTCACTTGAACTTGCTTTCATTTAAGTCACTGCTAACGTAGAAAGGAGCTCATTTAGTGGTGCTTTTTCACCTTTCTGTTAACTCTGAATGCATCATTAGCAGGGAGATGTTGACTAATTTGGAAGGAGTTTAGCGAAAAGCTCTAAAAATGGTTCGCAGGTCGGCAAAGCAGGCACTGTGTGGAAAGATAAAATGAGCTATCAGTGTCTAGACTGGCAGGAAAACCATGATTAGAAATTCTTAAAGGATGTAAAAATGGATAGAGGAATGGAATGCAGCGCATTAAAACTCTGCTGAAGGGCTGACACGGGTAATGTGAGCACAAAGCACAGAGTGGAAAATCCCTTTTTAGGTATTTATGGTGGTCAGCTGGGGTTGGTTGGGACACCACAGTGCAGGGAGATGGACCAGAGGATTTCAGCAGCTCTTGCCTAGTGCAAAAGTGTGTGTTTTAGTGGTGAAGCAGGGGGAAATGCCACAAAAGCTAGAGAAAAAAAATGAATACAAGAAGGACAGAATCACCACTTAGTTGTGGAAACATTTTTTCTGGCAAGATATTTATCGAGTTATAGAAGTCTCCCTTCCACACTTCTGGGGGGGCTTAGCATGCACAACTTTTGAAATCAGAAAACAGTAATATGAAATGGAGAACATTCTGGCATTTCAGGAGACTTTTGACCCAAATCCCCACAGTGGGGCAGCTCTAATAGCAATTGCCACCACCTGACAGAGTTATTTCAGCGTTGCTCCATCACAGAGCCTCTGGGTGGTCTGAGAGAGCATTCACTTGCAATTTATTGCCTATTTTATTTTGATTTGACTCACAGCTGTTCAAGTCAGGGACTCTGGATTTGCAATTTCAGTGCCACTGCAGAGTGATGCACGTCACACAGGCTTTTGGTTGTGCCCACTTTGCTCCATTCGTCCTTCATCCTCACAGAGAGCAGGATATAAAAAAGGGACAAAATCAGGTGTCAGAATCCCACACAGGAGCTACTTTGCACAGTCACAAAATATTGTTTAATTTGTGGACAGACTGCAGGAACACTGGATGATGGAGTTTATAAAAGAAATTAAGTTGGGAAGAATTCAAATGAAATATCTGCTTCGGAGAGTAAACTCATTTGTATTCCAAAATGCAATTATAAAGTGGCCACAGGAAGCTCCATGCTCCTTCTAGTCAGCAGCACTGGCAATATCTTTGCACAAGACCATGGATAGCTTTAATTTCCAAAGAAGAAACTCAGTGAGAGGAACACGAAAACCACTGCACAGGTAAACATTTCATAAACTGGCTGACAACTGCACTAGAAATATTAAACAAGTTTAGAAAGCGTTCACCTACAAATTGTAATGTGATTGCAGGAAAAATGCTGCCTGACTGCATCTAAGGATCCAGTGATTAGGAACTGAATGAGACCTAAAGACCACACATTTCAGCAATCTGTCTCTGTCAGTGGTGAGATGCCTGAAAAAAAGTAAAAAGTAAGCTTTTCCCCTAAATTCAGGATGCAAAGATACAAAATGCAATCCAGCCCACTAATATGTGAAATATAAATGTTCGAACTTCCTTCCAGCTTCTTCAGGAGCTGCTAATTATGTCTCTGGATACCTTGGCTGTCCGTAGGATTATCTACTCCCTTTGAAAATTCTTGTCCTGTAGCAAATTTAATCTACAAGTCAGGCTGTTGTGTAGGAACTGCTCCTGCTCAGGGATTAAGTTCTTGTTTGACTCAAGCAGGGATGTACTTTAAACTCTCCTGCTTGTTTGCTTATAACTAAAATTCTGTGGAAGCTTTCACAGCTTAGAGGCAAAACTTGTGACAGTCCTTGTGGATGCCTCATCCCTGGCAGTGTCCATGGTGGATGGGGCTTGGAACAACCTGGTCCAGTGGAAGGTGTCCCCTGGCAGGGGGTGGAACGGGAGGATCTTTAAGGTCCTGTCCAACTCAAACCATTCTATGATTCTATGATATTAAAAAAAAAAAGAAAAAACAACCACAATCAACAACAAAAAAACAAACAAACAAAAAAAAAAAAACCCAACCAACCAACCAAACAAAACAAAACACACAAAACCCACCAAAGAACAAACAAACAAACAAAAAAAAAAAAAGCAGATCAGAGGAGAGTTTGTTTAAAAGGAGGATCTACCTTGATCACAGTGTCCAGCCCCTCCAAACCAAAGCCAGGCACCTTCACTCAGGTGATCTTTAAAATGTAATAAAGTGAAGTTGCTTTGCCCACCCCAATGGCTTCCTCTGTGTCTATCTGTGGTTCATTAGGTTATTTTCTGGGACCACTAAGGAAAATTCCATAAAATAGTGGGTTTTGCAGCAAATCCACCACACACACTGTTCCAATGGCTGTTGCAAGTGACATTTGGCCCAAAGGCCAAATCTTCCCTCATTCAACAGCAGGAAAAAGCTGAATATTCCCATATAAACAAAAAACCAGCACATATTCCCAAAGGAGGGATGTGTGCAGGGTGGGGAGCAGAGGGCAATATCCTCTCCTGCAGGCTGGGCTGACTCTGCTCCGAGATGGAGCACAGAGAATGGTCCTTGTGCTTAAAAAGCTGGTGAAGCATGAGTTTAGCTGGAGGGAAATGCTGATGCAAAGGATACTCCAGGAGAAAAATGATGGGTAGAAAAAGTAATTTATCTTGTTCTTCCATCCTAATAGTTGGAAAGGGAAGAAAAAAGGCAAAGCCAGCACCACCCCCTCATCACCTGAAAAGTCTCCAAAAGAACAACCAAAAGAACAAAACAGAAGGAAAAATGTAAGAGAAGAAGGAAAGACCTACTCAATGGAAGTAAGTAGCTCCTTGTGTTTTAAATATTAATTCAAGAAATAGCATTGAAAAAGAGGCCCTTTTTATTGTGTTAAGATGTTGATGTTTTATAGCAATATTCTCAGGAAAAATACTCATGTTGTATATAGTTGTGTTGAAAATCAAACTTTTTTCCTTTTTTTCTAATACCTTTTAAAAAAATGAATTAGGAAAAAAAAATGCACTTTTTTGTGGCTCAAATCAGTCCCTAACATGATGTGTTTGGTATTTTCTGTTAAATATATGGTAAATTGAGATTTACCAAAATTACTGAAAATTAAACTGTCTCCTTTCACTGCACCAAAGTTGAGCGAAATCTAATGGATGTATATGCCATGCCAAAGATAAAAAAAAATGCTATTTCACTATTAAAAGCCTGAAGCATTATCATTTACAAAGGTAAGAAGATAAGGCATGTTTATTCTTTTCAGTGCTTATAACTCTCTGCATTCAGCAACACACATTACCATAATTTGTTTTTGTTTAAAGTGCAATACAGGCATGCTCCTGCAAGCAAATTTAACCCCATTTACTTAAATCTGCTTGAAAATTCTTGGCTGGGAATCAACAGAAATATTCTGCAAACATGTGATCTGCAGCTGTGTGAGGTGTGTCTGGAACTGAGTGGGTCTCAAACCTGCACCCTCCATTCCAGCTCCTGATCCCCACCCCTTGTTTGCCTTCCAGAGAACACCAGGAATGAGCAATTTCACATCCCCAATTAGTGAATTTACTGACAGCTCCAAGTGAGAGGGGGAATGCAAAACTCTTCCTTTTCCTTGGCAGGCTTTTTAAAGGTGACAGTGCTGGGATCTGAACGTGCCCTGTATCTCCCCTGAGCACCTCAGCAATGAGACGTTCAGCTTTGCTTCATCCAAAGGGCTTTATAGGGATCACAGCATCCCCCCGGGCATGGAGCCAGGTGTCCCACAGCAACAACATAGCTCACAGGAAAGGAAGGAGGAAAAACAACTTTATTTTTGTAGAAAGCAGTGAGGGATTTAGATGATGTCTGCTTTCTGGGAGCTGCCTGTGCTAACTTGAAGTGGGAAACATTAATTTCAGAGCTCTGCTTGGATTAGATGATGTGCCTGTGAAACAGGGGAAGATGGCTGAGGGCTGCTGTGCCATGGCCAAGGCGCTCCCACTGCTTGACAGAGCTCATATTATTAAAATCATATTATAGTATTAAAGGCTATGATGTTATCAGCAGCTCTCTTTTTCTCTCAAGGAAATTTTTATTTATTATTATTTACTGTGAGGCTGGTGAAGCTCTGGAGCTGTTCACCCACAGAAGTTGTGAATGCTCCATCCCTCAAAGTGTTCAAAACCAGGTTGGATGGAGCTCAGAGCAACCTGGTCTAGTGGAAGGTGTCTCTGTCCATGGCAGGCAGTCAGGAGGAGATGAGCTTTAAGATCCCTCCCAATCCAAACAATTCTATAATTTTATTATTTAGTTGGTCTACTATTATAGTACTGCCAATATAAAGATCTAAATAATATGGGATTAACATCTGTTCTGTAAAGTTTACCAGAGTATGATTTGGCAACAGAACGATAAGATGAAAAATTCAGTTTAAAAAAATCAAACATGCAAAATCCCTTCTTCAGGGATCGTGCTTCACACAAAAGTGATGGTGGCTTGAAGAAAGAGCATTTGACCTCAAAGACTACATGTCCCAGAAATCCTCTGTGCTGAGGGCTGCTGCTCCCAGAGTAACTTCTCTAGAGAACTTCTCCTGAGAGCTCATCATCATGTAGGCAACATTCAAAGCTGCTAATATTGTTAATAACGATACTGTGACTTTTGGCAAGGCTAAAACAAAATGTATCAATGAACCCAGCTAATGTTTGAAACTAAATATAGTTCACATTAAATTTTAAAGCTTTGAATTGCATGAAGAGCTTCACAAGTTCTAGTTCAATCAACAGTAATTTCAATTCCCCTTCAGCTACTGTGTCTCTGTGTTATTTTTCCTTGTTGGTGTGGGAGATAACAAATGTGTGAATGACATTTCAGTCTGGTAATTGGGCCATTTATAGCTCCTTGTTAGTTCCTGCTGGATAAGGGCTCTGGTGCTGATTTTACATAAGGATCAAGCACCTCATTAAAAGCCCTGCTGAAAGCACGCCTGCGATACTTGACTGCGAGACAAGTGTTGCCATGTAATACACGAGAAATAAGTGACTTTGTGCTTGCCATTTTCATTAAAAGATGGCACTTTTGACAACCAAAGTGATCCCTTAGTCTTTTTCTCCATTGACCTCGCTGTTAGGGCTGGGTCTGCACAAGGACACAGAGACTGCGCAGGGCATCGTCCTCCTCCATCCTCTGTGCTGGTACATGTGGGGTGTCACACACATATTTTATGAAAAATCCTTTTGCTAGGATCTTTTCTCCTGAGAAGCTGAGAAGTTTCAGCTTCTCCATGTTTTGCTGCTTTGGAATGTGATTTGGAGGATTGTTTACCCAGCATGTGAAATTGTTTTTACTTGATGACCAGTGACAGCCACCTCTGTCAAGTCTGGGTCAGCCACAAGATTTTATTATCATTCCTTTCCTTTCCTTGCTAGCCTTCTGATGAAATCCTTCTTCTATTCTTTATATTTTAGTTTTAATATATCATTTTCTTTTAGTATAATATATATGATAAAATAATAAATCAGCCTTCTGAAACATGGAGTCAAGGTTCTCATCTCTTCCCTTGTTCTGGGATCCCCGTGAACACCACCACAGTGGGGTTCTTGGGATTACCCTGCTCAGGGCCAGCAGTTGGAGTCAAAGGATCCTTTTGGGTCTCTTCCAACACAGAATATGATTCTCTGTTTATTCCTCTTTGTGTGTCAGTCACTTCCAGAGGTAGGTAAGCCAGGACAGAGAACTGCAGCCCTGTTTTTCTCCCCATGTTTTTTGGACAGTTTTCACCCCAAAGGCCATGAAGAAGCTCTGAGTATCTCTTTTAGAGTAATATTTTTACTCTCTTTGGCAATGTCAGAGAGGGTGAGGGTTGGAGGATTCCCTGACATAGGTGTTGTAAATGAGTTAAAAGTGGTTGTAGGAAGAAAATTGCTCTCAATACAGGGGGAAAAACACCAAACCCCAATAGATGCTTACAGATAGAAAACTTTTACCACAGATAGAGATTCATCATTCTTCCAGCTATGTTTTAAAAGGTATTTCCTCCTTTCCTTAAAACCTCATCTCTCTTATATTCCAGTTCTTACACTATTATCATAATATCATCAGGAAAAGGTAAGCATCTATCCCTCTGCAAACCATTCCCTGTTACCATCAGGGACTATGATTTTTTTTTTAACTTGTATGCATAAAAACAAGATTTTCAAGTTATAAATACCAGTTCTATAGCAAAAAATGTTATTTCCCCACCACTCCCTACCAAGGGTTTGCAACACCATTTTCTGTTTGGTTTTGGCTGCACTGCTGCACTGTGGAGGCTGCTGGAAATTTTCAGTGGCAAAATGGGAGGAGTTCAGTGAACATGTGGGGGAAAAAGCCTGTCTAGACTTGTCAAGATTGTCACTTAGGAAGAAAAACCTATGATAAATACAGGTTGCATTTAGCACTACACTAGCACTGACTTGGAACATTTCTCGTTATTAAATTCCTGGTGTTCACAGTGCTCAAAAGTGAGTGCAAAATGTGCCTGACTTCTCTAATAGGTTTTGGAATCAGAAAAATATGTAAATGCCTTAAGATATTTCCAGTGATGTTGTCATCATCCATCTGCATTGCATTTTTGCTTCAAACTAGAAGATTCCTTCACGATGAATAGGATGCTTAAAGGGAAGGCTTCTATTGCCTCTTTTATTGATTATTAATGAAATCACAGTGCTCTCAGTCTGTTACAGCTGCAGCCCTAAAATAAGCCTTTGCAGTGATAATTGCTTCTCTTAAATCATGGATGTATTAAGGAAGGGAGCTTTTCTGGAATAGTTTATGATTTGTGAAAAGTGTTTAATAATTGTTGCCTGATTTGCTGGCAATTTGGAGAAATACTTGAAGTTTCTTAAGAGAAACCAGCATATTTCATACTTTTTTTTTTTTTTTTTTTACTTTCCAGGCATTGGGTGAGGAGGAATAGCTGGAAAAACCCAACTGATAAAAATAAAAAATGTGACAACATTCTCAATAAAAGAACAGTATAGAAAGCATAGCCTGGGTTAGTATCCAAGAGAGCAGAAAGTGTTTATAAATAAATAATACATGTGTTTTTATTGGTTTGCAAAGACAGATGATGTTCCAAATAGCAACTAAATTTCCCACTTCCTGGAACATGGATTCATCAAGAGGAATTCCATGCCCGGGCTGTGAAAGCAGAACAGGCCACTGGTGGATCTGCCCTGGACCAGGGATGTGTCCTTAGGGACATGAGGCCAAAATGTCTTGTGTGCCACAGCACCTTATCCTGATGTTACAAGGAAAACTGGATTTGCTTATAAAGGTGCAGAATAACTTCATGCAAAAATTCAAGAACTATGCTTGATGTACAAAACCATTTTAAATAAACAGTTTTAGGACTAAAATGAAAATTCATTTTAGCTGAATTTTCAATTAAGTCTTGTCAGATCAATGAAAATAATGAAAACAAGGGCTCTTGGAAGAAGTGTTTGTGCTCACCTGGCTCACCACCACGTATCACACAGCATGAGACATCAGCTCTGCCAGGCACTGGCTGCTAAAAATCCTCATTCCTTGAACTTTTTTCATTTGCAGAGTGTTTCCATGGAAGTGCCATGCCAGCAGGCTCAGGTCATCCCTAGTTAATATGCTATAACATGTGCAGGTTGGGTTATAATTTTTCCTGAGCTCAGTGGCTGTGTCTCCTTTGTATGGGCAGAAATTATTGAGCATTGTAAAAGTTTCTATTTTATTCTTTCATGTAGGACATTCCTTGAGCTACACCTTTAAGTTTCTGAGGGGTTGAAAAGGAGCCAAAATGCTGTTTCAGGTCAGTTCATTCTTATTTCAACAAAGACAGACTTCCAGCTCCAAGCATGTCTGCTTAAATTCAGTTCTCACAAAGGCTTTGCATGGAGTGATCACCGAAGCAGGTATTGTCTCTTTTTAAGTATCTTTGTAGGGATATTTCTTTTTAGTTTTGGCAAGGAAATTGCTTAAAAATTGCCAGATAATGACTGCCTAAAGAATTTTGACTTTGTAGTCAGGGGAAAGAAAATCAAAAAGACACAAAAATATAATTTTCTGAGCTATCATTTTATAAAAGTTTTGTGATTTTGATTGCAGCAAAATACAAAACACCTGAAAATAGGCCCCTCAGAAGAGCATGTCATTTGGGGTCTGTTAAGAAATGTGGGTAATTTTTCACCTTTAAGCAGACAGATGGATTTGCAGTAAGAAACTTTTTCTATAAAGCATTTCTCAGCAGCAAATGTTCTTAGCATTTGAGGAATTAAGAATTTAGAGCGCTTCAAAAAAAGAATTAATTTGTATTTAAGTTATTCAAGCCCACACAAAAGCTTCTAGAAACGAGACCTTTTCCTACAAATAGGGATAAGAAAGAGCTGTGGATGTGCCAGTTTGGGGTTTTGCTGTTCTCCTGCTGCTGGAGCAGGAAAAGCACCTGGTGGCAAAGCTGGGGAGGGGTGAGAAGACACTGAGATTGATCAGGGTAGATGAGGAGCTGTGAAAGAACACCTGCTTGGTATGGCATGGATAGAGCCTGATTTTTCATGATGCACAGGGAAATAATGAAGTGTGTGAATCAGAGACTCCCTTCACTCTGCAACTTTACATCTGCTCTTCTCTGAGACAGCAACATCATCATTAGCCTGCTCTGCCAGGGGTAGGAACATCTCTCACACAGATCTATTTGGATTTTATACTCGTGGGGATATTAAGCAGGTTTTGTCTTGGGTTGTTTTGGTGGTTTGTTGTTTTTTGGTTTTTATTTTTTTTCGAACCGTCTTCTGAAAGTTTCCTAAACAGGAGACCAAGTCTGTCGAGTGAAGAATGATTTTACAGATCTGTTTTAAATCCAAACCCAATGGAAATGTCCTGTTTCCTCTTTCTCTATCAAGCGAAAAAATAAAAGCCAAACAAAAGAGAACAGTCCCCAAAGCCATAATTAGTTATTTTTCTGTCTCTGACTTTCAGATTACGTGCTCTACCTCTGTGTCTCCTCAACATCATCCTCTCCCTCCTCCTCCCCCTCAAAGCCACCTCCCAGATTTCTGACTACGCCCATGCTGGGTCAGGACTCCCAGACTGACAGAGGGCAGCTCCCCAAGCCACGATTTTGTCCCTTCCTGTTTTTCTTGCCCTCTCTTTTCCCTCACTTTATCACTGATGCTGGATGGGTCTAATCACCCTCTGACCTCCCCCAGTCTCCTCCTGTCCCAGTTGTCCCAGTTCTGGTGGCCCCCAGGGTAAAGAGGGAGGAACAAGGAGGAAATGCTTAAAGGCACCTTCAAGGGCACAGATAAAGAGCCTCCCCCTTGTTCTCATCTTTAAAGGCCACCTGGGGCTTGCCTGCATAACTGTGAGCCCTTCCAAAAAGTGGGGTAGAATTTCACTTATAAAGTGTTAAAGATTTATTGCTGGGTTTGCCCAATCTTTTATAACTTGGCTGCTATCACGTGTAGTACTCTAAGAGTATCAAGTTGCAATATTTGTTTTGGACACGTAATGCATATAACACTTTTAAAATGGGATTTTTACAAAGATATGCAGAGTTTAATGTGCTTATAGGTAATCACAGTCTCCTGGTGTGTTTGTTAAAGATTGCCATCATTTAGTTTAAGTGCATAGGTCTCTTTTTCTGAAGCAAAGCAAGGGGTTCTTTTTCTGAAGCAAAGCAAGATTTTCTAATTGATAAAAAGGATATATACATCTGTGCAATTCTTATATTTTGCATTATCTTTCAGTAATGGTCTTCAAACTCACATAGTTATCCCAATCAAATATAAGAGAGTGTCACAGATGCTGTCTGAGCCATACAGACTGTGATTTAGTAAGTACTAAGTTAGTCAGGTTTCCAACTCTACAACAGTTCTCTGAGAACCAAATCTTTCAAGTTCTCTTGAAAATTTCTGGCCTTAAAACTTAGAATGAGTTTTTTTGTCAGAGTGAAGTTAATGCTTCATCTTTTCTAGGTTATTAAGTTTTAGCCTTCCACCACCCGTAAGAGCAGCAGTAGGTACACAGAGAGGGCAATTGACTGTCTCAAAAGGTTAACTGCCTTCTGGCTGAAAATGAGCACAATTACTCACCAAAAAGCAAATGACTAAAACCCTCCTCCTCGGAGTTTTCAAATGCACCCCGAATAGACACGTTCAGCTGGGGAAGGATGGAATTCATAGAAAGAAATCAAAAAAATATCTCAAGGAAGGAAAGATTAAAGTGATTCATGGTAGTGTTCCAAAACAAATGTAGATTATTTGGGGGCTTGGAAGAGAACACATCATTTACTGTTCTTCCTGAACTCGGTTGCCTTGAAGTTGCATTAATTTGTTCAGCTGCGTGGTGGAAGGCAGGGGAATGAGAGGAGGACAGGGGTCACTGCATGGGTCAGGCCATCCTTGTTTCCAGTATTGTGAGGAGACATTACTGACCAAATTGAACTGAGCATTAGATACTGTTCATTTCAGGCCAAGCCTGGCTCTGTTAAAACCATTGAAAGGTTTGCTATTCCATGAAAGCAGCATCAGGACATCAACTCATGGGATTCTGTGCAAGAGAAGGAAAGTCCAAATAATGTAAAATATCTACAAGATAGAAACACACCATCATTTGAGCAGAAAGACTGTTTAATTCAACTTAATGTGGCAAGTCTTGCAGCATTTGCAAGTTCTGATATTTTTCATTATTTTTGACTGTGTGATGTGTAGAAATTTTGAGCGCTTATAGATGCAGCTAATGGAAATAGGAGGGTTGCACTGCAGCTACCTCATGTCACATAATGCTGAGCACACTCAAAAATTCACCTCCCAGAGGCCCCAGACTGGACATCCAAAACTAGCAAACTGTTTTGACCTTCCTCTGTTGGAATTTCAGTTTCCCACAATGAGATGAGCAGGTTCCTGCCCTGTCCTTGTGGTGTCGGTGTGGGGATCCAACAGCTGCTCTGCATAAAACCAGGGGAATCATGAATGTGATTTGAAGGTCAGTGGGGAGCCTGGCAGGTCAGTCCTCAGCACTGTGCTTAAACAGGGCTGGTAAATGGGATGCAGCCACACAATTAACAGCAGGGCTGAAATAAAATATTGACGAGCTGTGCTCATTAAAGGAGCCGTGGCTGATCCGTGCACCAAACGAGTCGAGGGTCCTGCAGAAATAATGGCAAGCCTGGCTGTAATTACAGAACTCATCAATACAGTGCACAAGAGAGTAAAAGAGAAGGTTGCCCAGACAACCCAGCTTATGAATGCTTGACTCTGCAATATTAATGACAAATGGTAATAAATTATTAACATTTCTATATTGTGCGTGGTGGGTACGGAATGTAGCAGAAAGCTTATCTAACCTTTCTGTCAGGTGCAGTTTGGTGAGACAGACCAAGTTCAGCACCTCGGACACGTGCAAGAAGCATTGACACAGTCTGTCCTAGCACCCTAAATGACCTCATCTCAAGTCTTACTAGGCCCTGAGTTTTCAAACAAAACTCAGTGCTTTTATTTTTCTCAAGCAGCAATCGCCTGCAGGTGCAATATCCATTGTTTTCTGCTGGATTTGATTGAATTCTGCTGATTGATTTCTGCTGAATGATTCAATTCACTTATTTAGGCATAAACTACAGCAGGTAGCTCTGGTATAGACCAGCTTCAGGTCCCTTCTCCTGAGATATCCCCAGCCTGTCCTGCCCACCAGGGGCAGCTGGGGTATCATCTGGCACCTCATTTGGAGAGAAACCTTTCTGGCTTGTAAAAATAAAAAATGTTATGATTCTTTGCTTTTCCCCTTCTACATTTGACTGCTCTGAACTGACCCACAGTTTTTAACATGAAATTCAAGCTTTTTTGCTACAGCCTTTCTGAGCATATGTCTTGTTGTTGCCTAAACTCGTTAACAGCTCCATCTGTTTCACAGTCTTCATTTCCCGACATCATAAGGTACTCAGGAATAATAAAAGGTCATTTAGGCCTCGCAGCTTTGTTCTCTTTATCTCTAAAAGTTTTGTACCCAGCCATCTCACAGTCTGTCTGGTCTCTTGGGCAATATATTTTAATAAGCCTCAAATGCAGAACTTAATTATCTGGAACTGAAAATTCAAGCTCTTAAGCATCCTTCCCCCCTCCCCCCACTCTTCTTCAGAAAGCTTCAAAAATACAGATAAGCACATAATTTCCTTAATTATGTTTTGTTTTCTTTTGGCCATTAGGTGAACTTTGGTAATGTGTTTAGAAGCAAATGGTTTTGTATTTATGTGACCTGTATTAATTACTGCCAGGCATTGCTGCCTGCCCAGCACTGTAGCCTGGGGTTTGTTTTTTTTTTTGCTGTGGGATGTGACTGCCCTCTCCTACCAGAGGCTCTGGAGCAGCCAGGGTTGGAACTATGGGAAAACTCAGAATATAAACCAGGAGAGTGGCTGTGATGGACTAGGCTGTGGAGTCATCCCACTCAGGATCTCATCTCTGGCAGTGGCTGTCAGCAAATGCCTGAGGAAGGAGAGCACACCTGCAGCCTGGCTCCTCTGCTCTCACCCACACAGCATCCACATCATTGTAGATTGGCCCCAGAAGTGTGTTTCTTCCCTCTATTAGTTTAATTGCCTTTGAACCTCTTTACGATTGTAGCACCCTATAATTACCAGTTCCACAGTTTAATCGTGAGCGCATGAAAAAAACCGCTGCCCTTTGCCTCTTCTTAAATTACACAAATTAATTTAGTTGCTGTCCCAAACCCTTCTGTGTTGAGAAGCAGCAGATAATTGCTCCCTATTAACTTTTTCTGTGCTGCTCATAACTTTCCTCTGTGACATCCCACCTGAGCCTTCTCTTTCCCAAACAGATTGCACACCAGCCCATTTAATCTCTCCCTACTCAGAGGCTGTATCTGTATCTACATAGATCCAGCAGCCTTTTCCTCTGCTGTGTGCCTCTCCCAGCACTGCCATGTGTCTCACATTTCATACCTCCCTACCTGGTTTCTAGTCTGAGTTGTATCAGTTGAATTGTATAAAGTCAACTCCGTGTAATACATGTGAGGAAAACTGTTCTAAAATCATGCTTTGATGTTACTTCAGAGGTATCTTTAGACTGGAGATCAAACCAAGGCACTAAATAGGGCCCCAGTGTGAATACATGCATTTCCATGGAGCAGTACTTAGGTGTCTTTTACAGGAGACAGTTCCACAATTCCTGCTTCAGATAAATCTGAGACACACAAGGTGTGAATGAAACGAGAGCAGGACCCTTCAATTCTGTATTTTTTCCCTTTGTGTGAGAAAATACTGACTTTTCCTTCATTCACTGCTCATTATCGTGGATTAGGAACAGACCTTGATGTTGCAAGGTCAGGTAAACCAGGTTCTGTATAACCAGGAGCAAGTTACAGGATAGTCCACAATGCAGGAATTGCTAAATTGCTCTTACAGGAACTAATTTTTGAGATAGGCCTATGAGGATTTGTACTAATTATATTTGAAACATTTGCTTATACCTAAAGATAGTCCAGATTCTGATCATATAAACCAATTGTCCCTTGGCACCCACATTTTAATTTAATGAAGGTTTACACCTCTTATGCTGCTCACTGAGAAGATGCTCTCAGTTTTTCCTGTGCTGCTGTGGAACAACACTGTGAGAAATGCTCCCCACAGGCACAGATCAAACACAGAAAATGGGTGGGTTTTGTTTGTGTGTGGTTAAAGGCTCAGCCCCACACGTATGTGAGGGGCCCAGGGCACAAATGTGTCATGTGGGATGTTGAGGAATGAAACCAAAAATTGCTGAAAATCCCAATTCCGAACTGTGTCAGATTTCATATTTCTGTTGCATTTAATAATAAGTAAAGATAATTCAGTCTGGAGATGCACTCAGAGATAGGTCAGGTCTACTGAATTCATACAGCTTTGATGGAATTGTCTATGATCTATCAGCTGTCCCAGATACCAAAAATAGATTTAAACTGCAAGGAAGGAGTTTGTCTTTGTTTCTTTTAGTCTATAGCTGTGTGTTTAAATGTACAAACCACCATCTCTCCAGCCCCTCTTGCATTAGCTGCCCAGCCAGCCTGCTTTGGAGGAATGATCAGGCTTGCTGGGATTATGTCAAAGTTATGATAAGTAGATTACAAGCTACATGTTACCTTTTATTTTTACTAAATAAGAAACCTGCAACTGAGTGGTAATTGCCACACAAACTACATTTTTGCTGCCTTAAAGTTGGATAAATAATATGTAGTGTTTTCTTGTGGATAATAGGAACACTTTCTACAGCATTATTCCTTCACCTGAAGATCTGTCTCATGGGAATCACAAGTGAAAGCTGTGTTTTATGGTGGAGGTCTGGCTGGGTAGGACAGCAGCCACCAGTGCTAATGGTTCTCTGCTGAGAAAATCACTGGGAAAATGTAAATGCGAAAGAAGATGCATTTCAGATAATCTTAGAAAATGAGGGAGGAATAAACAAGGCAGCTGGGACTCGGTGGCATTTCCTGATTTGTGTAGGTCCTGTTCCCCTCTTGTTACCAGCATGTGTGCAAACAGTGGCCATGCATTTTGTCCTGATTAGCCTGACTGTTTGAAAGATTAGCTTGGTTTGACATGGAACGGAGGATGCAATTAGGAAAATAGGACCATATGTTATAAGGACCTTAGCTGGATAATGAGAATGGAGGGAGATGAAAAGTGTGTTCCAAAGTCTCAGTGAAGTGATTCGTTTAACAAACAGAGGCTGTCAAATCTCGACTGACTAGACAGAAGGGGCTGCCTCATGTAGTTATTACTGCAGAGGATTTGCAGAACATGATGAGCAAATGGCAGATAATTTCACAAAGCAAAGACAAATAAGTTAACAAAGACAAAGTCATCAAGAGTGTGCTTGAACTGAAAACAGCATTGTCATGGGCACTAGTTCTCCTTAGCTACAACACTTAGCCTTATAAAGAACATATTTAAAGAGAGTGAAAACCTGCAAGGTGAAGCTAATTTATAAATTGTTTGGAAAATGAAGATCAAACTGATCTGAACTTTGCACACCAGTTTTTCTAGTGGGTTCAGGTTTTTCTAATTCAGGATGTGTGATCCTGCTTGTCAGACACACCAAGAAGGCTTCTTCCCTTCCCTTTTCCTGACAACATTTCTTGAGAAGTGCAAAAAACTGCCAAGGAACCAAAGAGCAACATGGTCAGGCATAGTTAGAAAAACTTGTCTTCAGAATCCATCTGATCTCAAGCATTTTTGCCCTTGTCTTTATCAATGAAGTTCCTGTATCACCTTGTCATACAGTCCCATGCCTCTTCTTTCCCCAAAATCAGGGATGGCAGCTCTGTGTGGGTGCTTCTGTGTAAACCTCTGGTCATACCTTCTGCACTTCTCAGACACCTTTAGTTGAGCTCCACAACTTCTTTTGTTTTACAGCACCCATAACTGGGTGCTTTTCACCATTCTGTAGTTGTGCAGATGATTGTCCCTGATTAAGCATTATCTCCTGCTGATTTTTTTCCTCCTTTATTTTTCTTTCCTCCCTTATTTTTCTTTACAGATCAACTCCACCACTCAAGATCATCCGGATTTTTTAAAGCTTGTTTTCATATTCCAGTGCATTTACAGTTCCCTGCTGCTCCATGTTAGCTAAATTTTATAAACCTGTGCTTTGACCTTCCCTAGTCCCTGATAAAACCTGTCCTTGCAGGAACCTGAGGGTGCTGCAGCTCTCTCAGGAGCTGCTTGCCAGCTCTGACCTTCTGACACTCCAGCCCCTCCTGCCCTCCCTCTCAGTGTGTGTTTGCTGGCAGTTTTTCACTCTCCATCCTAACAAGCTCATTTAAGCCGTGTTAGTGTAAGAAAAGCACATGAAAGTAGCACAAGCTTTTTTGTTTGATATAGGAAAATAGTTGTCACAACTGACAATGAAGAAATTTGTCACGATCATGTCACGGTTCCTGATGAACTTGTGTTGATTGTTACCCATTTCCTATTGTCATCTGGGTATTTTCAAAGACTAAGTTTAACTATTTGTTCTAATTTTTTTATTCTTGGTAAGAGGGGTTAAATGGACTGGTTTGTAAACCTCTGACTCTTCTTTTGTGCTTTGGTTTGGTTTAGGTTTTTATCTCCCCAGGGGTTTGTGGGTTTTTACGTTTTAAAGGTCTTTGACATTTTCCAGTTTTGCTTTTCCTCACCCATTTACAATGCATTTTACCTGACAGACTTGAACTCAGACAGAGCCACTCATCATAAAAGATTATGTTGTAAAACCTTTTCCAAGCATGCACTATAGATTTACAAATGTTTCTCAAAATCTACATGCTTCATTTTTCAAAACATCAACAAAAAACCCCACTGGGAGCAGAGAAACACAAACACTTGAGAGAACAGATGAAACCCACAGAAAATACTGGTTTGTTGCAGTATTAACCTGCTTATCTTACCAAAGGTTATCAAACACTTTAAAGAAACCTTTTCCCTTGTCTGAGAGATTGTATTATTTTTTTCTCCTTTGATGCTTTCATTCCTCTTACACATTAAGAAGTCAGGATTTTTTCTAATTGTTGCCTAATTAAAAACAAAACAAAACAATTACCTCTAATAAAATAATGACTCCTACTTGAGGCCATCATCTCTCCCAGCTAATCATTAATCCCAAGGAAATGAGACAGGCTTGATTGTTATTACTAAAATATATTCTCATCCTCCTCATCCACCTAAGAAATTGTACGTTAATTTATCCACATACAAATTAAAAGATTATTACAATAAACAGATGTAGGGTGTTACTCAGAAAAGTGAAATAGTCAGAGTTTAAACCAGCAATGGAAATAGCAAATTTAATTTGAAGGTATGGTTGGGGCCATAACAAAAACATTTTTCTAAACAGAATGGCTGTTCAGAGAGGGGGACAAGTTGTGAAAGCACCATGGTGAAGCCTTCTACCTGTACTTCCTCAGCTTCCAGTTGTGTTTTGTTCATGTGTCTGAGAGTCTGTGAGCAGATCCTCTCAATTTTGTACAATTTTAATTTTTTTAAACTATGTTGATCTTAATTGCTAAATCATGTTAATGTAGATAGTTTTTTAAAAGGTAGTTCTATAATGGTATTGAGAACAGTTAATTCTATAATTAATTGGAGCACTTATCCATCATTACTGAGATGCAGAAGGAATTTAATCACAATCAATGAGAGTCCTTATATATGAATGGCTGTTGAACTTGGAGAGTTTGGTCTCCGATAAAATAAGAAATAATTAAGAAAAACATACATGTCAACCAGAAATGTCAAAAATTTTGTCCATGCTTTACAGGTGGTGCAGGCTTCTAAATGTCTTCCCATTTGCAGAGGAGAGTATTGATGGTATTCTGGAAAGACAAGAACACCAAAACTTCCTTTTTTTTATACTATGAGACCAGATTCAACAATGAATTTTTTGAGACCTGATAAGTTCTTTAGTTTGCAGCGCAGTAAGAGAAAAGCAGACAACTCTGTCTCCAGTTTCACTTTAAATAAACACTCCATGAGTAACTGAGACAGAAACATCCTGTAAAAATGAAGAAAAAGTATCCAGCAAACCATGATATGGAAATGTTTTATTCCAGCCTTCTGAGTGATTAGAAGATGCCTCTGTCTTGTCAGAGCTTTATTTTGTCAAGCTGGCAATAAATCTGAAGAGATAAGAATTTAACAGATGGGTTGTGAAATTGCTAATGTATGAACTGTACCTCTGGTGGACTCTGTGCCCCTTCTTTCATGACTGTCACCTCTTAAGTATATGTGACAGCAATGACCCTGAGTTTGGCCTGTGTTTTGCAGCTGGAAGTGCTGTGCTAAGAACAAACCTCACAGCTTGGTGGAAACCCTGACCTCACTGTCATCCATGGTTATGTGCTCAGTGACTTCACCAGCTCTCACTCTTACACAGAACAAAAAAGAAGAAAAAAAAAGCAAATTACTGAAAACCTCTCAAAACCCTTTTTTATCTCTGGACAGTAATTTCAGTTCAATATTGGATTCAAGGACAGCCTGTATGGGAGGAACCTGGTCTCCTGGAAGCCATCCCTGCCCATGGCAGGGTTTGGGCTGGGTGACCTCTGGAAGGTCCTTCCAGCCCACCCCACTCCATGATTCTGTGTTTTACATTCCCCAATGTGGCAATATTGCCCTGCTGTCCTTTCATGGCACCCCAGGACAATGCTGGGTTTCCAGTGCAGCCCACAGGTGACCAACAGCACAGCATGACTGTCCCAGACCTTTATCCAGGTTAACCAGGGCAGAGGTGCACCCTCCATCTGTTTGACTTCAAAAGTTGCACTTTTCTCCCAGCAGTGTGTTTGCAGTGGCATAATTGCCTCCATAAACCACAGAGCTGTGTCGACAAGTTCCAAGGTTTCCCACAAAAATTGGTTTTGCTGCATTCTCCATGCATTTCATATGCTGTACTTCCTCTATTATTTTTCTCCTCTCCAAAATGATAGCGTTTGGGTTTTTATGATAGGTGTTCGATTATGTTGGCTGATTAATTTGAACTTGTGTGACTGACATTGCCATGGATGTGCAATGGAGCTGATGCTCTTCCCCCACAAACAGCAAAGATGTTTGACTACCAAGCCACCAAATGAGGGAAGGAAAGTGTCAGACAGGATAAACTTCATATTACAGCAGGAAGATTGTGAATATCAAATAACACCACAGTTGAATGGAACAGGCTTGCTGGTGATTAGCAAGCAGGAAATAAGGAAAACACCTGGTTTTGTGCAAAAATTGAAGTTTTAGTCTCAAGCAAAGCATGAATGATCATTGCTAAGCTGTCTAAAATCAGTATTTCTTGTATATTTTAGAGAAGTAACTTTACAGAAGTGTTGCTGTGTCTGTGATCTCACCGGCAGCTCACAGGGTAGGAGGAGCAGCTGTGCTCCCTTGGTGTGAACTCCCCTGCAGCAGAATTTCCACTTCATTGCTGTTTTTCATGAGCCCCTCTGCAAACGTCTGACCCAAACCACTCTGAAGTTAAAGGAAATTATTCTGTGGGCTTCACTTTACTTTGCTGCTGAGTCTAGCAGAAAACCAAGAAAGTTTGGCACAGATGAAGGATGTGAGGGTTTTGGTACATTAAAGCTTACGTCATTATATTTGATTGTTTGTTGGGTTTTTTTTGCCTTGAATATCAGGTTAGAAACTGGTAAGTCATGCTGTCTGCAGGGCCCCAATGAAAACACCTCAGAGAAATTTTGTTTTGATGGACAGATTAATTGCTGAATGCTTCAGGCTACTGATGTACCCACACCTAGCTCACGTGTGAGGCAGGGGATCTCTGCACAGCACAGTCCCATTTGTAATTAGCTGGTGATGGGGCATTGTTTGCTGCCTTTCTCCAACGTACAGAGTGATTTCTGCCTCGCTGATGACTGTAAACATCATTCTAAGTACTGTTTTATGATCCCTGTAGGAATAACAATGTAAACAGCGTAATTATATTCACCTTTGAGGCATATCTAAAAACTTTGTTCTTCCAGAAGAGTGATAACAGAAATGAGTACTGTTGACAAGGTAAACAGAGAGCCACCACAACCTGCTTGTTAGAGACAGCTAATGCTTGAGGGAACTACACATTCAACACCACAAAAAAATAAATATATATTAAAAAAAAAGGAGTGTTATATGGTTATCTAGAGATTTATTCATGAATGTATTACTACACAGGACAAAATATTGAAAGCAATATATTT
Organism: Molothrus aeneus; assembly: GCF_037042795.1. Taxonomy (NCBI): domain Eukaryota; kingdom Metazoa; phylum Chordata; class Aves; order Passeriformes; family Icteridae; genus Molothrus; species Molothrus aeneus. The sequence continues at coordinate 33,705,408 of NC_089652.1, read as the reverse complement.
TGAGATCTTTCTTCTTCTGAAGGGAGCATGAATACTTACTACTAGTAAACCATATTTCTCTGGGTAATTATTATGAGTTCCATTGATCATATGCATATTTGTGTCTATTTTTACCCTAATTTTCCCAGCACTGGCAGGGCTCCTCCAGGGTCGATCTGTACTTGAAAGACACTCACTATCTTCAGACTTCAGCCTCTCTTTGTTTGAACAGTGTAGAGCAAAGCATCCTGCTTTAGACTCCCAGGTTGTTAGCTCTTCACAGCGAGGAAACCTCAGGAATATTTCCTATCTTTTGGACTCTTCAATGGAACACAATTAGATATTTTTTCACTGCAGGTATTTCCATGGGGTTTGGATACTGAAGATAAACCTGCAGCTATGATTATCACAGAGCATAATTTAACCATTTGCTTTAGATTTACCTACCATAAAACATAAGATCTGGGCTGGGGGAAGAAAAACATCTACAATGCTGAGAAAATTCTCTACAGATTCCTCAGTTTCTATACCAAGACTGAGCATTTTTGGAGTTCTGTCTGGAGACACTGGAAGGCTCCTGGGTCCTTGCATACAGCTTTTATTCCATTGTTCACCTCCCTCCTCCACAGCCCATATGAGCAGCAGAGGCTGCCAAAGTCAGTTCCTTCCTCCAGCTCAAGCCTCCTTCAAGGTGCTGTTTTGTAGCCATGATATTTTATGAAAAATCCTTTCCTTAGGATTTTTTTCTCCTGAGAAGCTGAGAAGCCTCAGGAACAAAATGTAACCAATGGTTATCTGCTGCTGTGGAATGCAACAGGTGCATCTGGGATTGGCCTCATGTGGTTGTTTCTAATTAATGGCCAATCACAGCCCAGCTGGCTCAGACTCTCTGTCCAAGCCCTTGTTATCATTCTTTCTTTTTCTATTCTTAGCCAGCCTTCTGATGAAATCCTTTCTTCTATTCTTTTAGTATAGTTTTAATATAATATATATCATAAAATAATAAATCAAGCCTTCTGAAACATGGAGTCAGATCCTCGTCTCTTCCCTCATCCTCAGACCCCTGTGAACACGGTCACACTGTTCTTTTCTGCTCTGGCTTTTGGGAGAAAAGCCTGTATCTGTCATCTTTTTTACACATGAGTCTGTCCCACCCTGCAAACCCAGTTCTATGAAAAACTAATATTGTATAGAATGGTTTCTTGGTGTTTTGCAGCAAGGTATCATCCTGGTTTGGATGGAGATCCTCATCTCTTCACGACCCTCCATTTCTGTATTAATTTGGGTTAATTGCAGAGGTGGCATGCTACTGCTGACAGGCCTGAGAATGAATGCTGGATGCTGAACACACAGAGGCATTCATGATATGCTAGTTTCACAGCACTGAAGACAGTTTCATAACTTAAGACAAATCCTACAAATAGATGCACCTGCTTATCTGCAGATGGAGAATATAAAGTGTGTTATTACTGTGAAACTCCTGAATGCAATTTATGTGTTTGCCTTACTCATAAATTATTTTCACAGGTTTAGAATAAACATCTCCAGCCTCACATTGCAGAGAAAATTATTCTCAGCTTTTAAATACTGCTTTTCTGCAGATTAGTCCTGCCTGTAAGACATCATAAAGTAATAAAGGTACATTTTCCACCTAACTGCATTTGGGGATGGAAACACCTAATGATAACAATAACAAAAATTCCTGGCATTATTATAACAACATTGATCCAAAGATCTCCAAATTCTTTCCAATAAGTAATTAATTAGGCCTCACCAGAACCCTGGAGAGTTAATTACAAATTATCAAGCATAATCACAAACTGCTTCCATTGAAACTATTCTTGTACTCTTTCCAGAGGAAAACAAAATATGCTGGCTATAATGCTGTGACCTTTCTCTCCCCTATTTCATTTTGAATTTATAATTAGATGAGAACTTGGATGTATCCTGTTTTAAGGAAAGCTAATATGATCATAATATGATCACTGCTGACCACGAAACACATTACAATTTTCAGTTTCTCCAGTGAGACAATACTTTTTAATCTTGCTCCGTTCCATAAATCAACAGCAGCAACAGCAACAACAAAAGAAACGCTGCTAAGTGTTCCAGTGGAATTCCAGAGAGATTCTAAATTGTGGTTGCCCATCTGTTGTTCTTTCACCAGGGTGGAGATTTTGAGGATGTTTGATCCAGGGTTTATTTCTTACACAGGAAGAAGAGGACAGGTCTGTGCTGCCTCCATTCCTCCTGGGATGCAGCAAGCTCTGCTAATCCAAATAGGATAATTTGGGTCTGAGTCCCAGGGAATATCAGGAGAGAATAACAGTATTTTATCTCATGTCCCACAGCATATGAACTCAAACACCTATAGAGGGTGAGATGCTCTAACCTGGCTTTCTGAAGAAATTAAATTTGGGCTCTTGGTAAAATAGGAATAAAAATGGGAGGAGACAAAGGGGGGTAAAGACTGAAAGCTAAAACAGTGGCCCCAAACAGCATAAGTAGAAACATCCTGAATTTCCACAAATGACAAGATGAGATACAGCTTTTGCCCATCAGAGACCTGTGATTTTACCTTCATCTCATATAATCATAGGAGTAATTAAATCCCCTTTTATTTATGCTAGGTTGTCTCTTGTTGCACCATAGTTATTGGCTTGCTTTTGATATAAGATGAAAACAGTTTACTTGAATAATTATCTGAGGGCAGAGTTCCCTCTTTTTTCATGTACCAATTTTTGAAAAGAAATGAAAGAAGGAACTAATAATGCTCTTGTTTGCAAGAATAAATCTCATGGACAATTTGTCATCTGAAAAAGCTCCAATATTTCAGCAGTGAAAATATGGTGCATATTCATAGGAAATATGTACAGGAACCATACAAAAATTTCAAAGGCTACTCCACTTTATATGTGAAATTAACAGTGAATATCGTTTTTTGTCCCTCTAGCATACAAGTCTAAAAGCAGTGATCAGAGAAACCCTGGAGCTGTAGAAGCTGATTGAAAGTTTATCTTCCCTACTTGCTGTTGGAGTGGGATCCACATGTGCAAGCAGTAAGTATTTAAATATGTATATGGCACCAGAACAGTACAGTTCATGACCTACCTTATCCCCCCCCCTTTTTTTTTCCACCTTAAATTCTAGAGGGAAGTCATTAATAAGAAAATAACAGGTTTATGAAATTTCATAAGGGCTACCAAAGGGAATTACCCTCCTGGTAAATTTACAGACAATAAAAATAAATGTTAGGAAAATAATTGAGGTCTCTGTGTTGTAAGTATGTGTTTATGGTTGATTTTGTGCCACTGCTTTATCCCATCAGAGAAGAGAGGTAATTTTCTGAAAGTATTAATTTATTAAGCATCCATTGGTCTCATTGTGCTCTGTTTTCATATCTGCACATGCAGTCTCAGTGAAGTCAACAGCTTCACCCAGATGTGAAAGATAATTTGATCCCAGAAGTGATTCCAAAGCATAATAGAAATTAAATCATTCCAGAGCATAATAGAAATACTGCTATTTGTCTCTACAGTTCTTAAAGTGTAACCAAAGTAATGAGAAAGGATGCAGAGTCTAAATTCAGTTTGATTAAAGCTCTAAACACTGATTGGGTCCAGAAGATAATTCAGAGGCAGGCACAGAGAATTTTAGTGTTGGTGAAGGCATAATGAGAAGGAGATGAAAGCCCCAGGAAAAAGCTGGACTGGTATAATTACATAAGGGAGCAGGGCTGATGATGTGTGCTGTAAAATGTCCACATGCAAATAAGCACAGTTAATGCTCAAGCATTCTGTTCTTTGAACAAAAGAAGGTGCATGGTACAAAATGAGGATCTGTAATGGCGCTGTGGGGCAGAACTGGAGTGAGGAGTCTCCCTACAAACACAGGAAGCCCTGGCTGCAAGCAGCCCCTGCCATCATTCATCCATCTCCTGGAACAGGTCCTTGATTGGCAGCCCTTCCCCTTGGAAGTATTGAGTGAGGAAAATCTATCATCTGCTCACCTGTTTGTTCACCTCTGCAAAAGCTGCACGGGGAGCACAAGGCTGATTTTTCCCCCTGTTCTGGGACACAGCAGCTCTGTGTTTGTTTCCAATGGATGGGGCCAATTAGAGCACCTTGAACAAAGGTTTCTCTGCTTTGTGTGTACCATGACTTTTGGTAGAGTGGTATTTTTCTATATCAGGGATGGGCTGAGGCTTGATATATTTAGGGGAAGTTTAGATGATGAATTCTCCCCTAATAATAGTCTTTAAAAAAACCACTAAGATGAGTCAATATGGTGTTCATCTTTTGCCAGCAAATTTCCTAATTTCCTTGTAGAATTTAAGTCACTCTTCTTCATTTCCCTGTAATTTAACAGACAAAATGGGGCAATTATGAATACTAATGCAATGCAGATTCAATACAAAGCAAAATATCTACTACAGGAACTGAAAAAGAAAGCTAAAATCTCATAGTGCACTTTTCTGTAATTTAATGAAAAAAAAATTTGCATATTCTTTCAAGAAGAAAGAAAAATAATGTTAACTAAATAACACTTTTACTTTGTTTTAAAAATGTCCATCATCAGCATAAGTTTAGGTGAAGCTATTTAGATGCTATCCATCATTAAAAGGCTGAACTTAAATCCAAATGGGATCAATCCTCTTTTAACTGCTCCAGATCTCATTCAGAATGTCCACATCTCATTCAGAGCACACAGGCAGCTGGCCAAGGGGAACACAGAGAGGTCTGGGCAGGTCCCCAAGGTGGGAATGCCAAAACAACAGAGGGAGCTGTGGGATGGCTGGAAAATGAGCACCCAGTTCCAAAGAAAGGTCCCAAAAGATCTTTTTTGGGGGACTACAGACACAGAGTAAAGTAATACCTGTGTAAGGTAAAAAATCTCAGCCCCGGTGACCCTGAGGGTTGATGAGTAAAAGTCAGTGAATTGATGCAACTTGGGTCATGGTAATTTATGTTTTTTTTTAAATCATTTAACAATGAAACCACAGATCTATGAAAAACATGTTTCTTCAGCCAAATTTATCTAAACCTAGACTTATTCTACAGTCTTTTAATTGTTTTCTGCACTGTAGATTTTTTTTCTATAGGGATGGGAATGCTGGGTATTTCTGTTATTTCTGTTTGTTGGTGGTAGTTTAAACCTGTGAAATGTTGCTCTTTTTTTCCTGATGATTCTTTCCAAAATACTTTGCATGGTCAAAGATACATGAAAAAAAGGAAGTTGGCCTTGCTGTTAATGTAATTATATGAGAAAAAAGGTAATCAGCTGTTTTCATGCATTCTGATAATGAACTACAAGCTGTGAGAAATCTGCTTGCATAATAATAAGAAAGATGCACAATAAACACTGAGTGTGATTAATTACCCGAGTACATTTGTATCCAATTTAGCATCAAAGAGTGACACGATCAGAATATTTGGTCTGTCTGGAGCCTGGAACAGAAATGTGAATGAAAGAAACTCAAGTGCATTCTGGCAAATGCTACACTTAATGTATTTGGTTTAGAATATAAAGCCTTGGAGGTAATTAGTAAATGAAGTCCTGATAGCAATATGTGCATGACTGCCATTATTGTTAATGTTGAACATGTGCTTAACACCCTGAGCTCTCTACCAAAACTTTATTGAAGTAGTTGCAAAAAGATGTCCAAAATGCTGCAGAGCCTGGAGTAAAACAGACTGCTAATGTCAACTAACGTGTGCAATAAAGCCAGCACACTGATTAGGTGATGCTTTTCTGAATCTCATCTTTGGAGAATAATTACTAATCTTGAAGACTCAGTCAGCAGACACTGCAATATACAGAGCACAACCTGCTCTGTGAAATAAGTAAATAAAATACCTTCTTATGAGTCAGACTCCTACAGCCATAAAGCTGGTGAGAGAATAAGCTTCAGTTGTTGCCCAGAGCAGCAGAATATTGATGCATTGTTGTCTCTCTACTTTACATGCAATCAAAGTCTAAAATTCATCATCCTTTGATTGCTTCTTAGTGCTGTGGACAAATCTTTTAAAAATCTAGGCATACTGTTGAACAAGGGCAAAACTAAGAAATTACAAAGCTCAGAGTAAAAGTTTTGACATCTCAGGGAAAGGTCAAGAAAGTTTTGCAATTATAAATAACCAGAGGATGAGACATATTACATACCTGTGTTAATTTGCCTGGCTTTAAAATAATGTGGGTTTGTTTTTTTTTTAAGACTTCTGATGTCATCTCTTGTTGAAAAACAAATTATGATTGTCACTGCTTAGACAGTGGCAATTAATCTGTAATTTATTCTGCCACCTTAGGAGTCTCCAAGCTGGTTCCCTGCCCTGCCAGGGGCTCACTCCCTCAGCCCACGTCCCTCTGTCCAGAGTTCTGCAGCTCTCTGAACCTCGATGTGGTAACCATGGTGAGCAGGCACCTGAGGCAAGTTACAGCCATTATCCTGTATCCTTGAAAACAAAACCCTGGAGAAACTATTTATTAGGTTTTACTGAAAATAGCAAGCAGCAGAAAGAAGTTGGGATAAGGGAAGAATTATAACCAGAATGGCTTTCATAATGGAGCATTCTATACTTGGGAGCATGGGTAAGAAAAACCCTGGTGGCTGTTTCTATTTACTTTCCCAGAACTTACTATTTCAGAGTTATTCCTTGAGATCAATACCAGTTGCAAGCTCCACAGAGTAAATCCAGATGACTGGGGCTCAAAGTCTTGTTAAATGGTTGGGTGGTGTTTTTTTCTCAGCACACAAGCCAGGTTCTGCAGGAGCTGCAGCAGGGAGAGGAATGATAAATGCAGAGCAAGGCTGGGGCTTTGCACACTGTTGGATGGGAGAAGGACAAAGGAAAAGCACAGAGACAGGAGTTTGGGCATGGGTGTAATGATTATGTGCTACAAAGTTGTAGTTAAATGAAGGACTGTTTAGTGAAGGAATAAAGGTGTGGGATGTATCTTCACAGAATAAATAGGTGAGGAATTTGCATTAAGTTCACATCCCTGTGAAAATCTGCTTGCTACTTCTGTGCAGCAGTGTGCACAGAGAGCAGAATGTGGTTTGTGGATGCTCTCAGGTCTCACTGCTGTGTCTCTGAAAATAGATGGAACAGGTTGCATGTCCACCCCATGCCAGGCTACCTAAAAGTTGCCTTTTGTAACATGACTCAGTTAAGACATTTCCAGATTAAAAACGTGAAGTTTGCTCTAAATCCAAACATTCTAACACAGTTATGGCATCAGCGGTCTCTTTGTGCACAAGAGGAAGAAGTAGTTCTGAGCAAGACAGAGCTCTACAAGATGCTTAACAACTGTTCATTGTCACTACAGGTGATGTGATTATAGAAATGCAAATACTGCCAGAAAATACTCATCTGAAGCACCCCCCTACACAATGCACACAGACTGAGCTCACAAAGGAAAATATTTACTGAAAGCACAAAGAGACTCTTATGCTCACAGGAGTTCAGCACATTGTCATTCAAAGAAAAGGTGTTTCTTTTAGATGAGGAGATGAATATTTTAAAAATGAAGATTCACCTTATACTTATTTGACACTTCTGTGCATGTACCTTATTATTCATGGTTTATTAAACTGGTTAAAGTGGTCAACGGGCACTGCAAATGCCTTCACTTTAATGTTGCATGTTACATTAGAAATGGCTGGATAAACTTATCTAAGACATTTAGCAGTGTGAAGTGCAACCCTAAAATTCAAGTAAATGGGTTTTTAATAGTGGTTGATGTGTTATGACTATGCTGTACCATAAATGTTAGGCATACTATTTTTGAGGTATTTACACATTGCTAAATTCCATCTATAGTACTGATGTGTTTATTACATTATATAAACAAACATTAAAATGAATGTAACAGTCAAGTATAAAGTTCCCCCTCAGATCTGCACAGCAGAGACCAGTTTGGATATTCCAGTGATGTTAAGTTTCCAGGGCTCTCACTGAAAGCAGTAAGATCAAAACTACAGCTCCAAGGAGCAGTGGAGGTGTTGGGATGTTTATCTGAGTTCTGTTGATATGGAAATCCAGAATAGCAGATTTGCTTGTTTCCATACATTCTTAGTGAAATCAGATAAGGTAGAACTTAAAAGTGCCCAGTTTTTGATGGATGCAAAAAATGTCCTTGTGATGGGACATTTCAGTAGATCTAAGCCTGTTTATAAACAATGTGGGAGCCATATCTATAGTGAGAATTCTATGTTTAAGCTAAAATTGTCTAACAGTTCCCACAATCAACCTCTAATTTTCAGTTGTTTATAAGTACCCACACCTATGTTTGCTTCTGGCAACATGATTTAAGCCATATTACTTTGATTTGATCTCCTGCTATGAGAGCTTGTTACTTGCAAGCAGATCCTCTTGTACCAGAGGTGCTTTTTGCTGACTTTGCAATGACAACTTCCCTAAGGGAGAAACCTTTGCACACCTCTGTGTGTGTCCCAGCTTTGCAGAGCTTTGCATGAGGCATGCACAGTCCATACCTCCACTGCTCCTACTCAGGGGTGACAGCCTGCCCATATTTCTAGTGGAAGATGTCCCTGCCCTTGGCAGAGGTTTGGAACCTTTAAGGTCCCTTCCAACCCAAACCATTCTGTGATTCTATTCGGGTCTCCAGCTGCTGGGGCAGTCAAATCTCTCTGCATTTGGGGGTTTCTGTCACAACCAGGCTCGAGCTGACAACAAAATGCTGTCTCATCCTTGCTTTTGGCTGTGCAGAGGCAGGCAGGGGATCACAAAACATATCTGGCTCAAATGATGAAAGGTAAGGACAGAGAAGGATGAAAAGGAGGGAAATGAAGGAGAGGGACCAAAGGAGGTGATAGGAAATGGACTGTGGTCCATTGGGAAATGGAAATGGGTGGGATGTGAGTTGAAAGTAAAAGTAAGGAAGCTGATGAGAACATTGGGAGCCATAAAGACGATGGGATAGGAGCAATGATGGTGCTAAAGGGGGAATCAATGCAAGGGCTCTTCTCTGAGCAGCAGTGGGGCAGGATGGGACCGTGTTCACAGGGGTCTGAGGATGAGGGAAGAGACGAGGATCTGACTCCATGTTTCAGAAGGCTGATTTATTATTTTATGATATATATTATAGTAAAACTATACTAAAAGAATAGAAGAAAGGATTTCATCAGAAGGCTGGCTAAGAATAGAAAAAGAAAGAATGATAACAAAAGCTTGTGTCTCAGACAGGGAGTCTGAGCCAGCTGGGCTGTGATTGGCCATTAATTAGAAACAACCACATGAGGCCAATCCCAGATGCACCTGTTGCATTCCACAGCAGCAGATAACCATTGGTTACATTTTGTTCCTGAAGCCTCTCAGCTTCACAGGAGAAAAAATCCTAAGGAAAGGATTTTTCATAAAAGATGTCGGTGGCAGCAGGAGATGGAGGAAATAGCAGGAAACAGGAGTTAGGAAAAAGAGAACTGAAAATGAGGGGTGAGCTGGATCCACACAATAACCTGAGCCAGCTGACCACCAGCATGTCCAGCTCAGCCATGGACATCAAACAGATCGTTCACTACCCTGAGCACTGCTGGTGAGGGCCCTGCTGGTGAAATGTGGAGCTGTGGGTGGTGTCCAGCTGTGCTGTGGGCTGTAAAGCAGGGGCACCAAGAGGACACAGCAGCTCGTGGCTCCTTTAGTGTTTGGCAGTCCCTCTGAACATGCTCTGCAGACACACAGGCACGCTCCTGGAGAAGGGCACTGAAGATGAATCAGAGTAATTCAGCTCTGGAATGGATGTGCTGGGGAAAGGGGCCTCTCTGTGTGAGCCTGCAGTGAGCCCTGCCACGATGCCACTGCTGGGGAAGCATCTGGGACAAAGGAAAGGACCCCCAGGTATCACCCATGGGCTAGCAAGACTTGTTTGCCCCATGGCTGTCAGGGAGGGATGGAGGGATGTTGGTCAGCAGTGTTTGGAAGCTCCCCCTTTCTCCTTTCCATGCCAGCAGGGACTGGGGGATGCTGAAATCACCAGAATCACCAATCTGCATGTGAGGTGGAGTGCTGTGCATGGAGTGGCTGAGATGGAGAGGGTTTATGCCTCAGACTGGGAGTGTCCAAATTGCTCTTGCGTAAATGAAAAAACAGAAAATCATTTTCATGCTTTTATAGACTGTAAAACCTCTTGTGGCATTGACTGCAGTCTGACCTTCCTTAAATGAAAATTTCATCTCAACAGCTCGTAGTATTTCCAGCCTGGGAGGAGACCCATTGAAAAATTAATATTAGAGCATTTCAACACCAGCCACAGCTCTGTTTAGCTCCAAATTATATGATTCTTGAATTAGCTACTGTCTGTTTTCAGGAGTTTTTCATTACAAAGGGTCAGGAACCAGAGGAAATAGTTTTCTAAACCAGAAAGGAATATTAAATGACACAGCTGATAAGTATGAACAGTGGTGCAGAAGATTTATTGAGTAATGTGTTAGGTTGATAAATGATAACATTTATTTGCAATTTGAGGATGTGACCCAAATGACACTCATTAGCTCAGCTTGTGTAGAACCGATTAGTTTTGTAAATGTATTATTTGTCTGGTGCTATTGGAAGGAGAGTCTGTTTTAATTGATTGGAAATCCGTTTTATTTCAGTGAATATTATGTATTCTGGTTTTAATTGTATTCTGGTTTTTTTTCATCCTGAATGCCAGGGATATTACAGTCTATTACTTGAGCAGTGGAGTGCTGGAAGGCTGCAGTGAGTGCATTAATCCATACTGAGAGGGGCTGTAATAAAGCAAAATTTCTGTTACCCACTGGGATTCTTAGGAATGCACTGGGAGGGAAATGGGGATGCAGCTGGTTTCCCTCCTTCTGCTGGTGGGGTTTGAACAATGTATGTTCAACTTCCCAAAAAGGGTCATGGTTTTCAAAGCAAGATTCCAGTTGCATGGAGCTTTTTGCCTGTGCCCATCCCCAGAGCCAGGTGAGGACACTGAGGAAATGTCAGGTGCTCTCTTCTGGACCCCAGCTGTAAAGTGTAGGGGTTTGGAGAACCTGAGAATAAGGTTTTGTGTTTCACCCTTTGCTGCAAAACTCCAGTGAATGTTAAGCGATTACAATTTTCCACAGGTCTTTCTGTCCCAGAAAATGGAACAGAAATTCATGCCTTTGTTTTAGGAAAGTTCAAAAAGCCATAGGATTTCTGGAGTTGTGTCTGTGTAGCATTCTGAATTAGGTGAGAGCCTTGAAAGGTGTTTTGAGGAGAAGCACTGGCCTGTTGAAATCAGGAAAATGTTTGTTTCCACAAAGATATTGATGTGAAACTCTTCAGAGAGAAAGGCTTGCATGTTATTGAAGTATTTCATTCCAACCCTTTCTAAAACCACTTATATGTTTTCTGAAGGCTGGAAATGAGTTTTGTTTTGATACTTTGCTCTCCCTTACTGCAGTGTAAACATAAGAAAATCAAAACTGAAATGAAACCTGAGAAAAATAAAAGTTTTGGTGGACTCATGAGTACTCCTCCAACCTCACAGCCTCTTTGTAATGGAGAGTGAGATCTCAGCCCTCACCCATTCCAGGCAGCCACAAATGTCCCAGACTGAAAAAAATTGGGTGAAACCAGAAAACCATTTCCTACCTGGTTGTCACAAACCTTTATCATAGACAGTTGTTTCATTTAGTTTCAGCTAATTCCTGCTTCTTTCAAATAAGCTGTTATTTACTAGAGAGAGGAGACAGAAATCAAAGCTGTCCATTTGTTCCAATTGGTCCTTTGTTTATTGTACCATTAGGGTAGGTGGTAATATTTCTTAAATCTCAAAAAAAAGCCCCAACAAAGGCTAATATTTTTCCTGGTTCCCAGGTTTTTCTAGCACACCACAAACTAATTTTAGAGTGAGGGAAGTCTTAAACACACATGGCACAAGAAAAAAATTATTAGAGTCAATGGCTTCTGAGAACTTCTGGTGAAAGGTGGAAGGTTCTGGCTGTTGCTGCAGAACAAGTACATTCTTCCTAAGACACATCTCCCTCATGAGAAGAATTTTCCCTTCCTAGGAAGCATTGAGATTTGAATAATTTTCCTGGGCAGAGGTGACATCTTCTGTTTGGAGCTGTAGGACACACACTCATGTCCTCATGCTGCCACTTCTCTGTCTTCCAAAAACATCCCTCACCACAGGGCTGTGCAGGCAAGAGGCTTTGGGATTCCATTTCCATTCCTGGGATAAAGGACCTTTCCCTGTTTCCTGTCCTGGGAATCAGTGTGCTTGTTCCTTCAAGGAAGGCTTTTTTCACCTGAACAGGACCTCCAGCTAAAAAGTATTTCCTGACATATTTCACTGCTCAGACAATGTTTTCTACCAAAAAATGGTTCAGCTATGATGAATTATTCTCCACTGGTGGCAATTCATCAAAGAAATTCCCGAGTGTGGTGGGTACCAGCCTGTTTGTTTGTTTGTTTGTTTGTTTGTGTGGCTGGCACTCGGGGCTGGGTGGCAGCAGTTGCTCTGCTCAAGGCAGGACAGAACAAATCCTGCTGTGACCAAAGGAGCCTGGGCATGCACAAAGCTCCTGAATCCTTCTCATGTGCAACAAATGCAGGAGCAGCCTGCTTTTTTCCAGAAATACCTTTCTAAAACTCTCCTGTAACTTTCTTTGCCTGTTTGTTTGCTTCCAAATCGGTTTCAGAGCCATCCTGGGCTGAGATATTAACATTTTTCTCTTGATATTCTCAGGGTTATTTTAGATCTTCTTTTCCTGGGTGTGACTTTCATTTCCTTCAAAAAACACATCTTTCTCCATGCAGTTTTGAGCTACTGAAACTGTGGAGCTCATAAGCAGACCAGTGCTGCAAAAGGCAGCTCAGGGGAGCCCTGTGGGCTTTCCACACTTTCTGATATAAATCCTGGCACCAGGGTTTGTGCCAAAGCTTTGCTCAAGTAAAGCATGAGAGGACAGAACACTCATAATGTCGGGAAACCTGGCCAGTGCTGCCATCTCCAGGGTGGGCTGCCTAAACTGCATCTCTTGTTTCTGCTCCCGAAGCAAAGAGAGGCTGTGAGTCCATCTCTGCCAAATTTTCCTCAGTGTGGGAGATCTGTGTGAAAAGCACAGCATGAGATGATACCTAAATGACATTTTAATAATCAGCATACAAATTTGTTTAATCTGGATTTAAATTTCCTGGAACAATTTTTCTTTTTAAATTTTTTTTTGTCTGCTATTTTAACCAAAGACATCAGGCAGACAGATCTTTGGAGCAGAAAATGAGAGGATGAGAACATAAACCTGCTCACAAGTACAGAGCTGCTACTTGCACCTCCATAATGACATTATCCCTTTTGTTGTTCACACATTATCATGTGCAGTGCAAAATAAATATGCATGCTAGAGCTGTTAATGAATATCACTTGGATCCAGTTTCAGGAATAGATCTCAGGCATGATTTGGAGGAATGTAGCTCTGTGCTCATATGATCAGCCAGACTTGAGCAAATCAAGCCTATCATGGCATTTCTTTTTCTTGATAATTATCATTTTAATCTAGTCCTAGTCTCATAATATGAAAAAAAATATTTGCTTGTGGTGCTTTATCTGTTACATGGTCCTTTTCTGCTGAGAAACTTTCCCATCTTTGTGGAAACACCTGAGCAGGGCATGCAGCCTCCAAGCAAAGCAGCTGCAGCTCATGCACAGAATTGCAGCTGGAAACAAATATCTTAAAGTGATGCACAGTGCATGTGTATGAGCTGGTCATGCAGGAAGGGATGACAATGCAGGCATCAGCCCACCATCCTCCCTGCCCTTGGGGGACCTTGTCCCTGGTGCTCCCTGTCCTGGCTGCTGAGCATCAGCTCCAGCACTCTTTTACCTGTCTGACAATTCCAATCACATCTGCCTCCAAATTCAACATCAAAATGCTCTTATTTATACAACAATGGTAAATAACACCTCCCAATTACTTTTTTTCTTTCTTGTAAGCAGAACAAATTATGTCTTCCCTCGGTACAAACCATGAGACTCAAGACAGTACTAAAAAATAAATGCAGCATTTCCTCTGAATTTTCAGCTTACTCTTGCCAAATAACTCAGAGACATAGGAATTAATATTGCTAAACACTGAGAGGAAGGACAGAGTCATTTCATTGCCAGCCCACAGACAGAACTCGAAGAACTTGCTGTAATTATTTAGTGCTGCAGAACAATCCATGTGCTCAGTGTTTCATGGTTTCTTCTCATTAATAAGTCCAGAAGAAAAAAATCCCTTTATAAGAGAGCATTATGCACATTCCAGAGCAGAACTTGAGTTGTTTTGCTGAGAATTTACTCAATTTTCTACCCAACTCTGTTACCTGTGTGGTCTATAATACAGGAACAAAAAAAAGTCTTGATCCTTTATCCTCCTTTCCAAGCCAGGGGCTGGATGCTGGTAAGAGTAACCATGGAACAGGCAGCATTTGGGAACAGCAGTAAAATTTTGGGTTTGGATTTTGGTTTTTTTTTTTGACTAGTGCTCCCAAATGGCAGCTTCTGCAACACTCAGCTAAGGAAGGGAAGGGAAGGGAAGGGAAGGGAAGGGAAGGGAAGGGAAGGGAAGGGAAGGGAAGGGAAGGGAAGGGAAGGGAAGGGAAGGGAAGGGAAGGGAAGGGAAGGGAAGGGAAGGGAAGGGAAGGGAAGGGAAGGGAAGGGAAGGGAAGGGAAGGGAAGGGAAGGGACCCACCAAATTTTAAAATCATGCACTGACTCAAAAAATTGAAAAGCCACCCAGAGCTTTGAGACTCCAGCCAGTTTTTACAGCAGTGTGGTAAAGGTAAGGAGTTAAATTCATGCCATGGATGAGAAAGGGACTCAAGGAGTGTAGCATATTTAGCTTGAAAGAAAAAGCACACTGGATGATGATCTCATTACAGTGTCTAAATATATAAAAAGATTATAGAAGAATCTGGTCATGACCTACCTGGCTGGACTTTGTGAAAATTAAGGGAAGATATATTGGCCATGACGGACAATGAAATCTGCACAGAAATGAAATGGGTAAAGTTTTAATAATAAAGCCTTTTGAGCTGGTCTGGAGCACAAAGTCTGGAAATAGAAAATGCATATGAGAGACTTTTATAGGTAGCCCAAGCAGAAGTGAAAAGAATAGAGATGCCTATGAATAGAGATACATGTGAACATTGTAGTTTTATTAATGTTTCTCAAAGCTTTTTAATATTCCAAGTACTGCAAAATTATCAAGACAGTCAAGAGGAACCTTTTTGCAGTAGCTGCATTCACAGTTGACAGAGTAGAGGATGATGATTTAAAACACACAAACCATAGAATAGGGGAAGAGAAGAGTAGGTTGGGAAGGAACTTGCCAAAATCAGCAACTTGACTCAGGGCTGTGTTTATCTGGATCACACCCAACCCTGCTAGAGTCCCTGCTCCGGGTACAGTATAGAAATGGATAGTTTTAAAACTCTTTCCAAACTTACAATGGTGAAAAACATGAAAAAAGCTGCCCATGGGTGTTTCAGTAAATGAATTTCCATTAAACAAAAAAAAAAGAAACAACACTCCCCAAGTTTTTTAGCTAGTGAAAAAACGAAATATCCATAAATATAATGCTCCTATTGGTGCAGAATTGAATAACTTGGACAGACAGCCACAAACCCTCAAAATTAGGAAATTAAGACCAATGAGAGAATTCATTCAGGCAGAGCTTTTTACTCAGGATAGAAAATACAAAGAGTAAGTTATCAAGAAAGGTCATAAAAGGCAACGACATAAATGAATTTAAGAGACAGCTAGACATTTTTATGGAGAGAAGGGATTGAAGAATTCAGAGCCAGTGACAAATCAGAGAGATGAGGTTGAGATAAAATTAACGAGGACAGGCTTGCTTGTGGCCAGAGGCATTTTACTGTCCAGCAATACCTTATGTCCTCTGTCATCACATCCTAATCTAACTCTGACATCTGAAGATAGCATGAAATCTTTTACACCTCTTAGTATATTAAAAAGGAAAAAAGGCTTTCAGTGTTTTCCCCCACGGGGAAAAACAAAGTTGTTTTTTCACTTTTCAACACATGCACGTCATTGCCACGGCTGCTGAAAGGACTCAGTCTCTGACAGTACAGCATGGCCTGATTACAAACTCACAGTGTGCTCCCTAGGTTGCTGTAAAAGCCTCCACAGAGCTGCTTCAATCATATGTGTAAGCAAAATCTTGTTTATTTTCCTGTTGTTACTTTTTAAAATCGCAGAGAACAAGTGGAGACTCAGGCATAGGTGAGTCCTGCTCCTCCAGTGCTGGTTCTCCTCCTGCAGTGCCATCAGCTCTGCCTGATGGGTGAGTAGAACCTCACAGGGCTGTGGCAGACTTTGGCACTGTCCTTGGGCTCCAAGGACAGGCACTGCCTCCAGAGGTGCTTTTACATATTTGTAAGCAAAATCTTGTTTATTTTTCTGCAGTTACTTTTTTAAAATCGCAGAGAACAAGTGGAGACTCACACAGAGGTGAGTCCTGCTCCTCCAGTGCTGGTTCTCTCCTGCTGCAGTGCCATCACCTCTGCTTGCTGAATGGGCAGAAACCTCATGGGCCTGTGGCAGATTTTGGCACTGTCCTTGGGCCCCCAGGACAGGCACTGCCTCCAGAAGGGCCCCATTGCTGGTGAACCATCAGAATTCCAGCATCCCATGACCTTTTCAGTCCACAGACATCAAGGGCTTGGTGCAAACCTGCAACCTTGAAGAGAGGGAAGAGCAGCTCATGCAGTTAATTTACCTGGAATGGGAAGAGAGGGCTGTGTGCCAGTCAGGAAACTGGATGTATCCCACACTCTTCAGGAGTTAATGCTCATGAAGGGAAGATTGAAGGAAATGGGCCTTGACGTTTTGGAGGATGTAGTTTTACATTAGTTCAGGATTAAAAGTATGGAGGGCAAGTAGAAGGCATGGACAAGGACATCTGGGATAACAGGGCAGCTTCACAGAAGGACATGAGAACTTTTCCAGGCAGCAGGCAAAGCTCAGGTAGCTCTTTCTCAGGTAACCCTTCTGAGAGAATGCTGGGCACCTCTGGGGCACCAGATCTGCCTGGCAGCCCACACCATTCCCTGGGTCCAGGAGAGCTTTCCAAGAGCAGAGAGGCCAAGCAGCAAAAAATGTGCATTCCACCCTCAAAAATTCATGCAGGTCTCATGTAGCTGTGCTCTGTGGGAAATTAATGTCTGTATTTCTACTTCTTCCCTGTGAGGAGGGGATGCCCTGGCACAGGTTGCTCAGAGAAGCTGTGGCTGCCCATGGATCCCTGGAAGTGCCCAAGGCCAGGTTGGACACAGCTTGGAGCAACCTGGGATAGCGGAAATTGTCCCAGACCATGGCAGAGAATTGCAAAGATCATCTTTAAGGTTCCTTTCCACCCAAACCATTCCACATCTGCCCCTGAACGTGAACCCAGACTCTGGGGCAAAGTCAGGCTTGGTGAACCTTATAATGTGCATATTCTAATGAAAATACCCATCTACAGAACATTTCTGTCACACTGACAAATGCAGGGATGCTCCCTTATTAACAGAATCTTTTTCCTTCATGTTGATAGCTTCACATTACCCATTTGAATTAAGTTCACACAAAAGCATCTGTGTTTTTTTATTTGTAATCTTTTCCATGGATCTCTATAAATATGCAGCCCCCAGGCCCCTTTGCAAAGAAGCTGAAGCATGTCCCTGTTTCTGTAGGGTTTACTGTAACCAACTGTTCAATTTAAACTGCGCTAATGAAGGCTAAACACAAATAATGCCAGTTCGAAAAAATATGCCTGATGTGATTAGACTTTCATTGAACACAACAGCAAGACTGGAACATATTTTCCTTCCTTTTTAGCTGCTTCTTCCCTAATCTGAATACCAGCATCTTAAATCCATCATGAGCCCAGCAGGCAGCCCACCTTTACAGAGAACTTTACCCTTAAAAATAGAATGAAAACAGCTCTTATGGGCCATCAGGGGATGGGCAGCCCTGCCGACTCAGTGTGTTTAGCTAATCTGGAACAGGAGGAGGTGGAAGTTCATGGATTTATTTTTGTTTTAAACAGCCCCTCTGCTTTGCAAGGAGCTGTATTGATGGACTCCAAAAGAAAGCTGAGGTCAACTCTTTGTCTCGATGAGTTAGTGGAGAAATATTTAACTGAGACCTTATGGAAGCTACTTAGCTGTAATAATAACATAAAATTGCTGCAGAATGTGTTTCAGGAGCTGTCATTAACCACATAGCTATACAACCTTAATTCTATTTGTTTAAATAAAGATCTCCCGAGGTCGCATTATTCCAGTATAAATTTGAAAGGCTCGGCTGCTGCAAACAGAGAGCTGGAGACAGAAAGCAGGGCTTGGATGAGATCCAGGCTTTATCATATCCATTCCTTGGTGTGGGCATGTGGGGACAGAGATCTCACCAGGACTTTATGGGCTCCCTAAGCAGCAACACCATGCAATTCCTTTTTGCCAGTCTGGGATGCAGCTGCAATATGAAATCAGCAGCTCCATCTTATCACGGGGGTCCTGGCAGGAAATGTTTATGATGGCTTAGGGGAAATTGTCCATTTCTCTGTTTTTTTCCTGTTGATCAGAGTATCACTCAGCAGTGAAGACAGGCTGTTACCCCAAGATAGGAGGAGGGGCTGCTCATGCAATAGTTGCTTAAGACCGAACTAATTAAAAGGGACAGAATAGATTATTTTGACTTAAAAGAGACCTACCATGATAATGTAATCCAACTGAAAGGAAAAAAAAAAAACAAAAACAAAAACCAAACAATCAAGCCCTAATTTTTTTCAAAAAGTGGATTTCAGCTATTTGCATTCCAGCCTTTGTCCTAAGTGTCTGGGATACAAAACTGTGCAGTGAGGAGACACCTTTAAAGTCTTTGACTGAACAATTTAGGGCACATCCACTTAAAATAAGTAAGATATTAAAGAGGAAAGCCCTTTGCATGCTGCCCCCACTGCAACACAGGTTTCTCACCTGGGGCTTCCTAGACCTGTCCACATCCAGGTTCATCTCACCTGGAAGGACTGAATGAAGAGAAGGACTGAATTTGAACAGCTGAGGGAAGCTCATGCAAGAACAGCATCCCTGGCTAAAGGTGGAGCAGAACTCCTAAAAGAACTCCTAAAAGGGAGGCAGTTTGGCATTTTTTTGGTAGGCCTAGTTTACTCTAGTAGTCCTGGGATGGGGCTAAGTCCTCCTCAGCCAGGGGTGAGATCAGTTTTGTGTGTCTTTCTCAGCTTTTTTTTTTTTTTTTTTTTTTTTTTTTTTTTGTGAGGATGCAGTCAATATCCCTCCCTTTGACAGTATTCCACATTTCAGAAGTGATGTGAGATTCATTCCAGGAAAATAGAACATGCAGCCCAAAAAAGCAAGCCAGCTGCAAAAGAATCACTGCTAGGAGATTCAGCAGCAGAGAGACTTTATAGAGAAACACAAATAAGACTGGTAGGGAGGTAGGGATGGTCTAATTGTAAAGTGAGACTACAAAAGTCTCATTGATAAAAGGGTAAAAAGGTCAGAAGTGTTGTGAGCACCCACTTCCAGCTGAGAGGGGCTGCAGTGCCTCTCAGATGCTCTGCAAGAAACATTTTAGACCTCTAAAAAGTACTTTCATAGCACCACTGAGAGGAGATAAAAATGGTAAATACTGTAGTTATTACCTGGAATAATATATTTGAAGTGTAGAGATGAAAACCCAAAGGATTGTGAAAGAACTGTCAGGATCCAAATGAAATGCTTAGAAAGGAAAATATTTCTTTCCAGTCTGGAACTTGTATTAGTCAGTTGTGCCTCCCCTGCAGGTGAGACTGGAAAAAGGGCATTTTTAGGGCTGATTAAACATATTTTATTTGTGGATTATTGCTTTGAGTAAAATTCTTTTGTTAACCAATATTGCATTTCTTTATCTAAATTCCATATCCTTTCACCTTGCACTCAGAATCAGAGGATATTTCAGGTGACTGATGGTCCCTCAGACTCCACTCAGAGCAGGGCTGACCCATATGAGCAGTTCTTTGAACAGGGAGGAGGCATTGCCCAAAAACCTGCCAGAGCTCAATGTGGTCAAGATCTGATTTGATTTGAACCAGCCCTGAAATCAAAAAATACTGCTGTGACTGTATCTGAAAGAAGAATTTGGTCTAAAATCTTCATTACATGCAAATTCCACTAGGATATTGCATAGTTAAGGTCTCTGAATACATTTGAAATAATCCTCTTTTCCCTTATGTAATGAATAGAATAGATGGAATTGCTTCCCCAGAATTTCTGAGGAAATTGAAGTGATGTGCTAAAGATTTAACAGCTTTTATTTCTCTTTTCAGATCTTAACCAAATATAAAATATTAAAGCACTAATATATGTAATGAAACCAGAAGTTGCTGTTATAATTAATTTCCTTTCCAATAAAAAGTATTGCCAGCTTCTTTTGGAAAGAATGTGAGTAATCCTTTAAAAGAAAACCAGAGCAAATGTATGAAAACATTTTTCTTCTCTTCCTTAAATCTCAACCACAAAGCCTTTTATTAATCACCTGAAGAGCACAGAATGGTTTCATGAAGCAGAGCTGGTGGTAGTTCCATGTGTATGTCGCCATTACCGGCACACACGCTCAACAAATGGTTCCTGTTCTCTTCCTGCCTGGAGACAAAGCACAAAGGACTCTTGCCAAGTATCCAAAATAGATTTTTTTCTTTTTTATCATCAGTATTGGAAACAGCCATTTTTTTACCCTCTAAGTTTATTTGTATATTATTCTATAGAAGACTAATAATGCATTTTAAAAAATTCTGATAGCTGCTGCTGATAGTAAGAGCTGTGCAGATAAACCAGTGACCTCTCATGTAAAACCTGTGAACAAGGAAGAGGGAGAAGAAAAAGTGAGCAAAAGTGAGCTAAGCAATAGAAATATTTTTAATAGAAATACTTTTAAGAGAAATATTTTTAGTATAAATATTTAAACTATCTTTCCATACAGGCTTCTCCTCCTTACAGATGCCCCTGGAGAAATGGGCACAGCCAATATTCCTGGATGAAGGAATGGCCCTTATTCCTGGCTCTCCTTGGTGCACACAGACACCCAGCAGGATGGAGGGGCCATGCCTGGGTTCCACTTTTTGAGAAAATGCTCTCCAAGCCAGTGGATCCACCCTTGCCATCAGCCACAAGAGGGTATTGCTCCAGCGGGTTGTTTTGTTTTGGTGTGTGGGGTGTTGTTTGCTTTTTATTGTAACATTTCGGAGTAAAAAGTAAATCCCAAAGAACAGGACCCTCCTTTATGCGTGCAACATATGAAGGGATTTTAAATTATTATAATTTTCTAGTTTGCTTGTTTATTCAAAAAGTCGATGGAGACATCTGGTGCTTTTGCAGCTAGATGAGCATGCCAAAAATACAGTAATAATAAAAAAACCAGTGAACAAAACCTTCCTCAGGGCCACAGCTGGGAGCAAAGTGATGTCTGACATAAAAGTGACTAACCCTGTCACCTGTTTTCATTTGCCCTTTGGTATGCTGCAAAACAAGCATGTGAAAAAGGTAAACCCATCTAGCAAAAAACAATATAACTGGAAGGGATTGGTTAGCTTATTTTTTTTTTCCTCTCTCTTGTTCAACTTCATCAAAGATTCATTTAAAATACTAATGTTTTTCAGCCTATTATTTGAAGTTAAAAGAAGCATATGGTGCTCTGAGACAAAAGATAATTAGATTTCTTGTCTGCCTTCAGTATTATAGTTTGTTAATTCACTTTAATGGAGTTTACAAACAGAATAGGCAGAATAAATGATAGAATAGATTAAGATGTTTAAACTGATGAATGTTGATTTTCTGAGTTTGTTCCTTGGACTATCACAACTGTCCTATGGTCCAGCCACTGCAGCATCCTTTGCTCTTTAGGCACTGTTTGAAAAGAATAGGAAAATCCAATAATCCTGGTGGTGATGGGAAGACCCAGTCACAGCAGTGTTTTCCTCCTAAGCTCTGCAGTTCTTGTTATGGCCTGAAGCAAGGGCCCCACAGCCCTTCATTTGAGGTTCAGTCAGCCTCCTGTTCATCCACACCCATGGCTCATCATTCATTTGAATCCTCCTAAACTCCTCCCCTGGGTACCATCTGACAGCAATAAGTTCATAAATTTGCAGATTCATGGTCCCAAACCCAAACCTTTCCTCAGCCTAATCGATAGATGCCAACCATGTACACAAATAATAATTTAAGAGTCTTTAGAATCTTAAATAATCTATTGACACACAACTTGACACAAACACTGCCTAGACATCTTGATGTAGCCTTTACAACTCCTAGAAGGAGAAAATGAAAGGTTTGAGGCAAGATGTGAAACCACTGCTAGGCTCACTCTATCTGCACTCAGAACGAAAAAAATGCATATGAGGCAATAAAGCAAAATGCTCTATAAATTTAATATCTCTAAATCATCATCATTTTTTTAGATATGATGTGTCTTGGGAAAAAAAAAAGAAAATTAAAAGTAAAATGATATTTTGGGGGTTGAGTTTCAGCAGCACATCTGATATGTTGCAAGATGGAAAATTATTACTTCAGGTAGAGGAGAGGGTGATGGAGTCATCAGTTTGACACCTGAGAAAACATAAGATATCATATTCAGCTGCATGCTGCTTACAGACTTCTCTGAGGGGCTGTAATTGCAGTGAAGATAATTAAGCATTTAGGTGTCTTAATGAGTGAGACCCTGAGGTGTGTTGCTGCATACCTTGACTGTTCTCCCTCTTCAGAGAGGGTGAATCCAGACTGGAATTGCTACAGGAAGGGATAAAGGATCTCAGAGGAGAACTTGTTTACAAAATCAGACCTTTTTCTGCTCAGACACTGAGAGGGGACATATGATTGCCCTTGATAATTGAATTTGCTGAGGTCGCTACTGGTATAACCTCTTCAAACAACCCAAACTCAACAATACCTGGGTCACAGTGATGAGGTTTGCACTGAAGAGGAACAGCTTTCATTTCCTACTAAAATGGCACTGGGAGATAACATTCCTGTGTGGCACGTGTACTGCTGAGGTGTAGGAGTCAAATGAACTGCAGTGCTCTTGACAGGAAGGGAAAATATAGTCCTGCTGCATAATGTCTTCCCTTAATGCAACATGACCCCAGCCAAAATTGATTTAATCATTCAAATAGTATTGTTTCATTTCCCTTATTTCTTGTCTAATTTCATTTTATGCTGAGGGGCTTGCATGCAATAATTATTTTTGCATTGACATACCTCTCAAAGGCAGGTTTTCTTATTTCTTAAAATAAATTTATGAGATGAAACATTAGACCTCTGCCCTCCTTGGCTAACAGGACACAGGCAAAGTAGTTTTTTACACTTATGTGTTAATTTAGAATATTAAAAAGACATCGACTATAAAGTTTTATGTGTCTTCTTTTTTGTATGCAGACCTGCAGCTGATACTTTCACATTGCAGCATAGTCTGGATTATTTGATATTATTATTCTGCTATAGCATAATGTGAAAATGCAGATGACTCTTCTTTTTGGTCACTAAAGTTTGCATAAATGGTGGCTCCAGGGTGTGTGATTTCTAGTCATTAATGGATTCCAAGGTCTGGTTATGAGGCAGTAAAAGTAAACAGCCACTCATAAATGATATAACTGCAGGATTTCATCCCTTCCTTGGAGAACAAGCATAATTTCAAGGCTGTCTGTGATCCATCTTGTCCATCTGGTTTTCCTCGTTTAGTATGAAAAATAACAAGATTGGTCTAAAATCCTTCAGAAACGGGTAAAGTGAGAAAGCAACTGAGAAGCAACTAATAATAACATTGCACTTGAGCTTCAAACTAGCACAAGCATCTACAGAAAAACTTGCTGCACTTGGTGAGACCTGAACAATCAATTTAAAATGAGCTCTCCAGAGCAGGTGTGTGGCTACATCTATTCAGTATTGTTATTCTCCTATACAATAATGTTAACATTATCCAGGATTTTGGTTTCCTAGTGTTTACACAAATACTTTCATTGAGTACTTTGACTCCTAGTCTCTACCAACTCCCCAAATTTTAAGTTCTTCCCAGACACTGACTGTCCAGAAGAAGGGGAGACATGAGCACAGGAAAATGTCTGAATGCCTCAGAGTGAAGCCCTCCAATTCCCCCTGAGAAAACAAAGAAGAAACCAGAAGTTGGCTTGAAATGGCTTGTTTAGAAACCTGGCAACAAGGACCTTTTAAAACTTGATTTAAAAAAAAAAAATCAGAAAAGGAATATAAGCATCTCTTGCCAGCTCAGCAGCATGGAGGCCAGATTTGTTTAAGCTGAGGAATGGGCATGTTTGCCTTCAACTCTTTTGAAACAGGTGACAGATATTGTGCCAGAAATAATTTACTGACACAATTATTGTTTCTTCAAGTCAATGTTTGACCTAGACCTAGGGCCAAGTGTGTTTCTTTTCCTGACATGATCTCAAGACATTTTTTCCCTGAAGGTGAGGAAGTTTAGAGTGAGGAAAAGAATTAATGTGCACAGGCACACAGAAAGTTTACTCGTTGGTGGCAATCCAAAGCTAAAAATATTTGAAACACAGTGCAAGCACATGCACATACCTACTTGAGAGTCAGAGCCTGTTTGTACAGCCAAAATCTCCTGTCCTAGCAGGAAGGTCCAGAAAAATCCTTCCTTCTGCTTCAGCTCCTTTCCAGCTCAGAGGCTGCACAGAAATGTGCCCTGGCGGTCAAAGCAGATCATGGCCTTTGACAACAATTAACATTAAGGAAATAAATACTGTGGCTGCATATTTTGGTAATATCTTTTGAAATTGTGGAAGGAAGATGTGAGAATGTGTAGACCCATAGGAAAGCACACACTGATTTCAGGGTTTACCAAACTGTAAATATATCTTTGCTCTGAAAAAGCCCTTCAGGGAAAGTCTTCACCTCTGCAAACCATTCCAGTACTTGCAGAAAAAGCTACCAACTATCCCAGTCTCTCTTTTTTTACCAGTTTAACATCTCTTTCTCACTCTCTCCTCCTTCTGTTTGCTAGCTGTCCCTTCTTTTCCTATATACTTACAAAACTTCTGACCTTCTTATATCCACCATCTAGAGAAGGTGCTTGAAAAGTGTTCAGAAGCTTTTAAATTGGAGTAACAATTATGAATGATCCATACTCTTATGGGGAAGGGACAGTGTCATTATTCTTATGTAAGCAATGCTAAATCTTCTCACCATACATTATGATTTTACTCTGTATTAATTTCAAATATAACTTGCAGCTTGGTTTCTGTTATTTTACATCATGTTGAAGTATTTGAATGAACTAAATGTGCTGGTTCTTCTTTGTATTAATGCCATTGTTCCCTCTTTTTTTCCCTCTCATTTGGTGGCTCTTTTCCCTCCTCTGTGCATCAAAAGGGATGGAGTTATGCATCCTTTTAGAAGAAAGGGCTCTGAGCAGCCTGATCTGATTGAAGATGTCCCTTCTCATTGCAGGGGGTAGGACTAGGTGACCTTTAAATGTTCCTTCCAGGAGAAATCATTCTAAACACTTGTTAGCCACCTTTTTGATGCCAGGATGAGCTCTAACATATTTTGCTGTAATTGTTTTTGGCTTCTGTAAAGAATCTTTCTTGTAGTAGAAGCAGCAGCTTCAGTTCAGTTAGATCAAAATTTACTCCAAGAATTTCCCTGTGTCTGCTTGTTTCCTTCCAGCACTCTTGAGATAATTGCAGGAGTCTGATGAATAACTAGAGTGGATGCAGATTAGATGTACTCCTCCGGATACTCTGAAGTGTGCTGGAGCACTCAGACCTTTGGTCAGAAACACATTTACATTATGACTCAGCCTTCTGACAATTGCTTCATTAGTAGATATTTAAAAACGAAAGAATAAAGATTCCCATCTGACCCACTCATTTATATTCCTCTGAGCAAGCCAGGCAAGAATGTGCAGTGCTTTTGCACTCAGAAAATGTTTGGTTTGCATAGTCAAATTGTTAAATTCTCAGCCATGCAAAAAAAATTACTTAAATTTAAAGAATTTAATTTAAAAAGATTTAATTTAAAAAGAAGATTAGTTTCTACCATAAAACTTTTATTTTACTTTATATATATTACTATATTCTATAAGTTTTCTACTATATAATATTACACACTTCTATTTAAACTCTTCACCTATAATCTTAAATGTATTATTCAATTTTAAAGACCTTCTCTGCAAACTCAAGTCAAGTATGATATTCTCTTTAAAATCAATACCTATCAACACAAAAAATCCAAAATTCTCAATAACCAAAATTCCAACACAAGGATTTCTCCATAATACAGACATGTCCAAATTCTCTGAAATTGTGGCAGCGAAATGTAAACAAAAACAAATTAAAAACTGTAGAGTTTTCTCTCAAAGTAGTCAGGAAAACCTGAGCCCATCATATCTAAAAGAGTAATTAAAAGGAGTATTGCTCCTTAGTGAGGAGCAACACACAGATTTTCTGACAAGATGCAATGACAGATGTGATGACACACCGCTGCTCTGGTGGAAGGTGTTGAGCAACCTGGTCTGGTGTAGGTGTCCCTGCCCTTGGCTGAGGGTTGGACCCAGATGATTTTTTAAGGTCCTTTGCAACCCAGACTGTTCTGTTATGCTGTGCTTGTGCTGGGAATCACAAAACTTCTTGTACCATTTGAAGTGGTCACTTGCAGGCATAGACTTGTTTGTTGTGGGATTTGTTTTCCAAAACCAGCCCTCACTGGGCACTGTGACATTGCTCTGCAGAATTGGACTCTGCTCTGTCACAGGTGGGTCAGAGCCTGGGCAATATTTAATGGCTATATGGAGGAAATCTATGAACATTTTTGAAAATGTGACAATGCTGGTGATTTTGCAAAGCCCAGCTTGTCTCAGAAAAGCAGAAATGATTCCTTGATACAGAGAAGCTGAGGCACAAATCCCAGCTGTAGCCAATGACAGTGAGCTCAGATTCAAGGCTTGACTTCAGGGTGAATAATCTGAGGGTCTGAGTTCATGGCAGCAACTTCAACTCAACCATCTTGATGTGATGGAGAACTGGAAGTATTTAATACTTGTATGTATTTTGTGTTTTCCAGAAGGTAAGGACAGAGGGAATTTTATGGGTGCAAACTTCAGGTTTGTGAATACAAGAGCTCTGGGACTGGGAAACTTCCAGAAATCACTGGAAAATCATAGCTGGAGTCTTGTACTTATGAGACCTGCCAGTTTCAGAGGTAAAGCCAAATGATGCAAAGAGGTTTTTGAGACCTGTATGGAACAGGGACTTTTATTCTTCCCTTAAAGTGTCTGATGTTAAACAGAAAACAAAAGAGAGGATTCAGATTACAATGAGGCAGATTGTGCCTGCACCAAAGCAGGATCAAAGGAAGCAGTGTATTAGCTTGGAAAGATTTAGGTCTGGCAGTTGAATAAAGTGGATGTTCTTCAAATCATTTCTTGGGAGAAAAATTAAAAATGCATAATTTGAGCTTTATCTCATATGTGACCCAAGAATGTAGGTCTTTTATTTCTTATTCTAGATTAAATCCTGTTATACGCTTGCCTTTTGAAGGTTATAATTGCTCCAAGGAATCGTGCTTATACAGCAGTCTTCACCTCTTAAAATCAGCCTTAGTTTAGCAGTGCAGCCCTTTGATGGGAATGTTTCATGGCCTGTGTAAAGTGGGTTAGGACTTTGCTCATTCCCTTGTCAACACATATGAATCCTGGCCAAAATAAATGTCATGTCTTATTGGCAGGGCCACTAAAGAAATCTTCGCTTTATTGAGGGGATTGTGAATGTAGGACTCCTCCAGCTCCAGCATTAATTTCAAAGATTGCAGCATTTTGGAGCAAAATGTGAAGATCGCAAAACCAGTTTGCTGCTGCCTATATTATGTGTTTTTGGGGAGAAATAATAGCTCCCAACCTCTGCTTTGCAAATAAGAAGAGAAGAGGTGTCTTCTGCATTGGTGGATGATTAAAATACAAGAGAGAGAAAAGTGTTCATGATTTCCATGAAAAATAAGCTGAGGGTTTCTGAGGGCTTACAGAGGTAGAAATGATAAAGCAGGATGAAAGGAAATGTGCGTTGTGTTTCCAAGGTCTTCTTTTACAGAGTACCACTTTTTTTCACAGTGTGCTTGTGTTTATCCACTGAGAAATTTTATTTTGTACTACGGACTTCAGTGGAGCTACGATCACACTGCAAAAGTTGCCAATATATAGGAAAACACAAAAGCAGGAACTGACATGGTTTTATATCAATATTAATTACTATTTTCAAAGTGGAAAAAAAAAATTAGTTAGGTTTACTGTAAGTACTCCCAAAAAATTTATTCTTTCTCTTTCATGCTTTGGTTTTGAAGTGATTCTGCTTGCAGATCATCCTGAAATGTAGGAAACAAATGTCAGCATCCAATTTTCTAAATTAACATTTTGAAAACATTCCATCCTTCTTCTCAAGGAAGTTTGAATCCATTATTTAGTTTGCTTTGTAAGACAAAGGTACTTTGTTATTTACTGTGAATTTATTTTCTGTTGAGCAAATTCAGATAGTTCATTCTCAAACTGTCATTGGAATAAAGATTCAGTGATTACAATATCCATAATCTGAATATAATCATCCATAAAGCAAATTAAGAACAAGCAGAGTTACAGAGATACATTCTTTCTCTGGAAATCAAACTCTGCCAAAAAGATAATTTTTTTTAACATGAAAAAATATTTCTTTTTGGTTCCATAGAAGTAACTGCATGACTCACAGAAAAGCACTTTGATATCGTTATTTTTATGTTTTCAGGATGCACTGAAGGAGTGTTTATAATATTTATGAGTCACTGACTGTAGACACCAGCACTTCCTGCTGATTAATTGTATCAGACAATGACGTGAGCAGAGGTGAGAAAGCTGCTGCCAAGAAAAACACAATATAGCAGTGAGAAATACAAAAATAATAAATACCTAAGGATGCGCTGATGCACCTAAAATCGCATAGATGTCAATATATTTAGTATCAATGATGCCAATTTCAATGAGAAAGCATCAAAGGAGGTAGCATGACTTTACATATAACAATTTGTGTAGGTGAGAATATCAAGATATCTTGTTGCTTTACAGGTGCTGAAGTCAAAATCTCTCTCTGCAAAAATAATATAAAGATCATAAAGAAAGTAAAACTTTGGCTAGATTTAAACTTTTAAAGGGTTTGTCCTTCAACTCTAAAATCAAATCTACAATAAGAGGTTTTTTTCATCAGAAGTTTTTCATGCAGCTGACTCAATTTGGTCCAAACCCTCTCCAAGTCAAGTTTTTGCATAGCAAGGCCTGAGATTTTCAGTGTGGGCAGCGGGCTGCTGCAAACAGGGGGATGAACTATTGCACTGCTGGGCATTGTTAATGTGCTGAAATGTTTTTTAGCATCTTGGGCAAGATTCTGTCTTCCCACAAATTCATACTGAATCCTATTTCTACTTTGAAGATTTATTTTTGTGTTACTAAAGATATGATGATATAATCTGCTACTTTATTTGTTTATTTTACTTACATAAGCAATTGCACTTACCCACAGATATTCACAGTTGACTTAACGGGGATGGCTCCAGGAATCTGTTTGTGCTGAATTTATGAATTTTGGGTGGAAGTCTAAAATTGTTCCTTAATTTGATGCCTTGATAGATCTGAGTTCTGTGCAGTTTGCCATTAGCATAATTTTGGCTAGAAATGATGGGAAGTTGTTAAAGCTTGATGACCATTCAGGCACGTGGACCACAGCCAGACCTGAAGTATAATCACCATTGTGGTCACCATTGAGTGGGACATGAGGGAAAGAAGAAGGGAACTCGTGGGTCAGGTGAGATTTTGGATTCCTGCTTGGCAGGAGAGAAATGGGATACAGGAAGGAGTGTAAGGTCAGAGTCTATGTGTAAAGGTAGTGGGGAAAGTTAGGAGAAAAAATACCTACAGGATTTCTCTATCAAATCCAGCTGGATGCCTTTGTTCCCCCAGCCAAACAACTAATGATCATCTAAAGCCAAAAGTCTGCTGCTTTTGTAGTGCTGTGTGTCCAGCCATTCATTTTAGAGGAGTTATTCTATCTTAAAAAAAATCCCACCTGGTTTAAACCATCCTCTTTTAAAAAGAGACCAATGTAAAGAATGTTCCCATGCTCGGATCCTGGGGATGGTGCCATGCTGCATCCTGGTTTCCAAGGATGAGGGATCAAGAGCAAGAGATGTAGACAAGCTTGAAAACATTCACATTTCATGGACTGAGACCCAGATATTGCCACTTAGAGATTTTTCTATTTGTTTGAGTCCTACAAGTCCAAGTAGAGACCCAAAATTACCAGGATGATTCCTTCTGAGCAGGACAAGAGGGACAATGACCTCATAAACTTCCTGCTAATGCTTTGTACATTAATGTTATTATCACTGTTGTTGGTATTATTAAACAGAGCTTTAAACTACACAGAATCTCATAACAATAAATGACACTTTTGCTATATTACCTGTTTAATACTAGAGCAATTGCTTGTAATTCGATATAACTAATAAAAAGGCTTCTTGCCAACTTGATCTTTTTAATTAAGTGCTTCATGGCTTCCTGTAGAAGTAAAATATGTTCTGTTGGTGTTATATTAGCTTGGGACATCTGCCCTGATGATGTACTTTTTTCTTACTTTTCTCAAAAGTTATCATTTTGTTTCTCACAGGACCTAAAGGCTACTGATGCCACTTTCTTTGAATATTTGAACTTCCTTTTACTGTAGATGTACTCATTCAGATTTTGATGCTTTGTTTGTTCCCCTTTTTGATCCTTCTAAGGATGTTCTCAAAAGAAGCTTAGGATTCAACGAAGTGGCACCCACCAATTTCATGAGTGATAATGTCAGATCCTGAGGTTCAGAACTTTATCAAATATCAGCACCTCCCCGAGCAAGGCTTTATTTAATGACCTTCCTAACATTTCTGAGGAGAATTTTCAAGAGCAGTGTTTCCTGCCTCATTTCAACACTGTCAGTTTTTGTTCTCTTGCTCTGTGTCTGCACCTACTGATGATAGATTTTTGGGCCTAAACAACAAGAAAATGTCAGTCACTGTCTCTTAGGAGCCTCCCATCTGCTCCCATAGCCCATCCTAACCCAGAGGTGTGATCCTGCCTGTGGCAAAACCACCTATAAACAACATAACCCAACCAAAGACCCTAAAACCTAATTCCTTGTGAATGTTAGTGTGCCCTTGCATTGGGATGGTGAATTATGATTTTTTTTAATAAGCAAAAGAAATCAGGATGGCAGCCCACCAAGAGTGAGCTATAGAAGCTGTCAGCAGGAGGAGATGCTGCCCAGTTACCTTGTTAGAGTCCCTGGGCTCATCAATCATTGGAATTCTTCCTTAGCTTGGGTGCTTGATCAAAACTTACAGATGTTCAGTGATTGCAAAGGAGCTGTAGGTTTGAGTTTCAGCCCATTTCTTATATTTATTTTGATTGTGTTGATTTTTCCAAGCTAGGACAAAGGAAAGGAGCAAATCTCTCCCCATCTGAAGCAGGAAGAAAACATTTCAAGTACACACATATCTTCTGAAAACTGCCTTTTTCACAGTTCTTAGGCCACAGCTCTCAGTTCCACAAATGATTCATTTCAGAGTTGGGTTGACACGGAAAGCTGAGCAGATACTGTTTGCAGAAGGGAAAAAAAACAATCTTAATAGAAAAGCTTGATTTTTCCAGGGCCACTTTATACACATTTACAGTAGAATTTCAGCCTCATGCTGGCCAACAGAGACTCCTTCAGGGAGATATTTAGGATATTTGTAGATTATATGAGATAAAAGGGGCAAGATATGTAATAGAATTACTCTTGCAATTATACACAATTTATTCTTTTTAGCTCCAGAATGGTAGTAAATATGGTTTTCTGTGCTTGCTTGGGGCAAACAAACTAACTGTAGAAATGCAAAGTTGTGGAATTTCCATTTCATTTCTTGCCTCATTAATTTCATTAACTTACAAATAGATGAATACATAAAATTAAAAAGTAATTTCCTTTAAATATTTTTAAATTACTCTCTCCAAGTATTCAAAGCTTTTAATCTGTTCTTTTAAGGTCTCCATCTAATTGCTCTTACAGATTGGGCTTTTGTGAATCAGATATCAGTGTGATTGATCATAAGGAAGCTAATCAGAGGGTGCCATTCACAAGATAAATGCAATTGTTTCTAGAATATTTCCTTGCAGGCTGTGGCATTTCACTAACTTGGCAGCATGTATGAAATGATGTGTGGGTGGGATGTGTGAAGGTGTGGATTTATGTGGGGAAATCAAATCTAGCCATGGAGGAAATGCTATTTCTCCTTTTTTTTTTTTTTTTTTTTTTGTTCCTTATACAAGGACAAATTGCATGGGAATTATAGTGTTTCCCATTTAATAGAAGTAGCCTTCATGCTGACGTTTTCCACAACAGTGACAAATGGCAGCTAAAAAGAAAGGGAGAGAATGTAATCAATCTTTATACCTTTAAAAATAGTTGAAAACTAAGATGAAAACTAAAGCAGTTCAAGAGAAAAATAAATAGTTGTAAGCAAACAATTATCTGGAAGAGAAGAGCAGAAGATGATTTGGGACCTAGTGATGGGTCTTGGAGGAGGCAAAAACTCCCGTTCTGCTTTTCTTTCTTGTTTGGGACTCCAGTTTCCACGGCCACAGTACTGTAACACGTATGTCCAGAAAGGAGAATATTCCCCCAAAAGGCCACAGAGTTTGAAAGCTGAAATTGTGTCAGGGAGAAATTAGGAAGAAAAATTGAACTTTCCTCCATTTCCCAGGGATTGATGACTGTTAAACAGCAACAGCTGAAGGGGTAATTCAGACTAGAAATCATCCAGCTATTTAACATGCATTTAATGCTCATGTTTTAGCTATGCACTAACACAATATTTGTTAATGTTACTGGA
The DNA here is from genome assembly GCF_037042795.1 of Molothrus aeneus. Lineage (NCBI taxonomy): Eukaryota > Metazoa > Chordata > Aves > Passeriformes > Icteridae > Molothrus > Molothrus aeneus. The sequence goes on along the minus strand of NC_089652.1, from coordinate 33,672,484 downwards.
AAAGGAATAAAAATATGATTTTAAAATTAAGTAAATTATTTGAGTGAGATTTCACATAGATCAGAATAAACAGTAAAAAACACATAATGTAAAAATTGCTATACTCTGAACCCATTCTAAAAGCTCATATAACAGACAAAAGATTAAATAGGCAGTCTTGAACATTTTGCTGAACACAAAGGAAATTAACTCCTGGAAGGATTAGATCAGACTCTGCTAGGTGTGCTCTGGATGATGGAAGATTTGGAAGGGAAAACTCGGCACTTCTCAAATTACATGAGTTGAGAAATGAGCTGGTCAGTCAGAAAATGGCCCCCTATTTATTCTGTTATTCAAATGTCCCTCCTGCAGCTGTGGGTCTCAGCTGGATTCCCAGGCTTTTTATAAAGCATCTGCGTCAGGTTTGGGTTTTGTGTGTTTAGAACCTGCCAACCAAATATTTTCTTGGATAGAAAATGCTACTGCAATGCATTTTTATTGGGAAAAAGAGATGTACAGACGCTGACACCTCCAGACTTTTACAAAACTTTCCGTTCTTCCTCTTTAAATCAAGTATTGATTTGGCCTGGGTTCAACGTGTGCTTTAAACTAATGCACCATAATGAAAAGTCGTGGCACGATTACTTAGGGATAAGTTTTTTAGATTTAGCTGAATTGCACTGTTTTCTTAATTATGATGAAGACACTTAAGGGGATATTTTTCATGAAAAGCCTGGCAGTAATCCAATGTCACTCCCATTAAAATCACCTGGTCAGAAATTAAGCTCCTGGTGTTTGAAAACTGTAATTTTCAAGTACCAAATTATTTTCTCTTTAGTGGAATTAAAAAAACCCAAACATATTATTTATATATTTTGCATTTATTATATGAGAACTGAATGCCATTCTTTAAACAGGTGGTAGAAGAGGATAAGAAAAGTTTATTTTTAATTTTTACCAGATCTGCAATGGACAAATTGTAACTGTAATTTTTGGATAACTGCAGAGAGAAGTTATGAGATCTAAAATAGACATTGATCTTAAAAGACTAGTTTTTATAATACTACTACTTTTTATAATACAGTAAACAGTTTTTTCTCTGGATGATTTTTCACAGCCAAGGCTTTCTTCACATCCAGACAATTATTGATTACTCATAACTCCCTTTCCACAATAATCTCCTAGTACAATTTTTGTTATTTTCCTGAGATCCTTTTTTTATAGTACCTCAATATACCTATCTAATCCAGGTTTCCCCTTCCCCATAAGGAGCTTGTAAGTATTTTCCTTACACTCTGTTACCTGACTGGGTGAGAAGGTGTAATTGTTGCACTGTGTCTGAGCTGTCTCCTTTCTTCCCACCTTTACCTCTGGATGGTCTACCCAAGACTTCAAAAAACCCATTTTTGGGAGAGCTGAGCCACTAACAGAGACTTGTATTGGTGCCTTCATGATTTTGTGTTTGCAGATGGTTGGAACCTGACAGGGTTTGGCAGCAGATTTTCCTTCTGTTGCACCCAAAGGGATTGCGGAAGGTGAATTCTCTTTATTTTCCCCTGGGGAGTATGGATGAGCTGCTCTCATTTCAGCTCCTGATACCCCTTTTACTCTGAGATTTGAAAAACCATTAATGTCCAACAACCTTCACTACCATCTAAATATAGATGAAAATAAATTTAAATATAGATATAAATGTGGCCCATCTCTGACCACTCTTCTGTGTGTGTCCTTGTTTGGCAACTTCCATGTTTCAAACACAACACATTTCAAGCATGACACTTGTCTAACACAGATTTCCCAAACTCATCATGCTCTGCTGCCTCTCACATCTTAATTTACTGCTCTGCCTCTTTCACCCACTTCTTACTCTGTGCTTTTTCTCTGCTCTTGCACAGACTACTCAAAAGGAGACAAAATCCAGAGTTGCTCCTATTGGGTGTTTCTTCTCCTTGGCCTTTCCCCAGCAGATCCTTCACAGGCTGATTTCCTCGAAGCACCTGTGAGTCCTCTGTCGCACACATCTTTTATGAAAAGTCCTTTCCTTAGGATTTTTCCTCCTGAGAAGCTGAGAGGCCTCAGGAACAAAATGTAAACAATGGTTATCTGCTGCTGTGGAATGCAACAGGTGCATCTGTGTTTGGTCCATGTTGACTGTTTCTAATTAATGGCCAATCACAGTCAGCTGGCTCAGGCTTTCTGTCCGAGAGGAAACTTTTGTTATCATTCTTTGCTATTCTATTCTTAGCCTGCCTTCTGAGGAAATCCTTTCTTCTATTCTTTTAGTATAGTTTTAATATAATATATATCATAAAATAATAAATCAAGCCTTCTGAAACATGGAGTCAGATCCTCATCTCTTCCCTCAACCTGAGACCCCTGTGAACACCGCCACAAGTCCTCAACAGAGATTGGCATGGTCAGCAATGGTGGCTCAAATGCCAAGGGACAATCCCTTTTAAACAGAGTGGGAACACCTTCAGAAATCTGGCTTGCTCCTGGAGAAGTCGGGACTTCAGGTGGTTCATGAGAAAACACGAGCAGAGAGCCAATGGCCAAGTCTGAAGGATGGATGGATGGATGATGGATGGATGATGGATGGATGGATGGATGGATGTTCCCTGCTCTGGAACCTGACCTGCCACTGAGAGCTCAGCAAGGCAGCCAGCAGCACGCCCTGGCAGTGCCCAAGGTGACACTGGCAGCCACAAAGTGTCTGCAAGCAAGATGGAAACTCACTTTGCTGGGAATACCTTTGTCAACATCAAGATTCCCTAAATAAAGCTGGAGTTCAGGGAGGGTCAGGGAGAAAAAGCAGCAAAATGCCAGCAAAACTGGGAAATGCTATCAAAGCATCTGACAAGCTCAGCAAATACCAGAATTGCCTCTCCAGTGAAGTTTAATTAAAAAGTCTATTGTTTCCATTATTGCTTAATGATTCCTCCAAAAGTAGAACAAAAGTTTATTTTGGAGGTTAATTATTCCTGGAATTTTAAAGAGATATGAGAGTATTTTCTTTTATCTCATTTGGTAGCTGAACCATTAAGGAGAGTGAAGCAAATGGTGAGGTAAGAATTGGTGAAAACAATTTAGGTCTCAGAAGAAAGCTCCTCATGTCAGATATCATGGTGTTTTTGCACAAAAGAACCATCTCCTAGCAAATTAAGTTAACTTTCTGCGCTGGAAAAAACTTGTCAATGACTTCTCCCCATTTGCTCCTGAATTCTAACTGAGACTCAGCGTGAGGAAATGGTGCAGTTGTTTCTGCAAGCAAAGGAGAAAATGGACCCATCGGGGCATAGCACTCACTGTGCTGCCAAGGAAGCTTGATTCTGCTCCCTCACACTTGTCTGTGCTAATTGCCATGCTGGGTTTTGTCGTCTATCCAATAAGCCATGCTTCAAAACTCAGGAGCCAACATTAAAACCTCATGCTAGTGAGGGAAACAAAAAAACCCCAAAAACAAACTAAAAAAAAAAAAAGAAAAAACTCAACACAAACAATACAAAACAAAATAAAGAAATAAAACAAAAATAAAAACCAACCAAACAAACAAAAAAAAAAACCCCAAAAAAAACAAAGAAAAGGAAAAAAAAACCAAACCAGAAAGAGTTCTAAATTAAATATTTTTCAACATGGTGAATTGTGAAATTGATTGGCGCATGTGGAGAGTATGTATTTCACTTTAGGAAAAGAGCTGAAGAAGTATTGTTTTGTGCAAGTTCCTATATCAGCTTAATTTTCTATCAACTGCATGTCTTTCAGAAGTGCATTAATCAATTTACTAACACCTGACATGTGAAATTTATTTTTTCTCATTCCTCTCCTAAACAGTTAAGTGGCACCAATAATAAATGCCATGAAAGGCAGAATTTCCAAAAGCACCAAAATAGGGGTCAGTACAATCCCTGTTTCCCAGTCATTTGGATGCAGATATTTAACTATAATCAGGAACCTTACTCCCTGCTTAAGATGTGAGCCATGACCTGCACTGCCCACACTGAGGCAGTTCACACACGTTATCCAGGTTATGGGAGTCAAGGACAGACTGAAAATTTCTCTGAGATAATAAAGGTGCTCCAGGAATAATTTCACTAAAAGTTAATCACAGCAGTACAGAAAATGTAGCAATTCCAGTCTCTTGAAAAGACAATACTATTACCTGCTCCACAAGTAAAGGCATTTTGAAAGCTTCAGGAAATGTAAACTTTGACTGAATGGAATAGAAAGGCTTCCTATTTAAATTTTCTAGCATTTCCTGTGAGGAAAACATTTTAAGAGGGTACCTGTGCAGGTGCTTTTCACCTGATATTTCTTAGGCTAGTATTTCTGATAGAAAATCTCTGTTAATCATCTCTACTCCAGTTTAGGTGCACATGGGGGTTAAAAGTTTCAGTGAGTGTGTGCTGAAGTGTGAGGTGCAATTGATGTTCTGGGGACTGACCTTTCAGTATATATTATCATAGGAAATGGAAATAATATTAGTAACAATAATATTGGATTATAATAATAATATTATAATAATTAAATAATATTTTTAATAATAATATTTTGCTCCTATCACCAATTTTTCTTTGATTTGATTACATTTAGCTATCTATTCACTTCTGAGATTAGCTTCAGAAACATGCATCAATATCACAAATTTAATTTTATTTATCATTATCACCACTTTCTACATTTTGTTGTTATTATGAGCAGTGTTCATTTTCCCACTCAACTTTTAACTCCTTTAATTTCTGGGACAATGTGGCCATGTTAACCTTTAGAAGCAGAGCATACATGAAATGTATTAACTCTATTTTTTTTGTAGTTTTCAAAGGGCATCCGAATTTCACTGAAATTTTTCGCAGGCGCCGCTGTGTATTCGTATTTTCCTTTTAAGTACACAGAGAGGACAAGGTAACTCTTGGAGCCTTGGGCTCTCAATAACTTCAGTCCTTTACCCTTGTTTAATCTCCCAGCTTTTGAATGGGTTTGAACCAAGGAGCTGATGGTGAAAGATCACTTTCCATCAGGAGCGTTTGTCTTTCCGATCAGCCTTTGCAGCTCTGCCCTCCGTGGCGTTTTCTCTTGCTCAGACCCATCTGAGTGTGTGTGAAGGTTAACTGCACGAATCACTCACTGGCTTCTTTCCTCTCCTCACTGTGACCCACCGGTGCCCAGCAAGGACTTTTTTGAAGCAGCAGCAGCGTCTTCATTCGTTCATTCGTTCATTTCCTGGCCGCGAGGAAATTGATCTCCTCAGGAGAAGAGGACACCACCCGCGCTGCTGGGAAACAGAGATTTCATCTTCTGGGACAGGAATCAGAGCAGGGAGTGCGCACAACTGGGTGCATCTTTCACTAGGACCTGTCAAAACCAATCATGTCTTTCCTACACAGGTAAAATTGTCAGCGTTGATAACTGTGTGAAAACGATTGTTGGGTGAAAAAGCGGCAACCCCTACTCACAGTCTAGTCCACAGAAGCTGAAAGAAAATGGCTTCTGTTTTTTTCTTCTTTTGTGTGATAAGAGAATCTCTTTTGGGGACTTCAGAAATCATAAAAGAAGTGGAAAAGAGGAGGTCTCCCAAGGAAATAGTAAAGTAACATAATTTTACTTTTTTCCTAAGTCTTTCCCTAGTGGAGGAAATACAGAGTTCTTCTTTCCTAGTTAAAATCTACCATATCAAGCACCTTGCTGAAAAACAAATAATAAACTCTGCTTTATGCTAATTCTACTATAATTTTGTTTTGAAGGAATGGATTTATTTTCTTTCCAGTTAAAACTTGAATTATCAAAATTGCAAGAACTAGTGATAAAAGAAACAATCTTGTAGGTGAGCCTGAAAATCTCAATAATTTGGTTTATTCGGGCACTCAGGTTTGGTTTATTTTTTGTAATCTAAAAATCTTCATGCTTAATCTAAACCCTTTAATTTTCTCTCTAATGTAAACCTCCCTGAAAATGAACAGCTTGGAAGACTTAGAAGCTGCAGACATGATAAAGGACAATCAGCAGTGCCTTTTAAAAGCTCTGTGTATCAGCCTCTTAAAATGTCTTTAAGGTTTTCTTGAAATGGAAATTTTGTCAATGGGCATCAATAATCTTGGAGGCTTCATATTGCCTAATTGATATTTATTATTTTTATGAGATCAGTGATGTTGTGAGGAACTAGTCTGTGTATATCAAAATATTCCTCTGCCCTGAAAATGGCAGAAAACAAAAACTATTTCATGTATGAAAGCTGAAGCATTCTAGGTTGTCCTCTGTAGAAAATCCTGAGGGTGGGATGGCATTCAGATATGTCTGGCAAGATGTGTTATTTCACAAAGCTTGGCATCAGTTGGGAAAGTGAGAAAGGCGAGATGTGCATGTGTTTCTTTACACTGTAAATTATTCAACAGCAGCTTTTCTGCTTCTAGCCACAGTTTTCTTGTGTTTTGCCTAACCAAATTGGGCAGAGATAGAGATTCTGAAGTACTTTTTTTTATGGTTTTGGTTTTAAGATCCAGGGATAAAATAAACAAAAGATTTCTGCTTTACTTGCCTTATTTGTTTTATATTATTTATTCTAATGTAGACAATTTCATTCCCAACTCTTACTGATGCTATATTATGAAAGCCTTAAAAAAAAGGAGATATATAATGACAGAGAGAGAGCAACACGCTAAACCACTCTAAAGAAAAATGTTTTAAAGCTACTCAGACTTTTGCTGTAGGGTTATACACTCTGTATTTGATGTTGAAATGATTGGTGTGATCATTGCTGGTAAGGGGCTGAGTATGGGCTGGTTTACAATCTCAGACATTTCCTGTCTGATGCCATTGCTGTTGGGGGTGATGCCAATGTAAACTCTGTTTTGGAGTCTGCAGCCTCAGCAAAGGGAACCCAGTTACAGATAATGATTTTCACCTGCCTAATTTCCTATTTTATCTTGCTGTCAGAACTCTGATGCCAAAGGACTTTGGAATCTATTCCCCCTGGGAGACATCCTCGTGTTTACAAAATAGAGTTCAACAGGTAACAAGCAATAGTGTTCCACTGGGGTCATGTTACATTCTTGGGACCTAAATATAATTATTCAGAGCCATAGCTCAAACACACTTTTAGAAATTTTGTATTACAGGAATCAAGAAGAGTGGCTTTCACACGTTTTCACTATGTCATCTTAATGTTTTCTAGAAATAACTTAATGAAAAGAAGAAAAAGCACTGAAAAATTATGAAAAAGGGATAGAGTGCACATGTAAGGGAGAAGAAAGCAAGGAAGAGAGAAAAAGAAATAACTGAGTAATAAAGAAAGAATAAAAGGAAAAAGAAGAAACTAGAAAAAGTCCAAAGAAATAAACTTGTACACTGTATTTGATAACTATAATTGCTGTGCTCTGTACAAAGGCTTCTGGTTTTGATTAGAGACTTAGGTATTACTGAAAACAGTATTTAAAATTCATTATTTTTCTTCTTTTCCTTTGAATTCTTCATTATGTAAAACAGGTACTCCAGTGGTTTTGGAATCTTTTATTCTTTTCATTGAGTTGCTCCATTTTTATTTTAATTTTACTGCCCTTATAGTCTGAATATTCTCTAAAAATGCTGCCTATCTGCTCCTACAGTGCCTGTTTCTATTTTGTCTCTAAAATTCCTTTTCTAAGTGAAAATGTAGTTTTGTTTGTCTGCTTTTTTTCTTTTAAATACCTACCTGCTTTTGTTTCTTAAACAGATTTCTTACACTGGCAGAGTACCCATGGGTCAGGTCCACACTCACTTTTCTTGTCCAAATTTAACCAAAGGCAATGGCAGTATGGGATAGTAGATACCACCAATGCAAAATTAAGTATTATTAAAATCATGAATCAATTATTTGATAAAATAAAAATCATTATTTTTATTTTATAAATATTAATTTTATGCCTTTGCCTGAAGATCTAAAAGGGACCACTTACAGGGGCGTTATTAAACTTCACATCTGTGGGTATTTCTGAAATGCCAGATTGCTTGGTTCCATAGGCAGAGAACTGGAGAATGTTTTGGGTTGAAATGGAACCTTAAAGCTCATCCAGTTCCAACCCCTGCCGTGGGCAGGGACACCTTCCACTGTCCCAGGTTGCTCCAAGCCCTGTCCAGCCTGGCCTTGGACACTGCCAGGGATGGAGCATCCCCAGATTCTGTGGGCACCCTGTGCCTCACCACCCTCACAGCCATGAATTTCCTCCTAATACCTAATCTAAATCTCTCCTTCTTTTGGGTTAAAATTATTCCCTCTTGTCCTGGCCCCATCTGCCCAGGTAAAAAGCCTTTGTCCTTTTTTATAAGCCCTCTCTAAGTGCTGAAAGGCCTCAGTGTGCTCTCCTCAGAGCCTTCTCTTCTCCAGGCTGAGAAAATAACACATAGGTACAAGTTCCCACATCAATTGATCCAATGTCACCCACTTTTGAGCATCTTTAAGATGGCAGAGGAAATAAAGCCAGACCAGCAGCTTAGCCCACTGAAACTTGTGCCTTTCAGCTCCTTTCTGCTCCCCAAAATCCACGGAGCAAACGGCTATTTAGTTAGACACCTTGTCTTGATACAGGCTTATAGGTCTCCATGCAAAGAAACATTTTTATTGAGGGAGAAAAGCCTCATGATGGTACTTGTTTTTACTGTGGGCTTCAGCTTTCAGGAGTTATGGACACCATCCAAGCAATGCTAATGTGCAGAGGCAGTATCAGGCTGATATACTGAGCATCATTACTTACTGTGGACTTTTTAAGAAGTTGGGAATTGAAGGCTGAATTCTCAAGACAGTCCTCTCAGCAGTTCAAGGACTCAGGCTTAGAGTTATCCATAAATTTTGTTTATGTTTATTCAATAAGGACTAAGTCAATGAATGCTGTGAAGAATCATTTACTTAAACGTAAATGGGAATTAATTAGCCCACCAAATGAAGGCAAAGGAAATTCTGAGGTAAGGATGCACTCACAGGCACAGAAACACATCATCTCTTTGCTTGATGGGCCTAAAATTTCTTTTGAGGATGGCTGTGAAATACTCTTGTTTCTTTTGTTTATCAGCCAGTTTACATAAATATCTCACTTTAAATGGGAAAACTTTCCCATGGCAGCCATTTTAGCAGCTGATCTCTCACTGGAAAAAAATTCCTCTGAAAAATGCATTTTGCTGTTTATTGATTAATGTTTGTTTTTTACTTGAGCTGTGTGCAAAGATGCAGCATCAGGTACATTTCCAGCCTCCCAGCCCCCTGTTCAGCACACCAATTGGTGCAGTATTCACTTTGCCAGTCCTGCACTAAAAGAAATTAATGGACTATCCTACTTCATTTCATGGCATCCAGGTGATGGAGTACAGAAACTGCTATAAACACCAGGGTTCAGTGGGATTGCTGGCATGAGCAAGGTGTACAATACTTGGCCAGCATTTCACATCATCATTAACCAGGCAGAGTTAAAATTATCACAGCAGCCTGTCTGGAGTGGAAGCAGAAAAGTGGTGCAGGCTGTGCAACCTCCTGGCTGTTAAATTGACCCATTGTTGCTTTTATTTGTTCCTTAACTTAATTTTGTGCTGTACTGAAATAAATGAGACCACTTACAATGTAAGAGGAAGGACCAATTAATCTGGCCAATATAGCATATTAAAATTATATGTGTTCCACAGTTTATAATCAAATATGATGCTCTTCCTGAAATAAGCACTCTCTGTGTGTAATGATACCCACTAATGGGTCTGCTGGGTACCCAAACACAGTAAATTCAAGTGGTGACTGTATGGGGATGCTGCAGATTTTTCCTTGCTTTTGTGTTATTTTAATAGAGAAGAGAGTCAGGAAAATAAGGGAAAATTTCCTCTAAGGTAAACCAACAAAATCTCATTTAATTATATCTTATAAATCTCATGCTAGTTTACGTTCTTCTAAAGCATCAACACTTAGAATCACATTTTTTTTAAAACTGTATTTCCCTGATTGGGAAAAATGACAATCACATTCTTTAAAATTGCATTTCCCTGAATGGGAAAAATGACATTCTTCATAGATAGGAAGAAAGTCATGAAAATGACAGCTGAAGATGAAAAAAGCAGATGGAAAACACAAATAGAAGTAAAATCTTTTGCTGCAGAAGCAGGGCTCATGAAGTCAGAACATGAAAGTTGTCACTGCTGGTGTACAATTCCTATAACTGGTGAGGCTGCTCAGGATGCTCATGGCCATGAGGGAGAAGAGGACAGGGTGGGAACAAGAACTCTCTGCATGACAGATATATTTTTAGAGATGCTGGGTGCTGACAGGGTAATTCGTGGCAAGCCTAAGGACACACATAAATACTTTTCTTTGCCCTTTCACATGAAGCAAATGCAGCAGATCAGAGAATGTTGCACTGCAGAAAGGGTGTGATTCAGCATTATGACTTATTTATAGTCCACACCTTGTGAAAAGGAAAAACAGAGGGACAGGGGTGGAATCCCAGGCTGAGCGAGGTCAGCAGAATAATGTCCTTAAAGTTTCATGCCAAAATTTACCAGCAGACAGATTTCCAAGGCTTCCTCAGTTCTTGACCATCAGTGGCTTTTGTTAATTCAGTGGAAATTGCAGGTGATATTTTGAAACTCCCTTGGTACAGTCAGTACCCTGAAACTCCCTTGGCATGTTTTCCTCCCTGTGCTATTTCCCTCTGCTTTTTATTCCTCTATTGATTTTAATGGACTTCAATTACAGTATCTTGTTTCTGAATCTTTAGAGCTTTGTTTATACAGAGCACAGACTACTAGATCACTAGAATAATTTTTTTCTCCCCTCAGACTTCTTAAGCACTATTTTTCACACTGGTCTATTATTTTAATTGAGGTAAATTTAGAAACATTTAGATACCTTTCAAATCATCTGCAGTTTCACTGCTATTTAATGAGTTTTTCTTTATGGATATCGTGTGATACTTGACAATTACATAGTGCTGTGTGTCATCTAACTCTGATGTTCTGAAAGCTCAGAACTGCTTCAATCTGTAATTTAGTCACAAAGCAAATTCACAAACCATTTCATCATTATCTACCATTCTACCATTAGCAAATGGCAAGAGAGAGTTTTAGAGCAGGAGAATTTTATTCCCCATTCATAAATTTAAATCACTTCTCACCCTCATATTTCATGTTTATGGAATTGTTGCTTGAATTTTAAGTTTAGCAGCTCTGAGTACTGAGGTGGGAACTGCCAAGTCCTCCCCTCATCTTTCCAACCTCTGCAAACCTTCTGTACCCGCTGCCAATGAGACAAAATATTAATTATGTACAAATAAAACCCTGCAAACTCATGCACAACTGCATTTTTGGGGTATGATTGCAAAGATATTGCAATCTGTGTCAGTAACCAAAAATCTTCAAAAGCTGACATTTAAACTCAGATTTATGCTCTCTCCAACTGGCCAGACTTTCAATGTCATTCTAATAAGTTATGTACATTGGGTGCTTAGCATTGCCCTTAGAGAATAGCTCAGGGAGGGGAAATCAGTGAAGTAGAGTCTGGTTTAACTTACAGATTAACTACAGTCTGCTTTAACTTACTTTGTGCACATCCACACCAGTCTGATCAGAGGAAAAGGCCATATTCAGGCAAACCACAACCCAGTCTGCTGAAAACTTTGGCCCATGAACCAGAGTTCAGTTCCCAGAAAACTGCTCTGTCCTGGAAACTTCCTTGAAAGATGGAGAATAAAATGCAAAACCGTGTTCTCCACTATCTGACAACTTCTCCCAAAGGGCCACTCTTTAGGAGAGCAGAGAACAACACTGTGCTTTTTCAGAGAAAAATTCTGATTTGCTTTCTCTCTGAATAAAATAACTTCAAGGCTGTTGTTAACAAAATTGCCTGGTGACTCCTGCCACAACAGGATTAATCAGCAGTACTTTTTCAGAGAAATGACTGATTTCTATAACCAAATTCCTGCTAAGTAGGTGAAATCTTCTCCCTGACATGAATATCCAGTTAAAGCTGGATAACATGTTCTTCATTATAGCCCAAATGACTCAAGTAGTTTGACACACACAGAAGATTTCTCTCCTCTCACAGAAATGAATTTCCTTTTAGTAAATTTACTGTGTAGGAAAATGTCCCAAATAAATTTTAACCATGGCCTCTTTGAGTTGGAAACTCTTCCAGCAAAAACCATTTTGAAGCGCAATGCCAGCCCGTGATTAAATTTCAGCTTTCTTAATCTGTCCCTATCCAACAGCTGGGAAAAATTTTAACCTGAGACTAGGCAAGCTATAAATGATCCTAAAGAAAACAAATCTCTAGTTTAAGGCAGTATTTAATGTTTCTTAGCCTTGCTTTTTGGAGGTTCACTGAATCAGCTCACTTTGGCAAATGTGAAGCTTTTGCAGACAACCTGCCTTGACACCCCCTCTTCCCTTCCAGAAAAGCAAAGGAAACTTTAAAAATGCAGCCTTTTAGCAACATAATGTATTTCCAGGAGCAATGCCCCACATCTTTATTCATGATGTGAATGATGATGGGAGTGGTAATAATGAAAGGGGGTCATAAGGGTTTCCCATTGTGAACTAGTATTAATCTCATTTCCTACAGGGTGTTTATCTAAGTCAGAAATAACCAAGCAGTTCAAAACACTTTGGCAAGGCTCTGATGAAAGGAAGCCTGGAAGAGCAAAGGGTTGCTGGAGAATGCTAAATTGCATTCACTCAGCTCTGCTAAGGCTAAGCTGGTTCTGGCAGGGTTTTGCCAGGATCTATCCAGTGCAAATTGTCTTATTATTATTTTTATGAATGCTAAGAGCCATCAACACTTCAAAAGAAAAATCCAACAACGAGGATTCAGGACTTTCATTCATAACATCAACAATTTTTCCACTCTCAAAAATTGGCATAAATACAAAAAAGTCTGTGGGAGGTTTTAATTAAATAATAAAATGTAGTCCTAATGTAGGTCCTTTACACACCCCCCTCCAAGTGTATCAAAAGGCATGAGCTACCCCCTCTCCCATTAACACACTTCTAGGCTGTCAACAGCATAGTTTTTTTCTGCAACTCCATTTCTGTTGTGAGTGCAATTTGCCTGCCTTGCCCTGATGTTCACAGGCTGTCTTTAGAGATGTGGACACTTTGAAACATGGGGACCCAGCATTTCATTTCCATAAAGACAAACTTGAGCTTTTCCTAGAGAAGGAAAAATCTGTCCTGCTGTCATTTCTATTCCTAGCTTTGTTTTTTTTTTTTTTTTTTTTTGTTCCTAGCCATTCATCCAGTGAGATTGCTTACCTTCTCAGGTTAATTAAGTGAATATCAGGTTTTGGGTGGTAGTGATGGAGCACACACCTGCCTGGCCTTGTGGGCAGTGCCAGTCCTTGTCACAGCAGCAAAGATGTGGCTGGAGAGTCTCTGGGAACCAGAGCTTCCAGTTGAGAAGCAATTCCCTAAATCACAGCGAGGGAATGTCGTACACGATGTAGAAAATGGCTCAGTTGAATTACCATATCTGACAGCCAAGCAATTTAACTAACATTCAACCTCATCCTTAATGAATAGTCCATATGTCCAGAGAAGCAGGTAATTTATAGTCTAACATTTTCTTTTGATCTGTCGTTTGCTCTTTCTCTGTAGAATTAAATCAATTCTCAATGCACAAGGGAAGGAGGCGAAGAGAAGTCTTTTTATTTTTAATTAGAATGTGCTAAATGGTAATAAAGTAATGTGAATACAGCAGAGGCCTCTTAAATCCATAACAGTAAATCTATTGCTGCAACAGGTTCATCCTTTATCTGGTGTTCATTTAAGAAGCCTTCACCTGATGTGCCACACTGACATGAACTGATGCTAATGGAGTAATATATTTAAAGAATTCAATAAAGCATCTGTTGTAGATTGTGGTATGCCTTGTAATTTTATTGACAGAGGTTTGTTTTGTCCTGAGACATATAAAATGCTTGGTTAAATGTCTTGATTATATAGTACTTTTAAAATATATTCACTTGACTGGTGTCTTGTACAGAGCAGCTTGTCAGTGATTAGTCAAGATGATATTTAAAATGCAAATAATTGGATTGGCTGTTAAAAATTAGGATTTCATTCCCTTGGGAAGGAATTCTAATGTGTGTGGCAGAAGCAGTAATCTGAAAATGACGTTTCCTTGTATGCAAGTGTTAAGGTATTAGGTGAAACAGCACAGAAGGATGGTTTAAAGACATAATTAAAGAAAGACATAATTTCAGAAAAAAAATGCAACTAATTTTTTCTTTCTTTATTAATTAATTAAAATATGCAGGAGTTTAGACATATTTCCATGATGCCTTTTTTTTTTTTTTTATATACACAGACAGCTCACTGCTACTTGAGTAAAAGTGGATTTTGGCTATGACAGTAAACTTCTTTCACCTGAAAGCAGTTATTCCCACTTTGGGTGTGCAATCACCTATTCCCTCTGTCCTCTGATCCCACAAGTGGAAAAAGGCTCTGGAGACATGAGGTGTTTTCTGTGCCATCCACACCTGTGGCCAGGGGACACGAGCGCTGTTCTGACCTGGCACAGATGAGTTTGGGAAGATTTCTTTATTTCCAGGTTAGCTGGGGACTTTTTCTTGGAGGCACCACTAATTTGTGTTAGATATGATGGCTGCCTTATTTGAAATGCGTCTTTTTTCCTAAAACAATCATCTTCCCTGCTTCTTTCATAGGCACTTGATCCCAAGCCAAGGCCTCCGGCAGCGTTCTCCTGCCCAAGGGGGGCTCAAGGCACAATGCTGTGGGTTTTGTTAACCATTCCTCTTCCCTACTCCTCTCACTTTTAGGACAGGTATATTTTCCTCTTTTCAGCAGGAGAATTCATGGCTTCATGTTTCAGCATGTTTTATGGCAAGGAAAGTAAATCCCTTCTTGGAGGGATTGTTGGTCCTTGAGGATGGGGCTTTGAGGTGCCTATAGGATGCATGTGTGGACAGATTGTGGAGCTCTTCTACTCAGTGCCTTGATTTAATTACTGCTGGTGCACTTTGTTCCTCTATTTTTAACGGATTTATTCTGGGAGACATTGCTGCTTTTGCTTTGCTAGAAACAAGGGTGATTGCACACATCGGAAGGTTTTGTACCACAGCTTTTTGCTTTAATTTTAAATGACAGCTACATCTGTTGGAAGTTTGTTCTTATCTTCTGTTTAGTTGGTTTGGGTTTTTTCTGTTTTTTTTTTTTTAAACTACCCAGGTTGAAGGAGCCTTTTAAATGACAGCTTTGCAAGGCTCAGAGAGTTTTTGAGATGCTCTTCCCAGACTGTGAGCTGCTCCACATTGGTTTTGTTCTTTGGTAGAAGTTCCAGGTGACTCCAGAGCTTTGGTACCAGCAGCACCTTTTCCTGGGGGGAAAGGCAGAAACAGACACTTATTTAATTTACCCCAGTTGTTCTGTATTTTGCAGGCTGGGTGGTTTGTTTGGTTTTTGTTTTTTGGGGTTTTTTGTGACACTGAGGTTAAACTCAGGGGACACACACATGAATTTAGGTAGTGGATTATAGCCAAAGCCACAATTTTAGCAGAAGTTTCAGTTCCATTTTCCTACTCTTGAAGTCAGGTTTTTCTTCACTGTTCTAATTTAATGTCAGGGTTTCCTTGATTCATTTAGCATTTCATGTGTTTTCTGCACTGCATGCCTCAATATTTCTCTCATGGCCTTTTCATTTGCTATTAGTTTAGCCAACTGAAGGCTGAAGTAGAAGCTACTTGTCCAATTATTTTGAATTTTTCTAGGTTTATTCATGTGTTGACACATTCATGTTTAGTGCAACACTCCTGATAAAATAACCGAGATGTTGCCCAGTGTTTACATTTAGCAGCAGAGAATTCCAACACTAGAAAATATGTGTGTGCAAACAGTCTAAATAAAGAAAATTGAGAGAGGGCTCTAGCTAGGAAAAAAAAAAAAACAAAAACAAAACCAAAACCAAACCTAAACCCATAAAAATAATATTTAGCTCAAAATGATTTAAAAAATCAGTGCTATCTTTTTTTCTCTGGAACCTGGTGTGGCCAAACTGGTGCTCTACTGCCCACAGCCATTACAGACTTGCCCCCAGTTATCAGCCAAAGCATTTCCCTCCCAGCTTGTGGTGTGGATCTAACAAGTTTTAGTTATTTCTTCCCTCTCCATTGCTCGAGATGCCCCCCAAGTACCCTCCCTGCTCACCAGGAGGTGGCCACAAGAAAGGATGTCAGGGTTTGCACACCCGCAGCACAGGTCAGAGACCTCTGCTGAAACTGCAAGCCAAAAGACTCTATTTCTGCCACTTTTGCTTTTTCTAATTCCAAAATACTTTCATGTGATGCAGTAAAAATCAAAATGTTATTACATTGCAATGAATGTGGGCTGAACTTTCAGCTAGAATTTTAATTATTTTGGGATGTTGCACAATCTCTGGTCATCCGCCTTAGATGGGGAACATTAAATTTCTCTTAAGCTTCTGCTCTTAACACTCAGCAAAGTCATTTTAGGACATTGAAAAAAAAAAAAAAAAACAAAACGCTGCAGAACAGCTCCATAGATGCAATTTCCAGCCTTATTTAATTATTAGCTATGATTACTCTAATTGTACAGCTTCATTAGTTTTTCTTTTCCCCACTTAAAGGCAATACAGAATCTTTAGTCAATTACAGCAAATAATTAGCCTTCAAGTAGTAACACTAAGCCACTGAAAAAAATGGAATCATGGAATGGTTTGGGGTGGAAGTGAACTTAAAGCTCATCTCCTTCTGACTGGGACACTTTCCACTGCCCCAGGCTGCTCCAAACCCCATCCAGCCTGGCCTTGGACACTCCCAGGGATGGGGCAACCACAGCTTTAAAGTTTGAAACAGCGTAAATGCAATCTGATAGTGGTTCAGTGTGAAATCAGCAACAAATATTGCCAGTAAAATACTACTTTCAGTGAAAATTGTTACGAAAGGTGCTATGATATTAACTTATATTCAGATAAAATGTAGTTAGGTGTGGGTAAATGTCAATCTTGCACTGAGTATTTCTTCATGCAATGCAATGTGTTTTCTCTAAACCAATGGATTTTACAGTTTTTGTTACTTCTTCATTAAAAATTGCCTGAGCAACCTTGTTAACAGCTGCAGATGTTGCTAGTTATATTTGATTCAGACTACTCATTCCTTAAACACAAAATGCTTTTGGAAATATTCATAGGGATATTTATATCTATAATGATATCAATATCCATATCTGTTTCTTTCTACAAATGTAGATATTGATATAGAAATATTAGTAATATATACTATCATTTATTATTATGTATAATAATATACAATATATATGTGTATGTAATATATGTGTATATATTATATTATATATATTCTATTCATATTATATTATTAACATATCTAATTATTTACATATTCACATGTAATATTCAAAAAAGAATAATAATATTTTTTGCGGTTAAAAGAAATACAGTTTTGTTTGTAGTCCATCTTTGCAAAGTATTTTATGAACTAAAGCAAACACAGAAATGCATCACTAGAAATAAGCCATAGCCATGGACGACTGCCAAATAACATTATATCTGTGTGCTGATCCCCAAGTCAATACAGTTTTTATTTTCCAATGAAAAAGCAACTTAAACAAATTTGCATCCACCTACCTTTTTCCCAGAGCATGTAGTTTCTTAAAATACAGGAAGAATGATAACATTTCTTAGTCTGAATTGTTGGAAAGAGAGTGGATTTGTGGCTGAAACCACATGAGGGGCCACTGATTTTGCTTATGTTCCTTGACCTGTCCCATGACTCCAGTTTTCACAGGACTCCAGTTCCTGATATGAATCTCTCCCAAGATGGAGAACCAAAGCAGGAGAGATTCAGGGATTTTAATTAGTCCTGGCAAACAGAGAGCTCAGCTGGATCTGGTCAGAGAGAAGATGGGGGGAAAATCAAAAGATTTAAAATGAGCAATAAATGTCTATTGTAATTCATTTTTCAAAGACAATTGACACAAAGTTGCATATGCTTAATTAAGTACATTGAAAAAAAATGAAGCTGTTTTATTTGACTCTCTACATAACACAGCACTCTGCCATTTAATCAAATTACTATGGCAGAGAATGTGGTCAGTGGAAGTGCCAGTGTGAAATCATTGAACATAAGAGGAGCAGCAATAGCCTGACTATTTTCACAAGATGGTTTGGAGAAGCAGATGACCAGATGGAGGAGAGGAGAGGCAAACACTCCACTGCTGGCAAGCACCCAAAGCTTCTTGAACCCCATGTACTCTTCTCTAATAAATATGTCATTTCAATACCAGCTATGGCAATGCAGTGATAACAGCAGGAGAATAACCCTCCTTATAATTGTGTGAGACATCCAGATATATTCCCCTGTCTCCCTGACTAATGCTTCCAACATGACTTGTTAGCTTCTGCAATGATCAAGCAGCTATTAAAGATAAAACTGTGTTAACCTTTTCAAAAATTAGAAGTGCATGACTGTAACTGGAACTACAATGGCTTCCCGGAGCCCAGAGCCAGAGGGTGAAAGATCATCCTGCTGAGACATTAGGAAGGGATGGATTATTTATTTAGTGTGTCTGAACCCCATCTGGAGGAGGTGGCCCCGTGCAAGTGCCTCCTCCTTGCTGTGTCACTGCTCTAACCCATGTAGGCAGGTAAGCAGAAAGGTCCTGGATCAGCTTTTACAAGACAGGTAAATTATTTCTCTATTTAGCTTCCCTCCCTGGAACAGAGTCTGACAGATTGATCATGGAAAAAGAACTTTTGAAACTCTGAAATCAACCATGTTTTTCTTCATTTTTAAGTTGGACCCCAAACCATGTTAATCCTAGGGAACTTGTGAGAACCAACCCACCCTTCCCAGTTTGTTCACATTTGTACCTTCAGTCACAGATCCATGAGGGTGACACTAACATAATACTTCATATAAAAACCCCTCAAGGATGGCAGCAGAACTGTCGTGTCATCCCATGAGCTGACAAACCAGAGGTGTTGGATATTCAGAAATTCACCTGTCTGATGATGCAGGTGAAGGAAAAATCATCCTTGACATGCATAAGCAGCAATGAAAAAACAAGTCGTTGTTTATTGATAAGTATAATCTGTAGACTACAAGTGACAAACAGGCAATAAATCCCAACTGGAAATAAGAATGACTGGCAGTCAAAAAAATTCCCTAGCAGTCTACAGTGAAAACTTTTCTGGATTTGTTTTTCTAAATAAAATTTTTACTGAAGTTATCAGAGCTGCTGATGGAATAAAGCTCATAATAAAAATAGATAATAGCAGAATGAAAATTGCAGAAATGTAATATACAATCCCAGGCACATGGAATATTTATAAGGTCTGACTTCTATTAAGGTAGCATCTCAGTCACATTTTTGAGATTTTAATATCTGCAAGTAATTCTCTGTCTTCCCACAAGGACTGGTAAAAAGATCATCTAAATGAGCACGTCCAAATTAACTGTTTCCCTCTCTCAAGGTTAGCAAACACAGCAAACCATTCCTTTGGGAAACTGGATCTGCTGCCTGATTTTGTACTAAAAAATGGAAAGAAGCAAAATCCATAAGGAAATGCACAAAGGGCTAAGCTGCCCTGTGTGAAAATGTTTCGTGGTTTAGGAGCTGCTGTTCTCTTGGCAGAGCTAAAATACAGCCCAGAAAAATTCCGGCAACAAAAGAGTGGGATAGGCAGTGATGAAAAGTGCTCAACTTATAGGTAGAAGAGAGATTTCTTCCTGAACTTGGATTTTGGTGGTCATCTCCACCATGAGAAATTCACCCTACATGGGCAGTGAATGTCACGGGGGATCCTGCAGTGACACAGAGCAGGAAACAAGCACTGCAGGTAATTTTTCACCATTTCTCAGTGTATTCTGTTCATTTTATTATGAAACAGAACAAGCCTTAACTGTTAAACAAAAGCACTTTGAGATCTAGCCAAAAGTTCATTTCGTTATAGCATCTTCTTACTTCAGTTGCTCTTCCCACCTTTAGCTATGAGACAAATAAATGTACATCTACCATGTTACACACATTTCTCATCTTGCATCTCAGTCAAGGCTTCAAAGCTGCAGGACAAAATAGGATTCTCTCACACCAGTGTGAGCAAGGCAGCCAGGGATATTATATTTTACATATGTTCTCTGATACTGGAGTATCAGAGTCCCATCTGCTCAATAAAATATTTGGCTATGAAAAGAAATGGAAAAATAATTAACTAGAAAAAATCTCTTTAGTACTGTGGCATATATTTTTTTTCAAACATAAACTTTGTTAAGTCAGAGATATTAAGAAGAAAAAAAATCAATAAATCCCTCTGATAATAAGCAATGAAATTAAAATCCAGGCAAAAATTAAATTTGAAAAGATTAATGTTCCTTTTCATATTTTGATGACAACTATAAACATAATGCAATTTCATGAATTTACAGCTTTAAAATGCAAACTGATACCCCACAATAGTGCAATTTTAGTCACAAAGAAATAAGTACTTTTTATTTTAATGGCCCTACAGATAAATTTCTCAGTAATAATAAAATGGCTTTGAACTTCTCAACTACCATTTCAAAAACAGTAAGTAATCCATAACTGAAGCCCTTTAAATTTGTGTAGCAGCACACTGATAGTAGTTGCATATCATCAAAATATATCTCTAAGATACCTAAATGCAAAGTTTGGAGGATTCTTCTCCAAAACCATTTTGTAAAATTCCATGGCTTAAACTGCATATTTTTTTTTTCTCAGTCCTCTGAGATATAAGCACTTTAGTGGCAATAACCTTGTTAAGCCTTTTGAAAAATCATTAAACAGCCTACAAGGACTCTGAGTTCACTGGAGGGTAGAAGAAAATGGAAATCCTGGTGGTCCAGTTGGAATATGTGCCCCAGAGCAAACTGTGGGGAGCTGCTGGGCAGAAATTAGGAACACCTTTCATTATTAGGTTTGCATACTGCACACACCACCCAAACCACAGGCACACACACACACCTGAAAAAAAAAAACCAACAAAATTACAAAAGGAGCAAGACAATTGTGAGAGGAAGTACAATGTGAAGGAGATGCTCAGACACTTTATGGAACTTGAACTGAAAGTCAAGTGGCAAGGGACAATCCATGCTCTTTTCCTCAGTGCCATGACTGAAGTCACAATACCAGGGCTTTTCACAGCAAGATTAAATTTCCTCTTGCTCAGTGAAAACAGGAGTTCTTTATCAATAATAATGGCAATTATGTCCCCACCTGTTTTCTCAGGTAGGAGCAGTGCTAAGTTTCCCCTAGCTGTGGTTTTCTCTTTGGATTTCCTCTAGGGAACATTAAGGGAAAATGGACACTTCTTCTCTCTGTCTCTACTATGTCTCTAAATCTTTTTCACATTCTAATTATACTTAAGGAATCTTGATGATCAGATCTCCACACTTCTGAAGTCCTTCCCAAGAATTCCTTCCCAATGAAATGAAATCCTAATTTTTAACAGCCAATTCAATTCTTTGAATTTTGAATATCATCTTGATTAATCACTGCCAAGCTGCTCGGTTCAAGACACCAGTCAAGTGAATCTATTTTAAAAGTACTATATAATCAAGCCATATAACCAAGCATTTTATATGTCTGAAGTCAGAATTTTTCTGCTATTATTAGATAAAATGCAAATAAAATAGACCTAAATTTTTCCATATGTGTTTGGCCTATCTGCAGAATGTTATGCTAAATGGACATTTTTAATTTATCCTCCTCAGTGGGTGTTTTTTGTTTGGTTGTTTGGTTTTGGTTTTTTTTTTGGGGGGAGGGGGGGTTAAGAAATCAGTTCTCACAAAGAAAAAATGTGCACAATAATCCACTGTTACAAATAAGCAGTCAAAACCACCAGGAGTGAACAGTATCATGCTGTTACTTTAGAAGCGACACAGTCACACTTCAGACTAACACATTTCAGGAAACTCTTTAGAGCATTTCAGAATTTAAGGTCCTGTTGCCCCTGAAATTAGACCAAAACCTGCATTAGCTTTTCGGGAAGGGGTCTGGCCAGGTGGGTGTGACAAGGAGAGGGGAGAAGACATCTCAGATTGAGCTGCCTGGGGTAGGGAGGAGTCAGAGCCTTGGTGCTGCCACTTTTTTTTTTCTGTTAAATACATTGATTCTTGACAGCAGATGAGGGATTTTGCTGCACCTTGAGAAGACTGGAGCAGGAGAGCCTTTGAGTGGTGAACCCAGCTCCCCAGGGCTTGCCTTGAGGGCAGGGATCAGAAGTGGGACAATGTAAGAGACTTTGGCTTGATCCAGGAGTGCTGGGTCCCAGCTGGGGTTTCCCTTTGAATCATGGAGTCACAGAGTGCTTTGTGTTGGAAGGGACCATAATTATCCAGTTTCACACCTTCTCTAGACCAGACTGCCCTGTTCAAATTGGCACTGAGTGCTTTTAGAGATGGAGCATCCACAGCTTCTCTGGGCAACCTGTGCCAGGGCCTCACCGCCCCCTGAGGGATGAATTCTTCCTAAAATCCCATCCAACCCTGCCCTCCTTCAGCTTCAGGCTATTCCCCTTGTCCTGTCACTCCATGTCCTTGTGAAAAGTCCCTCTCCAGCTCACTTGGAGCCCCTGGAGGCACTGGAAGGGTCTCTTTGGTATCCCCAGAGCCTTCCCAAGTCTTTGGCTATTGTATTTGCAGGGAATGCCTCAATGAAGGCAGAAATGATGATTTATCTTTCTCCATGTTCTCAGAAGGCTACTTTATTACTTTATTATACTATATCATATTAAAGAATACTAAACTATTCTAAAGAATACAGAGAGGATACTTATTGAATGCTAAAAAGATAATAATGAAAACTCCTGACTCTTTCCAGAGTCTGACACAGCTTGGCACTGAGTGGCCAAAGAGTCAAAACAACTCACAGCAGAATCCAATGAAACAATGGCCTGTGGGTAAACAATCTCCAAGCATATTCCACACAGGAGAAGCAAATGAGATAAGAATTGTTTTCCTTTTTCTCTGAGGTCTCTCAGCTTCCCAGGACAAAAATCCTGGCTGAAGGGAGTTTTTCAGAGAATGTGGATGCCACATTTGGCCTTTGAGCCAGCCAGCCCTTACTTTGGAAACTCAGGCTTCCAAAGTAATCACCACATTCCCATTCCTATTGAGGAGAAACATATGCAACACTCACCGCTGACATCCATACAAAAATACTTTTAAATGCAGAATTATACAGCCGTTACATATTTAATATTAAATAACCTGTGGGAATTTCAATATATTCTACTTGAAGAGAATGCATAAAGTAATGATAAAGAGGTGAAAAGAAATGCAAAAGCTGGTTCATCTGAAAGCACGTAGCAATTTTCAGTAGTATTTTATATATGAACCTATGAAATGTATACTGAAGAAATTAAATGTATAAAATGATTTATAGGTGGATTAAGAAGGTTTGCAATTTTTTTAGTTTCATACATCTTCAGGGAAACAGTTATAAATCTCTGTAACTTAAATTGCTTATCCAAGTTCTACAGAAACAGCATAAACAGAGCAAGCAATTATCTGTAATAAACTTTTTTCTTTAATATTGTGGCATTTATGTTTTGGGAAAACTACATATCATAATTTATTTTGTGCTGTATTAGATTCTATTTGCTAGGCTCAGGTATTTTTTGCAATTCTGCAGAAACTGTCATCTCCCTGGTAGGGTGATCCAGTCATTAAGTGTAATAAAATAATAATGCAACATAATCTGTGCTTCTGGAAATTAATTTATATACATATAACACTGGGGTTTTTTCACCCATACACCACAGAATTTTGAAAACTTCAGAAAAATCATTTTGTAAGCGTGGTTTTGGAGTGGTTAGAAGTTCAGTTTTCATTATAGCCAGTGCTGACATTTGAAATGATAATTTGAGCAATGTTTCCTGGGGTTCAGGCACCGACTGTTACACTCAACAGAAGAGTCTGATGTTTTTTGTGACAGCCATCTAAAAATGTTCCGTTTGAAGTGGTGTCAGCTTTGCTGAAGAAAAGTTCCATAATGGTGGAAGATGTGGGATTTTTCAGAAAAAAAACAGCCTTTTGCCTCAATCCACATCCTAAAATGCAAGTAAAGTGTTATCATTTGCTTGGAGCAGTGCCTGCAAATGGGAATCATGGCTCTGTCAAGCACAGAACAAATCTGAGTAGAGATGATCCAGGAACAGGATAAGATCAATGCTTTGGAGAGAAAAACCACTGGGATTGATCACAAGATACAGAGTATATTGTGTAAAAAAAACCTCATAGTCTGCTTTGAATAAAGGAAAAGACAATCTATAGAGGTTATTTGAATATAGAAAGGTGTCACTTACACTGCATGAGGGCTTTGGTGGAGGGGACACTTTCAGGTGGGATGGAGATGTGCCAGCACTGTGGTTCAAGACGTGGAGTTTGCAGCCCTTTTTCTCACCTAAGGAAATTAAAGCCAAAAATGAAATTTCCATTCAGCATCGTGCTCCTCTGGCATGTTAATCTGTGCAGTGCCATCTCTACACAGCGCTTGCTTGTTGTTGTGTTCCAGGGCCTGAGCTCTGTCTGCTAAACTTCGTGCAAATTGTTCCAAATTTAGGGTTGGGGGAGAAGGTTTTGCCTTGAGTCAGCGCTCCCTGGACACACACAGGTCACTGCTGGCATGGCTGGAGTCACCTTCAGGAAACCTCCATGGCAGGAGGCTGATCCTCCCAAGAGCCCTGGGCTCTCTCTTTCATCTTCATTGTCCATGACACAGGAGTGTCCCCCTGTCACCGTCCCAGTGTGCATCTGCAGTGAAGAAAAGAAAAAAATCTCCCTGCTTAACACTAATTCAGCAGTCTTTTATGTTTAAGAGATCCCACTGGCTGAGTTAATTTCTGTCTTTTATTCATGCTGAGAAGCCTCAGAGCAG
Source organism: Molothrus aeneus (assembly GCF_037042795.1). Classification (NCBI taxonomy): domain Eukaryota; kingdom Metazoa; phylum Chordata; class Aves; order Passeriformes; family Icteridae; genus Molothrus; species Molothrus aeneus. The sequence goes on along the minus strand of NC_089652.1, from coordinate 33,647,620 downwards.
TGGTGAGTTTTCCAGGTGTCCTGAAAGCAGAAGAATCAACTAGGCACTCCACCCAATTCACTTTTATTATTCTAAGTTGTTTTTTAAAGTGCATAATTTTAATTGCAAACATCTTCCATGCACACTTACCTTTAGATTTAATCTTTCATATCCTACTATTAGCAGCAAGGGCCAGATTCAAATAACAAGCTGATCTCTTTAAAGAAAACTGCTTCTGTCATGTGCAGCTCTGTGAATTCCTGGGATCAATAATATTTTGGTAAGCCCTATTTTCAAACAGTGAAATAATTAAACTTGGGAGAGCTGCATTGGTAAGGCAGATGGTTAAAGCTGCTTACCTTGGTGCTCTCTGTTTCACCACCTCTGAAGGCTGATCCAACCCATTTTAAAAATACATCTGAAAGATCAGGAGTAGCATAGGCTGGATAACCTCGATGGTTTCCATCCCTGGGGGGATCCCTCAGTCATTGCCCCTTTGTAGGATGCTGTTGATGACATGACAGCTATTGAATTACCAGGGTTTTCTGTCAAATACATTATGCTGAATCCAGTAGCAGCTTCTCCTGAAGGTGGGTGACGTGAATTTTTCTCTGGAGGAGTGTTTTTTCCCTTAATTGATTGGGTGATGGCTCTCCTATTCAAAACAGCTAAATGTCAGTGATGTAAATCCCACCCTGAGTCTGTGTACACAACAAGGGAAACTTCTGGGGGTAAAAGACAGTGAACAGTCCTGTTAGGAAGTAGAGATGCCACATGAATCACAATTCTGTTCTTCCAGAGGATCATTTCCTCCAAGCACATGCTCCATCTTTAATTTCTCAGAGCTGATCCTCAGGAAACGAAAATACCAGAAAAATATCTTCAAAAGACAAGCCAGGAACTAAAGGTTAGAAGGTGACTGGTTAATAAAAATCCATAAAAGCTCTGGTTTTACAGTACATTACAACCTTCCTCTACCCACTCTGCAACGCTGAGCACCTTCATATTACTCCCAAACTGAGGTCATGGTCCCTTGTCTACCGATATCAGCCCTCCCTGCACCTTCTCTGCCACAAAGTGATTAACACAATTAGTTTGAATTATGAGCTCTGTGTCTGGCCCACATTAAGCTGAATTTTGTTCTTCTTGTCAGACTAACAAAGTGACTCTGGCTTGAAAGTCTCTCTGTTTTCTTATTATATTAGTTGGTTTAAAAAGAGATGTTACCCTTCCTTTTAAAAGATATTTCTCTTATAATGTTCAGCAATGTGTTCACTCATAGAAACACTGTTGGTATTTCATTAGCTCAGTTCCCCCAGACTAAGAGAAGGGCACATGGGAAAATTTCACTCCCCCACTCTTCTTCCTTGGCTGGGCTAGCTCCTGGCTTTGCTGCCAGGGTATATGGCAATGTCAGAGTTTGGGTGCCAGCAGCCTGACTGATTTCTGGCCTGTGTGCCAAGGCTGGCCCTCTCTGGAGGTCCTGACCCAGCTCTGAAGGAGCGATTCACATTCCGAGGTTGAGCTGGGCAGGTCTTGCCGGCGCTGGTTCATCTCCTCCCTCCTCCTGCACAGGGGCTTTGCTCAGTGAGGTGCAGGCTCCCATCAGAGCATCCTTCCCCAGGATGGAGGAACACAGGAGCAGAGAAAGATCTCCTTGCCATGAAACAGCAGAATCTCTTCTTACTCCACTGTTCAGTATATTCTGACTTCTTTCGGGCAGGCGAGCGCTGCCGCTTCACGGCAAACGCTCCGTACGGAAAGCACACGTACATTAAACCATCCCTGTGACCGTGTTTGACTTTCCCTCTGCAAATAAATGGAAGCAGATAGCTCCTATCCCTCAGGAGCTGCTGAAAACTGAGAGTGGCTGGGATATGCAGATGAAACATCTCTTTCTCCACAGCAAGATGTGAAAGCAGGGAGCTCCTCACCCTTCTGAGTTTCAGGCCAAGGGGCTTGGGTGCTCACAGAGCAAACGGGAGGATGTGTGATGAGGTAACTCCCAAACTTCAGAAACATCTTCATTTCAGATTCTGACTTCCTGCCACGCACACATTCTTCTGCAAGCAGGCTCCAAGGCAATTTATTAACAGCTCTGGAGGAGTGATATCAGCAGAATCTGTTTTTCAGCTTTTGACAGCTGAGCAGGGCTAATGTTACTGTTTCAGAGTGTAGAGCAATATATATTCTGTATATTCAATGAAGTGTCCTTTGAAGGTGCAAATGAAACAGTTTATCTGAGGCAAAAAAGCTAAAAAACACATGCTAATATTTTAGAGCATTTATCAGCACATAGGAAAAAAATGTGAGGAAAAAAAAAGGTAGAGTATATTTTCCAAAGATTTTTTTAACCACAATCAACTGGAAGTTTCAACCTGTGTTTCTTTCTGGCTCTACTTAAGTAAATATTTTAATAGAATGCATTACAACACATACACACACACAAATCTAAGTTAAGGACTTGAAGTACTTTAATTGCATAAAATAAAAAATTAAAAACCAACATGAAGGTGCTTCTACAGCCTAAAAACCTTAGAAAAACTCCTCAGACAGACCTAAGCTCTGAAATGAGGGCTTTTAAAGAAATGCTCTAAGTATGATATAATGAAAAGTTATAGAGGTGCTCCAGGGAGAAATAAAGGGATTTTTGATCACATTAGGGATTTAAAATGAATCATTGAAGCCTTAACATTGTTCTTGAACTTTCCCAGAACAGAGGTCTTCCTTTGGATGAATGTTACAAGGAGGGTGGAAGAGGAAGCTAGAGCAAAGTAGGATTGACATGCATGATGAATTACAGTTCATTAATCCAATTAATGAGTAATTCCAGAAGCTTTAATCCCAGATAAAGCTCTTTATCATAGCTCTGGTGGCTAGTGCTGCACTAACTAAGAGCCTGTCAGCAAATCCATTGCAAGCCTCTATTATATGAAGCCTGCCATGCACTGCCAGAGCTTTTTTGGAAATATTTTGTCCAAAGCAATAATGAGAAATAAAAAGAAGCTGTTTCTACACCTATTTGACTGGATTCACATTAGAAAATATTTCAAGGCACATTTAAAAAGACACAGTCCAAGTGGAAGTAGCATCAAATATTGATAAGAGCTCTTGGGTAGAAAGCAAAAATCTGTTCCTGTTTCTGATGTCATCTGTGTGCAGGATTTCCTCATGCACATCCTAACTGATGGGAGCCAGTGAAGTATGAGGAGGTGTTTAGAAAATAACCTCTGCTCCATTTTTATTCTCTTTAGCACTACCTAAAAGTGGGATGATCTCTGCACAGTTCAGAAATACAATCCCTCCTCAACTCTCACACACAAAGAAGGATAAAAGGGGAATAAAGAGTGGGAATAATATGAGTTTACACACTGGTTACCCTCATTCTCTGCAGACAGCCCAGCAGAACAGAGCTCACAAGAGGGAGTTAAGTGTGAGGCAAGCATCTGAGCTTCTAGTGGGTGTCTAAGAGGGTCAAACAATGGATTAAAATTAGTACAGCAGGAAAAAAAGAGTGTATCAGAACTTCTCAGGAAACCAGGAATGTTTCCTGTTCAAGAAGCCACTTGAAATTCCTACCTAATGTCCCTGTCAGAGCAGCCTCTCTCCCTGGCAGCAGTTGTCCAGCTCAAATATTCATTCACCCACCGTGATGGGACTGACAACAGTGAGACCCTTTGGAAACTCTCCTGTTGACAGCTCTGGATACTGCTGTGATTTTGATTTGGGGAGAACTTGCCTACCCAACCCTAGGACGATAAATTCTTTTATTTTAATGCCAGAGAAGACTTGCCCATGAGAGCCCGTGCAGCAGGCTCAAGGTTTGCCCCCAGCTGCTTTGACCAGTGATGTCCAATTATGTTCTGCATTCTCAGTTAGTAAAAGCTGCATGAGCAAGACACAGGACGCTGCTATGATGACTATTTCAGTAAAAGTGCATCCCTTCTGATGTTGCCAAAGTGCCAGTTGTGGGATGAAGACAGTTCACACCCAATTACACACAGTGATGGATTCATATTTCTTGATCAATGACTTTGAAGCCTTCTGGAACAACACTGCATCATGATCCCTCATCTTAAAGCCCAAACAAGATGAAAAGTGACATGCAGAAGCAGGAGTCAGGATTTCAGGCATGCCAGAGCTAGTTCTGACCAGCCTGCCTGTAGCAGTGCTCCTGAACTGGAAGAAACAGCAATCACTCCAGCACAGAGGAAGGCTTTGATGGAAAAAGCAGCCACACAGATTATTGGAGCAGGAGCACAATTGTCTCAAAAGCACTCCCATTTAGCAAAAACAACATCACCATTTGGAATGCAGGGCTGAATACTTGTGCTGCCAGTTGGTGGAAGTTCAGATTTCGGGAGGCTGGAGGCACAGTGGAAAATGGGAGCTTTGATGAGGACTCAATACTCTTCAGTGTGGCAAGGCATATTATTACAGCTGATTGGTCTTTCCTTACATGTGTGAACCAGGGTCACCAAAGTGTGTGGTGTTTAAAATGGTCTTTGACCCTATTAAAGCCTTCCTGGTCTCTTCATTAAACCCATAAAAGTTTGTGCTGGATCATCCAAAGGCACTGTTTCAACCTTCAAAAAACATAGCAGCCTCTAGAAAGGAAATGGGTTTGATCCACACATTTTGCTCTTGTTGAATAGTTGAATTATAGTTGAATTATTGTTGAATACCTATAATAATAATTATCTAATCATGACTGTGTGACGCCTATCCAGGAGAAACAGCACATGGATCAGCATTTGACTAAAGGAAAGGGAGGAAGAAGAGGAGGAACCCACCTCTGCAATCCCTGAGGAAGAACAGATGGTCCCTGGGAGCATTTCTGTGAGGCAGGAGTTGCAGCTGGTGCCAGCAGATTTTCTGGATCCCACCTTTCACCCTTTTTTGGAGGTGCCTGGGAAGAAATCAAACACAAGATAAAAAAAAAAAACTTTAAAAGGATAAAAGCACAAGATTAAGACAGAAATGGAAAGAAGAAAAATCACCAAAATTATAGGAAGAAAACCATTATGCTATTAGTCTTCCAAATGCTTTTGAAGCTAAATAGGCATTTAGATTTGTTTTCTTGCACTTTTATAACTTCTGTGGTAAAAGCTGCAAACAGTTAACCTGAAAGAAGCACAACAAATCCACCCTGTTGAGATCTTCTGATATGCTACCTCTTGTAAGCTCCTTTAAAAAATGCCTTTTGCAACTAAAAAAGCGTGCCACATGTTTGTAAATGGGAAATTAAAGATAAGAACTCCTGAATAAAGCCAGGCTACTGGATATTTACATTCAAAGTGCTTTGCAACTATCAGTCAATTACCTCAGCTGTTTTCTGGCTGTCTCCAATCTGGCTGGGAAATGCAAGCTCACGAGTTCTCTGTGAGATTGGTGTTATTAACCTGCTTTTCAGGGCTGCAAGCTGAGACAGAGGAGGAGTGGGTGGCTCACCCTGTGTGGTGCTGGTGCCAGAGCTGGAAATGGAACAGTTTGTTTTAGCACGTTCCCACCTCAGGATTCTGTAAGCCTCCATCACAGAGGTGAATTGAAATTTTGGTATCACAGGACAAAATATGCCTCCTGATGCTCACAGAGCCCATTTTTCTTCTTGGGCTAATTATAACAGAAATATTTACTTGTTCATGAAATCCTGCTTTTATCTCAGTGTTTCCTTTCATATCTGGCTCCCCATTGCTTCAGGACAGGAATCTCTGTATTCTTATAACCAGACTCCATCTTTTTTATTCTCTTTTGAGGCAAGATTAGGATGAGCAGTGGAAGGACAGAGGTTTGGGCTGCTGGTATTTCCCAGTATCAGTTGTCAGCACACAAGGCAAAATGGGATGCACATATCCAGACTTCTCTGTTTGCCTTGCAGGTTGTATGATTCCTCTTTATTGCCTTTATGGTCTTTTGGCTTTTTCCCTAAAAAAGAAACAACCAACCTTCAGTTCCTCAGGGAAGGACAGGTAGTGGGTTTTACATCCAATAAGGAATTTATTCTGGAACACTCCTTTTTAATCTGATGTTGGTTGTACCAACAGCTCTTCTCTACAAGCAGTCATTCCATCTGCTCTTGCTATTAAAGCATTGCATTCTTTTCTGTGTATAGCTAAATCATAACTTATTTATGGGGTTTTTTTTCAGTGACAGCTCACTTTGGGTCCAGGTAAAAGTGTTTTGGAGTCAGAGGAAGATTAGCTGCTCTGCATTCATTATCTGAGGGAATTGCTACACGCTTTCTTCCCCTCCATCCAAGGAATTCTTGAGTCCCCCATCCAAACTCTGGGCAAGGCTCCTCTAATGGAAGGTTTTAAATAGTTAAATAAAATAAATTGAGATTTTTCACTCATTAGAGTATCTCCTGATACATGACACATCATTTTTTCTTGAACACCATGGTGAGGTGAGTCTCCTTTTAAAGCCTAAAGATGGAATAATTGAAAATGGATAAGTGACCTTGAAAAGTTATATCTTTCTGAGAGTCAGTAGGGGCTGTGCACATTAATTAGTATTTTACAGATTCTACTCTTAATATTTAGCAAAGCAGAAAAGCTTTCCCTCAGTCACTCAAGGGCAGGACTGCAGAGCCTGTGACTGTTGACATACTCACATTTATCATGCTTTCTGTTATATTTGATTTAATTTGCAAAAATGCATTTAATATTTTGTTAAAGAAAGGTCCATTGAAAATATTTCTTTATTACAGCTTCATCTGAAAACACGCCTATGAGGAACAGATTTGATCACAAGCACTGTAGGGCAGCTTCTTCTTATCAATGACAGAAATGTGATAAAAAGGACACACAAATATGATTCATTGGACAGGACATTAACTCAGAGGTTGTAAATGCAACTTGTTAAATTTTATCCATCATGATCATAACCAAATCCTAATTTTTGTATGACTTTTTAAAATCAATCTTTGTTTTCATTGCATTTAATAATAATAAAAAAATCCCTGAAAAAAAAAAAAAAGTTTGGTTAAGGTTTACATTTAGCCACTTTTTAATAAGAGAAAAGTGAAATATCTGACAAATGCCAATACATATCAAAGAGAAAATTTTAACAACAAATGCCAATACATATCAAAGAGAAAATTTTAACAGCACTATCTATTTTATTGTTAAATTATTTCAGAAATCTCACAGGAACACTGGAGACCAGACTAGATAAGACACTGATGAAAGAAAAGGCAAAACAATCCCATGCTAATAGAAAAGTGAACAGGATGAATGTTTTCCATTTTCTTTAGTGCTTTTCTGCTTGGCCTGTAAGTTATTGCAATCAAAGGACAGATAAAATTTCTTGCTGAGATCTTGCTGGCTCTTTCAATATTATTTTATTAAATGATGGTGTGATTAGACTTTCATGAATGATAAACAAAGTAAATAATTTTAAATAAGGAACCGCAATACTTTTGTTCTTTACCTAGACAAAGGGTGATCATACTGCATTTGTTGACTTTGAAGACAAATATCCTTGTCAGAGGATGCCTAATTGCCAGCCATTACCATATGTGCTTGCAGAGTTTGAAATGTGCACTTGTGCTCGCAGAGGCAACTCCAGCCAGAGTCAACTCTCCACATGCAGCCAAATTTTGATTTTTCTGGTAGAATTTGCCTGCCTGCCTCTTCTGGGGGCTGCTTGGATGAAGTGCACTGAATTCATTCCCAGCAGATGAAATGGGAATTCCAGCTGGGAAGGACTCCTGCAATACAGCCAGCCCCCAGCACAGCTGACTCTGAGAGAGCTCTGATACTTTCCCCACTCAGGGCCCAACATTTTAGGAGACACAGATTCTCCTTCAAGCAGAGGTTAAGCAAAGAATGACACTTTGTTTGCTTCCATCTTCCAGGAGATGTTGGGTAGAATGTGCTGGAGTGGCAGATGGGCCATACCCAGAGCAGTGCTTAGCAAGAGCTGCTAATTCACCCAGGACAGATAAAACTTGTTTATGAATTTATTTGACTTGGGACAATGCTTTCTGCTGCCTCTCTTCATCACCCCTGAAATTCAGCATGTTTTCACTAGAAACCCAAATTGAAGAGGAATAGGCAATATTGTGTGAGTAAAAGTATTTTCAGTGAATATTTTTAAAACATGGTAGATAATTTTTAATTATACATACCTGTACATTGCAAGTGTTGCAGCACAAAGCCAGACCAAAGAGTAGAAGCAAATGCTACTTCATCCTCTCATTTAAGCCACCCAATAATTTCTAAAGATTTTAAATGAGCCACAACAGGAGGAGTTTTATCAGTCATGATGTTGATTAACTTCATGGATGTAAAGACCAGTTACACTGGGACTGCATGAAAACAAACAAGGTAAGATCAAGCACATGCATTTACTTACCCTTTCATGTGCACAAATTTGCTTTAATCTTGACAGTTCTTAGCAGCATTAAGTTAAGGGTGACCAGCTTGTAAGGGGGCTGGCTCTCAAAATGCAACCAGGAAATAAAAATCCTCATCCTTGCTTCAAACTTCTTTCTTACCACAGTAGTAGAATTCAAGCCATGCCTTGTAATTGCTTATTTCTTTGGTGTCACACACAACTCATGGCATTATTGATATTTCCATAAACTGTCTTAGTTATTCCCACTCTGACATATTTATTTGCAGTGCTTGATTTTTTAAAATATTTATTTATATAGCTGTGAATTAAGTAGCTACATCCAGACTGTAAATCAAATCACGTTGATCTGACACAGGTAGATTTCACTGCTACCATTATCCTACTGCTACTGTTGTGACAACAGGAGGAGTTTTATCAGAAAGGAAGAACAAAACTGCTCTCAGTTTTGGAATTGGAATTGCTGGAATTGTCAGCAGTTCAGGTACTGTTATGTGAAATGGAAAAATTTGTTAAAAAGTAGCAAAAAGTAAAACTTTTAAAAATTAAAGTAACTATAATCTTAGATGGAAAATATATTTATGGTGTTCTTTTTTGTTTGTTTTGGGTTTTTTTTTTGTTTGTATGTTTGTTTTAAGTTTTGGTTTTAGTTTTTTGTAGAGGGGTTATTTTTTTTTAAACAAGCATTTCCCACCATCTCCCATTTACATCAGTTGCAGATTTTGGATCAAAGGCACTTAGAGGGGGTAAAATTAAGACCCAGATCCAGATTTGCACCCCCAGAAGAGCTCCCAGACAAACATGAATCAAAAGAACTCTTGAGGATTTCAAGGTTTCCAAGATACCTCTTAAAAGGTTCAGTAAGGCCCCTCAGGCCCTGCAGAGTCCCCTGCGCACAGATGATGCCATCCAGGCTGATTTTGTACCCCTGAGCAGCAGGACCAAGGGAACCCAGAATGCCCATTGGAGGAACATCTGGAGGTCATCCCCTCCATCCTGAATGGAGCAGGATGGTCAGGTCAGCAAGACCAGGAGTAACAGGAATGTGCAGGATGATCACCAAGACCAGGTATGGCCCAGAACAGGAATGGCTCTGTGTCCTCCTGGCCAGACTGTGCAGTCAACACCGGATTGCAGAGAGCAAAGATGCAGAACAGAGAGAAAAGGAAAATGTTTCCAGGCTCCTTCCTTCTCGTGTTCCTGCGGAGAGCTTAAGCCTCTTGCAATGAGCTAAGTGCAGCCTTTATATAAATCATGTCTTCTGCCCGCTAATCAGCTGCATTAAAATTAATAAAATGTAAAGAGAAGATCTAGACTAATTAGCAATTGAGTGTGGACTGCACTTTTATTATCTATAGATTTTAAGCAGCTGCAAGAAGATCTCTTTAGTGCATAGCACACAGCCAAAAAGCAAAGACATGCATCTATAAATCTCATACATTTATATTGCACTCTGTATATACAGAATTGCTGCTTGCATGTGGCACACACATTATTACAGCACTGAACAAAGCTGCTGCTCCAAAATTATGCCTTGCAATTCACCTCTCTAGAAAACACTGCTATAAGCAATGTCCAGTTTATCCAACACTCTGGCTCTGTGTTGCCACTGATTTTCCAGTTTGTTTGAATAAAAGGGAGGAAGGTCAAGTGACTGCTCCAAAATTCCAGAGGCACTCCCAGGCTCTGCTGGGTACCAGGGCTGGCTTACACCCCACAATCTCCTTGCACCATACAGCATCCCACAGGGCAATGACAGAGGAGGATAATGAGATTGCCAATTATTTTTCTCCATCAAATAAAGTGAGATTGCCAGTTATTTTTCTCTATGATGTAGTATTTCTTATATTCTAGTTTTAATTTAGAAACCTTCTAAAGGTTTCTAAGCTGAGGCTGCTAAAGAGAGGAAATACCACAGAAGTGCTCAAAGTAATAAACAGCACCAAACCCTTTATCATGACCTGCTTGTCACAGCCACATTTGTTTTGCAGTGCTCCTGATCTGAATTTGTGAAATTGAGTTCTTGGATGAAGCACTGCAGAAGGGATTTTGAAAGCACACAGACAGAGGGATGGAGAGCTGGAGTGTGTTCCCACAAAATCAGCACTAAAACTGCCTTCAATGAGCTCAGGGTGAGGTGGGGAATGACTCCATGCTATGATGTAGTATTTCGTATATTCTAGTTTTAATTTAGAAACCTTCTAAGCTGAGGCTGCTTAAGAGAGGAAATACCACAGAAGTGCTCAAAGTAATAAACAGCACCAAACCCTTTATCATGACCTGCTTGTCACAGCCACATTTGTTTTGCAGTCCTCCTAATGTGAATTTGTGAAATTGAGTTCTTGGATGAAGCACTGCAGAAGGGATTTTGAAAGCACACTGAGAGGGATGGAGAGCTGGAGTGTGTTCCCACAAAATCAGCACTAAAACTGCCTTCAATGAGCTCAGGGTGAGGTGGGGAATGACTCCCTGCAGCAGGGCAGCACTGCCTCCAGTGACCTGCTGCAGTGGGACTGAAAGCCACTTCTGGAGGCAGGCAGGCTCCATCCTGCTTTGCCATCACACTGAGGTCACTCACAGCTGCTGGAGGCTGGAAGATCTGACACTGAGAACATGGAAATTCCTTTGTAGGCTGATCACATTTTCCAAATGCAAACCTTGAGGCACTTTGAAAATGAATTGCATATGAGAAATTTAAATAAATTAAGAGCTGTAGCTTACTGGTATCCCAGGATTTTTTTTCATGTAATTAATAGCATATCAAATGGATTGCTCTTCTAAGATAGGTGAATTATCAGAGAGATGGCTCTTATCTGCTGCAAATACTCTTTTGTTACGTGCTGGGTTCTCTGAAGGTCAGCCATGCTGTGCTGTGAGTGACTGTTGCAAATATCACACAGTTCCATCTTGCACTCTTCCTGCTATTATTACAAGAATTGTATAAATACTCAACCCTTGACTCTCGGTTTTGACAAAAATCATGGTGTGTCCCCAACACTGAAACAACAGCTGCTGCATGGGGAAAACCAAAGTGGGTTGGTGGTTTTTTTCCATTTATTGAAAGTACAGAGTGAAATGACAGTTTGAGAGGTTAAATCCCAGTCTGAGTTGCAAGACAAGTTAAGCAAGGAAAAATTTTGCTTTGATGAGTCCGATTTAAGAATGTTGCTGTAATGAAGGATAATTATGATGATGGAAATTAAGCACAGAATTATGATAATTGAAAACTCAGTTGTGGCAGATACTAAACGACCCTGGAGTTCTGGGGCTGTTAAACATTGCCATTAAAATCCTGGTAATTAGAAATACTTGACAAAGGATGGGTGAACATTTAGTAGAACAAAACCTTGGGTAATAATTTCTGATAATCCTGTTAGATTGCACACTGTATTACATGTTTGCATCTTCTGTGACTGAAGTATATCTTGATGGCATATCTGCTTTCCAGCATCTAAACCTTACATCTTACTACTTTGGAAATAGATTTAACTGGAAAAAAAAAAAGAGAGAAAATACTAGAAATATATAAAAATACTTGCACTTCATCCCACTGCTCTAATCAAGCACAGACAAGATATATAAAGATCTAATTCCCATGAAAGCTAGGTTGTGACCTCATTTTTGGTACTGTACAACTGAAATGTCCCAGTTCCTCTACAGCTGTCTAAAGTTCATTTCAAGGATGTAGGGTATGCATTATTCCACTCTCTTTGGTGATTTTTTTTGGCTGTTTTTTCTGTAAGTAAGGGAACTGCTTCTATTTTCTACTTTGAGAGATCTCCTTAGTTTATTTGTCTTTGGGTTACAAGGAAATCTTCTTCTGATCTTCTGTGTAGAGATCAAGTGCAGTGAAAGGCCATCTAAAAGACCAGGGAGATTTAAGATCCAAAGGTAATATTCATAATATTCATAACCAGGATGGTTAGGTAAGACTTGATTAGTTTATTAATTATTTTTAACTGTTTGAAAATGAAGTGCTTTGGGGTCTGGAACACAAAGAAGAAAGGAATTGCTAGACTATTCCCATTTGAGCCAGAATTAGAAGAATTTACCACTTGACCAGCAACTATTTCCTATTACTGCAGGGTCCAATTCTACAAACCCACAGCCCTGGCAGCCCCAGTGCAGAGTCCTGGTGCCCACAGCAGCATCCTAAAGTATTTCTGCACCTCCAAGCTCCCATCCTGGCCCTGCTGGGGACAGGGATCAGCTGTGCATGACTGATCCTGCTCCTGTCACCACTATTTTAACTCCACATTGCAAACCTTGTTTCCCCCACAAAGAACACCTCCTCTCTGAGTGACATGTTTTTAATACACTGTTTTATCCTTGTCGGATACAGGGGTTTTATTGCTGAATTTTGAATATTGCATTTAAGGCACTTTTTTTCAGATTGCAGACATTTTGCATATAAATTGCCTTATATTACACAAATTATACTCTGTAGTTCTCATGAGCAGTCTCATGTCTCTCACACTTTGATACCTCAACTGTGCATGGCTGAGTGGGTGGGATAAGTGCAACCCAGGCTACAGCTCTGCAGTACCAACCTCGGTCAGGCATGGCCTGTGCTGTTTGAGGAAACACTTGAAACAGAATTTTGGGTCCCACCCTCAAATTTCAGCTGTATCTGCACTGTGGGTGCCTCAAAGTTCTGATTTTTCTGAGAGTTCCCACTAGGGCCAGCATTCCAGAGGCTGGGATGTTCTGCCAGCTCAGTGAAACCTGGCTGCAGGTTAAGTGATAGAGCTCAAGGAAAGCTGCAGGTGAGCAATATTAAAAAAAAAAAAAAAAAAGAAAAAAAGAAAAGTCTGGTCCTAAATATTTTTTACATAATATTCAATATTCATAATCAGTTATTGCTTTCCTAGCACTCTAATATAGAGTCACAAGACTCAAATAGGTATGACAAATTTCTGCTCCTGCTGGCATCAGGAAAATTACCTGCATCATGTTCCAAACTTTGGGTTCATATAAAGTATTCATGGAGATCCACAGCAGCTAAATAAATAAATATGTGCAGCAGTTCATGAAGTCTGCACTGAAACAAGTCATTCCTCACTCCTCTGGAAAGCCTCCAGATATTGTATCAGGTCACAACTGATTGAATATTATCAATTATTATTGAGTATTATTCAGAAAACAATTTTCTCCAACTTCCTTTGGATGATCATTCCCAGCTGGTATCTGGCCATGTCAGGCTTCAATGGTTTATAATAAAATAAGCAAAAGATTAAGTACAGCTTAAGAGAGTAGAGAGAGAGACTCCACACTAAAAATGCTATTTTCCCCTCTAGCTCCCATCCAAAGGCACAAACACCATCAGGTCTGGGATGGGGTTTACTTCTCCCTTGGGGAATCTTGCTCCATGGCAGCCAAAAACCCAGGAGAGGAGCTGATGTTTGTAAATGTGCCCAGCTCAGAGGGAAAAGGACAAAACACAAACTGCAAAAAGGAGATGGAAGAGAGAACCCAAATCTATTGAAGTATCTGCTCAGGAGGGGGAAAACCAGAGCAGGATAAAATGTTACAAGAAGTGAAAAAGAAAGAAACAGCTTATTGCTGGTAAAGATGATGAGTAATTGGGTTGTCCCACATGAGCTGTGGAAAAGGCTGGAATTCCCAGGAGGCAATGACACCACAAGGCCATGGCTCAAATGTTGCTTGTAGCTGATGGAAATTTCTGGAAAAGAGATCTTTCAAAGAATTATTTCTTCCTGATAGTGAGAAGGGGATCTCCCTCGTGTTGCCAGCATTTTATGCAAGACAACTGAAAGAATGTTAGTTTAATAAATCATAGAATCTTGCTCCAATCCCTCTGTCACAGGCAGGGACACCTTCCTCTATCCCAGGTCATTTAAAACCTCATCCAACCTGGCCTTCGACACTTCCAGGGATGGGGCAGCCACAGCTTCTCTGGGCACCCTGTGCCAGGGCCTCTCCACCTCACAGGGAGGAAATTTCTAATTTTTAATATTAGGAAATTCCTAATATCCGAACTGACCCTGCCCTCTGTCAGTGTGAAGCCATTCTCCCTCTGCCCTTGATCAAAGTCCCTCTTCAACCTTCTTGTAAGTGCCCCTTGGGTACCAGGAGGCTAATATACATCAGCAACATCTATTTCTACAAGAAGGAATATCAGGATAGTGCAGGAAATAACTTGTGAATGCATCAGTGTGAGCTGTGAAATCCTGAACCAACTTTTCCAATGGTCGCTCTGTGCAGCCTGGCTGCTTCCCAGGGAGCTCAGAGCAGAGTAGTTGAAATAATACCACCATCTGCTGGGCAGCTGGATAATTCAGGGAGTGGAGAGCTGCTTTGGAGAGGAGAGTGTGACTCCCTGCGTGACTCTGGTACACACTGGAACATGCCTGGCAAGCCCTCATCACGTAACTCTTAATTATTTCTATTATTGATGCCTGCTGATGCTTTCCCAGGCTGCTTGCTGTGTGAGGCTCAGCCAAATAGATACATAACAAAACATGTCTGCCTTGCATGGCACGAGGAGGGAGCTGGGGAACACTTTTCACAGCATTTCTGGGTGGGGAGCAGCACCCCTCCGGCAGCTGTGCCCTGCAAAAGACAGATGATTTTAATTCCCATCAGGACTGGTATCATTTGCTCTCCCAGACCTATCGCTAGGTCACATGCAGCTGGGAAGCAGAAACCCAGAAACAGCCACGTCCACTGACAGGTTGAGACGCCTGCCACAGCCAGGTGTGGGGAGCGGCGTGTCACAAAGGGCCAGGGGTGATTCCTGCAGGAATTACCAATGCAGCGGGATCACCAAGCAGAATTACCAATGCTGCTGGATGTGGCCTCATTTCTGACCCAGGGGGTTTCCAGGGAGGACGGGAGGTGCCTGTGGCACATGGGTGGCACTCGGCAGCGATGAGCTGCAGAAAACAAGGCTGCCAGCTCAGCACACCCGTGGGCAAGGCTCATCGCCTCCTGTAGCCCAAGGCACAAACAGGGATGGCAGCGCCTGGGGTTGTGTGAAGCTTTTCCCACCCACCAAGCGACCAAAGACTTGCTAACAGTTGGATCGGTGGAGCAAAGCTTTTCACAGGAAGCAGGAAAAAAAGGCTCAAGCATGTGACAATCTGCTGGGGGAAGAGGAGGGACAGCCCCCGCGTGAAAAGTCCCTGGGATTCCCTATTTCTGCAGAGGAACAATTGCTGGGGTGACACCAGAGACCTGCCCCCACTCCAGCAGCCCCTTGGTTTTCACAGGGTTATAAAAGCTGTGACACCTCCAGCTATTTCAGACACCCATGGGGAAAAAGGGAAAACAGGATGGTGTAATTCAAGGTCCTGAAACTCCTGCTGGGTGACACTGGAATTTAAAGTGCTCCCCTTTTTGGGATGCTCAGAGGAGAGGGGATGTGCAAGGGTTTGCCTGGAGCCGGGACAGTGCCACAGCTGCTGGGGAGGATGGGGAGGCTGCAGGAGGCACCTGCTGAAGGAATGGAATTTTGTCATGGAATTATGGAATGCTTTGTCATGGAATTATGGAATTCGTGGGGATTGGGGGAATATGCGGTGATGCAAAGGCTGAGGGAAGGCACAAGCTCAGGCCGGGTCCTGCTCTAGTGTGGGCACGGGGGTGGCTGCAGCCCTGCTGGGGCTCGCCAGGGCTTCCTCTTGGCATGATCAGTACAAAAAAAATATGCTGGGGACACTGAAATTGCTTCTTCCCCCTGTTTTTTTTCTGTGGGTATTTTTTTAGTTTTAGGTTAGTTTCTGTTTAGTGTTAGTATGTATCTTTGCAGCTGTTGGTAAATTCCTAGCCTCTGGAACTTACTATGACTCTCATTAAAAAAAAAACCAAAACCAAAAACTAAGCTCAATAAAAATAAAAAGAAAACTAAAACTAAAAAATAAAAATAAAATTAAAAATAAAAAATAAGAATAAAATTTAAAAACCTAAAAAAAAATTAAATATAACAATAAAAATAAAATAAAAACAAAAAATAAAAATAAACATAAAATAAAAATAAAAACCAAAAAATAAAAACTAAAACTAAACTAAAAAATAAAAATAAAATAAAAAATAAAAAATAAAAATAAAAAATAAAAAAATTAAAAACCTAAAAAAAATTTAAATATAACAATAAAAATAAAAACAAAAACAAAAATAAAAATAAACATAAAGTAAAAATAAAAACCAAAAAATAAAAACTAAAACTAAACTAAAAAATAAAAATAAAATAAAAAATAAAAAATAATAATAAAAAAAATTTAAAACCTAAGAAAAAATATTTAAATACAACAATAAAAATAAAAATAAAAACCAAAAAATAAAAACTAAAACTAAACTAAAAAATAAAAATAAAATTAAAAATAAAAAATAAAAATAAAAAATTAAAAAATTAAAAACCTAAAAAAAATTAAATATAACAATAAAAATAAAAACAAAAAATAAAAATAAACATAAAATAAAAAATAAAAAATAATAATAAAAAAATTTAAAACCTAAGAAAAAAAATTTAAATACAACAATAAAAATAAAAATAACCATAAAATAAAATTAACAATAAAAATAACAACAAAAATTTAAAAAAAATTAAAACCTAAAAAATAAAAAATATAAATAAATAAAAATAAAAATATCCTTCCACTATATTTCTTCATTTATATTTACTTATAAATGAAAAAATAATAGCATCAGATAGCCAAGGTGTAAATTTTCCAGCAGGAGCTGGGGCAGCAGTAGGCCCTGTGCATTTATAATGATTAAATACCATTGGTGTCTGTCACACCTGGATGAAGCTGTACCCTGAGCTGACTATCTTATCCAGAAAGAACCTGACAATTTTTTTTTGTGTTTTTTACACCCAGTACCTGTCCCCCCAGCTATCCTATTGTTCATGACGGGATACCACTACACGAGATGGCCCTGCTTCAGCCCAGTTTCTAAAACAATGCAGAGAATGAGGTCAGAAAGGTTGAATCAAAATTAAGAGTTCATCACAACTATCAAGGAATTATTTTCCTTGAGCCAGGTAAGAGCAATCACATTACTTAATACCACACTGTCAAATTATGGGAGAGATTATTGTAACATTGCCAGAATACCTACCAAATAAAGTGGAGAGAGGGTATTTTCAGTTCAGCTGTGGAATGACCACATCTGAACAATCCTGGGAGTATTTTTGACCTGAATGACCTTCAGGCTGTGACCTTCAGACTCTGCTTATTATATTTGTAAATAAATACCAATAAATCAGTTTGCTTCTCCTGGAACAACTCCTTCAGAGAACATTGTGTGGAGGAAGAAAATCTGTTTAAATGCAGTATTACAGCTGGGTCATCTGAGACAGTTCTGTGTGCTTTGCAATAGCTTTTTTGCAAATATCAAGTGCCAGAATTTTTTTTCTATATTTTCCTTCTCCAGTTTTTTTGATTCAAAGTATCCTGTTTATTTTTGAAGCCTCACTTGAGCTGTGCCATGTGTTAGGATCAAGGCATGCTGCTGTAGTTGATCCAGGAAAATATTATTTTCTGGGAAAACAGTACTAAAGCTATTGGTGCAATAAATTACTTTCTTCTGTATGGAGATCAAGTAATTCAGTGCTTACTTCAGAAAAGACAATACAACATATATTGTGAGCCCATTAACAGCAACAACAAATCTTTTCTGGCTCTAGAGGCAGAATTAATTATTTACATGTTTCTCATTAACTTTTTACCTACTGTTAACAGTAGGTTTTTAAAAGAACCCCTTTCTCTCTGTGATCAAAGCTTTCAACAAGCCCATCTACAAACATCATATTTAACCATTTTAAGTTATTTGCAGCCTGTCACCAAATGACATTAGCAATTTGGAGGAAATGCTGCAGGTATTCCAGAAATTCCAAAAAGTCTTTTTTGACATGCCAATCCTTTCATCCACTGCCCTTGTGCCAATGTTAAAATAAAATATCTTGTCTTCACCTTGCAAAAAAAAATAACAAGAAACCTGATGAGAGCCTGGAAGCTGCCTGTAGACCCCAGATCCATGGGTCTGTGCTCATGTATTTCCCTGGAGTTTAATCTCTGCTTTAGCACCTCCTGGTAGAACAGCTAGTGGAATCCTGGCCAACAGAAAATGGGTTCATACTGCTATTTTAGGGGAAAAAAAAATGCAAGTTTTTCCCAGCTAAACCTGGAGTCAGTTTTGGTAAGAGTCTCAGAGAAACTTGTGATAAAAGGGTCTTCATAATTCACCTGAAAATCTTACAGAATCATTGAAATTCTCAGTAATTTCAGCCAAAAAATGGACCAAATTGCATTGTGTTTTGGTACCATTTTGACTCAGATCCTAAAACACAGAAAAAGCCAGAACTTCTCAAAAATATTTCCATTTATTCTTTGATTTAATGAACCACTTAGACCCTCATGTCTCTATGAGCTTCTGCAACTGAATCTTTTACTAATTGATTTGCCTTCCAAAGAATTTAAAATAAATCAAAACCAAAACCACAGCATTAGAGAAGGTTAATATGATGGGAATTAGATCCTCAGATTCATTGATTCACTCCAGCAAAGGAGGCAAAGCGGCTGCTGAGGTTCCTCTGCAGCACTGAAGCGCCTCATTCCCCAAATCCTCATTCCCCAAATCCTCATTCCCCAAATCCTCATCTCCAGCGCTGGGCTCCGCAGGGCCAGGGGGATCCTCACTCAGGGGCACTGGGGTGGGCTTTATCCAAGAGCTGAAAGTGTGGCTGATGCAACAGCTCCTGCTCCATGAAACAGCCAATTTCTGCTCTGTGACCCTCTCCAAACTCGAGGAAGCATTTGTGATGTGACAAGGCAGACTGCTCGTTTCATCAGGCACTGCCCAGCACCAGCTGCTCCTGAGGAAAGTTCAGCAAACTTGATAATGAGCACTGGGGGAATAACAGAAGTTTCCTCTTCAGCTGAGCAGTAGTTGGCTCATATCTTAAATATTTTATGTCCACTGTACACTCAAAAATGCTGTGAAAGGTCTGTGCAGGCTCTTGGTTTTCATATTGGTGTTTAGCCTACGTTAAGCACACAGAGAAAATTCAGTGTTGGGTAATGCTATTGAATATCACAGATCTAAGATTTATTACCAAAGGAAATTGCACTGAAGGAACTTACTGGAAACAAAACAAAACCTGTGACTGGGTGATGGATGACTCTGTTCTCTAGTCTTACACCAATTATTTAACAAAGCATTTGTTACATTTGACTTTAGGCCAAGCAACGATGTGAGTTGACATTTTCTAGAATATTTTAAAGAATTGACAATTGCAATGCATTAGCAAGCCCAAAAAAGAGCAAAGCACATTAAGACCAAGTTATAAAATCAGATACCAACTTAGCCAATGGTATTTAGTCATAATTTAGCCATTGGTATTGAGTGAGTTCTACTAAGTGTGCAGCAAAATGCTGTAACAAAATGAATCATAAGCTCCATGTCCCTTAATGCAAATTATTGAGTTAACTCTTCAGCAAGGTGCCATTACCTGCAGTGATTACACGTTCACAGCATGGCAGTCAGGAGCAAATCTGGCAGGTGCAAACAGCTGCTTCTTTTTTTATAGCTGCAGAGAAGTGCCCTGTAACCCAGTGTGCTTCAACTTGGACCAGAATTTTATGAAGCTCTGGGCATGCCACGGAAATATAAAAAAAAATTAAAAAAATCAAGTTTTCCTTCCTCCTATGCAATTTTCTGAGGACTTATTTAGCTTCATCCATGTTCTATAGCTGGTAAAAGGTTTGGATGAATTTTTGAAAGGAGTTCTGCAGACCATTGTTTTAGGCTAATAAAATAACAAAAAAAAGATATAATATATAGAATAGATATTATATACATATAAAATAGATATTTATAACATATATTTTACATAATATTATAATGGATGATATATATAATATATATAAAATATATAAATTTTATAAATTTTATAAATTTATAAAAATCTATAAATTTATATATTAACATTTAAATTTATAAATTTCTTATAAATTATAGACAACATAGTACACATTATAAATATATATATTATATATAAATATAAAATTATATAAAATAATTATTTTTAATAAATTATATATAATGTGTTATAAATTATAATCTATAGAATGATAAAAAGCTAAAATACATAATATAATAATAATAGATAATATAGATAATATAGATAAAAGTAATATGTGCTAACAGGAAACACTGATCTTAGTGTTTTATTGTGGAAAACACAAACAGAGCAAGTCTGGCTTATTTGCATTGTGAGATAATTCTGAAAATGAGCTTTGAGCTGCTCTGGCACCAGGCTTGAACCAAAAGGGTCTGGTCAGCCCCTTCAGAGCACTCAGCCAAAGGTGAGAGGGAGAGTTGGTTGGGATGAAAGAAAAAAAATCCCCTTTCCTACACAGCTATTAGAGAAATAACTGCTTTAATGGCCTTTCAACCATTAAAAGGCAGAATTAGAGGCTGAATTGGAGTATTCAATTAACAAGCAGTCAGCTGTGTAAAACCCATCATGTGACACTGAGGCTGTAAAATCCAAACAGGTAAATGTTATTAGAGCCTCCAATAAAGTAAAAATGTTTTTTCTTGGGTTTGTATAAATAAACACCAGAATGCTTTCAAAAGATTTGCTCTGATACACCACTAATTTCATGTCCCTGCATATTGCACTGGTTTGAGCCACAATAAAAAATAAATCTGAAAACAGAAAAATTATCTCTGCTGCATTTGTGTGGTATTCATGGACCTTCAGAAGCAGCAACTGCAGAATTTTTGGGTGGTTCCCAGCAAAGCTCCTGTTGCCAAACAAACTGAAAGGATAGAAAAGCAGCTGGAGAAGGAAGCAACAGGAATAACTGGCTGAAGGCAAGATTTGAATTTTATGAATATTAGAAGCCAAGGGCCATTGCACTGAAGGTGAAATGTCCCTTAAAAAGGTGGCTAATCCAAAATGAGGTCATAAAAATGTCAAAATGGACAACAACAGAAAAAGTTAGGCAGAAAGAAAGGAATCATTGCAAAACTAGCCCGAGGGAGGTCTGTGTGCAGTGGGAGACAGGAAGGCAATTATTTAGGAGCAGCCCATTATCTACTGCCCAAAAAGCCACACAGGTTTGTAACACAGAGTTATGATTCCAATTTATGTGATATTTGAAATGAATACTTACCTTGGTGGAAAAAAACCCACATGAAATAAAACCCATTCTAGCCCCTTCATTGCCTCTAAAATGCTACTGGTCTATAACAATAAATATTATTCCATTAGTTCTATATTACTGGGTTTTCAAAGGCAGGTGAATTAGATGAGATCTCTTTACAAGAGATGAATTTAAGAGACAACTGTTATTTATAAGAGCTGAAATAATGTGTTTGGAGTGCCTCAGTTTTTATTTAACACCTGCTTTTTCCCTGCACACAATTTTCTTCAGAAAAATTCAGTAATGAATTGATTTTTACCTGTCTCAAAAGATGAAAATCTGGATTTTGCAAAATGTGTGGTGGAGAATACTGAACAGAGGAAGCCTTGTGGAAAATAAATTATTGGGCTGGCTAGAAATTGACCCTTAGCTCCCATGAGGTCTTTCTGAGCTCTGTTGGAAACTTGCTTTTCCTGTGGGGTGATGTGTATAAATCAGATTAACTTCACTGAGAGCAATGAAGTAAATATATCTGAGAGAATACAGCACTGTATTTCCAACATTTCAATGGTTTCTGGTGTTTCCAAGGTGGTCACTTGGAGGTTTATGACAGTATCAGCAGTAAAAGAGTGGAGATTTTGAAAACAGTGTCTGTGAGAGGTGGAGGAGAACCTCCCATCCATGGCTGGATTAGGAGTTTATTTCAGCAGCTCCTGTTCCACCTTCTGAGGCAGCACTAACCACAAAATCACATATTCCTAATAATTCTAACAATTTATAATTTAATAACTTTTATTTTCATACATAAACCAGAGGCTTATGAGGTATTCCACCACCCTTTTCTTCTTAAAATTGATATATTCTGTAAAATCCCTAAAGAAGCTTTAGAAAAAAAAGCAAAATAAAAGCAGGGAGCAGCAGGTCCCTGTGGATGAGAGTTGAGGTGCCATGGCTGATTTACAGGCCTGGAAAATATTTGCACGCCCATATTATTCTTGTTCTGGGGATAAAGAGAGGCTTTAATTCACTAGTGCTATCAATCTGTTACCTTTCAAGGCAGTAAATTCACTAAATTCAGTAAAAAAAGCAATTCAGCTTCGTGGAGCTGTTGTTATAATATATCATTTATCATTTACTGTATGTAAGTACCAATAGCACAAACATTTAAAATCATCAAAAGAACTATAAAGAGATGAAAGGAAAATGTTTCAGAATAAATCTCTGTCTTTCCCAAAGCAATCTACTCTGAGATAAGGTTGTAGAGTGAAACATATGTCACTGGGAGCTTGACATAAAATTCTTATTTGTAATTGCAAATGTTTTAACAAAATTGTTAAACCTCATTTCCTATTTCTGTATGACACAGACTGGAAGAAGAGGAGGAGTTTTAAAAGCACACTTTGGTGCCTTGGTTTCCTTTACAGGGATGCAGTGAGGATTCTCCAGGGGATTTCTCAGGGATCCTGAAACAATAAATTATGGTGAGCATCCTATGGAGGAGCCTAAGTGTCCTCCTAAATCTGCTGGGATGCCTGCCTCTTAGGGCTTTAGACTTAATCTGATAGTGATGAAAACTCCCATTAATACTTATATTAACCCATCAGCTCTGAAAAGAAATTATATTTGCAGCATTTCTCTGTCTGGAATGAATGTGGAAAGGCAATTGAATCAAATTAGGGGAGTGATCTACACTGCAATACACTCATTTCTCTGCCACTTGTTTTCATTCACCCAATAGCTTCGCCATATTTTACATCTCATACCATTTAAATAACATTTACTCCTGGCATCCTGTTTGAAAGCTTGGAAAAGGCAATATGGGCGTGGAAGGAGTGGCAGAAATCTCCAGTCCTGCTCCAGAGGAGTCCTGGCAAGGCCAGGGGCAGGGATTGAGCTCTCCATGAACACAACATGGACACAACAGGAACTGAGCTCTCCATGAACACAACAGGAACTGAGCTCTCCATGAACACAACATGGACACAACAGGAACTGAGCTCTCCATGAACACAACAGGAACTGAGCTCTCCATGAACACAACAGGAACTGAGCTCTCCATGAACACAACATGGACACAACAGGAACTGAGCTCTCCATGAACACAACAGGAACTGAGCTCTCCATGAACACAACAGGAACTGAGCTCTCCATGAACACAACAGGAACTGAGCTCTCCATGAACACAACATGGATACAACAGGAACTGAGCTCTCCATGAACACAACATGGACACAACAGGAACTGAGCTCTCCATGAACACAACAGGAATTGAGCTCTCCATGAACACAACAGGAACTGAGCTCTCCATTTAACACAACATGGACACAACAGGAACTGAGCTCTCCATGAACACAACATGGACACAACAGGAACTGAGCTCTCCATGAACACAACAGGAACTGAGCTCTCCATGAACACAACAGGAACACAACAGGAATAGAGTTCTCCATGAACACAACATCTGCTCACACAACCTCTCCCACAACATCAAATTGCAGCAGCCAGGGTGGGAAAGCAGGGTGAGAGAAGACAGGACAGATGTGTGGACAGCCAGTTCCAGGGCTGGTTCCAGTCTGTTTCCAGTCCAAGCTGGTGGTTCTGCTCTGACTCTCGTTATTACCCCTGGCTGGAGCACCTAGGAGGGGATTGCCCTGGAGTGTTTTGATTTCTTCAAAACAGAAAAGGAAAAGGCTGAATGAAATGGTTCAAGGGTTGGGCAACACCTTTCCACTTCGTGCCTTTCCACTGCTGATGCTGATGAAAACCTCCTGTGGAATGTCTTTCTGCTGCCTTTTCAAAGGAAATTCATTCCTAAATGGAAAGTTCACTCAGTGGGAAAATTCAGCCAGAAAATTTCCTGAGCAATAGTGACTGCATGAAGGCTGTGAGAAGCCATTTCTCTTACTCTTTCTTTTACTATTGAGACAAAATAAGTCAAGACTTAGGGAGGAGACGCAAAGTGCTTCAATAACACTTCCATAGTCATTAATTTTGCAGAAGAAGGATCAAAATGTAGTTTTTTGGTTATATAATCAAGCCTCCATTTCACTTAAGTTGCACAGTAAATGATGTTTGCAGAGGCTGAAGGAATCCCTGGTAGAAGGAATTCAGACAGTCAGAGCAGTTCACAAAAGTGAAATAAATACTGAGCTGATCTAGGAAGAAGAAGGAAAGAAAATATTTGTAAAAAATGAAAGATTTCTCTTTTATACAGATTTTGTGGAAATCATATGCTTTTCTGAAAATGGATTCTGATGGGAGATCACCAGCCAGCTCCAATACACATAGTGTATACATGAGTGTCCTCTTTATGAATATTTGGTAATTGCCAATCTCTTCCCACAGAATAATCATCTTTGGGTTTGAGCTGCTGAGCAACAGCAACCCTTCTCAGACATGTCTTGGGGCACTCTGGAGCAGAGGCAAATTGCAATGTGATTTATTTTGACACCTCTGCAACAATTTGGGGTTTTCCATTAAATAAGGAGCTGATATGAATAATCCACACGTCTGTGACCGTGTTCACAGGGATCTGAGGATGAGGGCAGAGACGAGGATCTGACTCCATGTTTCAGAAGGCTTGATTTATTATTTTATGATATATATTATATTAAAACTATACTAAAAGAATAGAAGAAAGGATTTCATCAGAAGGCTGGCTAAGAATAGAAAAAGAAAGAATGATAACAAGGGCTTGGACAGAGAGTCTGAGCCAGCTGGGCTGTGATTGGCCATTAATTAGAAACAACCACATGAGGCCAATCCCAGATGCACCTGTTGCATTCCACAGCAGCAGATAACCATTGGTTACATTTTGTTCCTGAGGCCTCTCAGCTTCTCAGGAGAAAAACTCCTAAGGAAAGGATTTTTCATAAAAGATGTCCGTGACACACGTCAGTCCTGGCTGTGCCCTGGCACCTGGCAGTGGTGCCATCCAAGAAGGGCACTGAGGGGGCACTCTGCAGATTTAATAAGGGCACAGATGAAGTACAGGGTGGTCAGAGCAGCAAAACAGTGAGGAGAGAGAAGCAGAGACTCCTGCCCCTGCTCTGCCAGAGCTGGGAGGGCTCCAGGTCAGGTCAGGGAGCACAGCCTACCTTGGTCCATGCCAAGGGGCACTGCAGTTACAAGGAGCTGATTTATTGCCTCTAATAGGTGCACTTATGCTGTCCCAGAGCCCAGGCACTCATGCTCTTGCTACCCTGAAAAAAACCTGGAGATGATCATGAGTTTCCTGCATTTTGTCTCTGCTTTGGAGTTTGAAGTCCTGCATTTTCCTTCACTGGATAATGAGGAGTGATTCTCTAAAAGAGTTCTCCCTCTCACAAGGGAATTAGGAGCTGGAAGATAAACACACCAAATGATCTAATGTAGAAATCATTCTTTGTAATCCCAGAGCTCTGAGAAGGAGGATATTCTCATGTGTAATTAATTATTACCCTAAAAATCACAACTAGTTCTCACTTAAATGAAGAGCTTGGTCCTCTAAATTACATACAGTATTCCTTTCATGATTTTCTGAAGAAACAGCAATGCTCTCTTCTGTACTCAACAACAAAAAACAGAGGGAAACACAAACTCTAATCACTGTGTGCCCACTGTGTATTTCCCCAAAGAAACTCAGATTAATTTCTTCCCATTCCATGTCATCTGTGCAGTCCTCAGGTAAGAGAGAAGGAGCAGTTTTTTGGGCTAACAAGAGGTTTGAATACTGCACTTTGGTGATCCTAAGATTTTTGGCATATCTCTAAAATATGTGGACAAAGGTGATCAAAAGGAATAGGGAGAGAGAATCCCAAAACTGATCCTCTTCTCATCCCTGTTAGGAAAATCCTTTGGTGGGAGGGGTGCTGGGACTCAGTCAAAATCCATTATGCCAAACTTTCCTCCTGCTCAGGAGCTGCAGAAAGGACTGGAATGATCAGAGGACACGACCAGCCCATACCAACAGAGAGGGGATTACCCTGGGGGCACAGTGAGTTTATGTCTTGTCACTGGACTTGGCAGGTATTTTCAGTCAGGTAAAAAAAAAAAGAAAGCAAACAAAAATGGACAGAGGAGAGTTTTATCAAGTGAAATGTGTAAATTCAGACTTGCAGAAAAAAATAAAACTTTATAGCGAAGACATCTTTTCCCTCTGAAGGACACTGTCCTGTGTGTACAGGCAGGGTCATGCTCTCGGTGTCACCTGTGAATAACAAATCACTTCTCTGCCCAGAAAGCCACCCCAGGGGACAGCCTCGTGTTAAGGGTACTCCTCATAGGAAGCAGAAGGAAATAAAGGATTGCACAGCTCCCTGCTGGCTGGAATGCAAAAGGAAACTGCTAGCCACACTTTTTGAGAAGCAGAACATGAACCTCTCCTCTCCTTTCCTTCTTGGGGGAACCCAAGTGCAAGGATGCTTCTACCTGACCTTCAGAAAATCTGTGAGGGATGGGATTCATCTCTCAGCATTCCTATGTAACCCAGATCTTCTGTGGGCCACTCAAACCTCCTACACTGACTCTGGAGCCTGAGCATTTCACACTTGGAGCACAGTGTCAAGCAGCCACATCTTTGGAGGCTTTTATGTGTTTGCATTTTTATCACAGTGTTATCATTCACTTCCATCCTGACACTCAGTCCTGCGCCTGAAGGAAAAGGCAAAGACTGTTGCTCTTAATCCTCTTCCTCCAGCCTTCCTCCCGCTCTGCTGTTCCCCCAGGCTGCTCCATCCTCCCTGCAGAGCCAGCCCATCCCCACTCTGGCATGCCAGCAGGGATGTTCAGGCAAACATTTTCTCCTCCTTACAAAGTGAAGACATCTCAGTACCCAACGTGTGTCTCCATCAGGCAACTTTTGGCTGAGTCTGAAATGCTGCTGGCAGCTCCCAGCTGTGACTTTTGGCTTGTTTTACCTCCCTGTATCCATCCCCACCATTGAAAATTCATTTAATACTGGCAGGAATGGTGTCAGGGGGTCACTGTAGTGCTGTTCACAGTGAAGAGAATTGTTCCAAGCACCCACTGCCCACACCTGACTACACAATCCTCTGTGGAGTTTCAGGTTCTCCTCTTATTCACGCTAATAATTGTGGAAACTGTGAAAATATTTTTTGATGTTTTTATGCAGGTTCTTCATGGTTTTAGTTTCACTTGGTTGGTTTTTTTTAGGACATTTTTGAGGGGAAAGGAGAAACCAGTGTCATTCTTTTTTTCTGAATTCTGTAAAGTCTTGTCTTGGATGGGGAGAATGGGAAATACCTCATTGTCTGACCTGCCATTTTTTTGTTTTCCTGAAATGAAGGGAGCCATATCCAGCCCAGGGAAAATTCCTGCTTGAGACAATGGGAAGCTTCAATTTCATTTTTACCACCCTCAAAGGCTCCCTTTGATTAAAACCTGTTCAGGAGAACACAGATAAGGGGATAAGCAAGTCTCCAAAATTTTCCCTTTTCTGTTGACCTGAATACCTTCCACTTACTTTTTCTTTTTTACTTTTTTTTTTTTTTTTTGTAAACAGACAACTAAAAAAGGCTGGACTGATTTTGGAAAACTCTCTTTGTTGGAAATTGGTTTTGATTACCAATATTTTGGCAAGGATAAATCTCACCCTTCAACAGATTTCAGAGCTGTGCCTTTTAGGCCAAAACTTAAGAGTCAAAATCCACACTGGACCCCTACCAGTGCACAGAAATTGCCACAAATAAATTCAAACATTAGCAGAGAAAGCCATAGAAAAGTAAAAATTGTGTACTGTTAAAAATATTTTTTTTTGCATTTACAGGAAACAGACAGAGATCTCTTATTAAAAAATATCAGAAATACTGGACTTGGAGTCTTGGTGATCTTGAAGGAATAAAATCTAAACATCAGTGAAATTAATGGAAAAACTTCCAAAGACTCCCAAAGGGCTACAAGTAAAGCCTTTAAAATGGCTAATGCAAGGAGATGCTAAAACCAGTGATTCTGCAACAGCAAAATCCTAAATCAAAATTAGGAACAAAGATTTAGAAGTTTCTTCTTAAGTAGCCTATTTTTTCCTCAAGGAATCCAAGAATAAAACTCCTTGAGCATTGTAGTTAAGCCAAATGAACAACTTTTGAAACTCCATGGCTATACTGCAAAATATTTTTAATGGCTTGGAGTGTGATTTTCCATGAAATGCTCCTCACAGTGATTTGTGTGGAATGTTTACAGCCTTGCATAATATTCTCTTATCAGATAATTCACAATATCCTCACTTAAACAAGCAGACACAAGATACTTAAACCTGACAAGTCAAAGAAAAGGAGTGCTGGCAGGTATGGAAAACACTGAACAGTGGGTGGGGACGCAATATTTTCTAAGTAAAACACTGTGAGTGTAAATATCAGAGTATAAAATGCAATTCAACAGCAAATTCATCTTGCTTTGCATTAAGGTGGGAACTGCATTGT